>NC_135580.1:60339384-61589384 GCF_965152235.1 Eretmochelys imbricata | reverse complement strand
GGCCTGCCTCATTATACTTTTAAACTTGACTTTCCAGAGTTTATGCTCCTTTCTATTTTCCTCAGTAGGATTTGACTTCCAGTTTTAACTGATGCCTTTTTGCCTCTAACTGCCTCTTTTACTCTGAGGTTAGCCATGCTGGTATATTTTTTTGGTCTTCTTACTATTTTTTTGGGGGGGGGGGTTGGGGTATACATTTAATTTGAGCCTCTATTATGGTGTTTTTTAAAAGTTTCCATGCAGTGTGCAGGCATTTCACTCTTGTGACTGTTCCTTTTAATTTCCTCTTAACTAGGTTCCTAATTTTTGTGCAGTTCCCCTTTCTGAACCTAAATGCTACAAGCTTTTCACTCCTGCTGGGTGTAGACACCATGCTGTCTTCTCCCCCACTTGTTAGTGTGAGGTTCGTTTCCACCCCTCGCTAGCTTGATGGATCTGTTTACTGCTTTTATGTAAATTGAGGTAAACACACATTCCTCAAAGATAAATCTGTTTAACAACTCCTCCTGCCATAGCTGGTTTGAACACAGTTTAGTTATCATCCCAGTGTATCTCCATAACTCGTAATACCCACCATACACATAACACAAGATTAATGATCAGTAAGTTATTAGCTTTTAAATGATACTTCACACGGCACATTCTGTACAAAGATTACTACAATAGTGTGTAGGGTGTGAATACAGGGGTGCTTAGTGTCACAGAGCCTAAGAAGCATTTTTAATTGCGATTTATGGCCAGATTTTCAAAGGCATTGATGCACCTAAAAATGCACATAGGACCTAGTTGGATTGTCAAAGGTACCTGACAGATTAGGGGCCTGACTCCTGCTGAAATCCCACTAGGAGCCTGTCTGCATCTTTAGGCACATAAGTACTTTTGAAAATCTGGGGTTTAGGAGCCTATCTTTGATTGAAATTCAAGTGATTTAGGACCCTACATTCCCAGTTTGCCCAGATCCCTGTTTTAGGTCTGTACAGCTCCTAGCACGATGGGGCTGGGCCGACTGCAATACAGTTATTCATGTAGAGTGTTCAATGAGTCTAAACTCAATGAAAGGGGCACACAGGGAGTCTAAAAAAAGGCACAGTAACTAGCGAAGTCCCCCCGAAATGAGACTCAAAACAGTGAACTCGTTCTTTGGGGTGTTCAGCTTTAGATAAACTGGGCCTGATTCTCAGAGAGGCAGAGCAGCTGCAGCGCCCATTCAAATGGAATGAACGGAGATCTCGCGTAGATGAGAAAGGGGTGTTTTGGGGTGTTGAGTACTGAGTAATTCTATCCCCTAAATTACGAAATATTATGGTCTAGAGAAACAAGAAAAGGTAGGGCCAAACCGCAACAATCAATTGTGCGCGTGACCTACAGTATTTCAGAGACATGGCATTCTTACTAAGCCTCGGGGGACACCATGATTAAAGACAAATATCTACTCAAAGTAACCGTGAATAACTTCTTAAGAAAGAAAAAGGAAAAAAAAACAAACAAAAACAGAACACAAGGACGCCAACAACAAGGGTCACCTTCAATCACAGTCTCCTCTGAGCGTCTACCTGTGGAGCTCTTTCAGCAGAGACTGCACCTTAGAGAGTGGGTCCATTCTATTGGGGGAGGCTCCAATGCATGTTATTCCCCCATATCAACGGTGAGTTGTAGCTCAGTGTATTAAAAGGAGCCAAACAGTTCATGAAAGGGCGGAAGAGCTTTGTTTACTGGTCAGTGAATCCTGTTTGGTTTTTCGTGGATAACCTAAACAGTTTGTCAATGGACAGAGATAAATAATCTTAATTGAGCCCTGTGAAAATGAAGACAGTTTTTAAGTCAGTTCCTTAAAAGAAGCTGTTCAATAAATTATTCATTTAAAATAGCGATGTTACATACAATCCCACCAACTCACTTTAAGGGGTGGCCTTGAGACAGGCAAATTAATGAAAGTCAAAAACACTTAGATTGAGATGAAATTTCATTCTCACTCTGTTAACCAAGGTTAGCTGATCTCTCCTTTCCAGAAGTTCACAGTCTAAACAAACTAGTGTTTAACAGGAAAAAATTACTAAACATAGCATTGTAATATCCGAGTAGATTCTTATGTTAGTAACTATTCATAGCAAGGCCATTTGCTTCCATATTTGTACATAAAATATCTCACTATTCACAGAATAATAATATCTGGGAGTTACCATATGAAGGGCATGCGTTTAGATACACAACACTTATTAAAAAAAAAATCCCAAAAGAGGTTCATGTCATCTTAAACAAGCAAGGAATAAAGAAAGGTTTTTGCCATAAAACAGAAGCATGAGGTAAGAAGTAACCAAGAACTTCTATAAAACATGTCCCAACTAAAAATGGTCTCCTTAAAGTTCAGATGGACAAAGACTGTAGACAGTTTACACAAGAAATCCATTTCAATACATACACTTCTCTGTGTGGGTTCAAAACTCAATGCTTTGTCTTTGAAGAGAGGCAAAAGCCAAGGGGAGTGGGGTTGAAAGGAAGCACAAAGGGGCCCTAGCTTAGGTTTTATGGCTTTGGTAATACAAGTCTATAAACATCACTCCTACTTGGATCTTCCTAGATAAGAAGTTTTTAATATTCTTTTACAAAGCCAGCCTTCTCCATCAGGACATAGATACCCCAAGCTATTTATTTTTTATAGATTGTGTCTGTATCACATTGATGTCTTCCACAGATGGAAGTTCTGCTCTCCAGAAGACACGTGTTGGCTGTTTGCCTTTCTGACATTTATAACGTACCATTTGCAGTAAACTTACAATCACAAAGACTCCTCTCAAATACTCTATGCAAGACAGAGACCACCATAACTGACATTTATCTATGTATTCAGATATGATCTATATTCTTATAGATCATATCTGAATATACAGATAAATAACAGACTGTTGAAGCAAAATAGAAGTTATAAAGCTGGATTCAAGGGTCTGTGCAAACACACTTAGATGGGATAAATCAGGTTTCCTGGCTGAGGAGGTCTCATCCTCTGATGCTTTTGACACCTATCACTGGTTGACAGAAAGCTGCGTTTTCTGCAAGGGAATTCCTAGCATGGAATTAGCAATCTATCCTACTAGCAATATATCCTACTATTTCACAACATGAACATCCAAGATCATAAACATGTGAACTACTACGAACATCCTGTGCATGAACACAAGAGTCATTAGCTCATAAAATCCAATGAAAACAAAAGACAAGCTTGCAATAACATCAAATGCTCATAAGTTATCTTTCTATCAATGACCATTTTTGCATCAGTACTGAGCAGTATGCTTTGCCACATGGATCAGACCAAAGTGCCCTCACTTCTCTCCAACAATGGCCTGTAACAACTGCTTCAGTGCGAAGTGCAGCCTGGATAATGACAGGATAACTGCTTCCCTCGCCCTCTCAGTCTCACATAAGCAAATGCCCTGACACAGGAGGGGTTACAGCCCTTCTATTTTTGCCTCTCTAATGTAAACATCGAGCCTTAGAAATATTTAACCCTTGTTTTATTTTTAGCCCTGTTAAACTCTTGGCTTCAGTGATCTCTTCTGGCAGAGAATTCCACTGTCCTACTGGGCAAACAGTATTCTCTTCCGTCAGTTTTAATGAGCTGCCTTTCACTGCTGGAACGTCCCCTTCTTCTTGCAAGGTTTTTGAGAGCGGATGAACAGCAGTGCCCTCTCTGCCCTCTCTGTACTTCCCTCTCTGTTCCTTACTTTCTAAACCTTTCTCTCCTTCTATTTACCTCCACTTCTAAAGAGTTTTAAGCACCTCTGAAGATCAGGCCCAAGGTGTCTCTAGCAGGGTATCTGAAACCACTGGCCATCTTTGAAAATTTGGACCTGAACGTGCTGACCTGGGGCTTGATCCTGTCCTATTAAAGTCAAGGGGGGGACTTCCCATTGATTTTAGTGGGAGTTGGATCAGAGCCTTGGAGAATGGTGTAGCTCTCACTCTGCTTGATGGCTGCTGCTGCTGGGCTGAATGCTGCTCACCAGTAGCACCTAAATGCCACCAGGAAAAATTGCAGCAAATGCTGCCCTTTGACAGAGTAAGCAAATGGATGCAGTTGTTGTGGTTGATGTTTATTCCTGGTGTTCATAGGAGCGCACAGCGAGACCCGTCTGATGTTAAATTTGAGGAAGCATTACTTAATTTGTTATCTGTGTATGAATGACCTGAAGAAATCAGGTATGATTATGGTCCTCAATTAATTTCTGAGGAAACAAATATTCCTCAGGACACTGCATTAACAAGGCAATGTAATGCACGTTGGAAGGAATCATTTGAACACCTCATACACCTTATTGGTGCCAGGATCCAGACAAGGGCAGTCAGGACCAAGGATCAGAACAGGGTCAAATCTGAGGCTGAGAGGAGTTCATAGTCAAGTTCCAAGCCAGGGTCAGTACCGAAGATTGGAGTCCAAAGTCAGGTTTCAGAATCCGGGTCAGGAGGCAAGGTCCTAATGAAGCCAAAGTCAAAGCCAGGAGTTCAGGAGCAGGAATGGTCAGAGCAGCTATCGGAGATCTACACTGTTGCCTACACTCTTCCTGGAATGTCCCTTGAGTTTATTTAGGGTGAGGAGCCATGAGGCTGCTGCCTGTCAGACCCCTTGAGGTGTGACTTCCCAGGGTCTGCATCCAAAGCGAATTGTGACTAGTGGAGTGTGAGCTGATTACCATGGCTGCTGGGTGGCCGCATGGCATTGTCTGATGCCTGATAGCTTGGCAGGCACAGGTTTGAGACCCACTGGGCCTTACATTGTCCCTCCAGGGGTACTGTTTGCCTGGGTAGGCTGTGTCAAAGGCTGTCACAAGGCTAGGGCCATTGACCTGGGATCGCTTGCCTGCCCCATAGCTCTCCCAGTCTACGAAGTATCAGAGGGAGCCAAGTTTGATTTTCAAATCCAGTTATCCCATGGACCTCATACTAGTCGTGAGTTTGCATCCATGCCAGAGGTGACAGTGGTTGAGCTCAGTGAATGGAGGTGTTGTCAATTTAGGAGTGATAAATGAAGTGTGGGGAGGAGCTCCCTTTTATGGACACCCAGCTAGCCAGTTAGCTACAAAATCCCTGTTAGTAGTTATTCTCTACTTGCTTTACCTGTAAAGGGTTAAAAAAGTCCATAAGTAAAAGAAAGGGAGTGGGCACCTGACCAAAAGAGCCAATGGAAGGGCTAGAACTTTTTTAAATTGGGAAAAAAACTTCCCTCTGTCTGTTGTTGTTCTCCGGAGAGAGGGGACAGAGCAGGACAGGGCTGGAGCTATGCTGTAAAAAGCTTTAAAACCAGATATGAAAAAGCATCAAATCATACCTCAACCCTACTTATCTGAAACCTCAATTATGTAAGTAAATCAAGGAATGTCTAGGAAGATGCAATTAAGGTTATTTCTTATTGGCTTGTGGACTCCTCTGTGCTAACCCCAGATGCTTTTGTTTTGCTGGTAACCTTTAAGCTGAACCTCAAGAGAGCTATCTTGATGCTTAATTTTTGCAATTGGGTTTTTTAAATCTAGCAAAAGCCTAAGTTCCAGATGTATTTTCTTTCTTTTTTGTTTCTAATAAAATTTACCTTTTTTAAGAACAGGATTGGATTTTTGGTGTCCTAAGAGGTTTGTGCATATGTTGCTTAATAAGCTGGTGGCAACAGCTGATTTCCTTTGTTCTTCTTTCTCAGCTCTTCCCCGGGGGGGGGGGGGGGAGGGAAGGGCTTGAGGGTACCCCACAGGAAGAAATTCCCCAAGTATGCCTTTCTGGGTTCTCTAAAAGTGTGTGTGGGGTGGGGGGGGGCGGCTTGCACTTGGGTGGTGGCAGCATCTACCCATCCAAGGTCAGAGAGAAGCTATGACCTTGGGAGTTTAATACCAGCCTGGAGTGGCCAGTATTAATTTTTAAAATCCTTGTGGACCCCACCTTCTGCACTTGAAGTGCCAGAGTGAGGAATCAGCCTTGACAGTAGGGTTTTAGCAAGGACATATGAAACTCTAGCTGTAATTTGAGGGATCTGGGTGACTTAAGCCTCACGGGCGTTGAGTTGATTACCTAGCTGATGGAATATGGTAATCCATTTTATAATACAGCTGGTTGGTGTGGAAGTTTTGGGCTGAGAGCCACTTTTTGCCTGACAGCGAATGCCAGTCCTTCCTTGCACTGGCAGTCAGTATACCGCTCAGAATCTTTCTTTTCCACCTGTGCCTTGAGTTCTTCTTGGAACTCATGAATCCAGAGCACTGAGTCAGCAGCCATGGGATTGGTGGTGGATGGATATGGCTGGATACAGATGGGGGTGGAAGCCACAGATTGCATAGAACGGATTCTGCACAGTGAGGATGTGGCCAGTGTTGTTGTAAGCAAACTCTGCTTGGGGTAGGAGGCTCAACCAGTTGTCCTGGTGGAAATTCTTGAAGTAGCACAAGTGTTGTTATAGAATCATAGAATATCAGGGTTGGAAGGGACCTCACAAGATCATCTAGCCCAACCCCCCTGCTCAAAGCAGGACCAATCCCCAATTTTTGTCCCAGATCCCTAAATGGCCCCCTCAAGGATTGAACTCACAACCCTGGGTTTAGCAGGCCAATGCTCAAACCACTGAGCTATCCCTCCCCCCAATCTAACACTTGATTCACTCATTCAGACTGACCATCAGTTTGTGGGTGTCACATTCTGGGGTGCAATCCAGACCAGTGAGGGGTTGTGTCACCATATGCTTTGTAACCCTGGGTGCCTCACAATGCTTTGCTTCACTATCTCCCAACTTGCACTGCTCACAACTAGCCTACCAGCATGCAGGTCACACCCTGGGTGTCTGTGTGTAGCTGCAGCCCTGATCCAACAGCTCTGATCCAAGCAGCTTGCCAGCAACACACCAGCCACACTCTGGCTTCCAGCAGCATTGGTTACTACATACAGGATGACCCCAACAGTCATCCTCCCAGTCCCGGATTGTCCTACAACCATGTGTTCTTCACTGTCCAGCCCTCTCCTGAACAGTTTAAATTAAAAATAAAACAAGTTTATTAGCAAAAGAAGAAAGTATTTTAAGTGAATTCAAGTAGAAGAGATAAAGTTAGAAATGGTTACAAGCAAATAAAAGTGAAAACACACATCTCAAAGTCTAAATCTTGATATAAATCTAGTTTTGGTTGAAGGCTTTGCTTAAGATGGCGTTTCTCATCAACAATCTTCCAGCAAGATGGTCAGGATCTCTCCCAGAGACCCAAAGGTGCTGGTGCCTTTTTCTTCTTAGGTGAAAAAGAGAAAACTTGGGATTTTCTGCCCCTTTCTTTTACAGTCCAATGACCCTTTCAAGTGGACTCTTCTGAAGGTTACCCCTCAACGCAAGGTTCATTCAAACAGTGAGGAAAAATACATGGAGTCTGGTGGTGAAGGAAGCTCCATGCTTTTTCTTCCCCCACTAGTATTTGCTAAAATGCTAATTGTTCTATTTCCTGCCATTTCCCCCTGGAGACCAGGTGAAGGCAGTGCTTTTGTGGAGCAGTGCTGTCAGTGGGGTGATTTGGCATACAAACCTGGAGATGAAGTTCCTATAAAAGTTAGCAAACTCCAGGAAGAGCTTCAGCTTGTGACACTTTTGGTCTCACAATCAACATCAAGACGACAGAAGTGATGTGACAGCCTGCACCAGGAAAGCTTTATGTAGAGCCTGCTAACACAGTGAATGGCCAAGCCCTCCAGGCAATGGACAAGTTCACCTACCTCGGCAGTACACTGTCACGTGCAGTTCACAACAACGATGAAACCAACACCAGAATTGCCAAAGCAAGTGTGGCCTTTGGCAGACTACATGCAAATGTGTGGGAGCGCAGATCTATCAGTCTACAAACAAAATTGAAGGTCTATAAAGCCATCGTGTTGCCAACTCTGAGTTATGCATGTGAAACCTGGATGGTGTACAGATGCCATGCTGTGAAACTGAATCACTTTCACATGGGCTGTCTGAGGAAACTGATGAGGATCAGATGGCAACACAAGGTTCCAGGCGCTTCGGTTCTCATAATGGCAGACATTCCAAGCATCCACACTCTGTTGATGAAATCACAGATGAGATGGACAGGCCATGTCACCAGA
This sequence comes from Eretmochelys imbricata, assembly GCF_965152235.1. NCBI lineage: Eukaryota > Metazoa > Chordata > Testudines > Cheloniidae > Eretmochelys > Eretmochelys imbricata. Next base: position 61,581,287 of record NC_135580.1, on the reverse strand, counting down.
ATGTCAGATGAGTGACAGCCAAAGAAGCTATTTTATGGTGAGCTAAAGGAGGGAAAGCGCTCTCAGGGAGGCCAGAAGAAACATTTCGAAGACTCCTTCAAGTTATCCTTGAGGCATTTCAATGCTGACCTAGAAGATTTTGGGAAGATCTCGCTCACGATCGTTCTGCCTGGTGAAGTTCCATCCCTACTGGAGCTACAGTCTATGAGCAGAGGCAGAGTAGAAGCACCAACAGCGTAAATCTCACAACAGTAGCATGCCTGCTGCTCTTGTTCAGCGTGCCACAAACCATGCAAAGCTCATATTAGCCTGATCAGCCACACACGTGTTCACAGAAACCAAACCAATCAGTGATGGAGCTTTGTACTTGGGTTCCAGGCATGGAGGTGCTCCTGAGTCCTGGCCATGCATCCCAGGGAAGACTGCTCTGAGATCCAGGACATCCTGTAGCCTGCTCCGTCTGGATGAAGAGATCTCTGAGCTATTAATGATTATCTTTGAGAACTCATGGAGGACAGGAAAGATCCTAGAGGACTGGAAAAGAGCAAATATAGTACCTAGCTATATAAAGGGGAATAAGGACAACCCAGAGAATTATACACTAGTCAGCAGCTTAACTTCAGTACCCGGAAAGACACTGGAGTAAATAATCAATCAATTTGTAAGCACCTAGAATAAGATAAGTAACAAACAACATGGATTTGTCAAGAACAAATCATGTCAAACCAACCCAATATCATTCTATGCCAGAGCAACAAGCCTTGTGGATAGGGGGGAAGCAGCAGATGTGATATATCTTGACTTTAGTAAGGCTTTTGATACTCTCACATGACCTTCTCATAAGCAAAGTAGGGAAATATACACTAACCTACTGTAAAATGGGTACACAACTGGTTGGAAAAGTGTATTCAGAGTAGTTGTCAATGTTCACAGTCAAGCTGGAAGGGCATATCAAGTGGGGTCCCACAGGGATGTGTCGTAGGGCCAGTTCTATTCAATATGTTCATAAGTGGTTTGGATAATGGCTTAGAGAGTGTACTTTAAAAATTTGTGAATGATACCAAGCACTTTGGGGAACAGGATTAGAATTCAAAATTATCTTGAAAAACTGGAGAAATGGTCTGAAGTAACAGGATGAAATTCAGTAAGGACAAATGCAAAGTACTATCCTTAGGAAGGAATCATCAATTGCATAAATACAAAGTGGGAAATAATTACCTAGGAAGAAAGAAGTACTGCAGAAAAGGATCTGGGGATCATAGTGGACACCAAGCTAAATATGAGTCAACAGTGTAACACTGTTGCAAAAGAAGCAAACATCATTCTGGGATGTATTAACAGTAGTGTTGTAAACTAGACACAAGAAGTAATTCTTCCACTCTACTCAGCACATATAAGGCCTCAACTGGAGTACTGTGTCCAGTTCCGGGCACCACATTTTGGGAAAAATGTGAACATATTGGAGAAAATTCAGAGGAGAGCAACAAAAATTATTAAAGGTCTAGAAAACATGACCTATGAGGAAAGACTGAAAAAACTGGGTTTGTTTAGTCTGGAGAAGAGAAGACTGAGGGAGGGCATGATAACATTCTTCAAGGATGTAAAAAATTATTTTAAGGAGGAGAGTGAAAACATTTTCTCCTTATCCACTGAGGATAGGAAAAGAAATAATAGATTTACACTGCAGCAAGGAAAAGTTAGGTTAGACCAGTGGTTCTCAACCTATTTATCATTGTGCGCTGCAGACTGAGAAAGACAGCGCTCCCCCCCATCAAAAAAAAATCCTATGCCCAGACCCCTATGTCCAGCACCCCCACCCAGAGACCCCTCCACAGAGCAGGACCAGGAGCAGAACCCCAGGCGCGGGGCTGGACAGCTGGGATCCGGACCCTGCAATGGGGGGCCGGGAAGCAGGGACCCAGACCCCGGGGGGGGCTGGGCAGCCAGGTGCCTGATCCCAGCGCAAGGGGCTGGGCAGCCAGGGGTCTGATCCCGGTGCAAGGCGCAGGGCAGCCGGGGGCCAGATTTTTTTTTAAGCACCCAGCTGAGCTGCAGCTGTGAGCTAATTGGGCTGCATTAAGCCCGTGGGCCGCAGGTTGAGAACCACGGGTTAGACATTAGGAAAAACTTCCTAATCGTCAGGGTAATTAAGCTTTGACAGAAATTATCTGGGGAGGTTGTGGAATTTCTGTCACTGGAGGTTTTTAAGAACACGTTGGACAAACATCTGTCAGGGATGGTCTAGATAATACTTAGTCCTGCCTCAGTGCAGGGGACTGGACTAGACAACCTATTGAGGTCCCTTCCAGTGCTAAATTTCTATTATTCTATTATTCCTAGGTAGGGAATAAGTAAAACAGGAATCAAGAAATTTACAAAGACAAAACTAGGATGTAAAAAAGATTTATTTTTAAAAAATACAACTTTCAACAGCTGTGACATGGGCATTTACAAAGGGGTTCCCTGAAATGCTTTCCACCTGCTTTCTGCTTAGTCAGCACAAGCACCAGGACTCGTGAGAGCAAGTGACCCACACCCCAAAGCACCACAGGCCAACGCAGCCTGAATCTCACAGAGCAGATCTGAAGAGAACGGTTCCATTAGTTGTCTCCATCTCCACAGGAAATGGTACGGGATACACAACCATGCCAATGGGGCGGTGTCTGGCAGGACATGTGTGCCATAGGCACTGTTTGTAAGTGGAGGTTGTGGTCTCATGTCTCCCCATGTCTCAGGAATCCCAGTTCATGGTTTGAGCAGTTCAAGTTTGCTATGAATACACAGATCTGCTCTTTAGAAACATTCAGGAGGAGGGAAATGCTGTTTATGACACTTGCAGCAGCAGTTCTTCCACAGTTCAGCAAGAGAAAGGCAACGAAAGACAGACAATGGTAAACCCAAAGGAGAGGTCACTACTAAAATACAGTCATTTACTAGGACTCTTGTTTCCCAGATGTATAGAAAATTAAATACCCTTCCCCTTTAAAATCAGATTATTTACAAAATGATTCCGCACAGCGTGGACACGTCACACTGTGCTGCTGCCATGACACTGGCTTTAATCTAGGTTTGCTTTTAAATCTGAAAAAGTCTCATATCTGATACAGTAGAGAAAATAGCTTTGTAAAGTAAGTGACCTTTAGGCTCATAAGCATTTTGCAAAGTCATATAAACTCCTCTTCTCCTTTAAAATGTGCAGAATTTCTAGCATATAAATGTAGAAAATACTGATTTTTCCCCTTCCGTTAATGCTAGAAGCCAGAAAGTCTCTTTTTTGCTATTCCAAATTACAGTGTATGGCTGCTCTCAGCAGCAAAAACATGCAGGGTGAGAGAGACTGGGGACACAAAACTCATACAAATTGTCAAAACATTAGCTAGTTAGCTAGGTTTAAAATATATCAAAAAGTCAAACAGTAGCAAAGACTTTGTTCATAGAACATGTTGAACAGTACTTAAGTACGAGACAGAAGACAACTGAACAAAAATGTTACAGCACCCAAGATTCATTTGAATTTCTTCCATGAGTCTCCTGCTAGGTGCTATTTTACATCTGTGATTTCAGTCATGGGATAGTCCATAAAAGTATTTATAATTTATTCATGAAAACCACTGTATATGTAGGTTACAGTAACATCCTAGGTTTGTCTGAGGTACATATTCTGTGATTATTTTCAATGTCCAAAGCCAATCAAGCTGAAAAGTCAAGTCATTTTCAGTCCATCAAAGCCACAAAATTTCCACCTTTTCTCCAGGCTAGCCCCAACTCCACTCAGCTCTTGTCTGAAGGTGTGCTGCAGTCTGCTCATCAGAACTTCCACTTCACTGGGACAAATCTGTAGAAAAGAAGTGAAACTTTCACTGAAAATTGACTTCTGGCTTGAGAATCCCAACTCTCTAGCTACATGTTTGCAGTTTTGTAAATGCTGACCCCAGGCACCACTTTCTACAGTATTTAGGGTTTCCCGAGGTCTCCCATCCAAGTGCTAATGGTGACCCAGCCTGCTCCTGGTTAAGTTATAAGATGTGTTGTCATCACAGTTTGAGGAGGGATGGCTGCAGACATAAGGAATACTAAAAAGAGGAGGAAAAAACCTATTCTCATTACTTAATTATGGGACTTGAAATAATGGATTCAAATAGAAACAAAATGCAAATTAATGTTGCCATGGATTCAAGAACATCTTCTGAAGGGGGAGAGGAATCACAGACATGCAAAATATTCAAGTCACATCTCAATGTGCATCTACTGGAGGTGCTTGTCTGTGACAGTTGGGTAACCACTTAACCATCAAATGGAGTTCTAGAGAGACACTAAACAATCACAGCACAGACAGTCCCTTCAAAGGGGAACTGCAAATCAAACCCTACTTTATTTGTTGCTTTTCTGTTATACTTGGATGAACAGGAAAGGCCACCTGCTAGTTTCTGCTTTGTCCCCCACAAAATTTTGTTTTTATGTTACAAATATCAGTCTTTGGAAAATCCAGAGGTTGAAACACATATTGCTGCTCTCTGTCATGGATCCACAGGACTTGTTCTATATCCCAGCTTTTAAACAGACCCTGGAGGAACCCCTTCAGTATGTAGACCCCCAAGGGGTCCCACCCTTCCTTAAGAGCAGGGCAAACAGCTTCAACACCTCCGAGACTGAGCTTCTGGGCTCCAGCACTGCTGTTTCACACCATGAGTTCTGCCCAGTAAGTTCAACTGAGAAAGACTCCTGTTCAGAGACTTTTACACTCTTCAGAGATCCATGCACCTCAGTAAGTATTTGCAGCCTCTTCAAAACAAGAGTAGGGTTTATCAGTCAACTGGAATGCAGCACTGGGAAGCCCTTAGGTTAGCACAGAATAACACATTTCAGGGCTGGGAGAACTGTAGTTCAGGATTCACTCTCCAGCTATCTTCTTATGGAGTGATATATTAGGAGTTCTGGTCCTAGCTCTGCCGCTGACCTGTGTGGCCTTGAAAATATCACTTCACCTGTCTCTGTTGGTTTGGTTGATGGCACTTGTGAGCTAGGCTCTATGGCCTTTCCTGTGAAGCAGTGCGTCTCAACCAGAGGGTTATGGCATCCCAGGAGGGTCACAGAAAGGCAATCAGGGGGACATGAGACATTAGATACTGTATTACAATCTAAAGCAAAGAAAATCTGGCTCCCCCACTCCCTTTCCCTTCAAGGTTGAATATTCTCTATCAACCTCCCAAACACACATTACAGAGGCTTTTATATTCTTACTATGAAAACAATAAATGTAAAGGGGTTATGAAAATGTTTTGAATTAGTGCCTGCCAAGCTGAAAAGTTTAAGGGACACTGGTGTGAAGGAGGCACTTGGATTGGCTACGCTGATTGAAAGATTTCTTTGAGAGATTTAGCATGTGTCTATGTGTGATGAAGTGGAAACTTTGGTGATATTTTTATGACTCCTATGCATGCTTCAGTTTCTCTCTGTGTTTTGCATTGCTATGCATGGAATGTAAAGGGTTAAAGGATGCTCTTGGAGCTTGCTGTTTGTGTCATATAACTTTCTGGTGTTGTATGAATTCGTCTTTAAAGGACTGGCTGAAACTGACCCATATCAAGGGAGGGTCCGGAAAGACAACGGGAATCCCAATGGCTACCCTGTTCACATCTACCAACCAACAACCAAGAGGAAGGTGATTTTCCCCTCACCTCTCGGAGAACAAATGGGAAAGGTGTAAAGTGGCTGGGCTCAGAGTTCGCCTTTGCAGAGAATCACACACTCACCTGGGACAGGGTGACAAAGGCACAGAGACAGAGAGAGGAAATCAAGATGGCTTCAGTGGCAGCATGGCTCCAGGGAGCTCTGGCCTGGCATTGGCCAGGCTGAACTCTGTCTTAACTTTTCTTTCTCTTTGCTAACCTAAGGACTTTCAGATTCCGTAGCCAGGTGCCTAATATACTGTCGCCTTGTTTTGAGAAGGCTGCCTGCTGCGGCTGCATATTCTCATGGAGAGCACTGAGACCACAAGAGGGGTCACTCCTAAAGGTCTGGTTGGTTATTAGCTGGAACATAGACCAGACCCTGTGGATCTGTGACAGCATCATCTTGTAAAAGTTACAGAGCTTGGGCTGTTACCTCCTTGGGCTCGATGTGACTTTACCATAATTTGGACGACATCCAGGAAGTGGGCATCTTGGACTCTCAGGGCACGCTACGCAAACACTTACTGAGCAGCAAGCTGCAGTGTAACTCCGCAGTGCTCAACATGCGCCTGTCCAAGGGAGACGAGGTAAGTCACCACTCAACTGCACTGACTTACCCTTCCAACAGAGACTGCATATGACAGCAACCTATCCCTGAGCCAAGTCTGGGTTAGATAACCCCCGGCTCAGCTATTTCCCCAACCCTATCAGAGCTGCAGATCAGTCTGTGCAACAGCCCTACCAAGCCAGGAACCACACTGTGAGGCAGCAGGAGAACAGACTCTAGAGACTCCCAGCCTGCTCTTTATCCTGTTTCTGTTCCTGCCCTGGCCCTGCCCGAGCCCTGTTCCAGTCTTGTCCTTGCCTTGCTCTGACCTTGCTCCAGCCCTGTTACCGCCCCCCTCCAGCCTTGCCTCTGCTTCCCGACCCTCCCCAGATGCTTGGACTCTGACTACCTGGCTTCGACCTTTGGCCTGTATCTGGATGCCAGCTGTGGTACTGACTTGGCTTGTCCCTGGACTCTGACCACACAGTTTCAACCCCAGGCTTGCAACTGGACTCCAGCTACGTGGCTTGTCTACAGACTCTGATCTCAGTTCTGACCTCCGTCTGTCCCCAGATCTCGATTCCAGCGCTACCCTTGGCCCAGTCCCGACCCTACATCCAGCTTCAACCTCCACTCCAACCACTAGGCCTGACTACCAAGAGGCAGCACCTGACACACAGGGCCTATCAAGAGAGACGCTCTCACACACCCTGCTATCACCACCAACACAGCAGGGCCAGAAAACAGTCACCCCACTCCACGCACAAGGTCAGACCTACCTATCCAGAGGGAAGCCCATCGCTAACCCCTCAGTGGCTGAGAGATACTCCAAACCTCCCCTCCTCCCATCCACCTCTGTCTGCCTGGACAGAAAATCATCATCCCCGCCAGGCCAGGCTGGTATCCAGCTCCACCATCGCTAAGAGGAAAACGCAAACAAGCGGGAAATGAGAAGGCCAAGATGGAATTTGAAAAGCAAACAGCCTAAGATATAAAAACAAATAGCAAGAACTTATTTCAGTTAATCAGCAGCAGAAAACCTGGAAGAGAATCAGCAGGTCCACGAGGAAATTAAGGGAACAACAAGGAGAATAAGGAAGTTGCAGAGAAGCTAAATGACTTCTCTGCCTCAGTCTTTGCCACAGAGAATAATGTGAAGATACCTGTTCCAAAGTAATTAAGGTGAGGCTCTCTTAGAGATTGAGATGTCCAAACAGAAAAAGCTGGAATAAATGGCAATGAGACAAAAGAACAAGAGGGCATTTCTCAAGGGAGCCGAGGAAAATTAAGAATTAAGTGATTATGTTGCTATCAAAAATACATAATCTGTCCTGTAAAGGGATACTACACTGGTGAACTAGAGGGGAGTGAATACTTTATACATCATTAGAAAAGGCATCAGAGTGATCCTGGAGAAACACAGAAGAATGAGCTATACTTCCCAGTCAGGAAAATTATCTGCAAATTAAAAATTAAAATTATCTTCAAATTAATTAAGTTATAAAACAACCTTAATTAACATGATACTGTACACCAGGGACAGACCATAAAGGCAAGTCAATAGAATAGTGGATAGAGAAGAATAGGAAGACATAATTCACTTAGACCTTCAAAAGCCATTGGCAAAGTCCCTCACTATTAAGACTATTAAGCCAACCAAGACATGGAGTGAGAGATAAAAATTGCCAGACATCAGAAACTGGCTAAGAGATACTGCATGAAACAGAAGCCAGAACAAATGATTCATGCTACTTGTGCAACAACTTGCTTGTTTAGCTCTTATTTTCATTACCTTTCTCCCCCTCCATTTGTTTGTTCCATCTATCATTCTGCTCTGTTGTAACCTAGATTGCTAGGTCTTTAGCACAGGGACAGGTGTTCAACAAGCGTGGGCTCCCCTCACCAAGCCCTAGATGCTACTACAAATTCACATGAGTGTCCTCGCCAAACTGCTATCTCACCTTCTGGAGTGAGCCCAGAAGTGGAAGAGGTGGAGGAAGCAGTGCGAGGAGATGGTGACCTGGGGTTCTGGGAAGCCAAGAGCCAGGTCTGAGGGGTCTTTCAGGTGGGAGGGGTGCAGAGGTCCCAGCCATTCCCAGTCTCTCCAGTGAGAAGAGATGGGGGAGAGTCCCTGGCCAGTCTGGGTCTCTCTATTTTGAGGGGAAGGGGGAAGATGTCCTGGTCTCTCCTGTGAGAAGGTGGAGAAGGTACGGGGAGTCCCCAGCTGGTCCTGGTAGATCTGCTGGGAGTGCAGTAGAAGGGATGGAGATTCTGGCCAGTTTCTCTCACCCAGGGCTGGTCCTTGGAGATGGGGAAGAAGTGGCAGCTGAAGCTGCCAGCAACCAGCTAGAGCGGGGTATAAACAGATGGTGGCCTGGATTCTGGGAAGCAAGAGTAAGAGACCCCTCCCCAACCACACAGAAAGACAACCACCCTCCCGGGTCAGGCCTGCCTAGATAGAGAGACCCTCCTCCCCATCTGAGTCTGCCCAGAGAGACAGAGACCCCAGCACACCTACCTTGGCGTCGAGTCGCTGTAAGTAGGAACAGATGTACTCTATGCTTGCTCCAAATGGGTGAACATGAAGAAATGTTGAAATTATACCTATTGAAATAACATGACAGGGGTCATTCTTGTGATTCACCTGAGAGCACCAACATTGCATGGTCTGCATGCAGCGCTTTTCTCTGCACGCACTGTGCTGGATCCTGGCCTGTGTGCTGCAATGTAATGAGGAGCAAAGCATTTCTCTGAGCAGCAACTCAGACAGCTATATCCCTCAGTCCCATACAGACAACTCTCAAAGTGATTGAGAAGCTCCTGCAATGGGCAACGTGAAGCACTATAAGGTGTAGCAAGGGGTCTGCATCAACATGAGGAGGACAGACACTCAAAGAGGTGGAAGGAGAAAAAAGGGGGAGAAGGGTGGGAGACAGAGAGGAAGGAGGTAGTGGCAGTTATGCAAATTAGTTCCCAAACATTTTGATGAACCAAATGAAGGCAGGTCTGGCTGTGGCCGACAGGAACAGAAACCACCTGACCATCAATAGAGCAAGCAGGCAGCAGGTAGATGAAGTAGACAGGCCCCCAGCATATCCGTGAGGCAGTGCCCACAGCACCAGAAGCAAAACAAGTCCAAACCCATGAGACCCAAGCTCTAGGATTCTGTCTCCCACCCAGAGACACATTGTCCTCTACAGCCCAGCTTTCAACTCTTTGGGATTGCCCCCTAGGAAAGCAGTTTGGAAATCTTCTGCGGTAATTGACTTTAATTGATTTGCAAGGAGGAGGCAGCTCAGAGGGAATTAGGATTTGGCAGGTGGGATTTATTCCTGAGGAGCATGGGGGGAATGTCTCAGACACAGGGGGACTTGAAAGACTCAGCATCATTATGTCTAAACTCAGTATTTCTAAAACGAGCAATAACAATGTAAAAATACCAACAAAAACTGCTGGACATGAAAAATTACAAAACCACCATATCAGATGCTCCAAAATCTCAGCTTTCATCTGGCATTGGCCACTGGGCTAGATGGACCATTGGTCTGACCCAGAATGGCCATTCTTATGTCCTTATCCTCAGTAGCAAGACTTTGGAACAAATTGTGAAAGAGAATAATTAAATTAATGAGGTAAACAGAAAAGGGGGTGACTAACCTGATTTCCTTCTTTGAGAAAAGAACTGACTTTTTAGATAAGGGAAATGCAGTAAAAATAATATATTTGGACTTCAGTAAAGCATTTGACATGCTACCACATGGGAAATTATTAATAGAGAAAATGGGGATTAGTGCAAGAATTGTAAGGTGGATAAGGAATTGACTAAAGGGGAAAAAGCAATTGGGCTGTGCTGAAAGGTGAATTATTAGACGGGAAGGAGGTTACGGATTGGTCTTGGGACCAAGCTCATTTAATATTGGAAGAAAAAAAATGAGTGTAATCAAGGGTTCCTCTTCACCATAAGGTCTAGAAGCAGATCTTTTAAATGGAAGCTTCAATTCTGGAGCTACCCTGAGATGACAAGTTGATCTGATGATCAAATATTTGTCAGCAATAATCACGACAAAGCCAGAGTTATGATTAATAGTATCAATACAACAGAAATTAACAAATTAATACCCTTTAAAATTAGCCAATAACATTGAGCTTGATACAATCTAAGGGCTGGATTCTGGAGGCAGACTGAGCTCTGCTTAGCACAGGGTGATGGGTAGCAAAACAGGTTTTACATCACAATTACTCCCCGCTGGGTCCGGGTCTGGCCAAAGGCAGAATCAGTCCCTACAGATATTCTTCCTTATACCTGGCTGGCTACATCCCCAGCAGATCATTTGGGCAGTTGGGAATAACTGGCACAGAGGCAAGCCGGCCATTGCCCCTATACCAGGGGAGCACTGTGGGAGCTGGGGCACAACATAGGAATACACCTAAGTACACTGGAATATACCACGTGGGGACTCCCTCTACACCAGGTGAATTTCCAGCTGGCCAGATCTGCTGAGTTTCCAGCCCCTTTGCACCAAGGGATCCAAGAATCAGATCATGTAAGTGAGTCAGTTCTGCTCTGTCTAAAACTTTAAGGCTCTTCTGGTCATATTATCTGAGTGTCTGGCTGTGTGGCCCTTGTTCATTGTCAAGAGAACAACTTCTCACCGCATGGTCTTTGTTCCATGAACTGGACTGAAGACTGTTGGTAGGGGTCTAGGATATTGGCTGTCATGCAACTGACCCTGGGTGAACTTCTTAGTTAGTTAGTTAGTCCAGCATGGGCGACGCTGGGTGGTAGCTGGAGAGTGGTCAGCTGGCTGAATTTTAGCATGCTTCTGAAGTGGTGGTGGTGGATTTCCTTCCACAAATGAAGAGTTGTTAATCTCAATGATTATGCATCCCAGATGCGTGAGCTAGTAAAGCACTGGATCAGCATGGCAAGGAGCTCAGTTTTCCTGCAGTACTTTTTAAGACCTTATTGTGTGAATAGAGCAAATGCAGAGAAGGAAGGGATCACATTATCGACCTAAGTTCATTATATGTTTCCTGGTGTCCCAATTCCAATGTGGGCAATTTTCTCTGAGAACAGGCTAATGGTTCTTCACAGCAGGAAGTGCTAGGCTGCAGACATGCATGAAGCCAAGTGTAGTTTAACAACATAATTCACAGTCTAGAACAGTTTAGTGGGTCATGATTTAGCAGCTGCTATGATGGAGGAGCACTTACGGTCCATGAGATTTTGGACCTTAAACATGGTCCTGGGTCGAGGACTTTATATTGTCTATCCTGTACTTCAGAGCACTGTCAATTGGAGAGAAAGGAGGAAACTTTTTAGTAGCAGGTTGTTTTAAAAAATGGAGAGTGTTTGAAACTGCTCAGAGGTTTGAAATGTGAAAATATGTCCCATGGAGGCAGATGTGGCCTTGTCTAGATGAGGATTCAGAGGAATGATGCTGGCCCTAGCTTGACCTGTGACAAAGCAATTGTACTTTAGCACGTGGTAAAGTGATAAAAGCCCAGCAGGGAGAGTGCAGGCAAGGGGATTAAAGGTGCATAACATATCAATATATCAGATGAAAGTCACCATCAAATGTACAGTGTGTGTCATTGTGTGACAAGAACAGATCTAGGTACATGATATGAGACCTCTACGTCAGCAATGCACAAAGGGTGAAATCGTGGCCCCAATTAAGTCAGTGGGAGCTTTGCCATGGACTTCAGTAGGACCAGCATTTCACCCCTGGCCTGCTATTGTAGCAGTCCATGAAACTGAGGAAAGAAGCACATACACTGAGACTGGAAGAGCTGCATTTACAATACCTCCTGAGAGCATCTCTCATGGAGTCTGAATCTATGTAGCATGGACGGCAACATTACAACAGTCTTACCATTAGCAGACATACTGTACCATGAGTCTTACCTACTAATAAAGCTTCTCGTTCAGATTTGACAGGGCTACAGCTCAGAGTCCTCTCAAGTGGGCATTCCTTCTCCTGGCTAGATGCACAGATCCTGTAAGTACTGCTCTCCTGCAAAAACAACACCATCCACTCCATACCCGCACAATATAGCACTCATTCTAATTAATTAAATGCTAGCTTAGTTTTTAACTTGAACAGTTTTTACAGAGTTGCAATTTTTGTTCTTCTGGTTCAATGTGTCACTTAATATATTGTTTATGTCATAAAATGCATCCCACAAAACACATGGGATGTGCAATGGGGGACACTGGTCATGTTGCTGTGGGAACCTTTATATTTGCCTTGATCAATTCCTCCCACTGTTAGAAAAAGGTGTCCTTACAGTATTTTGCATTTAAAACACGATTAGCTTAAAAATAAATCTTAGATGGAAACATTTAAGATTAACGGTGATAATGACACTAACCTAATTTGTAAAGCACTTTGAGAACTATGAATGAAAAGCACCATACAAGAGCTTGGTATTATTATTAACAGTTGTGTTCTGTTTCTCTAGGTATTACATTCCCTGAATTTAAGTCACACTGGAATTGGAAAGTCAAGCTGGGTTCTTTCCAACACATGCATCCTCACCATTAATATGGCCTTGGCAGGCCATAGTAGGCCCCTAGCGATCCTTATGTAACCTCATTGCCTCCAATAGTTTTCCACAGGAATAACTGACCTGGAATTTAATATACAATTGAACTGATGCTGTTCAAAATAAGAGGGAAAAAACAGGGGTGATGTCATGGTAGGAATCTGCAGTAAAGGAAATCAGGAAGAGGAGGTGGATTAGGCATTTCTAGAACAAATAACAGAAATATCGAAAACACAGGCCCTGATAGTAATGTGGGACTACGCAGACATCTGTTGGAAAATTAATCCGGCAAAACACAAAATTTTCACTAAATTCTTAGAATGAGTTGGGGACAACTTTTTGTTTAAGAAAATGGAGAGAGAAGTCAGCAGGGGGACAGCCATTTTAGACTTGATTCTGAGAAAAAGGGAGAAATTTGTTGTAAAACTGAAGATGAAATTGAATTTGGGTGAAAGTGATCATGAAATGGTTGATTTCATGATTCTGGGGAAAGGAAGGGTGACAGCAGCAGATTAAGGACAATGGACTTCAAAACAGCAGACTTTAACAAACTCAGACAACTGCTTGTAAGTTTGGTTTAGCTGCCATGAGCAGGCCCAAGTTAGACAGGATGTGTCTGAACAAGCAACTGCTGAACAGGCCTGAAAACATAACTGTTGAAACAGCTAACTATTGTAGATGTGTTTATAGTAAATGAAGTAGGCAGAAACACCCTGAATTTATAAACTTACCTTAAACAATCTGAAAGCAATTGGTCTTTACATGCAAGAAGTATAGACATTAGTAGCTAGGAAAGATGTATATAAAATGTGTGATGTGTGACATGAATTGGAATTGTGGTATCACCCTGTACCTAAACCCCCTGCATCTGGGCCTGCCCAGCGTAGGCAAAGAGCTGTAACATGCCTAAAAAATTAACCTGAATGATGAGCTGGAGTCAACAGAATTGTTTGGATGCCAGAGAACTGGATAAGTCTTCTTCCAAAACTGGATGAGGTGTTCTGGATAAGACGAGTGGAAAGGTCTTGGAGGACCTGGTAGGTAAGGTCCCCTTGGAAGAAAATCTAAAGGATGAAGGAGTTCAAGAGAGATGGCAGTTTCTCAAGCAGACGATATTAAAAGCACAACTTCAAACTATCCCGATGCGAAGGAGAGATAGGAAAAACAGTAAGAGGCCAATATGGCTCTATCAAGAGCACTCTAATGACCTCAAAATAAAAAAAACAAATTCTACAAAAAATGGGAATATGTGTAAATTGCTAAGAAGGAGAATAAAAAAATAGCACAAGTACACAGAGACAAAATCAGAAACAGGAAGGCACAAAATGAGTTACACCTGACAAGGGACATAATAGGCAATAAGAAGAGGTTCTTTAAATAAATTAGGAGCAAGAGAAAGACAAAGTAAAATGTAGGTCTCTCTACTTAGCAGGGAAGGAAAACTAATAACTGATGATATCAAGAAGGTTGAGGTGTTTAATGCCTATTTTGCGTAAGTCTTCACTAAAAAGCTTAATGGTGACCAGATATTCAACACAATTAATATTAACAAGGGGGAAGGAGCACAAGCCAAAAAAGGAAAGAATATTTAGATAAATTAGATGTATTCAAATCAACAGGGCCTGATGAAATTCATCCTAGGTCAATTAAGGAACTAACTAGCTGAGGCAATCTCTCAACCATCAGCGATTGTCTTTGAGAATTCATGGAGGATGGATGAGGTACCAGAGGGCTACAGAAGGGCAAACAGAGCACCTACCCTTAAAAAGGGGTGGAACCGGGAAATTATAGACTGATCGGCCTAACTTTGATACGTGGAAAGATACTGGAACAAATTTGTGAACAATCAATTTGTAAGCACCTAGAGGATAATAGGGCTATAAGGAACAGCCAGCATGCATTTGTCAAGAACAAATCATGCCAAATCCATCTAATTTCCTTCACTGGCGAGGTTACTGGCTTAGTGGTTGGGGGGAAAGCAGTAGACATGATATATCTTGATTTTAGTAAGGCTTTTGACACAGTCCCCACATGACATTCTCAGAAGCAAACTATAGAAATGTGGTCTAGAGGAAATTACTATAAGGTGGGTATACATCTGGTTGAAAGATTGTACTCAAAGAATAGTTATCAATAAGTCACGGTCAAACTGGGAGGGCATTTCTAGTGGAGCCCCATCTGGTCAGTCCTGGGTCCAGTGATTCCTAACTTGGATAATGGAGTGGAGAGTATGCTTATAAAATCTGTGGATGACAGTAACCTGGGAAGGGCCACAAGCACTTTGGAGGACAGGATTATAATTCAAAATTACCTTAAAAAATTGAAGAATTGGTGTGAAGTCAACAAGAAGAATTTCAACAGAGACAAGTGCAAAGTACTACACTTAGGAAGGACTAATCAAATGCACAACTACAAAATGGGGAATATGTGGCTAGGTGATAGTACTGCTGAAAAGGATCTGGGAGTTATGGTTGAGTCAACTGAATGAGAGTCAATAATATGATGCAGTTGCGAAAAAGGATATTATTATTCTGGGGCATATTGACAGGACTGTTGTATGTAAGCCAAGGAAGGCAACTGTCCCGCTCTACTCGGTTCTGGTGAGGCCTGAGCTGGTCTACTGTGCCCAGTTCTGAGCACCACACTTTAAGAAAGATGAGGACAAACTGGAGAGTGTCCCGAGGAGAGCAACTAAAATGATAAAAGGTTTAGCAAACCTGACAACAAAAACTGGGGTTGTTTAGTCTTGCCAAAAGAAGACTGAGAAGACCTTATAACAGTCTTCAAATATGTTAAGGGCTGCTATAAAAAAGATGATGATCAATTATTCTTTATGGCCACTGAAGGAAGGACAAGAAACAGTGGGCTTAATCTGCAGCAAGGGAGATTTAGGTTATATATTAGGAAAAGCTTTCTAGCTCTCAGGGTAGTTAAACTCTGGAATAGGCTTCCCAGGAAGGTTGTAGAATCCCCATTACTGGAGCTTTTAAGAAAAGGTTGGACAAACACCTGTCAAGAATTATCTAGGTTTACTTGGTCCTGTCTCAGTGAGGGGGCTGGACTTGATGAGTTCTCAAGGTCCCTTCAGCCCTGCATTGCTATGATTCTATGATAAAATGGAATAGACTCAAGCTCATTTTCCCAGATCTGTGTCAGCTCGACAAGGCTATGGAATAAAAAGCAGCCAATGATTATTACTAAACTGAATGGATCTAGTTCAATACACACTTAGGGCAGCTCTGCTGGTAAAGGAGCTGCCATTTTTACATCGTCCTCTTTTCAGAGTAGAACTTCCCCTTGCGGCCTTGATTCAGGAAAGCACTTCAGCAAGTGCTTAACTCTCAGTAAAATCAATACAATGTAACCACACTTTAAAGTTAAGCATGTACTTAAGTGTTGTCCTGAATTCTTGACTGATCTAAGAAGCGACAGAGACTTCTCTAGGAAACGAATAGTCTGTTTATCCACAGAACAGGTGCAGCAAAGCATAAAAATGCAAGTGTTGCCTATTACGTCATCTCCTCCCTTTGTACATCAACCCTGCTCAGCTGGGTGCGGCAGTTAACCTTTCATCTCTCTGCAGAGACCAACAAAAGGACAGTCACTTGGCCAGTTGTTGGTAGGTGCTGAAAGTAAATCCATCATCCTCACTAGTTATGGACCAGGCAGCCATCAGCTGGCAATGACTTTCAGTCACTCCTGATGTGGCTGGATTTGAATCAGTGACCGACACAGGTCAATCCCCAGAACTAATCAATCTGCAAGGAAGCTACTGTTTAATTCCAATTAGTTAACCAAAAGGGCAGGGTGTTGGCCTGGAGATTGGGACTAGCAAAATCCCACTCTCCCTCTCAGTCTTCTTGCTGCTCCAGAAAGGGAGTAACCTGCACCGGGTCTATACTCGGTGGCAGCATACACTCCCCAACATGCCGGTGAAGTTACAGAGCTGAGTGCATGAGCTTCCCACTCCTGCCCCCTCCCACCCTCCTGTGTTGGGAGGGGATGTAGCAGCCCTACGAAGCCTGCTTTCCTAATTGTATTGTTGCAGATAGCCAGAAAGGAGTGTGGCCCTTTGAGAGACATATGTAGGGGTCTCCTGCAGTCTGTGGGTAGGAGAGTCGGATCACATATTACTAAATCAATAAAAGGAATCACATTATTTTCCTCAAGGCGCAATCAGGGAACAGATATTTTTGAAGAAGACAAACAGATATAATCCTCTGTGCGTTAGGATGCAGCAAGTCATCTCATACCCTGAGCCTGCTCCCCACACCACAGCTCTGAAGAAATGTACTTCTTTACCAGCCTGAGACTGCTGATGGTGCTTAATGTGATGGTTTCTTGTTTCCTAGCCTACACGCATCAGGCTTATATACTCAGCTCCAAACAATGGATCCATTTATTATGAACTGTCACCACTTCTCTCAGTAAGATGCTCTGCCTGAAGTAGCAGAAAGAAACACACTGACTTACATTTCCTTGATTATCAACCATGTCTCTCTCCTTGTCCTCTTCATCTGCCATCTCTTGCTACATTCAGTTACAGAAAGGGAAAAGGTTATAATCTTTAGCACAGTTGGTAAAATATTAGCTTTGTTCATTGATCTTTGCAAATAAAGTGCTCAAATTGGAGCAATCTAATTGAGATTCAAATACTTTAACAACCAGAAAGACAATTACTGTGTGTAACCCCTGCTCCAGTACATAGCACTAGCTAAAGCACAGGGAGAGGGCGAGTTCTCTTGTCAGGGAGTTATTGACTAGATCTGTGCCATTACTGTCCAACTGGATCTACTGTACTCAGTTAACAGAGTTGTGGGGGGCCTTCACCTCTTGTGAGGATTTGTACACAATGGCTGTCATCCTCCCTCCCAGCACACAACAGACAGTACTCTGAGGAGGCAATGACCAGCTAAGATATACCTCACGAAAACAGCTAGTGCAGAGCACAGGGGGGAGGAGGTGGTTTGGGAGAGGAGCAGAGAGAGAAAGGTGACACTTTATAAAGCCAACAGAAAATCAATCCGTTGACTCATAAACTACTCCCACTTCCCCTGCTGGCGATACCCATGTCCCTGAGACCTCAACAGGTGGTCTTAGCAAGCTTGCTGCAACACACAGGAACAGCTAACTGTTAAGGGAGCTCTACTTCTCCCTGGGCCCAGCACTGACAAATGGGTGTGACTACAAGGTGCAGTCAGTAGATGGGAGCAATCAAACAACAGTAGGAATGTACATGTGATGGTAAGAGCTGGCCAAGAGGCTCCTCTACTCACAGCCCAACACAGACACCCCATGCTGAAACGCTACAGACTTTTGAATCCTCATTAAAGCCAAGTCCCAAATCCTGGCTGCGGGTTCTCTGAGTCTAAGTCACTAACTAGACAATGGTTGCAAAGGCATTCCCTATGGCACTCACAACAACAGCCACAGTGCAGACGGAGGCCAACTGGGAATCTTGGGAACATGCTGGCCATCCCAGAGCAGGCAGCTCTTTCCAGCTCCCCAAGGAGCTCAGTCAGTGCTCATTTTTGGAGCAGCAAACCTTTCTCTCTCTCTCTCTCTCTCTCTCTCTCAGCAGGCCAGGACTGGTGCCGGGGATCCAATAAGCCACAGCTAGCAGTTCATGCTGTGGAACCCTTCACAGCCATTACCTTCTCTTTCCTCTCCCTCCTGTCCTTGTCCTATTGGGTGCCGTTGACATCATCAGCCAGGCTCTTTTCGAAATCTTCTCCCCCTTGGGTTTCCAGGATTTCATCCTCTCCTGACTCTCTAACCTCTCAAGCCCTCAATATCTCAAACAGAAGGTGCTCCTCCCGCCTTCCCACCGCCTCCCCCCACACACCTTCTTCATGGGGTATCCCACTGTCGACCTTCTCTTCAGCTCCCTCAGAACCTCTCTCTGGGTTATCATCTCTGCAAACTCAGCTTTGGCAACCATTTCTACGCTGACACCTCACAGATCTACCTCACTGCTTGGGACCTGTTCCCTCCATCCACACTAACAGCCTGGCTGTTTGACAGCTCCTTAGGGGTATCCAGCCATCTCCAAAACCGAACATGGGAGAAACTGAGCTCCTGATCTTCCCCCAAAGCCCTTCTCCCTCCCCACTTTCTCTATCATGGTGGAGAGTGCCACCATCCTCCGTGTTGCTCAACCCCAAAATTTCAGCTGATTCTTTGATTCGTCCCTCTCTGTCTCCACACGCACAGCCCACAGCTAAATCTTCTACCTGCACATCTCCAAGACTGGACCCTTCCTCTCTGCCCACATGACCACAGCTTCTACCCTAACCCTGATCATCTCTCACCAGGAGTACTGTAAGGTAGCTTCCATTCATCAAGCTGCACTTCTCCAAAATTTAGTCCAATTTAGTCTTAAATTCTATCTAAATAGGTGCGGTGTGGACGAGCCCACTAAAAATGGGCCCAGTCCTGTGTAGTGCTGAGTGCCTCAGGATTACGCCCTATTGTTCTTCAACATTATTCCTTCCTCTTTGTCACTTGCCTAGGCTACAGGAATGTATTTGTCCAGGACAGTGCTTCCCAGCCCTTTCTGCTTAGAGTAACATTTCACCCGATGTTCCAGTCCGCTACCTCCCATTAACTCTTTCCTGTGAGCCACAGTGAATCTTAGGCTGTTCCAACAGTACATTGCAACTGAATGGGAGGTGGGTAACAGCTGTTCATGAGGGACATTACAGAGGCTCATCCTCAAAGAAGTGGGGATGAGTATTGTAATGCTGTCAAGGCTGCTACGCTGTTAGAGCTGCTCAATGCTTCTGTCCTTGGAACTCCGCTGTTAACAGCACTAGCAGAGAGTGCAGCTTGCTAATTCAGCAGACCTCCATGTTACTCATAGGGGAAGACCACAGGCATGGTTGGGTGACAAAGACACTCGGCCAGGTTTATTGTCCTCAAGATTCGCACAACTTGCACAAGCACATTAACCGGAGTGCCAGATGGCAAGGAGCGGCTCAGTCAGCAGCGGGAGTTTCTGCTGTCCTCTCGGCCACACAAAGGATTAAGGCAAGGTACCCCAACATTTATAGACTAAGCCAAACAACCGGGGTAAGCAACTTGTGTACCGCCTTGCATGTTTCATGACATCTGTTTATCATCACTCCTTGTTCCTGATATCTTGGACAAAACATCCCTTTTCATTATTCTGTCAAACTACCTTATCTTGTACTAGATTGGGGTATATCTATACTAGCCTTCTAAAATATATTTACATAAATATCTAGTGCCTAGTACACTAACAACAACTTTGCCAAGTCCATGTACCAAACAGTGAACTTGTAAGCATCTACTTTAATACATGGCCTGACTTTAGTGCACAGCCTCTGGTTCAGGCCTCAGATCATACACCCAGTCCAGTGCTCCAGCTCTCTCTCTCTCTACTACAGATGGTGCCTGGAAACTCTGTCTTCAATGGGAATTCTGTTGGACTAAGGAATGTAAAATTTGGCTCCATGTTTGCTGCATTTTAGGCTCTTATCAGCTTTCCCCTATGAAGATCTATTTGGGAGGGGAAAGGAATTTAGGGAGGGGAAAGGAATTTAGCTTGCTCTTGAAAGTAACAGCTTCCATGCTGACTACTCTCGTTTTCACAAAGATTTGGTAGATGAGTCTGCATTTTGCAAAGCATTCTCTTAAGACGTGCCCTTAGAGATTTGTTCCCTTTTACTATGGAAAGCAAAGGTGCACAAAACAACTTTACTTTCATGAAAAGAGGCATGGATGTTTGAACGGCATTGTAAGCACCAGAAATTCTGCCATGTATATTCATATGGTGGTTCCAGCTCCAAAATATCCACAAAGTCCACACTGATAAATGTGGTAGCAAATCTCTTTAGGAGTCCGCCAGTTGTTCAATCAAAGCAGACCACTGCCACCCAAGCCAGGCTAAGGCCATCTCCTCCATCTGTACCTTGTGCTGCACATAGAGTGAGCTATGATGTCCAATGGCCACAAGCCCAGCAACAGTCTATTACTGAAATGTCATACAGAAGTCTGGAGGCCCAGACGGTACATACCTGCTCCTTCAGGGTTTCTAACAACATTTCCATTTGTACTTTGTCTTCCTTCACTTTTTCTAGCTCGGCTTCTCGTTTTTTGTATTCTTCTTGCAATTTCAGAAGATGCTAGAAGAGAAAAGGTCAATTCAGACCACAGCATGACTTTCACACACCATTGTTTTAAAGAACATGGAATGAGTAACAAACTCTTAGACAAAGACGTGAGTCAAATTCAGAACATTTTAAAAGTTTCCATCCATAAAAGGAAGAAAAGCTTCCACAAAATCCTATGGCATGTGACAAACTTCTTTGAATATTGCTAGATATAAAAAAAAAAAAAAATGTGGTGGGTTGTTAACATGAGGTAAGCTCAAGAAAATACTCCAAACCAGCACATCCTAGGCTGCGTAGGGTGGTTTGTCCTGTACTTTGTTTTATCCAGACTAACAGAAAAACGCCATGATGACTCTGTTGTTGTGGCATGTTTTTCTAAACAAAAAGTGATGTGTTACTTTTTGTAACGTTACTTTTATATTTCTAGGATATGCATAATGGTGATTTGCAAAACTGCACATAATTCCTAAATGAGCACCTATAAAAATTAAACAAAACAATAAAACTACAAGGCTGCATGAAAGAGAAAATGTTCATGCAGAAACTCAGGTTTCAGAGTAGCAGCCGTGTTAGTCTGTATCCACAAAAAGAAAAGGAGGACCTGTGGCACCTTAGAGACTAACAAATTTGTTAGTCTCTAAGGTGCCACAAGTACTCTTCTTCATGCAGAAACTGCATTTCTCAGGAACACTAGGCAAATGTTCAACCCCTTTTTGTGTAGTTATGTTTTAGGCAAGCTATTTTTCCATGCCTAAAATGGCCCATTTTTTTCCCCCATCTGTCCAGTTTCAGAGCATTCTTTTTTCTCCACCACCCACCAAATAATTATTATTGAAATAACAACATATTTTGCTACACTTCAGAACAATTATCTACCCATAGCAGTGCTAATTTAGGGCATCTCCAAAGACTAATTTATAATGAGATTGCTTTGTCCGAGTTCCTCCTAGTATCTATACAGTCCCAGAACGTTCTCAGTTCCTCCAGCACAGCTCACTTGGGAGGTTGCAGGAGTTGGGTTAAATTGTGTGCCACGTAAGGGCCTATCCCTGGTTCCTGCAGGCTAGCTGGGTGCTAAGGAGGGCTCCTGCCTCAAGGGCCTGTGGTTGCTTGTCCCTTAGCTCTCCTGATCATCTTCCTGCAGAAGCACGTTTTCTCTTCTGCAGCAAATTCTGCCCCCGCAAGCCCAACAGCTGAAGCAGGAGAGACAGCAGAGGATCAGGCTTTCCCTACAACCAGGAAGGAGAACTGTCGAGATGGGGAGGCAAGGAACAAGCGATCATTAAAATGTTAATACTTTTTTAAAGCTCAGGTGCTTTTGTGAACTTTGCTCCTCTGTGACCTTTATCAGTTTAAAAAGGGCTGTGGACTGATCCAGTAACCAGGTAAGGTGAGGGATCTACAAGGTTGCTGGTCCTGGGGTCTTACTTGTGGTGGGCTATTCTGCACAGTTCCTATTGTGAAGCAACTTGGCTGATAGACACTATCTTATTTTACGTTAGGATTTTATTTATATAGCACAAACACAAGCCTTGTTAAGCAACATTGCCAACCCTAAGCAGTTAAAATCAAGAGTCAGGCCCTAAAATCATGAGATCTGAAAAAAAAAAATTAGGTTTGCCTTCTAGTTACTGAGCCTTTGGGCTACACTTGGATCATATTTTCAAGCTTCTTTTTGCAGCATGAGGGCTAGGAACTACAGCAAGGTGAAATTTTTTGACTGAAACTTGTTTTTGATGAAAAAGGCAGATACAGAGTGACCAAAACACTTCATGAATTTGTGTCACTTGCGGTAAATAGTTTTGGTCAAAACAAAAACAAACAAAAAAAATTGGAAATGCCAAAATTTTGACATTTCCAAAAGTCTTGTTTTGATTTTTCTGTCCAGATACACAATGGGATTTAGGCCCCAAAACATAGTAGGAGGAGAAAGTGGTGCAGTTAGGGCCCTCACTTGGGATGTGGGATATTGAGTGGAGCTGGGACTGGAAGCTAGGTCTTTCCCCACCAGTGAGAGCCCCAACCACTGGACTAGAGTCAGTGTCACACATTCTCTTTCAGGACCAATGACTATCTTATACAAGTGGAACAGCTTCTACATAGGAGAGCCCTATTTCTGAATACCTTATAGCCTGCTGATTAGTCCACTAACATGGTAGCTGGAAGATCTGGGTTTAAGTTCCTGGTCTTAAAAAGGGGATTCAAGTCTGGATCTCCCCCATCCCAGGTGAATGTCCTAACCACAGAGCTAAAGATTTTAACGGGGGAGGAGAGGCCTCCTCCTCTTCCTGTGGCAGTTTTTGAACTGACCCCTTCATTTCCTTTGGTTTTCTTAAAAATGTCTGGAGCAAAACATTTCCATTTGTGCTGAATGAAATGTTTCCAGGGTTTCGATTAGCTAAAAATTCTGATAAACTTTGGTTTTGAATTTTTTCAATTTTTGAAAACACTGCCAGCGAATCAAATCAATTATTTGCCCAGCTGAGCTAGAATCTTACTTTTCTGTAAATGAAAGCTTAGTCTCACATAATCATGTGGCCCCAGAAGCTAGGTCTTAAAACCATCCCCCCCACCAAATATCACAAGACTTGTCCCCAGCTGTGAGCACTGGCAACAGTGTTTAAAAGACTGTGAAGGCTGCTTCAGGGCCAATCCCACCTACCCACAATCTTTAAAATATGGAAATATAAAGCTGAGGGAATAGTGCCTTGCATCCCTTGTCCCTGACGTGCAATGGTGCCAACATCACACTCCAATGTTCCATAAGGCTTTCACCGCTATCCTTAACACATAGCAAACTGCAACACATCCCCCAGTGATATGCAACTCACTCAGAACCTCAGACACACTTGTTTCAACAGAGTGACCCACTGGTCTCTCATGGACCCCATGAATTTTGGAGGCCAGTCTGCCTGAACTGTGCTGAGGCTGCTGTTAAGATTTACAAGCACTGCTTTGCTGGCATAAGGGAGATTAGAGCTGTAGCTGCAAGGGTCTCATATTCTCTCTCTCTCTCTCACACACACACACAGTCGCTGGGAACATGTTTGCCCCCAGTGCCCTCTCACTGTATTAGAAACCCATAACATTCCATTAACAAAGACAAAACTAGCTTGTAATTCCCACTTTTCCTGCACACCCAAGTTAACAATAGATAGATAGTTTACACCCTGGGGTTACTGAGAGGTTAACCGTAGACCCTACTGGGATAAAGTGGGAATTTTGGTAATATTTTTATCATTCCTGAGCGTGCCTCAGTTTTCCTCTGTGCTTTGCATTGCTATGCACAGAGTGTAAAGAGTTAAAAGCTGCTCTTGGGACAGAGCAGGGGACATGAGGTGTTGTAACTGTCTAGGGTGGTATGAATGTGTCATTAAAGGACTGGCTGCAACTGACCCAGAGAAATGGAGGATCTGGAAAAACAAAAGGAACCCCAATGGCCAGGCTGTTCACACTTAGCAACCAAAAACCAAGAGGAAGACACTTTTCCTCCACTCCTCGGCAGGGAAGCAGAGCAAAGGTCCCAGATGGAGAACAAAGGGGAAAGGTGTCAGGTGGCTTGTCTCAGAGCCGGCCTTTGCAGAGACTCACACACTAACCTGGGACTGAAAGACAAAGGGACAGAGAAAGAGAAAGAGAGAGAGGAAACCAAGATGCTTCCCTCACCAGCATGACTCAAGGGAGTCTTGGCACTGGCCATCTTGGACTCTGTTTTAACCTTTGCTTCTCTAGGCTTATCTATGGACATCCCAATGCTGCACTACGGTTGACTAATAAACTCTACTCTGTTTTGATAGTGCTGCAAATGCTCACTGGGTATGGCTACACTGCAATGTAAGCCCAGGGCTAGTGGAACTCGAGTTAGAGGACCCCGGGTTTGAGAACCTGGGTTTGGTCCTGCTTTGAGCAAGGGATTGGACTAGATGACCTTCTGCGGTCCCTTCCAACTCCGATATTCTATGATTCTGATTCTAACCATGACCTTGAGCATCTACACTGATTGCCAGCCTTAGATCAAGGATTTTCCAACCCAGACCTGAACCCACGGCTCCGGGGTCCACACTACAGTATGCAGATCCAAATCCAATCAACTGTATTCCAGACTGCCTAGCGCCCTCTCAAAATGTGGCTACTCTAGCCCTCTGTTTGAGGTGCAGCATGGGAAAATTTGGCTGTCCACCTGGCACACTACAGGAAGTTTGAACTGCCCACCAAACTCATTCTGCCAAGCCATCGTTTTGGTCTGCAGGCTCCCAACAACTGGAGCCAGCAACATGGAGAAGAGAAGCCATTTGAAGAACTACTTCTTCTTGGGCTTTCACTCCTGTTTCAGGAGGTGGGCAGAGCTTCTGTGAGACGCTGGTGAACTTTCAGCAGAGTTTTCTGACCCACCCAAGGCACCTGACAGAGCTAATGATGGAGCAGGAGAAGGAGGACACAGACATCACAGACTCAAACTGGCTGATGCTGCTCATGACACTCGGTATAACAGCTACATAGACCAGTGCTTCGGCTGCAGGGCCACAAGCACAGACTGGTGGGACCACATTGTCTTGCAAACCTGGAACAACCAGCAGTGAATCCAGAACTTTCACATGAAGAAAGCTACATTTCTGGAGCTCTGTGAGCAGCTTGCCCCAACTCTCCAGCATAAAGACACATGCATGAGGGCATCCAGGCTGGTGCAGAAGCGACTTACTGTAACCATCTGGAAGCTGGCTATCCCAGACTGCTACAGGTCCATTGCCAGCAAGTTTGGTGTTGGAATGCCGACTGTGGGTAAAGTGATGGCAGAGGTTTCTGAGGCAATCAGGCATGCGGTTTATCCCAGAGTGGCTGCATCTACAGTGCTTCAGGCTCAAACCCTCCACTCCTGTAGGGTCCTAGGCCCTCGGGTCTGAGCCCGAGTCTGACAGATTTGTGTGTAAGATGGAAGGAGGGCTTGGGCTCAATCCTGAGACCGTGCCAAGGCTTACACTACAGTGTAGGCATACCCACTGAGAGCACTGTGGCCTGAACAGGTACTGTACAAGTCTCCCACAGGAGTCTGCCTTGGCTGGATTCACTGTAAGAAGCCACAGACAGAAACAGGGATCACGGGTGACCGAAGGTCCAGTTTTGGAGTCTTGGGGGTCACAGGTGTGGAACTGTGTGAACCCTGGGGGTTCGGAGAATCAAAGCTGTCACTCCCAAGGGACTGGTTACAGGCTGGGGCAAAGACCAGACCCTGCGGATCCCTGACACCTACATTTCGGACATAGCAGTAGGATGCATTAATGTGTACATAACAGAACTAGACTTCCAGGTGATTGTCATCAGTTCATATCCACCCAGGAGTTCTATTGTTTTTGTAGCCTTGAGAATGGCAGAAAGTTGCTTTCATCTGAATATAAACTTCCAAGATATTAGCTGTTGCTCCAGCTGAAAAAAAGGAAAATGGCTTTTTGAGCATGTTGCTATTGCTCCCATTTTAGAGCCATGGAGAGAAGCTGAGACCACTTTGCACTCGTAGCAAGGTCATGACTATAGGAAAGAGTAGCCTTACCTGCTGCATTCCCTGCAAAGCTTGCTGGAGGAGTTTTAACTGCTGCTCTCTAGTTGTGTCTTCATCTCTGTTCACTTTACCCTGCTCTTGCTTTAACAGCTCCACCTCATTCCTGTAGGCATCCAGCTGCCAGCGCAAACTGTCGTTTTCCTCCTTTAGGGCCTCTGCCTGGGACATCAGTGCTAGGAGAATGACGAACACAGGGAACAAACATTAAAAAAACAAATAAAAGGAGAGCAATGTCGGTCTTGTGAGTAAGAGTCCTGC
This sequence comes from Eretmochelys imbricata, assembly GCF_965152235.1. Lineage (NCBI taxonomy): Eukaryota > Metazoa > Chordata > Testudines > Cheloniidae > Eretmochelys > Eretmochelys imbricata. The sequence goes on along the minus strand of NC_135580.1, from coordinate 61,554,572 downwards.
ATTCAGTTCCTGGCTCTGCCCCAAAGCATGACCTTGGGCCAGTCATGTAGGCCCAGATCCTGAAAGGTATTTTGGTGCCTAACTCCCATTGAAATCAATGGAGATCTGGTGCCTAACTCCCTCAGAGGATCTGGGCCTCAGACCCCATCTGTAAAATGGGGATAACACAATTTACTTCCTCCCAACTTTTGTCTGCCATGTCTATTTAGACTGTAAGATCTTTGGGGCTGGGCTGTTTGTCAATATGCGACTGTGTGGTTCCTGGAATAATGGACCCTGATATCAATGGAAGCCTCTAGGTACAACTGTCTTACAAGTAATGTTACTATCTGTTATTAAGGCTGCCTGACACTTCCATTACAAGACCCTGTTTTCAGTTGCATAGAATTTTGCCAAACTTCAACCATCTGAGCTGAAATTTTCCATGCCAGGCGCCTGCCCCAGGCTGAAATTTTTTCCCCCCTGCCGAAGCAGTTCAGTGGTTTCTGACAAGGCTGAGGGAAAATATGTTGTTTTGCTAACATTAAAAAGTTCTGGTGACTTCAAACAACATTCAGACAACTCTAGCACCCCACACTTTGGAGCAAGTACTAGAAATCTACTGACAGGTGACCTTTGTATCAAGGATGTGCATTTTGTCATCCCCACGAAAATCTGCTCAAATTTGGCCAAGTTACAAGACTTTGAGAGACAGCAGTTTGCACATGCTCAGTAAAGACATCTTATATTTTAACAGCTAATGTCTCCAAAGAGTCTGGCCATACTGGGCACGCTCTATCCCGCAGCTGAGCAGGCAGTTACAGCTCTGGACTACTGTGGAGTGGCCCCGAGCAGGGCATCAGAACTGAGAGAAGGTAGATTCTCTTTCCTGTGCTCTTAGCGACCCCTCCCACCCCCACTCCAAGCCCCATAGGGCCCAGACAGTGTGGAGGAGAAAGATGCCTGATTTGAATTCTGGGGGTAGGGGGAGAGGGACTAAATTGGGACAAAAAAACAGTGGGTGGTGGTGGTGGAGAGATAGGAACTGGAGGCTGGCAGGAGAGAGGGAAACTCAAGCTGGGAGTTGAGGAGGAGGAGACTGGGACTGGCTGGACGAGGAGACTGGGAATGAGAATCAGTAGGAGGGAGGTGAGGGGTGTGGGGAGACAGATCTGATGAAGAGCCAAGATACAGGGGGAGAATTGGGACTGGCTGGACAAGGAGAATGGAGACAAGGAGTTGGGGACTTGAGGAGGTGACAGGAAATGACTGGGCCAGGAGACTGGGACTGAAAGTGGAGGGGGAAACTGGTACATGGAATCCAGAGAGGAGGAGACTAGGATCTACTGGCTAAGAAAACTGGATCTGGGATGAAGAACCAGGAGTGGGGAAAAGGGACTGGGACAGGTTGGAGGGGAGGGGACAGAAGGGTCTGTGCCCAGTAGCATGCACTCCCCTCCGGATATCCATCATCCCTGAGTCTCACCAGTCCTCTGCTGTCAGCAAACAGCTGTGAACCCCAATGGCAAAGTGCCCCATCCCTGGCTGGCACACACAGAGGATGACAATCTACTACTGCTATCCATCCCTCCATTAGCTCAAGCGGCAGAGATCTGTGTGACCTTAATCACTCTGTTCCCTATCTGCACAATGGTAATCATATTACCCCCTCATCTCAGGGTGTTGTGAAAATAAATTCACAAATATTTGACGCATTCAGATACCGTATCAATGAACAACATGAGGAAATTAATAATTCTGTCTTCAGAGCAGGATTTGAGCAATGGGCAGTAAATAAAGCATAGGCCACACACTGAACAATAAGGACAAAACAAAATAGTGAATAGCTGTTAATTCAGTAAGCACCTGTGCACTGAACGAGGCAGGGATCCTGTGGAAAAAATTGTGAGCATGTAATTGAGATGTATCATAATGTATAAGCACGGAGAGGGGCCAGTGAATGGCTTGCATGGGCAATTTTCAGTCTGGCATTTTTGAATGTTTGGTATTGCAACCTTAATAATGCCCTTCTAAAATCATGTGTGTGTGTAATATAATAATAACAGAGTATGCGTAAAGGTGTATTTAGGGGACTATATCTCAGGACTACACTTGGTCCAATGGCTCCAGATTTGGTTCACTGACTCTACCCTGGACCCCCACAAGGCACCCTAAATATCAAGGCAATCTGATTAACTGTATAGAGTTTAGAGCACTTAGAACTACCAACCCTTAAACTGAAAGCGGGTCTTAACCTTTATGATAGCAAAGCTCTTGCTCAGCTATAATTCTTACTGGGATCCAAATTAAGTGCATCAGCTCAAAAAAGGACATGGCATCCCTGTGGACAGCTCAATGGAGACCTCTGCTCAGTGTGCTGCTGCAGTCAAAAGAGCAAACAGGATGTTAGGGTGCATAAGGAATGGAGAGGTGAATAATACCAGGGGCAGCATTAGAGGAGGGCTTGCGGGGGCTATAGCCACCCCAATATTTATCTTAGCCCCCCTATAATAGGCACCCCCCCAGCGCAAAGGTCAAACGTAGATACTTCTCTGCTGCTGCTGACAGCAGCGCTGCCTTCAGAGGCACCCGCCCAGAGCCGCTGCTCTCTGGCCATCCAGCTTTGAAGGCAGTGCCAGCAGCAGCGTAGAAGTAAGCCTAAGTGGGGGCGGGGGTGCCCGACAGCAGCCCCCGGCCTGTGTCCCTGCCCATTGGGGTGCACCGCCCAGAGCAGGTAGAGAGTCCGGGACTCCCCACAGTGCCCAGACTGACCCGCTCTGGCCAAAGCTCCTGGGCCCCATCCCATGTGGTTGCTGCTCCCCGAGGGTTCTGCCAGCCCCAGAGCTGGGTCCCCCCACCCAGGAGGCTTTTACGGGCTGTGAGCAGTCAAAGGGCGGTGGGGAGCTGAGGAGCAGCCGCAGCCCCAGGGCCCCAAGCAGCAGCAGGAGAAGGAGACGGAAGCGCCACAGTCTCCTGCACCATGGCACCAGCCAGCGCAGCGGCCACCCTGCACTGCCCAGCTCTGGCTTCTGGCCTCCAACCTGAGGGTCTTGGGGGAGAAGGTGGGGGTGGCACTTAACTGAGGAGGAGCAGGGGCGGGACCAAGGAGAGGGCTGGGGCTTGTGGTGAGGAGGGAGCAGCCTCCCCCGCAATTTTCTGTCTAGCCCCCACCAGGAAGAGGCTGGTGCCACCCCTGAATAATACAGAAGATATTCTAAGACCATTATGTAAATTGGTCAGCCTACTGGTCACCCTGTCTCAGAAAAGATATCACAGAACTAGAAGGGGTTCAGAGGAGGGCAGCAAGTATGATCAAGGTCCTGGAAAAACTCTTGTAAGAGAGATTGAAAAGGCTGGGAGACAAATAAGCAGGGACATGACAAAACTATAGAAATAATGAATGGTTTAGAGAAGGGAGATTGGGAACTTGTATTCTCCCTGCCTCATAACACAAGAATATGACACTCAAAAGGTGGCAAATTCAAAACAGAAAAAGAAATACCTTTTAACACAAAGTGTGATTCACCTGTGGAACTCACTGCAACAGGGTGTCATTGAGGACAAAACTTTAGCAAGATTCGAAGAGGAATTGGAAATTTGTGTCACCAACAAGAATATCCAGAGTTATAATAGTTAATACACCTTTACCCCAACATAACGCAATCAGATATAACATAAATTCGGATATAACACGGTAAAGCATTTTCCCTCCTCCCCCCTCCCTCCCAGGCTTGCGCGGCAAACCTTGGAGTGAGAGGGGGGAGAAGCGGAGTGGCAGCGGCGCACTCAGGGGAGGCGGCGAAGGCAGAGCAGAGGTGAGCTGGTGGGGCGGGGAGCTGCCGGTGGGTGCTCTGCACTCACCAATTTTTATCCATGGGTGCTCCAGCCCTGGAGCACCCATGGAGTTGGTGCCTATGGTGGCAGCGTGTCTGGCTCCAACACGCTGCTCTGAGCAGCATGTTAAGGGAGCCGGGCCAGGGGATTGGATAAGGGGCAGAGGGTCTCGGGGGACAGTCAGGGGACAGGGAGCAGGGGGGGTTGGATGGGTCGGGGTTTCTGAGGGGTCAGTCAGGGGGCGGGAAGTTGGTGGGGGTAGGATAGGGGGCGGGGCCAAGCTGTTTGGGGAGGCACAGCCCTCCCTACATGGCCCTCCATTGCAAGTTCAATATAACGCAGTTTCACATATAACGCGGTAAGATTTTTTGTCCCCCAAGGACCACGTTATATCAGGGTAGAGGTGTATTAACAAACATTTTGAGTGGCTATAAAACCTCCTGCTTCAGGGTTTAAGCCAGTCTCTGACTATTAGGGATTAGGATGAGAGCCTGATGGGGAGGAGGATTACCCCACATCTGCTTCTGCAAGGTTCTTACACCTCCTTCTGAAGCAGCTGGTGCTAGCCACTGTTGGAGATGAGAAACTGGGCTAAATAGACCTCGGCTTTGATGCAGTCTGGCAGTTCCTCTGTTCCTATTCTCCAGGAATCTGAAGCACATTAGCCCAGGGATAACCAAAGCCCAGAGTCCAATATTCCTGAGATTTTTGGCGTCTAAATCACAATTATAGAAAACTGCAGTAGAAGCTCCACTGTTCAGACTAGGTAATTGGCTCAGTTCCACAGCTAGGAACCTATCATTCGGGGCTCCCCAAGGAATTCACACAGTCCAGACACAACATGCAGATATATTTATCATCCATAGCAAATGTTTGTACCTGATTCTTCTGTTTCTTTCGTCTCTGAGGGATCTTCTATCTCATCGTCAGACATTTCCATTTCCTCCTCTCTTCGAATACCCATGAGTTCATCATTATGAATGTTGCGGATTTCCTAAGGTTTAAACAGAAGATCTTTCAATGTAAGGTTACAAGCCACTCGTTTGTTTTAAAAGAGTCTGCAAGGAACAGTGCTACCAGAAAAGAGCATGTGAGGAGTACTTCACTGCCCCAACCACATAGCAGCAAAGATCATTCACATTGTAAAACACTCCTGGCATAAAATATTCCACCCACTTCCCCAGCACACTCACCCAGCACTGCCCTCCACCTGAATTGTTGCCCTCACCCAGTGTTTCCCCAACATGCACCTTGCTCAGCACTGCCCCACCCTGTCCCTCCCCTATTACCCTTGCTCAGCCCTGCCCTGCCCCTCCCCCCGCACTGCCCTGCCATGCCATACATCCTCTTCACACCTGCCCAGGTTGCAAAGCAGGTCTATGAAGTGGTTTAGTGCCAGTTCTTTCGGTGCTGCAAGCTGGGAGAAGCCTCTTCTCTGGTTTTGTATTGTACTGTACTGCTAAGGAGCTGAGAGGTAGCCAGGAATCAGATTTGAGCCATCACCTGTATGAGCTGCTGATGTCCAGCTGCTCACAGGAGGAAATGGTGAATCACTCAAGGGGGTCGTATTTTCCCCCCTGCTCCACCAACGTGAAGCTGGAGCAATGGAGCCACGAACCATTACTACAGCTCCATTGAGGATTCAGCGGACGGCGGGACCACTGTGTCCATTCAGCCTTTCCCAATTGTGGAAGGTACCAAAGCCTCCTGACAGCCACACAGCCAAATGATACCCAGGAGATATGACAATGGTGCCTAAAGCTGGCAAGTCAGAATACAGCCAGCTCTTCGCTCACTGGATGGGAGGTTTCATACAAATGACCCACAAGCGTGAGTGTTTTACGCCTATGCTAACCTCTTACTGCAGCCTCTTTAGTCCACAGCCAAGGGAGGCCCTTTGTACCTGCACAATGATGCAGGGGGGAAGCCTGTTTGCAGAGAGAGTTGGGGCCGCTGTGAGTACATGAGGGAGGTGGGGACACATTCCCACATGTGCTCTGGGCCATGCTGCTCCGATTTCTGTGCATTATCCTTTTTAGCATGCTCCCATTCTGTCTCCTGTGCCTGAAATGCCCTCCCTGGGCCTGTGCACCATGCAGCCTTCCTGTTCCTCTATCAAACCCTCCCTCCTTCCTTTCCACTCTCTGTCAGGAACTTGTCCTCAGATTTTGGAGCTAAAAGGGGAAGGAAGATTTTGGAGCTAAAAGGGAAAGGAAGCACGATGGCACAACCAGGCTCCAAATAGGACTGGGTGCCAACCGGCCTCCGCCTCGCCCTTGCCTGGCCTCACCTCTGCTCTCATCATGTGATGTCAGAGCCAGCCTAGCCTGCAGCTCCTCAGGGCAGGGCCATAGGCCTGACTATCTTTGGCCTTGTACTGATTTGCACCTGTACTGGGGCAGAATGGTAGCGGTTCACTCCCACTTTGCACAGGTGTAAACGTCTGCCTGCGCCACGTGCAAGACAGTGGAGAAGCCAGTCCAGCAGCTTCATTAGAACATAAGAACGGCCAAACTGGAACAGACTAAAAGTCCATCTAGCCCAGTATCCTGTCTTCTGACAATTCCAGGTGCCCCAGAGGAAATGAATAGAACAGGTAATCACCAAGTGATCCATCCCCTGTCACCCATTCCCAGCTTCTGACATTCTCTCTGAAAAGTGTCATTCACACCCAGGGTTCTGTCATAGGGCACAATATCAATATAGGAACCACACAGGAAGAGAGATGGGTAAATGTGTTCAGGTGTTAGGATGCCAAAGTTACTTACCAGAGTCCATCAGAGGTTGCAAAGTGCCCCTCCTAATGCCAACTTACCAGAAAGAGCTTTGCTAAGATTGAGTGTCCCATAAATAATGACTGTAGAGAAGGCAGAGAAGTCTCATTTACTAAGCAAAACAAGAGGCAACCTTACCACAAGAGCCTGGAGCCAATAAGCGTTCTCTCTATTCATGTTCGGCTCCCCATGAAAAGAGCAGCCAAGCCGTGGGAAACAGAAACATTCTCAGATTGGTGCAAAGGGGAAGCCATAGGAAAGGTACCATGAAAAGGACAGGAATGAATGTTGACCCTGCTAGTCAGTCAGAGATGACAGTGCAATGAAGTTCAGGAGCCAGAGCTGGCTAGGCTACAAACAAGGGCCTCTGTCAAGCATTTGATCCAATGGTACATGTGACGGGGAACAGGAATCAGCAGGGAAATCTTCCCAAATGCATTAATTCACACTCTTTAATACCTAACATTCTTGATGGCCTTGAAGCCAGAGAGGCGCAGAGGAGCTAGCATAGCCCAGGGTGCATAGCAAGCTCTGGGACATGGCTGGCCAGCACCCAAAATGGGAGCTCTGGAGGATGGAGCTGGAGAGACTGTAGGGTGCAGGTACTTAAGAGAGACCTTATGCAAGGGAAGATGCTTGGCAGCTAGGTAGCTACCCTGGCCTACAAAGTTCCACCAGGTGCCAGCATGTACTGATTCCTTCAGTAGTTGTACTCAGTAGCAGCATTTAGCAGTTCTGGGCACCAGCAGGCCCTCATAGGCGAATTACTGAATAGGGCCTATTCCTGATCCCAGCCATTGCAATGACTCCCAAAATATACACAAAATCACCAAGCCACCTCTCAGATCCTCACACTGCACTGTAACCTGTCTGTTGAGCTCAACTGAAAGCAGGACCTAACTCTGTAGCACTCTGGTGCTATGGCAGCTTTATTTAGAGTAACTAAATCCAGGACTGAATAATACACACAATACAGCAGCCCCTCTTATTGAATGTAACATCAAAACTAATCTGCTTTATGCTCCTGCTGCACTGGAATAACCTACCTTGGGACCTGGTGGATTCTCCATTACTGGAAGGCATTAATACAAGTCTGGCTTTCTAAGAGAGCTACTATAGCTCCGTGAGCCAGGGAGTCCCTCAATGCCCACGGACAGAGAAAACACCATAATATAACTCACATCAGGCCTGACACACTCATTGCCCCAATACCCCGTTATCATAATCTGTGTCTAAAGAGTATCATGTGAGGTATCATATACCAACTGGTAACACGCAGTTCATTGATATTACTGAGTGATCTATGTGAGGGCAGCATGTAATAATTATAGATGCGTGATTCCAGTGAGAGGGACTGGACACTGCAAGGGAGACAGTTTTGAGGAGACGTAGGACTGAAGAAGCTATTGGTAAGAATACCCTGCAAAGAGTAGCCTGGCTGGTGGAAGTCATGGCGAAGCCATTGTTCTGTGAACAGGTTGCTGGTGTCAGGGCTCTGAACCAAAGCAGCACAGCACAAAAGCACCCAGGGATACAGGGCAGCGGCGACACAACTCCTTATTGGCCTGGGTGAAACCCCATAATGTCATAGGCTCACACAGAAGTTATGGGCATGATACAGAGTTTACTGGGTGAGTTACAGATGATCATAGGGGCTCCTTCTGGCCTTAAAATCTATGAATAATCTATGAGCCACAGATTCTCCCTCACAGATAAACTGTGCCTTCCTGCATAAAAACCAGCCATCAGGTAGCATTCATGAAAGAAAAAACAAAAACAAATTGCCCTTCCATGACACTATGCAGAACTGGTAATAAAGAGAAAGCTCATCTCCGAGTCCCTTAGTCCAGTCTATAAAATACGCACAAGAGACTTGTTGTGTCTTCATCAAGGGTTCCACATGCTTACAAACATAACCTCAGAGTTGCTCAGCCACACATGTACGGCTTGTATTCTGGGCTGCTTTATCTGTTGAGCAGGATGAGCTTTTATTCTTGAAAGCTGTGTGTTTTAGTGTGCACTTCCTGTAATTATGATACAAGTGTGTCTATTGTAAATATTTATCAATGTTACATAGGATAGACAAAGTATTACACAATATGACAAATGCACGTAGTACAGGGGTGAGCAAACTACAGCCCGGGGGCTGCATCTGGCCCTTCAGACGTTTTAATCTGGGCCTCGAGCTCTCGCTGGGGAGTGGAGTCTGGGGCTTGCCCTGCTCCCACACTCCAGCCGGGGAGCGGGGTCGGGGGCTTGCCCTGCTCTGTGCATGCCATGGCTCTGCTTGGCTCCCGGAAGCAGCGGTATGTCCTCCCTCCAGCTCCTATCCGAAGAAGCAGCCAAGGGGCTCCGCAGAGTGCCCCCGACCCAAGCACTGCCTCCGCAGCTCCCATTGGCCAGGAACCACAGCCAATGGGAGCTGCAGGGGCAGTGCCTGCGGACAGGGCAGGGCACAGAGCCACCTGGCCGCGCCTCTGCATAAGGGCCAGAGCGGGACATGCTGCTGCTTCCGGGAGCTGCTTGAGGTAAGTGCTGCCCGGAGCCTGCACCCTTGACCCCCCTTCCACACCCCAACCCCTCATCCCCAGCCCCACCCCAGAGCCTGCACCCCCAGCCAGAGCCCTCACCCCCTCCCGCACCCCAAACCCCAATTTCGTGAGCATTCATGGCCCGCCATACAATTTCCATACCCAGATGTGGCCCTTGGGCCAAAAAGTTTGCCCACCCCGATGTAGTGTGTAACTGTGATATCAAAAGTGATTGAACCAATCAGCACCCTTACTCCACAGCTAATTTGCATGCAACAGTTTCATTGGCTGTATAAGGGACACATAGATGGTGGATTATTTTGTGACGGCACAGGCTTTTAGCTACTAATACTACTTAAAGGCATAAGTTTAGAAGAGCATGTCTCAGCGTATTTTGTGTTTATGATGTAAATAGAACAATAAAATCACAATGAGTACGAAAAGTTCAACAGGAGGCCAAGAGGTTATTTTTTGCCAAGCAAACCATTCATACCTAAATAATTACTCAACATGTTAATTAGGGTCATTAGTGCTAAAATATGTTATTAATGTGAATCCTCTCTCACCTGCATTCATGGTTTTGCCTAGATGTGCATTTATTTAATTTGCAAAATAATGATGTGTTGTCAGGATTTTAGCTTCCTATGGATACTCTCACATGATGGTGACAGGCTGATGACAGAATTTCTGGCAGCCTGCTCATTTGTGAATCAGAATCTCCATCCATTGCAGTGAAGCTGCGCGGAGCTCCTTGACTTATTGTGATTTATGACTTGCCTATGTTATGATAACTAAGCAACGTCCCCCTACACAAAAATAATGCTTCTCAGTAGGTTAGGTCACTGGGTCTTTCACTCCCACGTTGCATAAAGCCTTTTGTGTAACAAACAGTATGCAGGGCTGACCTGAAATGATACCATGGTTTAATGTCAAAGTATAGCACAAGAAATACACTTGAATTAAGTTTGACCTCAGTAGGGGTAGGTTAGACTGCACTTTTTCGAAGCAGAAACATAGCTGCAAAGAGCCCTCTGTCGCTGTTACACATTACATTAAATCAAAAAGAGTAACCTTTGTTGTTAGATATCCACTATATTCTGACTTTGAGGGCTACCCGCAGTTATGGGAGGTGAAATGGAACAAGATTTCCCAAAGCCTTTTAGTGAACTCATTAAGACGAAGAGTTAGAGAGGTTGTAAACTGACCAGTTAGACACAGCCAGTTTGATTATATGGTTCTTAATTATAAGAAAAATGAATAATTGTCACCATCCATCCCTCTAGCTTGATTCTCCATCCATGACACTTCCCGTGTGCCCATCAGACTCTGAGACTGCAGGCAATACCCCTTATGGGAGAGGATTCCTTACTCTATGGAATCCTTTTGCCGTGCTGCCAACTCACAATTTTGGTCCCTGCTACAGTCGGTCTTGCAATGATAGGCGGTCTTGCAATGATAGGTCTGTCTATCATACAATCCGGGCAAAGCAAAATATGAGAGAGATGGGCTACCCCACATGATACCCTTTAGCCCAGAGGAAGGTGCACATCCATAGGCCATTAATTATTATCACACATCTTCCACTGACAGCTATTAACGGTTCTGTGCATTTCACCACCCTTATCCTGAGCCAAAGTGTCTTTCTGCTGGAGTGATAACTATTATTCACAGATAACATAACTCAGAGCCTGTATAAGGTTATTTCAGGCACAGCTGAGAGTAAAAACTAGGTCTAAAAGATATACCTACAATAAACAGAAATCTTACCAACTTTGCTACATAGCCTTCCAGATGGAATGTCTAATCAGATGCTTCTGTAGCCTACTCTAGCACAGTGTGGCTTTGTGTCACCTGTTAGCAGCTAGGACACAGAGAGAGTTTCACAGACTCAGATTCCAAGCCCAGAAGGGACCATTGTGATCACCTCCCGTATAACACAGGCCGCAGAACTTCCCCAAAAGAATTCCTAGAGCAGATCTTCTAATCAAAATCCAATCTTGATTTTAAAATGGTCAGTGATGGAGAATCCACCACGACCCTTGGTAAGTTGCTCCAATGATCAATTACTCTTACCATTTGCAACTTATACCTTATTTCCAGTCAGAACTTGTTTAGCTTTGAATCCAGCCACGGAATCATGTTATGTCTTTCTCTTCTAGAATGAAGAGCCCATTATCAATTTTTTCCCCAATGTAGGTACTTATAAGCTGGGATCAAGTCACCCTTAAACTTTTCTTTGTTAAGCTAAATGGATTGAGCTCCTTGAGTCTATCACTAAAAGGTACATTTTCATATCCTTTAATCATTCTCTGAATCCTCACCAATTTGCATGGGAATGGTTGCAAAATAAGAAGCAAATTGTACTGAAGAGGATTTCTTGGCACTGATGCTCGGAAATGGGAGGTGAACAGCCCAGCTGCACGCTCCCCTGAAGGATGGGGGACATGTGCCTCCATCACTCACAAAGATGTTGAGCTGGGGAAATGTCCAAGCCGGCTCCCCTAAAAGTTTTGTTTAGGTTGAAAACTCTATCCCCATTGGTCAGCTAATAGTAAGTGAGTTGAGTAGGACACCTGGGTGGGAGGCACGGTCTGCCTAGGTGCCATAGTTGGCACGGGAATTGTATGGGGTGAGGAAGGGTCCAGCCTGGATATTCTCAGACAGCTGCAAACCTCTGTCATTTCAATTCTAAGCCAGGGGAGCATTGTCTGCTTTTGGATTAGTGCTTACATTTTGCACAACCCCAGTGGCCAGCTCTGAAAACACACACCACAACATGCTGTTGCTGGGTTGCTGCAGCCTCCCATCACTTGCAACACACAGCTGGCCAGTGGCCAGCACCTGTCTTTCTAAACTTGAATAAAGTTAACAGTTTAGAAGACTGTGAGGGTGTATTGGCAACCTATATCAATGCCAAAGTTCCATGACAAGCCAGCATGTACATCCTGCTCTGCCCTAAACCCACTGCTTCCAGTCAAACACCAACAAGTAAGTCACACAGAAAATGCTCTACAGGAACACTCCACAACTAACACCAGGACCTCAGAGAAGAACAGTTTGCACCTTGCTGCCCCCTTCCTTCTGTGGGTCACAAAGGATTTAACTATGCCTGACAACATCCTGGGAGGAGCATGGTCTTGTGGTTCAAGCACTGAACTGGGACTCAGAAGACAAAAGTCCTGTCTGTCACAAAGTTCATGTGTGATCTTGGGCAACCACCTAATTACTCTCTGCTTGAGCTTCCCATGTGTAAAATGGTAGTGTTGATAGTATTGGTATATCCCTTCCTCAGGGATCAGTTCATTAATGACTGTGATGTGTCCAGATACCACATTGCTGGGGCCACAGAAGCAGACAGATTTCCATTTTACTAACAGGGAACTGAGACCTGGAGATGTAATGAGTTGTTCGAGGCCTCACAGCAGGTCTGTGGCAGACTGGAGTGTATAACCTAGATCTCCTGACTCTGCGTCCCAAGCTTTGATTAGTCAATACCCTATCTTCCATCATCTGAATTTTGTAAACAGTGGCTACAAATACCTACCCAAGTTGCAGTCTCTTATTAATACAGCATTGTACTTCCCCGCATGGGCAGAGTTTGCTCATTATGCAGCTGCCAGGGCAGCTCCATGGTTAAGGTTATTTTGAGATTAGCAGGGACTCAATTACTTTATTTTTCAAACATAAAAGATGATTTCCAAACTTACAGCACTTCCTCTGTGAATAAAGAATGCACTTTGTGAATTCACAAATTTCTCCACTCCTCAGTGTAAGAGGCAGGAGTATTTTAAAATTATTCCTTCTTGAACTTCGATTCACAAACCTGGATCTCTGCAGCTGATAAATGTCTTTGTTGTGAAACTTGATGACTGATTCACTTGAGGATATGATTAAATCTAGACGCAGACTTCTTTTTAAGTTTCATTATCTGAAAATAACTGAATTATTTGCATGTTCTACATCACTGTTTATGCCCTGGGGGGATAATAGTTTGGAAGACACCACTTTTGACATCAGCCTTCATAAGGCGAGAGGAGTAAGAGTGGGACTCAGTGTGGGAGGAGCGCTATTCTATGAGGTCTTCAGGAGAGGAGCTTCATGCCTACAGATCTCCTCAGTGTAGCAGATCTCTGCAGCCACTCCCGCAGACCTTACAAGGTTTACTATAGCAGAGTCCCCTCCTGCACACTTCCTCAGGCATGCCAAAGAGGAGCTGGATGAACTCAACAGGCAGGGATCTAGTGTTATGACCCTTTCCAGTGGTCTGATGGAAGAATGGGTTGCAGTGTACAAGTTTTCCATCCTTAGAAACTGAGAGCCAAATCCTGGGAGAATATCATTTCCATAAAAAGAAGTGTTCAGTGATCTTAATTTTTCTGGAACTAAACTGTGAAGGTGCAGCACTGCTTCATACAGGGACCAGATAAGAACAGATCTCTTCTGCCTCATATTTTATTGTTTGTAGTGTTGTAGCAGTGTTGGTACCAGGATATGAGAGAGACAAGGTGGGTGAGGAAATATATTTTATTGGATCAGCTTCTGTTGGTGCAAGAGACAAACTTTGGAGCTACACAGAACTCTTCTTCAGGACTGAGGAAGAGCTCCGTGTAAGGTTGACAGTTTCTCTCTCTTGCCAACAGAAGCTGGTCAAATAAAAGATATTACCTCACCCACCTTGTCTCTCTCATCTTTTATTCTCATTTAGAACGAACTGCAGTTTTAACCACAACCCAAATTAATTCCACTGTTACACTGTAAACTTAGGCTATGTCTACATTAGCCACTGAATGCATCCAATTAAGTGAGCTGTAGCTCATGAAAGCTTATGCTCAAATAAATTTGTTAGTCTCTAAGGTGCAACAGGTACTCCTTTTCTTTTTGCGAATACAGACTAACACGGCTGCTACTCTGAAACCTGTCATTAGCACTTTTGTCAGTCAGCGGTGTGAAAAAACACCACCCTGACTGACATAAGTTACACCAGTGGTTCTCAACCCACGGGCTGCATGCGGCCCAATTAGCATACAGCTACGGCCCGGCTGTGTGCTAAAAAATCCAGGTCCCAGCTGCCCAGTCACCCATGGCAGGGTCCAGCCTCCAGCTGCCCAGCCCTCCATGGCAGGGTCCAGGGTCCAGTCCGCAGCTACCCAGCCCTGCACAGCAAGGCCTTGGGTCCAGCTGCCTGTCCCTGCGCCCAGGGCTCCACTCCCGGCCCCGCTCTGTGGAGGGGTCTCTGGGCGGGGGGCGCTGTGGTTCTCAGCCTGAGGACTACAATGATAAATAGGTTGAGAACCACTGAGTTACACTGACAGAAGCGGAAGTGTGGACAGCACTACGTCATAAGAACGTAAGAATGGCCATACTGGGCCAGACCAAAGGTCCATCTAGATCAGTATCCTGTCTTCCAACAGTGGCTAATGCCAGGTGCTTCAGAGGGAATGAACAGAACAGGTAATCAACAAGTGATCCATCCCCTTTCACCCATTCCCAGCTTCTGGCAAAATTCCCAGCCATCATGGCTACCTCCACTCATTGAGGATGGCTCATTGAGGATGGAGAGCCGACAGGAGAGCTCTCAGGGTGGCTACAAAGGAGACCTTACAGCAGCACAGCTGCAGCGGTACAGCTGTGTCACTGTAAGGTCTCTAGTGAAGACATAACCTTAATTACATTCTATAGACACAGAAGTATAATGATGTCCTTCATCAGACCTGCTGCATTTGTGCCAGCTTTAAACTTTGCACCTCTAAAGACTGTTACAAGGATTAGATAAAGAACTATGTAGTCCTTTTTAGGATTCTCTCTCAGGTGACTCCACGCAGTTTCCACACCAGTACACAAATTTTTACAGTTCTAATACCACAATAGAAACCATGGCCCAACAGTTATTCTTGTACACAATACCAATGGCTTACAGAGCTCAATTTATCGTTACTAGGGCTGTGTTAGCATATGAAGGATCCTTCTCCAGTCAGAGACACCAATGGAACACTTATTACCTTTGTTGCAGCAGATGATCTAAGTAAGGCCCATATTGCACCATTTCATTAAGGCTGTTTCTGTCCATGTGAGCACAGTGCTACTAAGTGCCCAGGTAAACTTAAAATCAATATCCTGTTAAGAAAGAGACTGTACTCTGTAGGATCTAACACAATAAAAAATTACCAACCTCGGCTTGTTTGCACCACACGCTGATGTTCTTACGCTGAGCTTTCGTGAAATGGTCCCAAGCCTTTTGTTTGGAGGCGGAATGGTACACAGCCACTATCTGCTCAACTGTAGTGTGAAATCAGCAGTCAAATCGGGCCAGAATATCATCCAGAGAATGCAAACGAGAGGAGTAAAGGAGTAAAAGAGCGGAATCAGGCAGGTGGTTTGGCTAATCTTTTGTTATAACACTGTACTGTGCTGAGGCCATGCTCAGGAGGGACTCAGTGTCCAGAAAGGAAAGAAGGGACTCCAGAAGGCCAGAGCCAAAGTGTCTCTCAAGTTATTAACAACTGGGGAAGCCAGAGTCATTCTCAACAGAACAAAAGTGAGATAGGGTTAAATGCACGAAGCATACATTGTATAAGTGGAGCCAACAAGTCAAACAGAGGATTTCCTGGGAATCCAGCAGAACAGGGTCTCGCATTCTTTAGAATGGAAGGATTGTGTAGCTTGCGTTCTTCTGTGCCACTGTTTCAGTCCCAAAGCACAGACGCATAACCTGGACATTATAACACACCACCCAAATAAGCACAGGGAAGGGTCCTCCACCACAGGGCAACAAAACCAGGAAGCTCTCATTTCCCTGGACACTCACCTGTCAAACCAGGGCTCCGGAGTCATTCTTTCAAAATATTTTTCCTGCCAATTTTTGGAGAAGTTTTTAAAGGAAGTATGTGATCTCCCCCTGCAAAGGGGTAGAATTCTCCTCACAACAAGAAGCACAGCTAGAATTGGCTTTGTATATTTGGCCTGCTGTAGTGGGCATGATTCTTATGAAATAAAACTCAGTGTACTCTATGTTTAGACTAACCAGTGCAGCTGTAATAAGAATACTAATGGGTGTGTTATAATGACTAATTACTAAAGCTGTGATTTAGTCACAGAGGTCACGGAACCCATGACTTCCAAAGACATCTGTGACTTCAGCCAGCGCCAGCTGGGAGCTGCAGGTCCCCTGCCACGTGTGGAGGCACTGAATTGCAAGGTACCCCCGCAGCTCCCAGCCACCGCAAGTGGCAGGGGGGAAACCCTGCAGCTCCCCACCGCTGCCAGCCACCACAGACAACAGGGGGGACCCAGTGGCAGGGGAAATCCCCACTGCTCCTGGCCGCTGAAGGTGGTAAGGTGGACCCCCACCACTCCCTTCCCCCAAGGGCAGCAGGGGGTCCCTGCGGCGGGGGGGGGGGGCCCTGCCACTCCCCGCCCACGCTGGTGGCAAAAGGGACTCCCGTCGCTCCCTGCTGCCATGGGCAGCAGGGGTGACCCGCAGCAGGGGGAATCCCCACTGCTCCCGGCTGCAACGAGTGGCAGGGTGGACCCCACGGGCGGCAGGGAGGACCCCCACTGCTCCCACTGCTGCCCTCAGGGGGATCCACAGAGCTCCAGGCTGCTGCAGGTGGCAGCGGGGGGGACCTTGGAGCTCCCTGCCTCCCTTCCCCCTCCAACCTCCTCAGCTGCCCAGGCTACCCATTTTGTCATGGGTATTTTTAGTAAAAGTCAAGGACAGGTCACAGGTTTCCGTGAATTTTTAATGATTGCCCGTGATCTGTCTGTGACTAATTACACAACACTTCCTGCTCTCTCTATTACTACTTACTCTGCAGAAAACACTGCATCTCCTGGATTCAATGCCCATATTTGTTTATGGTAAGAATAGAAAAAAATCTGAATCAAGATTAAGCATGAAAGGAAAACCAAATGCAAAAGGCACTAGTTTAAAATTTGGTCCTACGTCACCATGAGAAATTGATTTAATCTCCTATTTATGGAGCCTCTTTCTACAAAACAGGACTTTGAAAACATTCTGTTACATCCTACCTTTGGTGAGTCAATCCTGAATATTGCACCAAGGCACTGGGCTGCTGGGGACTTACCTTGACTGCACACAAAGGTGCAGAATGTTGGGTATTGCTACAGTAGAATAATTAACAGAATATATTTAAGAGAGAACAAATGAGGAGTTCATTCCCCTGTGTGTAAATGCTTCATCCATGAAACACCAGAATTTTATGGAGGTAAATGACATATATCTGTAAATTAACTGTATTTGTCCAGCCATGGTGATTATATTTTCTGGGGTCTTGCTGAATTTGCTGCACCCCCTCAAAACCAAACAAATCTCCCAGTAATACATGAACAACACTCAGTGCAGAAATACTACTCACACTGAACTAGAATCCCTGAGAGAGCAAGCTTAAACTTCTCCTTAGCTTCCTCCATCTCTTTCTCATGGGCTGCTTTCTCGTTCATCAATCTGCGAACGTGGCTGTTAGCTGACTGGATCATGGAGTAGAAGTTGTTTGCACTCCGCCTGTTCACTTCCCCACGTTCTATCCAGGTCACCAAGGTCTGCACTGCTTCCAAGAACTTGGAATCGTCTGGGTCAAAACAGAAAATCTTTAGAACAGACAAAATCTGCAGAGTCATTTCCAGTGGCTCAGCTGTTCAGCAGCCACCTTCCCAGCAGTCAGCACTGAACTATTTGCTTAGCCCTGGTCTACACAATGAGTTTAGGTCAAATTTAGCAACATTAAATCAATTTAACCCTGCACCCATCCACACAACGAAGCCATTTTTGTCAATTAATGGGCTCTGAAAATCGATTTCTGTACTCCTCCCCAACGAAGGGATTAGCGCTGAAATCGACATCACCGGGTAAAATTTGGGTTAGTGTGGACACAATTTGACAGTATTGGTCTTCGGGAGCTATCCCACAGTGCTCCATTGTGACCACTCTGGACAGCACTCTCAACGCAGATGCACTGGCCAGGTAGACAGGAAAAGCCCCGCAAACTTTTGAATTTCATTTCCTGTTTGGCCAGCGTAGCAAGCTGATCAGCAAAGGTGACCATGCAGATCTCATCAGCAGAGGTGACCATGGAGTCCCAGAATCGCAAAAGAGCTCCAACATGGACTGAACGGGAGGTACTGGATCTGATCGCTGTATGGGGAGAGGAATCCGTGCTATCAGAACTCCATTTGAAAAGACAAAATGCCAAAATATTTGAAAAAATCTCCAAGGGCATGAAGGACAGAGGCTATCACATGGACCCGCAGCAGTGCCGCATGCAACTTAAGGAACTCAGGCAAGCCTACCAAAAAACCCAAGAGGCAAACGCCCACTCGGGGTCAGAGCCTCAGACATGCCACTTCTATGATGAGCTGCATGCCATCCTAGGAGGTACCCCTACAACTACCCCACACCTGTATGTGGACTCCTGCAAGGGAGTCTCACGCAAGAGGGATGAGGATTTTGGGGACAAGGAAGATGATGAGGAGGGGGAGGTTGAAGATAGCGCACACCAGGCAAGCAGAGAAACCATTTTCTCCAACAGCCAGGAACTGTTTATCACCCTGGAGAGAGTACCCTCCCAACCAGGGCTCCCAGACCTTGAAGGCAGAGAAGGCACCTCTGGTAAGTGTACCTTTGTAAATATAATGAACGGTTTAAAAGCAAGCGTGTTGTAATGATTAATTTGCCCTGACTTGGGATGCATTTGCGGCCAGTACAGCTACTGGAAAAGTCTTTTAACGTGTCTGGGGATGGAGCAGAAATCCTCCAGGGACATCACAATGAAGCTCTCCTGGAGGTAGTCCCAATGCCTTTGCAAAAGGTTTCTGGGGAAGGCAGCCTTATTGCGTCCTCCATGGTAGGACACTTTACCACGGCAGATCAGTAGCACGTACTCTGGAATCATTGCATAAGAAAGCATGGTAGCATGCGGTCCCAGTGTTTGCTGGCATTCAAGCAACATCCATTCTTTATCTCTCTGTGTTATCCTCAGGAGAGTGATATCATTCATGGTCACTTGGTTGAAATAGGGGAATTTTATTAAGGGGACATTCAGAGGTTGGCCGTTCCTGCTGGGCTGTTTGACTGTGGCTGAAAAGAAATCATCCCCGCTGTTAGAAACGCGGTGGGGGGAGGAGTGAAGCGATCATCCAAGAGAACTGGGTGTGTGCGTGTGTGTTGGGGGGGGTTAGTTGGGTTTGTGCTGCACATTAACCCGAAAACACCAGCCGCTCCTTTTAAATGGCCAATGTGTCTTTTTCAATTTTAATTTCCCTTTTTTTCCTCCCACAGCTGCAAATGTTTCAACGCTGCGACTAGCATCTCCGTCCCAGAGGCTAGCACAGATAAGAAGGCAAGAAAAAACGCACTCGCAATGAAACGTCCTCTGAGCTCAAGCTGTCCACCCAAACTGAAAGAGCCCAGCAGAATGTGTGGAGGCAGACAATGGCAGAGTCCAGGAAAGCACAAAATGAACGCGAGGACAGGAGGGACACGCAAGAGGACAAGTGGCGGGAGCAACAGGAGAGGTTGCAGGATCAAGAGGAAAGCTGGCGGCAGCATGATGAAAGGAGGCAGGATGCAATGCTGAGGCTACTGGAGGGTCAAACTGATATGCTCCGGCATATGGTTGAGGTGCAGGAAAGGCACAGACTGCCACTGCAGCTCGTGTAACCAACCGCCCTCCTCCCCAAGTTCCAAAGCCTCCTCAACCCAGATGCCCAAGAACACAGGGGAGGGGGCTCCGGGCACCCAACCACTCCACCCCAGAAGATTGCCAAGCAACAGAAGGCTGGCATTCAGTAAGTTTTGAAGTGCAGTGTGGCCTTGTCCTTCCCTCCTCCCCCACCCCACCCGGTGCTTTCCTCCTCGCGGGTTACCTTGGCAGTTATCCCCCTATTTGTGTGACAAATTAATAAAGAATACATGAATTTGAAACAACGACTTTATTGCCTCTGCAAGCGGTGATTGAAGGAGGGAGGGGAGGGTGGTTAGCTTACAGGAAAGCAGAGTGAACCAAGGGGGCGGGTTTTCATCAAAGAGAAACAAACAGAACTGTCACACCGTAGTCTGTTCAGCCATGAAACTGGTTTTCAAAGCTTCTCTGATGCGCAGTGTAACGGCCCTGGTGTCTGGCTGCGGATAATCAGCGGCCAGGTGATTTGCCTCAACCTCCCACCCCGCCATAAACGTCTCCCCCTTACTCTCACAGATATTGTGGAGCGCACAGCAAGCAGTAATAGTAATGGGAATATTGGTTTCGCTGAGGTCTAAGCGAGTCAGTAAACTGTGTCAGCGCGCCTTTAAACGTCCAAATGCACATTTTACCACCATTCTGCACTTGCTCAGCCTGTAGTTGAACAGCTCCTGACTAGTGTCCAGGGTGCCTGTGTATGGCTTCATGAGCCATGGCATTCAGGGGTAGGCTGGGTCCCCAAGGATAACTATAGGCATTTCAACATCCCCAACGGTCATTTTCTGGTCTGGAAAGTAAGTCCCTTGCTGCAGCTGTTCATACAGACCAGGGTTCCTGAAGACGCGAGCGTCATGTACCTTTCCCAGCCATCCTATGTTGATTTTGGTGAAATGTCCCTTGTGATCCACCAGTGCTTGCAGCACCATTGAAAAGTACCCCTTTCAGTTTATGTACTGGCTGCCTTGGTGCTCTGCTCCCAAGACGGGGATATGCGTTCCGTCTATCACCCCACCACAGTTAGGGAATCCCATTG
This sequence comes from Eretmochelys imbricata, assembly GCF_965152235.1. Taxonomy (NCBI): domain Eukaryota; kingdom Metazoa; phylum Chordata; order Testudines; family Cheloniidae; genus Eretmochelys; species Eretmochelys imbricata. The sequence goes on along the minus strand of NC_135580.1, from coordinate 61,533,724 downwards.
CAGCAAAGCCATCCACTATGACCTGCACATTTCCCAGAGTCACTATCCTTGATAGCAGCAGCTCAGTAATTGCGTTGGCTACTTGGATCACAGCAGCCCCCACAGTAGATTTGCCCACTCCAAATTGATTCCCGACTGACCGGTAGCTGTCTGGCGTTGCAAGCTTCCACAGGGCTATCACCACTTGCTTGTGAACTGTGAGGGCTGCTCTCATCTTGGTATTCTTGCGCTTCAGGGCAGGGGAAAGCAAGTCACAAAGTTCCATGAAAGTGTCCTTATGCATGCGAAAGTTTCGCACCCACTGGGAATCATCCCAGACCTGCAACACTATGCGGTCCCACCAGTTTGTGCTTGTTTCCCGGGCCCAGAATCGGCGTTCCACGGCATGAGCCTGCCCCATTGCCACCAGGATGGCCAAATTGCTGGGGCTCGTGCTTTGAGAGAACTCTGTGTCCATGTCCTCATCACTCTCATCACCGTGCTGCCATTGCCTCCTCGCCTGTTTTTGCAGGTTCTGGTTCTGCATATACTGCATGATAATGGGCGAGGTGTTTACAATGCTCATAATTGCCACGGTGATCTGAGCGGGCTCCATGCTTGCAGTGGTATGGTGTCTGCAGGAGAGCAGAGTTGCAGGGGAAGTGGTGGTTGGATGATCAGTTTTGCAGACCTACTGCACCATCTGCTGCCAGGACACAACAGCTGAGTGGGCTGCAAGCTTGCCGTTTTATGGTGAGACAAGAGCAGCCGAGCAGAGTTGCAGCAGACGCGGCCCTGCAAGACCACCAGGAGAGCAGAGTGGCAGCAGAAGCAGTAGATGACGACGGTCATATAGAGGACCTGCGAGGTGGATTCATAGCATCAGGAGAGCAGGAGAGCAGAGTGGCAGAGGAAGCGGTGGTTCGATGATGACGGTTAGCAGTCCTACTGCACCATCTGCTAAAAGCAGTGAGGCGCCTGCACGGAAAAAAGGCGCGAAACAATTGTCTGCCATTGCTTTCACAGAGGGAGGGGCGACTGACGACATACCCAAAACCACCTGCGACAATGTTTTTGCCTCATCAGGCATTGGGAGCTTATCCCAGAATTCCAATGGGCGGTGGAGACTGCGGGAACTGTGGGATAGCTACCCACAGTGCAACACTCTGAAAGTCGACACTAGCCTCAGTACTGTGGACGCACTCCGCCGACTTAATGAGCTTCGTGGGGACACACACAATCCACTGTATAATATCGCTTTCTAAAAAATCAACTTCTATAAATTCGACTTAATTTCGTAGTGTAGACATACCCTTAGTCTAGCCGGATTAGATTCCTCAAAACACAACATGGCCAGCTTTCAGTCAAGTACCAAATACACAGGGGATGCCAGAACAGCAATTTATGGAAAGCATGCTTTGCAAAGATTATCTTAGAGGTTTTGTGGTTTCGCTGTATTTTATGATAATTTATGAATCTGGCTAGCTACTAGGATTTTTGTAAATATTCTCCAATCATGACCATATTTTAGAGGGCAACTGCATTACATTAGGCCTCAGGCCTAACCTGTCTTAAGATTGTTATCTGAATTGTCCTCAGAATCATACATCGTTTTGCAGCCGAGAAACCCAGAAGAAAAAGCAGCTGCTGCAATACAATGCAGAGGAAGGCAAGGCCCCCAGCTAGCTCACACCCACTGCGCTGGAGCAGAACTGGGTTAAGTGCAGCTCTACTGAAGAGACAATACAAAGGCATGGACCAAACCCTGAAATACCTATCCAGTTTTAGTCACCCTTTGCCCTGGCAAAATGCCCACTGACTCAAAGACAGCTTGCCTGAGTAAAGGCATGAAGATTTAGCTTAATGTTTACTTCATGGAAAATTAGTTTAGCAAGGAATGTCACTTTCAGGCTATTATAAAACAACAACAAATGTTACAATCAACCAACTCTGGTGAGTGGTTGACTCGGGGGACTGGCAAAAGGCTGGCTGAGGAGCAGGTGAGTGGCTGGCTCAGGGATGGGCAGCAGGGTGTCCCTGGCTCAGGGGACTGGTGAACGGCTGGCCCAGGAATTGGTGAGTGACTGGCTCAAGGGCAAGGTGCTGGGGGGTGCCTGGCTCAGGAGACCAGCGAATGGTTAGTTCAGGGGGACGCTTGGCCACAAAAGCTGTTTACCTCTAGGTCACTGGGTCATATCTGCCTCAGGTAACAGTAACTGAGAGGACTTTCCAGATGAAGGCTACTGTCTAGCCTTTGTGAAAGGGGTTGCTGTTCTCAGCCTATGGCACACCTCTAGCTGTTGGGTGGAGGAACTGGCTCTCACTAGGCAGCAGGGGTTCCATGCTGACCAGCTGGGAAACTGCAGCCCAAATTTTCAAAAGTCTCTAGTGATGTTAGGTGCCCAACATGAGACACCTGAAAGCAGCTGATTTTCAGAAAGTGCTGAGCACACTCACCCCCTCAGATTCAGGCCCGTTTAAGGAGTCGCAAGTTGGGCACACAATGCCACTAGATTTTGAAAATCTGGGCCTGTGTAATATATATGCCCTATGTAGATTTATGCCACACAAAACCAGATCACTTAACTTTGTTGTAAATGTGTCTTTTCATAGCAGAGAGTTTACCACTCTAAGTCAGTTAGCCTACCCCGAAGACCACAAACGTAGCTGTTAATGTCTTGATGCCTTTGCTGCTCCTCCCACATTAGCCTGGAAAGTGTCACCACCTCAGCTGAAAAATGTCCTGGCTTTAACCCCTAAATAACCACAGACATGTTCAATTCTACCTAGAGAAGGGTGTCTCAGAAACTTCTAGTCCCTTGTTCTTGGTGACATAAGTGATGGACCAATATCCAATTTCCTGAATGACTTTGTCCACCCAAGATAAACTTGATGGCCCTGCTAACATCCAAATGGTGCCATCTCTATCTCCTGAGGATGAGAGGGCTCAGGACAGAATGAAGTCCTAATTGAGCTGATGAGGAGAATGGATTTTAGGTAGGAAATCTGAGTATTACTTTTGAGAGAAAGCTGCAGAAAAGCCTCTTGATAGACAATGCATTTAACTTGCTAATCCTTCAAGCAGATGTGATTGGCAGCAAGCAGACAACTTTGATAGAGATGAAATATCATGAGTTAACGATCAGCTGAAAGGGCTGCTCTGTGAAGTGTTCCATAACAAGGTTCAGCTTCCAGCTAGTACAGGAGCTTTAACAGAAAGCAAATTTTTGCCACTGCTTTAAGAAACCTGCAGATATGTAGGAGAGAAGCCAGACTACCTTTGTCAGATGACATTGTGAGAGAACCCAAAGCCATTGCCAAGGCTCATCTTTTTAATGGAGTCACCACACAACACTCAGAGCTCCATGTTGTGCACTCCAGAATCTGCAGATCTTCCAGAGATCTGAGTATTTATGCTCTGCATATGGAATCCTTTCAGGAGTTGGAGAGTCATTCTGGCCAGAGAGCATCCTGGCAGAGGCCAGCCGCTGATCAGAGTATCTGAGCTTCCAGGGGTTCAGCCCCTCATGTTCAACGCCATCAGCTGGAATTTTTCTGGATCTTGGCACCTTATAGGAATCTGCATCAGCAGATCTTGGTGATAGATAACTGCTAGGAAGGGCACCAGGCCATCTCTTCGAGGCAGGATAAACAACGCCTGTGAGATGTAATGGGCTGGAACTAGATCCACAGATTCATCTCATGTACAGGCCACCAAACAGCCATTAGATGAGAAGAGGAGGTTACGTATCTGTAAGTGGAGGTTCTTCGAGATGCATGGTCCCAATCTGTATTCCACTGCAGTATGCATCCAGAGCTGTAGATTTTGGAAGCAGTAGTGTCCATTGGTCTGCCCTTGCTTCGCCTCATGGTTTAATCTGAGGTGATAACAGACAGGTCAGATGGACAGTCTCCAGTTCCTTCACCGCCGCAAATCCAACAGATCCGCAGCAGAGGAGAAGGAGGGCAGCAAGTGGAATACAGATAGGGCCACACATCTCGAAGAACCTCCACTTACAGGTAAGTAACCGCCTCTTCTTCTTTGAGTAATGGTCCCTATTGTATTCCACTGAGGGTGATTAACAAGCAGTACATAGTTCGGAAGAGTGGAGTGGAGGGCAGCTGTGCTGAATGAGGCATCTGTTGCAAAGTTCCGAACCAAGCCGTAATGTGTAGCAAAGGTATGTACCAAACTCCATGTGGCCACCATACATATGTCTCTAAGCAGCACATTGTGGAGGGTGACCCTGGTGGATGCCTGGGCTCTCGTGGAATGGGCCCTCACGCCGAGGGTTGGAGACGGTCCTGACAACTGATATTATAGCGTAATGCAGTGGTTCTCAACCATGGGTACCCCTGGGGGTACGCAGAGATCTTCCAGGGGGTACATCAACTCATCTTGATATTTGCCTAGTTTTAGAACAGATGTGACGGGGCAAGGCCAGATGACTATAGAAAAGTAGTGGGAGATAGATATATTAGCTCCAGGCTAAACAAATCCCTGGTACCAGGTTAAGTGAAATGGAAGCTGCTCCAGATCAATTAAGATACCTGGGGCCAATTAAGAACTTTCCAGAAGGCAGGGAGAATGCTATGTAGATTGGGACACCTGAAGCCAATCAGGGGCTGGCTGAAACTAGTTAAAAGCCTCCCAGTCAGTCAGGTGGGTGTGCATGTCAGGAGCTGTGGGAGGAAGTTGTGCTGTTGGAGAGGCTGAGTAGTACACACCATATCAGGCACAAGGAAGGAGACCCTGAGGTAAGGGTGAAGTGGAGCTTGAGGAAGTGAGGGCTGCTGTGGGGGAAGTAGCCCAGGGAATTGTACATGTCATGTTTCTAAAAGGTCAGCTACCATAGCTGATACTATTAGGGTCCCTGGGCTGGAGCCCGGAGTAGAGGGTGGGCCCGGGCTCCCCCCACCACCTTTGCCCCCAATTAATCACTGAGACTGGGAGACAACAGAGACTGTGCAAGGAAGGATAACTTCTCCTCACCTCCCTCGCTGGCTTATGATGAAAATGCCTCAGTAGACTGGGACCCTTGTCTCTAGAGAAAGAAAAGTTACGTGGAGGGTCACAGCGAGCCTCTGAGGCTAGCGAAATCCGCCAGGAAACGCGGGACCCACGGAGGCAAAGTCAGAGCTTTGTCACACAGACTACAAAAAAAGCACTAGCGAAGTCAGTACAAACTAAAATTTCATACAGATGACTTGTTTATACTGCTCTATATACTATACACTGAAAAGGAAATACAATATTTATATTCCAATTGGTTTATTTTATAATTATATGGTAAAAATGAAAAAGTTCTTATTACAAAATCAGAAATAAAAATGCAAAAGTGTCACAGCACATTATTGATTTTTATGTCCCCTTGTTTGTTGATGTAATAAACGGTGGTAGTGTTGTCTGACATGATGAGAACGCGATGGGAGTGGGTGAATGAGAGAAAAGCTTGAGATGCTCTCTATACTGCCCAGAGTTCCAGGATGTAGGTATACATCCAGGATTCCTCAGGGGCCCATGTGCCTTGCATCATGTGGTCTCCCATGTGTGTTCCCCTTATTATGAGGGATGTGTGTGTGATGATTGTCCTGTCCTTGGAGGAAGGGAATCCTCACACAGGTATGTCACGGGTCCGTCCAGCACAAGAGGGAAGAGAGCACCTCAAGTGGGGACTGTCATCAGAAGGTCCCTAGTGCTGCATGGGTGAGTAAACTCCCTGGAGACAAATCTGGAGGCAACAAAGGTGGAGGCAAGCGAAGGCGGTGACATACATGCAGGCTGCCAGTTGGCCAAGGAGGGATAGGCAAGTTCTGACCAGGACAGATGGACTGTTGACTACTGGGGTCATGAGTTCTTGCAGAGTCTGGAATCTGTCCTTTTGTAGGTAAGCTCGTGCTGAAACTGAATTGATGGAGGCCTCTCTGAAAACTCGGGACTGTGCGGGAACCAAAGTTGATTTTTCGACACTGACTCTGACTTCTAGGGAGGAAAGGCGTCTGAGCAACATGGAGGTCGAGATCCAAACTTCATCTCTGGATTGCACTGCTAGGAACCAGTCATCAAGACAGGGGAATACAAGGACCCCATAACGCAAAAATCCCTCTATACAAAATGGCAGGCTCCCCTTCACTGCCCTGACTGTGCCACCCCTCCAGTGGCTAGTAGCGGACCTATTTATCACTAGCAATGGTGGCCTGCTCACTCCCTCACCATATTGCTCTTCCCCTGAACTCCTTCCTACATCTTCCTATTTCTCAGCTCTGCTTCTGGCTCGTCCCTCCTCCCCCTCATGTTTACCAGCCCAACCTCCCTCCTCCCAGACAGTAACTTCAGGCTGTCTGGCACTGTAGACCCAACCACAGCTCCCTTCTCTCAGGGAGTGACTGCAGACTATTTTCCCTGCAGCCCTTTTCTGCTGCCAACTTCCTGGTTTTATACCAGCCCCTCCTGTTCCCCCAGCTGGAGTCCATCTTCTCTCAGTTCTTCCAGGCCTTGGCTCTTCCCCAGATGCAGCCTATCAGGCTAATTATTCTACTTTATCAGTCCTGCCTTGTGAGGGGTAAACACCCCATTACAGGGTACCAGGTGGTGGTATTAGTCAGTCTAGTAAAGGAAGCCACTGAAATCTGGGTGTGTTTAATTTCTTATTATTTGCTATGAAAAACAACCAGTCTGCAGAAATACATACCTTTCAGCTTTTCAGCGACAATGCTGCACTCGTGGTCAGAGTAGTGGACAACAGGGGGTGGAGAAGGAGGACAGAATCTCTCCTCCTCCATTCTTCTGCGATGGCGCTCCTCTCGTGCCAGCATCCGCTGTTTACACTCCCACTCATACAGATCATCCCGAGCCTGAGCAAAGTCCACATGGAGGCGTCCGGTATCCTTTTTGTCGGTGCTGGAGCCTAGCCTGATACGATAACCTAATCGTCACAACAAAAAATTAAAAGACAGCTTGTACAATAACTAACCCATATGGTGATAGTGCCTCTAGCTGAGAGGTGGGTAAACGATGGCCCGCGGGCCACATCCAGGGCTGCGAGCTCCTGCCACTCTGAGTGGCATGGTAAGGGGGTGGCGGCGGTGCGCTTGCACAGCAGTGTGGGGGTTGGGTTGGGGGTTCTGGGGGGCAGTCAGGGGACAGGGAGCGGTTAGGGGCGTGGGGTCCTGGGGCCCAGTTAGGGGACAGGGGGGTTGGATGGGGAGCAGGTTCTGGGGCGGTCAGGGGTCAGGGAACAGGGAGGGTTGGATAGGGCATGGGAGTCCCGGGGGGCCTGTCAGGGGGCAGGGGTGTGCATAGGTCGGGGAAGTCAGGGGACAGCGGGGGTTTGGATAGAGGGTGGGATCCCGGGGGCGGGTTGGGGCAGGGTTCCCAGGAGGGGGGGGCAGGGGACAAGGAGCAGGGGTGGTTGGAGGGGTTGGGGGTTCTGAAGGAGACAGTCGGGGGCGGGAAGTGGGAGGGGGCAAATACGGGGCAGGGGCCAGGCTGTTTGGGGGGCACAGCCTTCCCTACCCGGCTCCCCATACAGTTTCACACCCCAATGTGGCTCTCAGGCCAAAAAGTTTGCCCACCCCACTCTAGCTCATACAGCACAACAGAGACTGCCTATTGGTTCCACAAAGCTACCCAATCAACCAGTAACAGTGATTACAGCGTAGGGCACATAAGTGTAGAGCGTCTCCTGCCAGAAAGAAACAGAGACAGCAGCGAGGGAGTTAAGAGCAATCGTCACATGTTTGATGCTGTCAACTTCACATCAACTGGCACCATCTGCTAGGAAGAATTCAACATCCACCTTTCCCTGTCTGGGCTCGTGTACATGCCGTATCCAAAGCAATGAGCATTACACCAGAAACACATCCATTTGTGCATGGGACTCAGCTTGCATGGAGGAGCATTCAGAAACCACCTTGGATCCTTCACACAACCTTCTAATATTCTGCACAAATAACTAGAGCCTCGCAACCTGACAGGACCTGACAACAAGTGCTGGGTTCGAGTCGGGTGTGAAAACAGCCTGACACAGTCAGCATTGGGGCTGGTTGAGTGGTCTCTGATCACCTCCTCCCGCCCGTGGGATCTGCGCAGCTGCCACTGCTAACTCATTAAGCTGCGTATGCTGCAGAGCAAGCATGCCAACGAGTTGCAGAGCCTCTCACTCCACAGCACACAGACCGCGGTGAGGTAGCAGCAGCCAGAAGGACTATGGCATGCAGTCCCAGCCACCATGCTGGCGCCATAGGAAGGAGGCAGCTGGAGATGGATCGTAGGCATGAAGTGTGCGGAGCAGGACGCCCCACCAGGCTGAGCCCCCAGGACAAGGCAATGGTAGCAGCGCTGACTCAAGTTTGGGTGGAAGTATCGGGGTTGGGTCAGATCTGAAAATGACTCAGCACTCTCGGGTCAGGTTTGGATTAGCTGGGCTCATACCTCTCATGTGTCCTGCACTGTGTGGGAAATCCTACATCAAGCGCTTATTTTTAAGGTTGCCCTGAACTGTCATTGCAAAATCCCAGCAATAAAAAATGGTTACCTATCTTTCGTAACTGTTTTTCTTCGAAATGTGTTGCTCGTGTCCATTCCAATAGGTGTGTGCATGCACGATCATCGGAAGGTTTTTCCCCTAGCAGTACCCGTCGGGTCGGCTGTGGAGACCTCTGGAATGGCGCCTTTACGGCAGTGTATATAGGTCCCTGCCGACCCACCTCCTGCTCAGTTCCTTCTTGCCGGAATACTCCAACAGAGGGGAGGAGGGGGGGATTTGGAATGGACATGAGCAACACATCTCAAAGAACAACAGTTACAAAAGGTAGGTAACCATTTTTATTTCCTTGAGTGATTGCTTGTGTGTATTCCAATAGGTGACTTCCAAGCAGTTTCCCTGGGGGAGGGATCGGAGTTTACCTGGTTGCTGAGTGCAGGACTGCCCTGCCAAAGGCTGCAGCATCCCTCGCCTGCTGGGTAATGGCATAGTGTGATGTGAAGGTGTGGATGGAAGACCACGTTGCTGCCATTCATATGTCCTGGATGGGGACCTGTGCCAGGAATGCTGCGGACAACACTTGCGCTCCCATGGAGTGCACCGTAGGCTAAGGGGCTGGAATTTTTGCCAGGTCATAGCAAGTCCTGATACAGGACGTGATCCATGATGAAATACGCTGGGACAAGATCGGAAGCCCCCTCATCCTTTCTGCGATTGCAGTAAAAAGCTGTGGTGACTTACAAAATGGCTTTGTGTGCTCAGTGTAGAATGCTAGGGCAAGCCTAACGTTCAGGGAATGGAACATGTGCTCCCTACCACTGGCATGCGATTTAGGGAAGAACATAGGTAAAAATATGTCTTGGTTCACATACACAGAAATGCAGGGTGAGGGTGTAGCTGCACCTTGTCTTTATAAAAGACCACATAGGGTGGTTTGGAAGTCAGCGCTCTGAGCTCGGATATCCTTCTGGCCGAGGTTATGGCCACCAGAAAGGCCACCTTCCAGGAGAGGTAGGACAGAGGGCAGATTGCCACGGGTTTGAACGGGGGCCCCATGAGTGCGGACAGGACCAGGTTGAGGTCCCAGTGGGCAACGGGCCATTGTACCTGGGTATAAAGTCTGTCTAAGCCCCTGAGAAACCTGCCCACCATGAAATTACCGAACACTGACCCACCCGCTGCCCCTGGGTGAAAGGCCGAAATAGCAGCAAGGTGTACTCTTAGAGATGATATTGCTAACCCCCTACTGCTTAAGGTATAACAGGTAGTCCAAAATAAGGGGAATTGGAGGTAGCTGCAGTTCGGTTCCTTTTTGCAGAGACCAAATGGAAAAAGGCTTCCAATTTGCCAGGTACGTGGCACGAGTGGAGGGTTTCCTCCTTCCCAGCAGGACTCCCGCACTGGGTCCGAACACTGAAGCTCAAGAGGGTTCAGCCATGGAGTTTCCAAGCCATGAGGTGGAGAGACTCCAGATTGGGGTGTTGCAGACAGCCGTGGTCTTGTGTGATTAGGGTCAGGGGCACAGGAAGCGCCACTGGTCTGTCCACTGAGAGGTTCAACAGCATGGTGAACCAGTGCTGGCGGGGCCACGCTGGCGCTATGAGGATCAAGGAAGCACCGTCCCAGTGAGTCTTGAGGAGGACTTTGTGTATGAGAGGGAAGGGTGGGAAAGCATACAGCAGGTGACTCGCCCACGAAAGGTGAAAGGCGTCCGCGATGGAGCCTGGGCTGTGCTTCAGAAATGAGCAGAAATGCTGGCACTTCCTGTTGTTCTGCATCGCAAACTGATCTACGTGGGGAAAAGCCCCATCTCTGGAAAATCGAGGGTGCGATGTCCGGCCTGAGGGACCATTCATGACCGTGAAACAAGCAGCTGAGGCGGTCAGCTAACTCGTTTTGGACTCCTGGAAAGTGCGACACCTCTAGGTGCATCGAGTGGGCGATGCAAAAATCCCACAGCTTGAGGGCTTCCTGGCACAGAGGAGAGGAGCGAGCACTACCCTGTTTGTTTGTCAGCACTGAAACACATGTGCCCTGCAGGCAGGCCTCGAACGCTTGGCATGCCAGACGAACTGTCCTCAGCTCCCTTACATTAATATGCAACGATAGTTCTGTGTGGGACCACAGGCCTTGGGTTCTGATATTGCCCAGGTACGCTCCCCATTCGAGCACTGAGGCGTCCATGACTAGGGATAGTGTAGGATGGGGTTTAGCAGAGGGTACTCCCGCACAAACTTGTGGTTGCGGCCACTAGTGGAGGGACTCAAGGATGCAAGGGGGGAGGGTAACTATCACGTCCAGCCGGTCCCTGCCCGGCCTGTCCACCCATGTCAACCACACTTGGAGGGGCCGAAGGTGTACCCTGGCGCGCTGGACCACATATGTGCAGGCTGCCAAATGCCCCAACAGTTTCATGCCATTTCTGGCCGTGGTTGTGGGAAATAGGAGAAGGTTTTCAATAATGTCCATGAGTGCTTGGAAGCGTAACTCTGGCAGGAACGCCCTTACCTGTGTGGACTCCAAGAGAGCCCCTATGAATTCTATTCTCTGCGCTGGGGCCAGTGTGGATTTGGAAACGTTCAGTATGAGGCCCAGCCTGTGGAATGTGGCCCGGGCCAGGGACACATGCTGTGCGGCCCATGCTTGGGACTCGGCCTTGATGAGCCAGGCGTCTAGGTACGGGAATACTTGCTCCTGAAGTCTGCGAAGGAAGGCTGCCACGACCGCCATACACTTGGTGAATACCCGGGGGGCCGCCGAGAGCCCGAACAGGAGCACCCTGAACCGACAGTGCTGGCCACTGACCACGAATCTCAGGAATCGTCTGTGGGATGGGATAATGGATATATGGAAGTATGCATCTTTCAAATTGAGGGCGTACCAGTCCCACGGATCCAGGGAAGAAATGATGGTGGCCAGAGAGATCAAGCGAAACTCTCAGGGAGTCCATCAGCACCGGACTCGACGGGCCTCCCGCTGAGGCCAGAGTCAACAGTGCCAGGGTCTTGAGGCCCAGACCGTGGGTGTCCGGTGGGGGATGGTCCCTGCTGGAGTCCCCTCATGGCTTCTTGACGCGGAAACAATCCCTGTCCGCCTTCTTTTTCTTATGCGGCACCAGAGACTGCAAATGGTGCCACCTGGTGGCACTGGCCTTACGGGTTGGGGAGTGGCGCCGGTGCTCCTTGGAGGAGTCCTTCTTCAGTGCTGGGACATCCCGCACCGAGGCCGGGCTGCTGCGCACCAATGATGCCGATGACACTTCCGGTGCCAGCTGCGGGCAGAGGGCCGACTCCATCAGGTGGAGCTTCAAATGATAGTCCCGCTCTCTCTTAGTCCTGGGTCTGAAGTTCCTGCAACTTGGGCACTTATCTGTCTGATGGCCCTCTCTCCTAAACACTTGAGAAAGGCAGCGTGCGGATCAACTGTGGGCATAGGTTTCACACGCCTCTTGCACGCCTTAAACCCCTGCAACCGAGGCATGGCCCGGTGCCTGGGGAAATTAGAACGGAGGGGGAAGCCCCCCGAAGTAAGTCCAACTAATCTACAAACTAATATATCACGAACTAACAACTATATACAACTAAGAAAGGGAACCACTAGACAGGCACTTGCGAATGCAAGAGACTGAGCTGCTCCAATGACCATCACGGGCGGTAAGAAGGAACTGAGCAGGCAGCGGGTCAGCAGGGACCTATATACAATACCATAAAGGCATCACTCCAGGGGTCTCCACAGCCGACCCGACAAGTACCGCTAGAGGAAAAACCTTCCGACGATCATGCACACGGTACACACACACCTATTGGAATGCACATGAGCAATCACTTGAAGAACACTACCTTGCCTACTCGCTGTCCATACAGGATGCCGCAGTGAGCAATCTACTGTACAGAGGCCGGGAGGTGGCCTAACTCACGAATCTCCCCACATACTCCTCGCAGGGATACGGGATAATACATCTCAAGCTTATGGCAGCCCAGCTGGATCATTTGGGTAAGGTTGGTGTTTCACGTGTGCTGATCTGAGCAGCAGCTGGCACGCTCCATGCACAGAGTGCTCAGCGCAGCAGTACCTCTGTATTCACCCTTAATGATTCCCACGCACTCTCTGCAGACTCTTGTTGCTTGGGCTTTAGTCAAGGGATTCAAAAGGAAAAAAGATTTCTGCCCACCCCGTTCTTTGCCCCAGCTAGTGCATCCATTTCTGCTTGAGTGGAAAGTGTTACTGGTGGCTGCAGCTCAGCCCCAACAAGTTGAGCCTGATGCAAGGAGCAGCCTGGGCTCAGGTCAAATTCAGGTCCGGGCTGGGCTTTAGAAGTAGGCCCGAGCAGACCTGTACATCAAGACCCTGCTACAGCTGCTGCGTGGAGCTCTATTCATACACATCCTTAGCACCATTCTCTCCGACTGGGAGATGTTACAAACACCACCAATGAACTGTGGAGAAGACAGAGAAGATTGGAAAAGGTGGAGCACAACCCCTGACACTGGTATGGAACCTTTCTGTCTCCTACAAGGATCACCTCCATCCATCTCCACCGGTGGGAAAACAGTGAGGAGGAAAAGGGCTGAGGAGCAAATCTCAATGAAACAGAGACAAACACGGCTCTCCTAGGACAAGGCTTACAGTCAGTGCCAAGTCTGAGAGAATGAATAGAGCTCCAAGCAGCTGCTGTAGCAGGAGCTTGAAGTGAGCTGTTCCTTAAGTTAACAGGGTTGCTTTGGCTTTTGTGGAATGGCAAGAAGCCTGCCAGACACAGCACCCTCACCAATGGCATCACAAGTCTAATCCATTTAGACAATTAATCAACTGATTCAAAGGAAAATCCAAAACTATTTTAGGAAGGAATTTTGACTGGGGACAAGGAGCCACCTTATTTTTTCTGGAATATGGCAAAAGGAAGGTCAGGCTGGAGAGCTCAGAAGTGTTTCATGTGCAGCTGTGCCTCACACAAGGAACAGACAGCAAACAATCTGCCGAACTGGCACAGTTTGGGAGCACTGGATGCGACTCCCACGTCCTGTGTGAAGCAGAGCTCTCGCTGGAGACATGCTCCAAGGCATTTCAAGCCTCCTGCACGGCAGTCTGTGTGGGGAATTTTAAGCCTTGCAGAGCCAGCATTAGTTGAAAAACAACAACTTGGTGTTGGTCTCAGATGAAAAGAGGCTGGTGCCCTAGAAGTGTTGAGGCCTCAGGGCCCTGCACAAAGCCCCCAGCACCACCACTTATCCTTGAGGGGAAAGCTTTCTACACATCTACTTGCCCTATAACCATGTGCACCCACTCTCATGCAGTGAGCTGAGAAACAACCAAGCAACCACAGTTTAAACATTACCCAATAAAACAAGGGAAAGGCAGAAAACAAATAACGGTCTGATGGAGCTCAGCTCCTGTGGCCTACAATCACTGGAACGTAGCTGAGATATTTTCTGGCTGGTGCCCCCTTTTATGGCCATACACGATCAGTTCAGTGCACGCACTCATCACTGCTAGGAGCTGCTGCTTTGGAGATGGCTCTGAGTCTGGTGCATCAGATTGTGTACATCCCAGTGATGCAGGTCTGCAGATGCAATACATTCAAAGGGGCACTGGGTAATTCCTAATGATAAAGCCTGGGAACGGTAAGGAGAGAAACCTCTTCAGATGGAGTCAAGCAGGTAAAGGGGAACTCTCCAGTGACTCTTGACATCAGGAAAGCTACCTTCATGATTAAAAGAGATGTGTGGATCACAAAAAACAACGAAGGGGGCAGGGGAGATGACTCCAGACCAGTGGTTCTCCACCTATTTACCACTGTGGGCCACATATGCAGCTCTCTGTGTGTTACGTGGGTCACAGCCACACAATATATATACTCCCTGTATGGCCCTAAGGATGTCACATGGGCCGCAGCTGTATGCTGATTGGGCCATAGGTTGAGAACCACTGCTCCAGAGGATCAGAGTGTCATAGGATAAATGCTCTGTGCTGTTGGAGCTCTACGTGTTATTGGAAAGACGTTGATGAAACCCAAGGGCCCCATCTAATGGCTCCAACACCTGAAATGTTGAAGTGTTACTGTTTAAATGTTCAAATTTAATTGGTGTTGGTCCTGCTTTGAGCAGGGGATTGGACCAGATGACCTCCTGAGGTCTCTTCCAACCCTAATATTCTATTATTCTAAATGGCCCTTATTTATCTTTTGGGGAGTCTGCTGGAACAGACCCAGTGGGACAATAATGCACAGGACTGCGGGAGGAATTTTTCTGCCTAAAGCTCACTTCATCCTGATACTCTGTAGAGTTTTCTGGGGAACAAGACTCCAGGAGGCACTTTCAGATATTTAAACCAGCATGAGGATGTCAAACCCCACAGCAGTGAGAGAAGTAACCACGGGGAACAAGAGGAAACGCCTCTTCAGATAGCAATAACAAACAGATCATGTCACATATAACTACACAGAAACAGCTATTTCTCTGTCCCAATTTCCAAAACCATCATTCGAAGCAAAGGAGTGCCTACCAGAGAGATAGAGTGCCTTGTCCACCATGAATTCCTCAGCAAAGCGGATGTGGCAGAAGTTCTTTTTACTCTTCCGAATAGCTATGATCTCTCCACACTGCTCAAAAACCTCCACAATGATCTGCTCGGTCCCGTTTTCTGGTAGTCCTCCTACAAATACCGTCTTGCACCCTGGGGGCCTCTCTCTCGTTGCAGGAGGAGGAAGATCTGCACATGGCAAGAGGTAAAATACTGGAGGTTAGAAGGTCCCTCTCCAAGTGCTCCACATATCCACTTATCAGTCCTCAGAGCCAACCATCACTTTCTTTGAACATGTGCTTAGTCCCAGTATATCTCACTTTACTGAGTACTGGCATCTATGGTATTCACCGGGGCCTACCAAAGAGAACTTGTTCACTAGGTGGTATATCCTGGACTTTTAGAGCCATGAATGGATTCCCCAGTGTTAATAAGTACTCCCCTAGTCAATGTGAGGCATGTCACTCCTGGAGAGCGCTGCACTTCAAGGGTACTGATAACACAAAACCAACTGCAATGAACACCGCCAAAGGCTGTGCCCCAGCCCTGGGCAATAGGGCAGGTGCACAGTAGTCCCTACTGCAATGTTAGTAAAGAAATAAGATATTCATTACATGCTTTTTATTTTGCTTTTCTTTATCATTTCAAAATCTTGACACTAGAACAACAAACCAGAAAAGATGACATATTAAAACTATCCCCTCCATGTGAATACAAAGAATCCTGCTTAAGCGAGAAGACAACAAGAACATCTTGAAATGGATACAAAACCAGAAATCATGGAGACATCAAATCCATTTTCCACAACAGAATCAATATCCATTGCACTCTCTGGTCACAGGAGAAATCCAGCCAAACTACAAAAAACAAACTGGCAGGCAACAGAAGACACCAGCATCTCACCCTGCTCCTTCTGACCTGGGCAGCTGGGGATTCCCCTGGTCCGGGAGGTACTTTGTGGGACAGAGCTGGCTGTGCTGGCTCAGTACTCGCACACATAGTAGGGGAACATCCACAGGAACAGGCACATCAAGAGCACGGTTGTGCTCCAGAGATCCCCAGCCATGCTGGCTTCATCTCCCACCAATATCTCAGTGCCTTCTTCCATGCAGCACATTATATGGGGAACATCCTACTCCAATAATTTCATATAGCCACTACCCTGTCCTCAATACCTGAGAGTGCCATGACATCCTTAGTAAACTGCCCAATGGAGCATACACAGGACTTTACGGCTTGCTGTGGTCTTATGACGTGCATGCCTTTCTGATCCTTCCCTTCCATAAGCATCATTCCTGCAGCCAATGTTTCTTTTCAGTGCCCCACTTTTATTTCATAGGAACTGCCGGATAGGATCAGCCCCAAGGTCCATCTAGTCCAGTATCCAGTCTCTGACAGTGGCAGCACCAGCTGCTTCAGAGGAAGGTGCAAGAACCTCACAGTAGGCTGATGTGGGATAATCTGTCCCGCGGATTGTTTTAAATGTGAGATTTTATCTCCCTTCCAATTCTTTTTTTATCATTAACTATGATAGCTCTGGCTAGTTGTGTTATCCATAAAAATGTCCAATTCCTCTTTGAATCTTGCTAAATTCTTGGCCTCACCAACAACCTGTCACAATGAGTTCCACAGTCTAATTATGTATTATGCAGAAAAAATATTTCTTCTTAACAGTTTTTAATTTGCCACTTTTTAATGTAATTGAAGTTCCCCTTGTTCTTATGCTATGAGGCAGGGAGAGCACAAGTTCCTTCTATAGACCATTTTATATTTTTATCATGTCCCTCATTTCAAACAGATTTCAGGGGAAGAAAACAATCTGTTAGCTTCTCAGAATCACCTTTTTCACATTCAGAAAACTCAAAAACAGCTGCTGGCAGGGGATTTGTCCTGAAGCTCTGGCATTTCTGTTTACTTGGACTTTTGTAAAGTGATCATGATTCATAGATTGTAAAGCCAGAAAAGACCCCTGTGATAATGTAATCTAATCTCCTGCACAGCACAGGCCACTGAATGAATTCCCGTTTGAACTAAAATCTATCTTTTAAAAAAACAAGGAGTCCTGATCAACTATGCCTTGAGGGAGCCAGCTGAGTAGGAGCAGGAGCACCTTTCAGACACCACACTGATGACTGGAAAAATATGGGACTTTGGGGGATATATAACCCCAAACAGCGAGGGCCTGACTACACCTCCGGAGAGCTAGTAGCATAAATTAATTTGATTTCCATGCCTAACCCAGGATTATGAAAAGCTGCTAGCTGACGCTCAGAGGCTGACAGTGACAGCTGCTCTCAACATGTAAGTTTCTGCTTCTGGTGGTGTTTCTAGGCCAGGTGAGTCTAGAATAAGAAGGCAAATGTTCCTCAGCCAAAGGTAACGATACTAACTCAGATGACTGAGGAGTGATGCCTCCTCCTCTGGGGCACACATAGGCCATTTACAGGGATTGTGGGCAGAGGTTCTGAAGGAGGCATGGAAGAGGTCCCCTGAAGCAGTGAAGAAGACAGTTGACCTTGCAGTCGTCGTAAAAAGGAGCTCAAGGGCAGAAGTGGGGAAAGGTTCCCTCCCATGAGAGAGCAGAGCTGTAGGCCGGGTGCGGACACTCATGAGCCCACTCTCTAGCCAGGAGGAGGCCTGACTGGCTGTTTCTGTGACCGTAAACCATTTAATTCTTCTCCTGATGCTTCCCCGGTGCCTATCAGACATGCAGCTCCCCATATGTCCAGATCTTCAGCTCCACAGCAGAAAGGCAGACTCTCTTTCCCATCCTGACTATGATTCAGATGCCAAATGCCTTGCACTGGGAACAGGGTGATGCAGATATTCAGCCCTCTAATATCCATGTAGCTGAACTCCCGTGACTGTGGAGGCTGAATGTGTGACAGGCTGTATTGTCTATTTTTCCTCACACAGAAACATCTACATAAGTGCACACTCGCCAGGCCCCAGCTCTAAGCAGTTAGCCAAACCAGCCAGGACCTCAGAGGCAACTGGGACACAGCCCTTGCAGAGGAAGAGAAGGGGAGAGGACATTGGAGGGAGGGATCTGAGCCCATGCCTCATCCTGACAGCCCTCTACTGGAGCTACAATCCATGCTCCTCATGAACCTGATCAAGACGGAGAGCCAGGGGAATGGAGACTAAGACCTCCCAGCACAGGGGGCACTAGCTCTGCCCACAGTATTCACATGCACCTCCAACTGGAAGAACAGCATCCCCCTAGAGCATGCTAGGCACTATCCATACAGGGCCCAGCACTCCTCCCAAGAGCCAGCACTGTCTACATGTGCTGAGGAGAGGCTGGTGTCCTGAAGAAAATCAAAGCAAGCCAGGAAACTTGCACATCTCCCCTGCTGGCTATTCTGTAACTCACAGCTAATGTCCCTGCCTGATTGATTCTGTCCTGAGCCCTGCCCTCCATGCACTGAGGAGCAGCACCTCACACCTGCTTTCAGGAACCGTCATGGGGTGTATGTATCCCACGCTGGGCCAGTGACCAAAGGGTTAATACAGGCACTGCCTGCCACTGCTGATTGGAAGCCTGACAGCAGGAGGGAGGATAAACGGGCTAGGAAGCAGAGGGGCAGAGCGGCTACCAGAGGAGTGAGCAGGCTGTACGAAGGCGAAGGCACTCCTGCCAACAAGCTAGTAAAGAGCTGCCCATAGACAATAGCCCAGGAGGGGATGAACTGCCCGACAGGCTGGAGAGCCTGCAGAGACCCAGGAGAAGGTAGGAAGAAGCTCAGGGCACTATCACAGTTGATGAACCCTGATCCTGCTTATCCAGCTCAAGGGCCCTGAGCTGGTACCCAGAGGTATGAGTGAAGCTGGGCTCCCCTCCAGCCCCCTGATGGACCTGGGAGTGGAGAAAGGGTTTTCAGACTCCTGGTCATCTGCTTCTCTGTGTATTAGTCTTCTTGTCTTGGGCTTTCTGTTGGTTCCTGTCTGTGATTCTTATTGATTTGTACAGACTGTTATATGCATTATCTTACATGTGCTACAGCAAGCTTGGCTCCATTCATGCTCCCAGCCCACCCCTGCAGAGCTCGCTACAGAACTGAAACATGGATCATCAACCAGCACTCTCTCTTCAGCCTCCCACCAGCAAGTGTCTAAGATAAAAGCAGCCTTTCTGTACCATTACTCCATAATCTTCCCATCTTTGTGGCCCAATTATGTGTGCAGAAAACCACACCATAGAGTTTAGACCCAGAACATTCAAAGGGCAGGGGTACACGCTGACTGCTACCAATCACCAGGCTTATTACTGAAAAAGATCTAATTCCTTCAGATTGTAAAGAGCTTGTGAAATGATAAACAGCCAGTGACAAGGTGTTAGGACCAATCGGTGCTATTGCCTTATAACTTGCTTTATTATCAGTGGACCCTTTAAAATGTACATCCTCAGCGAGCTGTGCTGGTGGGTGGTACAGGGAACAGGCTCCCACATGCTTCTAAATGAATCACACTTTCTTGTGGTTTCTGACTTCTTATTTAGCAAGAGGAATGAGAGACATTCTTTCTTATGTTCCATCTTACAGAGGTGATGGGCCAGAACATTAGCAGAGTCTTACTTGGGTTGGGTGGGAAAAGGGTGCAGCTTTTGCAGTGAATAATCTCCTTCACTGCTGGCATATCTGGAGGAATAGGTGGAGGAACTATCCCCAAGCCGGGCATCATGGGGTTGATAGGTGGAATTCCCGTCATCATTCCAAGCGCAGGATCAAAGTCTGAAATGGGGGAGAAGAAGGAAGAGTGTTACTATTTATTATTTCTACTGCAATTGTGCCTAGGCACCACAATCAGGGCCTCATTCTGTTAGGCAGCACACAAACAAATGACGCGAAGGCAGGCCCTGGGGCAGAGCACTCACGCTCTAGGGTTGAGACTATACATGACAAGTGAGTAAACAGACAAACATAGGGAAGAAGGGAAGGACAAGAGAGAAGAATATGTGAACAGATGTGGTACAGCACACAAGCAATTTGGGGTATTAGTTTAACTAAAGAGGAGGAGACTCACAACTAGAGCTATGGGAAATGTTATCAAAGCCGTTTTCTATCAGAAAATTGGAAATGTTTTGCTTTCTCATGCACACCTAGGAAAATGTTTCTATCCTACACACCCCAAACACACATTCTGCAGGTGTAATATGAACCACTACCTTCCCCCAGAAGCAAGAACAGAAGCTGTGTAGGGAAGCTATTACTATTTCCAGCTCAGAAACATGTGATTGTTACAGCCCAGTGCTTCATTGTTTGCTAACAGGAATATAGCACAAAGGAAATTGACATGGATACTCAATGCGATGGATCCATATACTGCACCAAAGATAAATTCACTAATGATTCTCCTCCACCCCCAATCTGTGCAGTGATAACAGAGGGCCCTCTTGGCAGCACCGCATTAGACTGCACTCATGTCTTAGCCTGCCTCAAATCTTTTCCATCCCAGATGAAAATGAGCTAGAGCCTACGTGCCCATTTAGGCAGTCTCCGCTGGAGAGAGGCAGGGCTACAGGTGCATTGACACAGCTGTGTGGAGGGAGCCCAGGATGCAACAGCAGGAGAGCTGCGAGCCAGGACAGAGATTCACTGACAGAATGGTGTGGACATTTTACAGGAAGAATATCATTTTAAAATAAAGATTGCAAAGAAAACTGAAAATGTGATCAAAGTGTAACCAGTGCACTGTGCTTTTCCTGAGTCTGCTGCCAGCCTGGAATTGCAGCTCCGAGAGGGAGAACTGCACCACTCAACTCAACAGGACTTTAAATCGGAAACCTCAACATGATAACTTAAATATCTTTGTTGTTAATTACTGCACTGCTGATGATTTTGGAAGCAAAATCTCCAGCCACGCTTCTTGTCTCTCAACTTCAAACTGTGCCCATGTCTCCCCAGGTATCAAAGCTCCAACTCTCTCCCTTGATAAGTATTGCATTCTCAATACAAAACTCCTTGGTGTGTGAGGACAACGTAAAACAAACCGGATGCAATGTCAAAATAAACAACATGGGGGCCTGAGTGCATTATTCATGTTCACATTTAATTCATTACAACCTCACTTTTTTTTTTTTTTTTTTTTTTTAAAAACAGTAACCACTAGAAGATAAGGTGGATGAGGCTTTCTTCCGGCAGCTAGCGGAAGCTACTAGATCGCATGCCCTGGTTCTCATGGGTGACTTTAATTTTCCTGATATCTGCTGGGAGAGCAATACAGCGGTGCATAGATAATCCAGGAAGTTTTTGGAAAGCATAGGGGACAATTTCCTGGTGCAAGTGCTAGAGGAGCCAACTAGGGGGGGAGCTTTTCTTGACCTGCTGCTCACAAACCGGGAAGAATTAGTAGGGGAAGCAAAAGTGGATGGGAATCTGGGAGGCAGTGACCATGAGTTGGTTGAGTTCAGGATCCTGACACAGGGAAGAAAGGTAAGCAGCAGGATATGGACCCTGGACTTCAGGAAAGCAGACTTCGACTCCCTCAGGGAACGGATGGGTAGGATCCCCTGGGGACTAACATGAAGGGGAAAGGAGTCCAGGAGAGCTGGCTGTATTTCAAGGAATCCCTGTTGAGGTTACAGGGACAAACCATCCCGATGTGTCGAAAGAATAGTAAATATGGCAGGTGACCAGCTTGGCTTAACGGTGAAATCCTAGCGGATCTTAAGCATAAAAAAGAAGCTTACAAGAAGTGGAAATTTGGACATATGACCAGGGAAAAGTATAAAAATATTGCTCGGGCATGTAGGAATGAAATTAGGAGGGCCAAATTGCACCTGGAGCTGCAGCTAGTGAGAGATGTTAAGAGTAACAAGAAGGGGTTCTTCAGGTATGTTGGCAACAAGAAGAAAGCCAAGGAAAGTGTGGGCCCCTTAATGAATGAGGGAGGGCAACCTAGTGACAGAGGATGTGGAAAAAGCTAATGTACTCAATGCTTTTTTTGCCTCTGTCTTCACTAACAAGGTCAGCTCCCACACTGCTGCGCTGGGCATCACAACATGGGGAATAGATGGCCAGCCCTCTGTGGAGAAAGAGGTGGTTAGGGACTATTTAGAAAAGCTGGACGTGCACAAGTCCATGGGGCCGGACGAGTTGCATCCGAGAGTGCTAAAGGAATTGGCAGCTGTGATTGCAGAGCCATTGGCCATTATCTTTGAAAACTCGTGGCGAACGGGGGAAGTCCCAGATGACTGGAAAAAGGCTAATGTAGTGCCAATCTTTTAAAAACGGAAGGAGGATGATCCTGGGAACTACAGGCCAGTCAGCCTCACTTCAGTCCCCGGAAAAATCATGGAGCAGGTCCTCAAGGAATCAATCCTGAAGCACTTACATGAGAGGAAAGTGATCGGGAACAGTCAGCATGGATTCACCAAGGGAAGGTCATGCCTGACTAATCTAATCGCCTTCTATGATGAGATTACTGGTTCTGTGGATGAAGGGAAAGCAGTGGATGTATTGTATCTTGACTTTAGCAAAGCTTTTGACACGGTCTCCCACAGTATTCTTGTCAGCAAGTTAAAGAAGTATGGGCTGGATGAATGCACTATAAGGTGGGTAGAAAGTTGGCTAGATTGTCGGGCTCAACGGGTAGTGATCAATGGCTCCATGTCTAGTTGGCAGCCGGTGTCAAGTGGAGTGCCCCAGGGGTCGGTCCTGGGGCCGGTTTTGTTCAATATCTTCATAAATGATCTGGAGGATGGTGTGGATTGCACTCTCAGCAAATTTGCGGATGATACTAAACTGGGAGGAGTGGTAGATACGCTGGAGGGGAGGGATAGGATACAGAGGGACCTAGACAAATTGGAGGATTGGGCCAAAAGAAATCTGATGGAGGTTCAATAAGGATAAGTGCAAGGTCCTGCACTTAGGACGGAAGAACCCAATGCACAGCTACAGACTAGGGACCGAATGGCTAGGCAGCAGTTCTGCGGAAAAGGACCTAGGGGTGACAGTGGACGAGAAGCTGGATATAAGTCAGCAGTGTGCCCTTGTTGCCAAGAAGGCCAATGGCATTTTGGGATGTATAAGTAGGGGCATAGCGAGCAGATGGAGGGACGTGATCGTCCCCCTCTATTGGACATTGGTGAGGCCTCATCTGGAGTACTGTGTCCAGTTTTGGGCCCCACACTACAAGAAGGATGTGGATAAATTGGAAAGAGTCCAGCGAAGGGCAACAAAAATTATTAGGGGTCTGGAACACATGACCTATGAGGAGAGGCTGAGGGAACTGGGATTGTTTAGTCTGCGGAAGAGAAGAATGGGGGGGGGATTTGATAGCTGCTTTCAACTACCTGAGAGGTGGTTCCAGAGAGGATGGTTCTAGTCTATTCTCAGTGGTGGAAGAGGACAGGACAAGGAGTAATGGTCTCAAGTTGCAGTGGGGGAGGTTTAGGTTGGATATTAGGAGAAACTTTTTCACTAGGAGGGTGGTGAAACACTGGAATGCGTTGCCTAGGGAGGTGGTGAAATCTCCTTCCTTAGAAGTTTTTAAGGTCAGGCTTGACAAAGCCCTGGCTGGGATGATTTAATTGGGGATGGGTCCTGCTTTTGAGCAGGGGGTTGGACTAGATGACCTACTGAGGTCCCTTCCAACCCTGATATTCTATGATTCTAAGACTGCAAAATCCTGGAATTAGGCTGTAGAATTTGGGTCCAGCTTGTTGTGGGGTCCATGAGGTCTTGGATGTAGATGGATAAAACGAATTTAGCAAGTTAGAGGATATTTGTGTGTTCAGTTTGTTCCCTTCATTTCAACCTGCCTAAATTTTAGCTAATTCTGCTCTTCTGAATGATGCACTGCATGTGTTCTCCTCTGGCCACAAGGTGGTAGCATTTCATGTGCTGCTCCGAAGTTTTCTTTGCAGAAGATTGTCTGGCAGCCCACAAAAGCCAGTCCCTCCACTGGGATGGTGGCCTGGATGCTGGCCACCTGTAGCTGTTCCTGGCACAGCTGATAGCTGGCTCTGGTAGATGAGTTTTACTTTCTTCTGCTTTATCCTGCCATGTTTCTCCCAGGGCTGCATTTCTGCAGCATCTCGATACATGGCTCAGTTTTGCCTGCGTAATTTGGCTTTGCTTAAATTCAACTATCCCAGCCTCTTGTTGGTAGGGGCAGAGGTGACCTGATGCTTTTAAAGATTTCAACTCCCAGATCCAGCTCACAAACCCTTAAGAGGAACCAGACACCCTACTTCTCCCCAATACTGCATGGCATCCAACTGTAATGAGTAACACATTAGTTGGATGTTTCTGATAAAATGACTGGTAATGAAATAGTTAATATCAACATTTAGGAAAAGGAAGTTATTTACCCTCTGTTACTGGAGTTCTTTCAGGTACGTGGTCCCTGTCGCATTCCATTGTTGGTACAAATGCACTCCATGCACCTGAGACCAGAGAATTCTTGCAAGTAGTGTCCATAGGTTCATGCCTGCATACTCGCACTCCTCATACTCTGCACCAAGGGCATTAGGGACGGGGTGGTGCAGAGCAACCACCTCTCCAGTTCTTTCTGTATCGCGAACAGACACAATCTGAAGCAGAGAGGAAGTTGAGTGGGTAGTGGAATACAGAGAGGGACCCTGAAGAACTCCAGTTACAAAGGGTAAATAACTTCCCTTTCTTCTTCCAGTGTTGGTCCCTCTGTGTATTGTACTCTGGATGACTGACAGGCAGTATCCAGAGAGGAGGAAGGTGCAAGGATGTAAGTGGTATGGCTGCTTGTAGAACCACTGTTCCAAAAGATGCGTCAGTGGAACAGGCTTGGACCAAGGCGTAATGTCTCAAGAACGAGTGGATGGAGCTCCACATAGCAGCCCTGCAAATGTCAGTCAAGCAGGGGTATCTCTTGAAGTGATGCTACTGAAGCTGCTTGTGGTCTCATAGAGTGAGCCCATATGTCATAAGGAGCAGAAGGACATGCCACCTCATAAAGTAAGATACAACCAGAGATCCACTTACAGATTCCCTGGGAAGAAACAGCTTGTCCTCTGACTCGTTCAACTGTGACAACAGCCAGCCTAGGTGACTTTCTGATCTGTTTTGTCCTCTGCAACTAAAATGCCAACATTTGTCTTACATCAAGGGAATGATGTAACCACATTCCGCACCTGCAGGATTGCAATTCGGGTCTGCAAGGTCTGTAGGGCTCCCACTATCTGTGTCAGAGATATTGGCCTTTGTAGGATCCATGTCTGCTGTATCAGCTCTAGTTCCCTTATTATTGGTGGGTTTTTTGGACTGCTCAAACTTTCAGAGTCAGGGATGTGAGTAGTCACGCCTTGTGGTTGGAGCAGGAGTCAGGGTTAGCAATTAGAGCAGGAGACTGTAGCCAGGAATAGGAGCCCAGGGTCAGAGATGGAGTCAAAGGCGAAGTGGAGGAGCTGAGGGTCAGAAACAAGTTACCCTGAGTGAGGCAAGACAGGGGCAAGGCTAGGAACAAACCAGCACAAGAGCTATCATAGCCATTGGCAAATGCTTTGAGCAGCCACTGAACTTCAGAGCTGGTCTTCTGCTTCTTCCAATCAATCAGGTGGTGTGGCCAATCAGGCAGCCTACTACAGGCCAGCTGTGCTCATTAGGTTGCCCAGAGGCTGGCTCTGCAGCAGGCCCTGCTTCCTCACACTCTGTGTTACTGTGGCTTGCTATGCTCTGCACAATGCCTGTGAGGAGAAGATGGAGCTTTTTGCCAGGAGCAGACTCAGGCCACTGATGGATATCTGAACCGGAACACACAGTGAGAGAGGCACTCGTTCGGACTGGTGCTGAATCCAGATGTGCAATGGAAATCACAGATGCTTTGTGCATTCTTATAAGGGGTATGCACAGTTCCACACATGAGGGGGAATGAAATGGTATTTGAGGTTGTGGTGTGAGAGAGATTTTGGAAAACATACTGGTATTGTGCATCATGAGTAAGGCTAAGATTTTTTCACAGATATTATTAGTAAAAGTCATGGACAGGTCACAGGCAAAACAGAAAAATTCATGGAAGCTGTGACCTGTCCCTAACTTTTACTAAAAATATCCCTGACAAAATGGGGATCTGCAGATCCCCACACTACTTCAAGCAGAGCAGCTGCAGGGACTAGGAGCTGCCTGTAGCACAGAGATGGGCAAACTACGGCCCGCGGGCCACATCCAGCCTGCGGAACCATCCTGCCCGGCTCCTGAGCTCCCAGCTGGGGAGGCTAGCCCCCAGCCCCTCCCCTGCTGTCCCCCCTCCCCCGCAGCCTCAGCTCTCCGCGCCGCCAGTGCTCTGGCCTGCCGCTCCTGCTGGTCAGCGCAGCAATGGGGTTGGCTCCAGCAGGGCTGCGAGCTCCTGCTGCTCTGAGCGGCATGGATAAGGGGCAGGAGGCCCGGGGAGCAGTCAGAGGATAGGGAGCAGGGGGCGGTTGGATAGGGGGTGGAGTTCCGGGGGGGGCAGTTGGGGCGGGGGTGTGGATAGGCGTCAGGGCAGTCAGGGGAAAGGGGGTGGGGGTGCAGACTAGGGAGTGGAGTCCCAGGGGGTGGTTAGGGGCAGGGGTCCTGCGAGGGGGTGGTCAGGGGACAGGGAGCAGGGGGGGTTGGATGGGTTGGGAGTTCTAAGGGGGGCAGTCAGGGGGCAGGAAGTGGGAGGGGGCGAAGAGGGGGAGGGGGACAGGCTGTTTGGGGAGGCACAGCCTTCCCTACCCGGCCCTCCATACAGTTTCGCAACCCTGATGTGGCCCTCAGGCCAAAAAGTTTGCCTACCCCTGCTGTAGCAGCTGGGGGCTGCGGGGTACCCCTGCTGCCTGCAGCTCCCAGCATTCCCTGCTGCCCAGGGGGGCCAGGAGCTTGGTGTTTCCCGCCACCCATGGGGGCCAGGAGCTTGGGTTCCTCCGCAGCAGCTCGGAGCTGCCCGCCACCCCGGCGGCTGCAACAGCCGGGAGCTCAGGGGTTCCCGGCCATCTTCCACAGCCCAGAGCTCGGGGGTTCCCCGATCACCAGGAGGGAACAGGGGGTCCCCAGCTGCTGTCCGCCAGGAGCAGGGGTGGTCCCCCACTGCCCCCAGCGGTAGGGAGCTGGGGGGTTTCCCTGCCGCCCCCACAGCTTCTTGCCCCAGCGGGTGGCAGGGGACCCTGCAGCTCCCAGCCACGGCAGACTGAAGTCACAGATTCCGTGACTTCCATTACCTCCGTGACTAAATCACAGCCTTAATCACAAGTTCTGGAAACACTTTCATGAAGTGTACGAAGGCGTGTTCTGCATTTTATTCAGCCTAGCAATGTGCTGCCATTCACAGTTTATGAATCACTGAGATGACAATTTGTAAGTTTTTATTGAGTGTGTGATGACATTCATTAGAGTTGTGCCACTTTTTTCATTATGTATAATAAAACTTGATAGTGTAGCCTTGTGTGCAAATCAAACGTTGTATTTTACGCAGGTATTTCCATGCTGTACCAACCAGTAATGCAGACCAGCTGCCGTCATGGCGTGGAGTGCAACGGTATAACCGAACTTGGTCCAAATCCAGTCAAAGTCCTGTCAAAGTCCATGCTCTCCTTGGTTTTTCTCATATGTTTTGCATGTGTAGGCCACACCTGGACAGCAGTGGATGCATGTACAAAGTACATTTGTCCATTCCATGTGCTAGTATTTATCTGTCAGAGCAGAACTCAGGCTCTGACCCAACCCCTAGCAGGCTTCCTGCCTGAGTCAGACTAATTTCTGTCATGGACCGAAGAGGGGCTTAGCCTTGAACCGGAGTTCATGTGTGCTGTAAGAAAAGGAGTACAAGAGGCACCTTAGAGACTAGCCAATTTATTTGAGCATGAGCTTTTGTGAGCTACAGCTCACTAAGATGCCTCCATTAACCCCTGCCCTACTCTATCATTTAACCCGATACTATTTTCTCTACTCTGTCTTGTGTCTAATTGATTCCAAGATTGTTCATTGTCCAATTAACTCGTCAGCGAACCATTACTGGCCCAGTTCCAGAGCGTCAGTATGAAGCGAGCAAAGTGAACAGCTTTGTTGTGGCATGAAAGATGGTTGCTGCAGCCTTGGGCTCGCCACACACAACTCAGCCGACGCCTCTCACTCCTGACCTGCTCATGCCTGCTATTCTCTTCTGAGCCTTTATATTGGGCCCTGTGTGGTAAGTCTTCCAGAGCATGGGGAGGGGAGTTGAAATGTTATTAAACACCCATCAAACTAAACTTAGCCCTGGTCTACACTACGACTTTAGGTCGAATTTAGCAGCGTTAAATCGATGTAAACCTGCACCCGTCCACACGATGAAGCCCTTTATTTCCACTTAAAGGGCTCTTAAAATCGATTTCCTTACTCCACCCCTGACAAGTGGATTAGCGCTTAAATCGGCCTTGCCGGGTCGAATTTGGGGTACTGTGGACACAATTCGACGGTATTGGCCTCTGGGAGCTATCGTGAGTGCTCCATTGTGACTGCTCTGGACAGCACTCTCAATTCAGATGCACGATTGTTTGCTGTTGCTCTGACGCAGGGAGGGGCGACTGACAACACAGCTTACAGGGTTGGCTTACAGGGAGTTAAAATCAACAAAGGGGGTGGCTTTACATCAAGGAGTATTTCAGGCAGGACTTCACGGAGGGTTCCAATAAGAAATGGTGCACCTAAGTTATTGTTCTTATTGGAACAAGGAGGTTAGTCTGGCCTCTGATTGATACATGGCTAGATTTACCTCGCTGCACCTTCTCTGTGAGTGACTGCAGTGTGACCTAGAGGAATGAGTCCCCTAGACAGGGAGCCGGGGGGGGGTTGCAAATGAGTACAAAACAAATCTGGTCTATTTCTTGTTTTGATACACTCCATCTATCTTCTACATCTTTGGCTGGCAGCAGACAGTGCAGAAGGACTGCATGCCATCCACATCTCATGGCTGCTCGGCAGAAGGTGGTACAATAGGACTGCTAGCCATCCTCATCTCTTGCCTGCCCGGCAGAAGATGATGCAATAGGACTGCTAGCAATCCGTATCACCTGGCTGCTCACCATAAGATGGTTCAATAGGACTGACTGTAGGACTAAAGAGAATGACCTGATCAAGTCACTCCAAATTTAGTCCCTGCGCCCATGTCTGCCCAGGCACTCCTGATCGACCTCACAGAGG
This sequence comes from Eretmochelys imbricata, assembly GCF_965152235.1. Taxonomy (NCBI): domain Eukaryota; kingdom Metazoa; phylum Chordata; order Testudines; family Cheloniidae; genus Eretmochelys; species Eretmochelys imbricata. The sequence continues at coordinate 61,504,623 of NC_135580.1, read as the reverse complement.
CGACCAGGAGCACCTCGGACGTGACCATGACGGCTACCAGTCCTATTGCACCGTCTGCTGCCACAAGGCAATGGGTTGCTGCTGCCGTGTAGCAATGCAGTACCGCGTCTGCCAGCACCCAGGAGACATACGGTGACAGTGAGCTGAGCGGGCTCCGTGCTTGCCGTGGTATGGCGTCTGCACAGGTAACTCAGGAAAAAAGGCGCGAAACGATTGTCTGCCCTTGCTTTCACGGAGGGAGGGAGGGAATGGGGGCCTGACGATATGTACCCAGAACCACCGGCGACAATGTTTTAGCCCCATCAGGCATTGGGATCTCAACCCAGAATTCCAATGGGCAGCGGAGACTGCGGGAACTGTGGGATAGCTACCCACAGTGCAACGCTCCGGGAGTCGACTCTAGCCTCGGTACTGTGGAAGCACTCCGCCGAGTTAATGCACTTAATGCACTTAGAGCATTTTCTGTGAGGACACACACACTTGAATATATAAAACCGATTTCTAAAAAAACGACTTCTATAAATTCGACCTAATTTCGTAGGATAGACATACCCTTTCATTCATATTTTAAATCAGCACAGTTTAGACCAGGAGTCAGCAACCTCCGCTTCCCGCAGCTCCCACTGGCCCGGAACAGCGAACCGCAGCCACTGGGAGCTGCGGGGGGGAGAGAGGGGGGGCGGGGCGGGCATGCCTGTGGACAATCAATGTAAACAACATGTCTCACGGCCCGCCAGCAGATTATCCTGATGGGCTGTGTGCCGAAGGTTGCCGACCCCTGGTTTAGACTCTGGCCTCTAGATAAGTCACCTTGCACAGTCTGTGCATTTTAGGCATTCATCACCTTTGTGGGTTTCTGAGGTAGAAATAAATATCAGTTTAGGTAAACTCCTCTAAATATGTCCTCAGTGCTGACAGCAGTTAGCAAATTAATGACAGATATAGTATCAATTAAGTTACATACCAGGCAGCAGCGGCTGCCCTGACATTCCCATCGGTGCCATCCCTAGATTGTTCATCGCGGTGGCCCATGCAGTGAGGTCCGACATAGGCAAGCCCATTGGGGTGGAGTCTACATTCAGACTTCTAACACCATCTGCTAAAAGGAGAGGTTGATTAATTTTAGTGTTTGGGAACTTAGTGCTGCGTCTGTTCCTCTACAGAGCAAGCATTACCCAACAAGGTTCTGTAGTATCTAAACCAGTGGCTCTCAACCTTTCCAGACTACTGTACTCATTTCAGGAGTCTGATTTGTCTTGCATATCCCCAAGTTTCACCTCACTTAAAAACTACTTGGTTACAAAATCAGACACAAAAATACAAATGTGTTAGAGCACACAGTTACCGAAAAATTGCTAACTTTCTCATTTTTACCAATACAATTATTAAAATAAATCAATTGGAATATAAATATTTGTACTTACATTTCAGTGAATAGTATATAAAGTGGTATAAAAAAGTCATTGTTTGTATAAAATTTTAGTTTGCACTGACTTTGCTAGTGCTTTTTACGTGCATGTTGTAAAACTAGGCATCTAGATGAGTTGATGTACCCCCTGGAAGACCTCTGCGTACCCGCAGAGCTACGTGTACCGCTGATTGAGAACCACTGATCTGCACCAACAGTGACGCTGATCCCAGCCCCAACACTCTGCCACTTGGGAAAAGAGCTGCTGCCATCATACACTGTAGAAGACCTTCCAAAGAAAAATAGGGTTGGTGTCATCCCCATGTGTTTCAGGTATAGCTCCTCCATTGTTCTTGAGAGGAGCTCACAGAGCCCTTGTAGATGTGCTGTTTTGTAGGGGAAGCAGCCTTTTCATCTTCTGACAGAAGCACAGAAACCGGGGCACAGATCCTCAGGGGCTGTAAACTCACATAGCTCAACTGAGGTCAAGGCCAATATACAACAGCTGCGGCTTTGGCCCCTTCCCATTTGGAAACATTTATTTCATATTAGCAGAAAAAATTAACCACTTTCAGTGTTCAGAGTAGCAGCCGTGTTAGTCTGTATTCGCAAAAAGAAAAGAAGTACTTGTGACACCTTGGAGACTGACAGATTTATTTGAGCATAAGCTTTCGTGAGCCACAGCTCACTTCACTGGATGCATTCAGCGAAAAATACAGTGGGGAGATTTATATACATAGAGAACATGAAACAATGAGTGTTACCGTACACACTGTAATGAGAGTGATCACTTAAGATGAGCTAATACCAGCAGGAGAGTGCGGGGGGCGGGGGTGACCTTTTGTAGTGATAATCAAGGTGGGCCATTTCCAGCAATTGACAAGAACGTCTGAGGAACCGTGGGAGGTGGTGGGCGGAAATAAACATGGCGAAATAGTTTTATTTTGTGTAATGACCCATCCACTCCCAGTCTCTATTCAAGCCTAAATTAATTGTATCCAGTTTGCAAATTAATTCCAATTCAGCAGTCTCTCGTTGGAGTCTGTTTTTGAAGTTTTTTTTGTTGAAGAATTGCCACTTTTAGGTCTGTAATCGAGTGACCAGAGAGATTGAAGTGTTCTCCGACTGGTTTTTGAACGTTATAATTCTTGACGTCTGATTCGTGTCCATTTATTCTTTTACATAGAGACTGTCCAGTTTGGCCAATGTACATGGCAGAGGGGCATTGCTGGCACGTGATGGCATATATCACATTGGTAGATGTGCAGGTGAACGAGCCTCTGATAGTGTGGCTGATGTAATTAGGCCCTATGATGGTGTCCCCTGAATAGATATGTGGACACAGTTGGCAACGGGCTTTGTTGCAAGGATAGGTTCCTGGGTTAGTGGTTCTGTTGTGTGGTGTGTGGTTGCTGGTGAGTATTTGCTTCAGGTTGGGGGGCTGTCTGCAAGCAAGGTTGGGGGGCTGTCTGCAAGGTTGGGGGGCTGTCTCCCATGATCTGTGAGAGTGATGGGTCATCCCTCAGGATAGGTTGTAGATCCTTGATGATGCATTGGAGAGGTTTTAGTTGGGAGCTGAAGGTGACGGCTAGTGGCGTTCTGTTATTTTCTTTGTTGGGCCTGTCCTGTAGTAGGTGACTTCTGGCTGGCTCTGTCAATCTGTTTCTTCACTTCAGCAGCTGGGGACTGTAGTTGTAAGAATGCTTGATAGAGATCTTGTAGGTGTTTGTCTCTGACAGAGGGGTTGGAGCAAATGCGGTTGTATCATACAGCTTGGCTGTAGACAATGGATCGTGTGGTGTGGTCTGGGTGAAAGCTGGAGGCATGTAGGTAGGCATAGTGGTCAGCAGGTTTCCCGTATAGGGTGGTGTTTATGTGACCATCGCTTATTAGCACCATAGTGTCCGGGAAGTGGATCTCTTCTGTGGACTGGTCCAGGCTGAGGTTGATGGTGGGATGGAAATTGTTGAAATCATGGTGGAATTCCTCAAGGGCTTCTTTTCCATGGGTCCAGATGATGAACATGTCATCAATGTAGCGCAAAGTAGAGTAGGGGCACGAGGGGACGAGAGCTGAGGAAGCGTTGTTCTAAGTCAGCCATAAAAATGTTGGCATACTGTGGGGCCATGCGGGTACCCATAGCAGTGCCGCTGATTTGAAGGTATACATTGTCCCCAAATGTGAAATAGTTATGGGTGAGGACAAAGTCACAAAGTTCAGCCACCAGGTTTGCCGTGACATTATCGGGGATATTGTTCCTGATGGCTTGTAGTCTATCTTTGTGTGGAATGTTGGTGTAGAGGGCTTCTACATCCATAGTGGCCAGGATGGTGTTTTCAGGAAGATCACTGATGGACTGTAGTTTCCTCAGGAACTCAGTGGTGTCTCGAAGATAGCTGGGAAAGCCGATAGCGTAGGGCCTGAGGAGGGAGTCTACATATCCACACATCGGGGGACAATGTATACCTTCAAATCAGCGGCACTGCTATGGGTACCCACATGGCCCCACAGTATGCCAATATTTTTATGGCTGACTTAGAACAACGCTTCCTCAGCTCTCGTCCCCTCATGCCCCCACTCTACTTGTGCTACATTGATGACATGTTCATCATCTGGACCCATGGAAAAGAAGCCTTGAGGAATTCCACCATGATTTCAACAATTTCCATCCCACCATCAACCTCAGCCTGGACCAGTCCACACAAGAGATCCACTTCCCGGACACTATGGTGCTAATAAGCGATGGTCACATAAACACCACCCTATACGGGAAACCTACTGACTGCTATGTCTACCTACATGCTTCCAGCTTTCACTCAGACCACACCACACGATCCATTGTCTCAGCCAAGCTCTACGATACAACCGCATTTGCTCCAACCCCTCTGTCAGAGACAAACACCTACAAGATCTCTATCAAGCATTCTTACAACTACAATCCCCAGCTGCTGAAGTGAAGAAACAGATTGACAGAGCCAGCCAGAAGTCACCTGCTACAGGACAGGCCCAACAAAGAAAGTAACAGAACGCCACTAGCCGTCACCTTCAGCCCCCAACTAAAACCTCTCCAATGCATCATCAAGGATCTATAACCTATCCTGAGGGATGACCCATCACTCTCACAGATCTTGGGAGACAGGCCAGACCTTGCTTACAGACAGCCCCCCAACCTGAAGCAAATACTCACCAGCAACCACACACCACACAACAGAACCACTAACCCAGGAACCTATCCTTGCAACAAAGCTCGTTGCCAACTGTGTCCACATATCTATTCAGGGGACACCATCATAGGGCCTAATTACATCAGCCACACTATCAGAGGCTCGTTCACCTGCACATCTACCAATGTGATATATGCCATCACGTGCCAGCAATGCCCCTCTGCCATGTACATTGGCCAAACTGGACAGTCTCTATGTAAAAGAATAAATGGACACGAATCAGACGTCAAGAATTATAACATTCAAAAACCAGTCGGAGAACACTTCAATCTCTCTGGTCACTCGATTACAGACCTAAAAGTTGCAATTCTTCAACAAAAAAAAACTTCAAAAACAGACTCCAACGAGAGACTACTGAATTGGAATTAATTTGCAAACTGGATACAATTAATTTAGGCTTGAATAGAGACTGGGAGTGGATGGGTCATTACACAAAATAAAACTATTTCGCCATGTTTATTTCCGCCCACCACCTCCCACGGTTCCTCAGACGTTCTTGTCAATTGCTGGAAACGGCCCACCTTGATTATCACTACAAAAGGTCACCCCTCACCCCCCACCCCCGCCACTGGTAAAGCTCATCTTAAGTGATCACTCTCGTTACAGTGTGTACGGTAACACCTATTGTTTCATGTTCTCTATGTACATAAATCTCCCCACTGTATTTTCCACTGAATGCATCCGATGAAGTGAGCTGTAGCTCACAAAAGCTTATGTTCAAATAAATTTGTTAGTCTCTAAGGTACCACAAGTACTCCTCTTCTTTTTTCACTTTCAGGGTATTTCCCTTCACACAGAAGTTATGTATATTTTTAACAGGGAGGGTATTTAACCTCTGGAACAATTTACCAAGGGTTGTGGTAGACTCTACATCACTGACTGTTTTTAAATCAGGATTGGGTGTTTTTCTAAAAGACCTGCTCTAAGAATAATTCTGGGAAAGTTCTATGGTTTGTGTTATACAGGAGTCCAGACTACATGATCACAATGGTCCCTTCCAGCCTTGGAACCTATGAATTGGTGAACTTGCTCAAATGTTCTGAAGACAAAAGGAAGGGCAATAACTGGGGAGTAGAGAGGGCATTGGGGATAGGCTTCTCCAGTCAAGGGATTCAAGACCAAAAGGAATAGGAATCAGATAAGAGAGATCAGTTAAAGGAGAAAGAGGGAGAACCGAAGATAGGGGCAGATGGGGCTTAGGGGTTAGAGGGACATAGCAACAGACCTCAGCGAAGAGACTAAAGAGAAGGAGAGCGCAGAACTACACAGAAGAGGGCAGTTTATTCCTCTACCCCACATCTTGTACAGCATAATGCTGAAAAGGCCTTACTCTTAATTGCACAGTGATCCTCTTTATGACCATGCACAATCCATGCTGAGGGCAGTCATTTCCCATTGTTCATAAAGATTCCATGTGCCAGCAAGTAAATCAGCATCATTAGACACAGAGCCCACATCACTAAGCTAGGGAAGCTTTCTAGGCCAAAGTCATTAAATTATAGCACTTATATAAATAGAAAAAAGATTAATGTGGTGACAAAGCATCACATTTCATGTCAAAGACATACACGTATGGAGCCTGCTATATGCAATGTTCTGTTGTTCATGTTTACAATATTCCATCCACTAACTTTATAAGTACAGGGCCTTCTCCAAATGTATGGGTCTTCAGCATACGTCTGAACTTTATGCTCTTCTGAAAAAGTGATGGAGAAGATAGGAGATTAGTACAGCACTGGGACTCTTCTGAATTTGAATTGCCCCAAGGGTGTGGGACACTTCCCAAGATCATTGCTGTTGCAGAGCCCTTGGGCACTGGCGCACCTCGGTCCCTCCCATTCTCTACCTGTGGCACATAACAGTCTAGTCTCCTGTGGGCTGTGATACTTTGGTCTCATTTCCGTTGTTGGGTTCAGCATATGAGTGGCTGGGTGGTGCTCGTCGCCTGTTATATACAGGAGGTCAGACTACATGATCTGGTAGGGTCCCTTCTGGCCTTAAACTCTATGACTCAAGCCATTCAAATGATTTCTTAAAGCTTTCATCCAGAAATAACACCGCTTCCAAACTTAGTATTTGGTTAACAAAGAAAGGACGGGGGAGGCTGACAGTACTACTAGGCAAATTAAGGTCATTCTAGTGACCTAAATTGTGAACGCTTTGAAATGTTTTGGGTTTGTTTTCTATACTGGAACCTTTACTTTGAATGTTCTGGTTTTTAATATTAGGTTACTGCTGACAAAACTCTGACAGACATGTAATTGGTATCTAATAATCTAACAATACTGAAATGTTATAATTTTATGAACAGTGTGTGTGACCTAGCTGCTGAAGTGAAGTTATTGTATATTGGGTTATAAGACCTCCTTATACGAATGTGTTGTTCAAGCTTAATAGGGGGTGATGAGTAAAATAAGCAGGAAAGGAACACAATAGATCAAGACAAGCAACCTCCCAACACATACTTGGTGGAGGGCAATTACAAGACAGTGGGGGAACCTATTAGCTTCAGGCATCTGATATCCTGGCTCCAGGTTGAAGTGACACAGTTGTTCTGCTAATGCTAGGAATGAAGAATCAAAAGAACCTTTAAAAAGCCCTTCTCAGGAGAGGAAGGGGAGGGGAGTGTCCATTGTTGGGTGGACAGGGTGAACACAGAGAGAGGCCTAGGAGAGGTGTTTAAAGCAGTTGGCATTCGTATAAACTGGTTTATTGTTTTTAAGATCTATTTTTCCTTAAATGTTTTTGTTCTAAATAAATAATACTTTGCTTTATGAAGACTGTTTGATTACTGGATACCACTGTCACAGCTGCTGGGGGAAAGGAACCAAAAGGTACTGAACCCAAAGCAGCCCTGCTCAGGTAATCACAGTTGATCTCAGAGGGCAGAAGAGTGGCAGAATCACGATTCCACCCCGAGAGAGGTGACAGCTAAAGGCCTGAGAGGGAGTACACAAAAAGAGACCAATAGGGCTCAGCGATGCAGTTAGCCCGGGAACTGTGACATAAATGATGTTTTCTTACGGGTTTTTTTTTTTTTTTATGTGATATGTTCTTTCAACTTGAACTCCAGGTTAACAAAGTTTTGCCAGGGAATTTCTTTAATCTTTAAAAAAAAAAAACAGTTACGTATTATGCAGTTTTGTAGCTGGTAAATTACATTATCAGACGTTGTGAATTGGGTGCTATCACACCCGAGCCCTTTACACTCTGCTGTGAACTTGATTCCATTGGTGTAGTGATGCCACAGAGAGGATTGTGTTCGTGCATTTCTTTTGTTTGTCTTTTTGTTTGTTTGTTTGTTTCTACTGTTTTGTAAGCAAATTATATGCATGAACTTGGTAAATACAATTATATGGCTATCCTGCCATTACTTGAGAGGAAAATCTCATTATATTATGTTATCCTAAATGCAACAGTAACCACTGATTCAAAGTCTTTCCATGCTATAGTTATTATTTTCCATTATGAACATACTATTAACAGTGGACACTGAATCACTTAAAAACACTACCATTGGTAAGAATGCAATGACTGCACAATAATTTCAAAATACAGGTTCCCTACACATTTGACTGATGCCTACATGATTCTCCTTAAACTTAACAATTAAACAATATTTTATTTCATAGACATGTCAGTAGTATGATTCTGACATACTACAAAATTTCAAATCTTTCCTCTCCTACAGGAATAGGCCTGTGTAGTAAAACTTATTCTTTAATGTGCTTTGTTGAATACACTAGCAATGTGCATTGTTTTTCACTGAAGTTTTCTAAACTCCTTGTACATATTTGTTTAAAATGTCACATTGACTACCCTGTTATTATAGTTCTTCTCTCATTGATACAATTACCAATAGACTTCCTATTTTATTTTCCAGATATAAAGTTATTTCACATAAAAGAAACAGAAGACAAACATTCACTTTTATTATTTATTTTATAGTTGTCAAACAACTCTCTTATTTCCTTATCCGTCTATTGGCACAGGAAAATTCACACAGAAGTGGATTCATTTACCTTCATCTATACACAAGGAACGTCTTTACATTCCTACCTACCTAACAGCAGCAGCGGCTATTTCTTAGGATCTGTGGAATGAGGAGTCATCCCTGAACTGGAGCCTGAGCAAGCCACATGCAGGGAGAGTCATTCCTACACTAGGCTCCAGCCAATCCACAAGCCCGGAGCTAGTCTGGGGATACTCAGACCAGGTATATAAACCTCATAGGCGAAACAGCAGCTCAGTCGCTCAGCATCACTTCATGGCTTGCAACTCTCCTCTGCCTGACAGTGGTGACAGATTCCACAGGCCTCAGCCTGCTCCAGCCCTGATCTGGCTCCAGTCTAGCTCCCAGCCCTACTCTTGCTTTCTTCCAACCTTGCTCCTGACTCCCAATTCTGGCTCAGAGCCTAAGGCCTGACTGCCACTGCTCTGACCACTAGGCCTGAGCAGTCTTACCTCAGTTTCTGACAGGTTTCAATTAATGGTCAATATGAAGTCAAAGGAGAATTTTCCATAAGAATTTAGTTTTCCCAATTATGTGTTTTTTCCATTTTTCATGGCTTTTCACTTCTCATAGAAAATAGTAAAGTTTCATTATTAACCTGTCATCAGTAAAAACTGGTATAGAAATTAAATAAGTATCTTGCATTTATTTCTATTCACCATCTATTTTACTGTCATAGAAAACTAGAGAAAGGTGCTTTCTAAAACTTTTTTCAACGTTAGTTAAGTTTGATCTTGGACTTTTTTTCCCCTTCAAACTATACAAATCTAAGAAATAAAAAGATAAAGTTTACTTTCACACTTTCATTTCTAAAAATAAACCATTACTGATATTCTGTATATTCCCTGTTAAGATTAAAAATCACATACCACAATTCAATTAATAACCTGCTATGGAGCCTGAACTCCATCCACAGCTACTTGCAAGAACGCTGCATGATTTAGAAAACTAGAGTGGAAATCAATGCAAATTTAGCAAAGATAATATAGATATGGGTGGAATGAAAAAGACAATAATATCCGGAAAAAGAAATATTAAGAAACCTAACAGACATTAGCTAGTAAATTGACCTTGTAGTTTAAAGCTTTTTGAATTGGGGACCCTCTGTCTTCCTCATAACATGGGCTGTCTCTTTCCATTCTTCCTGGCTGAATAGGACTATTGCCTTCCCTTTGGTTGCAAGCCTACAAGAAAAGGATCACTGCATGTGGGACTCAGTGTGGGTACTCTGCAGATAGTGATACATGCAATCTGAGCAGCACGCGGCAGGCTTGCAGAGCTGAGAAAAGACCCACTGTTTCCCACTCACAATTTTACTGTGAGTCTCATAATATTCGGTGTTTTGTTAAAGCCCCAGGCCCTGGAATCATGAGATTACACAAGAATCTCAGCTTTCTTTTTTTTTTTAAAGTTTCTAGCCCTCATTGTTGCAGAGAAAAGCTTGAAAATGTGAATTCTGAAGGCTCAAAGACCAGAAAGCAAATGAAAAGCACTCAACATTTATTGTTTTTTAATATCTCATGATTTTAGCCAGTCTCATAATTCTGGGGGGCCTGAGTCATGATTTTTGAGTCACAATTTCAAAACCATTAACAACATGCAGGGTGTTGGAGTCTGGCACATCCACTTCACCAGATGAAGACACACTCATATCTATATATAAATAGCAACTATCCTCAATATACAGAAGTGAAGGGAATACACAGGAAGCCACGTCCATGTATATTTTTTACACCAATCTGATCCAAAACAGAAATGAACACCCACTGCTGGCTAATCCGGCCTTGAGCACGTACTAAGCTGTAATTCCAGTTATTTCTAGCTATCCAGTGACAAGTGACAGAAACAGATCTCCCAGTAACTCTGAATTACTGACACAGCAGAGACTAAAAGCTACTTTGCTTTGCCATTTTAAGCAGAAGCCTCGGTTGTTTCCCTCAGCTACTCTTCCCCAGCTAAACACATAGTGTTTCTGTCTGGCTCACTTGCAGGAATGTTTGTTCTCTTTCTCTTCTTGCTTGATTCCCCTCCATTCTCAACTGCACTTTCAGAAACCAGAGGGCCAGTGGTGTCGGTAAACTGCAGAGGTCCGTTGTTAGTGGCAGGATCAAAAGGCAGCTGGTTTAATCCTGTAAAAGAGAAATAATTCGTTAGGCAAATATTTTCAGATTTTCATGATCTTCATACAGTATCACAGAAATTAGAGAAGAAAAGACACATCAGATACGATATACCGCATGCCCTGAGGGACTAGTGCAGGATTCTTTCCCTCACTCTGTTCTCCAGGGATTTGTCTGATAGCTGTCACTGCAAGCCAGGGTTGAATGAGCTCTCCCTCCCTGCCCTAGGGTGACCAGATAGCGAGTGTGAAAAATCAGGACGGGGGTAGGCGGTAATAGGAGCTTATATAAGAAAAAGACCCAAAAATCGGGACATCTGGTCACCCTACCCTGCCCTGTTGATGAACTGGGGGAATAGATATAAGGAACTGACTATATTTGCATAGACACACTTACTTTACTCAGTTCAGAAGCTCCCCTGCTACTTACTGGCATGACCCCATTTTAATTCATTATTTCTTCCCATGACCCCAGACAGCATGGAGGATGCCATTTTGCTCTATAAAATGGTATCCTCTGCACAGTATGATCTCATACATATGGTGTGTAATGTCCTGCTGTGTAGAGGACACCGTCATGTATCGCCAAATGATGTCCTCCATGAATCTTGACCTGCACACATTCACGGAGCAAAATGGCATACTCCGCACATTTGGGATCACTGCACCACCTCTGCTGATGGTGTGACCCCACTTGAGGTTGTGACCCACGGTTTGGGAAATGCTGGCCTAGGTGATCAGCAGAGATCTGCTTTGACAAAGTGATCAATTTAGGCTGTTTTGGGTTAAAATTCACGTTAGTCTTGAACTCTGTTTAAAGTGTTCTAGACACCATTTGACCCTCCCCATCCAGTGTTTAAGGACATATCTGATCAGACCAGACTCAATTTAGAGTCCTCATTTCTGCTCAGTGATCATGAGAGCTGAAATCACAGATGAGCGATCTAGGGGCTGAACCTTACACTTGATGTGTGGACAGTACTGCAGTGACAGTACACAGCATACAGAACCAGTTGGGTTCCCCACTAGCCAGTGAACCTTTAAGAACTGGGCTAAAGGATGGAATCTCAGAACACAGCATTGCATCAAGAGGCAGGGACATCAGCGAACAGCAAGCAGCGGCTGTGAGAGCAGTGTGAGCAGCAGCAAATGAGGCAGTGACAGAGACAACAGTGGTGAGACGGGGCGGCAGCAGAGCCACAGAACCATTTGGCAAGTGGTTCTCAAAAGACAACGGATGCCAGATTCTCCGTACTGGACTCCATCAACCTGGAGGTATCCAAGGACATCAGTGCTGCTCCCTCTGGGCACAGAACCACTTTGGTAAATAGCTCTCCAGAGAAGACAGTGCCAGGACCTCAATACTAGATTCTCTCAACCTAGAGACACTTGAAGACCATAAACACTTTGGCAAGTGGCTCAGAGTCAAGGGCTTTTACTCCCCCTTGTGTACCTGTGGAACCTTCCATGAGCAGGGAGGCAAGGAAAGGAGAGTGGCCCCAATGGCTAGGACTCACCAGATGGTTCTGGAAGCTTGTCCAACAATTTGGACTATGCAGAGGCCTCTCAACTGAAATTCCACTACATGAAGCAACACTAGTCTCTGAGTTTGAGAGCTTTGTAAGCGGTACTCAGTAATGCACTTATCACACAGCTAAACAACAAGAGTCTAAGGGGCAATGTGATACAGCAGAGCAAAAACTGCTAGGAACAGCATGAGACTGTTCACAATGGAGTTCATCATGGAGCACAGTGGAGTTTATCTTCCCTCACCGCTTTCTGCTATGCTGTATTCCAACTTCTTCATTTACAAGTGTTTACATGTGACTGGAATCTTGGCAAGGATTCCAAGCTAAACCATGCATGGTCTGAACAGGTGGCCGGCTACTATTTCAGCCCCTATTGCGTAGAACGAGTGTTTGATTTCAACACACACTTAAAAAGCCTATAAGGTTGAGCTCTGATATTCCTATTGTGAGCGTTAAATATCACCACATAAATGTCTGAAACCTCATTATAAATACCTGAGCTTTGACAGGTCATGAAGTTCACAAGCAATAATATGTTATATATAAATGCAAATGATTTACAAACTCTGGGCTAAAGGAAGCAGGGCCATTTCCTTGTGCAGAAAAGGGATGATCTTTGGTTTAGTGCACAAAGCTACAGCTAACTAAGAAAATAACTATGCAGTAGCATTCAGAAGCTCCAGTCAGGATTGGGACCCCACTGTCCTAGATGCTGTACAACACAGAGGAAGACAGAGTTCCCACCCTGCACAGCAATTTTTCACCTATGAAATATGGTGACCAAATGCAAAACAAACATTTTCCAGTGTCTGTGTGAAAATGGCAAATGGAGCTTGCAATGAGACAGAACATTTTACTTCAAAACAACTCAACCTCTCTGCCTCTAATGATGGGCTGGAATTCTTTTCAGAAGTCTGCTTTCCTCGTGGCACCTGCACTAAAAACTCCCAGCACTGCTCTAACATGGGGCAGCTCCAATTTAACATTGGTGGGAGCTTTTGTACAGAATATCCTCCCATGTTTGCACCAGGAATGATGGTTTCTTCCTAAAAGTGGGTGGGGAACAAGGCCCTGCCCCTCTGTGGCCCTGACCCTGCCCTTCCTATCCCGCCCAAGGCCAAGCCGGAGCCAAGGAGCCTGGGCCCCTCCCCCTGCCTAGAATGGGCAGGGCTCCCCAAGAGCAGCCCCCAGCCTGTGTCCTGGACCCCCACTCAGGGCAGATGGAGGGTCGGCGGCTCCCCACAGCTGCCCACATGACTCTTATCCTGGCTCCAGTTTGGCCTGGGGATGGGGTCTTGGGGACCAAAGCGCTGCAGCCAGGCCATGGTAACAGCCATCCAGGCAGCTGTTGAGTGGGAGGTCTGGGGGGTGGGGACACAGACAAGGGGCTGCTCTCAGGCCCCTCCACCCCAGGCATGTGGACAGTCCACAGCTCCCCACAGCTGCCCAGGTTCCCCAGGCCGGGCTCCAGCTTCCAACCTGGCCGGGGCCAGGCCTCAGGGGTAAGAGGAAGGGAAGGGCCAGTGGTGAAAAGTGGATTGGCCAGGCCCGGCCTGTCCACTTTCAATAGTGGGAGAACCATGGCCCCTTGCCCCCCTTTCTCCCAGTATTGACACCGCTGGTTTGGATCACCATCTAGATAATGTGCACCAGGCAGTGATGGAGAATCCACCACAACCCAATCCAACTAACCCTATTTCAACGGTTAATTACCCACACTTGAAAATTTGTGGTTTTATTTCCATGTAGAATGTGTCTAGTTGTAACATTTCCAGCCTTTGTCTGCTGTACTGAAGAGCTCATTCTCAAATATTTGTTCCCCATGTAGGTACTTATAAACTGATTGTCACCTCTTAATTTTTTCTTTATTAAGCTAAATAGGTTGAGTTCCTTGAGTCTATCACTAGAAGTCATGTTTTCCAATCCTTTAATCATTCTCGTGGCTCTTCTCTGAACCCTCTGCAATTTGTCAACTTTCTGTAGACACTAGAACTGGATACAGTCTTCCAACAGTGGTCGCACCAATGCCAAATACAGAGATATTTACTCTATCTACTCCTGTTTGTGCATCCTATGATTGCATTAGTCCTATTGGCCAGAATGTCTCACTGGGAACTCAAGTTCGGCTGATTATCCACTGACCTCCCAAGTCTTTTTCAGAGCCACCATTTCCCAGCATAGAGTCCCCCATTCTGTACGCATTTTGTCCTGGACCCCCACTCAGGGCAGATGATACACTTCACCGAGATGTGTGCTTCTCCCAGGCAGTGGAGGCACCATTGATGCTTGTCACCAGTGGAAAAGGAATGAGGGCAGGAGACAAAGCTCTTGAAGCCAAGGATCCTGAGCAGTGATGAGGGATCGAGTCCCCCGACTGGGGAGAGGTCTTACTAAACTACAGACTATGCTACAACTATAATCACTATATCAACTATATTAACTATCCCAAATAAGCTATACAGCATAAGCTAAGTCTAAATTATTTACAATAAAGGTAACTCTCTTCTCTGGATAAGAGTGAAGGGCCAACAGGGGCTCAGACACAGGCCATGCGGCAGTATGAGGGAACTGGAGTGGCGTCGACCCACACTGGCCCTTATACCATCAGTCAGGCGCACAAGGAGACGTACTGTGCATGTGTGGGTCAACAGACGCTACTGGGAAAGAAACTTCTGAATTCGGGTGCCTGGCACACATGCACACTAACATGTGGAATACACATAGGGAGCATTGATCAAAGAAGGACGTTGATCATGGTGTAGCAGACAGAGCCTGGCGCAAGATTTAAGGCCTGAATCAGATGCGGTGAACCAAAATCAGGCCATGTATTCAAGCAGACGCTTGTAAGTTCACTCTTCAGTACATGAACTTGGCAACGCTGTTGCTAGTGTACCAGGCACTAGATATTTACGTAAATATATTCCAGCTAGTACAGATACATCCCAATTTAGTACCAAAGAAAATAGTTTAACAAAATAATGAATTGGGGTTTTTTTGTCCAAGATATCAGGAACAAGGAGAGGAAACAAACAGATGTTATGAAATACGTAAGGTAAGTTGTGTATTCTAGTTGTTTGCCTTAGCCTATAAATGGCGGGGTACTTCACCATAACCCTTGATTCAGCCACTGAGACAGCAGAAATTCCAGCTGCTGATTGAGCTGTTCTTTGCCATGGGGCTCTTGTGTTAGCATACCTGTAACCATGGAGCCAGCTATCACAGAGCTAGGGTGTTAGCAATAAACCTGGCCGAGTGCCTTTGTCACTAAACAATGCCTGTGGTCTTTCTTTCTAAGTAATATCAAAGTCTGTTGAACAAGCAGGCTGCCTTATCTGCTGCTAATAATAAGCAAAAACAGAAGCACTGAGCAGCCTGAACAGAGTTACTAAGGCAACAACGTTCCAGCCATCAGCACTCAACTACACTAGGCAGCATTATCAATGTCTGCTATACCAGCTATCTGCATGCGCACACACATGCAAGCCAAGTGACAACACATGGAAATTGCATCTCGCTGTTGACTGCTACAGCTTCTTTGGCTGCTGTTGGAGGACTGTCTTTTTCATTCAGCTGGGTACACTAAAAGCTTTGAAACTGCATGGGAACAGGTCTGGCTTCAGAGATGATCTTTCTTTTTTAAGCATTTTAATGTTGAAAGCCTTGAAAGCACCCTGACTCAATACAGATGAAACTCTTGTAATCTGTGAATTACGTTTAAAATGTTGCATTATGACATGAATATTGATGCATTAACAACAACATTTTCGAGGCTGTGTATAAAATTACCACAAATATGAACTTGGTTAGTATTGAAGCTCTAAATAACTTTTTGGTGTTAACAATGAAATAATTTTGTTTTGTAATGACAAAGAATTTTATTCCATGTTGAATTTATAAAAGACAAGTTATTAACTTTATAGCAGCACATGACAGAATTCCAGTTCTCTTTATTTAGTTACAGGGAAATAGCAATCTTTAAAACAGTTTATTGTGAAAAATCTTAATCTAAAGCCGCCCACCCAGGTTGTTAAAAAAAAAACCACTAAACAAAAATGGTATAACATCATATTTCCCAACTATCACATTACTCATTTTGTTTGTATTTATATCCCTTTCTCCTTCAATCCTTTGTCTATTTACACTGTAAACTCTTCCAGGCAGGGGCTTACTCAAGGTTTGTACAGTGCTTAGCACGATGGGGGTCTCAGTCTCAGGGTTTGTCTACCCCTGAAATGCTACACTGGCACAGCTACAGCTGCGTTGCTGTAGCACATCAGTGTGGACACTACCTTTGTCAATGGGAGGCGTTCTCCTGTCAGCATAGGTAATCTACCAACCCAAAAGAAAAAAAAACTTTTGTAGTGATCATCAGGATGGCCCATTTTCAACAGCTGGATGGCCCAGTTTCAAAGATGTTTTTTCTCCTGCTGATAATAGCCCACTTTAATTGATTAGTCTCATTATAGCTGGTATGGCAACACCAATTTTTTCATGTTCTCTGTGTATATATATATCTTGTTATTGTAACTTCCACTGCATGCATCCGATGAAGTGGGTTTTAGCCCGCGAAAGCTTATGCCCAAATAAATCTGTTAATCTCTAAGGTGCCACAAGTACTCCTCATTCTTTTTGCTGATACAGACCTACACGGCTAACACTCTGAAAGTAGTGAGGCAGTGGCAATCAGAAACTTCAATCCCATATAGGAACTGGCAGCCATTCTGAGTAAGGGGAAACTCTATTGAAGTCACAGATTCTACTGGACCATTAGTCTGATGACCTGTATAGCACAGACCATAGAATTTCCCCAGAATAATTCCTAGAGCAGATCCTTCTGAAAAACCATCCAATCATAGAAAGTGGAATAGAGAAAGTAGCAAATCTGCACCATTTCATGACATAGGACTACGGGACGGGGGGAGAATCTGTCAATCTATCAGCAGGATTCCAACAATAGTGGTTGAGAACTACTGATTTAGCTCATTGTTAAAGCACCAGCTGCACTGCTTCTTAAAGGTTTATTTAAACAAGTTTGGTTCTCACTGATTAGCATGACCCTAAAATAACAAGGAATTGTAGTTCTTTACTGGAAATGAGATGTTTTAAACCTAAAAGCTCTGGAGTTTTGGTTTTGTTCATTATTTAACGCTTCTCCTGAAATGATGACTATAGTAAGTGTCTGCTACATTCTTCAAGGCACTGCATGGCCAAGAAAAAGTTCTTTTGGTAAGATATATAGTAACCATAGTGTGAGAACTCAAGTCAGTCTTATTTGTATTATTCAGTAAAGTAAGAAATGATCCTATTTCTATGAAAAACACTTTGCATATTTTGTATTATGCTCTGCATCTTCCTATTTATTTTTTGTTTTGTAAAATCCCAGTAGAAAATATACTGCTTTGATATAGTCACGACTACAGAAAACACAGAAGCCTTTCTTTCAGGGATGTGCACCTGGCTCTTCTGGATAAAAATTATTCAATAAGACATTGAAACCATAAGGCAAGCAGATCTCCAACAGTTACTTAGGCCTAGTCTCCATTGGAAAGGCTTTGCTGGTATAGCTAAACCAATGGTTCTCAACCAGAGGTACACGTACCCCTGGGGGTACGCAGAGGTCTTCTGGGGGTATATCAAATCATCTAAATATTTGCCTAGTTTTACAAAAGACTACAGAAAAAGCATGAGCGAAGTCAGTACAAACTAAAATTTCACACAATTACTTGTTTATACCGCTCTATATACTATACACTGAAATGTAAGTACAATATTTATATTCCAATTGATTTATTTTATAATTATATGGTAAAAATGAGAATAAGCAATTTTTCAGTAATAGCGTGCTATGACACTTTTGTATATTTATGTCTTGTTTTGTAAGCAAGTAGATTTTAAGTAAGGTGAAACCTGGGCGTACGCAAGACAAATCAGACTCCTGAAAGGGGTAGAGTAGTCTGGAAAGGTTGAGAACCACTGAGCTAAACCACCAAATACCCGCTAGTGGAGATGTTATTTATACTAGCGAAAAGGTCTTTTGCTGGTATAACTTACACCAATTCCCCAAACAAAATAAGCTATACTAGAAAAAGTACTTTTCTTGCCAATATAACAGCAACTATGCTAGAGCTTTTGTGGACATAATTATGTCTGT
Organism: Eretmochelys imbricata; assembly: GCF_965152235.1. NCBI lineage: Eukaryota > Metazoa > Chordata > Testudines > Cheloniidae > Eretmochelys > Eretmochelys imbricata. Next base: position 61,486,180 of record NC_135580.1, on the reverse strand, counting down.
TAGGGGTGTGATTTTTTTCACTCCTAACAGATATAGCTATGCTGGCAAAAGTTTTAAGTGTCTTTAATGAAACAAGCTAACCAATGCAAAAAAGAGACCGAAGCTTTTGCTGTAAATTTCAAACAGCTGGATGCCCAGAAACTGTATACAAGTCTATTGTTCTAACTGAACACAATTCAATTCACCAGCTGCTGGACTAGAGAGCTGATTTACTGTATTGCTCTGTAACAGTAATCTTGAAACACTGTGACTCAGATCTCTACACTTCATCTCCCCGATATCCACTTAGCAGAGAGAGAAAAATCAATGCACATATTCAAGTCTAAATACCATCGGACTGTCACTCAGTGAAAACAGAAATGGGTCCTATTCTTCACTTCTTTTACTCTTATTAACGTAATTTATTTGAACACCAACTTACAAAAGAAATACCCTGTAGAAGGAATGATACTGCATGCTGTGACGGAGGGGGTGGATGAACTAGCCCAGGCCTTACCATAATTTTTTTTCCCCCAACATTGAGCAATATTCACCATCCTGAACTATAAGCCTTCTAGTCTTTGTTCTGGCATCACATTTATTTCTAACAATGCAACAATGTCTGTGTTTAGAAATGTCAAGGAAATCTTGAATAATTATGGTATTACACAAAGGTGTCATTTTGTGATATTTAATTGGTTTCTCTTAAGTCTATTCCATGAAATAACTTGATGCCAAAAGATGTTCTGCTTCTCTGTAAACATTTTGCTAGCAATTTCTTTCTTTTTTTATTTCTGCCAGTAGCTGTAGAGGAAGAAATTACATGATATTTCTCTGTTTAAATGCCACTCATTTCAAAATGGAATAGATAGGAAAATGTTTAGAAGTTGCTATTCTGAATTCACTTTAAGTCCCCATTCAAAGGTGCATTCCAAATCTACTGCAATAAATTAGAAAATGTAGAGTGAAGAAACATGGGAGGGGAACAGAAAAATGCCAAATGCTTGAAAATTGCTTTTCAATGCAAGCTCCCCAGATGATAACCTAATAGTAGTAGCAGACCTTAGACGTGTGCAATTCAAGGCAAGAAATTCATGCACAATTGGGGAATCAGGATTATCAGTTCAAAATACATAGAAAACTACTAGACCCACTGTAGTTAAGGTTTGCATAAAACATGACTGCCACTATCAAGCCAATATAACCCTCTAACAATGATCACCTGGTGATACCACAGGGAAATGTATTTTCCGGGGGGAAAGAGAGCAAAGTATATACTGTACCTGTATACTGTACCAAGAACATTGCAGGATGCTGCTGGCAAAATTCCTCAACAGATCCTACAGTTACCCTGCCACTCCCAACTCCACAATAAAAGAAAAAAAGATCACAACAGTTCAGCACACGTAGGATGCTCTTGTTCAGCTCAGTTACTTGTATGGAGCTGACCTACAGCAACCAGAGCAAATGAAGGATCCTAACGCTAGTATAACTGACACTACACTTACACAAAAGGCAGCAGGGGAAAATCCAGGAATCGCGAGGGTGAGGGATTGAACTGGATTTTATGAATTGTTGCCACTGCTGCATGTGTTGCTATCAGTCTCCAGTGACTGACACTTGTAGGCTGACTCTTGGATGGGGGGGAAGATTGAAGAGCAGGTAGAGAAGCAATTAGCAGCATGTTCATGTGTGAGGGATTTCAAACTTTAGTGACTTGAAAAGTGGCATGCAGCTGACACATCTGAACTTCACAACATGCATGCCTTGCAAGCTGCTGCTTTAGCACAGAGAGCAGCTAAGCACTGGTAATGCCTTGGACACAATTACGAGTGCCAGAGAACACAGCACTCCTTTTGTTCTGAAAAAGTTCACATTCCAGTAGAATATCTATTTTAAAAAAGCTCCAGTATAGATATTAAAAAAAAACAAAAAACAAATTCTACTGAACACCACCTCTTTAGACTGAAAGAAGGAAGGAGGAATGGTCAAGCCTTAGTGTTTATTGAAACTCATCTACACATCTAAGAGCTACAAAAAATTTTATATAGCTGTGATGGGTTGCCTCCCTTTAAGGTGACGCCTGATGTACTGGGATACCACTGAGCCCGCCTGTTCGGCCAGCCTGGGTCTCCTTTACCCTGTCTTGCAAAGCCAGGCTCTTAAGCCTCCTCTAACACACACACACAGAGGCAGGGCCACGTCCAACTGGAGAAAGACAGACACTGAGATCAGCTCTGGGAAAACTCCGCTTGAGGGACTTGCTCCAGCACTCAGGTGCTGTCCTCGGAGAGCAGACCCAATGGTATATTGTCTTGCGCTGTATAGAAAGATCTGCACAGCGCAAGCTCATAAAAATTCACCCTCTCCCTCAATGTGAAAAGAGATATGCACAGCTTCTTCCCCTCCCCCCGCCCCCGGTATGGATTGCACAAAGTAGGTTTAATAATAAACAAAACAAAATTTATTAACAATAAAAGGCAGATTTTAAGTGAATATAAGGGACAGCAAACAGAACAAAGCATATTACTAAGCAAATAAAACAAAACACACAAACTAAGCTTGATTCACTAAAGAAACAGGTTACAAAATGACAGGTTTCAGAGTAACAGCCGTGTTAGTCTGTATTCGCAAAAAGAAAAGGAGTACTTGTGGCACCTTAGAGACTAACCAATTTATTTGAGCATGAGCTTTCGTGAGCTACAGCTCACTTCATCAGAGGCATACCGTGGAAACTGCAGCAGACTTTATATATACACAGAGAATATGAAACAATACCTCCTCCCACCCCACTGTCCTGCTGGTAATAGCTTATCTAAAGTAATCTAACCTGAAGATTACTTTAGATAAGCTATTACCAGCAGGACAGTGGGGTGGGAGGAGGTATTGTTTCATATTCTCTGTGTATATATAAAGTCTGCTGCAGTTTCCACGGTATGCATCTGATGAAGTGAGCTGTAGCTCACGAAAGCTCATGCTCAAATAAATTGGTTAGTCTCTAAGGTGCCACAAGTACTCCTTTTCTTTTTGCATATTTCTATGAAGACTATGGGCTGTAACGTCACAATAGCCATAAACAAAAACTACCTTAAAAGGGGACTGAGGCTGGGTGAATGTCACACTCCCTCAATGCAATCCCTTAAGACAAGAAAATGCCAAGTTCCAGGACTGCATTTATCTGTACACTTTGTCAACACAGCATGGGATTTATCTTCTATACCAGTTTCAAAAGCAAATAAACTTCAAGAAATACTAGGACTTTTCAGGTCCTACATCTAGCAGTGGAAACCAGAACCAAAGCCAACAAAGATTTTTTAGTCACCTACAGAGCTCCATAGATGTATGGGTTTAGAACAAAGCTGACAGCTGCTGTCAGCAATGATGGCAAAGGTATCCATGTCTTGAGGACTTCAACATACACATCAACAAGTGCTCTAATGGAAAAGCCCAAAAGCTCTTCGCCTCTCTTGCCTCCTTAGGCTTTTCATATGTCATTTCCAGTCCAACCCACAGAACTAGCTACACATTAGAAACTATTTTTGAACTAGATGTGGAGATAGAAGACATCACAATCCAGCCACTGTCTTGAACAGACCCTCACCTCATTCAGATAATTGGTTAGAGCTCTCCCTGCTTCCAGACAACATGAAAGGCACACAACTAGAGCTGGATAAAAAGTTTCACACACAACTCTTTTTTGGCAAAAAATACAGATTCAGCAACACTGAAAGGTTTTGTGAATTCAGGTCATTTTGGGAAAAAAAAAAAAAGGTAAACGTTTCATTTTTCAGTTTGAAATGACTTTTTATTCCAGTTACCCCATGCAGTATTTCCAAACACCAAGCAGCAGAGGGACACACCAGAGATATACTCTGCAGCATAATCCTGAGTATATCTACAATCCCCCCTACGGTATGCCCAATGGCACCTCCATGTGGTTTTCAAGACAATAATGCCTCTAATATCATGGACCAACAGAGACATATAGTCAACTATAGCAGGAACAGAGACACGCTTGCTTTACCAAGTAACCTAGGCGTGGTGATTCAAGGGATCTTTGATCCCTTTATGCCTTCAGACAGGGCCAATATGAAATTAAATAAATCCTCACTTAAAATTAGGGCTGTTGAGCAATTTAAAAAAATTAATTGTAATTAATCATGTGATTAAAAAAATTGTGATTAATCGTGCAATTAATCTCACTGTTAAACAATAACAGAATACCATTTATTTAAATATTTTTGATGTTTTCTACATTTTAAAATATATTGATTTCAATTACAGCACAGAATACAAAGTATACAGTGCTCACTTTATGTTTATTTTTGATTACAAGTATTTGCACTGTAAAAAAAAGCAAAAAAATAGTATTTTTCAATTCACCTAATACAAGTACTGTGGTGCAATCTCTTCATCATGAAAGTTGAACTTACAAATGTAGAATAATGTACAAAAATAACTGTATTCAAAAATAAAATGTAAAATTTTAGACCCTGCAAGTCCACTCAGTCCTACTTCTTGTTCAGCCAATCACTCAGACAAACAAGTTTGTTTACATTTGCAGGAGATAATGCTGCCTGCTTCTTGTTTATGTCACCTGAAAGTGAGAACAGGCATTTGCACAACACTGTTGTAGCCGGCGTCGCAAGATATTTACGTACTAGATGCGCTAAAGATTCATAGATCCCTTCATGCTTCAACCACCATTCCAGGGAACATGCGTCCATGCTGATGATGGGGTCTGCTCAATAACAATCCAAAACAGTGCGGACTGATGCATGTTCATTTTCATTATCTGAGTCAGATGCCACCAGCAGAAGGCTGATTTTCTTTTTTGGTGGCTCGGGTTCTGTAGTTTCCGCATCTAAGTGTTGCTCTTTTAAGACTTCTGAAAGCCTGCTCTACACCTTGTCCCTCTCAGATTTTGGAAGGCACTTCAGATTCTTAAACCTTGGGTCGAGTCCTGTAGCTATTTAGAAATCTCACATTGGTACCTTCTTTGCTTTTGTGAAATCTGCAGTGAAAGTGTTCTTAAAATGAACGTGTGCTGGGTCATCATCTGAGACTGCTATAACATGAAATATAGGGCCGAATGCGGGGACATACAATTATCCCCCAAGGAGTTCAGTCACAAATTTAATCAACACATTTTTTTAACGAGTTTCATCAGCATGGAAGCATGTCCTCTGGATGGTGACCAAAGCATGAAGGGGCATACAAATGTTTAACGTATCTGCCACATAAATACCTTGCAATGCCGCTACAAAAGTGCTATGCAAATAGCCTGTTCTCACTTTCTGGAGACACCGTAAATAAGAAGAGGGCAGCGTTATCTCCTGTAAATGTAAACAAACTTGTTTTAGCGATTGGCTGAACAAGAAGTAGGACTGAGCGGACTTGTAGGCTCTGAAGTTTTACATTGTTTTGTTTTTGAGTGCAGTTATGTAACAAAAAAATCTACATTTGTAAGTTACATTTTCATGACAAAGACTGCACTACAGTACTTGTATGAGGTGAACTGAAAAATACTATTTCTTTTGTTTATCATTTTTACTGTGCAAATATTTGTAATCAAAAATAATATACAGTGATTTCAACAACACAGAATACAATAAATATGAAAATGAAGAAAAACGTCCAAAACATTTAATAAATTTCAATTGGTATTCTATTGTTTAACAGTGTGATTAAAACTGTGATTAATTTTTTTAATCGTGCTTAATTTTTTTTAGTTAGTCGTGTGAGTTAACTGCAACTGACAGCCCTAATTGAAATATTAAAAAAATTATGTCTCTGCCTCTCCCTTGGGATACCATTCCCCACCGCATCCTCCATTGCCCTGACAACAGCCTATTCACACTGCTGAGCATTCTGCAGCATAGAATGTTTGTTCCTGTTGCCAATATAGCACTATAGCAAGCTCACGTTCACGCTCTCTCAACTTTCCTCTGAATGCCCACTCTGGCTAGTAAACGGACAGAGCACGTAAAGCTACCTCTAGCATTTATAGACAGTTTTAAAATAATTTGCTTGGTATATATGTGCTTCCCAGAATAGCTTCTGATACGAGTCAGCTCTGTGTTCTTGGGGAACTAGGGTGCAGTATCTAGCATGTCTGACTCATGCAGGGCTGGATTACCCAATAGGCAGACTAAGCACATGCTTAGGGCACCAGCGCAGCAGCGGGCACCAAAAAAAATGAGAAATTTTTGAAAAAAACTGATTTGATATTTCAAAAAAAGCATCCAAGTAGTCATCATGGGAAAAATCAGAACTTTGTTAGACTTCCTTACACTCCATTACACACACTTCCCCTGTTTTTCTGTTCTCTTTTTATTGCTTATCCCCACCTAAACCAGGGGGGCGTCCTACTAACGTAGATCGAAATAATGCGAGGAAATCAGATCCTGTCATGTATTGCAATAAACTTATGTTTTATTATTGATATATTCTTCTGAGTATAGCTGAAGACCAATCACAAAAGGGAGAAACTATACAAGAGGCAGAAAATATTGCAAACAAGATGCAAGAACTAGAGTTTGTATTCATGTTGACCACGTGGAATGAAATTTTACAACACTTTTACCATACAAGTCAAGTTCTCCAAGAATTGGATTGGAAAACATGTGCAGATCTCTGTCAATCATTAGCAGACCACTTACACACTTTGAGGAATGATTTTGAAAGATTTGAAGACGTATCAAAAGATATCTTGCCTGATACTAACTACAAAGAAGCCCAGTCCCGCAAGCGAATCAGGAAAAAACAAGCAAATGGTAGCAGTGCAACAGAAACAGCATTGAATCCTAGAGATATATGAAATTTGTCTACTTACTACGCTATAATTGATGCACTTGAAGCTCATATGAACAGGAGAGGTGAAGCGTACAAAGAAGTAGATTTTCTTTTCTAAACGATATGGACTTATCTGACGAACAATATTCACAAGGTTCCCAAAAGCTAATTGACTCATACCCTGTTGACTTGAATATGAATCTCCGTGGAGAAGTACAGCAGTTCCACTGTTATATGTGCGCGAAGTTTAATGAAACAGGAAAAATGAAATTCAGTCACATTGATCTTCATGACACAATATTGAAAGACGGAATACGTGTATTTCCAAATGTAGAGCTCGCACTACGTATTTTTCTAACATTGATGATTACTAACTGCGCCGTAGAACGCTCTTTTTCTCAGCTGAAAAGAATAAAAAACCCTCAGAGAACAACAATGTGTCAGGACAGACTTGATTCACTTTCCCTATTGTGTATCGAAGTGGACATGCTTCGTCGAGTCAGTTTCGATGAAGTTATCCAGAATTTTGCAATCAGAAAATCTAGAAAGAAGCTATTTTAATTTCAACATACATGTAAGTTTTGTGTCATTTCGAAAAATAAAACTGTATTTTACGGTATAGTATTGTTTTTATTTTGAATTACATATGGGGGGCACCATAACCTTTTCAGTGCTTAGGGCCTCTAAAGGTCTTAATCCGGCCCTGGACTCATGAAACACCCGCCCCCTCCTTCCCCCCCAACCAGTCTTTACTTGAACCAAAACCAATCAGAAAAAAGACTTGCAGAGAGCACTGAAGGGCGCTCAGAGACACACCTAGACCCCTCCTGACAAGGGTGACAAGATTAAAGCATCTCCCTTAGCATACAGAATGGAGAACAGAGGCCACTCCCCTAGCCTCATCTGCACGAAAGATGGGACAGGGAGACATCTCCATTAACATACAGAATGGAGAACAGAGAACCGCACTGAACTCTGGGACCAGAAAAGCAGGGAAGCACTGCATCATGGGGGATCTCTGCTCCAGATGTTAATGAACCTATGCCTGCACACACCCAGCTCAGCAGTTATCAGACCAATTCTAGTAATGAATCATTGACTGATATCCAAAATACTGAAGCAGCCTAATTGCATTGTGAGCTCCCTGGAAGAAACCACTACCCATCACCAAGAATGATCAGCTCCTATTGTCTAGCCTAAAGAAAACCCTTGAGTCATCAGTTTACCCATAAACAAATCTAGTGTTCTCCCTTGAACCATTGTTGTTTCTCTACAAAAACCCCTACCTATGCCCAAGTAAGTGTTCTGATGCATGGACCCACTAAGACTTGTGGGAAGGCGGAGGGGTTTGCGGGGCATCCTGGGTCCTGTCCCAATGCCCCGTGATGCATTGCTTCGCATACCAGCAATCCCTGTGCTTCCATCTGCATTTGGCACCACCTTTCAAAGGTTTGTGTACTGTGCACCCTGCCTCTTTCAGGCTGCAGGAATGGATCCCAAACTGCTGACCAGAATGCAGCTTGCTCTGACCAACACATCACAAGTGGCAGTGGAGCTATTCCTTAAACTACAAAGTCAAGAGGAGTGCAACGTTGATCTCACCACGCATAGTAGCTATGACACGAGATTGCTTGTGACTTTCATGGAGGTGCTGACCACAATGGAACGCCGCTTTTGGCTTGGGAAACAAGCACTGAGTGGTGGGATCACACCGTGATGCATGTCTGGGATGACGACCAGTGGCTGCAGAACTTTTGCATGAGGAAAGCCACATTCATGGGACTGTGTGATGAGCTCACCCCAGCCCTGCGGCACAAGGAGACGAGAATGAGAGCTGCCCTGTCATTGGAGAAGCACGTGGCGATTGCATTATGAAAGCTGGCTACTCCAGACTGCTACCGATCAGTTGCAAATGAGTTCAGAGTGGGAAAGTTGACCGCTGGACTCATGTCGATGGAAGTGTGCAGGGGTATTAATCGTGTCCTGCCCTGAAAGATGGTGAGTCTGGCAACGTGCATGACATTGTGGATGGCTTTGCACAAATGGGCTTCCCTAACTGCGGAGGGGAGATAGATGGCACGCACATTCCAATTCTGGCACCAGACCACCTAGCCACTGAGTACATTAATCGCAAGGGGTATTTCTCAGTGGATCTCCAGGCACTTGTAGATCACCGTGGATGTTTCATGGACATTAACGCAGGCTGGTCTGGAAAGGTGCATGACACACACATCTTTCGGAACAGTGGTCTGTTCAAGAAGCTGCAAGCAGGGACTTTCTTCCTGGACCAGCTCACCATAGGGGAAGTCGAAATGCTCATTGTGATCCTGGGAGACCCCATCTTCCCCTTAATGCTGTGACTTATGAAGCTGTACATGGGGCAACTTGACGGAAGCAAGGAGCAGTTCAACAGGCTGAGCAAGTACAGAATGACTGTGGAGTGTGCATTTAGCCGTTTAAAAGCCCGCTGGCAATGCCTGTATGGGAAGCTGGACATGGCTGATGACAATATCCCTATGCTTATAGCCGTGTGCTCTACACTCCATAATATCGGGGAAGGGAAGGGTGAAAGCTTCACTCAGGGCTGGACCGCAGAGGCTCATTTGAACAGCCAGAGACCAGGGCTATTAGAGGGGAACAGCGCTGAGCCATAAGGATCAGGGATGCCTTGAGGCAGCAATTTGAGGCTGAAAGCCACTAATATTTGTTGCTGTGCTCGGGATTGCAGTGCTTGTAATGCTAGGAGGTGATTGGTGCACATGATGCAAGAAGGGGCCTTAACATAATTGTATATTGCTTTACAGTGCTCTTTTGCTTTCACTTAATAGAATAAAGATCGATTTCAAACCAACACAATTCTTTTATTAAAAAAGACAACAACCAGAGGAGAGAGTCAAACAACAAAAATACATCAGCAGGGCGGGGGATGGGGGAAGGGACAGTCTCCAGAGGAGGAGGGGTCCCAGGATAGCTATAGATTTGTGTATGTCCAGGGATCATACCCAACCTTCTCCTTTGCAGTACAGTGCAGTGCGTGCTGTACTTCAGCAGGGCCAAACTGCAGAGGGATGAGTGTTGAGTGCAGTGGGTAGTGGGAGTCCGCAGTACTGGACTGTGAGGAGGGAGGAGTGGAATGCTGTGGGCAGAGTGTAGAGCCAGGAGGTTGATAAGAGTGGGGGGGGGGGGCTGTGCACATGGAAAGAGTTTTGTGACAGCGGCTGCAGGGGAGGGCAGGCGCAGAGCTGCTTGGTTTGAAGAGCTAGTATCACCTGGAGCGTGTCCACTTGGCACTCCATAACATTTAAGAGGCGCTCTGTGGCTTTTCTGGTGTGCCACATTCTCCTTTCAATCCCTCTTCTCGCTGTCCTGCCACTTCTTCAATTCCTGTTTCTCAGCAGCAGAGTGCATCATAACCTCATGGAGATAGTCCTCCTTAGTTCTTCGTGGCCGCTTCCTAATTCTTCACAGCCGTTCTGCCACCGATAAGGGAGGCTGGCCTCCCAAGGTCATCCCCGTGAAGTTTAAATGCAACATTTTACAGAAGCAGTATTGCTGGCAACAAAGCCAACACTGATTCAGTGCTTTAAAACACAACCAGTACTCACACACCTGTCACTAACTGGCTGATCCCAGGCAAGCACAAATGAGGCACAAGACCCCAACATTGGTGAGTAGCGGAAGGGGCAGAGTGAATCACTCTTCCCGAACCCTGCTGCACACTGGGCATGTGGCTCTTGGGGACAGCCAGCACTGTAGGGGGGGGCTTGATAATAATTCCTGTCCCCACACTTTCCACATGATGTGATCATTATGAAAGATATCTCGCTGCTAAGAGTCAACAGGAAACCAAGGGAGGGTCTTCTCCAAGTCTGCGGCTTCCGCCCTGGCTACTATGCAGCTCACCTGTGTGCAGCAATGGTCCTCCCCACCCCCACCCCTGGTGACAGCACAGCAGCATGGGAAAGTTACCGTTGATGGGGAAAGAAACAAAGCAGCTCTGCTGAGGAAACTGCAGCAGCTGATTGCCCAGTATATCCATGAGAGTTTCCTGAGGGAGATTCCCGTGAAGTGAGGGAGTCTATCAACAGCCTGTTCCACCGCTCAGAATAGGCATGCAGTTGGAGACATGCCTGCTTTCTGCAATCCTCCTGCCCCCAACAAATCGCTTCAGCAATTCGCAAAATCAGATCCACTTACCAGGGGCCTCCTCTCCTGTTTGTGCTTCGCCAAGATCCTACTGCTGTGACTGGCTAGGCTCCTCCAGGGTAGAAAAGAGCTCCTGGCTGCATGCATCTCTGGCCTCCGAGCCATCCTCTGTCTCTGGGTCCCCCTCCCACTCTTCCTCCTGGCTCAGTCCACTCTCGACTGGCACGTGAACCAACAAAGTATCCACAGTAGCCTTCGCAGTGGAGGTGGGGTTGCCGCCAAGTATCACGTCCAGCTCTTTGTAGAACTGGCAGTTCGTGGGCGCAGCACCGGAGTGACAGTTTGCCTCCCGTGCCTTGTGGTAGGCGTTCAGCAGCTCCTTCACTTTTATCCTACACTGCAATGTGTCCCAGTCATGGCCCCTTTGTATTATGCATCATGAAATCTGTCTGTAGGTATCATAATTCCTACGGCAGAAGCGCAGCTGGGACTGTGCAGCCTCCTCTCCCCAAATGCCAACAAGATCCAGCAGCTCGGCATTGCTCCAAGCAGGGGATCGCCTGGTGCATGGAGCAGGCATGGCCACCTGGAAAGATGCGCTAAGACCACTGCACGCATCACTGAGCAAACAGGAAGGGGACTTTCAAATTTGCAAAGGAATGTACAGGGTGGGGATGATGGTTGGTCACCTGAGGGCAGGGCAGTAGAGTTCAAACCGATGACCAGAGAGGCGAGAACAGGCATTGTGGGACACCTCCCGGAGGCCAATCACAGTGTTGTAATCGCCATGGTGTCTACACTGGCGCTGCAGCGCTGTAGTCCTGGCGCAGAAAGCTCTACGCCTCTCGTTGGCGTGGTTTTTTTAGGGTGCTACAACTGCGCCATTTCTGCGCAGTAAGTGGCTTGGCAGTGCGTACACCTCAGGAGTTACAGCACAGAAAGCTGCTTTACTGAGCACAAACTTGCCAATGTAGACAGAGCCTTAGAAAACATGCCTTATAGTGAGAGACTCAAGGAGCTCAGTCTATTTAACTTAACAAAGAGGTTAATGGGTGACTTGATTACAGTGTCTAAGTATCTAGATGGTGAACAAATATTTTGTAATGGGTTATTCAATCTAGCAGTGAAAGGTATAATATGATCCAAAGTATAGAAGCTAAAGCAAGACGAACAGATTGGCAATAAGGAAGAGTCATGGTGGATTCTCCATCACAAACAATTTTTAAATCAAGACTGGATTTTAAAAAAATCTGCTCTAGGCATTATTTGGGGAAAGTTTTATGGTTTGGCTATACAGGAGGTCAGACAAGATGCCCACAATGTCCCTTCTGGCCTTGCAATCTGTGAATCTCAGTTTTCATTTATGAAAATTTTCTGGCCCACATGGTTAGGAAGAAAAGCTTGAAAATATGAAGCAAATGCAGCCTGAAAACTCAGAAGCCAAAGAAAGAGACCTGTAATTCTGAGGCACATGATTTTAACCAATTTCATGTGGGTTTTTGGGCCTGATTTATGATTTCTGAATACGTGGGGTTAGCAACCCTGCTGCCTGTCCTGTGTACTAGCTTGAGGACATTGCGAGTGCCCTGCTGGGAGGAGTGGAGATCACGCGTGCTCTCCCGCAAACCCTGCAAGAAGCTGTTTACCAGTAACATGCTCCTCCATGAAACCTGACACAGAGAGAGAAGGCAACTAGATGAGTGATAAACACTTTCCTACAGGACCAGGAGCAGCCAGACTATGGGGGGCGGGGAAGATGGTAGGTCTCCCTTCCCCACAGAACCCAGGCCAGGAACAGAGACAGAAAGTACAGAGTATAGGTGGTATCCCCCACTGACTTCTGATGCTACAGCTGAGAAGCAGCAAGAATCCCCCCATCCTGGCCCCTTCTATGGAGACTGGAGCAGTTTTGGGATTCAGAGGGCACCAATATCCCAGTGGAAACAAGAACAATAGCAGGCTGGGGCCAAGAGGCCTTGTCCCTGTCTACGGAGTCCAAAAGCACCTTGGGCCTGGAGGCAGCAAAGAAAAGCATTGCAGGGATGGATATATGGGCATGGGGGAAATATTAGCAGGACAGACGAAGTAATAGAGTACTGACACCATCTTTGGAAGGAATATAGGATGCTTCTTTAGTACCACCTTATCCCTGAACACTCTTGACATAAGGCGGATCAGTCACTTTAGACCCTGGACTTGTGTCAATTTATGAGCTCACATCTCGGATACCAGGAAAATGACCTTAAATTAAGAAACTTAAGCACACAGTGGCTGAAAAGGAGCTTTCAGCAGCTTAGTCACGACCATATTAACAGCACCACAGACGGCTTTCTAATTAGAAATGTCTAAGCCCTCATAAACCAAACGGCTAGGGAATGAGGTGGAAAAAAAATAGTAAACTTTCAGCCAGTTTAATGTAGGTGTGAAATATCTGCCAAAAGAAACTATAAGGAATGTGGTCTACTGCATTGACAAATGGTGTTCGGGGGTTAAGTTTAGTTACTACTATTTTTTTTTTTTTTTTAAATCCATGATGAGCCAAAACAGGCAAAATATCTGCAAATGTGTCACAATTGTTATCAACAATTTAAAAAACAATGAAATTCCTTTAATTTATGTTAACTGAGCTGGTTGGCTGAAATGACAACCAAGGATTCCCAAAGGTCACAAGGTAGCATAATGATGGGCTAGGAATTCCCTGAAACAGAAAGAAGTGTCTATATTTGGGACAGTAGAAAGTGTCTAAACTGGACAGGGATGGTTGATCATGCCCCTTCTCCACATTTGAGTGAGGAGCACAGGGAACTGCTGAGAGGTGCTGCAGTTTCTCACATCAGTTGATCTCCTCTACCACCGTGGGGAAATTTTCTGCTAAATCTGAACTAGCAAGGACTGTGACAGACGAGGGTACAGTCCATGGTACAAGGGCAAGTCATGCCTGACTAATTTAATTGCCTTCTATGACGAGATAACTGGTTCTGTGGATGAAGGGAAAGCAGTGGACTTGTTGTTCCCTGACTTTAGCAAAACTTTTGACACACAGTCTCCCACAGTATTCTTGTCAGCAAGTTAAAGAAGTATGGGCTGGATGAATGCACTATAAGGTGGGCAGAAAGTTGGCTACATTGTCGGGCTCAACGGGTGGTGATCAATGGCTCCATGTCTAGCTGGTAGCCAGTATCAAGCGGAGTGCCCCAAGGGTCAGTCCTGGGGCTGGTTTTGTTCAATATCTTCATAAATGATCTGGAGGATGGTGTGGATTGCACCCTCAGCAAGTTTGCAGACGACACTAAACTGGGAGGAGTGGTAGATACGCTGGAGGGTAGGGATAGGATAAAGAGGGACCTAGACAAATTAGAGGATTGGGCCAAAAGAAATCTGATGAGGTTCAACAAGGACAAGTGCAGAGTCCTGCACTTAGGATGGAAGAATCCAATGCACCACTAAAGACTAGGGACCGAATGGCTAGGCAGCAGTTCTGCAGAAAAGGATCTAGGGGTTACAACGAACAAGAAGCTGGATATGAGTCAACAGTGTGCCCTTGTTGCCAAGAAGGTCATTGGCATTTTGGGATGTATAAGTAGGGGCATAGCGAGCAGATTGAAGGATGTGATCGTTCCACTCTATTCGACATTGGTAAGGCCTCATCTGGAGTACTGTGTCCAGTTTTGGGCCCCACACTACAAGAAGGATGTGGAAAAATTGGAGAGAGTCCAGCGGAGGGCAACAAATATGATTAGGGGACTGGAACACATGACTTATGAGGAGAGGCTGAGAGAACTGGGATTGTTTAGTCTGTGGAAGAGAAGAATGAGGGGGGATTTGATAGCTGCTTTCAACTACCTGAAAGGTGGTTCCAAAGAGGATGGATCTAGACTATTCTCAGTGGTAGCAGATGACAGGACAAGGAGTAATGGTCTCAAGTTGCAGTGAGAGAGATTTAGGTTGGATATTAGGAAAAACTTTTTCACCAGGAGGGTGGTGAAACACTGGAATGCGTTACCTAGGGAGGTGGTGGAATCTCCTTCCTTAGAAGTTTTTAAGGTCAGGCTTGACAAAGCCCTGGCTGGGATGATTTAATTGGGGATCGGTCCTGCTTTGAGCAGGGGGTTGGACTAGATGACCTCCTGAGGTCCCTTCCAAACCTGATATTCTATGATCCAGACTGAGTAGAACTGTGTCACCCCTGCTCTCTAACCTGGAGTGCCCTTTACAATGCCTTGCTGCTGTAGCCACCAACGCAGACAGCTCACAAACAGCATCCAGCATGTAAATCACGGCCTATTGTTTGTGTTCTGCCGTCAGCCAGCCACACCTTGGCTTTTACCAGCCTTAAAGAGTACCACAGGGTGACCCTAACATTCCAGTTCCAGATTTTCCATGTATGTCCTGTACTGCCCAGCCCTCTCCTGAACAGTACAAGTTATATTAAATATATGATCCCTTTAAGGGAATAATATGCACACAACTTGTTACCCCAAATGGAGCTACCCAGACACTTCAGCTTGAACACACCGGATTAGATAAAACAATCAAATAATTTTATTAACTACAAAGAGAGATTTTGAATACAAGTGATGAGGCATAAGTCAGAAATAGTTACAAGAAAAATAAAGATAAAACAATTACTGGTGCCTAATTTAACACACTATATTAGATTCCAAGCAGTCTGACTGGCCAAACTGTGCAGGTCAGGACCCCTCTCCCAGGGCTTATCTACACTGGCAAGTTTTGCCGATGAAATTAATGTCGACACGAAAAAAACGACAAAAGCGAAGTCGCCAAAGCGTGTCTACATTTGCTCCCTCTGTCAACAAATTGTGTCCACATTCGGGGCACCACCATTGTCAAAGCAAGAGCAATGGACTTTTGGTATGTATTCCACAGTGCCTGGCGACACCATCTATCGCTAGGTGTTGTGGGAATGCAGAAACGGAGCGTGGTGCATCCTGGGATGTGCAAAATGTACTGTCATTCACTGCTTTGGGTCCCAGCCCTCCAATGGTTTCTGGTTTCCTTTGATGCCGTTTTTCCAACTGTCAGTCTTTTGCAGTGAGCACTAGCATCTGCAGTGAGAACATGGATCCTGCACTTCTCTCCTATGCACTTGTCATAAATATAAAGGGAAGGGTAAAAACCTTTAAAATCCCTCCTGGCCAGAGGAAAAACCCTTTCACCTGTAAAGGGTTAAGAAGCTAGGATAACCTCGCTGGCACCTGAACACAATGACCAATGAGGAGACAAGAGACTTTCAAAGCTGGAGGGGGGGAGAAACAAAGGGTCTGGGTCTGTCTGTGTAATGCTTTTGCCGGGGACAGAACAGGAATGGAGTCTGAGAATTTAGTAAGTAATCTAGCTAGAGATGTGTTAGATTCTGTTTGTTTAAATGGCTGAGAAAATAAGCTGTGCTGAATGGAATGGATATTCCTGGTTTTGCGTCTTTTTGTAAATTAAGGTTTTGCCTAGAGAGATTCTCTATGTTTTGAATCTAATTACCCTGTAAGGTATTTACTATCCTGATTTTACAGAGGTGATTCTTTTTACTTTTTCTTCTACTAAAATTCTTCTTTTAAAAAACGGAATGCTTTTTCATTGTTCTGAAGATCCAAGGGTTTGGGTCTGTGGTCACCTATACAAATTGGTGAGGATTTTTATGAAGCCTTCCCCAGGAAAGGGGGTGTAAAGGAAAGGGAGGATTTTGGGGGAAAGACGTTTCCAAATGGGCTCTTTCCTAATAATAATAATACCGGTTAGACGCTTGGTGGTGGCAGCGAAAGTCCAAGGGCAAAAGGTAAAACAGTTTGTACCTTGGGGAAGTTTTAACCTAAGCTGGTAAAAGTAAGCTTAGGATGTTTTCATGCAGGTCCCCCACATCTGTACCCTAGAGTTCAGAGCGAGGTAGGAACCTTGACATGGTGGCAGAGCAGTGGGATTAACTTGAAAACATTTTGAGATCAATTTGAGATTTTTTGAACCAGAAGCACAGATTTTAAAAGGGAATTTTTTTTCCTTTGGGCTGCTGGAAAGCAGGTTTCCAACTGAAAGCAGTTAGAGTTTTTTTTCCTCTGCTTTGGGGCCAGAGCAGAGACAAAAGGGAATTGTCTTTTGTGAGCTGGAGTTTTCTCTACCTAAAGACAGGGTAGTTAACCTCCTGCAGGGAAATTCACAAGTCTTCACAGACCTGAAGATGATTTGTTTTTTACCTAAGAGCAACTAGAGGGGTTTTCTGCCTATTTGCCAGGAGACAAAGGTATTAGGGTTTTTGGGTTTTTTTGGTTGTTGTTGTTGGGGGTTTTTTTAAGATTTTTCTATAGGCTGACAATCACTATCAGAGAATATAGGTATCATATTACAGCACAGCAAAATTTTACAACCCAAGTTTTTTTGTTTGTTTGTTGGTTTTATTTCTAACTCTCGGGTGTAAAGTTAGTTAAAAACAGAGAGGTAAAGATGACAGAAACCAAGACACAACAGAAATTGGAGTTAGCCAGACTGGGGGCAGTGAAAGAGGCAGAAAAAGCCCTAGAAGCTGCCCACAGGAGAGAAATGGAGGCAGCAAAAGAGGCAGACCACCACCAAGAGGCTGCCCACAGGCGAGCAATGGAGGCAAAGGAAAAAGAAATGGAGGCAAGGGCCAAAGAACTGGAGGAGAAGGAAAAAAAGAGAGGAAGCATGCACTGGAGATGGAGAAGGCAAAGGCTCAGCAGAATATACCAACAAACCCTAGCAATCTTTCTCCAGGTACCACTTCCCATCCCAGAAAGTTCCCCACCTACAAGGCAGGCGATGATACCGAGGCCTCCTTAGAAAACTTCGAAAGGGCCTGCCTTCGGTACAGCATCTCTACAGACCAATACATGGCAGAGCTGAGGCCACAGCTCAGTGGACCCTTAGCTGAGGTGGCGGCTGAAATGCCTAAGGAACACATGAACCAGTATGAACTGTTTAAAACCAAGGCGAGAGTCAGAATGGGGCTAACACCCGAGCATTCCCGTCGGCGATTCAGAGCCCTAAGGTGGAAACCAGACGTGTCATTTACCTGACATGCCTACCACATTGTGAAACATTGGGATGCCTAGATATCAGGAGCAAGCGTTAAATCTCCAGAAGATTTGCCCTTCCTAATGCAAATGGACTAGTTCTTAGAGGGTGTTCCTGAGGAAATAAAGATACATCCTAGATGGGAAGCCCAATACTGTAATCGAGGCGGGGGAGATTGGAGCCAAATGGGTGGAGGTGGCAGAAAAGAAAAAAACTGGTTGCAGTTGGAGTGGATACCAGAAGGGACAACCTCAGACCACCCCCTACTACTGGGGGCCGCCCAAGGCCCCAACTACCCTCCAAGGTACCCTCCAGACACCTTATTGTCCCGCCACACCATTCTCTAGCAACCCACCTTGCCCCAGTGACCCGTCAGCTGGACGATGTTTTAAATGTAACAAGCCGGAGCATGTAAAGGCCAACTGCCCCAAGAACCCCAACAGATTACAGTTCATTGCACTGGAATCACACCAGAGGTCTTCAGGCCCAGATACCTCCCAGATACCCTTGGAGCGGAGGGAAACCGTGAGTGTGGGCGGGAAGAAGGTCACCGCATGGAGGGACACTGGAGCGTAAGTGTCACCTATCCATGCTTCCTTAGTGGACCCAAACTTAATCAACCCAGAGATCCAAGTGACAATTCAACCCTTCAAGTCCAACTCTTTCAATTTGCCTACAGCCAAGTTGCCTGTCCAGTACAAGGGCTAGTCAGGAACATGGACTTTTGCAGTCTATGATGATTATCCCATCCCTATGCTGTTGTGGGAAGACTTGGCCAATCATGTGAAGCGAGCCAAGAGGGTGGGAATGGTCACCCGCAGCCAGGCTAAACAAGCCGTCACACCTAGCTCTGTTCTGGAAACTTCTACCAGGACCTGGTCAGACGTGATGGACCCGGACACCAGGCCAATGTCTGCAACAGCAGTAGTGGATCCAGTCCCAGAGACCCAGAAAGAGCCAGAACCTGAACCGGTGGAACAACTAGCACCAGACCCATTGCCAGCACTGAATCCAGTACTTGCAACCCCAACACCAGAGGGCCCCACCAAACCTGAACCGGCAGCAGCTGATAACCCTACACAAGAGGCTCAGCCGGAGCCTGAACCCCAACATAGTGTCCCAGTGGAGAGCGGTTCACAGTCAACGGAAACAGCCCCATCCCCCACATCACTTCCAGAGAGACCAAGCCTAGGTCCACAATCCAATGAGGAACTGATGTCTCCAGCGTAAAGGGAACAGTTCCAGGCCGAACAGGAAGTAGATGAAAGCCTCCAGAGAGCTTGGACAGCGGCACGGAGCAACCCACCGCCTCTCAGCTCTTCTAATCGATCCAGGTTTGTTGTAGAAAGAGGACTTTTATACAAGGAAACTCTTTCTGGTGGACACCAGGAAGACTGGCATCCTCAGAGACAGTTGGTAGTTCCAACTAAGTACCAGGTAAAGCTCTTGAGCTTAGCCCACGATCATCCTAGTGGCCATGCTGGGGTGAACAGGACCAAAGACCAGTTGGAGAGGTCATTCCAATGGGAGGGAATGGGCAAGGATGTTTCTACATATGTCCTGTCTTGTGAGGTATGCCAAAAAGTGGGAAAACCCCAAGACTAGGTCAAAGCCCCTCTCCAGCCACTCCCCATCACTGAAGTTCCATTTCAGTGAGTAGCTGTGGATATTCTGGGTCCTTTTCCAAAAAAGACGCCCAGAGGGAAGCAGTACATACTGACTTTCATGGATTTTGCCACCCGATGGCTGGAAGCAGTAGCTCTAAGCAACACCAGGGCTAAAAGGGTGTGCCAGGCACTAGCAGACATTTTTGCAAGGGTAGGTTGGCCCTCCGACATCCTCACAGATGCAGGAACTAATTTCCTGGCAGGAACTATGGAAAGTCTTTGGGAACCTCATGGGGTAAATCACTTGGTTGCCACTCCTTACCATCATCAAACAAACGGCATGGTGGAGAAGTTTAATGGAACTTTGGGGGCCATGATACCTAAATTCGTAAATGAGCACTCCAATGATTGGGACCTAGTGTTGCAGCAGTTGCTCTTTGCCTACAGAGCTGCACTACATCCTAGTTTAGGGTTTTCACCATTTGAACTTGTATATGGCCACGAGGTTAAGGGGCCATTACAGTTGGTGAAGCAGCAATGGGAGGGATTTACACCTTCTCCAAGAACTAACATTCTGGACTTTGTAACCAACCTACAAAACACCCTCCGAACCTCTCTAGCCCTTGCTAAAGAAAACCTACAGGATGCTCAAAAAGAGCAAAAAGCCTGGTATGATAAACATGCCAGAGAGCGTTCCTTCAAAGTAGGAGACCAGGTCATGGTCTTAAAGGCGCTCCAGGCCCATAAAATGGAAGCTTCGTGGGAAGGGCCATTCACGGTCCAGGAGAGCCTGGGAGCTGTTAATTATCTCATAGCATTCCCCACCTCCAACCGAAAGCCTCAGGTGTACGATATTAATTCTCTAAAGCCCTTTTATTCCAGAGAATTAAAGGTTTGTCAGTTTACAGCCCAGGGAGGAGATGACGCTGAGTGGCCCAAAGATGTCTACTACGAAGGGAAAAGTGCTGGTGGCATGGAAGAGGTGAACCTCTCCATGACCCTTGGGCGTATGCAGCAAAAGCAGATCCAGGAGCTGTGCACTAGCTACGCACCAACGTTCTCAGACACCCCAGGACTGAGTGAACGGGCATACCACTCCATTGACACAGATAATGCTCACCCAATTAAAGTCCAACCTTACCAGGTGTCTCCTCAAGCTAAAACTGCTATTGAACGGGAGATCCAGGATATGCTACAGATGGGGGTAATCCGCCCCTCTGGCAATGCATGGGCATCTCCAGTGGTTCTAGTTCCCAAACCAGATAGGGAGATACGTTTTTGCATGGACTACCGTAAGCTAAATGCTGTAACTCGCCCAGACAACTATCCAATGCCATGCACAGATGAACTATTAGAGAAACTAGTTCATCTCTACCTTGGACTTAACAAAGGGGTACTGGCAGGTACCGCTAGATGAATCCACCAAGGAAAGGTCAGCCTTCACCACACATCTCGGGCTGTATGAATTTAATGTACTCCCTTTCGGGCTGCAGAATGCACCCGCCAACTTCCAAAAACTTGTAGATGGTCTCCTAGCAGGATTAGGAGAATATGCCTTTGCCTACCTTGACGATGTGGCCATATTTTCGGATTCCTGGGCAGAACACCTGGAACATCTACAAAAAGTCTTCGAGCGCATAAAGGAGGCAGGACTAACTGTTAAGGCTAAGGACGTGTCAAATAGGCCTAAACAGAGTGACTTACCTGGGACACCAGGTGGGTCAAGGAACTATCAACCCCCTACAGGCCAAAGTGGATGCTATCCAAAAGTGGCCTGTCCCAAGGTCAAAGAAACAGGTTCAATCTTTCTTAGGCTTGGCTGGTTATTACAGGCTATTTGTACCGCAATACAGCCAAATTGCCGCCCCACTGACAGACCTAACCAAAAAGAAACAGCCAAATGCCGTTTAGTGGATCAAAGAGTGTCAGAAGGCCTTTAACCAGCTTAAAGTGACACTCATGTCTGACCCAGTGCTAAGGGCCCCAGACTTTGACAAACCATTCCTAGTAACCACCGAAGCGTCCGAGCATGATGTGGGAGCAGTTTTAAAGCAGGAAGGACCAGATCAAGAATTTCACCCTGTTGTGTTTCTCAGCAAGAAGCTGTCCGAGAGGGAAAGCAACTGGTCAGTCAGTGAAAAAGAATTTTACGCCATTGTCTACGCTCTGGAAAAGCTACGCCCATATGTTTGGGGACAGCGTTTCCACCTGCAAACTGACCATGCTGCACTACAGTGGCTTCATACCACCATGGTAAATAACAAAAAACTTATTCGGTGGAGTTTAGCTCTCCAAGATTTTGGATTTCGACATCCAACACATCTCAGGAGCTTCTAACAAAGTGGCTGATGCACTCTCCCGTGAAAGTTTCCCAGTATCAACTGGTTAAAATCGTCCTTGAGATGTGGAAAATACTGTTAGTCTTTGTTAACAGTTGTGAGGACATCGCGCATGGTAGCAGAGTTACTCGCAAAGTTACTGACAGAAGTTGAATTGCAGGCACCCGAGTGTGATATGGACAACAGCTACTTATCAGTGCTTTGTGCACGCACAGAGCAGCTGCATATAGTACACCGTCGCTTTTGGGCTAGGGAAACAAGCACTGATTGGTGGGATCACACTGTCATGCAGGTGTGGGATAAAGACCAGTGGGTACAGAACTTTAGGATGCGTAAAGCAACCTTACTGGAGCTATGTGCTGAGCTGGCCCCCAACTTGCGGTGCAAGGACACCAGAATGAGAGCTGCCCTTTCGGTAGAGAAGCATGTTGCAATCGCTGTGTGGAAGCTGGCAAATCCAGACAGCTACGGGTCAGATGCAAATCAATTTGGAGTAGGAAAGTCCACGGTCGGGGCTGTATTACTCCATATGTGCAGGGCAATAAATTGCATCCTGCTGCGGAGGACTGTGACTCTGGGAAATGTGCATGACAAAGTGGATGCCTTTGCAGAGATGAGCTTCCCTAACTGTGGTGGGGCAATTGATAGCGCACACATTCCAATTTTAGTGCCAGACCACCTTGTCTCTGAATACATCAATAGAAACGGATACTTCTCCATAGTGTTGCAGGAGCTTGTGGATCACCAGGGGCGTTTCACTAACATCAATGCAGGCTGGTCTGGAAAGGTGCATGACGCACACATCTTCAGGAAAAGTGGCCTGTACAGAAAGCTGCAGGCAGGGTCTCTTTCCAGACCACAAGATCACAGTGGGGGATGTGGAAATGCCCAAACTAATCCGGGGAGACTCGTCTTACCCCTTACAGCCCTGGCTCATGAAACCTGGTTTCACCTGGACAGCAGCAAAGAGTGTTTTAACAACAGGCTGAGCAGGTGCCACATAGTAGTCGAATGTGCCTTTGGCTGTTTGAAAGGTCGCTGGAGGTGTCTCAATGGCAGGCTAGACCTTACCGAGGATAATATTCCTGTGGTCATAGCTGAGTGCTACACTTTGCATAGTCTGTGTGAATCTAAGGGTGAAATGTTTGCTCAAGTGTGGAGCACCGAGGCAGAACGCTTGGCTGCACAGTCTGAACAGCCAGATGCTAGGGCTGTCAGAGGAGCCCAGAGGGCTGCTATTATCGGAGAGGCTTTGAGGAACCACTTTGGCAATGAGGGGCAGTAACACGTCTGCTTTGGAGTTGCTTCCCTGGTACATCCATGTACAATTTTGGGGCCCAAGATCCATGCAACAAAATGCTTCAGAAGCCTGTTCCCGAGAGTGAATTGATTGCTATACGCTTTTGTACAACACAGAATAAAAACGCTGTACCATTAAATACCTTAGCCTTTATTTATTATTAAAAAGGGTAAAACCTCACAATTGTGTGTAGCTCCAGCTAACATTGTGCAAGCTGTGAGAGGGGGTGGAGTGCTGGGGAGGCTCAGGAGGGCTGTGAAGTGAAAAGGAAGGTCTGGGCATAGAGGGGAGTGGAGTTGGCAAAGAATTGTGCATGTGCACATGCTGCAGTGGAGGTTGACCACGGATCTGCTCAGTCTGCAGCTGTGTCAAAGACCTGAGCATCTCTGTCTGATCCTCCATCACTTTTATCATCCGCTCTGTCGCTTGCCTAGCAAATGCTGCATTTTCTTTTCTGTCCTGCCTTTCGGCTTCCCAGCACTCTTTCCGTTCCCTGGTCTGTCTCTCATCGCACTGCAGCACCTCCCCGAACACGTCGTCTTAGCTGTGCCTAGGATTCTTCCTTATCTGCCAAAGCCGGTCAGCGGGGTGCACGGTGTGTTCCTCAAGGTCTGTGCTGCGCAGAAGAGGGATTGTTACATTCCAGCAAACATTGAAACAAGGGCCTTTTGGTAGTAGAAATCACTTTCTCACCGAGACTCTAGGCAGGCACACAGCTCACAGTGAGTGTCGGGGGTGGGGGGAAGGTGGTTGTGCGTACGGACAAAACGGTCACAACTTGCAGGGCAGCTTTGCAGTGAACTCATTCTAAAACTATCACACACTTTTTCACAGGCGGCTAACCAGCTGGCTGACATCTCACTGCTGCAGGTAACCAGGGAAACCAGGGCACAACTACTGCATGCTTGCAGCTTTCACCCCGGTCTATATACAGCTCAGCTATGTGCCACTTTGGTCCCAACTCCAGTGATTGCTAAATGGCATGGTACTGTTTCCTACAATGGGGGAACTAAAAAAGCTGCAATCCCTTGGAATCTGCAGCAGAGGATTAACAAGTACCTCTTGGAAACTTTTCAGAGCCTCTCTCTGGAGGATTCCCTGCAGGTCTCGATGTCCATCAACACCCTGCTTGGCCATGCAGATTAGCTACACAGTGCAATTTCCAGCTCACAGAAAACACTATCTGCCTCCCACTTTTCAATTCTCTACACAAGCCACAGCAACTTACCTGGCGTCTCATCTGTTTCCTGCTCCCCATTGTGCACTTCTGGAATGGAGAAAAGTTCCTGGCTGTCTGCCCCACTGGGCAACCCTGCTGGGAGCTCCACATCTTCTTCTAGCTCAACTTCTTCCAGAATTTCAGCTCTGGGTTACCGCCCCGCCCCCCCTTTTCTCCTGCCTCCGAAGTATCCACGGGGCAATCAGCGATGGAAGTGGGGCCATCACCAAGGATAACGTTCAGCTCCTTATAGAAGTGGCAGGTCTTAGGTGCACCACCGGAGCGATGGTTTGCCTCCCATGCCTTATGATACACTTGCCTCAGCTCCTTTATCTTCACTCTGCACGGCTGCGTGTCCTGATCATAGTCCTTTTCGCACAAGCCTCGAGAAATTTGCCTGTGTGTGTCCCGATTCCTATGGGTCACTCGCAGCTACAACTGAACAGACTCCTCTCCCCATATACTGATCAGATCCAACAACTCAGTGGTGGTCCAAGTGGGAGCACATTTGGTGCAACAGCCAGCCATGCTCACCGGGGAAGCCTCTCTGGGAAGCCAGCAAGCAGGAAATGGATTTAAAATTCCCAGGCCTTCCAAGGCTGCAGGGCAGCGGAGTTCAAACCGCTGACCAGAGCGGCAGCAAGGGAATTGTGGGACACTTTCTGAAGGCCAATAAAATTGGAAAAAAAGCTGTGGTGTCTAGACTGACTGTTTGTTGACAATAAAGGGAGAGGAAAAGACAAAAGTCTCTCACAGAGGTGGAAGTTTTTGGTTGCCAAAACTGGGTGGTTCCAGCAATGAGCTGCCAAAATCTTAACAATCAGTTCCCTCCTCACCCCACGAGGGGGTCGTTGCCCACCCCCGCCCCCAAGGACTCCTGCCCCATCCAACCCCCCGCGTTCCTTGACGCCCCTCCCGGGACTCCTGCCCCATCCATCCCCCTCCCCTGACTGCCCCCAGAACTGGGCAGGAGGGTCTCGTGGGCCACCATAGTGGGTGCCCAACCCGCCCCTAAGAGCCAGAGGCACCTGCCAGGGGGCGAGGTGGGGAGTCCCGGCGGTGCTTACCAGGGGCAGCTCCCAGGAAGCATCTAGCAGGTCCCTCTGGCTCCTAGGGGCGGCGGAGCAGCCGCTTCCCCCACTGATAACATCAAAAGTGGCACCTTAGACACCGACTCCCTGGGTGCTCCGGGGCTGGACCCCCCATGGGGAAAATTTGGTGGGTGCAGAGCCCCCACCAGCAGCTTCCTGCCTGGCCCCAGCTCACCTCAGCTCCGCTCCGTCTTGTCCCCTGAATGAGCTGCCCCGCTCTGCTTCTCCGTCCCCCTCCCCCCTGCTTCCCACGAATCAGCTGTTTGCGCAGGAAGCCAGGGCGGGCTGAGAAGCAGGCGGCGGCTTCGCACTCAGGCCCAAGGAGCCAGAGGTGAGCTGGGGTGGGGAGCGGTTCCCCTGCATGCCCCCCGGGTTACCTGCTGCGGTAAAGGCAGTTTTTGGTGACAAAAACTTGCCAGTGTAGACAAGCCCCCAGAGTCCAACAGCTGCTTCCTTTGTCTCTTCAGGTGTACTGAATGTGTTGGGTAGGGAAAGTCAGAGGGATGCCTTGGGGTGTTTGTCCCTCCTTTTTATCGTTTCAGGCCTTGTCTACACTTGCAGAGTTTTGTCACCAAAAGACAAAACAGTGGAGGTGGACACACTGCCATGCCACTTTTGATGACCAAACTTCAGTTTCAACGACAAAATAAAACCACTTCTACAAGAGGCATAAAGCTTTTTGTGGCAAAGTTAAAACGACAAAGTGTCAGCATAGACACTTCTGTTTGTTATATCCCCAGAACTGCCTCCTCCAGTATCCCACAATGCTGTTCTGCTCACTGTTTTTAACTCAGCAGCCCTGAAGGTATGCTCCCCTCCCCCTTCAAAGCTCTGTTCTGACAGCTGAGCGTGCTGCTCTGCTCTGGGCAACAAAGAGCAAATCATTAACATGGAATGTTCGTGTGTGAGAGAGAGAGAGAGAGAGTGTATGTGTGTGACAGAGAGACAGCTATGCAGAGCCAGGGAGGGAGGTGGGGGGCTGATGTCAGGGGTGTCCCTTGTCCACTGCCTCAGGACTGGTTGCTTCTGGCGACTGTCTGAATTTATAAGACAGCGTACCGACAAGCTCACTCTCCCCCAACACACACACACACACACACACTGTCTCTCTCTCTCATACACACTCCCCCACACACATTCCCCCAGCAGTCTCTCTCCTCACACATACCCACTTCCTATCACACACTCTGCCCCTCTCCTCCACACACACTTCAGTTGAAAAGCAGCTGGCAATCTAGCAGGAGGCCCATGGAACAACTGGATTGAGAAATCTGCATCATGTGACGCTGTACCTGCCCCATGAGGCATTGCAAACCCTTCCCAAAGCACTCTGCGGCCAGTTGCACAGCGGGATAGCTACCACAATGCACTGCTCTGTGTCGATGCAAGACCTGCTATTGTGGATGCACTCTGCCGACACAAGGGGCATAGTGTGGACATGCAACAGCTGTTTAATTAAAGCACTTTAATTAAAACGGCATAACTTTTGGTGACAAAACTCCGCAGTGTAGACATAGCCTCAGTCCCCCTCTTGAAAACATTTCCAGGAAACAAAGATAGAATCTATGTGGAAGGATGTTCCCTGCTGGTTTTATACATGTTTGAACTTCCTTTGCCTTTCTTTCCTGCTTGACGACTCTGTTTACTACTTAAATGCAAATTACGAGGAGCACACATTCCTTTGTTTAGGACAGATCTGTTTGTCAGCTTCAGCATGGGCAGGGATGTGGTGTTTGAAAGATGTACACCCTAAAGGGGATTTTTATAACTTCACATACAATGTTGCAACTTATTTTACCCAGGACAATACAGACCAGCAAATTATGAGTTTTCAAATGACCTTTCAAGGCATACCTTATACAAACTTTATTACAATAATGGATAGGGTGTGAACACAACAGTATGGTGCTACAGTTTCTCACATCAGCCACCCTGGGAAAAAATTTTGATTCATCTGGACTAGTAGGGACATCATGATAGCAGGTCAGTTGAATCCTAACAAAAAACTTCTGCTGTGTCAGGATTTAAGATTCCTGGGAAAGAAAGGAAGGAAGGAGCATCACTTAATTCCTAATATATTCTCTCTTCCCTGTCTTTGTTGTTTGGCTTCTGTCCAATCAAGTGCAAACTAAAGCATTTCTGTATTACCATGATTACAACTGACATAACAGGAGACAGCAGCGTAAACAGCCTTGCCCCCAGAGGAAGGAGAACTGGTAGGAATTAGCCAGGACATGCCAGGCAGATGTCATCCAAGACCATAAAAGTTTATAACTGACTTGTTCCTGCTTGCAGTACACAACAATAAGACAGAAGTTATCCATACCTCTTGCATTTGTCTAAAGAGCTGTGATAATCTTAATCACTGGTTAACCAAAATCCAAACAGCAGATTAACTGTGTTCCCTGGCAACACGTGTTGATTGACACATTAGGACTCCATTAGCTTGCATGGCTGACTAGTGTTTTCTCTTTCAGGTATAGAGGTTTTTAGTATCAGCAACAGATTTTCAAAACAACTTGTTCCTTTTGAAGGATTTTTTTTTTTTTTTTTTACATTAAATAAATAGAAGGGGAGGGAGAGAACATTCCCTAAATGCAAGGCCATCTGACTTTAGAATTCCAGTTCGTGAGTTCTCTCCATTTTGAGTCTGTTGGATGTTTGGAAGGATTTCTGCAGTGAGGTCACTATGCTAAAAGCAGGCCAAGTACTTTACCATAAAGCCCAAGAAACATGGCTAACTTCTTAATGCCATAACAGTAAGAAAAGGACTCGAAGCAACATCTTGAAGCCTGATACACTTTCATCACAACAAGTCTGTCACCCAAACTTTGGCAAGTGAAGCAGTTTTTGTTGTGGGCATAAAAAAAACGTATATTCTCCCCTATGACAATGCCTGAGCTTCATACTTGAAAGAAGGAAAGAAGCTAGTTTTGCAGAAATGACTTCCTACTTCACCTACACTCCTCCCCCTTCAAAAGTCCCCATATCATATGGCTACTGCTGAACCTCCATGTGGAGGCCTGCTAAATGGAGCCACTTGAGATAGATAAGATACAGCTGCCCTCACTGATTTACCATGAGCAAAGGACACTTGCTCTTGATATTGTGCTGTTTCCACACAACTATAAGTCAATTTTTTAAATCCATTTATCTACTTCCAAAAGTACCCATTCATCATCAATAATCCCACCCTGTACCACCACACCCTGGATCCAAACCCTCTACATTCCCAACTTTACCCCTCCACAAACATGCCTTCACTCCCAAAAAGCAAGTACATGCTGGAAAAGTTAACAAATCCAGGTTCTTGCAGACTAAATGAAGACAGCACGTTGTAAAAGCTGAGAACGTCTCAGGAAAAATACCCTGCTAGTATTTCAATTTAAAATGGAAAAGGAGATGTTCTAGGTGGAGTTAATGGTTATATGCAGCTGTATCAAATAAGGAGAGATGTGATCGCTCATCGTACTTTTCTTTGGTGAACAGAAACAAAAACATTTAAAAAAAGAAAGCAAGGCCTCTTCTACAGCTTAAACTGTTTGCCTGTAAGGGATCGACATTTCACAGAGGAACTTTCACAGGGGTCTCTGAAAAAGCCTGGAAACAGTATACTGAAAATCTACTAAGTCTTGTCTAAGGCTGCTGCAAACACCAGCACCAGGCTATCATGGTGAGGACTAGCTGCTGGGTTCTCTAAGCAGAAGATGCTTTCTGTCAAGTACCTGGAATAAGGTTGATTCCACACCTTCATCAATAAGCTCTGAAAGTAATGGATAGACATTTCAAAAGGGAACCATCTCCAGGTGCCTTGAAATATCTGCTTGGTGGACCTGGACTGTCTCCAAAGTGAAACAAGGCCAAAACCAAACTGACATTAACACTTTATCGTCTGCAGGAGTGTTATTCCCTCTGCCTTCGCCTCCGGTAAAAATATAATTGTATTCAGAAGATTCTTCCATCTGTCAGAATTTCACTCCTGAACACCTTCATCATCAGCCCCTTTGTCTCTAACAGGCCCTGCAGACTACTGCATTGATGCTGTGCACAGGCCACTAGCATCAAGACAAGCTCCAACTGCTTCAGAGTAATTGAGGCACAAGCTCCAATTCAAACACTCTCACAATGTCAAGGGTTCTTAGTACTGTCAAGACAAGATACTAGTTGTGAGTACAGAAAAGAAACCTATACCAAATAGAATGTAGTGGTGTCAGCACAAAAATCTTTGATGAAAGCTGTGCTAAATGAAGGGGGAGGGAAGGTCTTTTATGGACATCCAGCCAGCCAGTTAGCTATAAAATCCCTGTTAGTAGCTGTTCTCTACTTGCTTTACCTGTAAAGGGTTAAAAAGACTGACTGCATGCATAGGTAAAGGGAAGTGAGGGGCAACTGGCCAAGAGAGCCAATGGGAAGGCTAGAAATTTTTAAAATTGAAACAAGAATCCCCTTTTGTCTGTCTGTTGCTGTTCTCTGGAGAGAGGGGACAGAGCAAAACATGGCTAAAGCAATACTGTAAAAAGCTGTGAACCAGGTATGAAAAATCACCAGATCATATCTAAAACTACTCAATCTGAAACCCCAGATATGTAAGTAGATTAGAAAATGTCTAAAAAGATGCAATTAAAGCTTGTGGACTCCTCTGTGCTAACCCCAAATGCTTTTGTTTTCCTTGTAACCTTTAAGGTGGACCTCAAGAAAACCGTTCTTGATGCTTAATTATTAGAATTGCTCTTTTTAAATCTAGCAATACCTAAGTTCCAGGTGTATTTTCTTTCTTTTTGTTTTTAATAAAATTTCCCTTTTTTAAGAACAGAATTGGGTTCTTTGTGTCCTAAGAGGTTTATGCATATGTTGTTTAATTAGCTGATTTCACAACAGCTGATTTTCTTTGTTTTTCTTTCTCAGCTCTTCCCTGGATGGGGGGTTAAACGGCTTGAGAGTACCCCACAGGGAGGAATTCCCAAGTGCGCCTTCCTGGGTAAAAGGGGGTTTTTTTTGCATTTGGGTGGTGGCAGCATCTACCCATCCAAGGTCAGAGAAAAGCTGTAACCTTGGGAGTTTAATATCAGCCTGGAGTGGCCAGTATTAATTTTTAGAATCCTTGCAGGCCCCCACCTTCTGCACTCAAAGTGCCAGAGTGTGGAATCAGCCTTGACACTAACAAAGCAGTCTTGTTAAATGAAGACATCAGTTTGAACACATTATTTTGTCTATTTCTGTCAAATAACTGGTACACCAACTCACTAGAAATTGGGGCCTGGGACCCTAGAGATGTCAGGTGCTTAGGGCCAGAAGTAGAGGATAGAGCCAGTTGCATACCTGCAATCAAAGAGACACTTCTCTCTAGACTACAGAAGTAGTGATGTCTTGTTCAATGAAGCTTTGAAACAAAAACACAAGACTGACACATTAAAGTTGACCTGAAAAACTTTGATGAATATTTCTAACAGCTCCCCTATGTTTTCAAGTCGTAATCTCTCCACCACCACCTTTTTTTTTTTTTTTTTTTTTTTAAATTTGGCTGTTATGCCTCCTTAAAGTTTGCCTTTTGGACACACCCCACTGGCCTCAGCAATTTGTTGAACTTCCTTTTCTGTGAAACAGTGACAGTCTAAATCCTACAGACATGTCAATCACTGACTAATCACAGCTCCTTCTAGTCTCCAAGCTTTATTCCCTCCATGCTTTCTATATTGGAAGGTAGGAATATAACCTAAACAATGTAACAACTTTAAACAAACACTATAGCAATATATATGTAAAGAGTATTATGGAAAGGGGAAGGCTGTTTGCATCAATTCTGCATGTCAGCAGAGGGCAGATTTTAAATCCCTTTCATTTGTGTTTTTCAGTGGGGGGGTCAGAGACACTATTTTCAGTTTTAATGGTCATGAAGACATGGGTTTTGACAAACTAAATAAAAAGCAGCAGTGGGTCTTCACGAACCCTGAGAAACTGTAAAAATGAACAAACTCAAAAAAGCTTTGCAGGTCACTTCTGAGGCACAAAGTGCACTGAAGTCTCAACTACTGATGTCACCAACACCCTAGCTCTCACTGACTTATTTTAAAAAGATATCAAAGTGGAGCTCCAGTACTTCTCACCAAATCAACAAAGACTTCACATGAGGCTAGGACGCACAACTCCAGTTGATTCAAGGCCTGAAGTCTTCAGGAAGTTCTCAGCTACCTTATCAGTGAATTTACAGGAAGCATGAGAGGAAGCCAGAAGAGCTTTTAGGGCACCCCATCCAAGACTTGACTGCTTACATTGATATCTTAGAGGCTGTCTAACAGCCAAGCCTGTCATACTTCATTCCTAGGTACAGGATACAGCAGTCATGCCTGTCTTTGATGGACATTGTCCAACCACATTCAGAACACTTCTTAAAGCCAGTGGGTTTTCTCTTTTCCAGACCTGAAAGAGAAAACAGGAGTCATCCATGCAAGCTGAAGTACAGTCCTAATGAGTCAACCAACTCACATGGTGCCAAGGAACAAGAAAAGAGAACTGATGTGCTAATAGTTATAGAAGGCTGCTCAAGGCACAAGTTTTCCAATTCCAGCAAAGAAGCAACACCACCAACTGCTGACATTGCTGATTATTTTCTTCTTTTAAATGAAACTAGCATTCAAAGTAGCAGACAGACAATTAAAACAAAATCCTGTGGCAGAAGAAACTAATGAGGTGTTAAGAGACAGACAGCTATATGGCCTGAATTAGCAGAAACAGTGATGCTAGAGAGCTCCTTCACCTGCCAGAGAATGAAAGGAACTGGTTGCTGAAGAAACAGGAGATGCTGGTGTTCCATAGCAGGAGCTGACACAAGACATCCCCTGCTGGAAACAACAACTTTAGAAAGCTGACCTGAAGAAATTCCAGCACTGGCGCACAGACCCACGTGTGGGAATCTGTGATGATGGACCTCTTAGCAGAAGTGCAATATCAAAAGCAACAGAACTCTTGCTAGATGGTCTTGATAAATTTGTAGCTGTTTTGGGCAGGGGGGGGGTTTCTTGACTGGAAGTCAGTTTTGATATTCAGAAGTGCCAAACTGGTAAATTGGCAACAGGATCCAAGAATGCTTTCCCCAGCCCGATTTACATGTATTTGGTGAGGACACCTGACCTCTTCTTTTGAATGTACGGTTGACATTCATCCATACTCTTTTTTTTTTTTTTTTTTTTTTTTTTTTTTTACCTGCAGGGCGGGTTACTGGGATGTGCTCTTAGAGCTACTGCTGAAGACCATTTGGAAACTTCAGCTGGTACAAACTATGACTGTTCACTCACTTGGAGTGTTTCTCATGGACTGCACAACACTTGGGCTGTGCTTCAAGACCATGCCAGCTTACGATACATAGCTGAGGAAAATTCAAGATGTTGGCTTTGATTTTTAAGCCCTACATAGTTTGTGTCCTAGCTACCTTAGGGCCTGATCCTGTTCCAATGAGATACATGAGAGTTTTATCACTGACCAGACCCACAGAGGCCACCTCTCCTATCCCAAAGTTGATATCACCTGAAATGCTCACGTTTCTCAGCCTTTTGATCTATATATCTAGGGGATGGGGGGAAGAGTATTTTTATATGAAGTTAAAGGTAAGAGTCCTCAACTATAGAACTAGTTTCCCTGCCCCAGAAGGTGGTCCAATAATATGTCCAGAGTTTGTTAGGCCTTGTAGAAAGGTTATCTGTATATACAGGCTTTTGTCTGAGGGGCTATTTGGAGAAGCTGGTGTTCTGCTGGGGCCTAAAAGAATTTGACTCCTTCACAGTAAGCCAGGTTGTTAAGTGATAAGTTTCTTAAGTGTATTTTAAGTTTTGCATATGTAAAAAGTGTTGTAATTTAATAAAAATGCACTTGTGTCTCTCAGTCCTCTCCTTCTCTCGCTCCCAACAGAAGTCAAATCTAGCATGCCAGAAAATTTGACCCAAAAATTGAGTTCAGGAGGGAAAAGATTCCATGACCTGGACTCTAGTAGCATATATAAAAATCATCAATCTTGAACAATAGTAAAACACTCGTGTCCCGAGACCCCAGGTATCATTTTAAACAAGAACTGAACAGCCAGGCATTAAATGACGGTCTCTTAATATCCACTGGAAGGTTGCAACACTGAACACTTACAGAATCTCTAGCACACACACTGAAAATCTGTTTTTTGCTGATAGGTCTCCTTATCCAGAAACATATTATCATCTGCATCATAAACATCAATGACAGAAGGGGAAGTAAATGCTTCTCCTGAGAATGATGGGGGGGGGGAAAAAGGGGGAAAGCTAGAAATTCAATCAAGCTCCTCCCTGTTTATGGGCTGACTGAACTCTAGAGTCAGTATTACTTAAAAGTAAATTAAAAGTTAAAGGTATCTTATTCAGGTCAACCATATTAAAGAAATCTTCACTCCAATACATACTGAAGTTAGTTCAGAAGAGTTACAAGGGCACAACAACAGACTACATATTCTGCTGCATTCTAAATGGCCCAGTATGGGACTCACCTGCTTTGAACAGATGCACTTTGTGGAGGAAATCTCGTATGTCACAGTTATTTGATCACAGTGATGACAATTCTCTACATACAAATGACCACATGCAAGCTAGCTCCACACAGTGTATTTTGTAAACAGAATTAGGGATTAAATTTCACAGAGGCTTTTCTAGGACAAGTATCTTGCATAGGCATCTACCCTACATATTTTGAAAAGTTTGTAAGGCATGACGTAACTGTTAGAGACTTTTCCTGCACATACTTACAGTGCACCCTTTTAAACACACAAGATATGGTACAATTTTTAAACTAATTATACAAGCGAGGCAAGCAAGGATTCTCTTCTATGCACAAACATCCTCATACACTGAGGGCTGGTCTGCACTATTGCAGTAAATCAATATAATGTAACTGAAGTCAACGTAGTTAGACCCACTTACTGCAGTAGCTACACTGCACTGTGTCGACAGGAGAGTCTCTCCCATCGACTTCCCTTATGCTTCTTGGGGAGATGGAGTACACAAATCATAAAATATTAGGGTTGGAAGAGACCTCAAGAGGTCATCTAGTCCAATCTCCTGCTCAGAGCAGGACCAGCACCAACTAAATCATCCCAGCCAAGGCTCTCTGAAGCTGGGCCTTAAAAACCTAAGGATGGAGATTCCACCACCTTCCTAGGTAAAGTGTTCCAGTGCTTCACCACCCTCCTAGTGAAATAATGTTTCTTAATATCCAACTTAGACCTCTCCCACTGCAACTTGAGACCACTGTTTCTAGTTCGGTCATCTGCCACCACTGAGAACAGCCTAGCTTCATCCTCTTTGGAACCCACCTTCAGGTGACCGAAGGCTGCTATTATATCCCCCCTCACTCTTCTCTTCTGCAAACTAAATCACCCCAGTTCCCTCAGCCTCCCCTCATAAGTCATGTGCACCAGCCCCCTAATCATTTTCGTTGCCCTCTGCTAGACTCTCTCCAATTTGTCCACGTCCCTTCTGTAGTGGGGGGACCAAAACTGGATACAATACTCCAGGTGTGGCCTCACTAGTGCCGAAGAGGGGAATAATCACTTCCCTCGATCTGCTGGCAACGTTCCTACTAATACAGCCCAACATGCCATTGGCCTTCTTGGCAACAAGGGCACACTGCTGACTCATATCCAGCTTCTCGTCCACTGTAATCCCCTGGTCCTTTTCTTCAGAACTGCTACTTAGCCAGTCAGTCCCCAGCCTGTAACGGTGCACGGGATTCTTCCTTCCTAAGTACAGAACTCTGCACTTGTCTTTGTTGAACCTCATCAGAGGTCTTTTGGCCCAATCCTCCAATTTATCTAGGGAGTGCTCTCCCACGATTTAGTATGCCTTCACCAGACCTGCTACATCAACACTCACTGCATCGATTGCAGCAATACCGATCTAGCAGTAAGTGTAGACAAGCCCTGAGAAGAGAAAAATACTCTTAAATAACTTAGGTCAGTCCTGCAAAGCCTTAGCCACATGGGTAATCCTATCTACTTCAATTGCACTGCTCATATAGGTGAAATTGAGCATGTTCTTAAGTATTTGCAGGATTAGGGCCTTCATGTTGTCTTGATCATAGTAACTCAAAACCATATATTAGTATGTTATTTAGATTTACAAATTCTATTACGTGTAACTACTGTCTTTAGACAAAAGCAATGTAGGACAGTCTACTTGAATTTTTTTGCTGACTAACTTTTTAAAATTCAGTTTCTGATAAAGTTTATTTAAATAACAGTATGTATTACAATAGAACCTCAGAGTTACAAACACCTTGGGAATTGAGATTGTAATTCTGAACAAAATGCTATGGTTGTTCTTTCAAAAGTTTGCAACTGAACGTTGACTTTATACAGCTTTGAAACTTTATTATGCAGAAGAAAAATGTTGCCTTTAATCATCTTAATTTAAATTAAACTAGCACAGTTTCCTTGTCAGATTTTTTTTTAAACTTTCCCTTTGTTTTTTTAAAGTCCTTTATGTTCAACAGTACTGTACTGGGTTTGGTTGGTTGGTTGTTTTTTGTTTTTTTTTTTGGGGGGTGGTCTCTGCTGCTGCCTGAGTGCGTATTTCCAATTCCAAATGAGGTGTGTGGTGGACAGGTCAGTTCCTAACTCTGGTGTTCATAACTCTGAGGTTCTAATGTAAGTTTTTATTTCTACCTATCAACCTGAAACTGTATGGCCACAATATCTTTATTATCGTACAGCAGTAGTTGCACCATAGTTGGAATGCATTACAGGTTCTATTTTACAGGAATTAATTGCTTTAGTTGGACCCCTTTTGCAAAAAAATCTGAAGCACTGTGGCCTCTTGCTTGCTTCACAGTTGTTCCTCATGTGCTGATCCACATAATATCAGTTAGACAGATGAAGTGATTCTTTAGACTATTTTTGAGAAAAAACATTTTTTACTTAAAACATGTTTAGAAAATAAAACAGTGGTGTAATCCACTGAGAAAGCGTGAGAAGGCCTCCTCTAGGGGCTGGTCCACAGAGATGTAAGCAGTTACTCCTGTTGCTGAATGGATAGTGGTGTGAGCTGGGAATCTGAAGGTCCAGGGTTAAAACCCTGCTGTTGGCCTTAGTGAGAGATATTATGGTTACATGTTATTCACACAGTGAGAAGACCTCTTTAAAAGAGGTTTTGTATTGAAGTTATAATTACAGCTATGATTTTGGCCTGGGTATTTTTATTAAAAGTCACAGACAGAAGGTGGGCAGTAAACAATAAAATCACAGGAATGTACACACAGTAATGCAGCTTTCACTACACCAATACAGCAGCTCTTAAATGGCCTATTAAACTTTATATAATTTTGATTACTGACAAGATTAATTGTTAGTAAATGACCATTTTACATTCTAACAGTTACAGCTTTCTACAATTCTGAAAGCAGAGGCCCAGGCCCTGCTGGGCCACTGCCCCAGGAACCCTAAGCCTCGCCACCCGTAATTTAGCTTTGCGGTGCCTCCTGTGGTGTGGGGCCCCAGGCAAATGCCCAGCTTGCTAGCCCCGAATACCGACCCTGGCAACAATGGGGAACAAAATGGTATTTTTGACATTTGTACTACAGATTTTAAAGGAAATAAGCGATTTCTCATTTTTTTCCCCTCAAATCTAATATTTATTGGAATTTTCCAGAACTCTTGGATAGCTCTTAAAATCTGGGAATCCGTGACCTCCGTAACAGAATCATAGCCTTAGCTATGACAATCAGTAAATGACGACAAGAATTGTCATTTCACACTTCAATCATTTGTCATGTGCTCGGATTGCAGGTGTTGCACACTGGTAGGCTTGAAAGTTGAGAGGTGTGCTTCACAGTGGCAGGCACATGGGATCTAAATAAGCAGACATGTTGCTGGAGTGCAAGCACACACCCTTCTGATACAGCCACTCCTGGCAGCATCCAGTTTTTGAGTCCATGAGATGTTGTAGCATGTTTCAGAGTGAAGATGCAGAATCCTACATGGAGATTCCCTTCAACTGGCAGGTTACATGATCTCTTCTAAACACAGCATGTTGTTCTTCATGTGCATAATTAAGTAATTATTAAGTGACATACAATAGGGTGTTAGACGCCATGCTTGGGTTGGCAGGGAACTGGGTTTCTGCTATGTACATGGATATCTACTGTCCTAGCAGAGGAGGTATATGACATAGCATGTTGTCCCTGTTTTAAGTTGGCAGGGAAAGAGTTAATCCTCTTGTCCTAGGAAAAGGCACAGCTGTTTCCACTGACTGCAAAGACACTGGAGAAGAGATAATGATCTTCCTCCCACAAGACACATGAAATACACAATGGGAAGAAGTCTCCTGCAAGACCCTCCAAAGGGGAGCCTGGAAAAAGGCTGCAGGCCCATTTCAGCCAAGAGAAGAGCTATGAGAACTGTTGAGCTATTGCAATATGGGGTCAAGGACTAACCCCTTGTCACAAAGGGGAGAACAGTTTGGGCATGAAGAAGTCCAGAAAGACCACTGAGGCACTGACAAATGCAGACAACATCCATGTTGGTATTTTGTTGGCCACTGAACCTGGAAGGCCTTGTTGATTTGGTCAAGAGCCAAAATCTCTTCGAATCTCTCACTCATCTGAAATAAAGTTGCCATTCTGAGGGGAAGTAGACACAGATGTACTCGGTGGCAAGTTTAACCTCCCACACAAGGAGAGAGTGTTACAGAGACAGACTCTCCTGAACCACACTGCAATCCTCGTGCCTTTGTTCAGCCACGAGCTGGTTGAGTTGTCCCATTTCTCTCCCCCTGTAAGTAAACATCTCTTCTTAAACAAACTGACTCCTTAAACCCTCACTGAAGAAGATTAGCAGTGACAGTCCTCTGTGAAGAATGGCTGAGGAGCTAAATGAAGAGTGAAATCCCTCTCTCCTGAACCACACATCCAAATCAGACTCAGAATAGAGAATAATGTATTAATACGATGATGTATTCATAGAAAGCAATCATATTCCCTCTCAGCCTCCATTTTGCTAGACTTCACAAGCCAAGCTATTGTATTCACAAGCCAAGCTCTTATAAGATAGACCGGGGTAGCCAACCTGAGCCTGAGAAGGAGCCAGAATTTACCAATATACATTTCCAAAGAGCCACAGTAATATGTCAGCAGCCCACCATCAGCTCCCCTCCGCCCCTCCCAGCACCTCCCAATCAGCTGTTTCGTGGTGTTCAGGAGGCTCTGGGGGGGGGGGGAGAGGAGCGAGGGCATGGCAGGCTCAGGGAAGGGGTAGAGTGGGGGCTGGGCCTCTGGCAGAGCCAGGGGTTGAGCAGTGAGCACCTCCCGGCACATTGGAAAGTTGGCACGTGCAGCTCCAGCCCTGGAGTCGGTGCCTATACAAGGAGCCACATATTAACTTCTGAAGAGCCGCATGCAGCTCCAGAGCCACAGGTTGGCCACCCCTGAGATAGATCCTCCATTCCACTGATCATCTCAGAAGCCCTTTCCTGCACCTGTTCAAGATGGAATTCATCTTTCTTGAAAATGGGTGACCAGATGCGGTCTTACCAGAGCTGGTATAATAGCATTAATACTTCCCCTATCTCCAGAGACAACATGTAACTGTTGACAATGGGGGGGCACAATTTAAAAGTTCAGGGGAGGGTGGGGGCACGTGACCAGCCCACACGTGTCTCTGGGTGCAGGAATCCTTCCAGCCTCACCTCCCTGGTCCAGGGCCAATCCTACCTGGGGCTGGGGCTGCAGGAGCAGGGAGCATATGCTGCCAGGCCAGCCTGGGCCCCTGGCAGGGAACTCAGCAACAGAGTTTCTCCCCAGAGCTCCCGAGCCCTAGTGGACCCCTCAGCAGGGGGAGGGGCACAAGCAATGCCCCTAACTCAGGCTAAGTACAGGGAACGTACTCCCAGCACCTTCCTAAGTGACCTGTGCCCAGCCCAGGGCCTCCATGCTCCACTAATTAGGTGTGGCTGTACTAATTAGGTGCCTGTACCTTGGAGAAGATGTACATGTAAGGTGAGGTGGTGGCCTTGGGGGGAATAGAGGGTAGGTGGGAGGGAGTAGTGGGGTGAGAAGAGGCGGTGGGGGGAATTTGGGACGTGAAGGGCTGCAGCGGCCAGAGAAAGAGGCAGCTGCCCGAGAGAGACCCCACTCCTTCCCAGCCCCTGCTCAGGGGCTGCTGCGGCAGGGGAGAGAGGGCACACCCATTGCATTAGAAAGGCAAGACTATAGATATTAAAATATCCGTTGTGCTTTTATTTGCAGAACAAAAAAACATTATTAAGGTTGTTTTTTTTTATATAGTGCTTTTATCCAAAGCACTTTACAATACCTAGCTAATGGCACAAACAACACTTGGAAAGATCATTAAGTGGTCTGCGGAAAAAAAAGTTTGTGAACCACTGTTCTAGAATAACAAAAACTCAGTAGAGAAGCGACCTGGTCACATCTCATCCTGTTAAATAAAATTGTGGGTTTCCATCTCCTTTGCTGTACTTTATACATACATAAATTCCAAGGCCAGAAAGGACTGTTGTGATCATCTAGACTGCCCTCCTGTACAGCACAGACCATAGACACCCCCAAAATAACTCCCAGAGCAGATCTTTTAGAAAAGCATCCAATTTGGATTTAAAAATTGTCAGTGATGGAGAATCCATCACGGCCCTTGGTCAGCTATTCCAATGGTTAATTACATTCACTTAAAAATTTACACCTTATTTCCAGTCTAAATTTGTCTAGCTTCAACTTCCAGCCATTGTATTGTGTTATACCTTTCTCTACTAGACTGAAGAGCTTATTATTAAATATTTGTTCCCCATGTAAATATACTGTAATCAAGTCACTCCTTTCCCTCTCTTTATTAAGCTAAGTGGATTGAGCTCTCTGAGTTTATCACTATAAGGTATGTTTTCCAATCCGTTTTAATTCTTGTGGCTCTTCTCTGATTGAACGCCCTCCAGTTGATCAGTTCTTGAATTGTGGGTACCAGAACTGGACACAGGATTCCAGCAATGATCACACCATTACCAAATACAGAGGTAAAATAACCCCTCTACTCCTACTCAAGATCCCCATTTATGCATCAAAGGATTACATTAGCACTTTCGGCCACTGTCACACTGGGAGCTCATGTTCCACTGATTACCCACCATGATGCTCATATCTTTTTCACAGTCACTGACAGAGTCCCCCATTCTGTAAGTACGGCCTACATTCTTTGTTCCTAGATGTATACATTTAGCCATTTTAAAATGCACAATGCTTGCTTGTGCCCACTTTACCAAGTAATCCAGATTGTTCTGTATCAGTGACCTGTTCTCTTTGTTATTTTCTACTCCCCAAATTTTTGAGTCACCTGCAAACTTTATCAGTGATGATTTCACATTTTCTTCCAGGTC
Source organism: Eretmochelys imbricata (assembly GCF_965152235.1). Lineage (NCBI taxonomy): Eukaryota > Metazoa > Chordata > Testudines > Cheloniidae > Eretmochelys > Eretmochelys imbricata. The sequence goes on along the minus strand of NC_135580.1, from coordinate 61,445,277 downwards.
ACTGATAAAAATGTTAAACAGTTTAGGGCCAAGAACGGATCCCTGCGGTGGCCCAACTGGAAACACACCCACTCAATGACAATTTCCCATTTACAATTACATTTTGAGACCTATCAACCATTTTTTAATCCATTTCATGAGTGCCATGTTAATTTTATATCATTCTAGGTATTTTTTTAAGTCAAAATGTTATTCAGCATTAAGGCAAACACCTTAGTGAAGTTTAAGTATTTTACATCAATGCTATTACCTTTATCAACCAAACCTGTAATCTCATCCAAAAGATATATATAAAATTAGTTTGACAGGATCTATTTTCTAGAAACCCATGTCAATTTGCATTAATTGCATTACCTTCCTTTAGTTCTCGATTAAGCATGGTTCAATGTCAGACTGACAGGCCTATAACTACCCTGGTCATCTCGTTTACCCTTTTTAAATATTGGCAAAACATTCGCGTTTTTTCCTGCCTTCTGGAACTTCCCCAGTGTCCCAAGATTTATTGTAAATCAGCATCAATGGTCCAGCAAGTTCCTCAACTAGTTCTGTTAAAACTGTTGGGTGCAAGTTATCTGAAGTTGCTGATTTAAAAATGTCCAATTTTAGTAGCTTCTATTTAACATGCTCCAGAGATACTAGTGGAATGTTAAGAGTATTATTGCAAAATAGTGAAACAATTATATCTGTTTTTTCCCCCTCAAATACAGAAAAAATATTTATTGAACACTTCAGTCTTTACTGCATTACTATTGCTAATTCTACCATTTCCATCTAGTAATAGACTAATACCATTTTCAGGATTCTTTTTGTACCCAATATATTCAAAAAACTTATTGTCCTTAATTCTGCAAGCCATAGATTTCTCCTTGTGTTCCTTGGCTTCCCTTACCAATTTACTAGAATTCCAAACTTCTGATTTATAATCAATACGATCAACAATATAAAATGCTTTTACAGATGCCTTCATTTCCCCCCTAAACCAGGTTGGCTTTTTGAACCAGTACAGACTTCCTCCTCAATTTTGGCTTTTTGAGCATCTAGGAAGGTGCTCTCCAATTATTTCCAATTATTTTTCTGAATGAATTTTTCAGCTGATTTGGCTCATAACTGTTTTCAGCTTTGTGAAATGGCCCTATTAAAGCACCAAATATATATATTACTGGTCTGGACTTTATTCTGCCTGCACATTATAAATGTGATCAAGCCATGATCACTAATATCTAAGCTACTGAAGTCTCCCATCATTACACAGTTTTCTCTCCCAACCCACCCACCCAAGCACGTTGTAGATAGGTGTGTAAGGAACTGGTCATCCTGCTCCCCAGAGTGATTTCATGGTCTGTAGCTGACACTGATTAATACCCCATAACTTCATATTATTTATTATTATACAAATACCAAAGACAAAGTCTATGATAACTTAATTCTCAACTGTCCTGGAATTTTCATTTCTGGTCTAAAATATTGAGAATTTTGCCAAACAAGGCAATGCACCACTCAATTATGTTAAAGTTACAAAACAGCTGGCTAGTGAATTTACACACTAGTTTCAGTGTCCTATCAGAAGCTCTCTTGCTGGAGACAAATTAACACAAAACTCTGAAAAAATGGATCTTTGCTACAAGAAGAGGATTTTGAGTGAGTTGAAAGCTCTGGGACAAAGTTAACTGCCAAGAAATCCGTGAAGTTTCTGGTCATGGCAAGAAGTGTTACATAGCTAGGTAGGCCTGAGGGGCCCATAGGCCTGTGAAACACAAGGAATATAACACATGCACACACACAAAAAATGGCCTTTCAGAAGCAAGCCCCAACAGAAGAAGCCAAGGCAGTAAAGCCAAAGCTGAGAACATAAGAGGATAAAAAGCCTGAATGAATACCCATTTGGGTGGTGCACACAGGATTTGCTAGCTGGGCATTTTGGGTACAGGTGTAAAGGAAAAGCAGGTACATAGGGCTGAACCGAGACAGTCTGGGATCCCAAGCACACACCACAGGTTCCCCTGTAGCACTGTGTTGTGGTACTGCCCTCCTCCTCTGTCTGCACCTGGAGTTAAGAAGGAGCGGGGCCTCTCCCAAACAAGCAGCAGTATGATGAGAGAGAGGCCCCTTTCCATCAGAAATCAGCAGGAGTGCACCCCCAGGACTGACCCCCAACAGCCAGCAATGGGCTGTGCAGTGAACACAGGGCTCACATCCTGCTCGGAGCTATCCTTTCGGGCTGCCTGCAGACTCAGACACACACCTCCGCCTCAGCAGCGCTCAAGGCCTCTTGTCCGAGCAGGGAATCCAGCCCATCGCTTCGGGCACGAGGCCCCAGGCAAGGCCTCTCTTCCTGGCTCTCACCCAGCACGGGCAGCGGGGTGATGCTCCGGCAAGCGTCCCTGCCCTAGGCCTCCCTCACCCCCAGAGCCAGGCCCGGAACCTCGCGCCCCCAGGGACACATACACCCCGCTGATACCCGGGGGGCAGCTCCCTCCACCCAGGGCCCCTCCGCCCCAACTGGTCCCTCACCTGCCGCCCTCCGGGCCGCGCAGCCCCGATACTCCTTATACATCCGCAGCACGCCCAGCAGCTCCCCAGCCTGCGCCCCACACAGGCCGCAGAGACAGCCCCGCCCCAAAGCGGCCTGCGCCGCCTCCCATTGGCCACCGCTCACCGGGGGCGCGCCGTGTGCCCTGAGGCATGCTGGGCATGGTAGTTTCTTGGGGGGCACTCGGTCTCTGATTGGCCGTCAGGACTCCGGACGCGAGGCCTTCTGGGTAACCTAGGCCGTAGCGGCTGTACCCCAGAGCGGACCGTGGAGAGAGACGCGCTGGGCTGCAGCAGAGCAGCCCGCCCTGCAAGTCTCAGCGGGCCCCGCGCAACTCCCGCCGCCGGCCTGCTCCGCCGCCCGCAAGGCGCCGGCCAGCCTGAGCCGGGGTGTCTGAGCGGAGAGCGCCCGACACAGCAGGGGCGCCGCAGGCCCGTTACAAAGGGACGTACAAAGCCTCTGACAGGACCATCGTAGTCCCGCGTGACCAGGCGTGCGTGGAAACCATGGCGACGGCCCAGGGCCAATCTCAGTGAAGGTTGCCATAGCAGCCAGAGCATCCGGAGAACATGCAGGGCTTAGGGGCTAGAGCTAGGGGTGCTCCAGTGGTTTCCATCTGTGCAGGGTTTACAGTTTGAGTCAATTTCAGAGTAACTGCTGTGTTAGTCTGTATTCGCAAAAAGAAAAGGAGTACTTGTGGCACGTTAGAGACTAACCAATTTATTTGAGCATGAGCTTTCGTGAGCTACAGCGAGAAACTGCTGAATTGGAATTCATTTGCAAATTGGATACTATTAATTTAGGCTTAAATAGAGACTGGGAGTGGCTAAGTCATTATGCAAGGTAGCCTATTTCCTCTTGTTTTTTCCTACACCCCCCCCCCCCAGATGTTCTGGTTTAACTTGGATTTAAACTTGGAGAGTGGTCAGTTTGGACGAGCTATTACCAGCAGGAGAGTGAGTCTGTGTGTGTATGGGGGTGGGTTTTTGGAGGGGGGTGAGGGAGTGAGAGAACCTGGATTTGTGCAGGAAATGGCCTAACTTCATTATCATGCACATTGTGTAAAGAGTTGTCACTTTGGATGGGCTATCACCACCAGGAGAGTGAATTTGTGTGGGGGGGTGGAGGGTGAGAAAACCTGGATTTGTGCTGGAAATGGCCTAACCTGACGATTACTTTAGATAAGCTATTACCAGCAGGACAGTGGGGTGGGAGGAGGTACTGTTTCATATTCTCTGTGTATATATAAAGTCTGCTGCAGTTTCCACGGTATGCATCTGATGAAGTGAGCTGTAGCTCACGAAAGCTCATGCTCAAATAAATTGGTTAGTCTCTAAGGTGCCACAAGTACTCCTTTTCAGTTTGAGTCAATGGCTCTCAGTACCCCACTGTACAGAGTGTTCCAGCACCCCTTTGTCAGGGGGCCTGCAAAGCACTCAACATCAGGGCATGGCGGCTAGAGCTGAACAACCATTGCTTTTGCCCTCCAGAGTCTATTAGAGCACCATCTCTACCTGGGCCCATGCTTTCGTACCAGTTATACTTTATAATAGCCTACCAGTTTTACTCGCCCTTCAAGTCAGGCACATGGCATCTTACCATTCTTCATGCCATTCTTTATGTTAATGTGATTATCGTAATAGACCAATGCTAAGAATAATAAATTGTGAGGTGACAGAAGGCAGCCTGTCCCTGGTTACAGTTCCAACAAGCTGCACTTATGTCTTACTTTAAGGCTATATCGTTGGCTTGCAAAATTGGTTTCACCCTAAAGTTACTGGGTTTACTCTGAATGTCAAACTAGAATGTTTCTGCGAAATTTGAAGAATATTAAACTGGTTTTGAGTTCAAAAGTGCTGAGCATTCAGCAGTCCTGCTGAAGCACCCTCGCTCTATGCACCAACATGAATGGAGGTAAAGAAAAGCGTACGCTGATTGGTAAATCCCAACACCCACATTGCTCTGGCAAGTTGAATATCAAGGAATTGCCTGTGGAATATGAATTCAACAAAAAAGCATGGGTGAACTCTGAGCTTTTTGAAAAACGGTTACAAAGATTTGATCGCAGATTGCTACTACAAGGATGTAAAATTCTGTTTGTGGATAATACCCCATTCCCCCTTCCCTCTCAAACTCACAAACATTAAACTCTGCTTTGCAGCTAGGGTTGCCAACTTTCTAAAAACCAGAACGCCCCGCCCTACCTCTTTTGCCCCCAAGGCCCTGCCCTATGCTCGCTCCTCTTTCCCCTTCTTCTCGCTCAATCCTCTTCCCTCCCTCTCCCAGCTGGGCTCCCTCTGCTCCTGGGCAGGGATGGAACCTGCAGCCTGAAACTGAGGCTGCTGCGCAGCTGCCCACAAGATGCAGATAGGAGGCAGCCCTGCCTCAACAGGGGCTGCCATGAGTTGATGACCCAGCAGCTCCCTCCCCCTGCCTACCCTTAGTAATCAGACTTTTGGTGTCCAGTCAGTACATCTGACCAGACACTGCCAGGTCCCCCTTTCGACCAGACTTTTAGTCAAAAACTAGACACCTGGCAACCTTAGTTAGAACCTATGGATGCTGGGGTAATTCAAGCCCTAAAACTGAAATTTCAAAAAAGGCAAATTCGATTTATTCTTCATCAAATGGATCTGATGTAACTTCATCAGGTCCAATGCTTTTGAAAATTGTTTCACTCTTGGATGCAATACATTGGTTTCATCAAACCTGGAGTGAAACTGAGCCACACACCATCAAAAAATGCTTTGCAAAATGCGGATTCACCCTTGCTGAGTCAACTGCAGATTCACCAAATGAAGACATTAGCCCAGAAGATGAACATGAGCTCCCTCTTGTGGTAATTAACATGCCGCAAAATCTTTTTGGTGTGCCTATTGAGAAGATGAACCAGATTGATGAGAACCTTGCAACAGCTGAAGAGGTCACAGACTGGTCACTGCCTGCAAAACTCCTAAAAAGTTTCAAGCCATGTGATGACACTCACAGTGACACAAGAGCAGATGATGATGATGATGGGGGATAGCAATGGTGCCTCTGAACTCCACGGAAGAATCATTTCTGTGCCTGAAGCCAAGCAGGCCTGCCGACAGAAATTCCGGGCCCCAGGGCCAGGGCCATCCCTGGGGTGGGGCCCGGGGTGGAAGTGACAAATCTGTCATTTCTGGGACTGGCCCACGGGGCCCCACAAAGTGCAGGGCCCGGAGCAGTCTTGCGCACCTAGGTGTCCTGCGACCTGGCGATTTACAAGGGCCTGGGGCCCCCGGGCTTTTTAAATCACCCGGGCCCTTGGGCAATTGCCCCTTTCCTCCCTCCCCCATCAGCGGGCCTGAAGCCAAAAATATGGTTAAAGACGTGAAAGCATTTGCCATTCAAAAGGCCAACAACTGACTTAAGAAAAAGTGGTAAACATGCTCCTTATCGTCACAGAGGCAGACAAGAATAAGTGATTTTTTTCAAATAAATACAGGCTACTGTAGTCTGAAACCAGGACTTTTTGATAACATGGTAACTGTAATTGTAAACATTTTCTTTTGGCTTTAGTCTACAAAATAAGCACTTGTATTAGTGCACTGAATTTCCTCTTTTGATTAACAAAAGTACAGTACTAATGTATCAATAAACCCACCAAGAGCTTTAAAGCATAGTACTGTACTGTACACTGTATGCAATTGTCAAGGTTCCTCCCCCACTCTGAACTCTAGGGTACAGATGTGGGGACCTGCATGAAAACCTCCTAAGCTTACTTTCACCAGCTTAGGTTAAAACTTCCCCAAGGTACAAATTAATTTTATCCTTTGTCCCTGGATCTCCACTGCCACCACTAAACTCTAACTGGGTTTACTGGGAAACATAGTTTGGACATGTCTTTCCCCCCAAAATCCTCCCAACCCTTGCACCCCACTTCCTGGGGAAGGTTTGGTAAAAATCCTCACCAATTTGCATAGGTGACCACAGACCCAAACCCTTGGATCTGAGAACAGAGAGAAGCATTCGGTTTTCTTACAAGAAGACTTTTAATAGAAGTAAAGAAATCACCTCTGTAAAATCAGGATGGTAGGTACCTTACAGGGTAATTAGATTCAAAACATAGAGAATCCCTCTAGGCAAAACCTTAAGTTACAAAAAAGACACACAGACAGGAATAGTCATTCTATTCAGCACAGTTCTTTTCTCAGCCATTTAAAGAAATCATAATCTAACACATACCTAGCTAGATTACTTACTAAAGTTCTAAGACTCCATTCCTGGTCTATCCCCGGCAAAAGCAGCATACAGACAGACACAGACCCTTTGTTTCTCTCCCTCCTCCCAGCTTTTGAAAGTATCTTGTCTCCTCATTGGTCATTTTGGTCAGGTGCCAGCGAGGTTACCTTTAGCTTCTTAACCCTTTACAGGTGAGAGGATTTTTCCTCTGGCCAGGAGGGATTTTAAAGGGGCTTACCCTTCCCTTTATATTTATGACAGCAATATTCATATAAGGCAATTAAAATTAAACATGAAACATCAGTAACAATAGCCTCTCTGAACATTGTAAAAGTACCCACTTTACAGCAAATCTTTGAAGAGAGACCACCTGTAAAGGTTCCTTCCCCCCTCTGAACTCTAGGGTACAGATGTAGGGACCTGCATGAAAAACCCCCTAAGCTTATTTTTACCATCTTAGGTTAAAACTTCCCCAAGATACAAACTATTTTACCTTTTGCCTTTGGACTTTATTGCTGCCACCACCAAGCGTCTAACAAATATATAACAGGGAAAGAGGCCACTTGGAAATGTCTTTCCCCCCAAAATCCTCCCAAACCTTATACCCCCTTTCCTGGGGAAGGCTTGATAAAAATCCTCACCAATTTGCATAGGTGAACACGGACCCAAACCCTTGGATCTTAAGAATAATGAAAAAGAAATCAGGTTCTTAAAAGAAGAATTTTAATTGAACAAAAAGTAAAAGAATCACCTCTGTAAAATCAGGATGGTAAATACCTTACAGGGTAATTAGATTCAAAACATAGAGAATCCTTCTAGGCAAAACCTTAAGTTACAAAAAGACACAAAAACAGGAATATACATTCCATTCAGCACAGCTTATTTTATCAGCCATTTAAACAAAACAGAATTTAACGCATATCTAGCTAGATTACTATCTAGCTAAGTTCTAAGACTCCATTCCTTTTCTGTTCCTGGCAAAAGCATCACACAGACAGAGAATGCCTTTGTTTCTCCCCCCACCTCCAGCTTTGAAAGTATCTTGTCTCCTCATTGGTCATTTTGGTCAGGTGCCAGCGAGGTTATCCTATCTTCTTAACCCTTTACAGGTGAAAGGGTTTTTCCTCTGGCCAAGAGGGATTTAAAGGTGTTTACCCTTCCCTTTATATTTATGACACCACCTCTTACAAGCGACCATATTTGCTAACTCCCATGGTTGCTCTTGACAGGTTTTACTGTATTTAAAAATTCCAAGGACATTTTAGTCCTTGCAGTATGAGACCCTCAGCATGTGTCACTCAAATTGAAGTCCCCTATGATCATGCAGCTTTTTTCCCCTACACATTATCTATAAATGCACGTGAGGGAAGTCCTCTTCTTCCTCTTCCCCACCACTAAAACAGCACATGGCACTAACTTCAAAGAGAGTTACTGGCTGGGAGTCACAAGCAGTAATAGGATCCTCCCTGCAGCTCAGACTTAGGCACCTGTCTCACTGAGGGGGATGGGACTTAGCACATCCCCCTCTGGTCAGCATCTCCCAGTGGCTAGTTTAGGCAGCTCCCTACCTCGCATGCTGGTGTTTATGAATCATAGGCTAGGGCCCTATCTCTCCCCATGCATTATTCAGGAGCTTAGGCTCCTAATTCACACTGTGTGTATCACAGTCATTTTCCCAGGCACCAAAAAGTTAGGCATTGTGATGCTCAGCACCACACCACCTAACTCTTTTTGTGCATTCAGGACTAAGCAACTTAGGATGCAACTCTCATTGAAAGGACTTGTGCTCCTAAATCATGTAGGCTCCTGTGAAAATTCCTCCCTGGGATGCTTTCTGAAAGATACGCTCTAGTCTGGGGGAGTCTGACCTTTTCAGCCTGCAGACCAAACCTATACTTTCAAAACATCAAGGGGCCTCCCTCAGGAGGGAGGCACAGGCCAAGGTGCCATTTCTCTGTGCAGCTCCCACCTAAGGTGACCAGACAGCAAGTGTGAAAAATTGGGGTGGGGGGTAACAGGAGCCTATATAAGAAAAAGCCCCAAATACTGGGACTGTCCCTCTAAAATCGGGACATCTGGTCACCCTACTCCCACCTTTCCAAAGTTCACGACCCGAGGCAGGTCCCAACCCAGGTCCCTGATACCAGACTCTCAGCTGAACACTGCTCAAGCACTCTCAGAGCTTGCTGGGATGGGATAGGGCAGTGGGAGGGGGCTGCCTTGTTAGACTACCCCCCAGCACACCCAGATCTGCCTTCTTCCCCACCCCAGTGAGACCACTGCCGGTTCCTGGCTCCAATCCCTGAGGGAAACTTCTGTTTTCTTTCCTAGGAAACTGCAGCCTTGATCCCTCAAACCAGTTCACCAGAGCTCAGCCCATCTCCCCTTCACACATACACTTCCCCAAGTGCTTTCAAGTGCATATCCTCTCTCACCGCAGATCTCTTCCTCCTTCCCCCCACAGTCCTCAGGAATAAAGCCCACCACTGAGCCCTCTCCTTTCTGTCCCTATTCCCCCTGATGCGCCCCTTCCCTCCAAATTAGTCAATGACTGAGACCCTACAATTCCCCTAAACCCCCTACTCCTGCACTGAGCCCAGTAACGTGTTTCTCTAAAGGATATCTTCCAGAAAAGCATCCAGTCTTGATTTTAAGACACCGAAAGTATGTCTACACTACAAAATTAGGTTGAATTTATAGAAGTCGATTTTTTAGAAAGCGATTTTATACACTCGATTGTGTGTGTCCCCACTTAAAACCATTCAGATCATTAAGTCGGCGGAGTGCATCCACAGTACCGAGCTAGCATGGAGCCCACTCAGCTCACCGTCACCATACGTCTCCTGGGTGCTGGCAGACGTGGGACTGCGTTGCTACACAGCAGCAGCTCATTGCCTTGTGGCAGCAGACGGTGCAGTACGACCGGTAGCCATCCTCGTCGTCTCCTGGGTGCTCTTCGCGAGCCTCGGTGAGGTGGGTTGGGGCACCTGGGCAGACATGGGTGCTCCTAGCAGACCTCGGTAAGGTCTGTCAGGGGCGTCTGCACATAAATGGGAGTGACACAGGTTATTCTCTTCTTTAAGTTTTGTCTAATGGAGATTCAGTCGTGCCTGGAATACTGGCAGAGGGATAGCTCAGTGGTTTGAGCATTGGCCTGCTTAAACCCAGAGTTGTGAGTTCAGTCCTTGAGGGGGCCATTCTGCCTCAGGCTCCTCTCCCAGCCAGCAGCACCGTGAGCACCTGGGAGACAATGACAGCTAGCAGCCGTACTGCACTGTCTGCTGCCAGCCTACCCTTTGCTCCTCCCTCCATGACAGCAATGGCCAACAATCATTTCGAGCCTTTTTCTGTGCGGGCACCATATTGCTGTCAGCATTGTCATCCACCCACCGCTTCCACTGCCACTTTGCTCTCCTGCTCATGCCATACCACAGCAAGCATGGAGCCCACTCAGATCACAGCAGCAGTTGTGACCACTGTAAGCACCACACGCATTATCCAGCAGTATATGCAGAACCAGAACCAGAACCAGAACCTGCAAAAGCAGGTGAATAGGCAACAGCAGCACAGTGAGGAGAGTGATGAGGACATGGACACAGACTTCTCTCAAAGTACGGGCCCAGGCAATTTGGCCATCCTGGTGGCAAAGGGGCAGGCTCATGTTGTGGAACGCCGATTCTGGGCCCAGGGAAACAAGCACAAACTGGTGGGACCGCATAGTGTTGCAGGTCTGGGACGATTGCCAATGGCTGCAAAACTTTCGCATGAGTAAGGGCACTTTCATAGAACTTTGTGACTTGCTTTCCCCTGCCCTGAAGCACAAGAATACCAAGATGAGAGCAGCCCTCACAGTTCACAAGCGAGTGGCGATAGCCCTGTGGAAGCTTGCAACGCCAGACAGCTACCGGTCAGTCGGGAATCAATTTGGAGTGGGCAAATCTACTGTGGGGGCTGCTGTGATGCAAGTAGCCAACGCAATCACTGAGATGCTGCTATCAAGGCTAGTGACTCTGGGAAATCTGCAGGTCATAGTGGGTGGCTTTGCTGCAATGGGATTCCCTAACTGTGGTGAGGTGATAGACGGAACGCATATCCCCGTCTTGGGACCAGAGCACTAAGGCAGCCAGTACATAAACTGAAAGGGGTACTTTTCAATGGTGCTGCAAGCACTGGTGGATCACAAGGGATGTTTCACCAACATCAACGTGGGATGGCTGGGAAAGGTACATAATGCTCGCATCTTCAGGAACTCTGGTCTGTGGGAATGGCTGCAGCAAGGGACTTACTTTCCAGACCAGAAAATAAGCATTGGGGATGTTGAAAAGCCTATAGTTAACCTTGGGGACCCAGCCTACCCCTTAACAGCATGGCTCATGAAGCCATACACAGGCAGCCTGGACAGTAGTCAGGAGCTGTTCAACTATAGGCTGAGCAAGTGCAGAATGGTGGTAGAATGTGTATTTGGACGTTTAAAAGCACGCTGGCGCAGTTTACTGACTCAGTTAGACCTCAGCGAAACCAATATTCCTATTGTTATTACTGCTTGCTCTGTGCTCCACAATATCTGTGAGAGTAAGGGGGAAGACGTTTATGGTGGGGTGGGAGGTTGAGACAAATCACCTGGCCGCTGATTATCCGCAGCCAGACATCAGGGTGGTTAGAAGAGCACAGGAGGGCGCGGTGCATATCAGAGAAGCTTTGAAAACCAGTTTCAAGGCTGATCAGGCTACAGTGTGAAAATTCTGTTTGTTTCTCTTTGATGAAAACCTGCCCCCTTGGTTCACTTTACTTCCCTGTAAGCCAACCACCCTCCCCTCCCCCCTTTGATCACCACTTGCAGAGGCAATAAAGTCATTGTTGTTTCAAATTCACGCATTCTTTCTTAATTTGTCATACAAATGGGGGGGAAACTGCCAAGTTAGCCCAGGAGGGGTGGGGGAGGAGGGAAGCACCGAGTGGGGTGGTGGAGGATGGGAGGATAGAAGGACAAGGCCACGCTGCATTTCAAAACTTTAAAACTTGTTGAATGCCAGCTTTCTGTTGCTTGGCAGTCCTCTGGAGTGGAGCAGTTGGGTGCCCAGAGGCCCCCCACCGCATTCTTGGACATCTGGGTGAGGAGGCTATGGAACTTGGGGAGGAGGGTGGTTGGTTACACAGGGGCTGCAGCAGTGGTCTGTGCTCCTGCTGCCTTTCCTGCACCTCAAACATATGCCAGAGCATATCAGTTTGATCCTCCAGTAGCCTCAGCATTGCATCCTGCCTCCTCTCATCACGCTGATGCCACCTCTCCTCTCACTCGTCCCTCCTCTCCTCTCGCTCATCCCTCCTCTCCTCTCCTCTCCTCTCCCTCGTTGTGTGTTTTCCTGGACTCTGACATTGTCTCCCTAAATGTATTGTGCTGGGCTCTTTCACCATGGGAGGACTGCATGAGCTCAGAGAACATTTCATCGCAAGTGCGTTTTTTTCGACTTCTAATCTTTGATAGCCTCTGGGACGGAGATGATACGTAGAGCGATGAAACATTTGCAGCTGCAGGAGGGAAAAAAAGGAAGATTAGTCTTTAGAAAGATATTTTAGAGAACAATGGGTAGACTCTTTCACGGTGAACCAAGCTATTAACATTACATAGCACGTGTGCTTTCTTTACAAGGTCACATTTTGCCTCTTATATCGAGGCCCTGCCGGTATGGTGTGAGAGATCACACACGCGGGGCCGGCGGGCAACAGAATTAAGCTTGCAGACAGCCATGGTAAGCCACAGTCTTTTGGCTTCTTTAACCTTCCTAACATGTGGGAATGGTTTCAAACAGCAGCGCCCATGTTTCACATAACAAGCACCCGTTGGGTTGGCCCTTTAAAGTGGGTTGGCCATTTAAAAGGAGGGGCTGCAGTTTTCGGGTTAACATGCAGCACAAACCCAACTAACCACCTACCCTCCCACCCCCCAACCCCCCAACCATACACCCAATTCTCCGGGATGATCGCTGCACTCCTCCCCCCACCGCATGGCTAACAGCGGGGATGATCCCAAGTCTTCAGGGCAAATTGCACCCACCAACCAACAGCTCCCCCATATCTCTGAATTCCCAGAGTTCAGTACATTCAGGGTATCCGATGCTCAATTCTGAGGCAGGTTGTAGACATTCCGGATTGAGGAGGTACCTGGTTTACCACCATGGATAGCTCCTCAGGGCAGGGTTTAGCAGCTTCAGTGGAGGCAGATAAGAAGGTTCTTCCAGCCTGTACAGGCTTGAAGAAATTGGTTGTTTCATCTTATCTGTTTCCACCTTCATTTTTTTCCATCAGCGCTAGAGTTTCTGCATCTCTGTCAGCTCCAGGAGCCAGAAAACCCAGGGGATCTGTGTGGGCTTTGGGGAGGAAAGGGTCATTTGGGGACTGACATGTCAGTGGCCAACGCTGGTATAGAATGGTAATGATTCACTAAGTCTGACTCCTCATCCTGTCACTGGGTGCTGCTCTCCTTTAACAGACTTTGAAATGTGGTGGAGTCCATGAGCCTTCCTGGTAGAATCAGGAATATTGGTCTTTGTTTCCTTGGGGCTGGCAAGGCTCTGACCATGGCATGATGATAGTCTGTCCAAGACCATGGCTGAGTTGTGATTACAACTGGACAGGAAATGGTTCCCAGCCTGTGAACATTTTAAGATTGAAAAAAATCTTTGTTTTCCTGTAATTGGGACAAAGAGCTGAAATCTCAAAAAAAAGAGAAATTTTTAAATGGTTCAGATCTATTGAAATGTTTCATTTTGATCATTTTGAAACATCCCATTTTGACTTCAACCATTTTTAAGTTAATATAGCTATATATGAACTATAATTAGCTAAAATTTCTGAACAAATCGTTTCAAACCAAAAACCCAGATTTTTTTTATTTTGAAAATGTCAAAATGAAACATTTCAACAATTTCTGAAACGTTGTTCCAAAATATTTTTGAGTAGAATATTGGTCAGAACCAATCCTTTCCTGTGAAAAGTTTTAGTTTTGACAAATGGCGTTTTCTGATGGAAAAACATTTAACTGAAAAATTCCCAACCAGCTCTAATTGTGATCTCCTTGATCTTGACATCTAGGCTGAAGACCAGGTCCGGGGCATGATCAGCTATATGGGTTGTACCAGAGAAAGTGTGAGAGTCTTGACTCTAGTACCTCCCTCTGGGGGTGTTGAAGCCCTCTTTCTCACTGGTGGTAGGCAGCTAAAGGGTGCTATCCCCACTGAGAAATGTTCCCAGAGAGTGGAGTGCCTCTTTCTGGACTGGTAAAGGGGTGCATTCGTTCCCTCCTTCACCTTATCTCCCATCGTAGTCCTTCTATGGAGCTTTTATTTTTTTATTTTGTTAGTAAGTGTCAGTCCTCTCTCTCACCAGCCTGATTAACTGACAAATACTGAAAACTAAATTAGAAATGGCCACCACTGGATTTCCTGGGTCAACCAGGTTGAAATGTTTCATTTTGACATTGTAAAAAAAAAGTGCTAATAAGGTCATTTTGATGTTTCAGAATTAAAAAGTTGTGGAATTTCCATTTCACAAAAAAATTGAAATTTTCTATTTTCTTTCTGATTCATAACAAAAACCAAATTTTGAAATGTCAATTTCCCATGGGATGGACATTTCATTTTCCAAGTAGTTCTAATGATCATCCAGTTTGAAGATCACAAAACAGGTCTTAGATTTCACCCAGTGAGTCATGCATTGAGCGCAATAATTTGTAGCTAAGCTAGAAAAGATCTTTTACAAAAAAGACACCCAATTTCAAGGCTGCAAGAGAGTCACTTCCCATGGTGAGACCAGTCAACTGTGAATTCCTGCATGCTGGAAGTGTGATTCCCCATGTGCTAAACTCACCAAGGGGCACATGACCCATGGTGCTGGGAATCCCCAGGTACCCATGACTGGCTGAGTGTTAAGATACCAGCCTGCTCAGACAGAAGAGTTAGAAATGAACACAGTGTATCTCTGCAGGAAGGGAGTAATAGAAGAAAAAAAAGGAGCACAAGGGCAAAGACTCTGCAGAATAGCTTCAAGAAGAAGTAATTTGAGCATCAACCAGGGCAAAGGGGATCATGCAGCAGTGCTGTAAAAAGATTAAGAGAAGGGAAGAAAGCCGGGGTGGAGGAGAGAAGAGGTGACCTTCTCAGTTTGCACACCTGTCAGGGCAAAACAAGCCAATGAAATGTAGAACAAAGGACCCAAATGAGGAACACCTGGGCTTTGTTTCAAAACAGTTTTCAGATTATAATGGCTTTTAATTAAAAACCTGTTTTTAAAGATTTATTTTCTATGTGAATTAAATAAGAGGTTTTTTTAAAAAAGAAAAAGATAGCTTTCTAGGGCTGTTTACTTCAGGCTACATGATATCTCACCACTTAACAATGGCCATTAACACAGTGAGCACTAAGCAAACCAAGGCTCCTAGATACCAGTAACATCTAATGGCAGGGCACAGAGGCAGCCCAGGGCTATACAATCTGTCACTGTTTGGCTTTGGCTGGAGAGTGCTTTCCATCAGGATGATGAGTAACCGGGAGAGAGCTGGAATGAGTGAATGACACAGAGGAAAGGCTCCCATTGGAGTTCTCTTTGGAGTGCTTCACAGTGCATGGTGGGACAGCGTAGAATGGGGGAGTCTCAGCCACATGCCCGAAGATGAGGAAAGCCAGGATCCATGCTCAGTACAAAACCACTGTGCCTGTGTTAGCCAGAGTGCTTCAGGTGGGACACGCTTTCATGGAGCCTGAGAGCCTCACTTCTATTGACACTGAAACACCATCTTCAGTGACAGGTTTCAGAGTAGCAGCCATGTTAGTCTGCATCCGCAAAAAGAAAAGAAGTACTTGTGGCACCTTAGAGACTAACAAATTTATTTGAGCATAAGCTTTCATGAGCTACAGCTCACTTCATCAGATGCATTCAGTGGAAAATACAGCAGGGAGATTTATATACACAGAGAACATGAAACAACGGGTGTTACCATACACACTGTAACGAAAGTGATCAGGTAAGGTGAGCTATTACCAGCAGGAGAGCAGGGTGGGGGAGGAGGGGAGGAACCTTTTGTAGTGATAATCAAGGTGGGCCATTTCCAGCAGTTGACAAGAACGTCTGAGGAACACCCAGGGGGTGGGGGGGGGGAATAGTTTTACTTTGTGTAATGACCCATCCACTCCCAGTCTTTATTCAAGCCTAAGTTAATTGTATCCAGTTTGCAAATTAATTCCAATTCAGCAGGCTCTCGTTGGAGTCTGTTTTTGAAGTTTTTTTGTTGAAGAATTGCCACTTTTAGGTCTGTAATCTAGTGACCAAAGAGATTGACGTGTTCTCCGATTAGTTTTTTAATGTTATAATTCTTGACGTCTGATTTGTGTCCATTTATTCTTTTACGTAGAGACTGTCCAAATAAATAAATAAATAACAAATTTATTTGAGCATAAGCTTTTGTGAGCTACAGCCCACTTCATCGGATAGCTTTCGTGAGCTACTGCTCACTTCGTCGGATGAGCTGTAGCTCATGAAAGCTTATGCTCAAATAAAGTTGTTAATCTCTAAGGTGCCACAAGTACTCCTTTTCTTTTTGCAAATACAGACTAACACGGCTGCTACTCTGAAACCTCTCATTACAGTGTGTATGGTAGCACCCATTGTTTCATGTTCTCTGTGTATATAAATCTCCCCACTGTATTTTCCACTGAATGCATCCGATGAAGTGAGCTGTAGCTCACGGAAGCTTATGCTCAAATAAATTTGTTAGTCTCTAAGGTGCCACAAGTCCTCCTCATCTTCAGTGATTATTTTTATCCAGGTATTGACTTTTGTCATGATACACACATACAAACCTAGCAATCAAATAGAAGTTACCAAACATCCATTCATTGACTGCAAAGGCCAGTGGGAGTATTTGGGACAAGTTATTCAGACAGTCTCAATCTTTTTGGACCTCTGAATCACAGAACTTTCTTATTTAGTGCATTTTTATGGCTGGTGAAAGGTCCTGCATATCAAAGTCCTCTTTTTATCAGTTAGTTGTTTGCTGTCATTTAACTACAAAAACTTAGCACCGACATAGAGGTTTCCATATTTAGATCATTGTAATATAGGTGTGATGCACAGGACTGCTGGTGCACTTGATTTTTTAAAAAGGTATAACAGTAAACAGAAGTCATTGGATATTGACAACTCTCATGTCTGGCCTTTTAACTGATTGTAACTACACCTGTTTCAAATGAGATTGGGGCCAGGATATAAGAATTGGTCCCTTACCAGAGGTGCTGGACCCCTGTGTGCTGCAATACCCTCCATTTATCAACACATCTAATTTCTCTTGGCACTTTGTTCTCCCTTGAATTTTCTCCTAGTACATTTTGGATTAGATGCCTTTCATTTCTCACACTGCTTGCTAAAACATTCCTTTGGGAAGCACAGTTTTCACTGACTCTGCAAATATCCACTGTTCTTTGCAAAGTCCAGTCTATTTCTCACAAGAATTGTGCTTTGACCGAGTTATCAGCTGTACCAGAAATAATCTGGGGCTAGATTCACAAAGGGGATGTAGGTAAATTATATTTTAAGATGTTTCATTTCTATATTATTTCATAACATGTCGGTAGTAGTAATGCATAATCAGACAATGAAATAGTTGACATATTTTTTAATTTTGTTTTATTTTATTTTAAATATCATTAAGTACTGTGACAGGGTCGGGCCAGATGGCTACAGGAGAGTAATTTTTTTTTTAAAGCAAAAGATGTTTTTATTTGCATAACACACTTACAAAGTAAAAACAGCAGCATATGCAATGTGTAACACAGCAACCAGTCACAATTGTTTTCTCATTAACTTCAGGGGAGAGAAGTGTT
The DNA here is from genome assembly GCF_965152235.1 of Eretmochelys imbricata. Lineage (NCBI taxonomy): Eukaryota > Metazoa > Chordata > Testudines > Cheloniidae > Eretmochelys > Eretmochelys imbricata. Next base: position 61,427,667 of record NC_135580.1, on the reverse strand, counting down.
CAAGCTTGCCTAGGCCCAGAGTGGGGGCTTCCTCGACTCTCGGGGTCTTCTGAGTTACCTGGTGGCCCAGAGCAAGGGGGCTTCATCGACTCTCAAGGTCTGCCACCCCCTTGAGTTACTTGGTGCCACACCCAGTGTCACCAACAATTCCCTCCTCTGAAAGCACCCAACAAGAGGGGCAGGCTGTGGACAATCCGGGGAGGGGGGAGGCACGTGCACCAACGTGTGAAAGGACCCCTCTAAGGTGGTGGTGTCCGCAGCAGCAATGGCTGGGGCTGGGGTCCCTTACTCTCTCCCCCAATCAAAGGGTCAGACAAAGGGACCCGGACGGGGACACCGAGCAGAGAACCTCGGACAGCACCCACCGCTCCTCAAAAGCATCAAGGGAGTCGGTGGACGCCGCCCAGAGGAACTCCGCCCGGATACGTGAACGGATCGAGGATCGGAAAATGGCCCCACAGTCACAGGAAACTCCATCGGCCAACCTCCTCTCTCTGGTTTTATAGATGGCCATTTTAGCCAGGGCCAGGAAGAGGTTAACTAGGAGATCCCGCGACTTTGTGAGGCCACAGATGGGGAGTGCATAAATAAAAAGGTGAGGGGAAAAATGCAACCAAAAATGTAGTAGGAGATTTGTGAGGAGCTGGAACAGGGGCTGCAGCCTGGCGCACTCCAAATATACGTTCGCCAGGGTTTCCCTCACACCACAAAAGGGACAAGTATCTGGGATGAGGGTGAACCACGCCAAGTACGTGCCCGTGCTCACAGCTCCGTGAAGGAGCCGCCAACTGATGTCCCCGATGGGCCTTGGAACCGAGGTGGAATATAGGCTGGCCCACCGGGGCTGCTCATCCTCCAAAGGTGGCAGAAGGTCTCGCCACTTTGTGTCGGGGTGGGACACTAGGGTGAGGGTGTGAAGGGTGTGGAGCACGAGCGTGTATAGATGTTTCCTTGGTGCGGTTTGGAAGCGTACCAGCTGCAGTTCATGCAGCCGGCTTGCAGTAAAGGGGTGAGGGAGTCGATTGGGTCTGCGGGGCAGTGGTCCAATTAAAAGGTCCAGCGGGCCTGGGGTAGAGGGTGGGCGGGGCGTGCCCTCAAGCAGGACCTGGTCGAGGTAAGCTCAAGCAGCTGGAGGCAAAGCGGCCTTCACCTCCTGAAGTATGTGCCAGGGGGTACGAGGTCTGGAGATCCCCACGCGCCGGGCTAGCGTCAGGGGATCCAGCCAGTCTCCCCAGTCGTAGTCCAGGAGGTCTCCAACTCTTGTGACTTCTGCCAGGATCAAGCTGTGGCACACCGAGCGGGACTCCGACACCTGCACATGGAGCTGGGGGTAGTGTAGCAGGGGCTCCGCGACTAGATCTACCCCCTCGGTGGCGGCCACGGACCTGGTCATTAAAAACAGTTTCCAAGTCCGGAGGAGGTCCTGGTAGAAGACCGGCAGCCCGGAGAGGTCTCGCAGAAGACCTCCCGGACGGAAATAAAAGAGCTGCCGGTCATATCGGAGCCCTCGGATGCGGTGCAGGATGGCGTGTGCCAGTGTGCTCCACGCTGAACTGCCTACACCGTAGAGGAGCCTCTGTAGGGCCCGAAGGTGGAAGACAAGGACCTGAGTGTGTAGACACTTCAAGCCCTGTCCTCCTTCCTTCAGGGGTAGATGAAGAACCGCTACAGGGGCCCAGTGCGTTCCTGACCAAAAGAACCCCAGAATCAATGTCCGGAGGTTGGTCAGGAAACCCGGGGCCGGGACCAGGGTGTTGAGCCAGTACCAGAGTGTGGACAGGACTAGTTGATTAAGCACCAGCGCTCTCCCTCGGAGGGAGAGACATCGGAGTAGTCCCTTCCATTTCCGTAGCCGCTCTATCACCCCACCCTCTAAATTTTCCCAGTTCTCCAGCGGAGAGGGATGCGTGGCAGAAAGGTAAACGCCGAGTTAGAGCAGCGGACCCGCGCTCCACTGGATGGTCTGAAGCGCAGGTGGGAGGGAGCTCGCCTGCCTCCAGTCTCCTACTGCCAAGCCAGAGCTCTTGACCCAGTTGACCTGGGTGGAGGAGGCTGCTGAATAGATGGCCTGGCAAGCCTCCACCCGCGCCTAGTCCCCGGGGTCCTGGATCACGAGGAGCACGTCATCGACCAGCTGCAGCTCCGGCTCCCGCAGCACCAACCCTGTCAACCTCCTGTGGAGGAGACAGAGGAAGGGCTTGATTGCCAGAGCGTACAGTTGGCCCGAGAGGGGGCACCCCTACCGTACTCCTCACCCAAAGCTGACCGGTTAGGTCAGGGTCCAGTTGAGCTTAACCAGACACTCTGCGGAAGCTTACAGTACCCGGAGAAAACCCACAAACTGGGGTCCGAAGCCAAACGCCTGCAGAGTGCTCAGGAGGTACCCGTGGTCCACCCTATCGAACGCCTTCTCCTGATCTAGGGACAGGAGGGCGAACGACGGACCGTCTCTACATCCGAGTTCCAAAAGGTCCCGAACCATAAATAGGTTATCAAAGATACTGCGGTCCGGGACAGTGTAGGTCTGGTCTGGGTGGATCACATCCACCAGCACAGATCCTAGCCGCAGTGAGATTGCTTTCACTACGATTTTGTAGTCCGTGCTGAGGAGCGAGACGGGATGCCAATTTCGTAAATCACGGAGGTCCCCCTTCTTCGGCAATAAGGCAAACACAGCTCGCCTGCACGAAAGAGGGAGGACCCCGCTCTGCAGAGACTTGGGCCAGACGGTGACTAGGTCTGGGCCGAGGAGGTCCCAAAACACACGGTAGAACTCCACAGTCAGTCCGTCCATGCCTGGAGACTTATTAGTGGGCATACGACGGAGGGCTTCCAAGAACTCAGCCAGAGTGAGATGCAACTCTAGCCAGTCTCAGTCACTTGCGCTGACCTTAGGGAGCTCCTCCCAAAGCACTCTGCAAGCACTAGGGTCAGTTGGATCCGGGGAGAAAAGACTTGCGTAAAAGGCTCGGGCCCTCCTGCACATCTCCACCGGTTCCGTAAGGGGGTGCCGTCTTCTGCCAGGAGGCAGGTGACGTGTTTCTTGGCCCCCCTCATTTTCTCCAGGGCATAGAAGAAGCGGGAGCCGCGATCCATCTCCCGAAGGAGGCAGATGCAGGATCGAACAAAGGCGCCCCAGGCCCGATGGTCCTCGAGGGCCCGGAGCTCCTCCCGCTTCTCCCGGCATGCTCTGCAGAGGAGCGGGTCCTTGGGACTGGTGGCCAGACACCTCTCCAGCTCTAAGACCTCCCGTTCCAACTGCTCTATCACCGCATTTCTCCATTGGCTGGTGCCCTGGGTGTAGTCGCGGCAGAAAAGCCGGGCGCACACCTTCCCCAGGTCCCACCATCGCCGCGCCGAGGGAGAGGCATGCCGCTGCCCTCGCCAGACCAGCCAGAATTCCTGGAAGGACGTCACAAAGCCCTTATCCTCCAACAGGCTGTTGTTAAAATGCCAATAGGCTGGCCCCGGCCTCTCCGCACAGAGGGAGGCTGTCACGGTGGCTAAGTGATGGTCAGAAAATGGGTCCAGCTGAATACTGGAAGAGTGGGCTCATGAGAGATGGAAGCGTGATAAATAAATGCGGTCCAACCGGGAGTGGCTCGACCGATGGGCTTCCACCCGGACAAAGGTGAACGTGGAAGTGTCATCCGGGTGGTGGTCATGCCAGGTGTCCACTAGGGAGTGATGTTCAACTATCTCCCGGAGGGTGTCAGAGGCTGCCAGGCTCTGCTCGGCCCCCGAGCGGTCTCGCTCCTCGAGGGTGGTATTAAAATCCCCTCCCAGGATCAGGCACTCGTCAGAATCTAAGGTGCCAAGGAAGGCGGACGCCTGCTGATAGAATTGCAGCCGCTCCGGGCCCAATGTCGGGGCATAGACGTTAACAAGGTTAACCACGAGCCCCTCTATACGGACCCGGTGATGCAGCAGGCAACTCGGCATGGCCTCGGCAACCCCTAGCACCTCGGGCCGTAGGTCGGGAGAGAACAGGGTCGCCGCTCCAGCCTGTCAAACCGTGGAATGGCTAAAGTTGACCCTGTTCCCCCACTCCAGTCACCAACCGTCTTCGGCGGTCGGATCCGTATGGGTCTCCTGCAGGAAAATCACAGAGTATCCTCCCTCCTGAAGGAAGGAGAGCACCTGGAACTTGCAGAGAGCCATCCTACAACCCCGGGTGTTCAACGTTGCGATGGTGAGAGGTGTCATGGGGAGGGCCGGGGGGGATCCTCACTGGCAGGGACGTTCGCATCCCGCAGCAGGCAGCGCAACAGTCTTTGACCCGTCCCGTAGGTGAGTAATTGGTTACAGAAGACGCGGACCTGCCAGTAGGCCGCGGCATCCTGCTTCCCCATCACTTTACCTTCCCTCATGAGGGCCCTTGTGGCCCGGAGGATTTGAAAAATGTCCCCCCAGCACTGGAGAGCAAGCTGTACCTTGTTGCGGGAGCCACGGACATCCTCTAAAAACTTCCGCAGTTCTCCTCGCAGCTCAGGGAGGGGCGGGGTTACAGTTTCCCGGTTGTTCCCCGGCGGGGCCCCTGGTGCAGCCCCATGGCCCACTAAAACAGGCAAGCAGGGTGCGGACCCCCGACGGGGTGCCTGATGGGCTGGAGCTTCTAGGCCCGCCTCAAGCCCTGGGGCGATAGGGGGCAGTAAAGGGGAAAGAGCAGCCCCTAATGGGTCGGGGCAGGAGAACGCAAAGGCCGCTCCCTGGGGGTCATCAGTTGGAAAAGGGAAGGAGACAGCCCCGGGGGCGGCGCAGGAGGTAGACTGGATAGGAGTAGGGGCAGGGGCAGAGACGAGGTTCTGGGTTTCGGGAGGCAAGCAGCTGGATGGTGGCGCCTCCCGATCAGGCTCGAGGGTTAAGGGGGTGGGGAAGGAGCTCTCAGTGATACCGGGCAGGGGCTCCATGGTGGATTTAGCGGCCACAGCATCAGAAGGTGGATTATCTTCTGTTGGGTCCCCGCCCAGGAAGGAAATCAATTGCTCCGCACCAACGGGGAGTGCCCCTGGCGACTCGTGTCCCAGCCGCGTGGCGCCGGCTGTAACTTGAGCAGGCTCGGTGGTTGTCAGCGGGGTGCCATCAGCGGCCGGGTCGATGAAGGAGTCCAGGGGCTCCTCGGAGGTGGGAGCAGAAGCAGCAGTCAGGGGGAGGGAGCATGGGGAAAAGAAGGGTGGAGTGAGGTCGCCCAAATCGAGGTTTGCTGGCAAAAGGTCGCCCTCCCCCTGGGCGACCGGGGTCAGATCTAGGGCCTCGATCTCCTCGAACATGGAGGAGAGGACACTTTCCGTCGCCCCAGGGTTCTCCCCGCTGGCACCCGCCACGACGGTTGCCTCAGGGTTCACGGGGGCTTTGGGTAGTGTCAGGACAGAAGGGGCTTCCTCGAGGGTCTCGGAGGGGAGGGTCTCCCATGGAGGGGAGACACTACCCTCCGGTGCTACCACGTCTTTCCCGGCTGACACCAGTGGATGGGACACATTCGTGGGCAAAGCGGAAGGTTTGACATCGGTGCCCCCCTTCCTGGTCTCCCAGGGGGCCTCCGCCTTGGGTAAATGAGGTGGAGCTCGAGCCTTCCGCTTGCCTCGCTTCCCCTGGACTAGGGTCCAGCCCTCCATAGCGTCGTCTGGGGGTTGGTTAGCAGGGGTCGTGTCGAGGGGCGGAGCCGATGGTTCAGGGGTTCGGGGGGGTAACAGTAAGGCAGCATGAGGGGCGGGGGGTTCTCCTTGGGGCGGGCCCTCTCCTATACCCGGTAATATCTTTGCCACACCCTCCTCCATAGGCTCTACCAGATTGGTAATAGCAAGGGTGGGACTCCCCTGCTCGCCTGGGCGTTGTAGGGAAGGTGTTTCTTGGGCCCGGATGGGAGCAGCTGTGGATCGAGTAGGAGAAGTGTTGGTTTCAGGTGCCGGGCGGCTAGGGGCATCGGCAACGACGGGGCCGATGTTTTGCCGGGTCTCGGGGGTCTCGGGTGCCCCTCCCCCCTGGGCCAAAGGGCAGTCTCTGTGGACGTGCCCCACTGAGCGGCAGAGGTAGCACCGGGCCTCTCCGGTGGAGTAAAAGACCCGATAGCGGGCTCCTTGGTAGGGGACTAGGAAGGACCCCTCGAGCGCCTCTCCATCACGCACCGCCACCAGCAGTAGAAGCTGCACTTGCCGGCGGAACGAAAGGACATGACGGAGGGTGGGGTCCTTGCAGCCCAACGGGAGAGGGCTGATGACAGAAACAGGTTTCCCCAGGGTGGAAAGGGCGGGTAACAGGGCAGCATTGGGGAGAAAAGGAGGGACAGACGTCAGGACCAGGTGGACGCCCAGGTCCTCTAGTGGCTCTAGGGGGACAAACATCCCCCCGCCCCCCACCGCCAGGCCCCTCTCCACTGCTTCCTGGGCAGCAGCCTCCGATGCTAAGAAGAAGACGACCTTCCCATACATTTTGGAGGCTGCCACAATGGCCGAGGGCCCCACCACCCTCGCCAACACCCGCATGTAGGTCTCCACGTGGGGCAAGGCAGGCACCAGGAGGCATCGGACACCGTGCTTCCTTGTCATGGTGGGGAAGGGGCCCCGGCCGCTGTTGATGGTGGCGGAGGCAATGGGCAGGAGAGATGACGAGGCGGCAGGCAGGGGGGCTGCCACCACCCAGGCATACATCCTGGGGGGCGAGGGAGGGACACCCGCAGAGCTGATGGAGGGGGTAGTGGGGAAGGACGCCATGGTTGGTGGCGGGGCCTCAACAATGGGGGTGGCCCCTGCCACGAAGGGCCTTGTTGCCGGCACCCAGCGCCAGAGGCGAGCAACAGCAGGGGGTTCGCTGCCCGGTGTGCGTCACCCAATAATCACAACGGGGTGGAGAAGTGGAAAAGTTTATTTGAAGCTTCAAAGAAGGTACAAGGAGATTAGAATCTCAAATCCTGCACACAGATCAGGAAGTTACACAGGCTTTTATACATCCTTTCTTCATCCTTTATCCAATAGCAAGCTGCCCTAAGTATCCATATAGCCAGCCAATCCAGTTACCAGCTAGTTCCCTTGTTCTCTGTGCCAGCTGTTAAATCATACATAAAGCTGCTTTATTCAGCATTGTTCTTCCATATCTGTCTTGTTTGGTCTTGTTTAGTTTCAGGCAGTCTGACTCTGCAACATATTGTTGCAGATCCTCAGCATAACTGCTGCGAGTGCCTCCAGGCAGGGGGGCCAAGGACACTTGGGCCTAGTGCGAGGGGGCTTCATCGACACTCGTGGTCTTCCATCCCCTCGAGTTACCTAATGGCCATGCCCAGTGTCCCCAACAGCCTGGTGGTTTTAGCGGGGCCCTTCCCCTTCTTCTTGCCCTGGCCTTTTCTGCTGGCTGGGGGGGCTCCCCTAGAGTCTGGGGAGGCGGTGGGCATGGCAGCGGCGGAGGTCACCCTGGTGCCCTCCATTGCCGATGCCCCAGCGGGGGCGGTGGCAGGTGGTTAACAGGAGTTGGGGTCAGGTAAAAAGGGACAGGCTGTGGGATGGGCAGTTCGGGTTGGGGGGCACATGAACCACCGTACGCTTGTCCAGAGAGTCCTATTTGGTTGGCTGGTGCTTCTGGCCCACACGGTGGAATCAGCGTGAACAGCTAAGTCCAGAGGCAGATGTTAAACAGCCAGCAATGACGATGGAGGGGGCAGTGAGGAAGATTGTAGTGTAGGGGTTGGGAGGACACAGATGGATCGGGGGGCAGCTCCGTGCCACACCCCCTGTGTCCCTACAAACACAGTTAAGACACAGTCAAGGCCTCCCCCCACACGAGAGCATAGTTCGAAAGTTACTCAGTCTTGGGCCCCCCTCCACGGCGATTTGTAAATTCCCCGGGCGGTGTTCCTCCGGTAGATGGCTGTTTCTCTTTCTCTCTGTTCCGGGCTTTCTCCTCAGCTGCAACATTCCAGGGATGCCAGAGCAGATGATAAAAGTTCCCCTCGGCCGAATACGGGTCCACAAACAAACAGCAAGCGGCTGGGTCTGAGGGCTGGGTCCCTCCTCTCCCCCCCTCCGGGGAGCGGGTCAGCAGGCCCCCCCTCTTTTGGGGGGGGTTTCAGCTGGAGCGGCAGCAGCGTCCGAGGGCGGGTGGGGGGTTGCTAACAGCCGGCCGGCAGCCGGCCAGCACTCTAGCAACAGCAGAGAAAGAAAAAAAAAACAACAAAAAGAAAAGAAAGTGGGGAGAGCGTCTGGCCCGGTCGGGGGGGAAGCCGAAAGCAGGGGCAAAAAGCAAGGAAAGCCCAGGCCAGAGGGCAACAGCAGGAGAGCAGGCTAAGTAGGTCCCTTTTCCCTGAGTAAGGTAACAGGGAAGGTTCCAGAACAATCAGAAACCTTCTGGAGACAATTAAGTCAGGCTGATTAGAACACCTGCAGCCAATCAAGAAGCTGCTAGAATCAATTAAGGCAGGCTAATCAGGGCACCTGGATTTTAAAACGGAGCTCACTTCAGTCTCCACTTCACGTCAATCTCTCTAGGCAAAACCTTAAGTTAGAAAAAGACACAAAAACAGGAATATACATACCCATGCACAGCTTATTTTACCAGCCATCAAACAAAAGGAAATGTAATGAATTTCTAGCTAGCTTACCTACTAACTTAACAGGAGTTGTAAGGCTGCATTCCTGATCTGTTCCTGGCAAAAGCATCACCCAGACAGACAAACCCTTTGTTCCCCACCCCCCTTCCAGATTTGAAAGTATCTTGTCCCCTCATTGGTCATTTTGGGTCAGGTGCCAGTGAGGTTATCTTAGCTTCTTAACCCTTTACAGGTGAAAGGGTTTTGCCTCTGGCCAGGAGGGATTTTATAGCACTGTATACAGAAAGGTGGCTACCCTTCCCTTTATATTTATGACATCTCCCTTTACAGAAACCATATTGACTTTTGCGCAACAATGTATGTCTGTGTCTGTAGCGGTGCATGGGATTCTTCCTTCCTAAGTGCAGGACTCTGCACTTGTCCTTGTTGAACCTCATCAGATGTCTTTTGGCCCAATCCTCCAATTTGTCTAGGTCACTCTGGACACTATCCCTACCCTCCAGTGTATCTACCTCTGCCCCCAGCTTAGTGTCATCTGCAAACTTGCTGAGGGTGCAATTAATCCCATCAACCAGATCACTGGATATACATCATCCTTGAGTGGATATATGATAAAAGCTGCTTATGCATGAAATGTCTGAGTCTATGACAGAAAAGGTTCAAGGGTTAGAGATGCAGTTGGAGGCGACGCTGGAATGCAGATGGAGAATTTGAATGTATAATGCAGAAGTGTAGAAAGGAGATGGCACTCTCAACTCAAGGTTCACAGGCACTTGCTAAACAAAGGGGTCCAGAGGGAGGACTGCCAGAAAAGGATGGTGATCCATGGAAGAATGTGACTGAGGATAAGGCAGAGAAAGACTAGCTAGTGGTGGTGCAATCAAGTTGAGTCGCAGGTTTGCTGCACTGGGGAATGAGAAGGAGAAACAGGCAGAAGATGGGATAGTGAGGAAGAAAAGACGAGAAGCCAGTCTCTCCAGAAGAGAGGAAGCAATAATGGAGGTAGCCAGGGACCAGACTCCAAATGAAGATTATGTACAGGGGTCAGAAAGAGAACATAAAACAGATTCCTATCAGCACCAGGAAGAGACAGGTCTATGTGATGAGGGACTACACACTCCCAAGAACTGACAGTCCTATCACCAGACCAGATACAGAAAACAGAAGTGTGTGCTGCCTGCCAAGAGCAAGAATAGGAGATGTGGATGTGAAGCTGAAAAGGACCCTGATAGGAGTGGGGGAAACCCCCTGATTTTGCTGCATGTTGGGATAAATGACAGTTCTAGATTCCCCCTGGAATGGGTCAAGGATGACTATGCGTGGTTGGAAGAGACAGTTGAAGTGGAAGCTCAGGTGATTTTTCAGTGGAATACTTCTGGTCCTTAGAGATGAAGGGTGAAGGCATGACAAGATAATCAGATGGCTCAAGGATTGGTGCTATAAGGAAGGTTTTGGCATGATAGACCATTGGGAGGCATTCAGAGAGAGAACTCTTCTTGACTGATGGACTCCACTCAAGTACCTGGGGTATTAACCTTTTGGGATCAAGGCTGTCGTGACTGATAAGGACTTTAAACTAGGAGATGAGGGGAGGAGGTTGGGAGAGACTCATGAAATCTACAGCTGAGGAGGAAAAATCAGCTAAAAGATGATATATGAAAAGGGATAATGGAACACTAAAAGGTAAGAATATGTACAGCAAGGAGAAAGAAAATAATAAGTTCTACCATACTAATTTCCCTCTACTGTTACTCACCTTCTTGTCAACTTTTTGAAATGGGCCACCCTCTTTTACTACTACAAAAGTGATTTTTTCCTCCCTTGGAATTCTACTGTTAATTGAATTGTCTCATTAGACTGACCCCCCACTTGGTAAGACAACTCCCATCTTTTCATGTACTATGGATTTATATACCTGCTACTGTATTTTCCACTCCATGCATTTGATGAAAAGGGTTCTAGCCCACAAAAGCTTATGTCCAAATAAATGTTTGGTCTCTAAGGTGCCACAAGGACTCCTCGTTGTTTTAGTCAGGTAGGTGCTTCAGTTAGTGAAGGACTATATCTAATCCAGCTAAAAAACTGGGTGAAGGTCCAAGGGAAACAACTGAAATGATTGTACATGAATGCAAGTGTCTGGACAATAAAATGTAGGAACTGGAACTACTGGTGCAGGAGGTCAAACCAGATATTATAGGGATTGCAGAAATATGATGGAATAGCACTCGTGACTGGAACACAGGTATGGAAGGATAAGTGTTGTTTAGGAGAGATAGGAATAAAGGTTAAGGTGGTGAGGTAGCATTGTACATCAATGAAGCAGTAAACCATCAAGACATAAGACGTGATAATATGAACAAAACTGAATCTGTTTGAGTCAATCACTTTGGAAAAGGATTATAAAAGGTTCTCCTGGGATAGTGTTAGGGGTCTGCCATAGACTTAGACTCATAGATATTAAGGTCAGAAGGGACCATTATGATCATCTAGTCTGACCTCCTGCACAATGCAGGGCACAGAATCTCACCCACCCACTCCAGTAATAAACCTCTCACCTATGTCTGAGCTATTGAAGTCCTCAAATCATGGTTTAAAGACTTCAAGGTGCAGAGAATCCTCCAGCAAGTGACCTATGCCCCATGCTACAGAGGAAGGCGAAAAACCCCCAGGACCTCTTCCAATCTGCCCTGGAGGAAAATTCCTTCCCTACCCCAAATATAGCAATCAGCTGAACCCTGAGCATGTGGGCAAGATTCACCAGCCAGATACCCAGGAAAGAATTCTTTATCATAACTCAGATCCCACCCCATCTAACATCCCATCACAGGCCATTGGGCCTATTTACCATGAATAGTTAAAGATCAATTAGCTGTCAAAATCGTGTTATCCCATCATATCTCCTCCGTAAACTTAGAGTTTAATCTTGAAGCCAGATAGGTCTTTTGCCCCCACTGCTTCCCTTGGAAGGCTATTCCAGAACTTTACTCCTCTGATGGTTAGAAACCTTCATCTAATTTCAAGTCTAAACTTCCTGATGGCCAGTTTATATCCATTTGTTCTTGTGTCCACACTGGTACTGACCTTAAATAATTCCTCTCCAGTATTTATCCCTCTGATATTTATAGAGAGCAATCATATCTCCCCTCAGCCTTCTTTTGGTTAGGCTAAACAAGCCAAGCTCCTTGAGTCTCCTTTCATAAGACAGGTTTTCCATTCCTCGGATCATCCTAGTAGCCCTTCTCTGTACCTGTTCCAGTTTGAATTCATGCTTCTTAAACATGGGAGACCAGAACTGCACACAGTATTCCAGATGAGGTCTCACCAGTGCCTTGTATAACGGTACTAACACCTCCTTATCTCTACTGGAAATACGTCGCCTGATGCATCCCAAGACCGCATTAGCTTTTTTCATGGCCATATCACATTGGCGGCTCATAGACATCCTGTGGTCAACCAATACTCCAAGGTCCTTCTCCTCCTCCATTACTTCTAATTGATGCGGCCCCAGCTTAGAACTAAAATTCTTGTTATTAATCCCTAAATGCATAACCTTACACTTCTCACTATTAAATTTCATCCTCTTACTATTTTACTCCAGTTTACAAGGTCATCCAGATCCTCCTGTATGATATCCCAGTCCTTCTCTAAATTGGCAATACCTCCCAGCTTTGTATCATCCGCAAACTTTATTAGCACGCTCCCACTTTTTGTGCCGAGGTCAGTAATAAAAAGATTAAATAAAATTGGTCTCAAAACCGATCCCTGAGGAACTTCACTGGTAACCTCCCTCCAGCCTGACAGTTCACCTTTCAGTAGGACCCGCTGTAGCCTCCCCTTTAACCAATTCTTTATCCACCTTTCAATTTTCATATTGATCCCCATCTTTTCCAATTTAACTAATAATTCCCCATGTGGCACCGTATCAAACGCCTTACTGAAATCTAGGTAAATTAGATCCACTGCGTTTCCTTTGTCTAAAAAATCTGTTACCTTCTCAAAGAAGGTGATCAGGTTGGTTTGGCACCTTTTGTAAAACCATGTTGTATTTTGTCCCATTTACCATTGACCTCAATGTCCTTAACTACTTTCTCCTTCAAAATTTTTTCTAAGACCTTGCATACTACAGATGTCAAACTAACAGGCCTGTAGTTACCCAGATCACTTTTTTTTTTCCTTTCTTAAAAATAGGAACTATGTTAGCAATTCTCCAGTCATACAGTACAACCCCTGATTAAATTTACAGATTCATTAAAAATTCTTGCTTAATGGGCTTGCAGCTTCATGTGCCAATTCTTTTAATATTCTTTGAAGATTATCTGGGCCACCTGATTTAGTCCCATTAAGCTGTTCGAGTTTCACTTCTACCTCAAATATGGTAACATCTACCTCCATATCTTCATTCCCATTTGTCATCCTGCCATTATCCCTAAGATCTGGTAAGATCACAATCCCGGTAAAATGTAGCCGCCAGTACCAGCCTGTACCACTGACTTTAAAGTGCTGCCATGGCAGCGCTTTAACGTTGCTACTCCTTTTGCGAGCCCCCCTTCCCCCCCCCCCCGTCCGCAGCCCTGCTAGGTCCCTACTGGCAGGGCTGCTGATGCCGGGGGGGGGGAACGACGACGGACACAAAAGGGGCAGTGACGACCCGGCACAGCTGCCGATAGCGGGGGGGGGCAGAAAAGGAGCAGCGATGTTAAAGCAATGTTTAATATCATTGCCCCTTTTTTCCCATCCCCCCCTCCCCCGGCCACCAATTGGTGGGGGGCAGGGGGGGCGCAATTTAAAAGAAGTATCTGTCCTGGGGCGGCATGGGCCAGGCAGTGTAGATAGGCTGGCAGGGGGACGCTGTCCCCAGTCCTGCCCCCTTCTGCCTGAGGCCCCGCCCCTTCTGGTAAGAGCTCCATTTTACTTTCACCCCTGAAGTAGAGAGCCTGTAGGAAATGGAAAAGGGGTTGGTCAGCATAGAACATTGCATCCTGTGGGTTTGTAAATGACCTGGAGGGGAGGGCTTGTGTTGCCAGAGGCTGGTATAGTCAGAGAGCTGACCCACAGCACGCACAAACTCATGCTAAGGGCAGGTGATAGTGAGGTGCCTCCCAACCCTGGGTACCCTGGGAAACATTGCCATAAATACAGTAGGGGGGTAAATACCAGGAAGGGAGAAGAGCTATTTAAAGGACAATGTTGGTACAAGAACAAATGGGTATAAACTGGCCATGGAGAAATTCAGCTGGCAATTAGAAGAACCGTTTCCAACCATCAGAGAAGTGAGGTTCTGCAGCAGTCTCCCACGAGTAGTTGTGGGGCGAAATAACTGAATTCGTTTTGAGAGAGAGCAGGACAAATTTCTAAGTTTGGCTGTATGATGGGATTGCTTGTGATGGCAGGGGGCAGCGCACAGCAGCCGGTTTGTGTCTTACGAGCCTAAAAGCTCATGTTTCAGGGGTTTCAGCTGTACCTGCAGGGGTCAGGACAGGATTCTCCCCCACAATGTGTTCTGGTTTTGTTTATCTCCTTCCTCTGAAGCATCGGGGGTGACCACAGCTGGAGATGGGACATTGGCCAGGGTGAGCCAGGGCTCTGAGGTGGCTCTGAGCATTCTTTCTCTCTCTGGTGCTTGGCTGGCTGCTTCTTGCTCACATGCTCAGGGTCTAACTGATCACTAAGTGGGGCAGGGAAGAAATGTTCCCCCAGGTCAGATTGCCAGTGACCTTGTAGGGGATGGGGGGCGCGGATCTCCTTACTCTGCTCTGCATGGTTGCAGCTCATTGATCAGAATTATTGGAGTAACTCTCACTTAATCATTTCCCTGTTACTGCACTGGTGCATCTCAGTCCTGCTATTCTCTGCCTGTGGCCCATAATAGTCTAGTCTCCTGTGGGCTGTGATACTTTGGTCTCCTTTTGGCTGATGGATCAGTGTGTGGATGGTAGCTGGTGGTGGTGGCCTGTGATGTACAGGCGGTCAGACTACAAGAACTGGTGGTCCCTTCTGGCTTTAAACTCTTTGACTCTGACTGTGACTGTGAGATAAATTTCAGAGTAGCAGCCACGTTAGTCTGATTCGCAAAAAGAAAAGGAGGACTTGTGGCACCTTAGAGACTAACAAATGTATTTGAGCATAAGCTTTCATGAGCTACAGCCCACTTCATCGGATGATTGTATTTTCCACTGAATGCATCCGATGAAGTGAGCTGTGGCTCACGAAAGCTTATGCTCAAATACATTTGTTAGTCTCTAAGGTGCCACAAGTCCTCCTTTTCTTTTTGTGAGATAAATGGCACTTCTCCTGTCCTTTTACTCTGCATGCTAATACATCGCTGCAGGGACTATTGTGATGAACAGCATTCCAGGCCTGCCCCCTGGACATCGTACAGAGCATAGGAAGATGCAGTCCCTGCCCATAAGACCACCATACAGTCTACAGCTATGGTTACCCTATGAGCTAGGCGTGCGATTCCCAGCTTGGTGAGAACATACTCCTGCCAGTTCTCACCAAGCTAGCAAGAGCAGTGTAGCTGCAGTAGTACAGGTCACCGTATGAGCCTGTGTGTACACACAGGGTTCAGGTGGGTTTGTACTCAGGGTGGCTAACCCACACCACTGTTCACCGCTGCTCATTCTACTGTGGTTATACTAGTGTTTTGAGCTCACTAGCTCAGTGAGCGCTAGTGGAAGTATATCTGTGCATCAGTGCATGCTGGGAATCGCACTCCTCACTCTAAGTGTAGGCATAGCCTAGGAAGAGAAAATGCAGGTGGCGAGTGGGGGAGGAACACAGACACAGTCACCTCTCGCTAATTCCAGGGGGTTTATATTTGGGGGGAGCGTTTTGTTTGCTTCCTTTATTCTGAGCTGCTTCAGAGAGTCACAACTTTGTTTTTAAACAGCCTCCCAGAGAATTCTTTCCCAGCTGTGCCTCCCCTTCCCCCCCCCCCCCCCCGGTACATACAATCTGGGATGACACTGCTTTCAGATTTGGGGTTGGTACAAGAGAACTCCCTCCTGGATCCAGGAAGATAGCTCAGGACTCCTGGCCCCCTGTGTTCTACTGCTGTCTAGCAGGTAGTGAAGTAAGGCACTGGAAAAGTGTGTTCTCAACAGCCTTCTACTGGTGTTCCTCTAGCTCAGGTGGCCAAGGTCAGTGCTGCGGGACTAACAGACCAAGGTTCAACCAAGTGGGGTTCTCATGGTCACGCATAAGGGAATTTGTTCTCTTTTAAAATCTTAGTTATTTAATTCACACAGCAGGAAAACTTCCCCTGAAACAGGCATCATAGTTAAACAACTTGATCATCTAAAAGTTAGGGGGTGATGCACACAAGGACAGTGGATCTACATTTTGGTCATTTGTCACACTCTGACAGACACGAAGGTTGTGAGCTATGTCCCGGCTCAAGCACCCTGGCTAACCCAGATACAGTGCTGCAGTATGGAGCATGGATCCTGACATTCCCCATCTTGGAGAGTGTGGCTGAGACTCCCCCATTCTGCGCTGTCCCACCAAACGCTGTGGCACATGCCAAAGACACCTCAATGGGAGCCTTTCCTCCTATGTCATTCACTCGTTCCAGCTTTGTCCTAATTACTCATTAACCTTATGAAAAGTGCTCTCCAGCCAAAGTCAAACAGTGACAGATTGCAGCCCTAGGCTGCCTCTGTGTCCTGACATTAGATGTTACTGGTATCTAGGAGCCTTGGTTTGTTCAGTGCTCACTGTGTTAATGGCCATTGTTAAGTGGTGAGATATCATGTAACGTGCCCCTGGGTCCTCGTGCAGAATCCACCAGGGAGCTCTCACTGCCTCCACCCCCCACACCTTGTCTGGTATCATGGTGGATAGCAGAGATCATTGCCCCATACTGGGGCCATGTCACGCAGTAAGTACACCCTGTCGCAGGGTGTTGGGAGGGCATCAGGTGGCTACCCTCCTGTGCAGGGCAGCCTGGCCCAAGTCAACAGGGTGGCCCTTGTAGGGTTATCACCTTGGCAAAATTCTGCGGCTTGTATGTGTGAGTGTGGGGCTGGAGGGTCTGGGGTCCCTTCTGGTTGGAATCTGTGATTTCCTGTTCATCCCCTTCCTTCATGGGCCATGGGGAGAATAGGATTGCCCGTACTGGCCTTAACATGCTCCCAACACTTGCTGCATTAGGATGATGAGCATAACCAAATTTGGGAATTGGTCCTGCTTTGAGCAGGGGGTTGGACTAGATGATCTCCTGAGGTCCCTTCCAACCCTGATATTATATATATATGAAATGACAAAAAAAATGGCACCACCCCTCCCCCACAAGGCAAGCCTGCGACAATCCCAGCTCCACAACCCCTTCTTCAACAGCCATTTACAGTATCTAGCGAGATAACACAAAGATTGATAACATTGCACATCTCAAAAAGAAAAAGGAGGACTTGTGGCACCTTAGAGACTAACAAATTTATTTGAGCATAAGCTTTTGTGAGCTACAGCTCACTTCATCGGATGCAGTGAGCTGTAACTCACGAAAGCTTATGCTCAAATATGAGCTGTAACTCACGAAAGCTTACGCTCAAATAAATTGGTTAGTCTCTAAGGTGCCACAAGTACTCCTTTTTCTTTTTGTGGATACAGACTAACACGGCTGCTACTCTGAAACCTGTCATATTGCACATCTCACTCTCACATCACTCAAACCTTCTCTCTCACACACCGTGCACTTGTGTGTTGGTGACTGATGGCTGCTGTGTATTCAAGTTTTGATCTGTACTCACTTAAACTGCAGAAATGGGAACACTGCAGCATCTTTAGCTGGACACAGAAACTTTTAACATTAGATATCCCCATGTATTGTGATGATAATGCAAATCTTTAGACCCACATGAAAAAACCCCAGCAGATTAAATTATTTTTCTAGCAACTGGCAAATCTATTAAAAAAAACAACCAGGCCAGTCAAATACCACCCAGGGGGTAACCCTAAGCCCTTTGGAGAAGGACAGCATGTCCTAAGGCCCAGAGTTAATAGGACAGGGCAAGCAGCCCTCACCATCTAGGGTCCCACGGCCTCCTGGCTGGGGCATGTCAGCAATAAACTTTCCCCCCTTGTGGCCCAAAAGGGAGCAGCCACCGCCCAGTGGTGCAGTTGGCAGCTGGGGTATGGGGACCCAAGTCCTCGCTACTCTACCAGATCCCAGCTGAGGGCCATATCAGTGGCAAGTGGTCCCACCACTGGGTCAGCAGGTATCCCTCTGAAACATACTGACTCTGTTCCTGGTACCACAAGCAGACCAATGTCTGGTTCCCATGGGATACTTCCTACCCTGCCTCCCCAGTCTGACGTCTGCACGTCCTCCATCTCCTTGGGGTATTCAGCAGGTGAGATTTCTGGCAACTCCTTCCCCTACATGGGCCTCAGCAGACATCCAGGTACTACAGAGGGACCTAGACAAATTGGAGGATTGGGCCAAAAGAAATCTGATGAGGTTCAACAAGGACAAGTGCAGAGTCCTGCACTTAGGACAGAAGAATCCAATGCACCACTACAGACTAGGGACTGAATGGCTAGGCAGCAGTTCTGCAGAGAAGGACCTAGGGGTGACACTGGATATGAGTCAACGGACGAGAAGCTGGATATGAGTCAACAGTGTGCGCTTGTTGCCAAGAAGGCCAATGGCATTTTGGGGTGTATAAGTAGGGGCATTGCCAGCAGATCGAGGGACGTGATCGTTCCCCTCTATTCAACATTGGTGAGGCCTCATCTGGAGTACTGTGTCCAGTTTTGGGCCCCACACTACAAAGAAGGATGTGGAGAAATTGGAGAGAGTCCAGCGAAGGGCAACAAAAATGATTAGGGGACTGGAACACATGAGTTATGAGGAGAGGCTGAGGGAACTGGGATTGTTTAGTCTACGGAAGAGAAGAATGAGGGGGGATTTGATAGCTGCTTTTAACTACCTGAAAGGTGGATCCAAAGAGGATGGATCTAGACTATTCTCAGTGATAGCAAATGACAGGACAAGGAGTAATGGTCTCAAGTTGCAGTGGGGGAGGTTTAGGTTGGATATTAGGAAAAGCTTTTTCACTAGGAGGGTGGTGGAACACTGGAATGCGTTACCTAGGGAGGTGGCAGAATCCCCTTCCTTAGAAGTTTTTAAGGTCAGGCTTGACAAAGCCCTGGCTGGGATGATTTAGTTGGGATTGGTCCTGCTCTGAGCAAGGGGTTG
The DNA here is from genome assembly GCF_965152235.1 of Eretmochelys imbricata. Taxonomy (NCBI): domain Eukaryota; kingdom Metazoa; phylum Chordata; order Testudines; family Cheloniidae; genus Eretmochelys; species Eretmochelys imbricata. Next base: position 61,408,930 of record NC_135580.1, on the reverse strand, counting down.
GACTAGATGGCCTCCAGAGGTCCCTTCCAACTCTGTTATTCTATGATTCTATGATTCTGCTCACTGGGGTGTTAGCATGGCTGGTCTCTGCAGCCTGGGGCTCTAACAGCTTCTGAGCAGGAGTCTGCAACACACCTCCACTCTCCTCCCTGGTTAGCCCAGACTGAGCTGGGCTGCCCTCTTTTATAGTCTGCCTCCAGTCAGCGCATGCCCAGCAAGGGTGAGGGGGCATGGCCTTCTTGGATCACAGGGTGTAATTAAGCCCTGCAGGGCCAGTGCAGGGTAAATACACCCCATCACAGGCCAGATCAGCTCCACCTCTTATGAGGGTCCACAGACTCTGCTCCAAACAACCGAGACACCTTTCTTCCCAGCATCACAGGAAGGGAGTTCCACTGGGACAGGAGCTGACCCAGGGGCTAGTGGGCTAGACACGAGTAAGAAGGACTGTCAAGGAGGGTAATGTCAGGTTTGCACAACAGGAGGAGCCTGGGGGATGGATATGTGTGTTTGTCAGTGTGCGGTGAAAGGGAATGGCGGGGTAGGGGTGTTTGTCACTGGGTAATGCAAGAGTGAGTAACAGTGAGGAGGGAAGTTAGGCAGGGGAAGCACAGGAGCAACTGGCAGCTGGAAGGAATGAGGGAGGAATTATCCATTGGGAGGAAGGGTGAGTTGTGGATGCTTGCCACTGAGCGGATGAAGTGCCACCCAGCTTCTTCCAACAGCCCTGACCCACTGGAAATACCTTTACCCTCCAGTGATGTAGGGTGCCCCCTCTATCCCCCGGGGTAGGCCTTGGTGCTCTTTGCACTTCAGGCCCATTCTGTCGTTTCCCCAGGTGGTTATGCATTTCCCAGGTTCTCTGTCACCGTGAGGCCTGGCTCGGGGATGTGTGGGGGCTAGGAGATGGGCTCTGGCTGTGGGGTGGGCTCCGGCTGTGGGCCAGACGCTGTCTGTGGGAAAGCTCTGACTCTGGGACATGGCCACGGTTCCATTTAGACTCAGCACGGTGTCTGGGACTGCACGTGTTTTAGGACTTGTTTCCGTGGCGGGGTTGCAGGGGCCACTCCTGTGTAGCTGCTTTGCCCTGCAGTACATCAGGGCTGCCCCATAGTGTCTTATCCTGGTTTGAAACAAAAGTCCCTAATGTTGTGAAGTTCTTATCTCAGAGATCCTCAGCCTGCCCCCCTCCCCCCGTCCCAAATCAGTCCCTGGTTATTGTGGCTGTACCAGTAGCCCCAAGAGCCCATGAGTCTGCCCCCACGTGGGGAGGGCACCTTATTCCCCCCGCTCTCCTGCTGGTAATAGCTCACCTTAAGTGATCACCCTCATTACAGTGTGTATGGTAACACCCATTGTTTCATGTTCTCTATGTATATAAATCTCCCCACTGTATTTTCCACTGAATGCATCCGATGAAGTGAGCTGTAGCTCACGAAAGCTCATGCTCAAATAAATTGGTTAGTCTCTAAGGTGCCACTAGTACTCCTCTTCTTTTTGCAAATACAGACTAACACGGCTACTACTCTGAAACCATGTTCTGGTAAGTTCCACTTCACACTGAGATGATTATATTTGCATCTGATTTCCAGGATGGGAAGAAGTAACAGGAGCTATTGGAGTCAGTGGGTGCTGGCACCTCTTATGTGACTGGTTTTGAAGTAGGGATGTAAATATAGTTTTAAAAGCTAACCATTTAAACTATTCAAATTATATTGTTTAAACAGTTAACTGATTAAAGGGAGAGAGGCTGGGGTTGCTCTGGCCAGTGAGGCAGGAGCTAGGACTGGAGTCGGCCGGCCGGCTGGGTGGGGCCATGGCTGGGGTCTGGCGCAGCCAGAGTCTGGCCACCATGGCCGAGGTCCAGTATGGTGCAGCCGGGGTCCAGCGTGGCACGGCTGGGGACAGGGTCTGGCCAGCGAAGTGGGGTCCGATGCAGCGTGGCCAGCATGCGGCCAGGGTGCGGCCAGCGCGGTGGGGTCCAGCGTGGTGTGGCCGGGGTCTGGCCAGCACAGTGGAGTCTGGCACAACCAGGACCAGGATCCAGCCAGCACAGTCTGGTGTGGTGCGGCCAGGGTCTGGAGTGGTGTGGCCAGGGCCAGGGTTTAACAGTTAAGGTTGGTTAACTGGTAAGCCTGAGGCAAGCCCCAGAAAATCATGAGATTTTTGTTTTTTAAAGATTATTGTCATGCTGTCTGGAGTGGCTCATGACCATCCGTGCCAACCTCAGGGCAAACTGTCAAGAAGCAGGACAGAGACCGCAAACTGCCTGTATGTCCTATAATTAGATATCCCCAACCCAGTAACAAATGTAAACTCCTAAAGCACTATAACAGCCTTACCATGGATTCCTAGACAGTCCCCTTGGCCACTCCAATCTATCTTGACACCCAGGCAAGCTAGACTTAGTGATAATTGGTTGCTATACACCAAAGATCACAAAATATGCAGGTTACTTCCAGTCGCAAGAGACCAATCACTTACATCAGGTCAATTTATACCTTATATCTCTCACCTAAGACAACACCTATAACCAATCCTTTACTAAACTAACTAAAGATTTATTAACTAGGAAAAAGAAATGAGAGCGTTATTACAAGGTTAAAGCAAACAAACATGTATACACAAATGAGTTACAGTCGATGTATGGTTTTAAAAAGTGACAGAGTTGTAGTAATCTGCCAGCTCTGAATGTCTTTTAGCGCTAAACCAGGTTGATTCTGGGGATCTCTGATTCTGTTTCATAGCCATGTGAGAGTCCAAACAGCAAAACAGATCAAAAATTTTCTTGTCCACTATCTTTATTTCCTTCTTCCAGAATTCAAGCTACTGGGATGAGCCCTTTTGCACGTAGCCTTTTCATGGGTGTGCAGGGCCAATAAGCAAAGTCTTTGTATTGGGATGTCCTACAATGGACCATTTAATTTTGATAGGCCTTCTTGATGGGCCAGGGACGATCCCTCCTGACAGGTGCACAGTTTCAGAGCAAACAGTTGTTACAGTTATAAAGCAAAAACTTCAATATTACCTTATAGCGTGTGATAAACATATTATGTGACATTAATGCAGGCAGCAACTTGCAAGAAATTCATGAAATCCAAACCCTAAACCCATGGTTATGAGTCCAATACCCATCTTAGTCACACTGACACACAGGTGACACAGACTGGTTTCCAGCAATGAATTTGTCAGTGCTCGGCTGAGGCCTAAAGCCTTGGCAAGAGCTGGCCCCTGGCCCCTGGCCTGCCAGCGTCACAATTTCTATTGTTTTTGGTCTGCCTTTTGATTGTTGAACTCCCTGTGCCCATGCCCAGTGTGTGGGTGATCATTCATGTTGCCCACTCTCCCAGATGTATTGGGTAAGGTGATTTTGGCCCTCACTGCAGGAGCTCTCACCCCCATAGCTGCCCATCCTCTGCCAGCAATTAATTCTGCCCCCACCCAGTCCCCATCCCATCAGCTCAGCTCCCACCGCACAGTTCATCAGCTCAGCCCTGTCCAACCCCTGTTCAGTCCTCCCAATCCCCAGTTCAGCGCTCTCCCGATGCACCTCTGCTCCTCCTGGGGTTCTTCACCCACTCTTCCAGGCTGGGGGGCTCCAGGGACTCTTCACCACCCTCTGCCCTACCCAGGCCAAGTGCTGCAGGGAGGAGCAGGGAGGGGAAGGAGCTGCCCTGAGCTGCGGGGCTCTTTGTTCCCCCCACCCCTTCTGTGAGAACAGCTTTAGGTTGCCCCAGGGAGGAAGAGAGCCATCTCTGCAGCAGGTCTAGTAATGCTGCCCCAGGAGGCAGGTGAGCGGGATGAGCAACCAATCAGGGCTCAAATTCACTAGCATGTCTCTGGCATTGCCAGAAGGGCTCCAAGCTGCCCCCAGCCATAATCCCGTAAGTGGGAAAACCTTGGGAGAGCTGATAACACTATATAACCAGAGCCCTGTCTAGCCAGGTCTCTTGTACACTGCAGAATGCAGGCGCCCTGGGCTTAGCAACGTCCTGGGGTTGCGGCAGGCAATTCTTTATTGGCTTAGGGCCCAATCCTACTCCCAGCGAGGTCTGTGAAGAAACTCCCACTGACTGTAGCAGGAGCTGGATCAGACCTTTAAGGAATCCAACATGGAGACATTTTACCATGATGTTATTGACCAGTGAGTTTTTAGTTTGCAGATGATACTGCACAAGGCATATGTTATACAAAGATTATTACAGTGGAGTGTAGCGTGTGAGCACAGGGCTCTTAGGGTCACAGGTACAATCAGTGCTCAGGGCCAGCCCATTTGGTGAAGAACACGGTCAGGGCTGACCTGCTGCAGATCCTAGGGCAAGCTCTGGGCCAGCTTTACTCCCACGCTGCAACACACATACACACACGTGTGCTAGAGTGGGCGACCGTTGGCACAGGGATCAGCTATGCCTGCTTCACCCCATGGGACAGTTCTCCCACTACACATCTTCACAATTGGTCAGTTGCAAATGAGTCCAGCTCCTCTGTGATCCTTTTGGGGGAAAGGAGGGATTCTCTGTGGCCCAGCATTTTGTGCCCTTGTCATTGACAGCAATGTCCAGTGAGTATGCAATCCTCCGACTCCAGTCCAGGAGCACCTTCCCCCTCCTTTGCACTCCAAGTGTTCTCGTTACATGATGAGCCAGAGCACACGTGGCCTAGGATGACAGAAAAGCCAAATGAGATACAAACAAGCAATAATTTGTCCGGATTCCTTTTGTGAACTATTTCACTGAGGGTGACCCACCCTATGGAAACAAACCCCTATCAGACCCTTGTTAGCAGACTGCCAGGAAGTAAACAACAGTAGACTCTCAACAATCTAGCATGACAATATTCGCATGGCTTGTGTCAGTCAATTGCCCAGGGAGGCAGTGCAGTTAATGTCACTGTGACTTAAGTTTAAAGAAATAAAAGCAGCCCAAGGGCCAGGGAAAGAGCAGAAGGAACTCCTGCTGCCAAAAGGGCTGTGGGAAAAGGGAGAAGGGCTTTGAAATGTATTGGGATAAATAAATACCAGGTAAAATGCACAGGAACAAGGCAGAAGAAGGAATTAAGGCTGGATATTGAATAGCTGCTACGGAATCACTTTTTAAATTTGATCTCACTAAAGAGAAGAAGAGATCTTAGGACAGGGCTGGAGGGTCTTATTATTTTCTATTTCTTATTGCCCCAGAACAGCAACAAAGAGACACATGGAGCACTATAAACATGGTGTCTTGGGGTAACAGAATGGAGAGATGGCTCCCAGGGCACAGTACCTGCGGTGACACTGGCATCACAGGGAGGGCTGGGGGCAGCCTCTGATCCCCAAGCCAATGGCTTATACTCCAAATTTTTTGCTGTGTGCAGGATGGCTTGCCTGGGTGCGTCGGAGAAAGACCTTAGGGCAGGGCTTGACTAAGCTGTCAGGATATGTTCCTGGACGCAGTTAACCCATCTGTAAGATATTGGGAATGGCAGAAGAAGCCATGGAACCCAAAGAACCAATATCCTGATGTTCTTGTAGAAATGTGTGTGGACACCACCCTTTCCTTTAAATGCCAGACAGCCACTGAACCCAAACGTGACCCCAGGCTGGGTGGCTGCTCAGTGCCACAGACAGGATGATGTGCCTCGGAGATGGGGAAGCACAGAAACACTTGCATCATGAGGCAGAGCTCAATCTCTAGAGCAGCAGTGAGAGGGAGGCACCCAACAGCAGCCAGAGCAGGAGGTTGCTCCTCCGGCAGATGCACCACACATCCCTCACAGGCTCCTGCTGGAGAGGCGACAGCAGCTGCCAAGTTAGTGGCAGGTACTCCGAAGGGGACGATCTCCAAATGCAGGTGGGGTGCAGTTTCCTGCCTTCAGAGGCAACATTTCAGGAATGAGCCCCTTTGACAGATCCTGTGGACACATGAACCATGTAAAGCCTGTTACATTTACTTTACAAATGCTATATGCATCCTTATCGGAGGGCTTGCAATTGTGTTCCTGTTGCAGCAGAGGAGTTACCGGGTTTCCTGCAGGAACTAAAGTCACCAGGGTAACGAATGTCAGTCGCTAGGCAGGTGACAAGTCTGGGGACATTTTACCCTTCCCTTCCCCTCTGGGAAATGACACCGACTGGCTGGACCTGGTTCAAGGGGCTTGGGAGACAAAGAATGGAGAACTGCATAAAGTGACCAACGTGTCATGGAGATGGTCATTCATCCTTGATCCATGAATGGTTGTAAGACTGTGACTGGAGGGGCAGGTCCTGGGGAGGATCTGATCTACTCTGAAACCTGCCAGAGCCTCCAGGTGGAAGATGGGCAATGCCCAAAAGCCAGCCCTGCATATAGGCTCTATATTGTTTTTAAAATGTTCTCTCTGTCATGCTTTTGTTCTGAATATAAAATAGGACTTTGCTTCCTGAGAGCTGGCTGGCCACTGGTTTACCCTGTCATTGCCCCTGGCAGGACAGGACGGCAGGTGCTGAGCTGAAGCCAGCCTTGCTGAGATCATCACAGTGAAATGCGGAAGTCTGCAGCCGAAGGCCCCAGTCTGAAGGGAGAGGCTGAGAGATTTCCGCCAGAAACCTGAGAAAGGTGATGGCCTGAGACAACAGTGCGGGGGGGCCCTTACAGAGGCCATGAAGCAGTCAGAGGTGCAGTTACCTTGGGAACCATGACAACCCCAAAGTCTGGTTCTAGGGAGCTGGGCAGCAGAATCCAGTTCTTGTTTCACAAAGATATTCATGTGCCTAACTTTGTTACCTTGATGTTGCAGCCTTTGTCCTTCCACACCTTGTTCCTTACCCCCAAATGCAGCAGGCTAGCTCTTTGGGGCAGGGGCTGTGTCTTTCTGAGGGGGCTGGAAAGTGCCCCACCCACATCTAGGTGCTGTAAAAAAAAAATGAATTCTAATAACAATTGTTTGGTCATCTCCCAGCACCCCTGTATTCCAGCAGCTTTAGCTGTGGGTGGAGAAAAGAATGAACGGACCTTAAAGACATTGGGGAAGAAACAGCAGCAGCATGTGGAGGGATTCTGGATGTGTGGGGCCGGAAGGGGGCACATGGGATGTCTGAGTTATGAGCTGGGATGTGTGACAATAACTACAAAGGATTGGGTGATTGTCCTGGATGGAAAACAGCATTGGCATTGTCCGTCTGGAGCTCCTGGTGGGATCGTTCACTGTGATTGCTCTCATCAGACCCAGCATAGACTCTGCACAGCCTGCTGCAGTCCGCCAACCCCTGGGGTGATGCTATGAATGCAGATGGGATGCTGAGCCACCCAGCTGGTTGTCAGAGCAGCCTGGCAAGCAGCGAGAGCATTTCCCCTCCCTTCTCTGGAGTTGTCTGGTAACTGGGTTCCTGGAGGGGCGGGACTAGACCTGGTCACTGGCTGCTGCTGGCAGCATGCGCCTTGCAGTTCCAGTCCGCTGACAGCTGGGGATACATAGGCACGGTTCAACCTCATGGGCTCCCTAACCAGAGAGGAGACAAGTACACCCTCATGCACTGAGCTTTCCAAGTCAGCTCTTATAGCTGAGCCCAGGACCATTGCACGGTGACTGTCTGACGTTTCTCCAGGACATGTTTTTCCCCAGGATTCCTAGCTGATCTGTGATTCTGGTAGCAAGCCCAGGGAATGCCATGGAGTCAAGTCAGTAAGGTTGGATCTGCCATGTCCTTATGAGAGATTAGCTATGGATGGCTTTGTGTTTGGAGTGGTTCTCTCTGTTTTGGCCTCTCTCATTATTGCTACAAACACACTTGTTGCTGTTGCTTTGTTTAGGCTGATCCAGAAGAACGGCTGCACAGGACTGTATTTTGTCTTGAACCTCGCAGTTGCAGACTCTTTGGTTGGTGTCACAATCACTGGGCTGGTCACAGACGAGCTTTCCGCACACAGACACCCCACACCGAAGATGGTCTGCATCCTGAGGATGGCCTTCATCATCTCCCCTTCAGCTGCCTCCATACTCACCATGATCATGGTGACTTTTGACAGATACTTGGCCATTAAACGACCTTTCCAGTACTTCCGAATCATGAGTGGCCTGGTAGTTGGTGCCTGCATTGTGGGTCTCTGGCTGGCTGCCTGCTTTATTGGCTTTCTCCCAGTAATAGTGCAGGGCTTTCAGCAGAGCTACGAGGGGAAGTGCACTTTCTTTGGGGTTTTCCAGCCCACATACATGCTCATCGTCTTCTGTATCGGGTTCTTCCCAGCTTTGTTCATTTTCATTTACCTGTATTGTGACATCCTGAAAATTGCCTCTCTGCACGTACAGCACATCCGAAAAGTGGCACAGGTTGGGCTGTCAGGGAACAGTCCTTCGCCTCATAACACCAGTGACATGAAAGCCGTGAGGACCGTGGCTATTCTCATCGGGTGCTTTGTGCTGTCTTGGTCCCCTTTCTTCATAGCTAGCATTGTGAAGACCATGTGCCAGAAGTGCCTCCCATACGATGTCATTGAGAGGTACCTGTGGCTGCTGGGGCTCTGCAATTCTCTGCTGAACCCGCTGATCTACGCCTACTGGCAGAAGGAGGTGCGGCTGCAAATCTACCAGCTGTGCTTGTGCGTGAAGAGGAAAGTTTTCCCTCTCTTCCACATGGAGCGTGGCCCTCGGGTTCCCAGCAGGGGTCCAGCGCCAATTCGTGCCATATCCCACCCACAGCTCCAGGAGTGATACGGTAAGGAAAGGAAATGTGGGCTTTTCTCCTCTTCCTCCCCTGGCAGAGTCACAGGCTCGGAGGGTACCAAGATGGAAGGAACTTGCTGGGATGTCTGGGCCAGGCTTTTGGGCTCCATTTTGCAGACACTGGCAAGGCCAAATTCAGCCCTAATGTAAATGTTGCAACCACAGTTTCAGAAGCACCCACTGATCTGGCATGTCTCAAGTTGGGCACCAAAATTAATGGCCACTTATACAAACAGCCTTGGTCGATAGCGCTGAGTTTGCCAGGAACCACTCTCTGGCAATCAGCTCTGTGTCCATCTGGCTATGCCCTCTGGACACTTCCCCTAGTTCAACGCCTATACTTGGCCTTGGTTAAAGTTAAGTCCATTGACTCTTGGTTTTACCCCCAGAGCCCTGTGAAAACAGCCCTCCTCCCTCCCTTCCCAGGTTTAGGGTTTGTCTACACTGCAGCTGGAAGTGTAATTCCCAGCTCTGGTAGGCGGACCTGCATGAGCTCTGCCCGAGCTAATGCTCTAACAATAGTAGCATAAAGAAAAGGAGGACTTGTGGCACCTTAGAGACTAACCAATTTATCTGAGCATGAGCTTTCGTGAGCTACAGCTCACTTCATCGGATGCATGTATGAAGTGCATCCGATGAAGTGAGCTGTAGCTCACGAAAGCTTATGCTCAAATAAATTGGTTAGTTTCTAAGGTGCCACAAGTCCTCCTTTTCTTTTTGCGAATACAGACTAACACGGCTGTTACTCTGAAATAGTAGCATAGTTGCGGCAGCCTAGGTGGTGGCTCGGGTGAGTCATCCAAATACAACCCAGTCTGAGTCCCTAGGTATGTATTCGGGCAGCTGTCACACTACCATGCTATTTCTAGCATGCTAGCTTGAGCAGAACTATCACGTGGATGTATGTCTGAGCTAGGAATTACTCCTCCAGCGGCTGTGCAGACTTACTCTTCAAGCAAGCATCTCCCTTGCCAACCCCACTGGCTAAATGAGCTCCAGGCCCCACAGCAGATCTCTGCTCCCACCATCAGGCTGGTCACCTCCTCTGAAGTTCTTCTGGCTTTTTTGTAAAGCGAGGTTCCTCAAGTTAAGTGCAGCCCCTGGTGCAGGCTCCTCACACTGGGCAAGAGGACCCTCTGTCCTCTGAGTCTGGCCCGGCCCAGCCCAGAACAGGCCTTTGTCACAGCAGCCTCACCATCAGCTCAGGACCCCTTTCCAACACTGACACACCTCCCAAGGAATTAGCTGGGAAGCAGCCCGTGACAAGGGGTGACCTGAAGTCTCCTGCAGGTGCTGTATCCTGCTCTCCAGAGCTGAGGTTATTTCAGATCACCCAGAGGAAAATTGAATGGTGGCGTGAGACAACAGCCAGGTGCAGCCCTGCTCTTTACCTGGAGAATCACAAAAAGCGCACACAGCGAAGACGCACAGCTTGGGGCTCAGTCTGGCAGAAGCAGGCGTGCTTTGGCAGGGATTGTATATGTTTCCTCCTGCCCTCTAGGCAGTGGGTGGCAGCTGAGTGAGGCAGGGCAGTGAACCTTGCACCATCAGTTAGCACCTGCCTGGAAGGGAAGACACAATAAAGAGCAGCTCAAACCCAAACTGCACACTGAAGGGGGTGGGGGCGGGAATGGGGGAACCGCTCACTTGGGCCATTCACTCCTTTTCCCACCCCTACATCACCATGGCCGGCGTGCATAATATGCTGGGAAGAGGTCAGTGAGGGATGTGTGGGCGGGTACAGGTCACAGAACATGGCCGAGAAGGCCTGGCCCAGCGCAGAATAAGCCTCTGCCAGCAAACCTGGACATTTTTAAAATGTATCATTCCCACATGAACGTAGGGAGGGGGCTGGAGCCGAGAATCATAGAATATCAGGGTTGGAAGGGACCTCAGGAGGTCATCTAGTCCAACCCCCGGCTCAAAGCAGGACCAATCCCCAATTAAATCATCCCAGCCAGGGCTTTGTCAAGTCTGACCTTAAAAACTTCTAAGGAAGGAGATTCTACCACCTCCCTAGGTAACGCATTCCAGTGTTTCACCACCCTCTTAGTGAAAAAGTTTTTCCTAATATCCAACCTAAACCTCCCTCACTGCAACTTGAGACCATTACTCCTTGTCCTGTCCTCTTCTACCACTGAGAATAGTCTAGAACCATCCTCTCTGGAACAACCTCTCAGGTAGTTGAAAGCAGCTATCAAATCCCCCCTCATTCTTCTCTTCTGCAGACTAAACAATCCCAGTTCCCTCAGCCTCTCCTCATAAGTCATGTGTTCCAGACCCCTAATCATTTTTGTTGCCCTTCGCTGGACTCTCTCCAATTTATCCACATCCTTCTTGTAGTGTGGGGCCCAAAACTGGACACAGTACTCCAGATGAGGCCTCACCAATGTCGAATAGAGGGGGACGATCACGTCCCTCGATCTGCTCGCTATGCCCCTACTTATACATCCCAAAATGCCATTGGCCTTCTTGGCAACAAGGGCACACTGCTGACTCATATCCAGCTTCTCGTCCACTGTCACCCCTAGGTCCTTTTCCGCAGAACTGCTGCCTAGCCATTCGGTCCCTAGTCTGTAGCTGTGCATTGGGTTCTTCCGTCCTAAGTGCAGGACCCTGCACTTATCCTTATTGAACCTCATCAGATTTCTTTTGGCCCAATCCTCCAATTTGTCTAGGTCCCTCTGTATCCTATCCCTGCCCTCCAGCATATCTACCACTCCTCCCAGTTTAGTATCATCCGCAAATTTGCTGAGAGTGCAATCCACACCATCCTCCAGATCATTTATGAAGATATTGAACAAAACCGGCCCCAGGACCGACCCCTGGGGCACTCCACTTGACACCGGCTGCCAACTAGACATGGAGCCATTGATCACTACCCGTTGAGCCCGACAATCTAGCCAACTTTCTACCCACCTTATAGAGCATTCATCCAGCCCATACTTCTTTAACTTGCTGACAAGAATGCTGTGGGAGACCGTGTCAAAAGCTTTGCTAAAGTCAAGAAACGATACATCCACTGCTTTCCCTTCATCCACAGAACCAGTAATCTCATCATAGAAGGCGATTAGATTAGTCAGGCATGACCTTCCCTTGGTGAATCTATACCAGGGGAATCTATACCAGGGATTTCTAAACAGCGGTACATGTACCCCTGGGGGTATGTGAGACATCTCTGGGGGGTGCGCAGGAGAAATTGTGTAATGGAGGGGTTTATTTATTTATTATTTGATCGCATTTTTCATGATAGGCTATTCAGACGAAGGTTTAAAACTCTGTGGGAATTTGTTACATAAAATATAGTAGTTAATTTACTTCAAGATATACCAATGAGAACACAGAGACACCGACGTACAGAGCTCTCACCTCCAATCACTGTACAGTGCAGGTTCAGTTGCCCAGCAATTGTCCAGTCTAAGTGAGCTCAGAACTGAGTCAGGGTTTTGTGGGGGGCGGGGGTGTTGTTATATACATCGCACTGTAACTGTGTCTGTACGGAACCGTGAAATATGGGCAGATGGCTAAAGACAGGTAGCTGTTAAGAAGAAGACACAAAGTATCAGTGAGGAGAAGGGTAGGGATTTGCGGGCAGTTGGTAGAGCTGGAAGGGGATACGCAATAAGAAAAGTTTGGGAACCTCTAATCTATACCAAGCTCTGGCTTGTGGGGTTGTCAAAGGGTGTGCCTGCCCTGTAGCACCCCCTTCTGGCAAAGTGTGGTTCTTTTGAGGCCTGTCTTAGCTCAGGCACCCTTAAAAAAGATACTTAAAACATTCCTCCTTCTGGGGTCCTGCGTATTACCGCCAGCACAAAGTCTGTCAAGAGAAAAGTCAGCCCTTCAGACTCCAGCCCAGTTTCAGTTAGGCCCAGCCTACGGGTGCCAGGTGTCCGCTTTTCAACCGGAATGCCCGGTCGAAAAGGGACCCTAGCGGCTCCGGTCAGCACTGCTGACCATAGGCGCTGACTTCTAATGGCACCGGTGGGTGCTCGACCCCCTCTGCTCCCACCCCGACTCCACCCCTACTCTGACCCCTCCCACCTCCATTCCAACCCCTTCCCCAAAGTCCCTGCCCCAACTCCACCCCCTCCATGACCCTATTCCCACTCCTTCCCCAAATCTCCACCCCAGCCCAACCTCTTCCCCGCCTCCTCCCCTGAGCGTACCACGTTCTCGCTCCTCCCCACTCCCTCCTGGAGCTTGCTACAGCTGTTTGGCAGTGGCAAGCGCTGGGAAGGAGGGAGGGAGGGAGGAGCTGGGACATGGCATGCCTGGAGGAGGCAGAGGTGGCGCAGCGGAGGCGAGCTTGGGCGGGGGGCAGGGCAGGGAGCTTGGCTGCTGGTGGTGCAGAGCACCCACTAATTTTTCCCCGTGGAGCACCCACGGAGTCAGCACCTATGCCACTGACCGGGCTGTTAAAAGTCTGGTCATTGGCGCAGCTGAGCTAAGGCAGGCTCCGTGACTGCTGTGGCTCCACGCAGCTCCTGGAAGCAGTAGCATGTCCCCCCTCAGGCTCCTACGCCATGTCCCCTCTTCACAGCCAATGGGAGCTGCTGGTGCGGTGCCTGCGGATCAGACAGCAAGAGAGCCGCCTGGCTGCACCTCCTCTTAGGAGCCGGAGGGGGAACATGCTGCTGCTTCCAGGAGCTGCTTGAGGTAAGTGCCGCCCAGAGCCTGCACCCCGACCCCCTCCCGTGGCCCAACCCCTGATCTCCCTCCTGCCCTCCAAACTCCTCAGTCCCAGCCTGACCCCAGATCCCACACCCCCAGCCAGAGCCCTCACCCCCTACACACTCAAACCCCCTGCCCTAGCCCTGATCCTCCTCCCACCCTCTGAACCTCTCAATCCCAGCCCAGAGCACCCTCCTGCATCCCAAACCTCTCATCCCCAACCCAGAGCCCACACCCCCAGCCGGAGCCCTCACCCTCCCCTGCACCCCAACCCCTGCCCCAGCACAGAGTCCCCTCCTGCACTCCAAAACCTTCAGCCCCAGCGTGGAGCCTCCTCCCTCACCCTGAGCCCATTTCTAGCTGAACCCTGGAACCCGCACCCCCAACCCAAAGCCCATACCCACTCCAACACCCCAACCCCCTGCCTCAGCCTGAAGCCCCCTCCCATACTCCAAACCCCTCAAGTCCACCCCCCATCCCAGAGCCCCCTCCTGCACCCCAAACCCCTCATCTCTAGCCCCACCCCAGAGCCCACACTCCCAGCCAGAGCCCTCACCCCCTCTAGCATCCCAACCTAGTGCCTCAGCCCGGAGGCCCCCCCCCCCGCACTCTGAACTCCTTATTTCTGGCCCCACCCGAGTCTGCACCCCCAGACAGAGCCCTCACCCCCTCACCCACTGAGCCAGCCCCATGAAAATGAGCGAGTGAGTGAGTGAGGGTGGGGAGAGCGAGCGACGGGGGGGAGTGGGCCTTCGAGAAGGGATGAGCCAGGGGTGGGGCCTCAGAGGAGGGGCATAGCAGGAGTGGGGCAAGGGTATTCAGTTTTGTGCAAGTAGAAAGTTGGCAACTCTACGCTCCACCCTGAGGATCTGTCTTCCCTTCAGAGAGCCAGCATTCTTCTGGCATGATGTCCCAAGCCAGGCCCTGGGGATCAGGTTAGCACTAGTCATGCTTAACATCAGCATTTGTGACCTGGACAAAGAACTCAGCTGCTCAGTAATGAAATCTGCAGGTAATACTAACCGGGGGGCTCTGCAAACCCCCGTGAGGAGGTGAGATAATCCACAGGGACCGCAGAGAGACTAGAACCCTGGCTAGGAAATGGCAGCAGGAGACAACACAGCTAATCCCGCTGGAGACAAACAATGTGAACCCCAGCTTTTATGTGGCACTGGGGAGCCTGGAGCCAATGAATCATGGTGGCGAAAGCAAGCTGGAGAAGGCAGTGGCTCCCTTTTAGCTTCTCTGCCCACCAGGGCAGACATTTCCGTTTTGGGACTGCCAGTGTTCTGCACCAACTTCACTGCCAGGCCTCCAGCCATTCCCTATGGAGACAGCTGCCCAGCCACCTGTGACTCACTGACTGGTATTCAACCCAAGCTCTTGCTTTCCTAGGCTAGGCTACCCACATAGGCAGTTGTGTAATTGGGCAGAGCTGGGGCTCAGCACCTGCAGGAGCCTGGGAAGGACGGTACTGAGAGGGCTAGGTTTGCCCAGGCTGTACCACAGAATGGACCAACGTGGGGCCTAGGGCCTTGCCTCATCTCTGCCCCTCTTGGGGTTAGGGTGTGCCCTTGGAGTGCATCAGTGGAGCAGTCCTTGTGCCCCTCCCCCCCCCCGAGACTATGATCATTACTGGCCTGTGTGCAGAGCATGCAATGGACCCCATGAACACCCCACAGGAGTCAGGGAAGTCTGGCCTTTAATATCATCCCACCACACCTAGTGACCTATCATGATCCCTGGGCAGGCTGCCCTTCTGAGACCCTCCTCCAGTCCCCCAAGTGCCTCCCTTTCAAATGGCAGGCCTGTGCCTTCACTCTTCTTTGGGGTGGGATCCCTCAATCCAACTACTCTCCTACTGGGTCTCTCGGTTACATCTCCCTGGGTTCCCTCCATGTTACCTAGCAGGCCCAGCTTGGCTTGCACACTGCCCGAGCTCTACTTCAGGAGCCCGTGGTCAGTGAGGCTTGGTCTACACTTTAAATTTAGGTTGACATAGCTATAGCTTTCAGGGGTGTGAAAAATCCACACCTCTGAGTATGCCGACCTAACCCCGGAGTAGATGCAGGTAGGACAATGGAAGCATTCTTCTGTTGACCTAGCTACCATCACTGGGGGAGGTGGAATCCTTTCCATCACTGTAGTCAGTGTCTACACTACGGGGTTATACTGGCATAGCTACGGTGCCATAGCTATGCTGCTGGAGTCCCCATAGTGTAGACGTGGACTACTAGTATGCAGTGACACAGAAACAGTTTCTCCAAAATAAAGCATGATTTATTTTGCTCCAGAAGTGGATTTAAACATAAGACAGAGACCTATATGCATATTCTCTTACCTATGCTTGGCATCCCCCTCAAGCCCACAGGCGACGTGGGAACTGCCAGCTGGGGAAGGCTAGCCGCTAGCCCCACTCCTTCTGTCCGAGGCCCCGCCCCTTCCACACACTCCCTATGCTGGAGCCCAGAGCCCCTCCAATGTGGCTGCCGGCCCCCACCCCAGGCTAGCGCCCCCAGCCCCAGAGCACTAGGAGGGGAGGCGGGTAGAACGGCCCCAGCCTCCCCAACCCCAGAATGCTGGGAGGGCGGGGGGCATGGCACGGCCCAGCCCAAGCCGGGGCCAACGTACAAGAGGACAGGAGCCACAGAGCAGGAAGCAGGGGGAAGGGGGGGATGGAGCGTGGGGCGGGGCCATGCCTGGCTGTTTGGGGAGGCACAGCCTCTCCCAGCCTATGATACTCACCATCCATGCTCAAGCCCCCAGGTAGACATGACTTAGCCTGTCCCCATTCTCCCTGGGCGCCAAGTTACAGCTTGCTTGCAGGAGCCATTGACTCTGTCAGTCTGCCAGAAGAATACCCAGAGCAATAAATGTACTGGGAAAAATCGATGCCATGTTATTCTAGCGGCAAATGTATTCCAGCACTTGCTTAGGACTTGCCTTAGCTTCCACTCTGTGAGCAAGCACATTCAACTCATCATATAACTCTGCTGAATCTATATTCTTTGTATCGTCATCCATCAGGGAAAACTGGAGATCAGTGGACTGTTCAAAAAATACCTCAGGACTGCTTGAAGACAATTTCAGTATTTCATACAAAGCACCGAAAGGCTTGCTATGTTTTTGAAGTTGAGAAAAATTTTCCCCAACCGACTGTATGGCAGTACTGACTACTTGATAAAATAAGTATCAGGGGATAGCCGTGTTAGTCTGTATCCACAAAAACAACAAGGTGTCCAGTGTGACCTTAAAGTCTAACAGATTTATTTGAGCATAAGCTTTCATGGGTAAAAATCCCACTTCTTCAGATGCAATGCATCTGAAGAAGTGGGTTGCATCTGAAGAAGTGGGATTTTTACCCACAAAAGCTTATGCTCAAATAAATCTGTTAGTCTTTAAGGTGCCACCGGACACCTTGTTGTTGATAAAATCCCGTTCACTTTGAAGTTCAGGGTCAACAATTGCAAGCCTCGTAATCAAACTGAGTCTTTTTCCTTTGGCTTCAGATGTGAATCTCTTCCACAAATCTTCCTTGTATGCAAAGCAATTCTGCTCAAAACTGATCTGACCAACAGTTTTGCAAGAAGCCTCATAGAACTGCCAGTTGTTCAGTTGCTTGATGCAGATCAAATTCTACCATTTGTAAAGTCTTGCTCACTATTTAAACCTCAAACAAAGCATCATGCAACACCACAAAGATGCACTGAAAACTGAAATTAAGCTTCTGTCCAGGGATGGATCTTGCTTCTGCAAGAAATTTGGTTCCAGAAGTACCAACCAGTGTTGCATCATCAGCTAAGGATAAAACCCTGCGCCACGCAGGGCTGAAGTCCAAAGCCCTGAGCCCCATGCTGCACAGGGTTGAAGCCCCAAGGCTCGAGCTTAAAACTAGAGGGGAGGGGGTTTGCAATTTTTTCTAGTGGGGAGGGTCATGTTTTTCAGTCCAAACAGGTTGAGAAACACTGCTTTAGAGTAAACCTCATGCATCTGTTTCTGTACTCTACTATTCTTTCCGTTTGTATTAGCTCTGTGGTCAACCTTGCCCTTTTATGTCTGCAAGAGGTGGTTCCATCTCACTTAACTTCTGGAGAAGAGCTTCCGTCATATCTGCACCACCTGAATCATCCAGTTTCACAAACACCAAGTGTTCGTGGCTTTCCACATTTACATCTTGTTTTCTGCCCTTACCTGCCATGTGATCCAGACGAACCCGGGGTGGTGGTCCAAGAGGTGACCCGGCCATTGCCTAAACAAACATAGGAGGCCATAGAGGAGGAAGTCCAGGCAATATTGGAGCTGGGTATTATTGAGCACTCCCAGAGCGAATGACAGAGCCCCGTTGTCCTCGTCCCAAAGCCATTTGGGAGCTGGCGGTTTTGCATAGACTTCCAGAGAGTAAATGCCTTTCGAAGTTTGACACCTATCCGATGCCCCATGTCGATGAGCTCCTCGACCAGCTTGGGGAAGCCTGCTCTATCACCACACTAGATCTCACGAAGGGGTACTGGCAGATCCCCTTGGACCCCACGTCCAAGGAGAAGACAGCGTTCGCCACCCCTTCAGGGATGTACCATTTCACCCGGATGCCTTTCAGCCTCCATGGGTCTCCGGCAACCTTCCAGTGCTTGATGGATCGGCTTTTGCAACCACTCACCAAGTACACCGTGGCCTACTTGGACGATGTGATCATCTATGGCAGCCACTGGGAGGAACATGTCAACCAGGTATCGGCTGTCCTCCAGGACCTCCAAGCGGCTGGTCTTACAGCCAATCCAAAAAAAGGTCAGATCAGGCAACAGGAGACCACTTATCTGGGGTTCATCTTGGGCCAAGGGCAGGTACGACCCCTCATCGGAAAAGTCCAAGCACTCCAGGAATATCAGGCGCCGACAACAAAGAGGTGGTGTGTCAATTCTTGGGCTTAGCTGGATATTACCGGCGGTTTGTACCCCACTTCGCAACCATTGCCACCCCTGTGACAGAGCTCCTGACCAAAGACAGCCCCCACTGAGTTTGCTGGTCCGATGAATGTGAGAAGGCCTTTCAAACCATCAAAGAACGGCTGAGTAGCGAGCCAGAACTCTTCAGCCCTGACTTTCATCGTGGATTCATCATTCATACCGATGCCTCAGGAGTAGGGCTTGGGGCAGTCCTCTCCCAGGAGGTGGACGGGGAGGAACACCCTATCATTTACCTCAGTCAGAAGCTGTTCCCCAGAGAAAGGAATTACTCTGTTAAGTGGGCTATTACATCCTCGGAGTCCCCTTTATATTAGTTACGGACCATGCACCCCTGAAGTGGCTCAGTAAGATGAAGGACACTAATGCCAGGCTTATGCGGTGGTACCTGGCTCTGCAGCCCTATGCCGTCACCATTCACCATCGGGCAGGAAGGGACAACGCCAATACGGACTTTCTATCCCCTTCAGACAGCAGCACACTCCATGCTAGACAGAATGGGTCAGAAATGTCCCTGATGTCACCCAATTGCCTTCAGAAGGGTTACACCAGTGATAAACTGGGCCCCTCCAAATGTTTCTTGCTCTTTCTTAACTCATCCCCTCTCTGATCATTTCTTTCTCGTCTCTCTATTCCCTGCAAAGTACCAGTCTCTCTGAGGTACTACAGTGCCCAGACTGGAACACAGCACCTGTCCTCTCCCATTGTTTCTGGGACATTCCAGTACGATGAATGTGAGGGCCACGTAAGTGCCTAGACTGAGCAAATTGAATCTGCATGAGACATAGCTACTTCACAGGTTTATAAAAGCCAAACAGTCTGCTTGGCCATCAGCGCTGAGCGCGAGACAGATGGAGGGAAATGGAGAGAGTATACTTGTCTGTCACAAAGCACTAAATAAACTAAATGCCACATAAGAGATATGCAAAGCAATGTTTCTTAGCAAACAGGAGGAAGAGGCGAAGCTAGTGGGACTGGGCACAGAGAGTAACTATTAGTGACAAGATCCACAATTGTCACTGAACTCAGACACGCTGCTTCCTTCCCCTGACCTGAGGAAGAACTCAGTGTAGTTCGAAAACTTGTACCTTCCACCCGCAGAAACTGATCCAATAAAAGAGATTACCTCACCCACCTTGGCTTCCTCCATTAGTGACAAGAACATTTTGGCTTGGGCCTCCATAGGGGAACCTACATTATTCAGCACTTCCATTAAGTGATCTAGAGAAAGGTGCATTCAACCCTTTGCCAAGCGCTGGTCAGACCCACACAAGTGACCCCAGACCCCAGCTCCAGAGAGCAAGCTGGAAAGATCAGAACTGTGAGCGCGCACAACCAGAGGAGTTCCAAACTCAGACGTACCTGATTGTACACAAGGGAGGAGGCCTCACCCCTCAGAGTCACACGGGAGCATGGCAGAAAATAAAAAAGCTCATGATGTGAGGCCATTTCCATGCCCGGGTTGCATGAGAGGAGGGAGTGGACACTGCAGTTTAGGGAATACAGAGAAAATAGAATGGGCACCAAAAAGAGGAGCCACTAAGGAAATGCACTGATTTGGGGCGAGATTCGACTTTGCCAGCCTTACCCAGGCTCTACATCCCAGAATCACTGTAGTGCTGAGTGCAACCAGCATGTCCTCTTCTCCCCATCCCCCCCACCCCCACCCCAGGCTCCCCTGCACTTCACCCACATGAAGCCCAATGGCTGAAATGACATCACCCAAAGAAGGCAAGATCGTTGTCCTCTGAGAGCAGCTGCTCCCGGAGCAGGAGTCCTCACCCTCTGCATGGGGGCTACATAAGCAGCACTTGCTCCCATTCTGGGAGCATGCCTGCCACAGGCAGGCAAGGGCAGACCTGGGTAACAATCAAAGTCAATGGGCAGCCGTGCCTGCTTACCCTAACGCTGAGTCAGATCCACTCCATTCCTCAGGAACATTGCAAAGGAAATAAACGAAGTAATATCAAAGGGCACACGTCCACCCCAAACCGAGGTCTCCCCCAAGAGTGCCCATTTAACACTGAAACAGCAGCATTAATGCCCAGCCAGCTTCTGGCTTCCCACAGTCCCACGCTCAGCCGCCTTCCCCACTTCCCAGCAGATTGATCCAGGGGCTAGGGGTGTTAATAAAGCCCATTTCCCAGCTATGGATATAGAGACACAGAACAAGCTTTCCCCACAGCCCTGTCCTGCACCGCTCTGTCAGCCTACAACAGCATACCAGCACCTCCTCAGCCCCAGGAGCTGTGGAGGGAGCTGCCATGGGTTTGGGGTCAGGCAGAGTTGGGAGGAAAACTCCCCCCTCACTCCAGATCCCTCTGTTGGCTTGTTTTTTTCCTGATGGACACAGACACCAGCCAGGGTGTTCCAAGAGGGTATTTTGTAATTTTGGATTTGGAAGTTAAAGGAAAAATTAAGAGAAAATGAAAGGCCGGAGCATCTCATCCCGTGGAGACTCCCCCAGGAGGGGCAGGGACTGGAAAGCGCACTCCATTGATGAACGAATTCTGTAATCAGTTGGCATGGCAAAGCACCAATAGGTGACACTTCTAGGGAAAGATGTGGAAGAATATGGAAATTTGCAAGAGAAAGGCCTGCCAGGCATTACCTTGTACAGCGGGACGATGATTCAGAAAACAAGGGATTGATTTGGAAGGTTACCATAGTTACACTTTCTGCACTGGGGAATTCCTGAGCCACATTAATTCTGCTAGTGCATAAGCTAGGTTAGGCAATTCATTTCCTCCTCATATCTTCCATAATGACTGGAAATTACTCTGAATTGCTATCTATGAGAGCTGACTTACAGCCTGTGCCTGTGGGGATAACAGTTCAACTGACCTGCAATCTGGGTGAATCAAGCGCATTCACACTCATTTACAGAACGGCAACTGACAGTCATCTACGTCACAACTGCACTTGGCTTTTGACATTTCAGTTGCCAGGCTATCTGTGGTGGATAATGAGAGAATGAACTAAACTCCTCACACAGCATAGGCAACGGGGGTTGGTGGAGATGCTTCTAAAAATGGACTTGATCCTTGCTGAAATATTTCCGCTATGTTAATTCAGGAGAATGCTGCTCTTTGTAGGTGGTTAGGAGTCATGGAAAACTATATGAACCGTACTCAAGGGAATATGGCATGAAAGGAATGGAGGTAACTGAATCATAGGACTGGAAGGGATCTCAAGAGGTCATCTAGTCCAGTCCCCTGCACTCACCGCAGGACTAAGTATTATCTAGACCAGGGGTCAGCAACCTGCGGCACGTGTGCCAAAGGCGGCATGTGAGCTGATTTTTACTGGCATACTGCTGCCAAGCCGGGGTCCTGGCCGCCAGCCCTGCTCAGCCTGCGGCCTGTCTGGGTGAACGGAACTCCAGGCCACCAGCAGGCTGAGTGGGGCCAGAGGCCAGGACCCCGGTTGGTAGGAGCCAGCAGACGGAACCCAAGACAGCTCAGCCTGCCGCTGGTCTGGGGTTCCATCCACTGGCTTCGCTCAGCCCACTGACGGTCTGGAGTTCTGGCCGCCGGCCCCACTCAGCCCGCTGCCAGCCTGAGTGAACAGAACCCCTGGATGGCAGCAGGCTGAGCGGGTCTGGCGGCTGGAACCCCGATTGGCAGGAGACGGTGGAACCCCAGACCGGCAGCGGGTGAGCCGCTGCCGGTCTGGGGTTCTGTCTGCCACCCAGCTCAGCCCGCTGACAGTCCGGGGTTCCGGCCACCGGCCCCTTGCCAGCTGGGGTCCCAGCCATCTGCCCCGCTCAGCCTGCTGCCGGCCTGGGGTTCCAGCCACCCGGCCCCCTGCCAGCTGGGGTCCGGGCCTCCGGCCCTGCTCAGCCTTCCTGCTGGCTTGGGGTACTGGCAGCCAGCCCAGGGCTCTGCTCCTGGCCTGGGCCCAGCACTCTGCAGCCCTTATAAAAAATTACACTACAATTAGCTTAAAAACTTGAAAACTTAAAAAAATTGTATGTTACAGTAATGGTTAAAAAATGTATAATGTTAATAAATACATAGGTTTGATGACACAAAGTAGTTGTACTTATGTGCCTGTGCTTAATTTGTGTTTTTGATGATTTACCTTCTAAAAAAAATCTGGCAGGTCTCGCACCCCCAGAAAGGGCATCTCGCATCCCCAGGGGTGTGTGCACCCCAGGTTAAGAACCACTGCACTAAACTGATAAGATCTGCATTTTAATTTAATTTTAAATGAAGCTTCTTAAACATTTTAAAAACCTTGTTTACTTTCCATATAACACTAGTTTAGTTACATAATATAGATTTATAGAGAGAGAGACTGTCTGAAAACATTAAAATGTATTACCGGCACGCGAAACCTTAAATTAGAGTGACTAAATGAAGATTCAGCACACCACTTCTGAAAGGTTGCCAACCCCTGATCTAGACAGGTGTTTGTCTAACCTGCTCTTAAAAATCTCCAATGATGGAGATTCCACAACCGCCCTAGGCAATTTATTCCAGTGCTTAACCACCTTGTCAGTTAGGAAGTTTTTCCTAATGTCCAACCTAAACCTCCCTTGCTGCAATTTAAGCACATTGCTTCTTGTCTTATCCTCAGCTCAAGGGAGCTGGAGTGAAATTTGGGAAAAGGGAGCCAAGTGTTCAGGAGCGTACTCATGCACAACTTAAATAACAAGTTTGTGCAGGTGGGCAAAACTACTACATGTGCCCAGTCACCAAGTTGTGTGCTGGGGGACATGTAAATACACACTGGACAACGTAGACCAAGATGGAGCTGCCCTTTCAGGGTAATGTAATCCTGTTACAAGTCAAGTTCCCCATATCTAGCCCATCACGGAAAGGGGGAAAGTACCCAAAGAACCACTTTCTTTGTCTGATTATGGGTGGGAGACAACATCCTGGAGAAATTAGACTGCTGGGTGTTCTCACCAGGATTGGGGGATTCATCTGTTACTGGGTCTCTTTGGAGCAGAAGTTTAGCAGGTGCAAATTAGATTGTATAAAAGCATGTTCTTGTGCCTGTGCAGATGCCTCAGGTCTCTGGACCAGATCCCAGGCTGACATGGGAGAGAGGAGAACACCTCTGTGGACCGAGTCAGATGAGACACAAGATGAAGGATCATGGCGCTTACTGGAAGGGGAGAGCTGTGTGATGGGAGCTGTGCATCCCAATGGGACCTGGGACAGGGGAGGAAGCCATTGCTCTGCCAGATGCCGATCTGAGAGCTAGCGCTCTGACAGAGCAGAGGGGTGGAGTTCCGCGCCCAGCCATGCCCTTCTCTCTGAGAACGCAGCCATGCAGTGACTTGGGGATAGGCACTGTATGGACGGAGCCTGCTCTTGAATGGTCCCTTAGAATATGTGCTAACTACTTATGCTAAACTATCTGTTCCACCTTGTCCTTAGCTGTGATACTCTTGGTACTTTTCCCAGCCCATCAGAGGAACTCTGTGTAAGCTTGAAAGCTTCTCTCTCTCTCTCACCAACAGGGTCCAAAAAGAGAGATTACCTCAGCCATTTCGTCTCTCCAGTCAAGACTGTGCTGGTTTTATCTAGCTCAAGAGGGGAAGAAAGTGAGCAGTGCCAGTGAGAGAGGGAAGGGGGTGTCCTGCCTGCATCTACCGCTGGTGCCTGAGTACCTCTGTAGAGGCAGCCTCCCTCACCCACACCCCGGCAGCAC
The DNA here is from genome assembly GCF_965152235.1 of Eretmochelys imbricata. Classification (NCBI taxonomy): domain Eukaryota; kingdom Metazoa; phylum Chordata; order Testudines; family Cheloniidae; genus Eretmochelys; species Eretmochelys imbricata. The sequence continues at coordinate 61,384,958 of NC_135580.1, read as the reverse complement.
ACTAGTGTCCCACGGGAATGCTTCCAATACCTGCACCCATAGGCACTGACTCCGTGGGTGCTCCAGTCCTGGAGCACCCACAGAAAAAAAATAGTAGGTGCTCAGCACCCATCAGCCACTACTGTTCAGCGGTAGCACTGATCAGCTGTTTGGCAGCAGGGGAAGGGGCTTAGGGAAGAGCAGAGGGCGGGCCGGGGCCCCAGGGGAGGGAGCGGAGTGGGGACAGGGGGGCTGAGCGCGGGTGGAGCACCCCTGGGGAAAAATAGAAGTCAACGCCTGTGCCTGCACCAGCGGTGACTCCTATTTATGCAGGTTCCTACTCACTCATGGACCGTGGCTTCTGGCCACCATCTCCAGTTCCTTTCACTAGGACTGGTGGTGGGCTGCTTTGCTGGGAGGAACCATTAGACTTTCAAGTCTCCTGTTTGTTTTTAATTGACTCGTGGGATTTGCACATTTGGGGCTTGGGATCCTGCCAGGCCACACCTGTCTGCATGAAATGGAACCACTTCCAGCTTCTCCTATTCATTGCGCAGCTGGGGAGACTATAGCTCCCAGCATGCAGTGCTCCAGCCTAACCTCTGTGCCATCCCATCTAATCAAACTAGAGCATGGCATGTGGGGCCTATAAACCCCACAGATGTAATGAGGAGGGCAGGGCAGCCACAAGATCCACCTTGGACACCACCCCTTTCTCAGCTTGCCCTAACCCACATCCTGGAGCATTCCCTGCAAGCCCATGCTGGCCAGAGGCCACCTGAGATGCTACCCAAGTTTTCCTGCTTTGTTTCAGCAGTGGCAAAGAACATCCCGACTCTGTAGCAACCAGGTTGTAGCAACCAGGCAAGGAACTAACAAACTTCAACAGGACTTTATTTTTAAAGTGGAAACCTCTTTACCCCCCTCCTTCCTGGTTCCTGTCCTTTCAGACTCCCAACAGCCAGTGCTCCCAGTTCTAATCATTACAAGCAGCATCTAAACACCACATTCCCTCCTCTCTCAAGAAACTCTCCCAATTAAAATAAACATTGTTGTTCTAACCACAGGAACAAAAATGAAACAAGACACTATACTGTTGGCAGAGATATTACACTGAAAACACTGCAGATACTACATAACGGTCTCTAGTCCAGACAGGTGGTCGTCTGGGTCTGACAGGCCGTCTCTCAAGCCCCGGTTCCAGTGCAATGTCTTGTTGTGTTGACACTATGGTGAAGTCATCCAATGCAGACTGGGTGTTCGTATAATCTCCTCTTGGTGCATAGGCAGGTGCAAGATAAGAAGCATTCCATACCCACCCATCAGAAAGTCGATAGGTGTAAGGTCCCTTCTTCTCTATGATTTTAAGAGGAGCTGTGAATTTATGGTCCCCTTTGCATAAAATTCCAGGTTTTCATATTCTAACAAAGGAACCACACAAAAGGCGAATGCCTCCACCCTTCTTCTGTGTCACTACTATAGGTGAAACCCATTCTGAGGAGTCAATCTCTTCAATAAATGTCCTTTTGAACAAGTTTTCTAAGTTCCCCTGAAACAGCTTCCCTGACTGAAAATGGTAAGCGCCGTAACTTCTGTGGTACAGGCATCACATTATTCCGCATTTTAACTTTATGCAGAAACCCATAAGCACAGCCGAGTTTCTCCTCAACCTGGTGCTGGGTCCCAGCTGAAACTGGTGTGTGTACCGCAAGAGTGGTTTGCTGAGGAAGATCAATTCGTCCATTAACTACCCCGAGATTTAAAACAGCCAATAAATCTCTGCCAAGAATAGGAGTGCCTTCGTGGACAATGTAGAACTCTGCAGTTACACAGCAATCACCAAAGGTAGCTATTGCTGGCAGGCAGCAATGTACTGGAATATGGTTTTTCTAATAACACACCAAGTGAAGTTTGGGTTCAGTAAGAGACACATCTTTAAAGTAATGCAGATAGATGGAATCAGGTAGTATAGATACTGCTGAGCCAGTGTCCAACATTAGCTGAATAGAATGTGATTTGCCTGCGGGTATGGTGGAAACGTTTACAGTGCACTTTATTTGTTCTGGAGTATGTGCAGTAGTGATTTTGTCCACGCTCAGCACAGTAACATCTGGTATTGTAACTGCATGCACCTGTTGATCGAACTGGCTGCTCTGACATACTTTAGCAAAATGTCCAATCTTTTCGCAATGATTGCACTGAGCTACTTTTGCCGGACATCCTGTGTAGCTTACAAGGTGTTGTGGGGATCCACAGCAAAAACATGCTTTTACTGTATTTTGAATTTGCTGATTCGGTGTTTTCCATTAGTTTTCCTCTTGTAATCATTTGTCTGCAGCGATAGTGAACTTTTCTGCAAAGGAGTCACAACCTGGACTGTGCCTCCTGTATCCATGCTCATTATTTTGGCTTCAGCTGAAGCTGACTCAATCTGAGTAGCAATGGTTATTGCTTTTTCTCGTGTAAGTTGTGGTTCTAGAAGTAAGCGTTCTCTTACATGAAGCATGGCTGTTTTCTCAATGAGCTGGTCTCTAATCATCTCATCTGCCATATTCCCAAAGTCACAAGTTACAATCAGACTCCTCAGGGAAGCAATATACTGCATTATAGTCTCCCCTATTTTCTGCTCATGCTGGCAATATCTGTAGCAATTAGCTACTACATTCAATTTTGGCACAAAAAAGTTCTTTAATGCAGTGAGTGCAGTCTTATATTTATCATCATCTGCAAGGGGAAAAGTGTAAAATATATGCTGCCCTTCTGCTCCAAGGCAGTGGATTAGCAGAGCACACTTTCTTACTTCAGAAATCTCTGTAGCACTGATTGCAAGCAAATAAGTTTCAAACATATGGATCCAGGCAGTAAAAGCAATTGGAGGCTTACCTGGGCTTTGCAGAAAGGGTGCAGCTGGGTTCAGAGGCAGAAGATCCATCCTCATTGCCAAAATGTTGTAGCAACCAGGCAAGGTACTAACAAACTTCAACAGGACTTTATTTTTAAAGTGGAAACCTCTTTACCAAGCTGCTGCTCCACCCTCGGTAGATCTCACTCCACCTCCTCAACTTCCACCCTGTCCTTCCTGTTTCCTGTCCTCCCAACAGCCGGTGCTCCCCGTTCTAATAATTACAAGCAGCATCTAAACACCACAGTAGGTGCTGCTCTTGGTGCCCCCATCTGGCGCCACTGGGATTTCACAGGCACAAAGCCCAGGAGGCCCAGGACACACCTCGGGGGCGTCGGAGCTTGGGGCTCCCCACAGCTCAGTTCCCAGTTTCAGCTGGGGTAGGGGAGTGTGCCAGGGCTCAGGGCTTTAGTTACTGCTGGGGCTAAAAACAGAAGCAGAACCACAGGGAGCCCTGGTGCTCCCCCAGTAGCTAAAGCCCTGAGCCCTGGTGCCCCCTGCGGGGCTGATGCTGGGAACAGAGCCACAGGGCTGAAGGCCTGAACCCCAGCGCTTCCCCCATGTCTAAAGCTCTGAAACATGGTGCTCCTGTGGGGAAGAAGCCCTGAGACCCCCCACCCAGAGCACCGACACACCGAGGGTGAGAAGCCCCAAGCCCCCACCCCCCCATCCAGAACCCTAAACACCCCCAGCTGCAACTCCAACCCCCCAGCCTCACAGGGCTAAAGCCCCAAGGACCTCTGTGCTGGGCCCTGGAGTTTTTATAGTATGTTGGAAGGGGACCTCAGAAAGGAAAAAGGTTGAGAACCCCTGCAGTACAGTATTTGCTGGTTTTGTTTTTGTCTCTGCTGCTGTCTGATTGATTGCTTCTGGTTCCACATGGTGTCTGGTTGACCAGTCAGTCCATAACACTGGTGTTTGTATCTTTGAGGTTCTACTGTATATAAAACAAATGGGGGAGGGAGGGTGGGATTACCATAATTCAGGTTCCCAAAAAGTGGACACTGCTGGAAGGGGAAGGGGAGCTGGGGGTAACGGGGGGGGTATAGTTGGGGGTGCAGGAGGGGGTACTTGCAACAGGAGTATTCACTGGAGGTGAGGGGAAGTGTTACTCCCAGTTACTGTGGCAGGGCGGCTGGTGCAAGCCTAGGACACAGCAACAGGCATCAGTCTGTCCCTCCTTGCAGGACCCCCTTCCCGGGGCTGGGAGCTGGGGCCTGGGTGGACAGGATCCAGCAGCAGTGGCTGCAGGGGAATGGACCAATCAGCTGCAGATACAGGGGAGCTTCTCTGCTCTGCAAAAACCTGGACATTGCCTGTTATTTGAAAAATCCTCCTGGACAGAGACAGAGGCTCAAAAAAGAGGCTGTGTCCGGGAAAACCCGGACGTCTGGTAACCCTAGGAGATGGACGTGTGAATCCGAAGCCCTGCCGGTGGCAAAGGGGTCGCTGCTCTGTGTCAGCAGCTCCTCACAGGCCTGACAAACTCACTACATCCCACACACTGCTATCACTGTATTTAGCCATAAAGAACAATCTTCAGGGAAAGCTGGGGTCCTGCTGGTCATTACTATCATTGTGAAACGTATGCACTGAAGGTATGTTAAAAGTTAGGTCTATGTACTGAAAAGATATGCTAAATCTGCATCCCAAGCAAGGTACACAGGCAGGCTTTGCCAGACAAAGGAATGTATATTACCTCTTCATATGTAGATTAAGCACTGCAAGCCAACACAATGGAAGTCTATTCAGATAGAAGTCAACAGGGGAATGGGAAGTCAACAGAAAAAGAACCGCAGGGAAAAGAACTTTGTCTAGAGCAGCAGTTCAAGCTGGGTCGCAGCACCAAAGTAGATTGCGAGTGTGTTTCAATGGGGTCGCCAGGGCCAGCACTAGATTCACTGTGGCCCAAAACAAAAAGCCAAAGCCTGAGCCCTGCATTGCAGAGCTGATGCAGAAGCCTGAGCAACTTAGCTTCCTGGGGCCCCCTGTGGCATAGGGCCCCACACAATTCCCCACCCCCTAACACCAGAGTAACACCGGGCACTGGGTTCGTGTAGTAATTTTCATTGTCAGAAGGGGGTCGCAGGGCAATGACATTTGAGAACCGCTGGTTTAGAGGTGCACTTCGAGGTTTATTAGACTCTAATCGGGGGAGGGGCACAGGGACAGCACCCTATTGTCCCTCACTGAGGGAGGAAAAGGGCAGTGCTTTTACATCCAGGAACATGGATCCCAGCCATGTGGGTGGGTGACATGAAAAGCAAGCTTTGGGTGAGAAGGTGCTCCAGTCTAGACAAGAATTTTAGCCTGTTAAAGGTAAGTTTAGACTAAGAAGCATGTTGTGCTTTTGTTTCTTAGGTACCCATTGTCCATACTCAGTATCTCTTAAATCTTAATCTTTGATAATAAACTTCAGGTTGTTTTACTATAACTATATATCTGTGCTGTGGTGATATAAAGGACCTGTATCTGTCAAGCTCTGCATATTCTGTTCCCTTGGGAACAGTGAACATGGTAGTTATTGTGAGAATCCAGTGACAGGAACTGGACACTACACGGGGATGCTTGGGGTGGGAAGGGTGTCGGGGACTGGAGTGTACCAAGTGTTAACCTGCCAGGTAAAGTAAGGGCTGGCAGAGCCCTAAGGAGATGTTTGGGCGTCACCCAGTTTAGCACCAACAAGACTCCCTCTCACAAAAGCAGGGGTGTAACAAGTTGACTCACAGTCCTGAGCACCCTGAGAAAGTGTCACAGGATGTTGATAGAAATGACAATACATTAAAATTAAGGGAATACAAAGACCCGACAAGGGAAACTAAAAGTATCATTCAAAATAGCCATGGATGCTAAGGTTAAGGATTATAAGGAGGAATTTTAAAAAATACATTAGGAATAAAGGGAATGCTAGTAATGGTATAGGTCCGATATATCATGAAGATATTAAAATTGTCAGTGACACAGAAAAGACATGAATACTTATGTTCTGTATTTGGAAAGAAGCAGGATGATGTATACACATCTTGCAAAAAGAAAATGAGTAATTGTGGCACCTTAGAGACTAACCAATTTATTTGAGCATAAGCTTTCGTGAGCTACAGCTCAGCATGCGATGAAGTGAGCTGTAGCTCACGAAAGCTTATGCTCAAATAAATTGGTTAGTCTCTAAGGTGCCACAAGTACTCCTTTTCTTTTTGCAAATACAGACTAACACGGCTGTTACTCTGTGTTAGGATATAGATATTCAGGCCTGTCTGCAAAGGCCTGTGCTTTAAGAATTTAGGTGTATTCTTATCACTTGGCTAGTTCCAGAGGTATAAAAGAAAGAATCAAAACCACTGTCTGCCAGTGTAAGGGCCTTCTCTTACTGTGACAGTTTGTGGCCCTGGCTTAGGCTCAGGCCTTTGGCTAAGCAGCAGAGGCAGCCATAAGCTGGGAAGCGAACAGTCACATCCTCGCATTCCAAACTAGTCACATTGAAATAAGGTGCTGTTGGGCTGTTAGGCACTATCAGGACAGGATTGTATTCCTATCACCTCCAGAGAAAGGGAAGTGCCTAGAAAATGTAAAAGGAAACTTAGTTTGATAGCATCCTGTCTGGCAAGAACTCACTTATCAATAGCTGGGATGTGAAATCCTCACTTCTGTGTTGTCTTGTCATTGTAGTTCCCACTTTGCTATTGTTTGTCTGTATAATCTCTGTCTGGTTCTGTGATTGTTCCTGTCTGCTGTATAATTAATTTTGCTGGGTGTAAACTAATTAAGGTGGTGGGATATAATTGGTTACATAATCATGTTACAATATGTTAGGATTGGTTAGTTAAATTTCAGGAAAACGATTGGTTAAGGTATGGCTAAGCAGAACTCAAGTTTTACTATATAATCTGTAGTCAATGAGGAAGTGACTGGGTGTGGGTGGGCATGGGAAATGGGAGCAGGGAATGGGGGTAAGGAAGTTGGAATCATGTTTGGCTAAGGGTAGGAATGGGAACAGGGACGCAGGTGTAAGGCTCTGTGGTGTCAGAGCTGGGAAGGAGGATACTAAGGAAGGAAACTGGAATCATGCTTGCTGTAAGTTCACCCCAATAAACATTGAATTGTTTGCACCTTTGGACTTCGGGTATTGTTGCTCTCTGTTCATGCAAGAAGGACCAGGGAAGTAAGTGGGTGAAGGAATAAGCCCCCTAACATCTTGGTGCCGGTGACTCGGATGCATCGCATTGGATAGGTGAGTGGCAGTCTGTAAGTTCCCCTCCCCAACAGTCCGCGCAGCTGCTTGGAGGGGGTATTGCGAACTCTCGTGATGGTAGTTGCGGGTTCTGGCAAGCCAGGGTAAAGGATTTTTGGATAAATGGGTAAGGGAGAACCAGGGCCCATACCAGGTACAGGGGTCAACCTGGGATGAGATTAAAAAGGAAATGGAGGAAGTGTTAGGGGACCCAGAGGTATGGGGGGTGGCTGAGGAGCCCACCCTCCTTGGTATATGGGTAGTGGAAGAAGGTCCCTGCCCATGGGGACTGAATGCCTCCCAGGGAAAGGAGGCACTTCAGTCTGCTTGTGAGAGGTTTGAAGTAAGGGCAGCATTATAGGAAGCTGCCAGTAATCTTTCAAGTTTGGTGCTGCTTCAGCAAGGGCTGCTGAAGGGTTGTAAATTAGTTAGGGGTAGTTAAAGATGATTTGGGACAAAAGGGTTTAAAGTCAAAAGCAGAGTTAACAGACCACCTTTAGAGACTGGATCTGAGACTTGGTCCTGGGGGAGTGGAGAAAAAAAAAAAAGTTTCAAAGTGCAACCTGCCTTTCCACACTCTTTTGTTTTAATGGAGGGTACTTTGGATACTTATGTGAGATGTCAAGAAAGAAGTTTTTGTTTAATGATAAAACCCAGTTATATACATGTAACTGTATGTGCAACTCTGTGCAGTCACATTGGATGGAAGCTTGGTAATTAAATTATCCAGGGGGTCAGGTAGAGTGGCTACTACCACCACTAGGCTCCTGTCCCCAGAAGCCTTTACAGCTATTCTGAGGGAAAATGGGCCCTTTTCCCACAGAAATGGTCTATAAGGGACTGCTGCAGGCTGCAGGCAGAGAGAGAATCTGATCAAAATTATTTGACTTTTGCGTAATGTAATCAAAATCACTAAAGGATGGAAGGGGTTTCTATTGGAACTTAACTTGGCTGCGTTTGGTTGTGTCTAGTTGTACAAGATGGAAGTGTAATTGGGGTACAGTTGTGTAAAAAGAGTAATCACAGTGCAAGGGATGTTGGGCAAAACAGAATTTTGTGTGTGTGCATGGGAAAATGAAAAGGGGAGTGATGATGGGAACACTGAGCCTTGGGATGGCTCTGGGGGATTAGATTGTTGCTTTGGTGGGTGTGCATGAAAACTTTGTAGGCATGGGGGAGGCAGTTATACCTTGTGTAAAATTAATTTGGTTAATATGATGATATGGAGGTTAAACTATATGGAAGGAATGTGCATTTTCCCAGGACATGTGCAGTGTATATTGGAGAAGGGGTAAAAGAAATGCTAATAAAAATGGTACTTCATTAAAATCCTAATAGGGCTCCAAAAGGAGCCACAATAGGTTGTGCTTTCTTTTTCAGATCTGTGTGTTTTGGAGCAGGAGATGAAAGTGGAAAGTAATCAGAACTCTGGTGGAAGTAAAATGCTTCCCTTTTAAGACAGTGTCTGAGCTGCTAACAGCTTTGCATCCAGAAGCAAGCTAGTAAGCCTCTGTGTAAATGCAAAAAGAAAAGGAGTACTTGTGGCACCTTAGAAATAACCTAGCTGATGGGCACAAAGGAGCTGCAAATAATGAATACATTGGGTCAGCAAACAAGCTACTAGAAGACTCAGATTATGGCCCTTCAGGAAAGGGAAGTGAAAAAAACAAGTCAAGCCTGAAAATAAGGGGGACAGGTTAACCTTAAGGGGTGTGTGTGTGTGTACAGTGCTAAAATCTGAAGCTGTGTCTCAGCTATTACCTGAGAATAAACTTAAAGCTTGGTACAGCAGAGAAACTATTGCAAACTTGGTCTGTTGTACAAGAGGGGAAACTGAGGTACACCATCTCATGAATTTCATAAATGACCAGTGAGTGAAGTAATTCACTAGCCTGACTATAGAACAAAATAAGGAGAGCCTGGAGGTAATTCTTCTGTTTTTCCTGCAAGTAGCAAGGAAATTTGTAAAAGAAAGTGGTATTATTATTAAGCAATAATCTGTCCCCACCAGGGGGTGGAAATAGTTTCTTTTGTTTTTCAGACACTCTACAAGCAAGCTGGCGCCAGCGGGAAAAATAACCCAGAATACCATGGATCTATGTTTTGAGTTGTTTGTCTGTGGTGTTTGTCTTGTTGCTAGCATTGTTGTGTTTTAATGAACAGAAAACCTCATGATATGGGTGGGGGTGGCTTCAAAAGGCTGACCTTGGGGAGGAGATGTGTATGGGAATGCAAAATGCTCAACTAGGCGGCCAGCATCTGTGCAATAGCTACCGTGGTACCTGGAAATGGAATGGCAACTAAGGTGGCCCCCACAAGCCCTATGGAAATAATGAGAAGGGGAGGAGCTCACTGGGAATCAATGGAGGGGTGTGTAAAATAGTGTAAATCAATAGAAGATGTTTGGATGTGCCCCTCTCCTATGACTATGGAGGAGCAGGATCAATGGCCTATGCAAGGGGTGGACAATTGGGTGTACTGTGTATAAGGTGTTTTGCTGGGAATGTACATATTACTGGGGGCACAATTACACCAGCCCATAACCAAACTACACACATTTACATGCTGCTATCTGGACTTTGGTGCACAAATGGATCTGTGAATCTTATTGCTGTGAATAATCAAACCAGGGCTTACTGCCTGATTCCATACCAAGTGGGCAAGCTGGTTTGGACAATATCCCATTTCTCTGTGAACATTCAATGGACTTATGATATGGACAAAAGCAAGCAAAACCTGCAGGGGCAGCTTGTTGCAACTGCCAGCAACTGGACACATAAGATCGTGACCCCATCGAAGGAGGAGAGGCAGTGTTTTGGGGGTGTCTCGGATGTTGGACCATACTGCAGTGGTCAGGACTCGGTGTTGCTGTGGATTTTGTATTGTTAACGGTACTTGTGTTACGTTGCATAGGGAGATAACCTATAAGTAATGTAATAAGCCCTCCAAACCCTGCAGTGTACTAGACAACCCGGACCCAACCTTCTCGGGCCTGCTATAATGGGAAGTCTGGAACACTAATTGGAATAGGTGTGGTATGCCCGTGCGAGAGAAGGTGCAGGGCACAATACTACACAAGGGGCAGTGGGACAAATGGAATATCGACACCTTCCACCTTGATACCTGGCCCTATCAGGAAATGTGTCGCCATATGTCCTATGCTTTTCCAGGGATACCTGGGCAGGAGGATCCCAAAAGAAAAAGGAGGAAAAAAAAGGGGTGGAGTGTTAGGATATAGATATTCAGGCCTGTCTGCAAAGGCCTGTGCTTTAAGAATTTAGGTGTATTCTTATCACTTGGCTAGTATAAAAGAATCAAAACCACTGTCTGCCAGTGTAAGGGCCTTCTCTTACTGTGACAGTTTGTGGCCCTGTGCTTAGGCTCAGGCCTTTGGCTAAGCAGCAGAGGCAGCCATAAGCTGGGAAGCGAACAGTCACATCCTCACATTCCAAACTAGTCACATTGAAAGAAGGTGCTATTGGGCTGTTAGGCACTATCAGGACAGGATTGTATTCCTATCACCTCCAGAGAAAGGGAAGTGCCTAGAAAATGTAAAAGGAAACTTAGTTTGATAGCATCCTGTCTGGCAAGAACTCACTTATCAATAGCTGGGATGTGAAATCCTCACTTCTGTGTTGTCTTGTCATTATAGTTCCCACTTTGCTATTGTTTGTCTGTATAATCTCTCTGGTTCTGTGATTGTTCCTGTCTGCTGTATAATTAATTTTGCTGGGTGTAAACTAATTAAGGTGGTGGGATATAATTGGTTACATAATCATGTTACAATATGTTAGGATTGGTTAGTTAAATTTCAGGAAAACGATTGGTTAAGGTATAGCTAAGCAGAACTCAAGTTTTACTATATAATCTGTAGTCAATGAGGAAGTGGGTGGGGGTGGGTGTGTGGGGGAGATGGGAACAGGGAATGGGGGTAAGAAAATTGGAATCATGTTTTGCTAAAGGGGGAAATGGGAACAGGGAATGGGAGTAAGGAAGTTGGAATCATGTTTGGCTAAGGGTAGGAATGGGAACAGGGACACAGGTGTAAGGCTCTGTGGTGTCAGAGCTGGGAAGGAGGATACTAAGGAAGGAAACTGGAATCATGCTTGCTGGAAGTTCACCCCAATAAACATTGAATTGTTTGCACCTTTGGACTTCGGGTATTGTTGCTCTCTGTTCATGCGAGAAGGACCAGGGAAGTAAGTGGGTGAAGGAATAAGCCCCCTAACACTCTGAAACACATCTTACAGTGATAATTCTTTCTATTCCGACAATCACTTAGGAAAGACATCAACAGCAGCTATTAAAGATTTTTAAAATCTGCAGAATCTGATATATTGCACCCAAGAGTATTAAAAAGAATTGGCCAAGGAGTGTTCTGAACCACATGTGTTGCTTTCTAAATAAATCATGGAAAATTGGGGAAGGCCCAAAACACTGAGGGGAAGCGTTGATATTGTGGCAAATTGCCAGTACAATTATGATGGATCCCCCGTTTCCTCTTCTTGGTTGGGGTTTCAGGGCAGTTTCCTGCCCCTGAACTAGGGTATCTACTGTCCCACTAGTAACCCAGAGAAGGGTAGTGGAGAGGGAAGGACCTAGGCCCACCTCTACTCTGGGTCCCAACCCAGGGGCCCTAGGGATAGTGGTAAACCCCTTGAACTAGTACTTCCTTCTTTTGGGCTACTTCCCTCTCCTGTTCTTCAGCTTGTGGGGCTTCCTTCCCTCTCCTGTTCTTCAGCTTGTGGGGCTTCCTGCCCTCTCTCTCTCTCTGCACAAGCCAGGTGTCTCTTTACCTAAGGTCTTGGTCTTCTAGCCAGCCACAGCACTTCTCCAAATTCTCCTCTACTTCAACTCCTCCAAACTGCACTCTTGCTCCAACTCCTTTCCCTGACTGATTGAAGCAGGGGGGTTTTATCAGGTGACTAGCTTCAGGTGCTCTAATTGGCTTCAGGTGCTTTTAATTAATCTATAGAAACCTTTCTTCCCTCTACAGGGAATGAGGCTTCTCCTCATCCTGGGGCTTACATATCTCTCCTATATCACTCTCCTTCTGGCCATACTGTATCACAATATTTACAAACAGTAAACAGGATTACCCAGGTAACTGTAGGCAAATCCCAGGCAAAGCAAATAATGAAGAAAAGGATGGTAATATAAATAATGCCAATCAATATGTTTTTATGGAAAATAGGTCTGTCAAACGAACTTTGCATCAGTTTTTATGAGATCCCAAGTTTGCATGACAGTATCTGTGTAGATCTGATAGACTTAGAACATATGATAGTCTGATCAAATCATAAAACAAAATATCACATATTAAATGGATTAAAAACTAGCAAACCGAGTGATTGCTCATTCAATTGTAAATGGGGATTGGTCATCAGTAGGGGTATTGCCTACACAGTCCTACAGGGATCTGTTCTTGGCTCAGTGCTTTTCAATATCCTTAGCAGGGGAATCTCACGTAGGAGTAAAAAGGTTATTTTACCTCTGCATTTGACACTGGTGTAACTGCTGCTGGAATACTGTGTCCAGTTCCCGTGTCCACAATTCAAGAAGAATGTTGATGAATTAGGCCTGGTCTACATTAGGAAATTAAGTCAGTAGAAAAATCCACACCCCTGAGCAACGCAATGAAACCAACCCAATCCTCCACTGTAGACAGCACGCGGTCAATGGGAGAGGGGGAGTACCTGTGCCAACAGAAGAAGCTCTCCCGACGGTGTAGGTAGAGTCTTCACTGAAGCGCTACAGCAGTACAGCTGGAGCAGTGCCGGTGGAGCGTTTTAAGTGTACACAAGCCCTTAGAGAGGGTTCAGAGAAGAGCCAGGAGAATGATGAGAGGAATAGAAAACCTGCCTTCTAGTGACAGACTCAAGGAACTCTTTGATATTTAGCTTATCAAAGAGAAGGTTAAGAGGGTGACTTGATCCCAGTCCATAAGTATCTATATGGAGAATAAATATTTACTATCTAGCCGAGGAAGGTCTAACACAATCCAATGGCTGGAAGTTGAAGCTAGATACATTGAAACTGGGAATAAGATGTAAATTTTCAATCGTGAGGGTAAATGACCATTGGAACAGGTTACCAAGGGTCATGGTGGATTGTCCGTCACTGACCATTTTAAAATCAAGATTGGATGTTTCTTCTAACACGCCTGCTGTAGGAATTATTTTGGGAAAGTTCCATGTTATCCAGCATGTCAGCCTACATGATCTAGGGTGACCATACATCCCATTCTGGCCGGGACAGTTCCCTTTTTTAAGGCCTGTCCTGACTTCATTTTTTTTTTTTTTTTCAAAAGGAGGGATTTGTCCTGTTTGCTCTTGCTGACTCCATTAGTTGGTAAGAGCAAATGGGACAAATGCTCACTTTTGTCAAAAAAGTGGGGTGCAATGTAGAGGAATGTGGGGGGGAGCGGAGATACCAGCCCTCATGGGGGGAGGGGAGGCAGTGTTCCAGCATGGGAGGGGGCAGCAGGGTTCCAGCCACAGGGTGATAGCCTCTTGAGGGGGCCCCATGTAGGATTCCAGCAATGGGTGACAGCCTTGCCCGGGGGGGGCTCGGACAAGCGGCTGGGGGTGTCCCATTTTCTCTTTGGGAAATATGGTCACCCTAAGATGATCACAATGGTCCCTTCTGGCCTTGGAATCTGTGAATCAACAATATGGAAGAAAATATACAATCAATGATGGTAGAGTTTGCAGCTGACACAAAAATTGGTGGGTTGGTCTCCAAGAGTCTGCAGTGAACAGGGATAAAGCCTGAGTGAACGAGTATTTCCACTTGTCAGCTGCACTGCAATGACTGATTCCAGTGGGAGCCTGCCAGAGCCTGGGATGAGAGAATGGGAGAGCAGTAAGGGATATATAGACTAGATAATCCTTGAATAATTAATAACTAATCATTCCTTCTGGCCCTCAAAAATTAGAAAAAAAACTATCCACCTCTGTTTATCCCGGAATAGGATCCACTTATGAAGACAATAAGAAAATGGTTCACATCATGTGAGACATCTTGTCTAAGGACCCACAGATCAGCCAAGGTTGGAGATTCCCCAAGAATAGAAACTAAAACACCTAAATGAGAGTATTAGAGACACAAGGTGGGTGAGGTAATATCTTTTATTGGACTTCTGCTGGCGAGAGAGACAAGCTTTCAAGCCACACAGAGCTCTTCTTCAGGTCTGTTAATCACCTATGTAAGAATCCCTTATAATCTGCATACAGATAACACCTCTTTCTCCCTCCCAACCTAGCTAAAAAGAACTCCAAATTACCAAGCAAGGGTCACACCCTGCTTTCCTATCCAAAGTAGCCCACTGCATCTTGCCTGGATCAATAGATGGGGAAGCTGCAAGTTAAGTAAACTAAAAATGACAGGCAAACTGCCTGTTACCCCCAAGAAAGCCAAGCCCACATGCTTTCACCCCAAATTATAAACTATACACTGTTTTCCTTGTAAATCAATATGTTAATCAAGTATTTTATGGATATACTGTCTTTCACCCCAAATTAGAAGTGTCACATTTTTTGTCTTAGAGAAACAGGGTGGGTGAGGTAATATCTTTTATTGAACTTATTTTTTGCCTTGTGAGTCAGATCTATATGTGAATAATGTGTTTTGTTCTACTGTAAGTCCTAAATAATGTGAAATGCTTAAGTATAATCAAAGAATATATGGAGTATATCCTCCAATTTTAAGGAGATGATAAGGAGTTGGTTTTCATTGTAAATAATTTTTGCACTCTAGAAGTAATAGGAATTGTTTGGCACAAGGAAGATGAAATATTAAAACATAAAAAATATGGTATAATTGAGGGACTTTAAGAGAAATTGCTTGGGGGGGCTTCCCAAGCGATAGTAGGGAAATACAAGCCTTGAAATGAATCAAACTTAAAAAGCTACCACAAAAAGGATTAAGGAAATTTGTTATACACCATCGCCATCTACTGAACACCAAGGAAGCAGCAAAGAAATTGAAAGAGCTAAAATCAAGTCACTCACTTGGCACGTGCAGTAGGAATAAGAGGGTGGCCCCCTCCTATCAGCCCTGACACTAGGGTGTGTAAACTGAAGTCACCATGTGTCAACTGAATTGACTAAACCCAACAAGAAGCTGAAGAACCGTAAGTGTGACAGATGCCCAGACCAGCCATTCCCCTTCTATTCTTCAGTATTGATAACTGTAGGTTGCCTTGCTGAGACTACACTCTCTAGTGAGACCTCAACTAACCATGTTTTTTTAACTCCTTTATAAGTCCAAGCAAATTGGCCTAAAAGAAATTGAAATGAATTGTTTTAAGCAATTGTTTTTAATATTCTAAACTTATCTCTTTTGGACCTACCCAAGCAAAGAGATGACTTTGTCTGCCCTATCTGCTCACAAGCATGTGCGTCATGCTTTGGACATCAGCGTCACTCCAGAATCCACAAAAAGAGATAGCATGAAAACATTATCGTCAAACCAATGGACTACACGAGAAGAAAAGAGAAGTAACCACACTCTTAAAAGGTGGCTTAAAGACAACTGCATCCTCGGAAGTTTGATAAATGTGTTTGGAATTGAGAATTTATTATTTCAGTAATAAGAAATGTAGTAAGAAATCTAGGTAATTTGCACTGTTCCTGGATATAAGTGCCAAGTCTTAATTCTGGCCTGTGATAATCACTTGCAAGACTGTTTTGTGTATAGTACACACAATTGGTTGTGTCTACATTTCAGTGGTGAACTGTTGATTGTATATGAATGTGGTTCTGGGTGAATTAATAAATTGTTGGTTAGTTAAGAATAAGCAAGTGTCCTTATTGGAAAAATACTGTTCAAGTTAAAAGTTGACCTGAAAAGATCCCTGCATTCAATTAATAAGCTAAACACTTCCTGGACTCAATACAAAGGGGTTATTCTAGTGCCGGGGTTCTCACAACACATTTTTTGGTGGTCTCAGAGTGAGGCCACCAACTCTTGCTGGCAGCCACACTGACACTTTTTCCTAAAATACTTAATTAAACTTAGGGAAAATAAATAAATATGCACAGGTACACATCCATTTCACTGTAATTTATTTATGTAGGGTTTTTTTGCTGAACACAGCACTCCTGTCTCTTTTCATGCTTTTGCCACTAGGCTTCCTCTAAGCTATGGACCAATTTAGTCTCCGTGATATAAGCTGATAGCCCCAACCCACCCATGACAGACATCTTAGCTCTCTACCTTGGAGCACTGTGGAAACAGGAGGAGAAACTGTCTGGTTGTGTCCTCACCAAGGCAAAAGTCACAGTTAGGGCAGGCTCCGCAAACGCCAGCTGCACAACCCCATCCGAGACTCCAGTGTCCCACCCCTTCACCCTTGTTCTGTGAAACATCACCCACACTTACCTCTGCCCTGGAGTGCGCAGTCATGTGCCTTACCAGATGGTTACAAATCCCTTCAACAAGAACAGACCTCTGTACAGCACGGCTCACGTAACTCAGAACAGAAACTAGGGGTTTGTGATCCTGCTGGGTGCAGAGGCCCTGACAGTGTAGTGTGATCTGTGACAACCTGCAGAAAGTGACCCCTGCCCCAGTCTATACAGCTACCCCAACACAGCACAGGGTGGTTGAGTGCACGCAGATGACACAGAGAATTCTGTGGGCCACATCACACCACAAAAATGGCACATTTACTTAGTCACTCCTTATTATGCATATTATGACATGGTCCTACTTGAAGCATACTGACAACTGGCCCTTGCCAGATCCAGGGGGCAGAGTTAAGGTTGCAGAGTAGAGCTTAGTGTGTATCTTAGCTCTGGATTTCCTGCTTTTCAGATGTTTAAGTCTAGGTGCACTCAACGTTCTAGAAGCATATGTGGCAGTGTTGAGCAACCTTCAGGGTATGTCTACACTGCTGAGTTAACCCAGGTGATCAGCGCCTGGGTCTGGGTTCCTGGATTGGCCTATTCCAGGTGTGAGTGTCCACATTGCGAGGTCGTACTTGAGTTACTGTGTCCACAGTGGCATTGAGTTAAACTGTGCTGCTCTATTTATTCTTCTGCTGTGTATTGTGGGAGAATGTGTCTGTCCTTCCTGGGGTGCTCTTAGCCCATGAATTCAGTAGATAAATCATTTTTGGCTTGGCACACTCTAGAGTTCGGTTTGCAGCCTCTGTTCCAACTGGTGGCAAGGCCTGGATCCAGCTCAGGATAATAACCTGTTCAAGCTGATGGCATGAATGCAATTCTCACTTTGAAGCCAGGAGACAGATACAGGGCATGAGACACAGTGGAGGGTTGTCGCCCTGAGAAGGCAGCAGCATGCCTTGCAAAGGCACTCATGGCACAATGGAGACAATTGATGCAGGTTTAATAGCTGTGGAATCGCCCTATGCTGGCCAGTGGGTCTGGAGTAGGGCCAAAAGCACAGTGCGGTGGGACTACACTGTCACGCAGCCCTGGGATGGCCAGCAGCGGCTCCAGAACTGCTGTGTGAGAAAGACCACCTTCCTGGAGCTGTGAGAGGAGCTTGCCTTGGCACCTTCACAGCCAGGACATGCAATGAGAGACACCCTACCAGTCCAGAGGCAGGTTGCTATTGCCATCTGGAGGCTGCTGACGGTCAGTGACTAACCAGTCTGATGCTGACAAGTCAGCAGCCAGTGCTGTGGTGGGGAGGTTTATATGGCAATTATTGCTGCAGTTCACCCACAGATGGTTCAGGTTGCTGATGTCCCCAGAGTAATTGTGGGTGTAGAGAGCAGTCTCCCCACTACCCCCAATCCCAACCCCAAAGTGCACATGGACACAGGCACCAGAAAGGACAGTACTCATTCATAATGCAGGTCTTGGCTGCGGGAGGGTCACGGACACCAAAATGTGAGGCACCGGCAGGGTCCAACATACCAGAGCATTCTGGAGATCCAGCATTTTCAAAGTGGGACAAACTGAACTTTATTCCCACCCAACAATATGGATCTCAATGGGGTGTCTGTGCATAATGTGATTTTGGGAGCCCCACCCTTCTCCACTACCCTGGGGCATGCAGCCCACCTTGATGTGAGCACAGCTGGCAGAAGATAAATGCACAGGGCAGATGTAGGGTGGAGGTGGAATGTGCATTTGGCTGACAGGTGGGATGGTGCTGCCTGCACCCTCATTTGGACACCAGTGCATATAATGCCATGTGGGTTAGTGGAGCCTGCAGTGCGCCAGGGGAAGGGGAGGGCTTTGGCAGGGAGTGGATCAATGCCTGTGCTGGTTTACAAGCGCGCCTCAGATTGCTGGGTCTGGGTCCAGCAGAGCTAGAGAAGTGAGACCTGTCTGCCCCTGATATCTATACTTGGGGCTAGGTTGGCTTAACAGTGCTGCACAGGGGTGTGGATTTTTCACACCAGGGAGCGAGGTAGCTGGGTTGACCTAGCTTTTCAATAGAGACCAGGCTGGAGTGGCTGGAGATTCCTATAGTTTGAGTCGTGGATGAAAATTTTATTGGGGCGGGGGGTAATGGAAAGTATTTGTGGGGGGAAATAGACATGTGACAGCTTCCTGGGAGAAGAGGGATATTAGGGAATGGGGGAATTAGGGGAGGGGGTTTGGGGCTGCAGCGAGGAGAGGGGGTTATGGGGAGGGGGATAAATGGGGATGGGTGGTAGATAGGGTGACCACATAGCAAATGTGAAAAATTGGGAGTTGCAGGGTAATAGGCACCTATATAAGACAAAGCCCCAAATATCGGCACTGTCCCTCTACAATCGAGACATCTGGGTCACCCTAGTGGTAGATGAGGGATTGAGGGCTCAGATGTTAGAATCATAGAATCATAGAATATCAGGGTTGGAAGGGACCTCAGGAGGTCATCTAGTCCAACCCCCTGCTCAAAGCAGGACCAATCCCCAACTAAACCATACCAGCCAGGGCTTTGTCAAGCCTGACCTTAAAAACTTCTAAGGAAGGAGATTCTACCACCTCCCTAGGTAACGCATTCCAGTGTTTCACCACCCTCCTAGTGACGAAGTTTTTCCTAATATCCAACCTAAACCTCCCCCACTGCAACTTGGGACCATTACTCCTTGTCCTGTCCTCTTCTACCACTGAGAATAGTCTAAAACCATCCTCTCTGGAACCACCTCTCAGGTAGTTGAAAGCAGCTATCAAATCCCCCCTCATTCTTCTCTTCTGCAGACTAAACAATCCCAGTTCCCTCAACCTCTCCTCATAAGTCATGTGTTCCAGACCCCTAATCATTTTTGTTGCCCTTCGCTGGACTCTCTCCAATTTATCCACATCCTTCTTGTAGTGTGGGGCCCAAAACTGGACACAGTACTCCAGATGAGGCCTCACCAATGTCGAATAGAGGGGAACGATCACTTCCCTCGATCTGCTCGCTATGCCCCTACTTATACATCCCAAAATGCCATTGGCCTTCTTGGCAACAAGGGCACACTCTGACTCATATCCAGCTTCTCGTTCACTGTCACCCCTAGGTCCTTTTCCACAGAACTGCTGCCTAGCCATTCGGTCCCTAGTCTGTAGCTGTGCATTGGGTTCTTCCGTCCTAAGTGCAGGACCCTGCACTTATCCTTATTGAACCTCATCAGATTTCTTTTGGCCCAATCCTCCAATTTGTCTAGGTCCTTCTGTATCCTATCCCTGCCCTCCAGCATATCTACCACTCCTCCCAGTTTAGTATCATCCGCAAATTTGCTGAGAGTGCAATCCACACCATCCTCCAGATCATTTATGAAGATATTGAACAAAACCGGTCCCAGGACCGACCCCTGGGGCACTCCACTTGACACCGGCTGCCAACTAGACATGGAGCCATTGATCACTACCCGTTGAGCCCGACAATCTAGCCAACTTTCTACCCACCTTATAGTGCATTCATCCAGACCGTACTTCTTTAACTTGCTGACAAGAATACTGTGGGAGACCGTGTCAAAAGCTTTGCTAAAGTCAAGAAACAATACATCCACTGCTTTCCCTTCATCCACAGAACCAGTAATCTCATCATAGAAGGCGATTAGATTAGTCAGGCATGACCTTCCCTTGGTGAATCCATGCTGACTGTTCCTGATCACTTTCCTCTCATGTAAGTGCTTCAGGATTGATTCCTTGAGGACCTGCTCCATGATTTTTCCGGGGACTGAGGTGAGGCTGACTGGCCTGTAGTTCCCAGGATCCTCCTTCTTCCCTTTTTTAAAGATTGGCACTACATTAGCCTTTTTCCAGTCATCCGGGACTTCCCCGGTTCGCCACGAGTTTTCAAAGATAATGGCCAATGGCTCTGCAAACACAGCCGCCAATTCCTTTAGCACTCTCGGATGCAACTCATCCGGCCCCATGGACTTGTGCACGTCCAGCTTTTCTAAATAGTCCCTAACCACCTCTTTCTCCACAGAGGGCTGGCCATCTACTCCCCATGTTGTGATGCCCAGCGCAGCAGTCTGGGAGCTGTCCTTGTTAGTGAAGACAGAGGCAAAAAAAGCATTGAGCACATTAGCTTTTTCCACATCCTCTGTCACTAGGTTGCCTCCCTTATTCAGTAAAGGGCCCACATTTTCCTTGGCTTTCTTCTTGTTGCCAACATACCTGAAGAAACCATTCTTGTTACTCTTGACATCTCTCGCTAGCTGCAGCTCCAGGTGCGATTTGGCCCTCCTGATTTCATTCTTACATGCCCGAGCAATATTTTTATACTCTTCCCTGGTCATATGTCCAACCTTCCACTTCTTGTGAGCTTCTTTTTTATGTTTAAGATCCACTAGGATTTCACCGTTAAGCCAAGCTGGTCGCCTGCCATATTTACTATGCTTTCGACTCATCAGGATGGTTTGTCCCTGTAACCTCAACAGGGATTCCTTGAAATACAGCCAGCTCTCCTGGACTCCTTTCCCCTTCATGTTAGTCCCCCAGGGGATCCTACCCATCCGTTCCCTGAGGGAGTCGAAGTCTGCTTTCCTGAAGTCCAGGGTCCGTATCCTGCTGCTTACCTTTCTTCCCTGTGTCAGGATCCTGAACTCAACCAACTCATGGTCACTGCCTCCCAGATTCCCGTCCACTTTTGCTTCCCCCACTAATTCTTCCCTGTTTGTGAGCAGCAGGTCAAGAAAAGCTCCCCCCCTAGTCGGCTCGTCTAGCACTTGCACCAGGAAATTGTCCCCTACGCTTTCCAAAAACTTCCTGGATTGTCTATGCACCGCTGTATTGCTCTCCCAGCAGATATCAGGAAAATTAAAGTCACCCATGAGAACCAGGGCGTGCGATCTAGTAGCTTCTGTGAGTTGCCGGAAGAAAGCCTCATCCACCTCATCCCCCTGGGCCGGTGGTCTGTAGCAGATTCCCACCACTACATCACTCTTGTTGCTCACACTTCTAAACTTAATCCAGAGACACTCAGGTTTTTCTGCAGTTTTGTACCGGAGCTCTGAGCAGTCATACTGCTCCCTTACATACAGTGCAACTCCCCCACCTTTTCTGCCCTGCCTGTCCTTCCTGAACAGTACATCCATGACAGTACTCCAGTCATGTGAGTTATCCCACCAAGTCTCTGTTATTCCAACCACGTCATAATTCCTTGACATCACCAGGACCTCCAGTTCTCCCTGCTTGTTTCCAAGGCTTTGTGCATGGGAAGTATGGCAATTAGGGGGAATGCAAGGGTGGAATACTGGGGGTGAAGGTGGAGTGAGTAGCAGGGGGACTGGGAGAGAATGGGACAGAAGCACCTCTCAGCCTCAAATTCCCCCTTCCCAGGTGTGTGCCCAGAGCTGGGTGGGGAGGGGTGTCTTGCCCCTGTAGAGGCCTCTCTCCCTTATGTGAGCTGAGATATACAGACCTTGATCCTCTGGGGTGTCAGAGCACCTTTTGCCACCCCCATGTTTGCCAGGATCTGGGGGTCCATACCAATCTACAGGGGTTGGACGCCCCTCTCTCTTGTAAGACAGATTCGGGGCGGGAGGACTGGCTCTTTTGTGAGGCCCCCTCCCTGCCCCCATGTGAGCCAGGATCTGGGCAAGTCCTGCCCCTTTGGGTGGGGAGCTGAGAACAGACACACTTCATGCATATCAGTAGGCTGTAAAGCACTCTGGAGCTGGAAGGGAACACACTGAGATCAATGGAGCAGTTCACACATCTCAGAGCTATTATTTCGTCTCCCTGGGGTGTTCTCATTCAGCTGAGACCCTCACATTGAAATGGGTGGGCCACTTCCCACCCCTCAGCCTCCGATGCTGCAGATGGAAGCGTTTCCCTCCGTTGTCCCTCTGTCTCAGTTTAAAGCAGAGGTGGGCAAGCTACGGCCCGAGGGCCACATTCAGATTGCGGGACCCTCCTGCCTGGCCCCTGAGCTCCTGGACGGAGAGACTTGTCCCCCGCCCCGCCCCCTCTGTTCCCCCTCCCCCACAGCCACGCCGCCATGCAGGCAACGGGGCTGTGCGCTCCTGCCGCTTTGAGCCGCATGGTAAGGGGGTGGCAGCACGCATGCGGCAGTGGGGGAGTTGGGTACGGGGTCCCAGGGGGCAGTCAGGGGACAGGGAGCAGGGGGAGGTTACGGGCGGGTGGTCCCGGGGCACAGTCATGAGACAGGGGGGTTGGATGGGGTGGAGGTTCTGGGGCGGTCAGGGGTCGGGGAGCAGGGGGGTTGGATAGGGCGTGGGAGTTCTGGGGGCCCTGTTGGGGAGGTTGATAGGGGCCAGGGGTCAGTCAGGGGACAGGGAGCAGGGAGGGTCCCAAGGGGAGAGGTTTGGGGCGGGGTGTCCTGGCAGGGGGCAGTCAGGGGACAAGGAGCAGGAGGGGTTGGATGGTTTCAGGGGCTCTGAGGGGGGCAGTCAGGGGGCAGGAAGTGGGAGAGGGCAGATAGGGGGCAGGGGCCAGGCTGTTTGGGGGGCACAGCCTTCCCTACCTGGCCTTCCATACCCCATTTTGCACCCCAATGTGGCCCTCTGGACAAAAAGTTTGCCCACCCGTGATTTAAAGGATGCTTGCAAGTGCTTGAAACGCCTCCTGCTTCCACAGATTTTCTTGAATCCTGCTGTGCCTTGCAAAGAGTGCAGAGTACAGTTAGTGACTCAAATTTGGGGTCATTTGAGCCACAGGTTCCTAAGATATAAGTCCTGAAAACACAGCCATTTTTCAAAACGTTGCTAGGTGTATGTTTTGATTTCTGTGTGTGGAATGAGAGATTAACCTATTGCTGTAATGGAAGTCAAAAGGGGCTCAATTTTCACCACAGGTGGTGCCTGGCACCTCCTAAGGCTTTGAGGGACCCAAACCCTGAAGGACATTTAACTTGTAGTCTGGAAGGATTACAGCGCATATGCACCATTAGAGAAAAAAAAACATAACAGGGTTTCTATGCAGGTTTCTATTAGCGACAGGGAACGTGCTGATGCCAATGCCCCAGGAAACACTAGAAGCTGCTGCTTCTAGTCGGAGCCTTTGTCCACTTGTGCAGTAAAGATACAATACCTCACGCTAGGAGTTGTTTAATGTCTTAATTTTATGGGGAGATTTCCTGTGGACACAGCAGAATCAGCAGCAGCTGGTCTAATATTTGGCAGAGGGAGTGAGAAGGAGCCAGAGGCCTGCATGTTCCATATCTCAGGTGATTTATCTCACTGGCACTGCCATAAACTCCACCCTCAAACCCTTGTGAAACTCGAGCAGCAACACCATGTCTTGCTGTAATGCAGCTGTCCTTCACAGATGAGTTGGGGTGTGGGTGGCAGCAATGGCAACAGAAATGTTGGTGAACTGGGAGGTAGGAAGGTGTGGGCTGCTGTGGTCCCAGCTAATATGGGGGAGTTGGCTGTCTGGGTATGCAAATAGCTGGATATGTGATGTACAAATGCCTAAATGACTAACTCCTATCACCAACATATATTTTCCTGATTAAAAAAAGAACCTAGGCAATTCAATGGCAAATTGCTCCATTAACTCAGAGTTATGGCAGCTCGGTGGTAGTTGTCCCCTTGCACAATGTTGAGTAAAGCAAAAAACAAACTTCTGAAACCAGAAATGCAGTTTAGGTTGCCCATGCAACCTTAATAGACATGTTGCAGCACTGCTGAAAGAGAGTTAATACACACACTTTTATTCTGCCAACCCCACAGTGACTGAAATGTACAAGCTCTTCGCCTCCTTTCCCAACCCTGTCACTCTCATGCACAGGATTCCATCTAACACTATTAAAAGACCAAAAAAAAAAGAAGAAAAAAAAAAGGCAAGGGTGTCCACACCACCTTCCCTCTATTCCCCAAGAGATGGTAGTAGCCAGTGGAAATTATTTGGATACACTGCCTATGCAATCAGAGCGTTAGGTGGACCTATACGGTGGTTGGGGATGCTTCATAAAGGTATGTTTGGGATTTGAGGACGCGTGTGGATTACTTTGAGGTTGTGGCAGAGCTGTGATTATGAGATCTGCTTTTCACTCTCTGATGTGTGTGACAAGGGGAATTGTTGTATGCGCACCTTCAGGGTGCAGCATCTATCAGATCTTTGCAGGACTGGGTACGTTTTACAGTTAGCAGGGCACAACGGTTTATGGGCCGATGTGGTCTTTAACTCTATGCAGCTATGAAAGGGAAGCAAAAAAGTGATGTAGGCCCAACTTTTTCCCCTTTGAGCATCACCTTTACAATTCAGTTTAAATCTGAATGAGCCAGTAGAAGTCACAAGCTTGGGGGTCTTAGGATAGGTCTACACTGGAATCAGAGACAACAGCATTGCTGCAGCTGGCCTGCGTCAACTGACACAGGCTCATAGGCAGAGCTAAAAATTGCTGTGTAGATTTTGGGGCTCAGGCTAGAAATTGAGCTCTGGGAGCCAGCAAGAGGTCCCAGAGGTCTGTCTCCAACCCAAGCCCAAATGTCTACACAGCAATTTTACTGCCCCACAGCCCTAGCCCCACAAGCCTGAGTCAGCTGAACGAGGCGTTTAATTGCTGTATAGACAGACGTACCCAGTGAATCCCGTGCAAGTGGCCGCAGTATGCAAATAAAAGACACAGCTTTCTTGGGGAAATGCTGCAGGATTGGCTTTCCTCCCCCACAGCATAAAGATTTGACAGCCAACTCCTACCCTCACTGATGTCTGTGCAGACCTGTTGTCCTTGAGGGGTATGCTAAGGTGCAACTGACCACGACTTATTGAACCAGGCTCTGAGGGCCTTCAAGGAATCAGAACATCTTACTTTTGACACCACGAGCAGATCCACCGATACACACACAATATCTGCTTAAGGAGGGAGAACCATTTTCAGTGAACCACACTTTGCAGCTACCAGAACTAGGAAGCAATGATCAAATTTGCTACAAGAATATGTACAGCTCTCCTAGATTTATGCAGGTTTACTGAACCACAGGGAGTGAAAATCCCATGTCCTTTCGATATTCCCGATCTGCCCCAGCCCGGATGTTTTGAGCATGGAGATCTTCCACATTATTCTGCTCTGCTTTGTCTCAAGTGCTTTCTTGCCAGTATTTCAGAATGACTCGGTGTTAAAGGCAGCACAATATAGCACAGTGGTGCCCAAACTTTTCCAGTTATCTCCCCCACACACACACACCCTCCTCCCCATTACTGCACAGTTGACTCAGCAGAGAAACTCAGGATGATAGCAGAACTGGGGATGGAGAGGAGCTGGGGCTAGAGGGGGAGCTGGTATGGGGATAGACAGAGAACGAGGGCAGACCTGGGCTGGGGGCAAAGTGGAGCTGTAGCTGGGCTAAGAGCTGGTCTGGGGGGCAGAGCGGCACTCCCTCCCCCTGCCCAGGGTGGGATGGCCCAGGCCCCACCACAGCCCCCCCCCCCCCCCAATGTTCCTCCATGCTCCCTTAGGGAGGCACACCTCACAATTTAGGGACCACTTATCTAGTAGGTAAAGCAGCAGACAGGGAGTCAGGAGTCTCAGGTTCCATGCCTGACATTCCTAGAGTCATACTGTATGTGTCTGGGCAAAACTCCAGGCATTCTGGGCCTGTTTCCCAAGTTAAAGGGGGGCTAGGGCCCTTCACCACAAGGTGCTATAAAAAGTGCAACGTATATTCTAAGAAAATCGGACATTGCAGCTGCACTAAATGGTTGCTCCTTTTCCTCTCCAGGGGCAGAGACAGGCCATCTGCTGTGGGAATCACACTCACACAAAAGCAACAGACAAACCCAGACAACCCTGTCAATAAATAGTTTAATGAGGTTACAGGTCTGCAGGAAAACATGGCCGCCTCCACTCCAGCTCCATCTTCTGTCCCGCCCATCAGGCAGGGTGCAGCAATGCGCACAAGCCCAACCAACACATACCACACCTGTACTGCAAGGCCACCGCACCACACTGGTCTTCACAGAAGACACCGCTTCATGCCCAGACACTGGTACAGTCAGGGGCGGCAGGTTTGTATAATTTCTGGTGGTGCCCAGAACCCGCCCCTGCCCAAACTCCACCCCCCACCTGCCCAAGGCTCTGGGAGGGAGTTTGGGTGGGAGGAGGTCTGGGGTGCAGGCCCTAGGCTGGGGCAGGGGACTGGGATGCAGGCTCTGGGAGGGAGTGCAGAGGTAGGGGGTGCAGGGGTGAGGGCCGTGGGAAGGGCTCAGGGTGAGAGTAGGAGTGTGGGGGGTGAGGGCTCTGTCTGGGGCTGGGGGTTTGGGGTGTTAGAGAGGCTCAGGGCTGGGGCAGAGGGTTGGCGTGCAGGGGGATGAGGGCTCTGACTGGGACTGGGGATAAGGTGTTTGGGGTGTTGGAGGGGCTCAGGGCTAGGGTAGAGGGTTGAGGGTGTGTGGGGGGTTGAAAGCTCTGGCTGGGGGTTTGGGCTCTGGGGTGGGGCAGGGCTGGGGATGAGTCTGGGGTGCAGGCAGGCTGCTCCGGGACAGGGGCCAGAGAGGAGGACTCCCCCCAGCCCTTTCCCTGCCAGCAGCAGCGAGCTCTGGGGGAGGAGCCCCCCTTTCCCACCCCTCAAGCAGCACACTCACCCCCACCACTGTCACTGCACATGCTCCTAGGGCTCCTCTCAGGTCCAGAAATCTCCCTTGCCTCCCCCATGGTGGGTGCTGGGGGCTGCTGCATGTGCCTCCTCCCCTCCTGCTGCCCTTCACTGTAGCCTCACTGGGGGTGAGGGATGGGGCTGCCTCCTTGCCCAGCATGGGGCAGGAGCAGTGACTGTGAGCAGGGTGGCCCCCTGTGCTGGTGGAGGGTCCCGCCGGAAAAGGGAAGGGTCTGAGGTGGAAGGGCAAGCTGAGTCAGTCTGCCCTGGCAATCAAGATAGGGGGTACTAGGACCCTGTGGCAGCAGCTGCTGCAGGGACGCAGAGCTGCTCAGAAGAGGCACCCAGGGAGGTGCATGGGGGCAGCAAGCGGGGGCCGAGGGACACTTGCGGGGAGGTGCGTGAGGGCGGCAAGTGCGCCGGGCAAGGGGGCACCCAGCCCCAAATATTGGTGGAGCTGGGCCCCTGGGCTCTGAATATTGCTGGTGCCAAGGCACTACGTGGAGATATAACTCGCTGCCCCTGGGTACAGTTAATACTTCCCCTAGAACACACAACCTCTTCCTCCGACCTCCGCTCCGCTGCAGGCAGGACGTGCTCCAAGGACCAGACGTTCAGTGGACTGCGGGTCCCAATCCACGCATGCCAAGACATCAAGACACAGGGAGGTGAAATGAGTGAAAAAGGGGGCAGCAACTTCAGGCTGCTCATTCCCAACTGCACGTCTTGGAGGCTGTGCCCGTGGATTGGAGGCAGCCCTAGAATGGAAGTCGCTTCAACTGCTCATATGTGATAAAAAACTGGGGGGCATGTCAAGGAATGGGGCCAATGTGCTCGTGCAGCCCTCCCACCCCACACAGGCTCCTGAGCGCTCCAGTTGCTGCTGACCAAAGCCCACATGCAGCAGGAAAGCCAGAGCAGCTCCACCCTCACAGCCAGCATGGAAATCATCACGGAGCTCCAGTGTCAGTCACTCCAAGGAGCTCCCTGGCACTCCACACAGGACCACGTCCTGCAGCTGTCTCAGAGAGATCCTACAGGTGGCAGCTGCAGACAACTCCCTGGGGCCAGGGCTTGCTGGGGCATTCTGAGAAGCCACTGAGGAGGAAACTGCACTGAGACTTTCAGCTTTACTGGTCATGGTTGGTAAACAAACTGCTGTGGCTGACTCTTATTTTGGCAGCTATGTCTGAATGGAGTAGGGCTAGCCCCAGCAGGTAGGAGTTTGTACTCTAGAGCAGTGCTACTCAAAGTGGTGGTTCGCAGACCGGGGCCCGCTTGCGAGCCATCGGCTGCCCGTCTGCGCGCACATTGGGAAAAAAAATTCCCGGTCCCCCACATCAGATTGCTTGAGAAGCACTGCTCTACAGTACACTTGCCGGAACAGGTTAGTCCTGTTGGCCCCATTCCTTGCCACATGCCCACAGAAGGACAGAAAATCTGCAAGACAGTCTGGCGGAATTTCTCCTACAGTAGTGTGAGGGGTTACCACAATACAGCTAAACGCCCACACATGGCAAGGCCACACTACCACTTCCAAGAGGAAAATATCGCCAGAAGCCTTCCTTTAGGGGGCACTACAGCTAGAAGCAGCCTGCACATGGGGAGGGGGAGTGGTCAAACCCTATGGAAGCCCAGCAGAGGGAAGTCTCTAACCCTCTCAAACAGCTGGGACAGGATAGAGGGCTCACTCAGGGCTCAGCTGGCCACCTCTGCCTCTCCAGTATATGTGCTTTCCACACTGGGAGGACACATTTTTCAGAAAAGTAAAAAAGGGTCCAATACAAGGCTTGAGGTACAGGATAACTGCAAACAGTGCCTGTTCCGATCACCTGTCCTATGCATCCCAAGGCTTTCCCCAGACTTCATCCCAAAAACAGGGGCCTGCCCAGAGACTGCCAGCCCCAAAGGGCTCAGAGCAGATATGGGGACCCTCAAACCAAGCAGCTCACTGTAATGAAGGTTTCCTTACAATTATGAAGCCACAGCAGAACTCCCTGCTCTGGCGACACAAGTGGGACATAGGACTAGCCACTCAGCAGACTACATTAGAAGCTACAATGCACCCCCTGCTGGTTTCTTGGCCATGCAGTAGGCTGCAGCTGCGTTGTATCCTGCACGATCACTGCCCATGAAGGGCAGCGAGTACATCTGAGTGTGCCATTGCAGGGAAGACAGAGCCATGACTTGACTTGGTTAATGGGGCTAATGGTACCTGACTAGAGCAAGAACCCTGTCTGCTTTGTGTAGTTCTTTCTGTCCTGGACTTTCTCCTGCTAGCCGCACCCACACTGTCACCCAGTCACTCTTTCAAGGATACAATGATATTCCAAGGGCCAAGCCGAAGCCAGTTGGGCCAGAACCCTTTATAGAGTGCAAAGAAGCCCTCACTCTTCCATGTCTGGAGAAGAGAGAGACAGAGTGACCACGAGATGCTCCCCAAGTGCACTATGAAACAGGGTGGTTTCCGCTAAAATAACTCCAGTAGCGTCCTAGTTGCTCTTGCCTATTCCTGAAGAGACAGACTTGGTCTCCCCTCCCTACATACAATGTAGCACCCTTCAGCACAGAACAACTCCAGTCTAACTGGCTGGTGCAAGGCAAGATGTTCTTCTCAAAGCTCTGCTCTTGGAATTAGTTTGGGGCAGTTCTCTGGCCTATGTTATACAGGGGGTCAGACTAGAGGATGCAATGGTCCCTTCTGGCCTTGGAATCTATGAATAAGATCTTGGGCTGTCCCTGCTCTGACTGTCTCTCCCCCAACTCCCAAAGTCCCATCTCACAGGAGCAGGGCCAGGGGGCAGCTCCTCAAGTCCATGTTTAGTGCACTGCAAGACACTCCTGGAGAAGAATGCTCCATAGCTGGTGCCTTTTGCTGCGAGGATCAGAGTCACATGTGACATCATATCCGGCTCAGGCTCAACTGGGCCCTGATGGCTGTAACCCCACTTGCCCAACACTATCTGGCTTCTTACCTTTACTAGACCATCCAGTGTGCCTTTGTAGAGCTCCACAGTTCCCACTATTGCCCTCTGGTTCATCATCCGTGTTCGCACCACGTCCACTGGGTTGGAGGCGATGGCTCCGGCCAGCCCACATGTAAAACTGGAACTAAATGCATCAAAGCATTAGAGGCTGCTCCGGGCCCAGGCTGGTGACATGCCTCACACACATCCGAGGGCACAGGGAGAGCGCTCTCCACGAGAGCATAGTGCAGCTAACTTTTTTTGCTCCATCTGTTCTCATGCTGTCTGTTGCCATTCAGAAACCCATGGTGCAGACAAGATGCACATGCCATCACTCCGGCAGGAGGAGCACATTCATCATTGCAATCATCTCCTAAATCCAAGCCCCAGAGGTTGTAATCCCCCATGGGGCTTGGGGAGATTTCAAGCCTCTCCTAAATCTGGACTCAGGGACAAGCTGCAGTTTCTTGCCATGACGCATTGAGATCCGCCAAGGGCTGTGGCACTGCAGTCACGGCAGGTGGTTTTTGGAAGCCTGCAGGGGCTGAATTCAAGGACTGGGTGCAGGGCTGGTATTGGGGATGCTTCCTCAGAGTGAGTGCTGCAAGAGCAGAAGACCAACACTGAGAATGGCAGCGGGAGTAGAGCAAGGCAAAGGCAACCGTCTTACTACTCCCCTCCCTTGTCCTTGCTCTCACTGTATCCTGCTGAACTCCTCCCTTCAGCCATGTGGTGCAAACTCAGCGGTTGCCCCACAGCACCCCCAGCTAAGAAACCCTGACAAAAGAATCATCTCACTGAACCACTCTGCAGCAACAGCCTAGAATCAGAAGCCAGGGCAGGGGAGGAATGGGGAATAAAGTAGCTAGGAATGCAGCAGCTCATGTCACATGCTCTACAGAATTCCTGTTCCCAACCTCCTTCACCTCTCCTCCTGTAAGTCCCACTGGATTCTAGCTGGGAGACCTGCACCACATGCCACCCTACTGCCCACATGCCAGGCAGCTGAACTGCTGTGGAACTGCTCTCTGTAGACCCCCAAGAAGTGGATGCCACTGCAGAGCTGCAGTCCTTGCCCCCTCAGTAGGATCTAGCCAAGCTGCTGACATTGCATTCAGCATAATCAGGAACTGGTCAAGGGTTAACCCCACAGGCTGCACTGCATAATTACATCCTGCCCTTCTCCAGCATGTCTGACTGGCAACGTCTACCCCCACTGGATCCAAAGAGAGCAGAGGGGATTGCAGATACTCACACGAAGTGGGCAAAGATTGTATCCCCCACGAACCCTGAGAGGATCAGGTGCTTCTTGGTGATGTCGTAAACTGGCAGCTCCACTCCAACCACAATGGCAGCTCTCTGCGCCGTGGGGACTACACCCTACCAAACACAAGCACTCAATTTACCACTGGAGGCAGAGCCCCATTCCTCCTAGACACTGTGAAAAGCCCTCCCACGGCAGTCAGCCCTGCAGCCCATGACCATGCCTTCTGGCTGCCTCCCCTAGTTCACCAGCTGCACTTGCCCTTGGATAAGGGAAGCCCACTGTCTCTTGGTTTTACTTCCAGAGCCCTCCTCCCTTTGGGCATGACTCCCCATCCTGGTGTTAGAGAGTTATGCTCCCTCCACCCTGACATCACTTCACTAACAACATGAACTGTGTGTCCTGCCACTCTGTACCCTGGCCTGTAGCCTGGCTTGATCAGGCTCCTCACCTGCCCCCAGAGACCCCAGCTGAAGCCCTTAAATCATTCAACTTCTCCCACCGTGCAGCACCTAACAAAACTAGAAGCCAGCATAGATTAACCAGAAACAAGATGCAGTTATGCAGGGGCCACATCCTCCCTGTCAGCATGGCAAGGAGCTGCTAGGACCCCAGTCTCTTTTGCACCACAGCCTATGATCTAGGAGTCCAACCTGGCAGAAGGTTGCTCTGGCCTGAGAACAGATTACAAAACAGCTGAAGGAAACAAGAGTAAGTTAGAAAGAGCCACCTGAACTGACTGCGAAGCAACCCTCAAGGAGGCCAAACAGGTGACCCATTTCCACAACAACAGATGAGAAATTCCTGGGTCAGAGAAAAACCATGGGCAATGGACTGGAGAAGGAGATAGGACAGTGATGGCTGCCCCTTCTGGGCACTGTAGAGAAGTGTAAGGACATTAATGTCCTGGATGCCACACTCTCACCCGAAGGAAAACCCTTTGGCCTGCAGATGCTGGGGGAATTCTTCAGTACATCCAGCTGGCAAACAGGCCAATGAGAAGATATGGCCTTCAGACCACACCAATCCGCAGTGACCTGAGGGAGGTTGATTTAAGAATCCCATTGCCCGTCCCTCAAGAGCTGTTTCATGTCTATCCTCTTCCCTATCTTCTTCAGCTTCTGTGTAACTATTTCCAAACTTGGTCAGCTCCAGCATTAATTCACCTCCACACTACCATTGCTACAATCAGTATGACAGGCTGAGGCTTCACAAGCAGGCTCACCTCAGCATGAAGGAGAGGTGGCAGGAGGGGGCCAGGGCATGCCAGCTTTTAGACTAAGAGAGTGAGCTGGGGCCAGGGCTAGCACGCACCCACTTGTGACTGACCTGACTGTGTACTGTATCCTGCCTGCAGCACGTGTCCGTGAGACAGATGTTTTCCTTTCTTTTCTATCCTCTCTTCCCCTCTCGTGTGCGTTTGTCTAGAGAGCAGGAATAATCTTAACAGTAACCGCTGAGGCAAAACCAGCAGCGGAGATACTCCTTACCCTGCCCCTCCCTTCCAGCCCAGGAGGCTCTGGAGTAAGCGAGAGATTTAGGGACAAGTATCTTCCCTCTGAAGGACTGTACTGAATACAAGGCAGAGATAAAGGGGAATGCTCCATTTGGGAAAGCCATCTGACTTGGGAATCCCAGTACTGGAGCTCTCTCCAGTTTGGGTTTGCTGGTTCAAGCTCATGGAAGGATTTCTATGGCGAGGTCACTATAGTAAAAGCAGGCCAAAGCGTCTTACCACAAACCCCAAGCAGTGCGGCTAACTCCTTAATGCACTAACAGTAACAAGTGGGCTCTAAAGCATATTAGCACCTTTAAGCTCAAGATCCTGTCTTCCCAATCCACCCTTCCACCAGTCACCAGGAAGCTGCCATCCTGCTGTCATTCATACACACACAGGGCAGATTCCAGGCAACAAGGGATAGGGGGGTCTCAGGCTGGACACAAGGCAGAGCTGAGGCTGGTGCAGAACATTAACTGTGGATTTTCTCGCCTTTAAACAACTTGTGTCTTTAAATTGAAGTGTTCTGGTGAGGACATTCAAGGGAAAAACTCGCTGACATTGAGAACTCCTCCCCTGACAGCGTACTCAGCCTCAGGCTTCTGTGAGGATGCCACAAGCTATTCTGCTGAGCTCTGCAGACTCTTCCTCACTAACCTCACAAGGGTGTTCAAAACCCACTGAGAGATACCTAGGCTGAGTCACTCTTCAAGAGGTGAGCTAGGGGGAGGAACAAGGAGTCCTGCAGGCAGAAGCCAACTGCTGGACCCTGCTCTGCCGGTTAACTATTCTGCAGCTGAACATTCCGGGAAAGGGGCAGGTTTTGGAAGACTGGACTCTGAGCATGAGGGGACCTGTCCCATTCACATCCTGCTTGTGTTCCAATCCAACACATACACAGAGTGACCTTAGCCACAGTTTCTCCATGGACAGCAGACAAAACAGCAAGCCTGCTCCTGTCCTTGGCCCGGTCACTCTCCAGATGCTTCACTTACGCCAACGGATAGCAGCACACCGGGATCAGAAGGTGAACTCATCACCTGGCTTTAGTCAGAAAATGGCAGTTAAGGAAGCAGTTTACTATTCTGCTGCCTGAGTAGAAAGGACTCTCAGCAGTGGGTACTTACCCTCCAGAGCCCCCGCGTGCCTTCCTGCTGGTAGATATCAATGAAGCTGCCAATCATGCCCCCCTGGAATAAGCTGCCTTGAGCCTGCATTCGAATCTGAAAAGAGGGGACAGATTCCATCAGGCAGCAGTGGCTGCCAAGCAGAGTTATGTTAACATACAGATTCAGCTCCCACCTAGGACGGGAGAAATAGCCAAGTATAGCGGAGTAACATCCAACTGCCCAGTGGAAGAGTTATTCAGCCGCCAGGAAAGTGCATTTGGAGGAATGGCTAGCAGGTCGCAGCACCATGAAAGTGACAATAGACTGGAGAGGGCAGGACCTTATAGGACTAGCTAATGGATCTCAGTGCTCAGAGGTCAGACAAAGAACAAAGCAAGGGAGGCAATTTTTTTTTTTTTAAACAGAGGCTGAGCCCCATGTGAATTCAATCAAGAGAGACTCCCCCAGATGAGGCCCCCTAGACCTAGCACCAGGACAAAGAATAGGCCAGGCTGGGCTCTGCTGTCAATCTGCAGGACTGGAGTAACAGGGGGCTACAGATCAGAATGGAGGTGCATCACCAAAGCTGTGGGTAGTGGCCATGGGGAGAAGGCTTGTGGCATGCCTGACTACTGGCCAGCACTCTTAATCCTTTGCACAGTTCACCCAGTGCTGGGGCTCCAGAGCATCTTTCACCACAGAGCTCAGCAGCTGCATTTTCCACCTCCTTCCTGCACCGGGCTGTGGCTCCCTCATATTACCTCTCTCCTTCACTCCCCCAACCAAGGTAGTGCTTTCTTTCTACACCCAAGCCAAAGCCTGGCAAGTGGCTTGGAGGGCAATCCGCTCCAGCTGGAAGAAAGGAAAGAATCAGCTTAATCGTATCAGGACCTGGCCCATCAGGGACGGTCCCTCAAAACAGGCACCTCTTACCTTCAGCACATCTGTCGGGTTGGCCAGCGTGGACGAGATCACCCCTGAAACCACTCCACAGATCATGTTGATTAGCAGCGTCTCATCTGCAATTAGGCAGGGGGAAAGAAGGTCAGAGCCCAGAGATGGTGATTCAGGGACCTACCAGAGAAACTGAAAAGCTTTGGGAAGAAAAGGATGGAAAAGTCCAGCTGCCAATGCAGAGAGCGAAGCTGTGGGGTGCAGAGACTAACCAATTACTGTAAGCTGTTGGCAAACCTGTCCCCTAGCTGCCAGGGCCCAAAGGCAGTGGCAGGGATTTTGGGGCTTCAGCAGTATTCTGCAGAGGAGAAGGCAGTCTCTGAACTCAGAGCCTGGCAGAGAGAGAGAGAAGCAGATTGCCAAGCACTTCATTTCTAGACATAATTATCTGTAATTTCAACCTCCCCGATGGCACTGTGAGCTGATTTCATGGGCACTGGGTTTGCAAATGATTTTTTGGGTCATCCAGTGCTGCAGAGCTTTGAGCTGGAATCCTTAGCAGCTGAATCCGAAACAGAGGACAGAGACTGGACAGCCCAGACAGAGTGGGTTAGGAGCAATTAGTTCAGAAGGAAAAGCCTCCAGGCCCAGAGTTAGAGCAGTGGTTATGCTGGGAAAGGGCAATGGTACTGACCGCAGCACTCTCCAGAGGAGACCAGGCCACTGGCAGCCCCAGCCCTGCAGGGAAACAAACATTTAGAACACAGTACCAAGCTGGAAGTGCTGCAGCAGCAAATGGAAACAGACAACTTGTGACCCAATTCACATTCCATGGAGTCAGATGCAAGGAAGGACCATCACTTGTGAGTTAGGGCAGCACCTGGGACTGCATTCTATCCCAGGCTTGCTGCATGGCTGTGGCAAGTCCTTCCTCATCAGCAACTCAGGGGCCCACCTCTTGAGGTGGCAACTGCGAATCAAATCCATCAGGGTTTGTCAAATGCTCAGAGCTCCTTGAGAGAAACTGCACTGGATTTTTATTGCTTCAGGATGCAGGTGGGGAGAATGGAATCCTGTGGCCTGCCCCAAAGCAGCCAGGAAAGCACATCTCAGGACTGTTCACACATGCCCAGCTCTGGAGGAAGGGAGAAGGCACGGAACTAAGGGGACGATAAGCTCTGAGCAAAAGCAATAGCACTGGGGCTCAAAGCCTCTGGAATGGAGATGGGAAAGGTTAGTTAACCAAGCCTTAAACTGCTGCTGCACAGGGCAGTCCCTGGGGTCGGGACTGTGGGAGTGGGGGCTTTGTCCTGAAGGCAGCTGGGAAACTGGAATGATAAATAAGAATCAGATACTTTGAGGAAGGCGAGGTGCTATCCAGGCCTCAATGCTGCAACGGCAAAATGGGAATAATCCTTCCTTTCCCCACCCTTTTTTCTGTTTAGATGGGAAGCACTTGGAGGCAGGGCCTGCCTCTCAAGTGAGTCCGAGCGGCAACCAGCACCATTGGGACCTCTATCAGCTATCCCCAGTGTTGGGACAGCAGGAAATGGAACACAACTCAGCTTCTTTAGGATTCAGCAGCTGGGCCGGGTAGAGAAGGGAAAGAACTGAGAAATGGAATGGGTGAGGGGCTGGCCTCAAGATTTCATACTGTGCCATTTGTGACAGTTCCAGAGACATCTCAACATGACGCTTCACTGACACTGACCTTCTAAGCGATCTACAAACAGCCGCTTCAGGCTCTGGTAAATGCCAATCTTTATGGTGCCATAAGATGCCTGTCTCAGCAATGCAGGAGCAATCCTGCAAGGACAAACAAACACAAGATCTGGTTACGCACTGCAAGGCCCACCAGCACCACTGTGCCCCTGGAGGCTCCAGCACAGCTCACGCGCCTCAGACACAAGCTCATGTAACACACACACCTGTTGTGGGCTCCCATGCACCTGACAGGCACAGTTCAGCAAGGGAGCCCAGCATCACAATACCTCCATGGATTCTGAGAACAGGCCAAGACTGGAACAGCAGAGGATACTGTATGGTAAGGGATAAGCCCTTCAGCAGGGTGAGTTCATACAGACCCTGCCTGCACTGCGAGTGGCTCATGGCAGAATTACTAGTTCAAAGCTTATTGGGTGCCAAACTCAACCCGTCCGAACATGAAGAAAAGGAGAAGCCTGGACCTAGCTTGTCCACATTCTAGTGCCTGACACATAACTGTTTTGAAGGGGCTTGTACAAGACACTCAACAAGGAGACAGAGTTACCCCCTACTTCTCCACCTTTATGTCACTGTTATACGCAGAGCAGCTCCCAAGAAGTGATCAGCTATCACACCCACATGCCTAACACGAATGAGAGAGCAAAGTGCTGTCTGAGAAGTACAACTTTGCACAATATCTTGGCATGGCATAGGGATGGACTGGCAACACATCTCCAAAGGAGCCAGACCCAAATATGTTTAGACTATAGCAGCCAAGCAGTCTTTTGGAGAAGGAGCAAAGAGGATGGCCTGCCTCCCTCCCCCTCTCCTCTGAGACTTCCTGGGTCTTTATTTGGATATTTCAGACCCATATATCATCTTGGGACACTGACCAAACATACCAGCCACTGGAGAGTCCAAGGACTAGAAAGAGTTCCACCTAGACTTGCAGCGACAGGCCGTGTTCCCAGGCTTTTTAACAAACATCAGTCGAACATTCAGTCGAAAAGATGTGGCGGTGGCTCAGTGTGAGAAAAGGGAAAGCACATGGCCACAGGTCAGACTGTAGCCCTCTCCCCGAAGGGTGCAGCAGGACAATATGCATGGGGTAGGAGACTCTGCACACATAAGATATCAAGCAGAGAGCCTTTTGCTGGGAAAAGGAGGCATGAGACCTTACCCAGAATAGAGAGCCAGAATCCCCTCCTCCTTGTAGATTCGGAACAAGGCATGGAACATGCCCCGGTACTTGATCTCTCGGAAGCGAGCATCAATGCTTTGACCTTGTACTTGGAGGCGCGTTTTGGTGAGGTCCACAGGAAAGGTCCCTACAAATGGAGAAAGGCTCCAGTCAGGCTGCAGTCCCTGCAAGGTGATGGGGAACAGGGTCCCAGGAAACAGACTAGCACCCTCAAGAGTACAACCACCAGTCAGGTCTCCGGCACCCACAGGGCTCAAATAAGTCTCTTACGTTAAAGAGCTCAAACAGACTGAACAGAGTAAAGTCGCACAAAGAGGCTGCCTCCCATCCCACCTCCTTTGTGTCCCTGGGACAAGGACAGGCACTTTATACTAAAAGACCACAACCAATCATTGTGATGGTCAGACTGGCTTCCTGCACAACACCAGCCAGACAATTTCACCCAGTGATTTTTGTGTTGAAACTAACAATCTGTGGGTAAACTAGAGCAGATCTTTTTAGAAAGAGAGATCCAGCCTTGACTGAAAGACTGTGGTATGGAATTCATCTTTGGAAAGTTGGCCCTATGGCTAATTATGTTTACTGTAAAAATGTGCCCCTCAATTCCAGTCCAAGTTTATCTAGCTTTCAGACACTAGAGCAGGGGTAGGCAACCTATGGGATGCACGCCAAAGGCAGCATGCAAGCTGATTTTCAGTGGCAATCACACTGCCTGGGTCCTGGCCACCGGTCCAGGGGGCTCTGCATTTTAATTTAAATTTTAAATGAAGCTTCTTAAACATTTTAGAAACCTTATTTACTTTACATACAACACTAGTTTAGTTATATATTATAAACTTATAGAAAGAGACCTTCTAAAAACATCAACATGTATTACTGGCATGCGAAACCTTAAATTAGAGTGAATAAATGAAGACTCCGCAGGCCACTTCTGAAAGGTTGCTGACCCCTGCACTAACTCTGCCTTTGCCTGCTATGACCCAGAGCTCTCTGCTGCCAAAAATCTCCCCACACGTGGTGCGTGTGGTGCCCCGATGGTCTCGGGGCGAGCTACAGAGATCCTGCTCCTGCAGGCGGCGCGGGAAGGAAGGTTTGCCAGATCAGGCTCAGGTCGGTCTTGCAGCTCCTCTCTGCGAACCCATCGCCACGCCCCTGGTCCGCTCACACTCCCCCCGCGGCGCGGCGCGGCCCGGGGAGCCCAGCTCAGCGCCTCGCCCGCCGTTGCCCCGAGCCCTTCCAGCGGGGCCAGGCTGCCGGGAGGGGCGCAACTCCCCGCCCCCGGCCACAGGCCCGCGGGGTACAGCGCAGGGGCGCGGCCGCGCGCCTCACCGAACTCGGCCACCAGCGAGGCCAGCCCGCCGTAGACGAAGGGTTTCCAGTTCAGCGCGGACATCGCATGGCGGAGCGGGGCCCGGGCCGGGCCGGACACGGGACTTCACGTCACGGCGGCGCGCGCCGGAAACGGACCGGTGACCGGCTGAGGAGGACAGACTCGGCGCGGCGATGGACGCGGGGGGTGGGGTTCCCGCGAGAGAGGCTAGGGGCGGGACTACGGCGTCCTTCGGTCGCGCCTTCTTTACGCACAGCCGCGCGAGCGATGACGCCGGGCAGTGACGTGAGCGACCGCTAGCCAGAGATCAGCGGCGTCGGGCTTGTTGTCCCTGTTGCAACGGGGGGCAGGGCCACGCGAGGGCCGCCTCTTTGGCGTGGACGGTGCCCCTCGCCCAGCATCGTGACGCACGGACGCCCATCCTTGCCCAGCGTCGTGACGCACGGACGCCCATCCTACTCCCCTCTGTGTTGGGGCGGGTTTTACTTTTTTGGCCCAATCAGGCTTGTTACGGGCGGTTGTCCTGGCAACGCGCACGGCGCGACCATGGGCACACTCCGTTTTCTCCTGTGTCCGGGCGGCTCGGGGGGTCCCCGGGCTGGCTGCGCTGCTGCTCCGAATCCGAGGAGTCGCGGCCGCGGAGGGCGAGTGTGGCGGGAAGCCTCGTTTGCGCATGAGGGAAAGGGGAGAAATCCCGCCCCTCGCCCGCGAAGTCGGCGCCGCGGGGTCAGACCGGCCTCGGCGCAGCGGCGGCCTGGAGAAGCGCGCTGCCCGCCTGCGCAGCGGCAGGTCCGCCCGGCCCGCCCCCTGCGCGGTGTCTCGCCCGGCTCCTGTTGCCGGACTCTTACAGAGCACTAGCTGGTGCAGCCAGAACCTCTCCGCCCCAGACAGCAGGGCTAGGCCCGGCGTTTCCGCACCCGCTCTGATGTCGGGCCGCTCCTCGTAAAAATGGTGTTAAATGTGATTCTAGTGCCACCCCACCATGGGGCTGAACGTGTCCCTGGGAGACAGATTGCAACTGCAGCGATGGGAGACGGGCGGTACCTTAGCACAAGCAGGGCCGTCCTTACCCATGCGCAAAGCAGGTAGCTGCATGGGGCACCAGCTGCATGCTGCTCCAGCCCCTGGTCTGGCTCTTCCCTGGCCGCCCCCACTCCCCTGAGGAGTGCAGCACAGCCAGGCCGCTGCACTCACCAGCAGCGAGAGTGCAGCAACTGGGCCCCAGCCACACTGCTGGTGAGTGCTGGGGGGCGGTTCCCCCTAGCCCCCAAGCCAGCCCCTGCAGAGGCCTGTGGCCCAGCTCCCCCCCTCCCGCACAGAGGCCTGGAGGGCTGTGTAGGGCTCCAGAACAGCTATGGACGGCCCTGAGCACAAGAGTACTGTAGGAACCCATTCTGCAATGGGTACAGGGCCAAAAGAAGCAGGACTTGCTGCCATTCTACATGGTGTGGCACCCATGAGTGTGGAATACTTCAGAGGCTGCATGTGGCTTAGGACCAAAGGAGAAATGGTCTGAAATAAATAGGATGAAATTCAGCAAGGACAAATGCAAAGTACTCCATTTAGGAAGGAACAATCAACTGCATACATACAAAATGGGAAATGACTGCCTAGAAAGGAGTACTGCAGAAAGGGATCTGGGGGTCATAGTGGATCACAAGCTAAATATGAGTCAACAGTGTAACGCTGTTGCAAAAAAAGTGATCATTCTGGGATGTATTAGCAGGAGAGTTGTAAGCAAGACACAAGTAAGTCTTCCCCTCTACTCCGCTCTGATTAGGCCTCAATTGGAGTATCATGTTTAGTTCTGGGTGCCACATTTCAGAAAAAATGTGGACAAATTGGAGAGAGTTCAGAGAAGAGCAATCAAAATTATTAAAGGTCTGGAAAACATGACCTATGAGGGAAGATTGAAAAAATTGGGTTTGTTTAGTCTGGAAAACAGAAGACTGAGAAGGGACATGATGAACAGTTTTCAAGTGTGTAAAAGATTGTTATAAAGAGGAGAAAGAAAATTTGTTTTTCTTAAACTCTGAGGATAGGACAAGAAGCAATGGGCTAAAATTGCAGCAAGGGAGGTTTAGGTTGGACATTAGGAAAAGCTTCCTGGCAGGGTGGTTAAGCACTGGACTAAATTGCCTAGGGAGGTTGTGGAATCGCCATCATTGGAGATTTTTAAGAGCAGGTTAGACAACCACCTGTCAGGAATGGTCTAGATAATACTTAGTCTTGCCATGAGCACAGGGGACTAGACTAGATGGCCTCTTGAGTTCTATGATGCTGATGTTAGTCATTGTATCACGTGTGCTCTTGAGGCGTAGATTCGCCTTCTCTCCTGCTCCCTGCATTCATCTTTCTGCCTCCTCCTCTTCCGAGTGGTGACCTGCTTCTTCAAACCATCAGTATTCCACCCCCCTCCCTATCCATTGAGAGTTGAGAACCTTGATTTTTTTCCTCTTCTGCATTTGAAGAACAAGTGTTGCTGATGGTTTAAGGAGCCATTTTGTAAGGAGTGTTAGTGCAGAAACAGGTGGATGCTGACTGTTCTACAGTGGCACCAGCTCATTGGGCTTTCTTCTTCCCCTGAGAAAGCCCAATTAGGGATTTTTTTATTATCTTAACAACATGAAGTGTTGATAAATGTTATAGTGAAATGCTTGACCACACTTTGGTTAAGATACAAAATATGTTAAAGAGACCAAACAACCAATGTCAGATTTATTACTATAAGCCAATAAGAATATAGTACAGGAGAAAGGTTCAATATGATACCAGTCTTCATTAAGGCACCTTATGCAGCGTTGTTACATTCACTTTACACAGCAGGTATGCTCCCAAAGTTACACCCTTCAAGCCATCTTTTTATACCCTACCTGTTTACAAATAAAAGGTACGTTATATGTCATCTGAAACTAGATTTAACTATTCAGCTTTCTACCTTATCTTTCTGGTACCATGGTGTACCCCTCATCTCTTTGTTCTGAACACAAGTGTGAAGGCACCTCCTAGATTTGTACTACAGTAGAACAATCATATCCATCCTGTTCCTCTGGGACGCTCCAGTATTGACCTGTGAAAATCCCTACCTGTTGCTATGGTAAAATAATCATAGGTCCTGATCCAGACAGCTTTTGTATCTATTTAACCCAAGCTTACTTCAACTCATGCAAGGTATTATGGGATACTTAACATAACTGAATTACAGTAAAGGTATAGACCTATTTAGACTACATAACTGCTATAAAATATTTCTGCTTAATGCATACTAGCGTATATGGTGCAGATAATACCATATACATGCTAGCCAGCATGTATTAGTCAACATGAAGATACCAACCAACCACATCTATGGACCATTATTCACCTGAATGGACTGATAGCCCTGGTATGTTTTTCTCAATATAAGTTTTAGTTTAAAACAGCTTATTCAATCTAAAGTTTATTATTTTCAGTTTCAAATTGAGTGAAGATAGCAGAAACTTGTTTAGCTGCCATTTGCTACAGCAAAACATCTAGATAATCTAGAAACAGTTCAGACTCAGGAACAGCATTAAGACCCATAAAGGGCCTGTTAATCCTATCCTTTCTGCCCAGGTGAATAATGCTGGTGGCTCCAGCTGGCCATTGCCCATTGTGACATTAGCTTACAGAAGTCTGCAGGATCCCATAGTGCTGGAAACTGGACCACTATGCAGAGGGACTGTTCAGAATAATAACTGACGAGGTTTGAAGTGATAGGAGAACTTAGCCATTACATGCAGGGTCAACAGAGGACCTTGCGCTGCCCAGGCCCTGGCCATATAAGCC
This sequence comes from Eretmochelys imbricata, assembly GCF_965152235.1. Classification (NCBI taxonomy): domain Eukaryota; kingdom Metazoa; phylum Chordata; order Testudines; family Cheloniidae; genus Eretmochelys; species Eretmochelys imbricata. The sequence goes on along the minus strand of NC_135580.1, from coordinate 61,342,113 downwards.
AGAACAGTGCCTCACTCATCTTGATGGAGACTATCTAAGATACTCCTTGATAACAAATGTTGCCATTAGAGTATAAACTATTTCACTGCTTAAAGCAGGGGTCTCAAACACGCAGCCCACTGGGTTATTTCCTGTAGGCCACCAAGCTCCCCACGCCCCCGGAGTTATTTCCTGCGAGCCGCCAAGCTCCCCGTGCCCGCCCCCCAGAATTATTTCCTGCAGGCCACCAGGCTCCCCTCCTCCCGATCCCCCTCCCCCCGGTGCGCCGTGTCCCAGCTCTTCTGCCTACCTCCAGGCACTTCCCGACACCAAACAGTTGTTTGGCAGAACTTAGCGCTTTCCAGGGGGGAGGAGTGGAGAGCCGCATCTCAGGGGAGGAGGCAGGGATTTGGGGAAGAGGTTGGAATAGGGCCAGGGAGGGGACAGAGTTGGGGTGGGGACTTTGGGGAAGGAGTTGGAATGGGGGTGGAGAAGGGTGGGAAGAGGCGGGGCCTCATGGAAGGGGTGGAGTGGGGGCGGGTCCGGGAGTGGGTGTCAATGATCATCGAATCATAGAATATCAGGGTTGGAAGGGACCTCAGGAGGTCATCTAGTCCAACCCCCTGCTCAAAGCAGGACCAATCCCCAACTAAATCATCCCAGCCAGGGCTTTGTCAAGCCTGACCTTAAAAACTTCTAAGGAAGGAGATTCTACCACCTCCCTTGGTAACGCATTCCAGTGTTTCACCACCCTCCTAGTGAAAAAGTTTTTCCTAATATCCAACCTGAACCTCCCCCACTGCAACTTGAGACCATTACTCTTTGTCCTGTCCTCTTCTACCACTGAGAATAGTCTAGAACCATCCTCTCTGGAACCACCTCTCAGGTAGTTGAAAGCAGCTATCAAATCCCCCCTCATTCTTCTCTTCTGCAGACTAAACAATCCCAGTTCCCTCAGCCTCTCCTCATAAGTCATATGTTCCAAACCCCTAATCATTTTTGTTGCCCTTCGCTGGACTCTCTCCAATTTATCCACATCCTTCTTGTAGTGTGGGGCCCAAAACTGGACACAGTACTCCAGATGAGGCCTCACCAATATCCAATAGAGGGGGATGATCACGTCCCTCGATCTGCTCGCTATGCCCCTACTTATACATCCTAAAATGCCATTGGCCTTCTTGGCAACAAGGGCACACTGCTGACTCATATCCAGCTTCTCGTCCACTGTCACCCCTAGGTCCTTTTCCACAGAACTGCTGCCTAGCCATTCGGTCCCTAGTCTGTAGCGGTACATTGGGTTCTTCCATCCTAAGTGCAGGACCCTGCACTTATCCTTATTGAACCTCATCAGATTTCTTTTGGCCCAATCCTCCAATTTGTCTAGGTCCCTCTGTATCCTATCCCTGCCCTCCAGCGTATCTACCACTCCTCCTAGTTTAGTATCATCCGCAAATTTGCTGAGAGTGATGTAGCCCTCGGGCCAATATACTAGTCCTCATGTGGCCCTTGTGGTGATTCGAGTTTGAGATCCCTGTCTTAAAGCATGTAAGAAATGAGAAGGATAATCACAATGTGCAGCTCTGCACAATCTTCTGTGAGTGACAGCTTCTTTCAGCACCACAAGTGCTGGGCTTGGGTGACATCCCCTCCCCCCACTCTAGGAGCCAAATTCCAGGAACCTAGCAGAGCCCAGTGGGGTATCTATTGCCTCCAAAGGGGAGTGAAGCTTAAGAAGCTCAGCAGGGTACGAGTTTGGGTGGGGGGAAACCAAGCCCACAAAAGGCAGCAGAGTCCATGAGTGAATTTGAACCCCACTGAGCGGGAGCTGAGAGAATGCACAATACACTGCAGATGGCATTGTGTGCTAGCACAGCTTGGAAAAGTAAGGACCTAGCATACAGGAACAGCTGGGTGATATTCTCTGGGCTGTGTTATACAGGTGGCCAGACTGGATGGCCATAATGGTACCCTCTGGCATCTAGACATTAGAACACTGCTCAGCAACAGGGTACGGGGACCATGGCAGGTTTTACCATGAGGCAGACTGCATTTCTCTCCCTGCTCTCCAAGGAATACAAGCTGTATTGGGCCTCTTCCCTCAACGGTTTACAGGTAGCGCTTAAGACTGCTTTCAGACCCTTAAAATAAAAACATACAAAGTTAGAATAGTATCTTCCAGTGCTTCGTACAAACTGTCATAGTGGCAGGGTGAGCTACACCTCTGATCCCTCTCTGATCTCTGAAGGCACCCTCCTGAAGTCACAGGCCTTTATCTTCCTTGAGGTGGACTCTGACAGTTCCCCTAATCCTAGGCCATGCCATGTGGTTAACCACTCTCTGCATCAACTGGGCTTACCAGCAGGTCTCACTTGGCACCTGCAGTTCCTCCCTTCAGGAGCTTGTGAAAGCACAGAATACAGTGACCCAAAACATTCTCATTTAAAATCAAAAGTATTGTTTAATCTTAACCGTAGGAACAAAGCATAGCATAGTTTTAAAAACAGAAGTCTACATGCATGTCTATCTGACCTAGAGTCCTGGGCAGGCCTACTTCACACCCCGACCGTCTGTTCCCCCATCCTTGAGAGACTGTCTTTGTAAAACCAGCCAAAGTTCTTTGTTCTCAGTTCCCCAGACTCAGGCAGCCCCGCCCCTTTGACAAACTCAGCAGGGGATTGGAGGTAGTCAGCCTCTTCTTAAATAAACCCCTTGTATTCATACAGCAAATCCCCTTACTGCAATCAGACACACATATAAAACTAAGTATTGATAAGCAGCCCCAGATTGGTCACACACACTCTCTCTCAGGGATGACCTGAAGCAGGCCATTTGTTCAAAGTAGTTTTATTATTCCTAGAATAGTAAAACAGCCATGGATCTGGAGAGAGGAGGTAAGCATTAAGTGACATTTAAAACAGTAAGCTATTCTGACTCCACAATGCAACACTTGGGAATTCATGGCAGTAGCAAATGGCCACGTTAGAATTCCTCAGGTGACATAAATCCAGGTTATATGGACTACTGAAGACACAATCACCACTTGTTTCAGTTTAGGCAGGGAACCCTCACCAACAGAACTGATGACACAGGTTATTTCTGAGAACTACAGGGGCCAGCATGCTCTGCTTGACAACAATGAAGTGGCCAGACAAAGCTCATTATCTGGGAGGCATCTCACTGTTAACACCATAGGGCATTTACTGTAGATTGCAACTTGAGTGTGCGCCCCAGATCCCAGCCACTTCCACCAGCTAAGACAACAGCAGGAGGGTGCCTGGCTCTCTGGTCCTTGAGGAAGGACTGCAGGAACGAGGAGCAGAGATACAAAGCTGATGGAGGAAAATAGGGTGCTATTTCACTGCACTCACAGAGGCACAAATGCTTGGAGTTTAGTAGGAGAGAGGCTTCGAAGCAAGCTTAGAAATGGATTAAACAGGCGGGGTTTTCCTCCCCCCTCCAATTACTAGCTACCCACAGTATTTCTCCACAGGGAGCACCAGTGGCCTGGAGTACTGCTCAGTCTGCAGCCACAGGACAAGCAGGTCAATAGTGGCTGGAGTCCCGAGAGCTGGACAGCTCTCTTTCCCTGGCATGCTGGTCCCTGGTGCTTCTCTCCCATCGCTCTCTTGATCTCGTGCCTAGACATTCTTCTTGTCTGCTGCTGTGGCCTTCCCCCTTTCTGTTCTTGTCTTCTGCCTTTTCCTCTTTCCAGGCACTGCTCAGACCTTTCTGCTCCTGGTGCCCCTTGTCCCCTCGTCTCTCCACACCTCTCTTGCGACACTGCTCTTGCTCAGGTTCCTCTTCCAGATAAGTCCTGCTTGCATGCTTTCGCCCAGACCCATTCCGGGACTGCTGCCTTGGGTTAGCATATTGGTCATAGGCAGAGTCTTCCTTTTCCTTTTTAATCCAGGCTGTAGGAGACAGCTCTCCTGCAGGGAGGGCCCTCTTCACACTTTGCAGGTCCCTCCTCTTCTCCTTCTGCTCTCTTTTGCTCTTCACTTTATCTGAAATACAGATTGATCCCTGTGAGAGAGAGAGAGACTCATGCAAGCACTGCCTCAGCCTCAACTCCGCATGTTCCATTCACCCTAGAATGTTTTCCTTCCAATATTTCCAGCTCCTGACCACAGAAGGCTCCTAGCCTCCCATGCTGCCTTCACCCATCCTTCCCACCACTCCATGCTATCAGCACCCCTAATCAGGAAGCTCTCCCCCATTCCCTGATTTCACACTGCCCGCCCCCCTCCCCCCATTCCAGACACACACACACAAGCTTCCCAGCTAGGCTGTGCAGTCACATTTTGATTTGACTTGGTACCATCTGCTGTACCAAGTATCTGAGTGCAGGGATTACTGCAGTCCATCCTTAACACATTTGTACTGGTTTTCTTTAATAAGAATTAAGATATCCACCCAGTGGGTGTGTTTAAGACAGAGATGCTTGACTCCAAGGAGAGGGCTAGATTCCATGTTTAATTAAGGGACATGGGGCAGTGTACTATACAGCCTCCCCACCATGCATCCATAGCCAAGCTTCCTGGTGTCAGTGGGCATAGAGAGAGAGAGAGAGAGAGAGAGAGAGAGAGAATAGATCCATTAGGTAGTAACTATACTTTATGTATTTAGTTTTATTGCCACATTCAGCACCACTCAGTGGGAAAATCTGCTCCCCATTAAATCCAATACTGTGCCTGCCCTGCAGTTCTCTTCTTTCGCCATCCTTTCCCTGACTCTCTTCTGTGATCCCTATGCATTCCTTCCCACAGACCTCCCTGTTCCAGCCTCTAAAATGATTAGCAGTTAAATAGTTAATGTTCACACTGAAGCATTAGCACTGGGCTTTAAAGTTGACATTTCAAAAGAGATTAATAGAGAACCAAAGAGCTCACATCTAAGCCATTGTTTCAGGCTCTCTGCACACTCAGGCAGGTATATCAGCTACACTCAGTAAACATTTTGAAAGTTCCCTGAAGCCAAAAGGGCTTAAAAAAAACCCCTTACCTTACTTTTTCAATATAATAGATTTTAAGGCCAGAAGGGACTACTATAATCATCTAGTCTGACTTACTGTATAACACAAACCAGAGATCCTCACCCAGTAAACTGTTTCAAGCCCATAAATTGTTTGAACAAGAGCACCTTTTTTAGAAAAGCATCCGGTCTTGATTTAAAGGCTTTCATAGATTCCAAGACCAGAAGTAACTATTGTGATCATGCCATCTGACTTCCTCTATAACACATGCCATGGAAAGGATTCCTGTTTGAACCAGAACATTCAAAACAAAACAAAAAAAACACATCCAGTCTTGATTTAAAAGTTTCCAGTGATACAGAATCCATCATAATCTTTGGTAAATTGTTCCAACAGTTAATTACCCTCACTATAAAAAATGTACACCTTTATTTCCAATAGGAATTTGTCTAGCTTCAACTTCCAGCCACTGGATCTTGTTAGACCTTCATTTGCTACACTGAAGAGCCCATTAGCAAATATTTCTTCCCCATGTAGGTACTTATAGACTAATCAAGTCACCCCTTAGCCTTCTCTCTGTTAAGCTAAATAGTTTGAGTTCCTTGAGTATATCGTTATAAGGCATGCTTTCTAATTCATGGCTCTTCTCTGAACCCTCTCCAATTTATTAATATCCCTTTTGAATTGTAGGCACCAGAATTGGACACAGGATTCCAGCAGTGGTCACACCAGGGCCATACAGAGGTAAAATAACCTCTCTAATCCTACCTGAGTATCCTGTTTATATATCTAATGATCACATTAGCTTTTTAGGCCACAGCATCACACTGGGAGATCAAGTTCAGCTGATTATCCATCATGCTCCCCAAATCTCTCTTGGAGTCACCGCTTTGCAGGATAGAGGCCCCTATCATGTAATTATGGCCTACATTCTTTGTTCCTAGATATATACATTTAGATATATTAAAACACATTGTTTGCTTGTGCCCAGTTTACTAATTGATCCAGATCACTCTGAATCAGTGACCTGTCCTCTTCATTATTTACTACTCCCCCAATTTGTATAATCTGCAAACATTTTGATACTTGAAGAAAGTGATAATTTGATACTTTCTTCCAGGTCATTGATAAAAAATGTTAAATACCATAGAGCCAAGAACCGATCCTTACAGGGCTTCTTAGAAACACACCTGCTCAATGATTATTCCTCATCTCCAATTATGTTTAGAGACCTATCAGTTAGCCAGCTTTTAATCTATTTAATGCGTACCATGTTAATTTTATATCTGTCTACTTTTTAAATCAAAATGTCATGGTACCAAGTCAAAGTCTATATATATTACATGAACACTATTACCTTTATCAACCAAATTTATAATCTCATAAAAAACAGAGTAAAAATGATAGCTTCCTACCATTGGATATGGTTGTGCCTTCTTCTAACTTAAAGAAGTTTAGATTCTGCACAATCTGATTGTGTCAGGCAAGCCATATAAGGCCCACATGATATGTTGAAATGAGACAGGCAAGTACCTCTAAGCTTCAAAATCAGGAACCCAACCCCCTTCCCCCCAAACTAAGGGTAACCCCACTGCTCTCAGGTGTAGCTCTGCAGCCAGCCAGGAGCTTCAACTGAGAACTCTGTGCATAAAGGATCCATCTGGTAAAGCAGCGCGTGCAGGTTAGCTATTACAGCCCCCAGGGTCTGGAAGGTGGGAAGGAAAGGGCGGGGGAAAGAGAGGAGAGGAGAGAGATCCACAGCCAGCAGAATGAGGACAGAATGCAGGACAATGGATTCCCCTAGCAGGATGGCAAAGGACAACCTAGACACCAAGACTATGTCTCCCCATACTGTTCCCGTTGGCAAGTGCTTGTTTGTGTTGCTCGATGCCTTGCAGGATTGAGGAGTTCTCGCATGGTGTGTTTCCAGGATTAGGATTCTGGTAGGAACATGCTTCACCTTTGTGCTTTTTCACTGGTACCTCACTGTCTTCTGAGGAAGAGTCAGATGAAGTAGGTGGAGGAGTTTTAGCCCCACAGCCTCTCTCACGTAGGACTTTTGTTACATCATCTATATCCTCAGAGTCCTTTGGAGGGCGATAGTTAGCGACATGGTCCACCCGAATTGTCCTTCCTTTTATCTATACAAAGGAAAGGCTGGATTATTAGTAAAGTTGCCAATAAACCCACAAGGCTACAGAAAGTACACAGCACACAGGCGAAAGTCACAGGACTTGGGCTCCAAGCCTGAGCTCAAGACCTCCTTCTTTCACGCATGATCAGGCTCCCTCTTTGTGATTACATTGGTAGGGGTCCTGTTACAAACCCCTGCCATAGAGAACATGCCCTGCCCCAGGACTCAAAGTAGAGCCATTCAGACACCAGAAGGCCAGATAAATCCAGCGACAGTTTGAAATATCCCCTATCCAAGCATGGGCAGCCATGAGCTCCCCCTATCCCTGCACCCCACTCTACCACAGCATCAGATGACTGTGGGAGACATGTCACCTTCCGTGGCCTTCCACACTTGATAAAATACTCCTACGTATCAAAAAAGTTATCACTAATACACTGGCAAAATAATGAGTGACCCCTCAGTGCTGTGAGCAAGAGGGCTTTGCAAAGAAGAGTATCCAGCCAGAGCCCAAAAGCCAGGGGAACACTCCTGGGACAGTCATGTCAGAGGGGTTTCCTTGTACAGAGAAATAAGATGCCACCAAGAAGCGTAAAAGGGGAGGTGGGTCCTAATCCCTGGAGTTGGATGAGAACCAATATATATGTTAGGGCAGGGGTCCCCAACGCGGTGCCTGCAGGTGCCATAGCACCTGCCAGGGCATTTTTGTGCGCCCACAGGACACCCCGCCGCCGAAATGCTGCCGAGAAGCGTTGCCGTTTCTCAGCGGCATTTCAGCGGCGACACTTCTTCCCGCTGCCGCTTTTCAGCAGCAGCATTTCGGCGGCGGGGTGTTTGGCGCCCGCCACAGTCTTCTGGGAATAGCAATATGCTATTTCCACAAGAAAGGTTGGGAACCACTGCATTAGGAAGAAACAAGAAGCAGAGAGGGAGAATCTGCATTCCTAGACCTCAAAGAGAGTCTGTAAGACTGACAAAACCACGTCAGTTCCAAGGCCCAGGATATAGCAGTTTTTGTGAAGCAGGGTTGCAATGACACTCAGAGCAGGTGTGGTACTGATTTGGAGAATGAGTAGGTCCATGACCAGAAAGAAACCCCATGACTCTCACTGGGACTAAGGCCAACAAAGTTGTATGAGGCAGTGGGTGCCAACAGGAGTCCAATGTGCCCATTGATAGAGGGGGTGTCAGCAGCAGCTGGCTCACAAAAGCTTTAGAAACACTAGCAGACACAAGGAGAAGGTTTATCAAGGAGATTGAGAGCTGCTCTGCTTAAGGACAGTCGCAGTGATCAGGGAACAGCAACATTAGTGTGATCAGAGCACTGAGCACTGTGCTTCTGCTGATGGAACCAGCTGTTTGGAACTGTGGCCTGGGGAAGCTCCTGCCTCACAGTGATTATTTGGAGGCACATTTTATTCCGCATGTTGGTAAGATGTTCAGAAAGATCTTATCAGATGTCAACAGCATTCTCCTTGGAGAGCAAAAATATCTTTTGCTGAAGAGTTCAAGCCTAAAAACAGGGGTTAAATATGGAAGTGCCTTCTCTGCCAGAACTCTAGCACATTCTGGGGCAAGTGAAAGGTTCAAGGTATAAGGTCACAGGTCCCGTTTTGCAGTATTGTCTGCCTGCAAAATGAGCCTCTTTAGTCAGTGAACTTCAGTGTGGCGTTTAGAGACAAACTGACTCCTCCACTCCTGTTATTTCCTATAACCACTTTGCATGACCCACATATACACTTTTTTGTGAAGAAGTCTCTTCCAGTTATATACACTGTTGAGTACTTCTCCTTCCCCACCCCCTTTGGGGCATTTCTTCCCCACCCCCAGATCTGTTTCCTGTAACTTAGAAGCTGCCACCTCCCTTGTGCATCCCAGCAGCGGCGGGGGTCACTGAAAAGAAGCCACCTCTGACCCTAGTACTGGGAGGCGTCAATGTGGTAGGGAGGAGGAAGGAGCCTGCTTTCACAGCAGGAGCAGAGAGACTGGACAGGATCCTCCTTCCAGGTCACATTGTGGGGCATTGTGAGGCCAGCTGTACAAAAGGCTGATGCTAAGGTGGGGAGAGGGATAAGTGCCTGGGATCAAACACAAGCTCCCTTCACAATTCTACTCACTCCATCTTCTGCTCCACCTGAGCTGCCCTAGGTGGGTAGCTGGAGAGATCCCTTTGCGAGTTATAGAGAAAGCTGCACACTGGAGGAAACAGCTCTGAAGGTTGGATCCAGCCCATGTGCCATATTGGATGTCTCTGCTCTTGTGGCACTAATATACTGCTGTAATTCCTCTGCAGACACTATGGGAGCCACAAATGCTTCTAACTGTGCACTCTTGGACATGAAAAGAATGGTGAACTGGAGCTCTGCATGCCCTAATGTCATAGCACATAACAGCCCTATACTAGCAGCCAATCTGGGCACAGACAGGGCTTTATTTAAAGGCAGGTCTCTCTTCTTTGACATACCAACCTTGATCCCATTAAAGTTGTCAACAGCAAGTATGGTGCTTCTCTGATCTTCATAGCAAATAAAACAGAAACCTTTTGATTTTCCAGTCTTTTTATCTCGCACAAGATTAATGTTCACAATTTCTCCATATCTAGAAAGAAAAAAAGTGTAGTCACAAATGCTTAGTCTTAGCACCAAAGGCCAGGGAAATGACAATTCCATGGAAAACCTAATAGGAAAAGTGCAACAGAGAAGGAAAAGTCACCAGCCCTCAAGATTCATCCTGCAATGATGGGGGATGAGAAGGGAGGGGCGGTCTCTGAGAGGCCACGTGTCATGCAGTATCAAGGCATAACACCAACCATTTGGCCTCATGCTGCAACCCTGCTAAACTACTGAAAATGAGAAATGAAATTCCACTTACTGTGAAAACACGCAGATGATATCACCTTCTGTCAACTCATAGGGGAGACCTCCTGCGGAGAAGGAAACAGGTGTTATGCTGCTCAACTGAATAGGACTGTAGTGCAGCCTTTCTTCCTGGCCTTGCGGATTACCATGCCAATCTCCTCAACCCAATATGCCTCTCCTCTTGCTCCCATACTCTAAGCAACAATTCTTCAAATATTCAAGTCACTTGATTTATTCAGAACAATATCATAATGCTGAAGAAGTTCTACAGAACTTTCTTAAATGCATAAAACAATCTTAATTTAGACCCAGGTCTGGAAATTAACACTAGAGACATGGAGAAATTTGGATTAACCTCATTATAGAGAGAATCAGATTTTTAGAAGTACTCGAAACCCAATGCTTTTAATTCTTTTGAAAATCTAATTCCCAGGGGTGGGGACTGAGCACTTGAAAATCTGGTCCAGTATATGCAACATGGACAAGTTAAGGTTGATTTGACAGCTTTAACTTTGCATTTCCTGATGTGGGTGTTTGATTTTGTATCCTCAATGTTTCTGCTGATGCAAGTTTTGCATTTAGTTTGTTTTTTTAGAAAACAGTTAGGAAAAAGGGTTATCCCCTTATTGTAACACTACGGAATAGAAGAATTACATTCTGTAGATTTCTTTAGGCATTAATCTTTACCACTCTTGATACATAGTTACAGCACTATTTCTTCAAGCTTTTGTTTCTTCAACAGCACCCCAAGAAGTTAGGCAAATTATTTAGAGAGTAATGTGACATTTCATCCCCACAACCCCCCAGTAAAAGTATTCCTCACTGGGGATTTATTCACAGAGTGTGTGAACTTCAGACATTTGGTTACCTGAAGACCAAGAGAGCCCGATGTTCCTTTTGAAAAGAGACACCGTAAGCCTGAATTGCTTTGAAACTAATTTAAAATACTTCAATTTTCTGAATGAGCCCCCTTTAATAGTACACCCAGGACTTTAGAAGTGGTTACGTGTTTCTGCTTTCCTCATCACGTTTAGGAGGATTTTATGGACCTTTCCTTCAGCCTTCCTGCAACCGTTCCTCTCTCTGCACACCCCTGCCTGTAGCTTTATTGCTGCTGTTATAGCAGAGCAAGGGGCAGAGCATGCATATGAGCAATGCCATTGTTCTAGTGTAGGAAAAAGACACTGCACTGTGTGTTTAAGTGCACTGAGAAGACAAGGATACAAAGGGAAAGAGTAGAGAACAAAACATAATAGTCAGTGGATCTGTGCTATGCCTTAACATTTAAACGTGTTTTGGGAGGTATCCCTTCAGTGTTCTAGACCCCCAAGGGGTCCCACTCTTCCTCAAGGATAGGCCACATGGCCTCAACGCCTCCAACACTCAAACCTCTGGGTTCCAGCAGTCCTGTTTCCCTTCCCCCACTCCCATGAGTGTTGCCCAGCAAATCCAACTGAACTAGACTCCTGTTCAAGAGACTTTTCCCCTGTTCAGGGATCAATGCATCTCAGCAAGTATTTGCAGAAACGCTAGGCTACCTTTCAAAACAGAGTAGGGTTTATTAGTCAACTGAAACACAGCATCAGGAAGTCTGTAGGTTAGTGAAGAGAAGCAAAGGTTAAGACATAGTCCATAATGGCCAATGCCATGTTTCTCTTGAGCCACGCTGCTAGAAGTCATCTTGGTTTCCTTTCTCTGCCTGTCCCTTTGTCTTAGGTCCAGGAGAACCTGCTGTCTCTCTCTGAGCCCAGTACTTCTTACCACCTACTGTAACTTCCCCACATTGTCTTCCCAGCTAAGCTGGGAGCCTCCCATTGATAGCTGTCAACTGTTCAGTCACTGGGGTTTCCACTGTCTTAGTCAACTGATATGAGTTGGTCCCAGCCAGTCCTGAACAACCCATTCATGACACCCCATACAGTTACATGACAAAACACCTCAGGTCTCCTGCTCTTTCCACTCACGGCATGCATCACTGAGGGTAGGTCTTCACTACCAATGTTAAAGCACTGCCGTGGCAGCGCTTTAGCATGGATGTGTAGTCGCGGCACCAGTGCTGGGAGAGAGCTCTCCCAGTACTTTAAAAAAAAAACACCCCCACGAGGGGAGCGTGGCTCCCAGTGCTGCCAGAGCGCAGCTCCCAGTGCAGCTGCACTGTCTACACTGCCACTTTACAGCGCTGAAACTTGCATCGCTCAGGAGGATGTTTTTTCATACCCCTGAGCAAGAAAGTTTCAGCGCTATAAAGAGGCAGTGTAGACAAGGCCTGAGAAAAAAGGGAAACTAAGATGCATATTAGAATCATAAAAATATCACCAACATTCCTACACTTGTCACGGTACAAACAAATATTTTCCATTGAAAGTGTTATTTTCATTATTAATAGTAATAATATTTGTATTATGGCAGTGTGTAAGGATCCCAGTCATAGACCAGGACCCCACTGTGACAGGTACTCTACAGACACAGGACAAAAAGACAGTAACTGTCCCCAATTTAACACAAGACAAGAGACAACAGGACAAAATAAACAAATGGGGGAGAATTAGATAAACTTCCTTGGAAAATTATTCATAAGTGAGAACTAGGAGTTAAACTGAAAGTGACCTTACAACCTTACCCACAGAGTTAGTTACATTAATAATCCATTCAACTACATGGCATGATGTTAGCAGAGAGATGATGGGGTGTACACTGCTAATGAGGATAGTAAAATAATTTGCCAGCCAGAAGAAAGGGTACTTGGACTGGAGCAGTCAGGATATGTGTGAAGGATGCACAGGCTAGTTAAACAGCTGGAACTGTAATTGCTTAAGGGACTTGTATACTAATCTTCAGTTATGCAGGGTTCAGTTTACAGATAAGTTAGAGTTGTAGATGTTCAGTTTAAGTCAATGGGAGCCACAGGAGTGCACACTCTGAAAAATCAGGGCCTTGGGGTATGTATCCTCACTGTCCTAAGAGTTAGCCCTGCGTAGAGAGGTACCTGCGGGACATACAGGTAGCTGAGTGGAAGTTCCTCTTGTGGATAGCAACTACTAAGGAAGCCAAGCCGTCTGCATGACGCACACAGAGAGATGTGCAGAGAGTTGGAGATTATTACACCTTCTGAGAGAGCAGAAAGAACATCCTGCAGCAGAGACTGGCTATACTGCAAAAAGGACAGAATGGGGAAATGCTATTTTATCTCAAATAGAAAAAATCCAACTGTGAATACCAGCCTTTTACCAGCCAATGCAGGCTGAATGGATGAAGAAAAACCAGTGGCAGTTGGCGACATGTGGATAAGAGAAGTGGTTCAAGATCAGGAACCCAGAACTAGAGAAACAGAAGAGATTACACTTTCAGAGGAGCAGGGGAACATGCCCATCATGACAGCACGTCCAAATATAAAGTCCATAACCTGAACCTGGGAGAGCTAGGAAAGAGTCCTGAAGTCCTGGGAAAGAAAGAAATTCTAGAGCTCCTTATTCCTGAGCCTCTTTGGGCCTAAAGCATATCAAGACTGCATGATCCATCCCCTGAGCAATATACCAGAGAGGAAGACCCTGAGAGTCCTTGCACCCACAACATGTTCTCTCAGAGCCTCTCAACAGAGACTGACATTGTTACAGCACACAGCAACAGTGAAATAGACTTCACTTGGTGCTCTGCCTCCAGAGCTGACTCACAGAGGTCATGGTACAGGACCTGGGGGAACCAGCACCAAGATTGCTGTACCAAGTACATACCCACGAAGATCCAGGCACTATCACTGTACTCTGCATGCCAGGACACCTTCTCCTGTACGCCCAGCTCAGCCTCCCTTTGATTCAGCTCATTGATCAGTTTCACCTTCGTCAGGGGGCTTCAGGGCAAAGGCCAAACAGTTACCAAGGTATGGACATCTCCCTGTCCAATGCCTCCCTCCACACACAGCCCCTCCACCCCCCTCATACAGTCAGCCACAAACACCCCCTGTATCCTCCCTGCCCCGCACATATCCCCATGCAGCCCCCCTCATGAACAGCCCCCACCCATATCCCCTATGCAGTCACCAGCCCCCCACATATCCCTATGTAGCCCCCACAAACAGCCTCTGCCCCCACATATCCCCTTACAGCCAACCACAAACAGGCCCCATTCCACCTATGTAGCCTCCCGGACCCTCACATATCCCCCATGCAGCCACCTCCAAACAGCCCCCATACTCCCTATGCTGTCTCGCTCCCCCCAAACAGCCCCTGTATCCCCCATGCAGCTCCCTGCCCCCCACATATCCCTATGCAGCCCCCACAAACAGCCCCCCGGAACCCCCTAGATAGCCTTCCACCCCCACATACGCCTCAAACAGCCCCTATAATCCCCTACGCAGCCCCCTGCCCACGTAGCCCCCACAAACAGCCCCCCGTAACCCCACAAGCGGCCCCACCGGGAGAACGGGTCCCTCAAACCTACTTCATCGTGGTAACTACAAGGCCCCCAGCTCTCGCGCACGCGCACTTCCCGGGGAGCCCGCCCGGAACGCGAGACCGCGCGCACCCGGCGGTAAGCCCCGCCCCTGGGCCGAGCTGCGCGCGGCCCTGTTCGTAGCCACTTGCTGGGTGGGAGAAGGGAGCTGCTGGGGCGGCAGGGGGCGGAGCGAAAAGGGGGCCGTTGAACCCGAGCGGTTTCCCGCCGGCCTCTCCTCGACCCTAGGGGGCGGGGGCCCGGCGGCCCGGCGGCCCGGCTCGGCTCGGCTCCGCTCCGCTCCTCAGCGCGTTGGGAGCGCTGCGCTAGCGGGAGCTGCGTCCCCAGGGCCAGTCATCGCCGACCGGAGGTCACGGCGCCGGCCAGGGCTGAGCGCCGCAGCGCCTGTGGGCCGCGCTGCCCGAAGCCTGCGCCGTAGGCACGGCTGAGCGGGGCGCAGGGGCCCAAGGGCTGTGCGCCTGGAGGGCTGCGAGCGGATTGCGGGGCTGGGTATCTAGAGGGTGTGGGGGGATGGTGGGTGTCTGGCTCAGGGAGGCAAGAGGCTCGGGGTCCCCGGGGGAGGCAGAGGGGATGGTGCGGGGGGCTCGGGGTCCCCGGGGGAGGCAGAGGGGATGGTGCGGGGGGCTCGGGGTCCCCGGGGGAGGCAGAGGGGATGGTGCGGGGGGCTCGGGGTCCCCGGGGGAGGCAGAGGGGATGGTGCGGGGGGCTCGGGGTCCCCGGGGGAGGCAGAGGGGATGGTGCGGGGGGCTCGGGGTCCCCGGGGGAGGCAGAGGGGATGGTGCGGGGAGGGTGGTTCTGGGGAGGTAGGGCAGGTGCACTGGTACCCCTGGTTCACTCTCACTCCTACACACCCATGCGGGTACCGGGTGCCCAGCCACAGGGCACAACTAGAATTTGCCTAAGGGGGCTGAGAGGCCTGGGTTCCCCCCTTTGCATTTGCAATGACCGAGCTTCCCCCTCCCCTCTCCTTCCTTCCCACCAGAGAAACCAGTATGGTGAGACCTTTTCCCCCATCCCGTATCCTCCCACCAGAGACCCAAACTAGTTGAGATCTCTCCCCTCCAATCGGAAAGACCAGGACCAGCCAGGAACTCTCTTCCTGTCCCCCTTGTATTAGTTTAGATCAGTGGTTCTCAACCAGGGATATGCATTTTCCTGGGGATCCACAGGGTTTTCTAGGGGCTACATCAAATCATCTAGATCAGTGGTTCTCAACCTGGGGGTTCGCAGGATGGGTTTAGGGATGGTGCAAGTGGAGGGCTGGCGTTAGGAGATGGCAAGCAGGGCAATTGTCCCAGGCTCCACGTGCAGCTCAATTACATGTTTCAGCCCTGGGCAGCAGGGCTCGGGTTTCAGACTCCTGAAAAGGGTACAGTAATCAGGAAAGGTTGAGAACCCCTTAGATGGAATATATAGGCCCAGAGAGTCAGAGGTGTTGACGTGACCTGTCATTGTCCAACATTAAGCAGTGTTAAAACACGGTTTGGGGTTTGGTATACAGAGACATCAGCCTGCTTAATGTCTGGGCAAACATGCCATTAAACAACCTTGTAACCTTTTATTAAAGATCCAGAAAGTGAAAAACAGTTAAAGCATTTGAAATGTAAAGTATCAAGTAAGGCTTTCATTTTAACAGCATACCTTGTTCCCGTTCCTTTTCCCTGTAGCTGGAGAGAGTTTTTAGCGGGAACCCCTTCCCCCCCACCCTTATTTGACAGTCTCTTAGGGGTTTTGAAGATGGTAATTTCCTTTTTTGGGGAAAAAAGAAGTTAGGTAGAGATGTGCTGGGGTTGTTGATATTCTTAAAGTTTGATCTCATTTCCTAGAAGAAAAAACATGCCAAACATACAAAAGAGGAGAGAAAAGAACAGCAAAGATAGAAAATGCAGCTTCTGCCTCTGGTGTTGACTCTCACTTATAACCTCATTGCTGGAAAAACACAGGCCCAGCACATGGTTTGGTCAGCTACTCCAAGACCTGGCAAATGTGTAACAGCGTTGGACTGTTTAGGGCATTGCTTTTAGCTGCCGTTTTCTGGGCACAGGCTCACAGTAGTGTTGTAACATATACAGTCTTGACTTGGCCAGACTCTCATTAGACAGAAGGAAAAAAAGGGGAATAGGAAAGAAAAGAAATTAAGGTAGGGAAGGAAAAAGACACGTTGTGGGGGAGAAAAACAAAGTCTTACAACCCTGCCAGAGCCAGTGGATTTGGTGATGTCACCTGGGTCCTGCTGGCCTGGTCTGTTCAGGACATCTTTCAGAATTGGTATAAAGGTCTGGCATCTCAGGAGATGGTGAGGGTGGCAGCTGGCTTGGTGAAGTTCACTCCAGTAGCCAATTTTTCTCCCCCAACGTTTTTTTAAGGACCCCAGAAGGGAGTGATTGATGGAATAGCCCATCCCTTCATTGTTTTGTCCATCAATTAGGCCTAATCTCTGATGCAACAGTTTTAGTGCATTGATATTTGATCTCTTGCACGTGGCTGTTTTTGTTTACCATTATCTTAACATAGTCCAAGTTATAACAACAGGCCTTTTTGTTTGGATTAGTTCAGTCTTGCTGTCTGTCTCTTGCATGTTTTCCTATCAACAGTTGTTGTTTTCGGTTATTGTGACATTTTATGAACTTACTCAATTCTTACATTTGGACTCACAATTAGGGTAAATTCGTAGGCCCAGTTATCACACCTCCCACTGGTGAGACCCAAACCAGCTTCTCCCTCCCCTCCTCACCCCACCAGAGAAACCGGGACCAGCCAGGCCCTGCCCTGCCCTGCCCTCCCTGTCCCCTCTCTGTCAAAGGGCCAGGAGAGGCTGGGACCCCTGGGTCTTCTGCCAAGTTGCCCCATCCCATACTTGCCAAGCCCAGCGTGACCATTGCAGCTGGAGGCTCCAACATCTGTTCTGCTGCTTCCCAAGCATCAAAAGTAATAGGCTAGGCTGTGGCTGCCACATGCCGCTGCCTACAGCTGTATGAGTAACTGCACCAACCATCCTCTCCCTCCCTCCAAATCCACTGCCCCCTAACTCCAAGCAAGGCTGGCTGTTGGGAACTGAAGCTGGGACAAAACCAAAAGTCTCCAGAATATTGACCGATTTATTGAAAAGTTGCAGTAAAGGTTGAAAAATGTTCATGAGACCTAAGAAGTTGCTAGATTTAGTGACAAATTTGCTAAATGGGGAACACTGCCCCAGGCTGGACAAAGACCTGGTTTCTGTGCATGATATTTTGTTTGCCTGCTGGGGAGACCCTCCTGTGATGAACGGACATACCAACAGGTACTGATCTCTTTCTGTGTACCCCACACAGGACACTAGGTGCTGAGACTCTGCACAAGAGCTTCTTGGTCCCCTTGTTCCACAGGCATCCTCTCTCTCTCTGAATAGCGAACCAGAGCATCACCATTCCAGGCCCCATTGCCCCAGATACTCTCTCACCACACAGCTACTTTGCTCTAGTTTCCTTGGCTTGTTGATTAGCAGCACTACAAAAACATGGCAGTGGCTGTTTAGTGAAGCCCTCCCTGTGAACCCACATACGGCTATTTGTCTGGTTGGTGTAGCATATCAGGATTTGGACACTCAGTTCTCGTTAGATATAATGGGATTCAGGCAACTTTGAAAATCACCTTGAATATCGAAGGTTCCCCAGTTAATACTGAGCACTGGATTCTTCGTTGCTGACATGCCAGGAGAGGTTGTAAGATGGGGTGATGGTGATGCATTTAGATAATGGATGTAGATGACATCAGCAGCACTGAAAATCAGACTGAAAAAAAACCAACAGATTTTGAGGCCAGAGATTTATTCCTCAGATTCATTATTTTTAGCAGGTGATGATCTCACCATTGCTATGTTTGAGTCACCAAGCTGTGAGTAATGTGACTGACACCAAACCGGGGAGCTGTCCTTGTCTCCTAGCACTGGTAGCCATAGACACTGAGGTTCTGGTGCTACTGGATTGCTCAGTCTGCTTGACGTCCCCAGAACACTCCTCCACAGCACAGCTGATTTAGCAGCAGGGGCTAGCTCCAGGCTCAACCTGAAAGCAGCAACTTCCTTTCTACAGTGTGCAGGGCTAGGGGCTTAGGCATTTTTGGTCACTAGAATGCCCTTTTCCAGGGACACAAGGTGGGTAAGGTAATGTATTTTATTGGACCAACTTCTGTTGGTGAGAGAGACAAGCTTTTGAACTACACAGAGCTCTTCCTCAGGTCCAGAGGAAGAGCTCTGTGTAATTCAAAAGTTTGTGTCTCTCTCCAATAGAATGCTCTAATAAAAGACATTCCCTGACCCACCTTGTCTCTCTAGTATCCTGGGACTGAGACGGCTACAACACTTTTCCAGAGAAGTAGGAAATATCTTAATTCATATTATTATGGTAACTATCAATTGGAAAGGATGTCCCCCGTATGCTTTAGAGAAAAGAATAAATCACTCGCTCCTCCACAGCAACACATGGGACACCTGGAACATGGGCAGCTGTGTAGAAGCAACACTACAGGATAGGAAGTAAAGAAGACACTTGTATTTATCTAAAACTGCAAAGAGAACGTTCATTAAATTCATAGATTCCAAGGCCAGAAGGAACCATTGTGATTATCTAGTCTGACCTCCTGTATAACACAGGCCAGAGAACTTCCCCCACAATAGTTTCTAGAGCAGATCTTTTAGAAGAAACATCCAGTCTGGACTTTAAAATTGTCTGTGATGGAGAATCCGCCATGGCCATTGTTAAATTGTTCCAATGGTTAATTACCACTTGTGATAAATGAAGTGGGAGGGGTAGCTCTCTTTTATGGATCCAGCCACCCAGTTAGCTATAAAATCCGTCTTAGTAGCTGTTCTCTACTTGCTTTACTTGTAAATAGTTAAAAGTCTCACTGCAATGCATAGGTAAAAGGGAGTGGGTACCTGGCCAAAAGAGCTAATGGGAAGGCTAGAACTTTTTAAAATTAAAGCAAGACTCCCCTTTTGTCTGTCTGTTTTTGTTCTCGGGGAGAAGCAGACAAGGAGCAGTGATGCTGTAAGAAGCTTTGGGCCAGTATGAAAAAATCTTTGGTATCATACCTAGAAACTACTCATCTAAAACCCCAGATATGTAAGTAGATTAGGAAATATCTAAAAAGACACAATTAGGTTTATCCCTTTTATTTTTTATGGCTTGTGGATTCCTCTGTGCTAACCCCAGGTGCTTTTGTTTTGCTTGTAATCTTTAAGTTGGACCTCAAGAGAGCTATTTTTAAAGCTTAATTCTTGTATTTGCTCTTTTTAAATCTAGCAATAGCCTGAGTTTTCAGATGTATTTTCTTTCTTTTTTAATAAAATTTACCTTTTTTTAAGAACAGGATTGGAGTTCTGTGTCTTAAAAAGTTTGTGCACATGTTTTTTTGGGTTTTTTTATTAGCTGGTGGCAACAGCTGATTTTCTTTTCTTTTTTTCTTTCTCAGCTCTTCCCTGGAGGGGGTGTGAAAGGGCTTGAGGGTACCCCACAGGAAGGAATTCCCAAGTGCGCCTTCCTGGGTTCTCAAAGGGTTTTTGCACTTGGGTGGTGGCAGTATCTACCCATCCATGATCGGAGAAAAGCTGTAATCTTGGGAGTTTAATACAAGCCTGGAGTGGCAAGTATTAATTTTTAGAGTCCTTGCAGGCTCCCATCTTCTGCATTCAAAGTGCCAGAGTGGGGAATCAGCCTTAACACCACAGTTAAAAAGTTATACCTTATTTCCAGTCTGAATGTCTAGTTTTAACTTCCAGCCATTGGATCATGTTATACCTTTCTCTGCTAGACTGAAGAGCCCATTATTAAATATTTGTTCCCCATGTAGGTATTTATAGACTGTAATCCAGTCACCCTTTGACTGTTTCTTTGTTAGATTCAAAGAGCTCAATCTATTGAGTTTATCACTATAAAGCATGTTTTATAATCCTTTAATCATTCTTGTGCCTCTTCTCTGAACCCTCTGCAATTTATCAACATCCTTCTTGAATTGTGGGTGCCAGAAATGGACACAGTATTCCAGCAGCTGTAACACCAGTTCCAAAGACAGAGGTAAAATAACTTCTCTACCCCTGCTCAAGATTATCCTGTTTATGCATCCAAAGATTGCATTAGCCCTTTTGATCACAGCATCATACTGGGAGCTCTTGATCAGATGATTATCTACTCCCCCAAAAACTCTTTTTCAGAGTCACTGCTCTCCAGGATAGAGTCCCCCATTCTGTAAATATAGCCTACATTCTTTGTTCCTACATGTGTATGTTTACATTTAGCTGTATTAAAATGCAAATTGTTTGCTTGCACCCATTTACCCAACAATCTAGATCATTCTGTATCGGTGACCTGTCATCTTCATTATTTACCACTCCCCTAATTTTTATTTCATCTTCAAACTTTATCAGTGATGATTTTATGTTTTGTTCTAGGTCACTGATTATGTCAAATAGAATAGGGCCAAGAATAGATTTCTGCAGGACCCCATTAGAAACATACCCACTGGATGATTCCCTATTTCCAGTTTCATTTTGAAACTTGTCAGAGTTAGCTAGTTTTTAATCCATTTAACATGTGCAACATTATTTTTATATCTGTGATGGTCTGGTCAGTGAGGGATTTAATCCATACCACTGAAGGGCTGTGTCACCACAGGTCCTGTAACATGGGGTTTCTCACTGCTTTGCTGCTCTAGCTCCCTGGGCTGCTCCCACCCAGCCTACTAGCACGCAGATCACACCATGAGTGTGTGTGTGTAGCTATAGCCCTGGTCCAGCAGCTCTGACCCTAGCAGCCTGCCAACAACACATCAATCAGTCACACTCTGGGTTCTACCAGCTTTGTTTACAACTAACAAAATGACCCCAACACACTCCCAGTCCTGAATTTTCCCAAAACTGTGTGCACTGAAGTGCCCAGCCCTCTCCTGGGCAGCTCAGAGAAATAATGAGGTTCATTGCTCCTGTAAAGAGAGAAAACCACATCACAGCTTACTATCTTAAATGGGAGTAAATATACCCTTCCCTTTAAATACAGGGCTGAATTGGTTTATGGTAAGAATGAAATAAATTTAATAAAATATGCATAGGATTAAGTGAGTTCATGTACAAGGAATTAAGATAGTTACAAGTAAAACAAAACCTAATTCTGAAAGTCCAAAACTTAATCTAGCAAGGTACAATCTTTGCCTAAGGAGGGTTCTCGCCTATATTCAATTCCCAGAGACTTCACCCTCCCCTTAAAGGATTCATCTTTCTCAGCTCACAAGAGCTCTGTTTAGTGATGAATGCCAAAGGTGGCTTCTGCCTTTGCTTATATTTTCCAAAGTTCAGTGATGTTTCAGGAGGCAGGAAGACCTCATGCTGTTCTTTCTTTTCTGTGGGCTTCCCATGCCCCTGTATGTAAATAGGGCTTCCACTGTTTGATTCCACCATGCTTGATTTACATAGACTACATATAAATAGTTGTGACATTCCCTCCTGTCTGGGCAAACTGTACAGCCTAGTATAAATGAGTATCCATAATTCCTTATAGTGTTAATATGTACAGTTCACAATATTAATCACTGGTGTGTCATTAGCTTTCAGAAAATACCGCACTCTATACATGTTTATAATATAGTAATAGTGTACAATCAGTTGCTTATCACTTGAGGTTCAGCCCTCCAGTCTTCATAGACCAGTAAGCCTTTGCAATGTAGTCTTTGAAAAGTGAAACCCAGATCAAGCATCTCTTCTCTGATGGGTGTAGATGCCAGGCTGTCTTCTCCCCTGCTTGTTATGTGTGAGGTTTGCCTCCACCCCTTGCTAGCTTGATGACTGTTTGAGATATGTAACTACATTCTCATTGTGTCTTTCAAAGTGTTTTGGAAGTAAATATCCGATGGAGAAATCACATTCCTTTGTTTAGGGTAACTCCTCTGACTGGCAAACACATTTGAAGAACTATATTTTCAGTTTATGTCCATAATTTTGCATGAGTTGCTTGCATCTACATTACACAATATTAACCAGTGAGTTATAACAATATCAGTATCACTAAAAGGTGTCTTGTAGTAACAATAGTGAGTTGGGGTATACTGGGTTGATCAGGCCAACTGAAACTCACTGCTGGAGAGCAGAATGCCACTTTCCCTCGGTCCTAGGGCTGTTCTTAATGTCACAATATCATTCTAGGTTTGTTTGTTTTTTTAAATCAAAATGTCATGCAGAACCAGAAAGAAACTGAAGATTTTATCCTGACAGGAATCCTACGCAGAGCAATGAGTGCAAGTCAGTCCTTCCTGCACAGACCGGGCATTCAGCTGTTGTAGAACAGCTACAAGGATCCCTCTCAACACAGCATCAAAGAGTCAAGTCTCAGGGCATGACAACAACATACCCTTTAAACTTTACCTTGGGTTAATCTCTTACATGGTGATATGAACAGCCAGCTTGAGGGTTTGCTGAGAGTTCCAGTCCTAGCCAAGACCCCATTTCTACAAGCATATAATTACTCTGAATACCCTGTTGATAGGCAAAGACAGACTCAAAGCAGACATCAGTGATACAAATTTTATTTTGTTAACATTAATTTATAGTGAAACAAGCAGGTGTCAGTCTTATACAGGCACAAAACCCCTCCCCCCACAATATTAACCTAGACTGCACAGCCTCCGTTCAGCAGGGGCAGGAATTTTTATTGTTAGCATCTTGTGTGAACTCCAGTTTCTGCACTTTTCCCTGCTGCCTCTCCATATCCCGATAGAGCAGGGACTTCTGGGCCTTCAATCGGCAGGCCAGGCACATGAAAATTGACTCCACATTCTGACTCTCTTTGGGGTCCTTGGCTGATGTTTCAAACAAAAGCATGTTGTGAGCATCAGCGAATTTCAGGGCCACGCTGGATGGCACCTGAATTTGTTCTCGTAAGTCACACTTGTTCCCAACAAGCACCTTGGGGACGAAAGGGGGCACAGCATGCCCATTGCATTCCTCAATCCACATTTTGAGATTGTGGAAGGAAGCCATCTTAGTAACATCATAGACAAAGATGACGGCATGCACATTGCGGTAATAGTGTTCTACCATGCTCTTCCGGAACCGCTCCTGGCCAGCTGTGTCCCAGACCTGCACCTAGAAAACAAAGCACAGTGTGCCTGAGGCAGCCAAGATATAGCCCACCCCCACAAAGGGCTTGGGTCCCAGGAAAAGGCAGTTTCTTGTTGGGAGAGGCTGGGGGCACAGAGACTTGGGGCATTTCCTCTTAGTCTAGATCATTCTCAATATGTACATAACCCTTGTTCAGTTTGATTAGCGAGGCTAGACAACTGCAGAGCTCCACACAGCTAATTCCCCTTCACCTCAACTGACACTGCTGAGACCAGCACATTTTGAGAGAAGTCTCTCCCTGGGCAGCCCTTTGCTTTACCTGCAAATAGTCCCTGTATTCTGGCCCAGAAGCCTTGGATTCCTTTGTGCTTGTACTGAGCATGGTTTGCTCCAGGCAAAGTGGTTGTCTGGGATTCAATCACTCTTGCTCAGCACCTATCTGGCAGGCCCTGTGAGCTTTTTTTTAAGAGAGTGTTTCCTCTTCTAACTATATTTCATTGCCATCTTCACCATAGCAATGATGTGCACAAAACACCTGGCACTTAAAGAGGCATTTCAACACCATACCAGGCATTACTCCACCTCCACCAGCCAGAGCTGTCCCTTGGGTAGGGTGAATTAGGACAACCGCCCCAGGCCCCATGCTTTCGGGGGCCCCTGCACTTCAATAAAATCGGGACTGTCCCAATATTTAGCCCTTTGTCCCACGTCCCGACAGATCTACGCCATTTGTCCCTATATTTAGGTGAGACGAGTGGGCAAACGGGGTAAGGAGGTGAACGGCAGGTAAGGAGGAGAGTGGCGGGGGGGGCATGCACTGGACGGACAGTGGGGAGGCAAGTGGTGAGTGAGGAAGCGGGGGGTAGGAGTCAGGCAGATGTTCAGGAGGAGAGCGGTTTACAGGGGGCACGCTGGACAGACGGCGAGGAGACAGGCGGGCAGACAGCAAGGACGAGAGCGATAGGCAGGGGAGGTATGAGGTGGTGGGTGGACAGTGAGGAGACTAGTAGGGAGGCTGACTTGTCCCCGGCCCCACATCCCCCTAGGGACAGCCCTGCCGCCAGCATCCTATTCCAGAAGATAGGAAGAACCCTGTAATGCACCCAGCCAATTGTACAATGGTGAATCTGGAAGGGGAAGAAATAGTAGAACTCCTTCCCGACCCCTGCAGGTGCACCCTGAAGCCTGGGATTTTATTATTTCTTTTTTAAAGCTGCAATAACTGCAGACTGATGCTGAAACCATCCGGCTTCCTTGTCAACCCAGTGCCAGCATCTGCAGCAGGGGCGTCTCAAGCTGGGCACACGCTGGCAGAAAGCAAACATGTTTGTTCTTCATTTCCCTGCCATTCACTTCCTCCTTGCACTTGAATCAGGAGGACAGCATGAAAAGGAGGGGCTGCCCTGGGCTCATTGTCCTTCAGACCCTCTTGTCCCCACCCTCTTACACACCCTCTTTTCAGGCTACATACACCTCACTTTTCCCCTCTGGCAGGAGGTTAGCCTGGGCCACTAACCCTTCTCCCCTCACTGCTCAAGTGTAAGCAGCTATGATAGAGCAGCAGGCTGGACACTTCCAGGCTGGAGCAGTAACACTCGTTTCAGACCAACATATGGTGTAAGTTGCACTAGCATGATCACAGGACTCAGGAACAAAGCTGGCTGAAAACATTTTTACCAAGCTTCTTTCTGTCGAAAAGTGCCGTTTTATCACCACTGAAATGGCTCCCTGGGCCAGGATGGACCAGTCAAATTGAGATGGAGAGCAGCCTGGAACAGCCCACAGTCTGGAAGGCAGAGCACTCCCCCGGGGAGACGGGAGGCCCAGGTTCAAATGTCTGCTCTACCCTATTAGAAGCAGAGACCTGGGTCTCCCACATCTCAGGTGAGTGTCCTGACCACTGGACTATAGAGTCTTATTGGAGTGTTTCACTTTGTATAACTAATTAAATATTCATTAGGCCAGAAAGAGGGACAACAGCTCAGTGGTTATGACTCGCCTGGTTCCTGAGCCTTTCAGTCTACTTGGGTCATGTTTTCAGGCTTTTATCTGCATTCAGGAGGGCTAGAATCTGACAACTTCCCGCCCGCCTCTGCAATGAAAAAGCTGAGAGTCTCCCTTAATCACATGATCCCACAATCTGGAGATTTAAGAAAAAACACCAAATATTCTGAGACTTGTGATAAAATGGCACGGGTTGACTGCACTGTTTTTCCCCCTTCAGAAGCCCTCAGACTGCTCAGCTTCCAGGGGTCACTCCCGCTGCAGCGTGCCAAGCCTGCCAGTCTTCCCTTGCTCTCTGTTACCTTACCCACCAAGTCAAAGTTTACCAGCCTCAACCAGCGAGCTTGGATTACCAGAGTCAACCCACTGGGCGGGCAGGCAGCCAGATCCAGCCCATGCACTTTATGGATGTAAACTCAAGACAAGTTAATATTTTGCAGAAACTCAGCTTTCATTTAAAAAGGTGGTTTCTAGCCTGTACATTTGCAAAGGAAAGTCTGAAAACACCTGAGTGCAGCTTAAAGGCTCAGAAACCAGGACTCAAAAAAAAAAAAAAAGACCCAGCATTCAAGATTTTAAACAGTCTCATGATTTGGGGGCCTGGCTTGTGATTTTGGAATATTGGGTTGTGATAGTGGAGTGGTCATCTCCTCCTATGGAGAAAGTTTGGTGCAAGCTGCAAGAAAAGGCACCCACACAGAGCCAGCTGCTCAAGGCCTGTTCCCTGCGTAGCCCTTACACACAGACACAGCAAGGAGCATCCCACTGGGCTGCCAGCTGCATGCACAAGCTACTGCAACTCACCAAGCCCTAGGCCTCAAGCCACAGTCACAGCAACTGGCTGGGTGGGCCCACGGCTCTGCTCTGCAAACTGGGCCTACAGCCCAGCTTCGCAAAGCCCTGCTTTCCTCAGTGGCAGAAGTCCTGGGGTCTGGAGCAGCTACCAGCTCCTTCCTCCAAGCACTCACTTCCATTCCCCCACTCAGCTCCCTTGCTCCAAAACTGGGCACACTGGACCTTTCCACAGCATTCTCACCACCACCTCCTCCACAGATCTTGGAACCTCCCAGGGGCCTGGTACATGGCCCCCATTTTCCCAATGCCCTCATACCTCAGCACCTCCAGTGCTCTCTGCCCAATCCCATCTATCACCATGTTCCCTCCATCCCAATCCTCATACATCTCCTGCCCCGACCTCCTGTACCACTCCACCCTCTCCCCTCCCCAGCCCCCTCCATGACTTCATAGTTCCCCCTCCCTCAACCGCTCGCATCCCCTCCTACCTCCCTGCCCCCAATTCACCTCATACCCCCCTGCCCCCTCCCTCCTTCCCTCATGCTCCCAGCACCTTATACCACCCTCCCCGCCACAATGTTTCACCAATGGGTTCAGACTTCCCAATCCCCTGGATGACCTCGTAGCCCCCCTCCAGTGCCCTCATACATCTCTCCCCTCCCCCCTCCCCCTCCAGTGTCCTTGTACCTCCCCGCCCCCGCCCCCTCCCCACCTGTGCCCTTGTACCTTCCCACCCCCTTCCCTCCCCACCAGTGCCATCATACTTCCCCACCCACCTCGTACCCTCTTAGCCCCCACCCCAATAACTTGCTACTCCACTCACTGCTCTCCCACACATTCTTGCCACCCCAGGGCCTTTGTACCTTACTGCCTCTGCTCTAGCTCCCCACCTCTGCCCCCCACTCCACTCATGGCCTCCTATCTCACTGCCCCCAGTAGATGTGCCCCCATCCCCGTGACACTTTCATAGCTTGATACCCACACATATCTCATCAACCTCAACTACCTCCCTGTGACGATGTGATGCAGCAGGGAGGGGGGAGTGTTGACCTGGGAATGTGCCCTGGGGATGAGAGACCTGAGAGCCTGTAACCCGAGCCAGGAGGGGTAGGGGGAGGTAAGACCTCTGCCTGCAGAAGGGAACCTGCTGGAGGGGTTTAGTTTCAGTTTGGTGCTGGGTGGAGGAACCCAGGGAACCCCAGGGCTGGGGTCTAAGCTCCCTGCTCCCCCAGAAGGACTTGACTGAGGGGTCCTGGTTGTACCCACAAGCTCTGTTTTGGACTGTGTTCCTGTTGTCCAATAAACCTTCTGTTTTACTGGCCGGCTGAGAGTCTCAGTGAATCCCAGGAAGAGGGGTGCAGGGCCTGGATTGCCCCACACTCTGTGACACCCC
Organism: Eretmochelys imbricata; assembly: GCF_965152235.1. Taxonomy (NCBI): domain Eukaryota; kingdom Metazoa; phylum Chordata; order Testudines; family Cheloniidae; genus Eretmochelys; species Eretmochelys imbricata. Next base: position 61,314,444 of record NC_135580.1, on the reverse strand, counting down.
CTACATCTGACCACCGACACACCCCAGGCAACCTCTAGCCCTCTCACCACACACCTCCACCCCTCTTCAGCCCCTTCCAATGCGCACACCTGCTCTTTGGCCTTTGCACACCATGGATGTCTCACACCTGGAGAACCCCGCAATCACTCTCCCTGTTCCCCTTCTCTCCTTCTGCTGCTGGTGCTGTTCCCCCATTTCCTTGTACCTCACCTGCTCTCCAGCATCCCACTCTCTCTGACCCATGCCTTCCTGACACCAACTCCCCTGCTTGTTCTCCACCTCTCCCCCCAATCCCTCACCAATCCCCTCACTCCTCATCCCTCGCCACCTCCCATTCCCTCCTCCTTCACTACCCCTGCTCCTCCATTCCCCCCCAATCCCCATCCGCCACTGCCCCCGGTCTCCCGTTCCCCCCTGCTCCCATCTGCCACTACCCTCTGCTCCCCATCCCTCTCTTACCCCATCCCGCACCCCCAATTCCCTCCTCCCTCACTGTCCCTGCTCCTCCATTCCCCCCACTCCACATCTCCCACTCCCCTCTGCTCCCCCATCCTTCCCGCTTCCCCATTCCCCCTGCTCCCATCTACCACTGTCCCCCCTCCCCCATCCCCGTCTGACTCCATCTCTTACCACCACCACCTCAATTCCGTCCTCCCTCACTGCCCCTGCTTTCCCCATTTCCCCACTCCCCATCTGCCACCACGTCCTGCTCCCCCACCTCCCTTCCGCCGCCGTGCCCCCCCGCTCCCCCATTCCCATCCCCCACTGCCCCTTGCTCCTCCTCTCACCACCCCCACCCGCCAATTCCCTCCTCCCTCACTGCCCCTGCTCCCCATTCCCCGCCTCCCCCACTGCTCTGCTCCCCCAATTCCCTGCTCCCCATTCCCCACCTCCCCCATTGCTCTGCTCCCCCAATTCCCTGCTCCTTGACTGCCCCTGCTGCTCCCCCCATACCCCCTTGCTTTCCCCATCACCCTCCTCTTCCTCACCCCCCCACCCCGCCTCTCCCCCCACCTTGATTTTCTCTCCCTCGATCTCCACCGTCTTCTCCCTGAAGTCCACGCCGATGGTGGCCTCGGTGCTGGCGGGGAAGGCGCCCCCGCAGAAGCGGAAGGTCAGGCAGGTTTTGCCCACATTGGAGTCGCCGATGACGATGATTTTGAAGATGCGGACCCGCAGGTACTGCTCCAGCGAGGCGTCCAGCTCGGCGGCGGCCGGCCCGGAGGGCTGCATGCCGGGCGCTACGCGGAGCCGGGCGGCGGCCCGCACACAAAGGCAGGAGGCAGCTGCCGAGCGCGGCGGCGAGCCCGTCGGATCAGGTGGCTGATACATATTCAGCGCGGCGGAGACCCTCCCCCTGGCCGGCCGGCGGGTGGGGCTGGCAGCGGGGCTCGCCCGACCCACGCGCTCCCGCGGCGCCTGCCTGCGGGCCAGCAGCCGGGGCGCAGGGGTACCTGGCCCTGGCTGCTCGCCAGCGGAGCAAGGGGCGGCCCCGGGCGCGGCCTGCCACGCCCCCTCCGGGAGCCTAGCCCAGGGCCAGGACCTCTGCCTCCGGGAGCCTAGGCCAGGAAAGGGCCGCCGCGGGCGCTCGGATGCTGTGGGCCGGGCCCTGAACACACATATTGAAGTGAAAGGCCCAGGTGGGAGAAAAACTCTTGCTGAGCGGCCAGAAGAGCTCCCTCCCAGGGCCCGCTCTGGCTCGCCCAGCCCAGCCCATCAGCAAAGCCCAGGCGGGCCTGATTATACTGGCGGGGAAACAAGCAGCCCAAAGGGGGCACACAGGGAACCTTCCCCTCCAGATCTCTCCAAACCCGCGCGGGAAGCAGGAAAAGGCAGCACTCCCCTCCACCTCCTCTGCAGGCTGCTGTGGGGACAGCCAGGCTGGAGAGGTGAACAGAGCCACATTTGCACAGCCTGCGTGACCACAGCAGCGTGACATCTAGCCAGCAGTGGGCTAGCACCATCAGCACATACCAGTTGACAGCCCTCTCACCCCTACCTGCTCTTCTAGGCCCAGTCTCTCCAGCTCAGGTGAAAGGCAGAAGCAGGGTAAGCAAGATCAGAGACGGTCTGTGGCTGGGGGAAGGCTGACCTGGATCACAAGGCTTAGGGGGGCACTTCCTGGGTTACATGCAGGCCAGAGAGCGAAGAGAAATTTACAACAGACCAAAGTACAGACATGACTGTGTGCAGCCAATACAGGAATTCATTATGGGCACTGCCAACACCTGTGACAGACACACATGCTGGGTCTCTGTTAGAGGGACCTCAGCACATGCCTGGGATAGGTCATGGATCCACAGGGTCTAGTCTGTGCCCCAGCCTGTAACCAGCCCCTTGCAAGTGACCCCTTCAGTTTGCTGGGCCCCAAGGACCCACACATTTCCACAGGGACAGGCCTATGGCCTCCAAGACTTAGAAACTAGGCCTTCAGGCGCCTTCAGTCTCTGTCTCTCTCCATGACTCCAGCCAAGCCCGACTCTTGCAGAAGCCTTTTACCAGGCCCCTTCAGGGTGCAATGCTTTCTGTGAGTATTGGCAGCCACACCAGGCAGCCTTTTCAAACAAAGGCAACGAGTTCTTAAGTCACCTGGCTACGGAATCTGACAATCCTGCTGTTAGCAGAGATGAAAAGGTTAAGATGAAAAGAGTTCAGCCTGGCCAGTTAGGCTGCCGTTGAAGCCATCTTGGCTCTCTCTCTGTCGCTCTCCCTTTCTCCTCAGCCCCAGTTGAGAGCTCCCACCTCTCTCCCCAATGCTAACTCTAATCGCAGCTACCTGATGTGTTTCAGGCCATCGTCCAGCTCCTGCAGAGTCATACCGAGTTCGCCTGCGAGAGAGTCCCATGGATAAGTATCAATTGCTCAGTCCCATTATTTTTGTGGACCCTTCACTGATACGGGTCAATTTCAGCCAGTCCTTTAATGACCCATTAATTCCACTCCAGACAGTTACATGACACAACATCTCATGTATCCTGTTCTGCCCCAAGAGCAGCTTTTTACCCCCTTTGCACCTACTGGGTAGCAATGCAAGTACATAGGGAAACTGAGTCACTTAGGAATAAAAAATATTACAGAAAATTCCCACTTCATCACATAGGGCATCTGAGGGCTTGTACCCACTACCACTTATGTGCTCAGGGGTGTAACTTATGTTACTCCCGGTGGTGACTTATACACACACCCGAGCGACATAAGTTATACTGACCTAAGCGCCGGTGTGGACATTGCTGTCCGTGGGAGAGCTTCTCCCGCTGACATAACCACCTGTTGCTGAGTTATTAGGCTGACAGGAGAGCTCTCCCCCCTTGGCGTAGTGTCTTCACCAGATGCGATACAGTGGCACAACACTTCGAGTATAGACTAGCCCCGAGTCTGCTCCTGCCTCTTTGGCAGGTGGCTCCCCTGGACAATGCTGTGTCTGCCCTCTCTCCTTTCTTACTGTCAGCTCAAGTTTCCATCATTGCTCTTGGATCCTTTTGGATAGTTTGGGGGAAGCTTTCTCCTGCTCCCTGGTATGTGGGGAAGAGTCCCCTTCACCTCTGCCCAGCTCCTCAGCGTTTGTGCCCTGGATAGGGTCACTGTTCTGCCTTCAGCTGGATGCTCAGTCTAGCATGATTGATACCTGGAGAGGCATCGCACATTGGACACTTTGGCTCCAGCTCCCTTTGCATCGGAATGTTTCATGTCACCTGTGCCCCCTCCCTTGGCAGGACTGCTGCTTTCCCCCCAGCTACACAGTCTCTTGGCCACTCTCCCCCTCACTCTGTTTCACAGAGTTAATTTATTCTTTCTTCCCTCTCTTCCTTCCTTGGCCTTGCCTATGCTGGGGATCTACTTCACCTACAGCCAGTGCCCGTGTATTTTCACCAGTGCAAACTGCCATTGCAGACACGATGGAGCTGATTCATACGGGACTTGCTGCCTGCACCACTGGCTGGCGCTGAGACAAAGCTGAGTGCAGACAAGACCTTTGATTTCATCCTCCATGGCCCTCTCTTTTATCTCAGAGTCTTCCTTAGTGCCCAGGAGTCTCTGCAGTGCTCCTTCACCCCTCAATCTCCTGTTCCTTTCTCTTTGCCTGCCTTTCCCTCCACAGCGTCTCTGGGGGATACAACAGCTGCTCTCTATTAGCACTGGTGAAGCTGAGTGGTGACTGCTGCCACTGGGGGCCTAGCATGACTCCCTGGAGCAGTGCACGCAGGCTGCACTGCAAACTATGCTAGCCAGATAGTGCTGCGGCCCTTCCCCCTCAACCCTGTGGCTTTGTGAATGGCTCTAACACCCTTCACTGTAGTCAAGGAAACCATGCTAGAACCTGGCTAGTAGTCATGGCTGTAGCTAAAAGGAGGATTCTCCTGGACAGGACTGTAAATGCATACAGGAGCAGTCAGTCGAAAGGCACTCAGCTGCAGAAGGGATGTACATCCCAGAAAATGCTGGTGAAAGACAGCGCAGCTAAGAAGGGGATGGGCGAAAATGCTTTGAGGCATTCTTTGTTTGCAGTAACAGTGAGGGATTTAGAACAGTTTCCAGTCCCTCCCTTGGATAATATCAGAATATTTTGGTGACCGGTGCATTAGAAACACACCCAGAGGATTCTAACCTCCCCAGGGGAGTCTGATGCAGACTTTGACTCCAGGCTGCACTGGGAGAGCTGAGGGTACATCTCCCACAGCATAGCCTCAGCTGGTCCAGGTCAGCTGACCAAGTTTGTGGGGCTCAGGTTGCAGGGCTAAAAATCACAGTGTAGATGTTTGGGCTCTGGATAGAGCGCAGGCTCTGAAACCTGGGGGGGGGGGTGAGGCGTTCACAGCCTGGGCTCCAGCCCGAGCCCAACCATCTACACACCAATTTTTAGCCCTGCAGCCTGAGCCCCGCAAGTCTAAGTCAATAGACCCAAGCTCTGAGATTCACTGCTGTGAATTTTTATTGCAGTATAAACATACCCTGAGAGCCAAAGGAGTCACAAACCAGCAGGAACAAGAAGTGTCTAGTTATACAACGAGCCCAGATGAGGATTGGACAGGGCAGCTGCTGGAGCACTTCCATATGCTTCTGGGATGGCTTGTAGTGTGCAGTCACAACTGTGAGGTAGATGCTTCATTGGACAAGATCCCATCTTCTGCACTTTTGGGCTGCAAGTGCAGAGGTCTCACATTACACTGCAACTCTGATGAGACAACAATATGCTATATTGGCTTCAAGAAGTAGGGTGAATCTAACAATTCTGGAAAGATGCTGACAGACTGTAAGGAAATTGAGAGAAGAGCAACATATAGGATCTTGAGGGAGCAATTTGTGAGAAGATATTAAAAGAGCTAGATCTGTAGAGCTAGGGAACAGTTCCCTAAAGGTATCGGATATAAGCCAGATTCTGCCAACTCTCTCAATCTGATCATAAATCTCATGATATTTGGTGTTTTTCTTAAATCCCCAGATCCTGGAGTCAGGCGATTACAGAATAATCTGTTCTCACTTTTACAGTCCTCATTTTGAATAAAAGTTTTTAAAACAAGACCCCCACAGGCTCAGACACCAAAAGGCAAAGAAACAGAACCCCACCTTTGGATTTGTTCCCTGGGTAAGCACAAACTTTGGGTTGTAAGCCAACCTCACAACTGATAAGCACAGGGACAGGCAATACTGGGACTGCTTAGTGTAGGGGAAGGAGGTGGAATTAGGAGGAAAGTGGGGGCGGGGATGTTGAAAGGGAAAATACAAACTGAAATCAGGAGACATCTTCCTACTGGTAGGCTGGAGAGACAGAAGCCCTAGCATGGAAACATGTTCCTGCCAGGTCACTGTCAGGAGTCATTTCAATTGGTGAATATTCTACAGGACATGGCCCTACTCTGACCTGTGGAACTGGCTGGGCCCAGCACTTAATTTATGCTTAGCCCTGGCATCTCTAGACTTGTGAGTTCATAGCCCTGGCACCCCTGGGCTTGCCACATCAGTTATGAAAGTAAAAAAATTGCTTGAGCCCCAGCAACTCCTTCACTACAAATTAAGCACTGGCTGGGCTCCTCTGGATTTCTTCCCATCATGTTTTTCTGTGATTCTCTATCTCCCACGCAGCACTGCCAACCCCCAGCCCTCAAGAACCATGAATCAGGCCTCACAGAGTCATAAGTTTGGCTTAACAATCATGAGATTTTGAAAACTAATAAAGCTGCAGTCCTGTTGTTTTGCCTCTGTGTTTCAGCCATTAGAGGTCACATTTTCAAACTTCCCTACATTGAGAAGGGCTAGAGATTTCCTTTTTGTTTTAAAATGAAAGCTGAGAGTCAGCAAATCCAGCTACGTGACCAGCCAGGGTCCCCAACACTTCTACCATAACAGTTGAGCAGCAAAACCTTTGGGGAGGATGTCCCTTCTGGCATCTTCCCACATCAGCAAGAAGCAGAACAGCGTTCTTTCAGGGGGATCCCATTAGTCCCATCCCATCCCAGTGATGGTCCTAGACCAGGTCTGGATTTAAGAGATACACAGGGATCTCCAATCATTATCAAGGGTTGACTGGCTTACCCCTGCACTGAAAGTGGAGAACAGAGTCTGCCTGTACCTCAGCAGTGCACAGGACTCAGCATAGGACAGCTGCACTCACCCTTCGCCTGTGAAAAGAGCCACAAGTGAGATGAGTCTGGAAGGTCTCATTCAAATTCCAATTTGTGCACCTCCTCAAACCACTTCATTGTGCAAGAGGCAAGCCCAGGAGCAAACTAGGAGTGGATCGTGCCCCTCATGACTGGGGTACATTAGCAGAACTGCCTGGGGTCCCAGCCCTGGCACAGCAGGGGGCATGTGGGTCAGGACTGAGAGGCATGGGCAGTGGGGGGAATGAGGTAGTCATATGCACACATTGATACCTCACCTGCATGGCAGCCTGCTCCCTGCCACAGGGTCCTCTTCCCTCAGACACCCTTTCCAAACTGAACTGCAACCCTGTCAACGGGGCCCCTTCCTGCTGTGAAAGAACAGCAGGACTTTGCTCTTTGCTAGCTTATCCACACCTGGATTCTCAGGTTCTCACTGCCCTGTGTGGGAGGGTCCTGGCAGGACCTCTGGGAGACCTGCTTGCCAATATAAGGCTGAACCCCGAGTTGTAGCTCTTCCCCCAGCCCAGGGGGAAGAAATGCTGAGACAGTCAAAGAAGGAAAAAATGGCCCATGCTTAATATTGGTATGTAAATGGTCCCAGTTAGGCACTGCACTCGCCCCTCCCTGGAATGAGAAAAGGTCTGGCTTTGCTGAGGAAGCTTCCTGTCAGGCTGGGTTAAGGGACAGCAGCACAGCGGTTTGCATGAGACAAGGCCTTTAAATGAAAGCTGGAGATGGGAAAGGCAGCAAAGGTGGAGGGCCCAGGGAGCATCCTCCCAGCCAGGATTTCCTCTTGCTCTTAGGGGAAGGGGGTGGTTGTTTCTGGGGGATTTTGCTGTGTTACAAGGCAATCTTCTCAAGAGAAAGTGTGTTCTTGGCAGGCCAATGGCCCAAGGGTAGCAGTTACCACCTGTTGTGGCTCTAGAGGGTAGAGTGGGACTAACTCTGCCCCTGCTCAGACTCCCCCTGTCCTGCTCAGGAGAGTAGCAGCAGGCCCCTCCCTCTTTGGGTGGAAGGGTGGCGCAGCCATATCTCCATCAGCTCCTGTCTCAGAGTGCTGCCACCAACTCTTGCTGGTGGCTGCACTGACACTTCTTCCTAAAACAATTAACTTTAGGAAAACAAATAAATATACACGTCCAAATCATTGTAATTTATTGATGTAGGGTTTGTTTGTTTTTTGCAGACACCATAATAAAAATAATGCTGTGAAAAGTGATATTTGTATGTTCATTAATATCACTTTTCACAGCACATTTAGTCGCTAGGTGGGGGGCTGCTACAAGTGATATTAACAAACATACAAGTATCACTCATCACAGCCTCCCAGCTAGCTAGTAAGTCTGCTGTGAGAAGTGATACTTGCATGTTTGTTAATATCACTTTTCTCAGCAAGCACCAGGACAAATTAAGCCCTGGATGGGGGGGTGGATGTGGAGCTGGGGGAGGCAGTGGGGGCTTGGGGCAATTGGGGGGCAGGGAGTGAGCCTGCATGGCTGGAGCCAAGGGTCAGTGCACCACCACTGCGTGGTCAGAGCCGGGGGCCGTGCAGCTGAAGCCGGGGGTTGGAGCCTGCTACCAGAGAGCAGGGCTGGGACATAATCTGCTCCAGACTGGCAGCACACTGTTATCCCATCTGCAAACCCAGCCCCTGGCTGTGCAGTGCTTTGGGTGTCTCCCAGAGGGCACTAGGGAATTCCATTGTCTCTCTCTGGCTTTTCTTTGTTTCCCTTTTAATCTTAGCTTATGTACATGGGGAGCATTTACACTTGTAAGAGGGTGGCCTGCCCAGTTAAGGGCCAGGAGGCCTGGCACTAGCCAGCTCTGTTCAGTCAGCCCACCTGTGCCATAATTAGTTGCCTCCCAGCCGAAGAGGGATGGATAATGGGTCAGGTGTTAGCAGGCGAACCTCTAGGCCTGTAAATAAAAAGACACAAGAGAACCCAGTCGGAGGGAAACTGATTGGAGGGACAGGGAACAAGTTGGGCTCCTGTGGAAGGTTCTGAAGCAGAGTCTGGAAGGGCTCCAGGAGTGGAGCTGGCAGTCAGTGCTCTATCCCAGAGCCAGAGACTTAAAGGTAGCCCAGAAGAGACTGGGAACTGAGCCCAGAGGGTGGGCTGAAGAGAAGCCCAAGTGGGATGGCAGAACCTTTTGTTGATTTGGGACGTTTGTTACGCACAAGGGGACTGGACTTCACCCGATGGTTGAGCCACTTGAATCCCCCAGAGAGATGGAAAACTCTGGTGAGCAGAAATGTAGGGAGGAAGTGTCTGCAAATCCAGGCTTGGCCAGCAGGGGGTGCTACAGGGCTGCCACGCCCGTGACAGCCATTCAGGGTTCACCTTTTCCCAAAAGCCAGGAGCACAGATGCCCTAAGCTTTTTCTCAAGCTCCCTGAGGACAAGGGGGAAGAGAGTTCCTGGATTGAGGGAGCCCCTTGAACACCTTGCCCCCTTTTTTAAAGTCATGGGGCTGTTAGCTAACACATCCATCCCAGAGTACCACATGAGGAGAGAGGCCCTTTCTCAGGTGGCCAGGACCCAGGGCTTCAGCACTGACTGAAGTTTCTGTGGGGCTGTCAGTGGGGCATGAGGTAGAGCAAGCTGTAGAATCAATCCGGGGTGGTGAAGGCATGGAAAGCAGCAGCAAGATCCCTGCATTCCCAAAGCAAGGTTGCTGCCTTCAAGCCAAGTGCAGACACAATAACTGCTGGATGGCCAGAAACAGTTGCACTTGACTTGCTGTACAGTTTCACAACCTTGGGAGCAACTCCCCTACTCAACAGAGCCAAAATAACCCCCACCGATTCTTCCCATGGCTTCCCCCAGCCCACAAGCATTCTTCCAGCTTACCCAGATGGAGTCGCGGCCAGCTTATCCTCATCTAAGTCCCCATCCGTCGGGCACTGTTCCAATACATGGGCCAGGCCCGAGTGAATGGTGCTAAAGGATCTACCCACGCCACAAGTACAGCACGGTTTTGTAACCAGTTGGTGTCATTTCCATCTACTCTAACTACAAGAGTTGTCTTCACAACATGAGCCTGTTGCTTGTCTGAGCAACTGCACTTGCCACACTGCCTGATGTTTGTATCTGTGCATCCTCGCAAAATCAGGGCCAGGCCCATATTGCTCCAGTGGGAGACACATGAAGGAATGTACACTGGGCTGTCCTGAGAGGAAGGACAGCGACCAAGCTGGTTAGGTAGGAACCACGATCTGACCACAGGACTGTGAGCAGAGGCAACCATGTGCAATCTAGGCCTCTGGCTGCGGCCACTGACTCAGCTGCCAGGGTTACTGACAGTATTAACAGAACTGGAGACTGGCCCTGTTGACAGCCAGTAGCCATTAACTGGTTACAGACTCAAGTTACAACTGCAGCCTGGCCAAGGCTACAGAGCGTAACACTGGAAACCAGGCTTCCTCCAATCCTCCTAGCAGCCCCATGTCCAGACTGAACAGCAGCAGTGACAGACTAACGTTCTGCCTGCACATGACCTCTGGACAGATGAGCAATTGCCCCAGAGTACAATTTCATTAGCTGTACGATGGTGGTACCTTCCTGCATCCTTCCCACAGCATAACATCCCACAGCTCTGTGGGTCAATTGGTCAGACTCAGCAGGAAATCGACACTGCATGCACTCCAGCCCATCTGCCCTCCCCTCCATCTGTAACAAGCTAGCCGCAACCCCCAATGCCTCGGGAGGACGAAGCTGCTAAACACAACATGTAGGGGCCATTGTATCCCGAGGACAAAAGAAGCTAACATTCTACAGCCATTAGCAGAGCGCTCTAGCAGCTATCACTGCTGCCATTGATGCCAGCAGGCAAAGGCACCAGCCTTGGCACTGAGCCCAGCACAAGGGCCTTGGCATCCAAAGCCCTGTGCAGAACAGCTGGCTACAGGGTTTGGCAGCAACCCCAGTACCCCTCAATGCCCTGTCATCAGCCCCTGCCCTTCTCACTTCAACTCTCTCTCTCACACCCCCTACCCTGCTAAGTCAGCCAGCAGGTTTGAGTGCCCCTGAGGGCTCTGGGTCCTCTCTGCATAGAGATGCTAGCTGGGAGGGGTCTCACCCCAGAAGAGGAGAGGCCATTCTGGGGGACAGGCTGCTGTGCTCTTGCCCAGATGTTATTAGTAGAATGACCACCCAACTCCTCACGTCAATGAGAGAGGCAGACAGGATGGAAAAGGAAACTAACTGGGTAAGAGATGGGGGTGGGGTTAACTTTTCAGAGCCCAAATATTATTTAGAAAGGGCCAGCAACAAAGATCTACCCTTTTAAAAAAGAGTCAGGCATTATCCTAATCCCTTCTCATGTCCCACCCGCTCAGCAGAGCGGCTGAGGATATTTACCAGCAACACCATCAGAGAACGCTCCACTCAAAACCGCACAAAAGACAAGAGGCCTGGCTCACGCTTCTGGGGTTCTATCACAATGAGGTATTCAGGCCTCCTGCTCTGGCAAGGGCATCCCAGCCAGGAGGAGGGTGCACGAGACCCACCCAGCTGATGCCTGATCCAAGGAACTGTTAACATTTTTTAAAAACATACTTAAACAGACACAGATGTTCGGTGTGTCCCTGGAGGTTTTATTCACAGCAGTCATTTGTCAAGGTCTAAGGCCTTTGGTTTCCATCCAACGCCTTCCTGGTGTTTCCAGCCTAGGAAATAAGGTCCCCATGTCAGGGCCAAGTCTTCTTCCTTCAAAGGGACTCGGCTTTCCATGGTAGCGAGGCAGAAAGGTCAAGTCTGTGAAAGTCCTTTCCTCAGGCTTAACAGCCAGCCTGGAAAGTAACTTGTCCGCGGTGGCTGGAATCACTGGCTGCAGCAGAATCCCGTAAATCCGCAGACATTCCAGAGTCACATGAAGGACTGTGTCAAGCCAGCACTTCTCTGCAGGGTTGTCTCGGCACAGCTTCCAGGGTGCGTGTCTCTGGAAGAAGCCATTGGTCTGCCTTACACACGCAACAATGGATTCTAAAGCCTTGTATATTTGGAAGTGTTCAAAATAATCAGTCACCTGGAGAGGCAGGTGATCAACTGATGCTATCAGCTCGTAGTCCTCAGCCAAAGCCCTACCTGAGGCTTCCACATCCATGTGGTCAGAGCCCTTTCGAAAGCAAGACTCTGAGAAATGTGGGTAAATCCCACTGGGGTTGATGCTAGAGGCTGTACAGCGGTTGAGAAGCCCCCCAAGCGCATCTGCCAGCTCAGAATTCACCAGCTTAATAACTTTCTCCTCGTAATAGTCACAGTCTCGCTCAGGGACACCTTGCCTTAGCAGGAAGTACCTAAAGCCATCCACCGTGTACTGCTTGAAACATGCCACTGGATCCACCACATTGCCCAGGCTTTTCGACATCTTTTGCCCATGGACTGTCCAATGGGAGTGCACACAGATCTGCTCTGGAGGATCAAGCCCCACAGCCATGAGTAATGCTGGCCAGTAGATGGCATGGAACTTGAGGATGTCCTTGCCAACAACATGGTGAGCAGTTGGCCACCAGGCATGGTGTGCATCAGGGTAACCCGCTACGGTCAGATAGTTCACCAAGGCATCTACCCACACATAAATGGTTTGTGTTGAATCACCAGGGACAGGGATACCCCACTGTAATCGGCTTCTCTCACGGGAGACAGACAGGTCTGGCAAGTCCTCTTCCAGCCATCGGCGCACCACCTGGTAGAAGGGCTCTGGGGAGATTACGTGCCGATTTCCCTGGAGCCACTTCTGTAACGGCTCTTGAAATTCAGACAGCTTGAACATGTAATTCTCCTCTTTGGTCCAGTGCACCTGAGAGCGTGAGAGAAAAATGAATTACAACCAATACCCTTCACTAAGTTCTACAAGTGACACCCATACGTTTGTTAACATGGAGTTATGGTTTTAGACATCCAACCGTGCTTGGTGCCCTTTTGGCCCTCCCACCGCACAAGAGCTTAATTCTCAAAATTCAAACCTTGGAAAACCAGGAAATGCAGAGCTATGGTCCCCATACATCTCTACTACAAGGACTGCACCTCTCCCTCCCCCAGGCAAGCATTAGAAAACCAGGAAATGAAACTTCCCAGACAACACACAAAAGTTGCACTGGTTTAATTTAAATTCGTTTTTAAGACCATTTACTGGAATGGGTTCAAAACCCCCTGTAGACACTTTTACTTTGGTTTAAGAGTATTTTACTTCAATTTAGTTTAAATCTTTTCCTAATCCACTGAAGATAAATTGATATACACCTGACTGATACAAGAGTGTCCACAACACCTTTTTCACTTATTTAACTGAATTAATTTGAAATTTCACTTTAGTTAAAATGGTATATACGCTGCAGACTGATTTGATCAGTGAACTCAGGAACTGTCTGGCCAAACTGGGAATTCATAGATGTTAAAGGCAAGAGAGATTATCATAATAATCTAGTCTGGCTTCCTGCATAACAAGAGGCCAGAGAATCTTACCCAGTGATTCCTGCAGTAAGCCCAATTATTTGACTGAGCCAGAACACATCTCTGAGGAATACATATAATCTTGATTTCAAGTGATGAAGAATCTACCACGTCCCTAGGTAAATTGTCCCTCATTGTTAAACACTTGTATCTTATTGCCAGGTTGAGTTTGCCTGATTTCAATTTCCAGCCTCTCCTTTGCCTGCTGTATTAACAAGCCCTCTGTTATCAGAAACATTCATAGATTCAAAAGCCAGAAGGGACCTTTGTGATCATTCAGGCTGAGTTCCTGTATAGCACAGGCCAGAGAACTGCCCCCAAATAATTCCTATTTGAACCAGAGCAAATCTTTTAGAAAAACATCCAATCTTGATTCAAAAATTGCCACAACCCTTAATAAATTCGTCCAATAGTTAATTATCCTCACTGTTATTAACTATTCTCCCCACATAAAGTCTTTCATTGTAAAGCAGGTTTCCAGACTTTGCTTCACTCTTGTAGCTCTTTTCTGAACTTTTTTGATTTTCCAACATCCTTTTTCAAGAGTGGACACCGAACTGGACAGAGTACTCAGTAATGGTCTTACTAATGTGGTATACAGAGGTCATACCACCTCTATACTGCTACTGGATGTTCTGGCTTACGCCCTCAAGGATCATGTTAAACATTTTAGCCAGGGCATCGGACCAGGAGCTCACATCCAGCTGATGTGCCAACATCTGCCAGACAAATGCAGAATTTTTTTTTTTTTTTAACATAACTGCACTCTAAAACAAAACAATGTAAAACTTTAGAGCCTACAAGTCCACTCAGTCCTACTTCTTGTTCAGCCAATCGCAAAGGTAAACATTATGGGAGATAATGCTGTCTGCTTCTTATGTCACTTGTTCACCTGGCACTGTTGTAGCTGGCATTGGCAAGGTATTTATGTGCCAGATATGTTAAACATTCGTGAGCCCCTTCGTGCTTCGACTTGTAGGCTCTATAATTCTACATTTGTAAGTTGCATTTTCACAATAAAGAGATTGCACTACCATACTTGTATGAGGTGAACTGAAAAAAGCCTACTTCTTTTGTTTTTATAGTGTAAATACACCTCTACCCAGATACAACGCGGTCCTTGGGAGACAAAAAAAAATCTCACTGCGTTATAGGTGAGACCGTGTTATATCGAACTTGCTTTGGCATCCCTGTTCCTTGTTCCCTGACCGCCCCCTCCAGAGACCCCTGTCCCTAATCACCCCCAGGACCCCACCCTCTACCCAACCCCCTTACTCCCTGTCCCCTGACTGCTCCGACCCCTATCTACACCGCTTGCCCCCTGACAGGCATTCACCGGCAGTGACGGGAAGCGGAGCAACACAGCCCCAGCCCGCTCCGTTTTCCTTGCCCCAGCCTGAGCAGTGTCACTGGGGGTGGGGTTGGGGAAAGGTCCGCTTCCCGCCACAAGTGAGTGGGGGAGTGCCACAGCTGGGAGCTGGCAGAGAAGAGCGGGCTGGGGCTGGGCTGCTCCACTTCCCGCCACAGATTGGGAAGGGAAGGTTGGGGAAAGCACGTCCCCCCGCACTCACCTGTGGTGGGAAGCAGAGCGACGTGGCCCCAGCCCGCTCCACTCTGCCACCTCCAAGCTGTGGCGCTCCGCTTCCCGCCACTGGTGAGTACGGGGAGATTGGGGAAAGGACGCCCCCCCGTACTCACCTGCAGTGGGAAGTGGAACAACAGGGCCCAGCCCGCTCCGCTTCCCTCACCTCGGCCCCAGCCATGTTGCTCAAGGGAGGGGACTTGGGGGAAGGGATCCCCCCCGCACTCACCAGCAGCAGTGGAAGCGGAGCAGCCCGGCCCCAGCCTGCTCCACTCCACCAGCTCCCAGCCGCGGTGCTCCGCTTCCCGCTGCAAGTGAGTGCGGGACCTTTCCCAGCCCCCCGCTAATCCCTAGGGCCACTCTGGGACTGTAGGGCCCCCAAAAGCACCCCCCCACACAGCTCCTGCCTCCCAGACCCGGGGGGGGGGGGGGAAGCCCCTGACCGCCCCCGAGACCCTCTGCCCCTTATCCAACCCCTCGGCCCCAGCCCAGCCCGGCACCCTTAACACGCTGCTCAGGGCAGCGTGTCGGAGCTTTTCCGCGTTGTGTGTGAACCTGCGTTATATCAGGTCACGTTATATCGGGGAAGAGGTGTATCTGTAATAAAAAATAATATAAAGTGAGCACTGTACACTTTGTATTCTGTGTTGTACTTGAAAGAAATATATTTGAAAATGTAGAAAAAATTCAAAAATTTATAACAGTAATAGAATACCAATTTAAATTTAACAGTGTGATCAAAATTGAGATTAAGCATGACTATTTTTTAAATCTAGTAATTAATTACAATTTTTTAAAATTGTTTGACAGCCCTAATTTTTACATATAGGAGGTTTTTCTTGGTGCTGAATGCTAGCTCTCAACACACGCAGGGAAGGGACATGGGATTGATGTGGCTATTGCCCTCTGTTTTTGTCTCCATTTGTGCCCAGAAATTGGTATAAGAAGGTTGAGGTTTTAAAACCATCTCCTTTTATAGTATTCTATATCTCCAGAACCCTTTGACTAAATGAGTGCAAATTCAGACGGCTAACTCTGCTCCAGCCCAGGAACAGGCACACCACATTTCAAGCTGATCTAACTATACAAGAAAATTCTAGAGAGATTTGAAACTTCAAGCTTCTGTCTTGCTACATTAACTATAGAACTGCTATTATTTCTCTTAAGCAGGCGGTCTGCTGAGCATCCCTTACGGGAGCACAGGGCCTAGGCCCGGGTGAGAAGAAAGTACCTGCCCACCTGCTCTGGCCAGCGAGGCAGGGAAGCATCGGGCCATGCCAAGAGGAGGGCAGGCAGGAAGGCAGCGCAGCGCACCGCTGTACCTGATGGCCGCTCTCCAGCGAGACCTTGCAGGGGCGGCCCTGGGCGTCGGGGCGCTCGGTGATCTGGGCCTGGGTCAGGAAGCACTCGTCCGGGGTGCAGTACCAGCCCTCGTAAAAGTCCTTGTAGAGCAGCCCGCGGTCCTGCAGCGCCGCCCAGAAGCACTGCACCGCCCGGCGGTGGCGCGGCTCCGTGGTGCGGATGAAGTCGGTGAAGGAGACGGCAGCCCGGCAGAAGAGGTCGCGAAACAGGCCGGACACCTGCGCGCAGAGCTCCGGGGGAGACGTCCCGGCCGCTGCCGCCGCCTGCTGGATCTTCAGCCCGTGCTCGTCAGTCCCTGGAACAGCCAAGCGGGGCAGCTGAGTGGGGGGCTCCCCGGCGAGCGCGGCCCGCCCCCCCGGCCCCTGCCCGGCGAGCGCTCCGGGCCGGCGGGGACGCAGAGTTGCCAGGTCCTGCTCCCGGCCCGGGGCCGCCCCTAACCCGCCCCCGCTCACCCCACCGAGCGCCGACCCCTCCGCTCACCGGTGGCGAGGCGGCCCGGGCCCGGCCGCAGCAGGCCCCGATGTCGGTGCAAGGCGTCGGCCAGCAGCGCCGAGTAGAGGTGCCCGATGTGCGGCGGCCCGTTCACGTAGAAGATCGGGGTGGTGAGAAGCCAGCGGCGGCCGGGCCCGGAGCTTCGCCGCCGGGGAGGGGCCGCGAGCGGCCGCCGCGGTGGGCGGAGAAGGCAGCGCGCCGGTAACCACCGCATGGTCAGACCCGGCGGACGCACTATAGAGACGGGGGCACGAGCGACACTTCGCAGCCCGGCCCGCTCGCGAGAGGTGAGTGACGCGACGCGAGAAGGCTCCCCTGGCGGACCATTGCGCACTGCGCGTGCGTGGAGGGATCACCCAATCGGGGAGCGGCGTTGCGGGCGGCGCATGCGCTGAGGGCGGGCCGGGGTCAGAGCAAAGCGGAGCGGTGGCCGGGGCACGCTGCAGCCATGTTCCGCTGCCGAGTAGCCGCCGTGGCGGAGAAGCTGGCGCGGAGCCTGCGCTCTCTGAGCCCGAGGCCGCGAGGCCGGGCGGCGGCAGGTGGGTCGGGGTGAACGACCCCCGTTCCCGGCCGCCCCGACGCCCGCTTACCCGGGCGTGGTGGCGATCCTCGCGGGGAGCCCCCGGGCCAGATCCCGCCCCGCAGCGGCTCCGGCGCGGATCCCCGCTGCTGGCGGGAGCAGGGCGCTGCCAGTGCCTCCAGCCCCGCGCCCTGGGGAGCCGAACCCCGCCCGTGCCTGGTTTGGGGCCGCTGCTGAGAAGTACAGCCCGGCGCTACGCAGGGAGCCAGGGCTTCGGGAGCTGCCTGGGGCCTCTGGGGAAGGGGGCGTGTGAAAGCCGGACGGTGGGTGGGGAGGAACCGGTGTCTGCCTGGCGTGCTCTGAGCGCTGCCACCTCAGCAAGGCGGCTGCGGGGCACCAAGGCAGAATGGGTTAAGCAGAGGCAGCCAAGGGGGTAGATCAGTTCATGGAGGGTGGGTCCATCAGTGGCTAGTAACCAGGATGGTCAGGGATGTAACCCGTGCTCCAGACATCTGCACTCCTGACTGTCAGAAGCCGGGAGGGGAAGTGGGGTTGGTTCAATCCACCTGCCTTGTTCTGTGCACTCCCTTTGAAAACTCTGGTCCTGGCCACTGTCTGAGACAAGATACTGGGCTAGGTGGACCATTGGTTTGACTGAATGGCAATTCTTGTGTTCTTACCCCTTCCTGGAACCTGATCTCATTGCTGTAAGCCAGCAGGGCTCAGGATGATGACTAGAAGGAGTTGGGCCTCTGAATTCCAAGAAGTATTCTAGGTGTGAAGTGACAGTCTGCTAGAGCTCCTTGCTACATTGCCTGCTGAATGACTTTCGAGTTGAGTACCTCATAATGGAAGAGAGACAGGATGAGAGTGAGTCCTCAAACAGCTTTGAGTCTAGAACAGAAATAAAACCAGTAGGGTTTAATGGTAAATGTTAGAGGTTCTTAGCTGTGTTGCTTTTTACCCACTTCTGTGATCTTTTGCATCAGAATGTGGGTAGTGAGAGACAGCTTCCATGGCACCATTAAATGGATTCTTAAAACTACCATGTTTATTGTCCTTGAGGTTGTGACATCTCAGTGTGAGGGCTGTTTAAGGATGTCATTTTGAGCTTTCAGAGCATGAGATCAGTGAATGAAGTCCCCTGTGCAGCTTCCCATCCCATTAATCTAATCCTGTGTTGTAGGAAGGCCATCTTAATCTTCAGGATTGAGAGGGGAGAGTGCTATTTCCTGAAAAATGAACTACGAAGTAACACACACAGTGTGCATTTGCTTTCTACACCTCTTTTGATAGAAGGGCTTGAAGAGGATCTCAAACTTTGTTCTGCTTGTCTGTCTTTCATATTGGGAATATCTGCTCCTCATTTTCTTCTTTGTTGGCAGTTTCTGGAAAAGCTCCTTGGAGGAGGATGTTACTGATGTCACACAAAGCTATAACCTGAGCTTCAGCTCCCCATCCAAAATGAAATGGGGAAGGAATGCTGATTCTCAGACTGGAAACTGACAACCTAAGACTACTGTTCGTGGTCTAAGAATCGGCATTCTCTCTTGTCTTCCCATCCCTGCTTGATGTCAATAATCTGGTCCTCCAATGATCTTTCCAGAGCCCTTTAAGAAGAAGGGAGAATCTGATGTTTCAAATATGAAAACTGTTCTAGGATGGGGGGAGAGGTTTTGCATCTGTGTTTGAACATAATAAAGGAGACTTTATGCTTCATAGTTCATTTTTAAGCAATGTCCATGCCTTTGGACCTTGGTGCTTAGAGATCTCCTGAATTCATCTTCTCTTGTTTTTTATTGGTTTGTTTGTTTGTTTTTTGGACTTTTAAAGTATTCGGAGAGCTCTGCATGAGCAGTGAAATGAAAATACAAGCAAATTTTTTATGGCAGATCCTTGCATGGAAGCAGGTTATTTTACACTATCTGTCCTTGTGTTCTCCATTTACTTTTGACATCAGAAGTTAACCTTTAAGGATGTGGCGTATTCTTTCTCTTCCAGCATATCTTTTGGTGGAAGAGATTTGCCCTGCTCCTCTCAGGTCATCGATTAAGATGAATGGCCTATTGTAGTTCCTGAGCACTGCCAAATTAATAGCCCAGAGAATCTTGTTAATTATCTTTTCATTGGAGAGTGAACATGTTTTCTAACAGCTACTGAAATAATAAATCTATAATTCTTTTAGAATCTTGTTGCCTTTTCCACCCATTCCTCCTCTACAGGGTGACAGATTTGAACTTTCAGCTTTCTTTCTTATTTCCCCTCCACGCACACCCTCCTTCTCTTCCTTCCTGGGGTGCATGACATGAGATAAGAACTATGCAGTGTTGCCGTCTCACTTTCCCGTCTTGAAGTTTGACTCTTACTGCAAGGATGTAAACTGGAGAACTCTCTAAGTGGAAAAGGTGTAGCAGAGGTTTCAAGACTAGCCTTACAATGCAAAGGATATGAAGTTTTCTTTGATGATAATGAAGGGAAATGGAAGCAAATATAGTCAGCTGGTTATAGTCCTGCATTCCATGTGCCACAACCAATCCACTTGTGATATTCTGCTGCTGCCAGTAGCCTGGTAAACTTGAGTTTTCCTATCTAAAACATCTTTTTACGTATGTTGTGTCTTAGTTCCACAGAAAAGAGCTACTGTTTTTATTTAAACTTTGAAATTGCAAGACGCAGATTCCGTTATAATCATTTATCGTAAATGATCTTGCCTAACAAAACTCTTAGTGCTCCTTGTGGATGCTCCAGACTAGATAAAAATCTTTAGTATTCCTGAGTGTGTGAAATACTGTCAGGGATGGAGAGTGGGGCTTTAGTTTCAATTGAGGATGAAATTCAGCATAACTTACTTTGGCAAATGAAAGAGGATGTCATGGAAAGCTGGGGGAGAGTCTCTGAGCAGAAGAAAAATGATGCTCTCTTCTTACTTCTCAGCTCAACAATGAAACTGCCGCAGGAAGGTCTTGGGCCTGTAGTGAGACTTAGAACCAAGGAGGAACTGGGAAACTGACTCTTGCTTCTGCAGTTTCTTATAGGAGACTTGTGTGTGTTTCCCCTGACTGAAGCAAATGATCCTGGTTTGCTGTTTTGCTCTAAGTCTGATGATGTTGAATCCCACACAATGGGCCAGGCTGTGTACTGACTGCAGGAGTTGGGGGATTCTTCTTTGTTTTTCCCTTTTTTTTTTCCTGTGACCCACAGTCACAACCTGAGCTACATTCATACAGAATTGTAAACTGGCTTGCAGCTGATTCCAGGCTTTACTGTTGCAGCTGCTGGGTTGAGCCAGAGGTGAGGGTTATGGAGTGGGGCGAATGGGTATGAGACTAGTGGCAAATGCAGTGGGGCAGTGTTCAGGGGGAGCTGACAGGGAACCAAGGTAGTCATGGTTTGGGGGTGTGGGGCAAATTAGAGGAAAAACACTCTGCCTAGCTTCTTGGAATGAAGGGCTAGGAGGGGGCTCTGTAGGAGAAAGCAGACTGGTGCAGAATGGGGAAAGATGGTGCAGAGGACTTGGGGCCATAGAGGAGTCCCTGGGAGGGGGTTGCAAGTTGCTATAGGACACTTGGAAAGGACAGAGAGAGGCCAAGTGTTCTTTTATCCACACTGAATTTTCTGGACATAAAAATTAGTGTTTCCGTGTGCACGAAAGCTTGTCCCTCCTCCATTGTTCGCTATCCTGTGTATCCCTCATGCAGGAGACAAAGCCCTGCTTTGAGCTTGCTATGATCTATGAGGAGGGGACAAGGGGGCCTTCCTCTGGGCTTTATATGCCAACCCAATTTAAACTTGGCACGCATTTAAAATCAGGGAGATTCCCAAACAAAGCTTGTTTTAATAAGTTAATGTTGAAAGTGTGTTCCAGTGGACTCCTCCAAAAACAAATCTTGACCAAAATTTGACGCTGTTAGAAAAACCAGAAAATTAAAAATTCTGAACTTTACTGATTCACCTCTCACTCTCACACTGCCTGTTTTACACCACCCAACCATCTTTAACTGTCCCTCTAAAACTAGTGAAGTTTGTGCAAAGGTCAAAATGACAAATGACTAGGAGTTCATAAAATCCTGTTTCTTATTCAAACTCCATTTCCATGGTAGTATAGCAGAGAGACAGTGCAACACTACTTGCTACAAAATTTGCATTTGTTAGTTGCTACATGTTATTGTTAATGGAGTTAAAAATACAAACTTGCAAGCTGTACCCACAATTACATAAACCTTCAATGCCATAGAGTCAGCCTGTCTTATGATGCCACAGATCAGTCATGTTTCCACTCTGTTCCACCAATATATCACACTGAGAAAATATACGGAACTTGGATGTAACAATGTACCTGAGACTCTACACTTTGAAATATTTACTATCCATTGAATAAACAACATAGACCTAGCAGCCAAAGAAAACTACTTACACTTACTGGTGTAAATCAGGTAAGATAGTAAGTGATGGCAGAATGATGGAGAAGGTATGGCAGTGGATCCCTTCAATGTTAACTTCCCAGATTGTTTAAAGGTGTAGGGTTTTTATGAAGAGGGTGTATTTTTTAGGTAGTAGCTGGACTCTAAAGCACGCTTTCAACTTTAACTCTTTTGGAAAAAAAACTCCAAACCTTCTTATTTGGGAGTAAATATTACGAGGTAACTTTTGGTCTCAAGCTTTGCCTAAATTTTGCAAATGCTTTCCATGATTGCCAGCCCTGGTTCAGGTCCTCCCCTTTCTGCAATCCTGAGAGCCCTAGTGTAGATGGACTGCTGCCACTGCTTTCAGCACAGTGTTGTTAGACCTGCTGTGAACAAGATCAGGTGACGATTTAAAAACACTGGTGATCTGTTAACAAAGTTAGGAGCCCCAGTGTTAACTCTTGTGGAGATGAACTGATGGTAGCTACAGCAAGAAATTTTGGAAAATTTCTCTAGTATAGACACAGCTTGTGTGTGACTTTGAATTGGCTGGCCAGGTAGGAACTGATCGCCTTAGGATGCTTTCCAAATTTCTTGCATCATGGATAAATGCAGACTGTGGAGGGGAGCTCCTACATAGGACTTGCCAGACTGGGTCAGATCCATGGTCCATCTAGTCCAGTATCCTGTCTCGAACAGTCGCCAGCACCATGTATTCATGGTTCAAAGGAAGGTGCAAGAAACCATGTAGTAGGCAGGTGTGGGATAATCTGCTCCCCATGAATGTCTTCATCCTAAGCACTAATAATTAAATCTGGTTTAAATCCCAAAGCAGGAGGTTTGATATCAATTCCCAAACTTTTTCTTTTTTACTGTTATTCTCAGACGATGTTATCTTTATAAACGTCCAGTCCTTTTTTGAGTCTTGATAAGCTCTTGTCTTCAACAACATCCTGAGGCAGTGGGTTCCACAGTAGATATGTGAAAAGATAGTTTCTGTTGTCCATTTTGAGTTTGGCACCTTTCAGTTTGTTCGAATGTTCCCTTGCTCTAGTGTTAGAGAACTTCTTGGTCAGGAATCTTGGTCTCCCTGTGAGTGTAATGGAAACAACAGTGGAGCAGGGAGCTCTGAAGTGGATTTCTTCATTAGCTGGAGGGCAGGAGCTACAAGGAAGAGCTGTGTGCTCTGGTATTAGACACCTAATGTGGGTAGTGGTAGGGGTCCCTCGGATATTTGTAGTGATGAATCTTGACTGTTCTAACCCTAGATTTTCCTCTTCTGGCAGAGGCAGATTCTCGCTTGTGGCTGTTCTTGGCGTGGCAGCTTTTGGGGAAATCTGAATTAGTGTGCTCATAGCAAGTCTTGAGGCACATCAGACATGCTGCGGTCTTCTAGGCCTTGTACACATTACAGATTGTTGCTGTGTTTGAATGTGGTGGTGAAGAATTGAGATAGCTGACAAATGTTTCCTGGACTACCCTGTCAGCTAATTTTAATTCTTCAAAGCCCTATTCAGACAGTCACTGTGTGTCGTGTCGACAGGGCTCTATAGGTAGCCAAGTAAAACAGGAGTGTAGCAATGACCTTGGAAGGCCATTGGAGAATCTAGCAGCACACGTCCTTGAAAGTTGCTAATATTTATATGGGTCACTGTTATGCAAAAGTTTCCCTTCTACTCCTCTATTTTTCATGCTTACAAATTTATGGCCAATTCTTATTTTGTTCCTAAGTTTTACATGTTGATCTCTACCTAAAAGTGGCCTTTTCATAAATTGGAGCAAAATTCTTTCAGTTGATCTTGAAAAATACTTTTTCCCTGTATTAAGAAAATCTAGTCACCTTTTTTAAAGAGAGCTGTATGAAAAATGGCTGAAGATTTAAACTTGGCATAGACGCAGTCCTCCTTGAGAAGTAGTGCCTGTACTACACTTAAAATACCTTGGTTTTGATTGACTAAAATAGACAGTTCGAAAATTGCCTAAGCCAAGCTTTCACAGGAGAAAATTAAATTTCCATGTGCACGCTTCAGGAGACATGGATTGTTCGCAAGTTCACAGCTAGTTAGGTACATGCACGGATTGATTCAAGAAGCTTATGGTGCGGCTTGTGAAGTCTGCACAGATTGGAGATTTTGCCAGTCTAGTAGCTCTGGTTAAAAGAATTTGCAAGCTCTGTAAGCTTAAAATTAAAGGGAAAGAAGTGTGTTAATGCAGCATTAACAATACATAATTGACTGCTGCATTCACTGATGTGATCTGAATATTCTAACATTACTCAGCTGTGTTGCATGTAAGTACTATTGTCTTTCTCTCTTGGGAAATAGCGAAGTTCCTAGAAGTACAGACTATGAAAACATACTGTATGCGTAATGTGGCCAAGTTTAACTTTTGCGTTTCCCAATGTTTTGTTATCTTAACTGTGGTATGATGTGAATACCATTTTTTGCATGTAATATTTCAAATTCAATATAAAACATAATAGATATGTTTAATTCACAGAACTGTTGGTTGACCCTCCCAAACACCCTCTTCTGTGTCCTTTTCTCTCTTGTCTCTGTTGCAGTTAGGCCTCTCTGGATGCAGCCAAATTTTCCAGAAGTGGCCACTGATTTTAGGAGTCTCAGTTGTTGCAAGTCCAGTGTAGGGTACCTGAGGCCGGATTTTCAGGGGTGTGTGGCACCTGTGGCTCCCATTGACTTCAATTGAAATATTGTGCTAGAACAGCATGTTATGGGACACAAACCGAAAACCAGAGAGGTGAAGGGGATCACCATACAGGCTTTGTCCACCATGCACAATGCTGAGTAATTACATTCTGATGCTCTCTCTTTGAAGTTGAGAGAGTTGACTGAGTTAATCAAGTTGGTTTCTCCCCTCACCCCCATGCACCAACAACAGCAAACTTCCTGAGTTAACAGGGACTGCTCTGTCAGGGAGACAAATGCCTTGCCCCTCTGCTGTACGCTGCCCCTCTGAGATTAAGGAAGTTCCTGCTGACACTTTACATGGGACTGGAGCTGTTTGGATCACTAGAATGAGGGCAATTGGCATTTAGTCCCTGTAACAATCCCCCTTCACTCTAGACAGTATCTTTTTTGTCTTCTATTTTGGAATTGGTTTTCATGTGGCGTTAATCTGGGGTAATACACAGCATCTGGCATCAGTGTTTGTAGAAAGCATGTCAGAGTTCTCATTTGTGATGATCTTCGCTTGCAGTATGCAAGTCTACTGTAGGGAAAGCATCATGAGATTCTGTCCAGCCTGCTGTAGCAAGCTGTAACTGTTTAATCACCATCATCTGTTTCTGCACTGGGGGTTTCTGTGAACATTTCTCATCATTGCTACCACCAATGGTAGCAACATTGGGAGCTAGGGTAAGCAGGGCTCCAGGATCCCATTGCATTAAGTGCAGCCTTCAGAGCAGATTAGCATGACAATACTTAAAATGCCAGTGACTGTTGGTGCAGAGTTCACATGAGCATGTTTATTGATATCACTGATTGGACTCCACTTGGGGTGTCAGTGGTAGGACCCTATAGGAAAGTGTTCTGGTGTAGACAAGGCCCTTTTTGTTAGTTGGGTTCTAGTAACTTCTTGACTTGTGTCTCGGACTCCAATCCCCATCTCAGGACATGTCTACGCTACAAACTGTCGTTGACACAAAGTACATTCTTGTACAATGACCACCATTGCTTGTGCGAATGCTTGCTTGGCTGCTTGCATCTGCACTGTATGTGCTCACCAGGAGTGCTTGTGTCACTGCAAAGTGTGTTGCATGTCGCCGTCAGCGGTGTAATGCCTTTTGAGAACTTTTTGCAATGTGTATAGAGTAGAAATGAGTCACATAGGACCTTTGGGAGCTAGGGGTCAAGTTACCAGCATGCAACTTTCTCCATCCCATAATGCCATAATAGCCTATAGTTGTGCCTTTTTAAAAAAAATCCCACCAACCCGCATGGCACTTTCAGTGTCTCCCCTCTCTGACAGAAGCATGGAGCCCACAGAGCTCTGTGCTTTTCTCATGAACGTTGCAAATACAGGAGGCACAATTCTTCCGTAGTTACAGACCCACAGGAAGTACCGCAACAATGGGGGACGCGAGGATTTCTTCAAGGACAGTTTACTAAGGGATATAGCGAAAAACAGTTCAGGGTTGTTGGTGGGGTTCAAAGAGCAGCTGCAGACAGCTGAGCACCACTTCTGGGCTCAAGAAACGAGCACTGGTGGGTGGGATCGCATCATAATGCAGGTTTGGGAAGATGAGCAGTGGCTGCAGAACTTTTGGATGTAAAAGGTATCCAAAGATGCTGGATATCTTTGCTGAGCTGTCCCCAGACCTTCAGCAGAGGGACACCAGAATGAGAGCTGCATTGACAGTGGAGAAGAGTGTGGTGATTTCACTCTGGAAACTTGGAATGCTGAATTGCTACTAGTGAGTGGGAAATCATTTTGGAGTTCGAAAATCCAGAGTAGGAACCATTGTCAGTTAAGTGTGTAGGGCTATTAGTCGTCTCCTGCTACTCAGGACTGTGACTCTTTGCAGGGTGCAGGACATGGTGGATTGCTAGGCAGTGAGGGGTTTCTAAACTGCGGTGGGGCAAAAGACCACACACGTATCCCTGTTTTAGCACAAGTCCACCCTGCAACAGAGACATCAACAGAAAGGGTTCCTTTTCTATGGTTAAACAAGCATTGGTCAGTCACCAGGGATGCTTCAGTGATGCCAGTGCGGGCTGGGCTGTGAAGGTGCATGATGTTTGCATCTTTAAGAACACGGGACTGCTCAGAAAGCTGCAAGCAGGGACTTTCTTTCCCAGCTGGCAGCTTACCATTGACAATATTGAAATGCCAGTATTGATTCTGTGGGACCCAGCCTGCTCTTTGCTCCCCTGGCTCATGAAGCTTATGCTGACCACCTCGCATAAGACCTCTAAGGAAAGACTCAGCTACTGACTCAGCAGGTGCAGAATGACTGTTGAATATGCTTGTGGTGGATTGAAGGGACGCTGGTGGTGTTTAATCACTAGATTAGATCTCACTGAGAAAAATATCTCAATGGTTATAGTTGGCTGTTGTGTCTTGCATCAGATCTTTGAGGCCAAGGGGGGAAGCTGTCATGACTGGCTGTCTGCTGACTTTGAACAGCCAGACACAGGGGCCATCACAAGAGCCGAGAATGGAGCTGGTGATTGAGGGTAGCTTTGAAAGAGCTGCAGTAAGGTGCTGTTCTGGAGTGTGCTGTGGGTGCTGCTAGGAATTAGGTGGTACCTGCTGTCTGTTTATAAATAAGACTGGCTGTTTGCTAGGACGTGTGTGCACTGTGATCCTGTACATTTACAAGTACCGTGTGCTTTCTGTGTCCAGTGTGAAGTAATAAAGAGAATCTCATTCTCAAAAAACAGAAATTTATTGAATTGCACCAACAGCGCAGGAAAAATCAATGCGCAAAAAGCATGCAAGGCAATACAAATGTTAATTGTAAATTAATGGAATGGAACTTGAAGATTGGAAAAGCAACAAACATTTCTGCGCGTTTGAATGCACACGTGTAGTCGATTGTGACTACATGTATACCAGGCGTTGGTCTCTCAGGTTAGAGTATGTGAAGTTGTGGTTTCCCTTGCTGTCTCCTGGCATGGAGTAGTAGAGATAAGGATGAGGCCCAGGATTCCATATGGTATGTAGGGAGCTGGAGTTCTCCAAGGAGTGCAAAGGGTCAGGAGTCTCAGATTTCTGGACTTGTAGCTCACCAGGATCTGCAGCATTTGGGTTTGCTGCATGAGTAGACCGATTACATCCTCGTGCATTTCCCTCTCCTTTTCCTGCTGGGATTCTCGTGCCTTTCTCCTGTTCACTCTTGCTTTCTTCTACATTGGCCCTCCAAGCCCTTTTTATAAGTCTGATGCAGCACTGGCTTGCAGGATCTTGCTGGACCTATCCTTCCTGGTTGTCTTCTTTCTCTTCCTTGTCAGGGTCAGGTGTTCTATAGGAGTGGAGGGGGCAGCCCTTAAGGCCTCCATGCCAGAATCTGCTGATAACAAAATAGTCAGATGTGCCACAGGATTTAGAGCCACTAGGGGAAGAGAAAGATAAGATTCAAAACTCCTTTCCCTTATTCCCATAAACACTTTTAATAGACATGCTTATTGACACTTCAGCTATGGAGCGCCTGGGCACAGCTCCACTCTCCAGCCCCAGGCATGGTGAGTATGGCCCATCCAGGGCAAGATGGAAGGGGGACCAGGGAAAGGAATTTCTATTGCATGAAACAATAAAATTTCAGTCCCTATTCTAAGGGTGGGAGCATGGAGCAGTGGCACTGAGTACTGGCCCTGTTTTCCACAGGCAGTGGAGGTTTTAGCTGGTATCTCACTGCAGAGCGTAACAAAGACACAGAGGGAGCAGCTGCTACTGGCATCCTGAAGCCACCTGGGTCTGTAGGCTGTTAGCCTGTTTACTGCAGTGGTGCCAGCTGGACTCATCGCAGAGCAGTGCGGGAAAGCATCCTACCACTGAGGAAGAAATAAGGCAGCTATCCCTAAAACCTTCGGCAGAGGATTGCAGAGTATCTCCGTGAACGTTTCATTGAGGGACACCCCTATGTACATAAAACCAAACTGCCCTGCATGGCTCACCCTACCCCCCAGCGAGCCCAACAGGGCAATGAAAAGCAGATGCCAGTTCTACCTCTGTCTGTTGTGCCACTAACTCTTCTAGTCTGAGTAGAACAATGAAAAGTTGATACCTTTGTCTTGACTTGGGGATGGACCGGGCGCCATCTTTAAATTTAAACATTGTAAGGAAAAATACATGCCTGTGCTTACCTGAGGTCCCTTCCCCTTCAGCAGGCTCATCCATGTTTGGCTGGCAGGACTGGCTAGACAGGTCAGGCAGGTCCTGGCTCATGACATGGCTAGGCTCCTCCCCAGCTGCCTCTCCCCTAACTCCTGTCTTCCTCCTTGCTGTTCATGGCAGGGGGCTCTGTCTCGGGCTCCTCTGAGGTATCCATTGTGGTCTGTGGTACGCTACGGGGACCTCTGCCAAGTATGGCATGCAGCTCATTGTAGAAGCGGCAGGTCTGCGGCTCCACACCAAATCAATTGTTGGCCTCTGTGGCCTTGTGGTGCGCCTGGCAAAGTTCCTTTGCTTTCACGCAGTCCCTGCCATACCCCTTTGCCTGCACGCCCCTGTGCCTCTCTTTGCAGGTATCCACGATTCTGTGTCTGGTCCATAGCAGTGCTTGCACAGCCTCTTCTCCCCATAGGCGCAGGAGTTGCAACACCTCCCGTGTACTCCAGTCAGGAGAGTTTCTGACGCATGGAGCCAGCATGGTTGGTTGGGCAACTGCATACAGCAAGGGTGAGCTGCTAGGTGTACTTGCCAAGGTGGGCCATCGGGAAAAGGCATTTCAGAAATATGCAGGGGACTTTAAGGGGGGTGGCTTTGGTCTCTGACCCCTGCTCAGTGGAGTTCACCCTGGTCACAATTGTAATCACTGTCACAGGGAATGGGGAATTGTGGGATAGCTGATGGAGGACTGTTAGGGTCAACATCGTTCACGCGGTGCCATCAACCTTAGTTCAACCATGGCTCAACACCGTTCGGAAGGTGGTCTTACTGTGTCACTGTAATGGGGCCCTGGTGTCGGCTGGAGACTGATTTAAATGTAGACACATGCACAAATAAGTTGACACAAGGTGACTTGCATCAGCCTAACTTTGGCATGTAGACCAGGCCTTAGAACCATCTATAAATTCTTGGAGACCTTGGGGCGGGCGAGAGGGGGAGCTTGACTTCCAAAGTTCACAGAACTACTCACTGGTTGCAGGGGAACCCTGCTGACCCCCAGCATGTACAGCTAAGAGTTTGATCCCAGTATGGACAGGGTCTAAATTGTGCTGGAAATCCCTCTTCTGTGAACATGCTACTGGGGCAGTTCTGCATTCAATAACTGGGGGCCGTGAGGGGAGTTTGAGTACCAATTCCGAAGACTGAGTATAGTAGCAGTTCCATTTTCTGCTGTTTGAATGGGAGGAGGTGGGATCTCAAACTTAGTGTAGTGGTTTCGCTTTAGCACAAAATAAGTCACTAGGGTCAGTCAAATATGGGTGATTTACTTGGCTTTATAATACAGTTAATTACTATACCTGAAAACATTACTATGTATTGACAATACTTTGTGTTTTGTTTAAAAAAAATTGTGTTCCTTAGGCAACTTGTTGCAGCGATGGAATGTTCCCTTAAAACTACAGATGAGCAGACAAATGGCTAGCTCTGGTGCACCTGGGGGCAAAGGCGATAGTTCTGCTTTTGTCCTTATTGTGGGCTTATCAACGTTAGGAGCAGGTGCATATGTAAGTAGAAAGGCAGTTCATGAAAGAAGCTGCAACACAGCTCCTGTTAAATGATTACGTTCTCTTGCCTCCTTTGCCTCTTATCTCTGCTGTTCTTTCCCGCTTTAGAAAAATTCCTAGGAATCTAATGTCCAAACTGGAACTGGCTGCAAATTAACCAGTATTTTCTCTTGTCATTTCAGTTACCCTTTGTCTTTACTAGAAAAACATTATTTTCTATATCCTGTGATTAACCACAGTTCTGTCTGTTATCTTGTATGTGATAATTAGCACGTAGTTCTGATGGTTTATCCTTTGAGCAACAAACTTAATCAGGCCATTGCTTGCCAAATTTCTTTTTTCGTTTCAAAGTTTAAGTTCTGCATTTGTCCAACTCTGATATTTATAGACCTCTTTTAACCTCCCCTTAGGTAATGGAAAAAGAGCAAAATGGTTCAGCTAGTCTGAGGTGGTAAATCAGGTTCCAAGGCAGAGTGAATTCAAGACACAAATAGTGTTTAGTAATGGAGAGGTTCCATTTTAAGGAATATGAATCTACCCTTTTGAAGTTCTGTTTCTTACAGGGAAGCATTGTGTACATTTTTATCTACAGCTGATAGTCTTGATTTAAAACGTCAAACACTTAGTGTGGCTATTGCCCTGATTTTACCTTAACGAAACTCTTCACGTACAGGCGGAGCCTGAGAAATAGAACTTTTTATTTATGTTTTTTAAATTTGGGGGAGAAATGTGTGTTACCTATTCCTTTGGCTCTTAGGTATGCCCTGCCACCCTCCTCCCCAATTCAGAGATGCCAGCTCCAACTGCCTGGCAAATGTGATCTGACCTCTGTCATGGAGCTGCAGCCAGGAAGTAGAGCACCTAAGTGGGGAAATGTCAGAAATAATTCCCCCCATCAAATTTTAGAATAAATAAGTCTGCCACTCAGGAGCTTCCTGAATGTGAAAAGCTTCCTTGGGGAGTAGAACCACATGTTATATTGTGTCCTCCTTTAGGAGGGCTTATCTAGCAAGGAAATTCTGTGGAAAAGTTGTTAGAACAAAGGGCTGGGAACGGTAAGTCCCGTGTTCTAATGTGGAAAAGCCATGGACTAAGCATGTGGCCTGGGGGGTAAGCTGCTTGTCTGCTTTCCTGCTGGAAAACTTCAGTAAAACTCAGAATCCAACTAAAAAGTGAGCCCGGCGTGTGAATTGATCTTCCTTGAGAGAGACACATGCCCATCTCCTTCCCCAGCTGCACACAGGAAAGCAGACACCGCATCAGAGAAGAGCCTTTCTGGTTAGAGGATGTTATGTCCACTTTGAAATGAATATGCTCATAAGAAAGGGAAGAGGCTTTCATAGTATTTAAGTCCTAAAATGATAAATATGTATTAGCCACGCTTCTTTTGACCAAAAAGGTAACTGAAAACGAACCCTGCTTCGCCAAGAGGTGTTTGATGAAGTGTCCTCATTAATATTCAGTACTCTTTCCTTCTCTTTTCTTTCGTTGCCTGTCTTCACCTACAGTTTTGCAGTGTCATCATCTAAGACCCCCATCTAGATCTCTAACGTCTACAGGTGTTCCTGGGAAAGATGGCAACAACCTAGTGTACTACTTAATTGTAGGAGGAACAGTCACTGGGGCAGGAGCTTATGTAAGATGATTGAACTAAATGCATTTTAGTGGGAGGGTGGGTGGGGGATACCCTGGCATGATTCAAATCTTTGTGCCTCTCATATGTCTAATATCCAGTTAGTCATATAACTTAACTAAATCCTCTGATAAGTGTCCTCTCTGCGGTTTTATTTAAAGGGACATTGTCAAATAGTATACAACTCCAAATTTGATCTGTCCACACAATTCAAGTCTGTGACAGGGAAACTTCCTGCTGAGTTTAATTTTTTTACACTGAATATCTAAAGTCAAAATAGCCAGAGCTTTTGTAGGACTGACTGTGTCTTTTGCTTTTCTTCATAGCCAGCAGGGAAGCAAAGTTAATTAACGAGTCACATTACCAGATTTATGCTGACATCATTGAGCTGGTGTACAAATAAATAGGCTTGGCAATATTTGATTTTCATTTTTTATAATTTTGACCCGTAATATAAATGTTTATTTTTAAGCATTTTTCCCAATTTTGTCATTTCAAATTTTCACAGTTGTACAAAATTATGGGGTGCCCAGATAATATTTTTCTTAATGATAGATATTGATATTCAAAAATTAAAACTTTATATATGTTAAAACACAAGTTGTCAACATTACATCAAAGTATACAAAGTAAATATCCTTAAAGCAGACTCTTAGTTCTCAAGCAGCATTTGTCTTTGCCTATCTGTATATTTCAGTTATCTATGGAAATACTTTGGTTGCATGTATGATGAAATAGACGTTCACCAACATATACTGATGATTTAATCCTTCGAAGCTTACAAATAAGGAAGTAACCCACTAACTTCAAGCTCCATTAGAAAAACAGGGGCAATCCATTTACCTACTTTTGTAATTATGCTACAGAAGGAGCATTAAATAAAGCACTTCTGTCAAATAGCTAAGAGGGTAGCTTTGTTTTTTATTATAAGTACTTAGCAGTGTCCCTTTGGAAAACCTATCCAGAGGTAGTGCCTGAAGTGGTTCAATCTAATATATGCACCTGTATCTATCTGCTTTCCTGAATGGTCAGATTTTGATTTGTTGTATGCTGCCTTTTTAACTAATTTCTCAACTTCACACTATTCTACTTCTCTCTAAAACACAGAGGTAGGTTTACAAACCTTGGGTTTGTACAGTTGATTACAAGTAACAGTTTAAAATGTTTTATGCTAATTTTTCTCAAACAGTACTTCTATTATGCTTGAAATTTTGCTTCTATCCCAGAGATATGCTTTTGTCTGCCTCTGCTTTTTATTCATGTTCTACATTAAGATTGAAATCATTCAGATTTCATTTGAGACTTTACCTTGCTTCACTATGCAAAGCTTAATCTTGGAGATAAGTAAAGTTTGAACTGCGTAGGCAGTAGGAGCGATGCCAAAAACCTCAAGAGAATAGTTAACTTCATTTTAAACAGAGTTTGGATCTCATATTTTGCTAATAAACTGTTAAATGTCTTCAGTGTCATTTGGTTTTTGCTGTTGCAACTTTAGTTGCCCTGACTTTGAATTTAAAGTGACACGTTGCACATTGCAAAGATCCAAGTTTGTATGCTGTTTTAATGTCCTCTGAGAAGGTTCCAAAACGTGGTATCTAATTATTGTATGTTAAATTGTAGCAGTTGCTTTTCCTTAGAGCATTACGAGAGATGCAATGCATGTCGGTTTTACGTAATCACACGAGGCTAGGGAATACCTTCAGACAGTTAATTTGCTTCCCTTTTGTTTATTAGTTCTCTGATGGGGAGTAGGAGGGTAGAATACCTTGCTACGATCTGCTTCCAGAATGTCCCTTTCTCTTCCACTCCCCATGCACATGGGAGTTTTTGAAAACTGGTTTCGGAATATATCCTCCATATATGTTCTCTGAATAAAAGTCTCCCCAGAATACAGCTTGTGCTCTCCTATCATTTTCCTGAGGTCTCCACATATCTTCGTGGGGAAAGATGCTCAGCTGAAAGAGGTTCCAGGTGTTTAGTATCAAGTTCCTGACAAAAATCCATGCTTCCCTTCCATGGATGTGCTGACACTGACATCTTAGCTGCTGACCCTAGAAGTGTCTGAGAGATGTTTAAAAGATCTCATGTGGATTCTTTTCTAAGCCAAGAGAGTTGAGTTATTTCAGAGCCTCCAAGGCCCTTGTCTAGACTAGGATTTAAAGGTGTGTGATTTAAACTTGCTAACCTCATGCCTTTAAATGCTAGCTTACACAAGGCTCAATTCCCTACAAGTTTTCCTTGTCTTGGGACTCAAGTAGTTCCTTGGATCTCTGCTTTTTCTGGAAGATTTTGTCTTTCCACCAAGAACTATAAAAATACGTTTCTCCCTCATTGAGACTCAGAATGACTCTCAAGTCCTAACTGACAGGGACCATTGCACGTTCCAAGCCAGTCACGCTGCCAGGCCTTCACCCAATGTTTTCTCCTAAATGAAAGAGACATACTCTATTTTTGCCTTGTTAAGACCATGAATCAAAAAGGATTTAGCTCTGTCAAAGTTGGGCATCTTTGCTGCTTCAACCAGTATTCTTTAATCACAGTATAATTCCTGTTGTAGAAGGTCAAACTCTCAGTACCTGTGCTTTTTGTGGTGCTGATTTTTACAGGTAGGAAGCCACTAGACAGATTAAGATGACTTGGGTCTCTAGCATTAAATGTGTAGGCTTTACAATATTTGGGGAAGGCTTGAATATTTCACTCCTCCTCTGAAGACAGTGAATTTTTGTGTTTCATTGTGTTCTACCATCTTTAACTGAGCAGTGTCTCCCCACAAACAAGCAAAAAAACATCACCTTGTTGTCCTCTTCCTTCACCCCATTGGCCTAGGGTACATGTTGCAGTTCTCCAGCCAGAATTTCTCCTCATTCTCTTTCCAAATAGAGAACAAAAATGAGGGGGTTACAAGGCAGTTGTCTCCTGGCGTCTCCCAACTCTGTTCCATGCTCAAGGGTCTTCTCCATCGTAGATATGAACGGTCCTACTCAGCAGTCGTTGCCATCTTCCCCAGTTAGACTCTGGTTTGCCGCTTTGGAGCCCTATCCAGCTACTCCAGGCTCTGCTGTGCTCTTCTGCTGTGCAGTTGGGAGCTGTTTTGCTTTCTGTCTGCTTTTTCTTGCTGCAGCTTTGTGTACATCCTGTCTTGCTGTCTTCCTTCTCTGCTCCAGAATAGCTTTCTGCAGACCCAATCGCTTGTCCTGCCATGGCCTGCCCTTGCAAAGAGCCTAGAGGGAGTCTGTATTGGGTGTGTTGCCTTTGTGGCAAGGTCCATACAAATACAGTCCATCTTGAAACAAATCTTCAGCTCGACTCCCAGACATCTGCAGAAATCCTCAGTCCATGATTAGGAATGCACCCAGACAGCAAAGTCTCACGAATAGAACAGTGGAGGAATCTGAGATTCCTCCGCTAGATGCATTATTTTGTAGACTTACCTACACATGCATGTGTTCTCTTTTAACAATGAGCTGCATTTTGCTTCATTTGTTTAATTGATGGCTCTTCTGAGCGAGCAGAGTGGACAAAAGCCTATCAATGAGTTGAAGCACAATGTTACATTGATGCAGTGATATGCACATGGTAGATGCGTAACTGCCATCCACTTTTCTCCTCTCCAGGTGTACAAGACGCTGAAAGAAGACCGAGAGAGATTCAATGACCGCATTGAAGCAATGGCTATGAAATCCCAAGACGTAAAGTCCACCTCTGGTGGGTAATAGCCTACCATAGCTACGAGCTATATCCCAGTTTTAAGAGTCTCAGAAGAAAGGGTTTTTCTTAAAAGTGATCACTTGGGACATCTAAAACTAGACTGGACAAAACACTCTTCAAAGCCCCATGTAGCACTAAGCCAGGGCAGGAGAGCACTTGTCAGCCTTTGGTACACTCAGCCTTGTGCCTTCAAGCATGCACAGTGGTGCTAGCCATCCAAATGGCTCTCTGTAAAAGGGCAAGAGGAAAGCATAGGGAAGTTTCTAAACCTCTTTTCTTGGCCATCTGGTAGCACTGTAAAAACAAAACAAAAAAAAACCCCAAACTTAACCATATTTCAAGTTTCCTGGATTTTGTAGATCGTCCCCTTCCATCACTTTGTGAACCCAGCAGCTCTTTGTGGTCCAAGAGCCACTTCCAACTTATTTTCCATTTCAGAAACTATATTTGCACAATTACATTTCCCAGTTTAATTTTTATACTGTCAGGTGTCTCAAACTGCTGCTGAAATGGCAGCTTGACACAAAGGCCCTTGCACATCTTTTAGAGCATCACTTCTCAAAACTGCGGTCTGTAGATTTCTTCTGGGCCAAAGAATGAAACCTCTTGAGAACTGGCCAATGGGGACTGGTCCTGGGAAGTGAGGGGTAGGTCCATGAGAAGTGCTCTTATGAAGCTAACAGGAAGAAAAAGCTGGAGATTCACTGCGTTTTGGAGGATTTGTAGATTAAAGCCAGAAGATCCCATTAGATCATCTAGTCTAACCTCCTGCATCACACGCCAGTGAATTTCACCAGTTACCCTGGTATTGAGACCAATAACTTGGACGACAGCAGATCTAAGCCAGAGCTGGGGTTGAGGGAGAGAACTCTCTAGGTTAAATGTTGGAACAGCAGTCTAATGACAGAGGCTGTTACTCACTAGAAGCTCTACCGCCTTCATTGAGGGGAGCTTGCTGATTCTGAGGAATCCAGAGTTAATTCTGAATTGTGGCTTCCCAAGTACATTCTTGTTTGTTTGCACCTTGCTGAATTAAGTCTAGTATCTTGTCTCTTCCAGAAGAGGGTGCTGCCTCCCAGGCCACAACAGATGGGAAGGAATCCAGGAATCGCCCTGGTAACTCTGAACTTGGTTTTATTTCTGTATGCAGGATAGTCATATGTTCCTTAAAACAGGGTTTGAATGTGTGTAGGAGAAACACATTCCTATGAGCTGGTCTCCATCTCAGTATATGAGTAGAAGAAAGAAAATGTCCCCCAGGATTTTTTCCTGGTGGTTTCAAGTATTCCATGTCTTTGGATTACTTGCAAGCTGTGCACTAAATGGCAAGAGCCAAATTTTGATCCTGCCTGTAAGTGATTCTGGTTTTAAAATGTAAAGATTTCCTATATCAGAGATTTAAACAAAGCAACCACTTGGAATTTGGCATTTTTCAAACTCTAGTAGCCTCATCTCCCTGGTGTTTGAGCATTTTGCAGGCTGCGTAACTTACACGGATGTTGCAGTACTTCACTTGCTCAGCACTAACCAGTTGTTTGATCCTGTGGGGTTCAAAGACATTGAATCTTTGATGCTCTGTCTGGAATAAACTACTATCTTGAGCTATAAGGAGAATCTGAAGCTTTTAAAGTTGCACGTTGAGTGCCAACAATAAGCTTTGTGGGTCCTTGAATGTGCTGCAGCCACTTCACCCAGCTATGTGCATTTAAGCAGAGCTTTTTTTAATGGAGGTTTTATAAATACAACAGGAGCCTTGATGAACGTTTGAATAGCAGTCTACAGCTAAGAGCAGTAGCAATGCTCCAATGAGTAAGCAACTCCATTTGATGCCTAATAACAGGCTGTCCCAATGGGGTTAGAGTTCAACCTCATTATGAAGGTTCCTTTAACAAACTCTCTCTCTCTCTCTTTTAACAGCAGAGCAGGGGTTGACAACAGCTGAGCAGGGAGGTGAGTGAGCACAGCTTCCATTGTTGGGGTTATCTTATTGGATTCTTTTGTTCTTTCCAGAATCCTCTGCTGTGCCTCTTAGATGTGTTGGCTCTGCAGGGTAACTGGGTTAAAAACTTGATTTAGTCACTAAATTTAGCAGGCCTGACTGGCACGTAGAGGGAGCTAGGTATGCTGAGTTAAGAAGCCATTTTTCCATAGGTTTCAGAGTAGCAGCCATGTTAGTCTGTATCTGCAAAAAGAAAAGGAGGACTTGTGGCACCTTAGAGACTAACCAATTTATTTGAGCATAAGCTTTTGTGAGCTACAGCTCATAGTATCTCTTCTGATGCTAACTACACATCAACATCCTTCACTGTTTCAGGCTGCTCCTTGGCGAGGGTAGTGTCTCCCAGAATGTCATGCAGGATTTGAGAAGCCATCCTCTGGGTGAGGGGATGGGAGAGAGCAACCTTTAGTGAATATCTAAGGGACAGCAGTCCACCAAAGAGAATTACCAGTATTTGAAATCCAAAGGATGTCATGATTCTTTCAAGGGTGAATGTTTTCCTTCTGCTGTTTGGGGGCAGGCAGTGTTACTGGTGGAGCTTTGTTGCTGTATTCACAACAGGCTGTCTGATCTGTTGCTTTGCAGCTCCAGAGACAGATCCGAGT
Organism: Eretmochelys imbricata; assembly: GCF_965152235.1. Taxonomy (NCBI): domain Eukaryota; kingdom Metazoa; phylum Chordata; order Testudines; family Cheloniidae; genus Eretmochelys; species Eretmochelys imbricata. The sequence continues at coordinate 61,276,730 of NC_135580.1, read as the reverse complement.
GCTCGCCCTGAATGTCCATCCCATGCTCCTTTCCTGCTAATTGGTGGAGGCACTGCTGCTTTTGCTGCTGCTCGATCCATTCGGGCTCGTGATCCTGGGGCTAGGGTAAGGGATGTGCACAGCTCTCCTCTAGAATGGCGCATGTCTAAAGCCAGATGATGTGTTCCCTTTAGAGCTTGTACATTTCATTCTGCCATTCTCAACTTGTAAACATAGTTGAGGTTGTTAATGATTTCCCATATTAAAGGTGCTGATTGTTTCTGAAGATCCTGACCTGCCATATATGCGTCCTCCTCTTTCCAAAGAACTGTGGTTTTCAGAGGATCCGAATGTCACGGAGACTCTGCGATTCAAACAGTGGAATGGCAAAGAGAGAAGGTATGTGTCATCTGCATGCAGTGATTAATGGGAATTGAATTAATTGCTTAATGACACTTTGAGTGTCCAAACTATGCTCATCTGGGAGTCACTGGCAACCTGCTTAGGTGCGTGAAAGCCACCGGGCTTAAAATGGAGCAGCTTTCCATGCACTTATCTTCACTATGGATGGACAGCCTATTGAGAATACGCATCCTGCCGTGCATTGTGGCTAGACTGCTCCAGGAGCACTGTATGCTGGTACACATGGTTTCCAAGAGCCACATCTTTGTACTGACGATAACAGCTGCAAGCTGCCCTTTTGAGCTCCTTAGTTCACTATGTACACTGGCTACGCTGAGTCCCTGGCTTTAAATGCTGAGACTGTGCACAGGCTTGTCAGTTGGGAGCACTAAGCAACAAACTATAAACGCAGGATGTTGCAGCGCTGGAGACCGTTATGGTGAAGTGCCCGTGCAGAGCATGAGTGTGTCTCCCTGTTGTGCTACAGCCTGTATCTTCCTCTGTCTTCAGGGAAAATACTGAACACTTAAGAACTGGACTGTATAACCTCCAGGAAATGAGCTTAAAGAATGTGATGCAATTATGTGGTGCAAAGCTGACCTCCGTGCAATTTTGACTAGACCTGCGTGGCTTCCTCCATTGTAGAGCATTGCTGTACTAGTGATTGGTTTTGAACAGTACAGACATCCTAGTTTTATGAAACAAAATCCTTTCTAGAATTTGCAGGGGAAGCGTGTTACCATATCAGAAGTTGTTTTTCTCTTTGTAAACTCCCATATGTGTTTCGATGGGTGGGTGCTCTTCCAGTCATTGAGTAGCTGCTACTGTGGGAAAACCAGCGATACTGTGTACATTGAAGCCCTTTTTCTCTACAGTATATATTTCCAGCCGCCTTCTTTCTACGTACCTGCTCGTGATCTGCCTTATATAGAGAATGGTGGTGTGGCCGTCCTCAGTGGCAAGAAGGTGGGTACAGCGTTACAGCGCCATACATTTACACAGCCCTTTACAAACAGCAGAGCTTACAGCCTAAGAGTCTGTCTACACTGCGTTTCAAAACTCACAGCAGTAAGTCTGAGCCCCAGTTGACAGGTGTAGGCTCGTGGTCTGGTACTAAAAACAGCTGTGCAGACATTTGGACTGGAGCTCCAGTTCTGAAGCCTGGCAATGGGGTGTTACTGAGGCTGCCAAGCACCACCTGACCCTGAGCTGGTGTGTGTAGTTAGCTTTAGGAGCCTCCTTACAAGTCTCGTGGTCGGAGTGAGTAGGGAGCCTGGCTGGCCATTCCCTCCCCTGTACACCTGGTAGCTGAGCCCAGAAGGCCTTTGGTTTCAGTGAGCCTGTCAGTCCTGTAGAATAATAGCAGGTGCCTGATCTGCATTCCCCTGAGAGTCAGCAATCATGGAGAGGAACAAGCCTAGGGAAGGTTCAGTCTGAGCTTCGACCTACGGCCAAGTTAAAACCTCTTGTTTAGTTCTGAAGCCGTGCTCCTTCCTCAGCTCCCTTTCTCCAGAAAAGGGAGAGTCTACAGGGAAACCTTGTTCAAGCTAGGGTATCTTCTGTGACTGTTTCTCTGCCTGATAAGCCTATGCCCACTGATCAGGGCTACAGGATATGTAAACCTGAGCTGCTCTCTGCATTGTGCCTTGCAGGTGGTGCATATGGATGTTCGAGGCAATGTGGTGAAACTTGATGATGGAACCCAGATATCCTATGATAAATGTTTAATTGCCACAGGTTAGTTCCGTGGTGCGTCGTCTTTCCCTCACATGTTAATTCTTGGGCTGACGGTAATGTCATACACCGTTTTGGCGAGGTTCTTTGTTCTCTGAGACAGTAATACAGAACCCTTCAGCTGATGGGGACTTGAACCGAGCAGACTTGTCTAGGACAGTTACATGGACAGGGATGTGCCTGATGGGAATTTGTGTCTGGTCCAGTGCAATCCAACTCCTCCCATGGAAATCATGGGATGTCTCTGTTCTCCTCTGACTGTGCCACAGGACAGCAGGGGAGGCATGCTAAGCCATGCCCAGCAAGCTGAGAATTGACTTCTGAGAAGATATGGGGAAGGAGGTTCTCATTTCAAGTCTGACATAAGTATTCTTGCCAGCAAGTTAAAGAAGTATGGGCTGGATGAATGGACTATAAGGTGGATAGAAAGCTGGCTAGATCATGGGGCTCAACAGGTAGTGATCAATGGCTCCATGTCTAGTTGGCAGTGGTATCAAGTGGAGTGCCCCCAGGGTCAGTCCTGGGACTGTTTTTGTTCAATATCTTCATTAATGATCTGGAGGATGGTGTGGATTGCACCCTCAGCAAGTTTGCAGATGACACTAAACTGGGAGGAATGGTAGATACGCTGGAGGGTAGGGATAGGATACAGAGTGACCTACACAAATTAGAGGATTGGGCCAAAAGAAATCTGATGAGGTTCAACAAGGACAAGTGCGGAGTCCTGCACTGAGGACAGAAGAATCCCAAGCACTGCTACAGACTAGGGACCGAGTGTCTAGGCAGCAGTTCTGCAGAAAAGGACCTAGGGGTTACAGTGGATGAGAAGCTGGATATGAGTTAACAGTGTGCCTTTTTGCCAAGAAGATTAACTACATTTTGGGCTGTATAAGTAGATGCATTGCCAGCAGATCGAGGGACTTGATCGTTCCCCTCTATTTGGCATTGGTGAGGCCTCCTCTGGAGTTCTGTGTCCAGTCCCACACTACAAGAAGGATGTGGAAAAATTGGAAAAAGTCCAGCAGAGGGCAACAAAAATGATTAGGGGGCTGGAGCACATATGTCAGGATTCCCTCCCCACTCTGGGATACAGATGTGGGGACCCTCATGAAAGACCCCCTAAGCTTATTTCTACCAGCTTAGGTTAAAAACTTCCCCAAGGCACAAATTATTCCTTGTCCTTGAACGGTATTGCTTCCACCACCAAGTAAGTTAGACAAAGATACAGGAAAAGGACCTCTTGGAGTTCCTGTTTCCCCAAGATATCCCCCCAAACTCCTTCACCCCCTTTCCTGGGGAGGCTTGAGAATAATATACCTACCAAATAGGTAAACAAGGTGAGCACAGACCAGACCTTTTGGGTTTTTAGGGTACTAAAATCAGGTTCTTAAAAGCAGAACTTTATCATAAAGAAAAAAGTAAAAGAAGCATTTCTCACTTCTATAAAATCAGGATGGAAGGTAATTTTACAGGGTAATGAGATTTAAAACACAGAGGATTCCCCCTCTAAGCAAAACTTCAAAGTTACAAAAAACAGGAATAAACCTCCCTCTTAGCATAGGGAAAATTCACAAGCTAAAACAAAAGATAATCTATTGCATTTTCTTGCTATTACTTACAATTTCTGTAATTTTAGATGTATAATTTCAGTAGGAGCTGGATTACCTGCTTGGTCTCTTTATTTGTCTCAAGAGGGAACACACACAAAAGAGCACAAACAAAACCTTCCCCCACAGATTTGAAAGTATCTTCTTCTCTTATTGGTCCTTTTGGTCAGGTGCCAACCAGGTTATTTGATATTCTTAATCCCTTTCAGGTAAAGGAGGGATTTTATGCTACCCGTAGCTGTATATTTATGACAACATGACTTATGAGGAGAGGCTGAGGGAACTGGGATTATTTAGTCTGCAGAAGAGAAGAATGAGGGGGGATTTGATAGCTGCTTTCAACTACCTGAAAGGGGATTCCAGAGAGGATGGATCTAGACTGTTCTTAGTGGTAGCAGATGATGGAACAAGTAGTAATGGTTTCAAGTTGCAGTGGGGGAGGTTTAGGTTGGCTATTAGGAAAAACTTTTTCACTAGGAGGGTGGTGAAGCACTGGAATGGGTTACCTAGGGAGGTGGTAGAATCTCCTTCCTTAGAGCTTTTTAAGGTCAGGCTTGACAAATCCCTGGCTGGGATGATTTAGTTGGGGATTGGTCCTGCTTTGAGCGGGGTTTGGACTAGATGACCTCCTAAGGTCCCTTCCAACCCTGGTATTCTATGATAAGGCTCTGAGTGCCAAGCAAGGCTCAAGGTCCTGCCTGCCTGAGGAGTGATGGGGAGAATCTAGCTCCGATCCCCTCTGTAGTGGGGCATTGCTGCTATAGCCTATGATTCTTAGTCCCGACTTGCAAACTCATCTGGTGGAGAGGGCTGGATTCCCTTTTTTATCATGGTCAGTGGGCCAGGGTGTGACATTAGGACAGAGTTTATGGGAGATCACCCATGATTGTGCAACCTCCCACCCTCACCCCTCATGGTAAGTGTGGAATATGATCTTTAGGTGGTAACGAAACTGTTTGTTGTTACCTTATCTATTATTTGTTCAGTACCTTGCCACCTTTAGTGTTAGTGGGAAAATCATCTTTCTGCCGTGTGTTCTGTTCCTTCCCAATTCTCATTCCTGGCTTTCTCTACCTCTTTCCTAGTTTTCCTTCTTTTCTCTCTCCCTTCAATTTCCTCCCTGAAGCTGTTCCCACTCCCTTCCACTAAAATGGTTAGCACTGAAATGGCTAACATTGACATTCAGGGTGTCATTGTAAGGGTTTAGAGTTAAATAGCCCCATCTACAGATTATGTATGTATTATATTGGTTACTTAAGAATTCCCAGTTGTCGCTCTGAGGTTTGAAAGGTTCTTGTCCCAAAATCAGCCCCATTATTATTAAAATTACTGTTAGGGGGAGCTCCGACGTGCACAGTTGCAACACTCACACTTTAGGACCCCTTCTATATTTACAGTAGTTTGTTAATACATTTAGCAAAGTCCCAAACTCTAACCCAGCAAGGTAGGTAGAGAGAATACAGAATGTCCATCTGCACATCCAGACTCTCTCCTTCCCTTGCAGAACAACCTGAAACGTTAGCCATTATCTTCCTCATCACCATCACCTTCCTCACCATCACCAGTGGCCATCATCCTGGTACCTCCCATCTCTCTCTCACCCTGCACATAGGATGGGCTACAACTTGTATAATATGTTATATGCTTATGCCACTCTGTGTAATGCATATTCAGTAGGGGTTTCTCTACTCTTCCTTGTTTGTATTTCCTCACCTTACTAATGTTGGGGCGCCCCTCTCCTATAGGTTAGTACATTAATGATCTCCATATCGTATATGTCAGTTCATTGCCATGGCAGTCTTGTGGTCAGACATCTGCAGATGTTCCCATTCTAAAATATCTAAAAGCTGGTGTTAGCTCATGTTCCTGTGGTTGGCTGGTGTCATTATGGACAAACTGCCCTCTTACACGCACTGTTCCCAGTTCCCCAAAGCTTAGGGGTGACCATTAGGCCATTTACCTGTGCCAAACTTCATAGGCCTGAAGCTGATGTTTTACAGGGGACAGGCCTGTAGGTTCCTTGTGTTAACTGCTGAATGAAATAAATACCACAGTTAACTCTATGGAAGAGGTCCCCAGACTTTCTCTCTCACCACCGCTTACCTGTTTCCGCCCCCACACCCTGTGGGGACATGGCTCCGGGAGCGGGGGGGACGCATACAGAGGTAAGGGGGTCGAGGCTGGGACTACAGCTAGGGGCAGGGAAGTGGCCAGGAGTGGAGCCCTGGGTGCACAGGCCTGCCAGCCAGGGCCCTGGATGTGGGGCTAGGGTCAGAAGCGGAGTTGGTGGGTGGCACTCCCTCCCCGCCCCCCTGAACTTTGCTCCACACCCCCTGGTGTGCCCTACAGTTTGGGGACCTCTGCTTTATGGGCTATAGTTCTCATCCCAGTGAGATTAGTGGAGGACAAGGGAGTCCATCCTTCTGAATACTTGTTTCAGGCTGTCTGCAGACTCAAGCAGACATCCCTGCATTGGTTACACTTGAGGCACATTTAGAAAAGTTTCTTCACAAACAGAAAGGCTGGAAACGTATGAGTACTTCCCCCCCGCAAAGATTCTTCATGTTCTGAATGTCCTGGAGGCTGTGTAAATACATCAGATGGGTTGTATTTGGCCACGTTTGACGCTTACTGTGCTCTATTATTTTGAGCTCTTTAGAGTCGTTCATACCCGCTGATGAGCTTGTCAATTGTCCTTGTCCCATTTGACAATACTGATTTCTTTTGAACCCTGTGTTTTGAACAGAGCTGAGATGTACATGAATGTGTCTATCTGTCTGGTAGGGGTTGGAGTAAGTTCTGCAGCAATAGGAGCCCAAACCCAGATTCTACAGCTTTGCCTGGAGGGCTAGTGCTCTCATCTGAGTGTTGTGTTGCTAGTTGTCTCTCTTCCTGTTATCAGGTGGTTCCCCAAGGAATCTTCCTGCAATCGAGAGAGCAGGGAAAGATGTGCAACGAAGGCTGACGCTGTTCCGCAAGGTAATCCAAGGGGCTTTTTTCCTTGTGTGCTCTCTGAAGCCTGTCACGATGGGGTCGGTTACCCTCAGCCTCCGCTAACTCTGCGCTGACTCGGATTCTTAACTGATCTTGCCCATCAGGGACTGGCCTCAATCAGTAACTAGAAGGTCCCTCATACGGCTTTGCTGGCCACAAACAAGCTAACAGGGTAGCTATGTTAGCATCCCACCACTTTGTCCCCAGGAAATTAGAGCCCTCGCTTCAGGATTTTAGAGATAAATTAGGCATAGGACTTTCTCGTATCTCCCAAGCATTTCACATGCAATAATGAATTGAGCACTCTCCAACCCCCAGGAGGGAAAGGGTGGGGTTATCATTAGATTAGATACAAACTAGGCACAATAAGGGTAAATTATTTTCCCACAGCCATATTGATTGAGTCAAGATATCCTGATTCCCAGGCCAGTGCAATAAGCACAAAAGCATTCTGCCCCTGTCTTGTCTGGCCCAGATGGATTAGAGCAGAGGATTTAAAAGTCTAGGAAGATTCCACTAACCACGTGACCAGCTAGCTTTGGTAGACCGTTGCACGTGCACAGAAATTTCAGTTTCAATAGTAACTAAATGTGGATGGGGGGTGGAAAGTTACCTCCTTGGCTCATGCTTCCCTCTCCTTAACCCCAGTATGGTGCATGTGTCCTGGGAAGCGTCTCATCCCTGCTTGCAGAGGCCTTTCCTATATACAGTTCTGTTCTTCCTTCATCAAGGGCAGCATGCTTTATAAGTAGGGCCCTACCAAATTCACGGTCATGAAAAACATGTCACAGACCGTGAAATCTGGTCTCCCACCATGAAATCTGATCTTTTGTGTGCTTTTACCCTATGCTATGCAGATTTCACGGGGGAGACCAGCATTTCTCAAATTGGGGTGCTGATCCAAAAGGGAGTTATAAAGGGGTCACAGTATTGCCACCCTTACTTCTGTGCTGCCTTCAGAGCTGAACGGCAGGAGAGCAGTGGCTGTTGGCCGGGTGCCCAGCTCTGAAGGCAGTGCCCCACCAGCAGCAGTGCAGAAGTACGGGTGGCAATACCATACCGTACCATGCCATCCTTACTTCTGCACTGCTGCTGGCTGCGGCTCTGCCTTCAGAGCTGGCATCCCGGCCAGCAGCTGCCGGTCTCCAGCTGCCCAGCTCTGAAGGCAGCATCACCACCAACAGCAGCACAGAAGTAAGGGAAGCAGTACTGCGAACACCCCCCACCCATCCCCACAGTGTTGGTGGTGTTTTGAAATATAAATGGGAGGAAGTTGAGGCTCTTTTCTAGTTCAGTCACTGAACCAGTGCTAAGGAGCCGTGCTGTGTGCTACCAATTGGCAGACCAGCTTTTAGTCCTGAACTCCTGCTGAGCACCTGGTGAGGTTGACATGCTCAGCTGGGGAAGGGAGAAGGTGGACAACATGGTTCGAGGTTGCTTTAGGGCGATACGTGGAGGCCCATTTGCAGCACCGTTAATTGGGATTAGGCTTCTTGGCTGGAGGGGAATTGTTATGAGGAGATGGTTCACCCCGGGAGTGGGAAGGATCTCTTTGTGCTCTGGATCTCTGCAGGTGGATCAAATCAGACTGCAGTGGAAATTCAAGAGTTACTGCTGAAAGTACAGAAGGGGAAATATGTACAGCTGACTCAGCCCAGAGAGTGTGGGACCAATTTCCTCATGTTCACAAATCATTTGGAGGCAGGATCTGGAGCAAAATGCTCTCTGCTGTTGTCACTGACCGGGGCATCTGAAATGGAAATAAATCTTCTTACAGATTGAGGACTTCAGAGCTCTAGAAAAGATTTCAAGAGAAGTCAAGTCCATCACCATTATTGGCGGCGGCTTCTTGGGTAGTGAGCTGGCCTGTGCTCTGGGAAGAAAAGGTGAGTGGTTTGCACCAGGCTGCTTGCTTCAGTCTCTTGCACGAGGCAACACATGTGAGACTGACGCGTCAAGAAACCCCGGAGAGACCCAAGCTAGAAAAATCTGAGGGCTTGTCTAGTCAAACGCTTAGTTTTACAGCAAGCTAGGGTGTGACTCTACCACTTGCTAGCCTGCCTGTCTGTGTGGACCCTGCTGCTGCGAATTAACGCTTCCTCTGTGCACTTTGACCTACTCGTGTTTCAAAGTAAGGTAGGTGAAAGTGCACTAGGGAACTTTTAGTACATGGCAGCAGGGTCCACATAGACGCTCATCATGCAGCAGGCTAGTGCGGGGTAGATTTACACCCCAGCTTGCTGCGAGCTAAGGGTTTGTTTGAACAAACCCTCAGATTACGTCCTTCCCTCTTCTCCACCCACCTCTGGTCTTATTTTGGAAAGGGAAGGTGGGGGTTGGGGTTCCCTGCCGGTCAAGGCAGTTGGCCAGCAGAACAGATGTCTGTCTGCCTGCCTGTAGTGGTCTGGTGCATTATTACATGAACTCTTGGCTGGCTGTGTGGACTTGTCAGGCTCTCCATTGCCCCACAGACATCTCCTTCGCTAATGGTCCAGTAGTCCAGGGCCCCAGTGCATTTTGAAGTGCTTCCCAGTTCTTTGAGCCTGGCTCTTTTGGACTTGCTGTCTGGAATAGCAGGCGGGTTTGAGTAAATTTGGAGATCAGTGCTCCTTGTGGAAAGGGTCAAGTTTGCCTTGTAAATGAAGCCCCACTCCAGTAATTCTCCCAAAGGCCTGTGAGCACAAGCCCAACACTGCTGGTTTGGGTTTTCACCAGCAAGTGTGCATACATTCTTGAATATCTTCCTCACCTAACCTCTGCAGGTCTCCCAAGGAACAGGCCTCTCTGCGTGCATGTAATCCCCCCTCAGGCAGTCGGGGCAGTTAAATGGACACCACTGAGACTGTTCTAGGCTAACACAATCCTGTCTGTGTGTAAATCCAGTGTCTGATCCCACAGAGTGTGCTGGTGCCAGTCAGGGATCCAGACAGTGTCTGACCCCAAAGGCCAGAAACAGTCCCTTTGTTACTCACCCGTGATGCAAACTCTGGAAGCCAGGACATGGGGTTAGAGTGATTTGTGTCTAGGAAATTGCAGTAAGAAAGGACTTGAACTCCTCTTGTCTAAGCAGGGTAAACTATCTTGGGGTGTGTTCTGAAGTTTTGCGTAGCTCCTCGTTATCCATGTGGTATAAAGGGGCTGCTCTCTGGGTCTCTTCACAGTACATGCCACAGGGCTGGAGGTGATTCAGATGTTCCCAGAGAACGGCAACATGGGCAAGGTCCTGCCTGAGTACCTGAGCAACTGGACCACAGAGAAAGTCAAACGAGGTAAAGCTGTTCCTTAGCCCCTTCCTTTCTTCTGAGCTACTGCTCCTCCTACAAGGTAGCCTGTGGGAGCAGTAGAGTAGATTCATCCTCACCAGTATTACTCTTGTAAAGTATATGATAGCAGCCCTCATGTTGGTAGAGCACTGCTGTCTCATAGCTTGTCCCCAGGGAAGAGCCTCTACCTTTTCGTCAGTGAACTCTTAGTCAGACATCTCCTTCCATGGGAATTGGTGTCCTCACGAAAGCTTATGCTCAAATAAATTCCTTAGTCTCTAAGGTGCCACAAGTACTCCTGTTCTTTTTGCGGATACAGACTAACACGGCTGTTACTCTGAAACCTTTGGTAGTGTCACTGATTTCATCTTTCATGCATGTGCTGTAGAATCTATAATCTGCTTAGGTTTTAGGCTTAGCTGGTTCTTCTCACTTGGACCTGATCATACGCTCCTTTCCATGCAGCTCTGGAGCTATGGCTGGAGTTTTGGCCCTCCCTGCATCCCCTCTGAGGAGTGTCCCTTCACTCCAGAGGAGGGGGTCCTGCTTGAGCATTTGCCTAATGCTGAGAGGGGATTTCTGCTGCAGAAGAGGCACAAGTCCGTTGCCTAGCAACCCATGAGCAGAACAGGACGTGTTTTGGCTAGAACCACTCGTCTGTTTAGATGGCACAAAACAGCCCTAAAGCTGGCTTACCTGGCTGCTTGAGGATTTCCTGGGTACCACAGAGCCGGCATGGTGGCTCCTGTAGCACCCGTCCTCCCAACCACTTGTGCAGGGGGCGTGGCCGGAGTACCCTGTCCATGGCGATCTCTGTAATGGCCCTGAGGCTGTTCTAATTTGTGGCAGGAACGAGACCAGCAGGTGGCCCCAGCATTCTGGGAGCAAAGTATGGCTTCAAGACTTGACATCCCATCCCTCTCCTGAGCTGCATCGAACACAACAGCCACAGCCTGGGATCCTGCCTCTCATTTTGTGCCTCAGCCATATAGCCTGGAGCAAAGCTTGTGGAAGAGGGAACACATCTTGCCCAGCCTTCCGCCTTGGGAAAGCAAGACCCTGTTTGTCCCTCCCTGAAGGGTCTGAAGTACCTTTTTCTTCTTTGGCATTTTCCATTGAGAATAAGTTCTTGTGCTCTCGAGGGTTGGGGTGGAGGAAGGAAGAGGAGTGGTAGATAAACTGGGAGGAGTGGTAGATACGCTGGAGGGGAGGGATAGGATACAGAAGGACCTAGACAAATTGGAGGATTCGGCCAAAAGAAATCTGATGAGGTTCAATAAGGATAAGTGCAGGGTCCTGCACTTAGGATGGAAGAATCCAATGCACCGCTACAGACTAGGGACCGAATGGCTAGGCAGCAGTTCTGCGGAAAAGGACCTAGGGGTGACAGTGGACGAGAAGCTGGATATGAGTCAGCAGTGTGCCCTTGTTGCCAAGAAGGCCAATGGCATTTTGGGATGTATAAGTAGGGGCATAGCGAGCAGATCGAGGGACGTGATCGTTCCCCTCTATTCAACATTGGTGAGGCCTCATCTGGAGTACTGTGTCCAGTTTTGGGCCCCACACTACAAGACGGATGTGGATAAATTGGAGAGAGTCCAGCGAAGGGCAACAAAAATGATTAGGGGTCTAAAACACATGACTTATGAGGAGAGGCTGAGGGAGCTGGGATTGTTTAGCCTTCAGAAGAGAAGAATGAGGGGGGATTTGATAGCTGCTTTCAACTACCTGAAAGGGGGTTCCAAAGAGGATGGCTCTAGACTGTTCTCAATGGTAGCAGATGACAGAACGAGGAGTGATGGTCTCAAGTTGCAGTGGGGGAGGTTTAGATTGGATATTAGGAAAAACTTTTTCACTAAGAGGGTGGTGAAACACTGGAATGCGTTACCTAGGGAGGTGGTGGAATCTCCTTCCTTGGAAGTTTTTAAGGTCAGGCTTGACAAAGCCCTGGCTGGGATGATTTAACTGGGAATTGGTCCTGCTTCGAGCAGGGGGTTGGACTAGATGACCTTCAGGGGTCCCTTCCAACCCTGATATTCTATGATTCTAAGAGGACTGATTACCCAACCTGCTATGGAGGCAGAATAGAGCTTTTGGGCATGGGGCTTAGCCAGAGGGCCTAGTGACTGAAAAGGCTGCTCTGCTTCCCTTCCACCGGTCCTGGAAGATCCTTTGTAAGGTCTGTGGACCTGGCTGGAATGGAGCAATATCTAACCTATGTATCCATTATAGTGCCTGAGGACTGGAAAACAAAGAGGTCCCAATCCCTGCAGGTTTCTGTGCACGTAATTTGCATCTCCTTACAGACAAACACTTGTTGCTGTAGTTCCTGTGTTTCTAAACAATCCTCTTCAGACTTGTTATAGTGGAACCTCAGCGTTACAAACATCTTGGGAATGGAGGTGGTTTGTAACTCTGAACAAACCGTTATGGTGGTTCTTTCAAAAGTTTACAACTGAACATTGACTTAATACAGCTTCGAAACTTTACTATGCAGAAGAAAAATGCTGCTTTTAACCACCTTAATTTAAATGAAACAAGCACAGAAACAGTTTTATTACCCTGTCAAATGTTTTTTAACTTTCCCTTTATTTTTTTTAGTAGTGTACATTTAACACTGTACAGTATTTGCCTTTTTTTGTTTGTTTGTTTGGTCTCTGCTGCTGCCTGACTGCGTATTTCCAGTTCCAAATAAGGTGTGTGGTTGACCAGTCAGTTCGTAACTCTGAGGCTCTACTGTAGTTGGTTTCCTTTCTGTTCACACTTTTACTCTGGACTCTGTGGATCCTGTGTACAACAAAGAGAAGCCAGTGTCCTTTAGCTGCTGAGCCATCCGCAATTCTGCCCGGTACAATCAAGAAGCGGTACTTTGTTTGCGTGTCTGCACCACATAGTTTGGCTTCCACTGAAATCTCTGCTCTTCTCCCCTGGCCTCCAGTTGAGTGTTCTGTGTTTTGTTTCCAGAGGGTGTTAATGTCATGCCCAATGCTGTGGTGAAGTCCGTCTCTGTCTGTGGGAACCAGCTGATAATTAAACTGAAGGATGGAAGAAAGGTAAATGCCAGGCGCAGGCAGCGAGCCAGACACTTGGCCATGTGGAAAAGGAACGAATAGTGTAACCAGTCTGGATTTCTCTCTCCATCAGGTGGAGACCGATCACATAGTGGCAGCGGTGGGCCTGGAGCCCAATGTGGAGTTAGCGAAGTCTGCTGGTCTGGAGGTAGACTCTGATTTTGGAGGGTTCAGGGTGAATGCAGAGCTGCAGGCACGCTCTAACATCTGGGTGGTAAGTGTGTGTGGGTGGAAGACGCTGCGTTATCTGCTGTTTATGCTGCAATGAGTGAGCATGTATGTAGAACTGTGATTATAAACCCAATTTAGGTGAATGGGTGAATTGTGGTCTGACCATACAAGTAAGATGCAGAGAGCAGCAATCTTAGGTATCTCATTAATGCACACTTGCTGGCATGCCTTCTTCCTGTAGTAAGAATTGTGGGCAAACTTCTACTTTACAAGTATGAGCACTGTGTGCATGAGGAGTTGGCATATCCCAGTAACCCCCTCACCTCTTTGCCTAATGCCAGAGGAGTCCTGTGTTGACACACAAAGGTCCCTTTGGCAGGGAATCCAAACCTCCTTGAAGTGCAATCAGCATGACCACAAAACTATCTTAGTTTTCCCTGTTCTGGCATAAGTGCTGAAGCCATGGAGACCTGCTAAATTGGAGGCAGTCCTGCAACGCTTTGTTTTCTTTCCCTTTATGGTTGGGCAATGTCTCCCATCGTTCTTTTTCTCTTTAACTTGCCTTTTCTCTTGTCCATTTTTCATTGTGTGCATCTCTCTTTAAGGCAGGAGATGCTGCCTGCTTCTACGATATCAAGCTAGGCAGAAGACGCGTGGAGCATCATGATCATGCTGTTGTGAGTGGAAGATTAGCTGGAGAAAACATGACAGGAGCTGCTAAGCCATATTGGCATCAGTCAATGTTCTGGTAGTTTTACTCCCTCTTTCTGTATACCTTTTGTCATGCTGTCCGGAGTGGCTCACAAGCATGAGTGTCAGCCTCAGGGCAGACTGTCACAGAGCAGGGCACAAGCCCCAAATTGGTTGTATGTTCTTTAATTAGATTTCCAGTAACAAGTGTGAACTCCCAATATACTAGTCTTACCATGGAGTCTCACACAGTCCCCTTGGGCACACCAATCTAAAGCTTGCCTTTGTGATAGATAGTCCCTTACACCAAAAATAACAATAATATTCAGTTTACACCCAGTCCCAAAGGACTTACACCCAGGTCACTTGCACCCAGATCTCTCACCAAAGACCACACTTGTAGCTAATATTGTAATGAACTAACTAAAGATTTATTAACTAGGAAAAAGAAATGAGTTATTTACAAGATTAAAGCAGGTCTCTCTCTCTCTCTCTCTCTCTCTCACACTCACACACACGTTAGCCTTCCATTCTAAATGATGATAGAAACTTCTGTAATTTAAAAAAACTTGAGATGTCCTTTAGGGCTCACCTAAGCTCAGCTGTTGGGGACTCCTTGTCTAGGCTAAGAAACTCACCCCTCAGAGTTCAAGCAGCAAAGGAATAATCAGTTCTCCTTAACAGGCCTTTTTATTTCCTTCCCCCAGCGTTCAAGCTGGGATGGGATGAGGGCTTGGGCATGTCCGCTCCTCAGAGCTGTGGGGGAAACAATCAACAAAGTCCTTATTCCACAATGGCCCGTTTGGACACAGTAGTGCTTTGTGATGGACAGGGGATAACACCTCTTGTGGTGAATGAGTAATTCACACTGGGCAATGCTTCTCCCCTGCCTGGGGGGATTTACAGTCTGAGCAAATGTTTAAACATTACCTTGTACCATGGGAGCAGCTATTCTAAGTAGGATTAATACATGCAGCATCCTACAAGCATTCTATTTTAACTGTACTAACCCACGGGGGAGCCAGACTGGGTCTAGCTCGGCATTTGTCAATGTGTAGTGGCTAAAAGTTACTCTCCAGTGCCTTGCTATGTTGCCAGACCAGGTACCGTGGCATGGCGCTTGCTGTATAAATCCTGTATAGTTGGCCATCCAGAAGCACAGCTGATTGCCAAGCAGCTCTGTAAATTGGTTAGTCTCTAAGGTGCCACAAGTACTCCTTTCTGTAGGGGATGGTGCACTGCAATATTTCACTGTGAGGTAACAGGCAAGTTTGCTAGGCCATCTCCCTCTCCCCTGTTGGGTTACATCTATACTTGTCCATTGAATGCCTGCATTGAGAGCTGTGCAGCCAAAGGTCTTGCAGGTGCTGGCTGGCACCTCTTGTATTCTGCCCACCAGGTAACCCAGCTCGGCTCAAAGCTGTTCTGGAGAAATTGGGTGTTCTGTGGCCTCCTGTTTCTTTTAAATCAATCAAATTGTTAAGTGTCTAGTTAAGGTTTCAAACTGGGACACTGCAACGGTCTGTTTCTGTTTATTGCTAGGAGTGACCTGGGTCCTGATGTCGGATATGAAGCCATTGGCCTTGTAGACAGTAGCTTGCCCACTGTAGGAGTTTTTGCTAAAGCAACTGCAAAAGACACACCGAAGTCTGCAACGGAGCAGTCAGGTAGGGGAGCGGCGTTGCTGGAGGCTGTACAGCTGTCTGTAGAGTGGTAATACGTGGAAGGTTGTCATGTATTGAAGGCAGTCACTCTGCTCCTCCGTGGCAGGGGTTTCAGAACTGTGCAGGGTGGCTGAGCATCAGGAGACACCTGCCCTTTGAACTTGGCTCACCTCCAGCCCAGACTGCAGAGTGTGCTTCTGGCCACACCACTCTGGAGAGGGGAGCAGCACCCTTGTGGGTGAGTTCTAGGCAGTGTCGGTGCACCTCTGGTCAGGTTCAGTGATCTGTGCATCTGGGGACGGCATTATCAGCCTAAACAAAGGAGAGAGCGCTTCAGCTTGAATCTCCTCTGCCTCATGCAGGAAGCAGTGTCCAACCTTCTTCCACCAGAAGGTAGGTCGTTTTGCTGCAAGGGGTGAGCTCCGACCAAAGGTTTTGGGGGTGGAGGGGAGATGTAGGAACACAGTTTAGCGACTCACCTTGGTATAAAAATTGTTGGCTAGCAATACTGGGGATGCTGCTGTGGTGGCTCTTTGGGTACTCAGGACTGAGAACCACCTTTGTTACCCCCTGCCTCCAACGTCAGGGACACTTGCTTGTGCTTGGCTGGGTGTCAGCTCCCTGACACCACCCTGCTAGCCACCCAAGCACTTTCCTCTGGGCTCTGCCAGCTCTTTAGCTTGCAGGGTAACAATAGGTGCATCTGAGTCCCTTTGAAGCATTCCCCTGTGATAGCCAGCCCCTAACTCTGGCTGCTCACAGAATTACCAGGTCTGCTGTTCCCAAAGGGTCACTGTACACACCATGATTCCACTCAGGATCAGCCCTTTGCTTAACATCACAGCACTCTGAAAACAAGAATAAGTTTATCATTAAAGACTAAAAATTCCGGAGATAGTGAGTAGGGGTCTTGGAAACAAATGGTTACATATCAAACAAAATCGTAACGCACTTTCTACAGGCTACGCTTAACGGACAAGTGACTCTCTTGTCTAAAGATGCTTATTTCACCCAGGACACGTCTCCTCTTCACAGTGGTGCATTGTATTTTGCAACATTGCAGCTATTGGCATGGTCTGGATAGGAAATTCAGAGCTCTTTCAACAGGCTTTGCCTTGCAGACTAAAAGCTTCACTCTTGCATGACACTTCCAGTGTGTGACTCTCCTGGGATTTTTTGCTGTAGGGACTGGCATCCGCTCAGAAAGTGAAACAGAAGCAGAAGCCTCTGAGATTACCATCTCTGCCAGCTCTCCCTCAACACCTCAAGTTCCAAAGCAAGGAGAAGACTATGGCAAAGGGGTCATCTTCTACATCAGGGACAAAGTGGTGGTGGGAATTGTCTTATGGAACATCTTCAACCGGATGCCAATTGCTCGAAAGGTCAGATGTTTCCTCTCTACTGATGAGTGGTTGGGGCACTTGAGTTCACCAAGTGTCATGTATGCAGTATGAGTCGGCAGCAACCGTACATATTAGAGCAGCAGAATAAATTTTCATAGTAGGAAATTGTGGCTAAGTACTAGAATCTAATGTACCTTCACCTGCGATGTTTTGTCCTGTCTTTACAGCCAGCTGGGAAATAGGTAGACAAGCTATTTTTGTAGGGAGAGTAACCCTATTTTTATCCCTTGCCAGGCATCCTTACTTGCCAGGGTACTGTCTTTTTGAATGGATCATAGGAATTGCCAGAGCAGACCAGACCATTGGTCCATCTAACCTAGTTATAGTGTTTCCAGTAGTGGCCAGTAATAGGTGGTTCAGAAGAAGTGTAGGAAACCCTCTGATGGCAACTAGAAATGTGGACTCCACATACATAGTGTGTGCAGCCCTCAACACCCTCTTCTGTCTCCTCAGATCATTAAAGATGGAGAGGAGCATGCTGACCTCAATGAAGTAGCGAAGCTCTTCAACATCCATGAAGATTGAACCCCTGCTCCAAGACCCGTCTGGCTGGGATGCATTGGTGTAAGTGGGGACACACATGCTGCAGGCTGAGAGCTCTCCCCGCCTTGGAGTGCTGACTCTGTGTTCTGAGTACTTTGTGAATATTTCCAGTAATCTAGAACTCTAACATTTGCACCAGTAAATAAAACCAGATTCTTCTAAATTCAAGGCCTTTTTCCTAAAGATGTGAGTTGTTGTGGAAAAATTAGTCACTTGTTGTTTGCTCCACTAGGGTGAGGGCAGTGGTGTTGTCTGCTCCGCTAACGTTCACATTCTAGCAGCCTGCAGAGCTACCACCTGGGATTGAGTGCACACGTTCACACGGTATTACCCTGGGTGCTTGGCACTACCATCCTTTGCTGGCTTTAGGAGGGCAGTTCTTCAATTCTGGCTAAAATCCTGCAAATTCAGATGGAGGAATTTATGCAATAAGAGGGGGAGAAGAATCTCAAATGTGTGCTTAAAAATCACAACACAGAGTTCTGATCATAAAACTGCACCCATTATCAAATATGTGCTCCCCATGCAGATATTTATAGGCTGGGAACAAGTCATCCTTTAATCTCTTTTAAGCTAAAGAGATTGAGCTCTTTGCATCTTTCACGCTAATGCATGTTTTCCATTAATCATTCTCATGGTTATTCTCTGACCCCTCTCCAGTTTATCAACATCTTCCTTGAATTGTGGACCCCAGAACTGGGCATAGTATTCCTGCAGCAGTCACGCCCAATACAGCAGTGCCAAATACAGAGTAAAATAACTTCTCTCTCACATGAGATTTCGCTGTTTATGCATCCAAGAACCACATTAGCCCTTTTGGCTACAGGATTGCACTGAAAGCTCATGTTCAGGTGATTTTGGGCATGATGGATAATCTTTTTTGGAGTCACTGCTTCCCAGGATAGAGTCCCCCATCCTGTAAGTATGACCTACATTCTTCTTGGAGTAATTGCACGTGTCCATTCCACTGTATGTGTTCGCCCCTCGTGTACAGTTATTGGAGAACTTTTTCCTTCAGTGGTACTTGTTGGGGCAGCTCAAGTGCCCTCTGCCATTGTGCACCACTGTATGCAGGTATAAGAGGACAGAGCCACCACCTCCTCTCCTTCAGTTCCTTCTGACCACCAGTGATGGTTGCTGGAGAACGTCTGGTCTTGCTATTGCGAGTTTTTCCCTCACTCTTTGTATATCATTTGTGTTCTCTTAGTAGTTGGCTTGGTAAAGAGCATAGTTAGTGCTAGTGATAGGTTTTAGTTTTAGGTCCATTTTGGACCAAATTAGAATCTTGGTACTAGGACCAGTACTGGAGCCATGCTTCATTCTCTGGGAGGTTTAAAATTCTGCCTGTTTTGTGCCAAGCCAGTGCTGATCAGCGACCCCCCACCCCCACCCCAGCTGCCTAAAATGTTTGGAGGAGTCCCACATATGTGACAAAAGTCCCACATCTCTCTAAAAAAAGAGAGAGCAGCGAGATTTAAGTGTCTCCTTATGGAGGTGGCATTCTCTCTCCATCAGAGCTGTCAGGTTCAGAACATACTCCAAATGCTGCACCTTTGGTACGGCACGCACCACCAGAGATGTCTTCAGCACCTCGTTCTGTGTCTCTGGTACTGAAGAAAAGAGACAAATCAGTACCCCATTCAGCAAGATCAATGGTACCAAGGCCATCTAGAAACACAGACTCTGGAAGAGACTGAAGGGAAGCATTCCTCATCTAGAAAGGGGGGATAGTAGACACTGGAACATGTGCTAGGTCTGTTGAGGCCGACCCCTGAAGTTCCTATGCCAGACATCAAACTCAAAACCCAATTCCAGTACTGACTATGGCAGAGGAGTATGTAGCTACTAGAGAACTAATCAACCTTTCAGTACCAGTGTTTCTGGGCACTGGGGTCTGCCTCCCTGCTAGAACCTCTGCTCACCCATATCAGTTGACTTACTTGAGGGTGCACCGAGATCATCAGCTCTGCAGACAGCATTCTCCGATAACAAGGACCAGGACTGAGCAGCTGGAATTTACTGAGACAGCTCCTCCACCACAAGAGACAGACCAGTCATTGCCTCAGCATTGTGATGTGTCGTCTTCATCGCCAGATGAGGTTATGGAAATGGTGAGTGATTCACCACCACTGGAAGATTGCCCGGCTCACCAAGTACTGTTTAAAAGGGTGGCCTTGTTGTTAGACATTCACTCGGAAGAGGTCTGCAAGAAATCCCACAAGCTAGTGGATGTATTAGCTTTGATGGGGCTCTCCAGAGCAGCACTCCCGATTAACGGAGCAATTCTGGCTCTGAAAGACCCCTTCTTCCCTCCGTCCTATGGCAAAATGGGCAGAGAGGAGATACTATGTCCCTTCTAAGGATTTCAAACACCTCTACTCTCATCCTCCCACAGGTTCTTTAGTGGTGGCGGCAGCTAATGAATTGGAGAGATGGGCATTGAGCATCAACGTCAAAGGGGAAGGAGTTGAAGAGATTGGACCTGCTTGATGGTAAACTTTATTTAATGTGGGGCTGCAACTTAGAATTGCCAACCAGCAAGCTCTTCTACATCACTGTGATTTCACTCTGTGGGAGAACATCATGAAGTTTAAAGACAGGCTACTGGACGACCCCAGGCAGGAGTTCAGTGTGATGGTGGAGGAAGGCAAGCTGGTGGCCAGGACAGTTTGGATGCGATGGACTCAGCAGCTCGATCTATGGCATCTACCATACCTGTGAGTAGATGTTCATGGCTGCAGTCTTCCAGTTTCCCTCCTGAAGTACAGCAGACCATCCAATAACATCTGCCCTTTGAAGGTGAAGGACTACATAGCATAAAGGATTCCAGGGTAACTCTGAAATTTCTCGGAATCTGTACATGGGCGACAGACGAAGCAGATCTGGCCCCAGCAATCTCATAGATATCAGCGCTTTATACCTTGGCCCCAAGACCTGCCAAGAAAAAGGGTTCAGGAATTACATGAGGTGATGACCTCCCCTCTCCTTGGCTACAGCAAGTTACTCTCGACCACCGGCCCAGTTTGACAGTTTGTTTAGGGCAACAGACCAATCTGTTCCTACCCGTATAGCTTTACCAACCATCTATTCCACTTCCTCCATACTTGGACTCCCACCAGATAGGAGTATAGTGGGTCCTAAGCATGGTGGATCTGAAATACTCCTTTCCTTTCTATCCCCCGTTCCCACCCTGTCCCTTGTGAGGGAGCACACTCCCGAGACCATTCTTCAGCAGGAGTCCAATCTCTCCTTCTAGCAGGGGCCATAGAGCAAGTTCCTCTGTTCCTCACAGGGGAGGGTTTTATTCCCACTATTTCCTTATTCCCAAAGCAAAAGACTGTCTTAGGCCTATCTTAGATCTAAGAGAGTTTAACAAGCATCTGAAGAGAATAAAGTTCTGCATGGTTACCCTAGCTTCCATCCTTCCTTCCTTGGAACACGGGGACTGGTATGCTGCCCTTGACTTAAGACATTTATTTGCATATAGTGATCTGTCCAGGCACCAGGAGTTTCTCAAGTTCCTAGTGAATAGAGCCCACTACCAATTCACACTGCTGCCATCCAGCCCCTCAGCAGCCTCTCATGTTTTCACAGAGAGCACGGTGGCAGTATCTGTGTACCTTTGGGATCTTGGGGAATCACATATTCTCCTACCTGGACGACTGGTTCATGAGAGCCCAGTCTGAGTCTCAAGTAATTTGCAGCATGACCATCATCCAGTCCACCTGCAATTGCTCAGTCTGGACAAATACATTCTATTTTTTGCACAGGTTCCAGAATCGATCAGAGGTTCTACGAAAGCCAAAGCGTTTCTACCTCAGTCAAGGTTCCAAGCGCTCCATAGCCTGGGCATGGAACTGAAAGCACAGTCCATTACCACAGCGCACAGTCCTCAGACTCCTGGGGCAGCTGACAGCATGTACCTATGTAGTACAGCTTCCCAGACTACGCCTCAGGAGGCTTCAGGAATGGCTAGCATTGGTGTATGGTCCCAATCGACCTTATCTAGGCAGACATCATCCAGAGGTAACTTTGTCCTCTCTGGACTTGGACAGGTTGTATAGGAGTTCCCTTCCTTTCCTTGTAACCATGGGAACTCTGCAAACTCAAGGTTTGTGGTCTTCACAGGGCCTGAGGACTCATATAAACATCAGGAAGCTACATGCAATCCGTCTAGCGTGCTTGGCTTTCTGTCCACATATTGTGAGAGAGAAGCTGCTAGTATTAACAGACAACACAGCAGCTATGTTCTACATAAACGGACAAGGAGGGGCACGTTCATTGCAACTGTGCCAGGAGAGTTCTGCATCACCGCTCCCTTCACCTCAAAGCTGCTTACACCTCCCAGGAGAGCAGAACACATTGGCAGATCACCTGAGCAGGTCCTTCTCCACTCAGCTGGAATAGTCACTATGTCCAGATGTGGCCAGCCCCTTCTAGCTGCGGGGGGACTCCCCAAATGGAGCTGTTTGCAACAAAGGCAAAAAGGAAATGCCATCAGTTCCGCTGTCAGGAGGCGGCAGGGGTCACAGCCTGGGTCGTGGGCAGAAACTTTCCTACTACCATGGAAGAACTCCCTGCTGTATGCCTTCCCTCTGTTACCATCACTGTCCAGTCTTGTTCAAGACCAAACAGGACCATAATTATCTCATACTATTAGCACCAGTGTGGCCTTGGTAACCCTCCTAGTGTTGTTAGTGAGAGCTCCTCTGCCTCTCCTGTTGGCTCCAAATGTGATTCTCAGAACGATGGCCATCTGCTCCATCCCACCCTGCAAGCCCTTCACTTGACAGTGTGGATGCTTCATGGCTAACCCAATTGGAAAGGGATTGCTCAAAAGCCGTTAAGAAATGCTTCTGAGTAGCAGAAAGCTTTCAGCTAGGCATACTTACCTGGCCAAAGGGAAACATTTTTCTATCTGGTCTCTCCAGTGCAAGCTTCCATCACCCACATTTTGGGCTGTCTGTTGCACCTAAAACATCAAGGTCTGACTGTTCTATTAAAGTACAGTTAGCAGCTATTTCAGCTTTCCACCCTTCAGTAGGTAATAGACTGCTTTTTTCCAACCCCATAGCTATCAGATTTCTAAAAGGGCTAGACACGTTATACCTACAGGTGCAAGAACCTGTTCCCCCATGGGATCTCCACCTGGTGCTAGCAACATTAACGGGACCATCCTTGGAAACTCTTGCGTTTTGCTCCCTACTCCATTTCTCTGTGAAGGTACCATTTCTGGTTGCAATAACCTTAGCAAGGAGAGTGAGTGAGTTAAGACCCTTTCCTCAGAGCCTCTTTATACAGTTCTCCATAAGGATAAAGTTTACCTCTGCCCTCACCCAAAATTCCTGACAACAGTGGTTTCCTTTCCCACAATAACTGGGCAGCTTATTTGCAAACTTTCTTCCCGAAGCGCAACACCCCCCCCCCCACTCCCCTCCCCCCACACACACACACAGATGAGGAGAAACTTTATTTGTTGGATGTGAGAAGAGCTTTAGCCTTCTACTTGGATTGCACCAGGTCCTTTAGTTCTCACCAGAGTTATTTGTTGCAGTTGTGAACAGAATGAAAGGCCAGCTGGTTTCCACGCGGAGGATTTCCTCCTGGATTTCTTCTTGCATTTGTCTGTGTTACTAATTAATGTTGCACCACCTGCTAAAGTGTTGGGTCACATGACTAGATTGGAAGCAGTTTTGGCAGGTTTCCTGGTGCACGTACCTATTTGAGACATTGGCAAAGCGGTGACTTGGTCATCAGTGTATCTCTTTGCTGCTCATTATGCCATTTCCCATCAGTCCAGCAATACCACCAGTTTCAGAAAGCATTTCAGAGAGCAACAAATTGCTGTTCAGGTAGACTCCAAGCCTGCCTCCATGTGTAGCTGCTCGTGTGTCACCTACAGTTTAATGGACATATGCAATTACTCAAACTAAAAATGGTTACCTTCCTTTCCATACTTCTTGTTGTTTGAGATGTGTTGCACGTGACCATTCCACCACCCACCCTCCTTCCCCTCTCTATTGAATCTATCCTGTAAGAAGGAACTGAGGGGCACTGGGGTGGCTCCGTCCCCTTATATCTGCACCAAGCCACCCTGACAGCTACCGCTGAGGGGAAAAGTTCTCTAATTCTGCATGAGGCACGTGTACACTTACAGTGGATTGGACATGGGTATCACATCTCAAAGAACAACAATCACAGAAAAGTAGGTAACAATTTTTTTCTTTGTTCCTGGATATATACATCTACATTTAGCCATATTAAAATGCATATTGTTTGTTTACCCAGATTACCAAGCGACCTATCCTCTTCATCATTTACAACTCCCCCACTCTTTGTGTTGTCTGCAAACTTCATCAGTTGTGATTTTGTGTTTTCTTCCAGGTCGTTGACACAAATGTTAAATAGCGTAGGACTAAGAACTGTCCCCTGTAAGACTGCACTAGAAACATGCCTACACAATGATGATTCCCCATTAACAATTACATTTTGAGACCTATCAGTTAGTCGGCTTTTAATCCATTTAATATATGCCTTGTTAACTTTATATTCTAATTTTTTAATCAAAATGTTGTGGTACCAAGTCAAATGCCTTACAGAAGTCCAAGTAAATGACATCAACCCTATTACCTTTTATCAACCAAATTTGTAATCTCATTAAATATATATAATATATATATAGGTTGACAGAATCTATTTTCAATAAACCCATGATGATGGGCAGTAATTATATTGCCCTACAATTCTTTATTAATCAAGCCCCATATCAGCCATGCCGTTATCTTGCCAGCTATTGATGTCGGACAAGACAAGACTATAATTACCCAGGTCATCCTGTTTACCCTTTTACTTAAAAATTCCCCATTTTATCGCTCTGAGGTTTGACACGTTCTTGGCCCAACATCAGGCCGAATATTCTTGAAATCACTCTGCAGTGGGGAGCCTTGCTGTGCACAGCTGCAACACTCAGACTTTAGGAACCCCTCTATATTTACAGTAGTTTAATACATTTAGCAAAGTACCAAACACTCTAACCCTGCAAGGTAAGTGGAGATAATACAGAATGTCCATCTGCACATCCACAGACTCACCCTTCCCGTCCAGAACACCCTGAAATGTTAGCCATTATCTTCCTCATCGCCATCACCTTCCTCATCATTAGTGGCCATCATCCTGGCACCTCCCATCTCTCTCTCACCCCTCACATAGGATGGGCTACAACTTGTATAATATGTTATATGCTTATGCCACTCTATGTAATGCATATTCAGTAGGGGTTTCTCCCCTCTTCCTTGTTTGTGTTTCCTCACCTTTCTAATGTTGGGGTACCCCTCTCCTATAGGTTAGTATATTAATGATCTTATTATCATATATGTCAGTTTGTTGCCATGGCAGTCTTGTGGTCAGACATCTGCAGATGTTCCCATCCTAAAACATCTAAAAGCTGGTGTTAGCTCATGTTCCTGTGGTTGGCTGGTGGTGTTATGGACAAATTTCCCCCTTACATACTCTGTTCCCAGTTCCCCAAAACTTAGGGGTGACCGTTAGGCCATTTACCTGTGCCAAACTTCATAGGCCTCAAGCTTTATGCTAACTGTTGAAGTCAGTGTCTTACAGAGTACAGGCCTGTAAGTTCTAAATAAAATAAATACCTCAGCTAGCTCTGTGGGCTACTGTTTGCAACTCCAGTTTGCCTGTAAGGGAGCCTGGGGTTGAACAGAAGCTGCTACCCTAAGTGAAAAGCCACATTCTTCTTTGAGTAGTGTCCCTATGGGTGCTCCACTTTAGGTGTCTGTGTGCCCCTGCACCTCTAATCAGAGATTTTTGGTAGCAGTGTCCCCTTGAGCCCCCGCATGTGCTCTCCCTCCTTCATGGACTGCCTGGAGGCTATTTAGCACTGCTGGGGGGGGACCCCTCTCTTTCTTCTTAACTGCCCTTGGCCTCTGACAGAAGGAGCAGTTGTCCCTTCCTTATCTGTTTCAGAGTAACAGCCGTGTTAGTCTGTATTCGCAAAAAGAAAAGGAGTACTTGTGGCACCTTAGAGACTAACCAATTTATTTGAGCATAAGCTTTCGTGAGCTACA
This sequence comes from Eretmochelys imbricata, assembly GCF_965152235.1. NCBI lineage: Eukaryota > Metazoa > Chordata > Testudines > Cheloniidae > Eretmochelys > Eretmochelys imbricata. The sequence goes on along the minus strand of NC_135580.1, from coordinate 61,251,125 downwards.
GCTCACTTCATTGGATGCATACTGTGGAAAGTGTAGAAAGCATGAAACAATACCTCCTCCCACCCCACTCTCCTGCTGGTGATATATGCCATCATGTGCCAGCAATGCCCCTCTGCCATGTACATTGGTCAAACTGGACAGTCTCTACGTAAAAGAATAAATGGACACAAATCAGATGTCAAGAATTATAACATTCATAAACCAGTCGGAGAACACTTCAATCTCTCTGGTCACGCTATTACAGACATGAAAGTTGCTATATTACAACAAAAAAAACTTCAAATCCAGACTCCAACGAGAAACTGTTGAATTGGAATTCATTTGCAAATTGATACAATTAACTTAGGCTTGAATAGAGACTAGGAGTGGCTAAGTCATTATGCAAGATAACCTATTTCCCCTTGTTTTTCCTCCTCCCCCTCCCCCTTCCAGATGTTCTTGTTAAACCCTGGATTTGTGCTGGAAATGGCCCACCTTGATTATCATACATATTGTAAGGAGAGTGGTCACTTTAGATAAGCTATTACCAGCAGGAGAGTGGGGTGGGAGGAGGTATTTTTTTATGCTTTGTGTGTATAAAAAGATCTTCTACGCTTTCCACAGTATGCATCTGATGAAGTGAGCTGTAGCTCACAAAAGCTTATGCTCAAATAAATTTGTTTAGTCTCTAAAGTGCTACAAGTACTCCTTTTCTTTTAGCATAAGTAGTGTTTGTTTTGTTACCTTTGTTCTCCCTAAAAGTACTCAGGCTAGTGTTTTATTTTTTTATTTTATTCCTTTGGTTTAAAAGGAAAAGAGAAAAAGGGAAAGAACTTCACTTTCTTTCCCTGTCTGGGGGCATTTCCTCCCCACCCAAGACATCTAGTAGACTCATAATTATTTTCTTTTTCAGTTTAAAAAAAAAAAAAAAAGTAAAGAGGATGTTGTTCTACATATTCCTCCCTGCTAGAGGATGACACCCCCTGCCCAGGGGCTTGCTTGGCGCGCTCTGCTCCAAGCGGTGCCTCTCCTGCCAGGAGTCAGTTCCTGTAATGGCCAGACACTCACTGTGCCTGGGAGACCCTCACAGAGGTGCTTTACCTGCCACAGCTAAAACGGCTCGGCAGCCTCGCAGGAGCTGGGAGCTGAAGTTAAAGCTCCTCCCTATGGAGAAAACACGTCAGTCTGCAGGGGACTCAGGTGGGTGCTGACTCGGGATCATCCCTGCAGCCTTCACTTCAAAAGGGGTCAAGTGGTGAAGAGGAGGAGAGAGAGAGAGGAAAAAAGCCACCAGCAGACTCCCCCTGGAAAGGCTCCTCCGAGCAACTGGCCGGCCAGAGAGGTGTTCCCCAGTGCGGCCATCTCAGCTCCGATCCCTGCAAGTAGCTGGCCAGCCAGTGGGACTCCTCAGAGCGGCCACCTGGGTAGGACAAAAGGAGCAGAGGAACCTCCTGCTGTGAGCTCAGCTGCCGCACAGTTGGGCAGGGAAGCTCTGGAAGCTGAAACCTGAGAAGGGGCTTCCTGCTGTGAGCTCTGCCCTGCTCTGAGCTCTGCCCTCGCACCGACAAGGGGCTTCTGTGAGCTCTGTGCTGCTCTGAGCTCTACTCTGGGCAACTACTGCACCGAGGAGAGGGCACGGTTACTGTACCATCTCTAAAAGAGCGGCACAGAGAAGCCCTGCTGTCAGCTCTGCTTCAGCACCCAGACACCAGAGGCTTCCACCCTCATGCTCTGAGGCAATGGTACCATCCCCTAAGGAGAGGGGACAATTACCGTACCATCTCTAAAAGAGCGGCACAGAGAAACCCTTTGGTACCCGGTGCAACAAAACTCCTATCTAGGAAGTGTTCTGCACCTTCCCAACCATTGATGCCGACTACAGACACTCTTTTGGGGTTCTGGATGAGCCCATGGTAACACAGGTGCTCTGATACTTTGGAGACCTGTGGCCTCAGTATCCAGGGAGAGACAATTACCATACCGTCTCTAAAAAAGTGGCACCAACAAACGTTTTGTACTGGGCAAAACTCTCATTTAGGGAGTGCTCTGCCCAACTATCAGTACTGACAACGTACCACGGACACTCCTGTGTGGTACCAAATGAACCGTGGTACTGCATGAGCTCTGATACCCTGGAGACCTGATGATAGGGGAAGAACCACAATCCCCATTACTTGGTACCAGGACCCCTGTATCGAGCACATTCCGGCACCCAGAATCGCTCTTAGCACTGGGCTGTATACTGTCAATACCCCAGTCAGCGGCACCCTTACCCACTGACAAATCTGACACAGGCCAGGAGGAGATCATTCCCTGGCCCCTCAAGGTGGCCCACCACCACACTACAAGGGTCATCCCCAATTCCATCACGCCAACCACCCGTGCCTGCCTTCCTGCCTCTCCCTCCCAAGGCCCTGTTGTAACTCTTCGGGTATAAACACACACATGGCACAACTGTCTCCAGTGTCTCTCCGAGAGAGTCCACCAGATGGTTTGCTACAGCCTGGCACCTGAGCCAGGGCAGGAGAAAGCTTTTTCAGAACAGGAAAGAAGGGGGAAAAGAAAAAAAGAAAAAAAACACCTGAAGAGGAAGCTACCTCTTCAAAAACACTTCTCATCGCTCCCAGATGAGACTGTACTGCCCCACCCCTCATCACTAGGTGAAGATTTAAGAACTTTCTTCAAAGTAGCAGCCGTGTTAGTCTGTATTATCAAAAAGAAAAGGAGTACTTGTGGCACCTTAGAGACTAACCAATTTATTTGAGCATAAGCTTTCCTGAGCTACAGCTCACTTCATCGGATGCATACTGTGGAAAATACAGATGTTTACATACACACAAACCATGAAAAAATGGGTGTTTACCACTACAAAAGGTTTTCTCTCCCCCTACCCCACTCTCCTGCTGGTAATAGCTTATCTAAAGTGATCACTCTCCTTACAATGTGTATGATAATCAAGGTGGGCCATTTCCAGCACAAATCCAGGGTTTAACAAGAACGTCTGAGGAAGGGGGGTGGGGGGGGTAGGAAAAAACAAGGGGAAATAGGTTACCTTGCAAGGGGCCACAGCAATGGTTCCCTCAACCCACCCAGCAATATTGTTAACCTATCCAACTGTACTCTTAGCCCAGCAGAAGCTGCTGTCCTATCTGGGGCCTCTCCTTCTGCCCCTCCACCCCCACGAACATGATACAATTCTGTGGTGACCTAGAATCCTATTTTCGACATCTCCGACTCAAGGAATATTTCCAACATACCTCTGAACAACATACTAATCCACAGAGATCTTCCTACCAACACTACAAAAAGAAGGATTCTAGGTGGACTCCTCCTGAAGGTCGAGACAGCAGACTGGACTTTTACATAGAGTGCTTCCGCCAATGTGCACGGGCTGAAATTGTGGAAAAGCAGCATCACTTGCCCCACAACCTCAGCCGTGCAGAACACAATACCATCCACAGCCTCAGAAACAACTCTGACATCATAATCAAAAAGGCTGACAAAGGAGGTGCTATTGTCATCATGAATAGGTCGGAATATGAACAAGAGCTCGGCAGCTCTCCAACCCCACTTTCTACAAGCCATTACCCTCTGATCCCACTGAGAGTTACCAAAAGAAACTACAGCATTTGCTCAAGAAACTCCCTGAAAAAGCACAAGATCAAATCCGCACAGACACACCCCTGGAACCCCGACCTGGGATATTCTATCTACTACCCAAGATCCATAAACCTGGAAATCCTGGGCGCCCCATCATCTCAGGCATTGGCACCCTGACAGCAGGATTGTCTGGCTATGTAGACTCCCTCCTCAGGCCCTATGCTACCAGCACTCCCAGCTACCTTCGAGACACCACTGACTTCCTGAGGAAACCACAATCCATCGGTGACCTTCCTGATAACACCATCCTGGCCACTATGGATGTAGAAGCCCTCTACACCAACATTCCACACAAAGATGCACTACAAGCCGTCAAGAACACTATCCCCGATAATGTCACGGCTAACCTGGTGGCTGAACTTTGACTTTGTCCTTACCCATAAATATTTTACATTTGGAGACAATGTATACCTTCAAATCAGCGGCACTGCTCTGGGTACCCGCATGGCCCCACAGTATGCCAACATTTTTATGGCTGACTTAGAACAACGCTTCCTCAGCTCTTGTCCCCTAACGCCCCTACTCTACTTGCGCTATATCGATGACATCTTCATCATCTGGACCCATGGAAAAGAAGCCTTTGAGGAATTCCACCGTGATTTTAACAATTTCCATCCCACCATCAACCTCAGCCTGGTCCAGTCCACACAAGAGATCCACTTCCTGGACACTACAGTGCTAATAAACGATGGTCACATAAACACCACCCTATACCGGAAACCTGCTGACCACTCTGCCTATCTACATGCCTCCAGCTTTCACCCGGACCACACCATACGATCCATTGTCTACAGCCAAGCTCTGCGATACAACCGTATTTGCTCGAACCCTTCAGACAGAGACAAACACCTACAAGATCTCTATCAAGCATTCTTACAACTACAATACCCACCTGCGGAAGTGAAGAAACAGATTGATAGAGCCAGAAGAGTTCCCAGAAGTCACCTACTACAGGACAGACCTAACAAAGAAAATAACAGAACGCCACGAGCCGTCATCTTGAGCCCCCAACTAAAACCCCTCCAACGCATTATTAAGGATCTACAACCTATCCTGAAGGATGACCCAACACTCTCACAAATCTTGGGAGACAGGCCAGTCCTTGCCTACAGACAGCCCCGCAACCTGAAGCGAATACTCACCGGCAACCACATACCACGCAACAGAACCACTAACCCAGGAACCTATCCTTGCAACAAAGCCCGTTGCCAACTGTGCCCACATATCTATTCAGGAGACACCATCACAGGGCCTAATAACATCAGCCACACTATCAGAGGCTCATTCACCTGCACATCTACCAATGTGATGTATGCCATCATGTGCCAGCAGTGCCCCTCTGCCATGTACATTGATCAAACTGGACAGTCTCTACGTAAAAGAATAAATGGACACAAATCAGATGTCAAGAATTATAACATTCATAAACCAGTCGGAGAACACTTCAGTCTCTGGTCACGCGATTACGGACATGAAAGTTGCAATATTACAACAGAAAAACTTCAAAACCAGACTCCAGCGAGAGACTGTTGAATTGGAATTCATTTGCAAATTGGATACAATTAACTTAGGCTTGAATAGAGACTGGGAGTGTCTAAGTCATTATGCAAGGTAACCTATTTTCCCCTTGTTTTTTCCTCCCACCCACTCCCCCAAGACGTTCTTGTTAAACCCTGGATTTGTGCTGGAAATGGCCCACTTGATTATCATACACATTGTAAGGAGAGTGATCACTTTAGATAAGCTATTACCAACAGGAGAGTGGGTTTGTGTGTGTGAAAAAGGGAGGGGGGGAGAGAACACCTGGATTTGTGCTGGAAATGGCCCACCTTGATTATCATACGCATTGTAAGGGAGTGATCACTTTAGATAAGCTATTACCAGCAGGAGAGTGGGGTAGGGGGAGAGAAAACCTTTTGTAGTGGTAAAACACCCATTTTTTCATGGTTTGTATGAATATAAACATCATGACTGCTCCACACAGGCTATTCTCCAAGGTTCACTTCATTGTAGTGGCATACTAACCCCTGTACAGTGACTGGACTTTATCAGCACCAACCTGATGCAGTACAAGCGAGAGCGCTCCTCTCACTACCCACATTCACCACCCTGGGACACGTCTCCCTAATATGCTGGGGAGCTCACCTACACAACAAGGTTCAGGACAAATGGCCTTCCACAGAAATGACCTTCCATATCACTCTTTTGGGGCTAAGGGCTGTCAGGGGTGCCTGTGCACAAACTCTCTGCCTTTCATCAAAAACAACACACAAAGGTTATGATGGACTTAATGTGACCTGTATGTTTTGTATAAACTGCCAAGGAGCTGCCAGATCTCCCTCCCTCTGCAAGACAGCATTCAAACTTTGGAATTGATGCACCCATCACAATGTGCTCATCTTAGCTGTTTGCCTACAAGGGATACAGAACAGGATATCCAACAGTCTCAGTTGGAATTTTCTCATGACAATGAGTGTATACTGAATTCAGAGGTGCTTCAGGATATAGCCACCCTTTGGGGAACCCGGCCTATGGATCTCTTCGCTACTTATCGGAACAAGGAAGGTCCTTGTTACTGCTCCAGGGCCGGCTTGGGGAAACATTTACTGGCAGTTGCCCTCATCTTCCCAGTGGACAGGGCCCACTTGTATGTCTTTTCCCAGTTTCCTACCCTATCCAAGATTCTGTTGAAAATTCAACAAAACAAAGCGAGAGTTATTGTGATTTCCCCTCTTGACAATGACAAGTCTGGCTCGCTTACCTGACGCAGATGGCAATATGCCCTCCTGTTCCTCTGACATCAGCCCATTCCTCACCATCTCTCTCAGAACAATGAGCTGACCCTTCACCCTAACTCATGGGTCCTCCGCCTTCAGGCTTGGATCTTTCTTTGTTCCAAGGCTTAGAAGCAGAATGCTCTGACAAGCTGAAACACATATTGCAACACAACCCCAGGTTGACCACTCCACATACCGATCTGCAAAATGGAAACGACTCCAAGTTTGTACCATTCCACATGGACAGACCCAACCTCATCTTTCCTCCCTCTGATTTTGCGCTACATTTTACACACTCGCTTAGCTCCCTTAAGGTACATCTCTTGGTGAAAATGGCTTCCCACTCAGAGCTTGCTCATCCACTAATGCGTAGACTCTTTAAGGGCATTAGGACCCTCTTCCCGCATGTGACACTACCCTGGGACTTTAACCTAGTTCTCAGGGCTTGGACTAGACCTCCCTCTGAGTCCAGGGCAACTTGTTCTCTCTTACACCTGTCCATGACAACAGCATTTCTAATTGCCATCACCTCAGCTAGGCACATAGGAGAAATAGCGGCCCTGATGGCACACCCATCATTCACGGCCTTTGTCTTTAAATAAAAAAAAAAAAAAAAAAAAACCCTCTAAGGCCATATCCCAAGTTTCTCCCTACTTTTTCTGCAGTTTCCATATGAATCAACAGATCCATCTCACTGTTTTTTCCCAAAACCACATTGTGACAACTGGGAGACAATTGTGCATTGTGACGAAGCGGGACTATTCTTAGTATTTCCTCTGAATATTGTGAAGGTGCCTCAGTTTCCCCTATGCAGTTCTTAAGTATCTAGGGGGTGGGATATGGGTGTATGATTGTTGCAGAGCCCTAGAGGGCAGGTGTGTGCAGGGGTCTAGACACAGAGAATGGCTGACACCCTGTTTCCTGGCAACTGATGGCCTGGCCCTTCTCCCCTGCAAGGTGAGAGCTAAAGGGTTGGAGAACAAAGGAATCCGGTGTCCTCCTGGCCCGGGAAAAGGACAAAGCCTAGAGGAGGAGGAGCTGGAGAGAGTTTCAGTTTGGGGCTGGTGGGGGACGAGGAGTAGAGTGCAGCCGTGGTTGTCTGGCTCATTGCCCCCCAAAATGGACCCAGCTGAGGGGTCCTGTTCTCTGCACCTACAAGCTCTGTGTTAGACCATGTTCCTGTCGTCTAATAAACCTTCTGTTTTACTGGCTGGCTGAGAGTCACGTCTGACTGCAGAGTTGAGGTGCAGGACCCTCTGGCTTCCCCAGGAGCCCGCCTGGGCGGACTTGCTGTGGGAAGCGCACGGAGGGGCAGAGGAGGCTGAATGCTCCAAGGTCAGACCCAGGAGGGTGGAAGCCGTGTGAGCTGTGTGTCCTGCAGACAGTCTGCTCACACAAAGGAGACTTCCCCAGAGTCCTGCCTGGCTTCGTAGGGAGCAGTTCCAGAGCATCGCCCAGGGACTCCGTGACATGCATATGCTAGATATTAGAAGGACATGAGCATTCTACTTGGACAGGACTAAGGACTTCAGGAAATCCCCTAAACTCTTCCTTTTGTCCACAGAAAGATCCAAAAGCTCTGTGATATCTCCTCAAAGACTATCCAAATCGGTCTCTAGTTGCATTAACCACTTAGCAAGGGCGCAACTTGCTCCCGTCCATATGCACTCCATGAGATCAGTTCCTACCTCAGTCACATTCCATAGGGGTATCCCAACTCCCCAATCTATAGAGCAGTGGTTGGGGTCTCTGTTCATACTTTCGCAGAACATTATGCGATCACTGAAGATTTGGCCACTGACACCATCTTCGACTCCACAGTATTCTCCGTAGTAAAAGACTCCGCTCCGAAGTCCTAGCCTCCAGTGGTGGGTACTGCTCTGGAGTCACCTAAAGTGGAGCACCCCTAGGGACACGACTCAAAGAAGAAGAGGAAGTTACTCACCTTGTGCAGTAACGATGGTTCTTTAAGATGTGTCCCCCTATGGGTGCTCTACAATCCGCCTTCCTCCCCTCTACTTTGAAGTTCTCTATAGGGCTCTGTGGTAGAGAAGGAAGTGAAGGGAGTTCGCCCATGCAGTGCTAAATAGCCTCAAGGGAGGGAGAGCACATGCGTGGACTCAAGGGGACACTGCTACCAAAAACTTCCGCTTAGAGGTGCAGGGGTACACAGACACCTAAAGCGGAGCACCCAGAGGGACACACATTTCGAAGAACCAGCGTTACTGCACAAGGTGAATAACTTCCTCTTACCAGGTTTTAACTGCTGTTTTAACCCCAGTGTTTGCAAGGTAGACACAGTTGGAGTGCTGGCTGCATGCTGCACAGCCCAGCAAGGAGGGGCTTTGCAGCCACAGGCTTGTCCAGTAGAGCTGCTCTGTGTGACTCAGCTGCTCTGTACGGGGTGTACCATCCCTAGTCAGAGCAAGAGGAGTGAGAGGTCCTAGAGTGATGCAGGAGTGCGGAGCTCAGCCATGCCTGCAGCAGCTTTGATGCATCTAAGGGGACTTCATTAGTCGAGTTCAGGACAGCACCATAGGGGGTGTTTAGTCAGGAAGCCACTTGACCATATGGCCCTGGAGCTGGGGTCTGCTTCCAAAGCTGGTAGAGCCCAAGCTGCAGAAGAGCAAAGATGATGCTGGGTAAGCTTCCCCCTAGGGGGGGCAGAGCAAGCACTTACCACCCCCAAATTATTCTCAAGGGGCCCTGAACGCATAGGTGCTGGAGACAAGGGAGGAGGGGCCCTGCCCTCCCACTTAAAAACCTGCACTTCACACCCTGATTCCTTAACACGCCTGGGAGGGGGAGTGTACTGTGACCAGGTGCCAGGACCTGCTCTGTGACAGGCCATGTACCATGGCGGTGGTTGTTCCTCAGCACCAGGTACCAGCCGGGGAAGCTGGATGGACCCATCAACTGAGGGCCTTGGCTGGCCAGCAGGGAGCTTAAGGGGAGTGCCTAGGGTGGTGCGAGGGCCCCCAAAATGCCCACCTCCCCCCACTAATAGGACCCCACAATGCTCCCTGCTCCACAGCCCAGGAAGCAGTGCAAGTGTAATGAGCCTGCATGCTCGGGAGCTGTGTGCTAGCAGCTCAGGGGAATGAACCAGCCTGGCCTGTGGCTGGAGCAGGGCCTCAGGCTGGGTTTCCCTGGGGCAGTGTTGTGACAAGAAGCGCCGTGTTTCCCCTCTAGGTGGGACACTTTGCTGGCTGAGTCGGCTCCCCATTGAGAGCCCCCCAGCTGCAGGTTCTGTCGGCGCAGCCCCAGCTCTCTAGCACATCAGCCAGCAGCACAAGAGGAAGCGAAGCCTTAGCCGTAGGGGCAAAGCATTCTCTCCTGAGGGAAGCTGGCTCTGGAGCCAACCTCCAGAGGGAAGCGGGTGACTCCAGTCTCGGCACCTTGGGGAATACCAAGGTCTCCGTCTTTGATAGAGCCTTGGCAGCACTAACCAGATGTTTCACCCCTCACCCAACACAGGCTGACCCCACCCACTCCAGCTCCAGCCTCCAGGAAGCCCACGCAGGCCTTCCCTGTTGTCGCTCTATATTCCAGGAAGGTGCTCGGATCCTGTGGCCGGTGAGGCAGATCCTAAGGTAGATGGGCTTCTGCAGGGACCAGAGGGAGCAGCAGCAGCGGAAACTCTGAAAACAGCACTGGCTCGGCACAGTATTAGGCTCCCATAACCCAGCTCACCTGGGCAGTCCCCTCTTCCAGCCAGCCCACACCAGTAAACCCACTTCCCCTCATTGCAGCAGCTCCATGGGCTTGGACAGCCATGAACAGGGGCTGAGGGCTAAGTAGGAATGTGGACCTGTAAGGAGGGGGTGGAAGGGACAGGTGGGAGCCACACTCCAGAGTGTGGTTTGTTGGACCCTGACACTTCTTTCTGTGGTATGGCCAAGGTCGCATCCCCTCTGCCATGCACCCCAGGCCTGGCCCAGTGCAAACAGCATGGACAGAGCCTGCTGCCTTTCTGCCCTGGCTGGGACTGTCCCCTCTGTGGCCCCACAGAGAGCATCTCTCTGAGATGCCTGCACAGAATCTGTCAGCCACTCATGCCAGTGCCTGCTCCCCATGGGAGCCCAGACTGGATTTGCTCCAGCTCCCTTCTCCCATTAATGCTCTTGGTGACATTCATGCCCTTCTTACGGAGGTTACCTTCTCTGGCCCCCTTGCTGCCCTGGTCTGTTTCTGCTCCCCCCTCGCAATCGCCCCTGCTCCCAGAACACCCTTTCTTTTTCCTCCTTCCCCTATAGCCCCTCGCTCAACTCTCAAATCACCTCTGAGCCCCTGCCTCCCTCAAGGTGCTCTGGCTGCCTGTGTTGCTCACATGCTGCTACCCTTCGCAATAGCCTTTGCTGGATAGTGTGGGTGGGTGCAGGAGGGGGGAAGAGAGGCAAGTGGCTTAATGGCCCTGGCTCCCAGCAGCAAAGAGAGCAGGAGTGGGGCGGGCAGGAGTGGGGCTGACAGGATCCAGTGCTGCTGCACTGAACAGAACAATACTAGATGTGGGCTCTCCTGTGCTGGCAGTCAGGTACGAGTGTGCATTCTGCCCCTGCAGCTGGCCAGGCGCTGCTACGGATACATCTCAGAGAGTTGGCAGCTGGGCACTAGGTTGCTTCAGATCCAGCATCCAAACAACCCCTGGAGATCAAGCTGGGCAGCAGCTGTAGAGTTCTCACTGGTAGAGTCCCACAGGGATCTCTCATCTGCCCCAGCCACATTAGCATCTCCCTGCAACCTCAGTGGGGCCCATGAGATGTCATGGCCCCTACTACAGCAGCATAGACGCCTCCCAGAACTAGTCAGAGTCATCCTGGGATGAAGCTGAACCCAGCCAGGTGGAGATATTAGTGATGGGAAGAGAGGATCTGCCCTCTAATCACACCCTAGGGGCACACCTGGGCACATTCCTGCTTCAAGAAGACAGGGTCCCTGCAGCATGTGCAGGGCGTAGCTCAGAGTTCTGGCCCCGGGCTCTGACTTGTTTCATGTGCTCACCGTACAGTGGCTGGAGCTCTGCTTTAGCCCTGGGTTTTGTGCTGCTGTGTGCAGAGATTCTCTGTGGTGAAGAGGCCTGGTGCATTGTGCACATTCTGCCCTCTCACTCACTGTGCATGCTGAGTCCCCCACCCCTCTGTTTTGCACACTCAGTCCCCCTCACTCAGTTTGCAGCTTAAGGGCACTAGATCTTAGGCATGATGACAGCTGCAGCTGGGTGACTAGAGCTTCTTCCCCATCGCACTCTCCTTCCCTCACTGTGGATCACAGTCATCCGGCTCACCTGGTATTTGCATGTCTGCAGCGCTTGCCATTGGCGAGAGGAGCCGGAGGCGGGCCCCGGGGACACGCCCGGCTCGCTGACTCACTTGCACAAGCCCAAGTTGTACTTCTCCTTTTTGAATGTCACCACTTCCCCATCCTGCTCAAACAGGATTACTCAGGGAAGCCCTCGCTTCCTGCACAGCTTCTGGGGCTCCAGGGACCGTGCACGGGAGCATGGCCGCGCGCCCTCAGGTACATGGCTGGGAGACAGAGCTAGGGGGGGCGGGATTTGCTCTGCTGAGACCTTGCTGGTTGTGAAGGGTGCTTTGGGGGCAGGTGCTGAGGTGGGGATGGGTTGGGAGTATGGGCAGCCAGCAGGGCTTTCTTGGGGCACTTGGCCATGTATAGCAAAGGTGGCTGGGATCCTTTGCTCATGTGCCCTGCCTGGGGCAGAGCCTTCTGTTAACCAGGAAGTGACACAACCCGCCCTGCAGCCTCTGGCACTCAGAACATTAGCATGTGGGTCCTCGCCCATCTCCAGCCCTGAGAAAATCCACCTCGGAGCAGGCCACCTCCCCCCAGAACAGCCACACACCTGGGTTCATTGTCCTAGTCTCACTCCCTACACCCAGGGGTATGGGCATGCTCGCTCCTCACCCCCCAGGCACCTGCCAGCCTTGCTCCCCCACCCCTACGCTCACCTGCGCTCCCCACCACGCATGCTGCAGCCTCACTCACTGGCCTGTATGTTCACAGGGACACTCCTTGGCTGGAGCACCCAGCCTGCCCCTCCTGTGGGTTAATGTTTGATAATACATTGAGTCAGTCACTGTAATCAGCACCCGACAGGAGGGCCGTTCACCTTGGACTTGGGGGTTGGGGAGTCCCTTCCCCGTGCAGTGAGCCATCTCTGGAGCGGGGCAGAGGATGAACGAGTCTGGCCTCAGCCTGCCTCAGCCTCTCCTTGTGCAGTTTTATGGGAGCCGAGTGCCGTGTTGCTGCCCCTCTGAGCTCAGGAGGGGCTGTGTGCACTCAGTTGTTTGGACCCAGCAGGGCTTGGGCTGGGGCTGCCTGGGCAGGGCCCTGCTGTTGCTGTCTAAGGGAGTGGCTTGTTTGCAGCTGTTCTTGGCATTGCTAGGGTCACTTGTTTGTTCAAGGGGTTGCTGAGCACCTTCCCAGCGAACAGGGTCAGAGCCTTCACTGACCAAGGCACAGCAGCCCAGCTCACTAGCAGCTGTTCCGTTCCAGGGCACTGGACGCAACTGATTTCAGAGCTGAGTCTGGGGCTGCACCAGGCCTAGCTTTGAGCCCAGCCTGGAGCTCGTGAGCAGCTGGGAGGGTAGGAGCCGTCACTCAAGGGCAGAGTGGCTGTGGCTCCCGAGCCTTCTTAGTCTGGACGGGAGTACCAACAGCAGTTCTGCTGCACACCAGCCTTCTCCTCCATCTGATAGCAAGAAGGGCTCCCTGCAGCCAGCCCCTGGAAAGGCCCGGACATAACAAAGGCAGGTACCTCCTAGTAATGGCCTCCAGGCAGTATCAACATCCTGTAGCCAGCCCCCTACAGCAGCTAGCATCACTCACACATTGCTGTGGTTTGAGCAGTAGGCTACCCACCACTCCCGCATCTTCCCAGCCCTCCCTGTTATTTCAGCAGCACTTCCCAGTGCTTGGTCCAGCCTCTCTCGTAGGCCTTGTTCTTCCAATCTCCTCCCTGCTCCCCTAGTGCTGACCTTCTGCTCGCCTGGACTGGGGCAGGGCAAGAGCCTTTGCTGCAGCTCCTGTCATGCAGAGCATCCTTCCTCCCCCTGCTGGCCTCACCCACTCTCCATCCCTGCCCGCAACTTTGTCAGCACAGCCTGCCTCCCTCCTTCCACCTCACAGCTTCCTCCTGCTAGCTTTGGGCCTGAGGCTGTTTCTCTGGGACACTTCCCCCACTGGGGTGTTCCCAAAGGCCAGGGACTGCGGGCATGAAAGGCTGGCTGCACCGAGGGGTTCCTGACAGCAGCCTACTGCTGCCAGCACCGATAGCAGCCCTAGCATAGATGGCTCCCCTCCACCGCCGTTAACGCTGTGTCCTGTGCAGCCTCCCATCCCCCCACCACGATTAACACTCTGCCCCGTTCAGCTCCCCACTCCCATGGCATTATATAGTGGCATTATGGTATTTTCTGTCTTATTATCTATCTCTTTCCTAATGATTCCCAACATTCTGTTTGCTTTTTTGACTGCCGCTGTACAGTGGGCGGATGTTTTCAGAGAACTACTCACAATGACTCCAGGATCTCTTTCTTGAGTGGTAACAGCTAATTTAGACCCCATCATTTTAGATGTATAGTTGGGATTGTGTTTTCCAATGGGCATTACTTTGCATTTATCAACATTGAATTTCACCTGCCATTTGGTTGCCCAGTCACCTGGCTCTGTGAGATCCTTTTGTAGCTCTTCACAGTCTGCTTTAGACTGAACTATCCCAATGCTGTCCTGCTGGGGGCGGCTGATTCCCAGCACCTGCCTGCTGGGCTCATTTCTAAACAGGGCTGGCTGTTCCCCAGCCCGCTCCTTCACTCTCACTCTGTGACCCTCTCTCCAGGGGCAGGCGCTGTCTGTACGGACTCCGCAGAGCACAATGGGAACACCCTCCCAGCCAGGCCCAGCATGCTCTTCACACTCCTCATCCTTGGGCGCAGTCTCAGCCACCAATGTCTGCTAACACACAGCAAATGCATGAGGTATCCCCATCGCAGTCGCAGGGTCACCACTATCATGCTTCCTCCACTCCCCTAACGCTGGCTGTGGAGGACAGAACACAGGGCCAGTCTCTGCCCACTCCTCACCATCCGTCCAGGAGCTGGGCTCCAAACTCCTGGCTCTAGGATGGAGACATCGGCTTGGCTCTGCTGTTTGGAATCACTCCTTTTCCTGGGTGGTTGAGTCCAGCCCATGTGAGGCGGTGCTGAATGCGTGATCAATTCCTCCTTCGTTAGCACTGTCTGTCTGACATCCCACAGCTGTGACATGAGGCTCAAAAGGTCCTGCAGCAGCAAATTCCCAGCTCAACACTGCTCCAAGCCCCGATGCAGCAGCTAAGGGGAGGAGTGGAAGGAGCCCTCGCTTGTTCTGCTCCGCAAAGTAGCTGAGCGCTCATTGCCCTGGGTCTCAGAGCAGCCCCTGAAGGTATAGCAGTATGTTGTGTCCACAGTACCATATCGAGTGCACAGCTACTCCAAATCCTCTGCCAAACGTAGCCACCAGCATCAGTTGTCTTGGCTGAGCTTGCTCACTTTGCCTGCATGGGGCAGGGTCTTTCTCACAGCCCGGCTCCGAGGTTTGCTGTGGCCCTTGGCACAGACCACAATATGCAGTTGCTCCCCTCTGTGCACGGAGCTTTGCAGCTGGTATGGCCTAAGCTGTCCATGAGCCATCCACATCAGCTGCCAGTCTAGGCACTCAGCTCTTATGGCAGGGGCCCAGTTCCCAGGTTCACTCCAGCAGCACAAAGCAGCTGGAACACCTGCAGGTCCAGCCCACTCAGGACTTCTCCTGTGTTGTACATGAGGTGGCTGCACCTGTCCACACACACTCACCCACCATCACTATAAGTTGGCCTCAAGAGGAGCCAGTCTCTGCTGTTAGGTTGGCCTGCAGCTCCCTGGAGATCTGAGAGTCTGTTACTCTGAGAGCATCTCCATTCTAGGCTGTCTCAGAAGCCACTCTGTTGTGGGAACACAGTATCCCTTAGAATGAGGCTCCCAGGCCTAGCAGCCTTTCCATGGAGAGGGGTCCCAGCTCCTAGCCATGCACCTCTGCCCAAACCCAGCCCTCCTTCCTAGGGGGTCAGAGGTAGTCTTGGGAACAAGCACCGCCCTTAACAATAGCACCACCCTTTTATCTAACCCAGGCCAAGCCAGGAGTAGAGCCAGGCCAGGATCTCTAGAAAGGTTACACAGACTCTCTCGCCCCCTAGCTAGACACACATGGACTCTCTGCCCCTCCCTGCACCAATGCAAACGCCTCCCATCCTGGGTCAGTCCAAGCTGGGTGCTTCTGCGTGGGCTGAGCTCAGGATGGTGGATCGGTTACCTGCCCTCAGCTCCAGGATGAGAGTTTATGAAAGTCCCCATTTGCCAGCCACTCCCTCCCTGCCCTTGCTCAGGGCGCCAGCCTCTTTCCCTCCTGTTCCTGTGTCTCCTCTTTCAACCCTTCCCCATCCCGCCCAGTCTGCTCCTCAGCGCCACCCCCAACAGGTCAGAGTTAATTCTGCGGGGTTGACTGGCACTGCCCTCACAGCCAATCAGGTTTGTGCAAAGTAGCAGGGAGGGGGGGAAAGAGGGAGGGCAAGGAGCTCCACACAGCGCTGATGTTAAATGCCACCCGGAGGCGCTCTCTCACTCAAATGCACTGGGCAGCTGGAGCAGTGACAGGTCAGAAGCAATGGAAGGCAATGCTTCCTGCACGTCCCTGAAGTGAGCTGGGAATCTCCATGTGCCATGTGCAGCCCCATAGCCAGTCCTTCTTCCAGCTCCTTGGCTGCCCAAGCCACCTTTGGGCTGTCTGTGTTCTTGGGCAGCCAGAGCTTGCTCAGCCTCCGAGCGGCTCTACTTTGTGCTCAGTCTGGCCTGCAGTCCCTGGAGGTAGAAGGGGGGCAGTGTGGAGACCAGCTGCCAGTCACACGCTTGCTGAGGAATCCCTTATGCCTGGGCTCTCCTGAGTGGGAGGACGAGACCTGCTACCTTTAAGGCTCTGCTACCTGTTACGGTGCCAGAGCAGGCAGGAGCTTTAGAATAGCAGGATATCAGTCTCACTGAATAGTCTCTTGTGAAACCCACCCCTTGTAATTCTTCTGGAACCCTAACTGAAATTCTGTTAATCAGTGGTGGCTAGGCCCTCTGCCCCCTGGATGTTCTCTGGGGTGTGTAAGAGAGTCACAGAGCACATGCCCAGACTGCTTGCATGCAGTGCATTTACTAACCCCTTGACATGCCCCTGCCCCATACAGCCATGCTCCAGCCTTCAGACACTCTCACACCTGCCACCGCGGCAGCCGCATGTACCCCTCCATCTGTCTGCTGTGAAACTTGCTGCCTCTGGGGGTACAGCCAGGAAGGCGAAGCCCCCAAGGTGAAGCCTGAGAGCAATAGAAATAGCTGAGCTAATGGTTTTCAGCAACAGCAGTGCACACAGCTCTGTGTTTAAGGGGAAATGCCTCCCTCTGTGGGGCTCACAGCCCAGATGCCGCAGCATTGTGCTAGGCCAGAAAGTCCCAAGGCAGAAGAGCTCAGCACCCGTGGGCAGCCAAGCTGAGCTCTTGTGAAAGTCTGGCTCCAAGTGACCATAAAGAGAAATGAAACCGACCGTGCTCCTCTTCTGCCACAAAATGCAAACCCGAAAGCAGCCCCATTGGCGGGGAAGAACACGTAGCTGCCTGCCCTTCTGTAAATAGCATAGCTAGAACTGTGCTTAGAGCAAGGTCCTTCTGACAGCACTCCCCTGTCCCTTAGAGCCGGTCCTCCTCTACCCTTATGCTGTCATTCACATCTGGGCTAAGATGACCACATTTTCCAGATTAAAAACAGGGACACTTTTGTGGCAACCTTAAGAATCCCCACAACCTTCACCTCAGCATCTTTCCTGCCAAAGGTGAGCTGCTCTGCAGGGCCCCGGCATTGGGTAATATAAACACATAGCATGGGCAGGAACACGGAATGGTTTTCTTAAAGTCCCAGCTCCTGGGTTCAGGTGAAACTAAGAATCTCAGCTTGCATTAGAAAGTCAGTTTCTAGTCCTGGTGATTGCAGAGAAAAGCTGGAAACTGGGACCCAAGAGTAGCCTGAAGGCTCACATACCAGAAGGCAAAGAGAAATACCCAACATTTGTTATTTTAAAGACAGGTTCATGAGTTTTTGGGGCCTGATTCTTGATGTTTGATCACTTGGGATTGGCGACACAGCACAGAGTACACAGGATATATTAACCTCTACCCCCAACTTCTCCTTGAAGAGAACCACACATGGCAGATGCCAGTCATGGGATGCAATGCATTCTTGGCTGGTGCTCAGAGGTATGGAGTGTCTGTACTGAACAGAACAGAGCAGAGCCCCTCAGTTCCCAAGGTTTGTCTACGCTAGCCTTTTCTACCTCTGGTTAAGCAATTGCCAGTTAAGTTGAGGCAGGTAACATGTTGTTAAAGACTAGTGTGAGCACTCCGCTGATGTCTGTGTGTTTCCCTAGGGCTCAGTCCTGGGACTGGAGACTTGATTCTTCCTTCTGAAACCTAAGAAATCAAGTGCAAAGAATTGTGTTAAGGCAATATATATATATATATATATATATACTTGAAGCTTTAAAAAGAGCCAGTTTTCCAATGCTGGAAGCAAAATTGAGTGTGAGAGGAAAAACATTTTCTATTAACTTTTTTATTCAATTTTTTAAAAATATATATCTATATACAAACATAAACTATACATAAACGTCTCATAATATATTAACCATTCACTAACTAACCTTAACTATATTTGAAACAGTTAATTATATCTATAATATGAAAGGTTAAAATATAAATCAATTATTTGTATTGCACACACATAAAATTTGTTTATAAAAATCCAGCTAATAAAGAAAAATGATTACATTAAGATAAAAAATAGAAGCAACATTCAGAGGCGGGAGATAGAGCTGAGGAAGTGGGCAGGGAGAAAGGTGAAGCAGGAGGGGTGGCAAGCATTTAATAGGGTCATTCAGATACTTCCAGGAAAGCATCCCATGTCTCTGAGAAATTTTCTTGGATATTTCTCTGACGGTATATGATGATTTCCATGGTGGCCCAGTTTAGGCCTATGATCAAGTCCTCAAGTTGGTTGCTTTTTGGATTTATATTTTTGTAGTACAAGTCCTATAGCAATTTTTAGCCAGAGTTTTTCAGATTTATTCAGTTTCCCATTAACATCCATCAGATTTAAAATGACAAGTTTAGCTTATAAGGCAATTTTATTTGATAGGAAAAAATTAACTGCAATTAATTTCTGCCCAAAACATATGGATGCAGGCGCATTCCCAGAACATATGGGTTACGTTAGCACCTGCTGAACCGGTGCCAACATTTGGTGGCTCAGAGGCACCTGTTTTGAACAGTCAGAGATGGATGCAATGCAGCCTCCATATGATTTTCCGCTGGATTAATCTTAAACAGAGATCCAAGAAATAGGTCAGAGCATTGACTAAAATTTGTTTCCATTGATTAGGAAAGAACAATTGGCCTCGTTTCTCCTCCCATTTCTTTTTTAGGGAATCTGTGTTTAATTCAGTTTTGCTGGCCAAGTGTATACATAGTGTTACCATAGGACTTGGCAATATGGACAATATTTGGAGAAATGAAAGCAGTTCAGGTGACTCAGGGGTAGCTTAGGGATGGGGGCCAAACAAATGGGAGATTGCATGGATGTATTGCCATTCCATTTTAGTCTCTAGATTGAACTTTCCATTAATATTGTCGAAGGGAGGGAGGTATCATTTTCTATAAATTGGCTGATGGTCAAAATCCCTTTCCTAATCCAAATTGGCCGAATGATGGGGTTGCCTTTTAGACAGAGTTCTGAGTTACCTCCGATAGAGGCCTTGGTGTGTAGAAGGGGGTGATCTTCAACTTCAGCAGACATTGTACGCCAGGTGTTTCTGGCTGCTGTAATCTGGTTGGTATTAGTTGCTCTTTAGGGAATCGGTCATAATCCTAGTGCAGTGCACTGGAAAGGGGTTAAGGTGTGATCAATTCTACTTCCAGCTGAAGCCAGTCGGGGGCTCCGCAGCATGAGGGAATGAGGTGCTGCGCTGCTTGGATAAGAATTATTGCCTGACGGTGAAGTGTAACATTGGGAAATCTGAACCCACCTGTACTGACAGGGAGCTATAATCTGTGTAAGGAAATTCTGGGCTTGTTGCCAGCACCCACAAAGAAGGGCATGGACCTGGTGTTCATTTTGGTAAATTAAAAGGGAGGAATATGGCTAGGGAGGGAGGTCAGAATCTCAATGATCCTGAGCAGGTTCAGGATGTTGGTTTGTCCCCAAAGGGGGAGAGGCAGTGCCTGCCACCTGCTGAAATCATTTGCTAACTGCATGATTAATGGGGCTAGATTAACCTGGAGTATGTTTTTCATTTCCTTAGGGAACAGATGCCAAGATGCTGTTGCCACCTAAATGTCCCTATAGGAGACCCATTTCCAACTAAATCCAATGAGATCTTCATTGTTTTCAATTTATCTCAAGTGATCTGGTAGCCAGAGAATTTGCAAAAGTTATCTATCGTTTTTAGGATATTTGGAATAGATTGATCCAGATGTCGTCTGCATATAGAAGGATTTTTGTCTCCTGAGACCCTGATTTAATCCCTTGGCATTCCCTAATTAGTACTGCAAGTGATTCTAATGCTAAATTGAAAAGGAGGGGAAGAGGGGGAATCCATATCTGGTTCCCTGAAACAGATCAAAGGGCAGGGGGTGCTATTTGTTTGGGTACAAGAGTTGGGATTAGAATATAACAGGTTTATCCAGGAAAATAAAGAATTTCCCCAACCCAAATTTATCCAGGGTAAGCAACAGGTATTGCCACTTCACCCTGTCAAAGGCTTTCTGTGCATGGAGTGAAATGATTGGGTGGGAATTTCTAGAATGCCAGTGGAAAGCCATTAGGGTGACCAGACAGCAAATGTGAAAAATCGGGAGAGGGGCTGGGGGGTATAGGAGCCTATATAAGAAAAAGACACAAAAATCAGGACTGTCCCTATAAAATCAGGACATCTGGTCACCCTAAATGCCATAACGTTAATCAATTGACGTTTGTTACCTAAACCAGGCCTTTTAAAAATAAACCCCACTTGATTGGGGTGAACCACATCATTCATTACTTGTTCAAGTCTCTTGGCCAATATTTGTGAAAGCATTTTTGTATGGATACTGATTAGAGAGATGGATCTGTAGCTATTACACTTTCCCACATCCTTACTCGGTTTAAGTAGTGCTAATTAGGGCTTCCCGCACAGAAGGCAGCACCATATCTTTCTTTTTAGGCATCTTTGTCCATATATAATAGCTTAGGAGCCAGCATTTCTTTGAGACTTTGATAGAATTCTGTCAGTAGGCCACAAGGGCTGAGGGTCTTGCTCAGACTCATTTCCTCCATGGCCTTAATTATTTCCTCCGATTGCAAAGGAGAGTCTAGTCTGGCCTACTCCTCTTCTGAGGTTTGTGGGAGTATAACAGTTTTAACACAAGTATTCAGTTCTTCTGGGTCAGGTGGTGAATCATTATAATAAATGGTAGAATTTCAAAAACTGATCACTGAGCTTTTTTTGATTAGTCGTAATCTGCCCTGGTGCTGATTTTGAGTCATACTATTCATGATCTTTGACCTCTCACTTGTAATCTGTATGTGAGAAAGCTCCCTGCTCTCGCCCCGGACTCCCACTAGGTTTGTGTGAGTCTAACAAGAGCAAAATCGGCCTGAAGTCGACCAATTGCCTTGCTGCCGAAGGTGAATTGTTTAAGATTCCCTTGGGTGGGGCAGTTTGCACATTCTAAATCCAGAGCTTGATTTGTTTGGTTAGCCTGGCTAGCCCTCTTCCTATCAGCTGAGTAGGCAGTGGTCCTGCCCCTAATAAAAGCTGTTAGTGGGTGTGACAATCCAGGCTAACGTGTGGGTGTGTCACCCCTGCCCTCTAACCTGGAGTGCCATTTACCATGCCTTGCTGCTGCAACCTCCAACCTGGACTCCTCACAAACAGTATCCAGCAGTAAGTCACTCCCAGCCATGTCTCTGTGTGTGCGGCAGCCAGACAGCCACACCTTGGCTCTTATCAGCCAGGGTTATGCTGCAGGGTGACTCCAACACATCCCCAGTCCCAGATCTTCTCCCCATAAATGTATGTCCTGTACTGCCCAGTCCTCTCCTGGACAGTACAAATATGATAAGTCCATTATTCCTTTAAGGGAATAATATGCACACAACTTGTTACCCAAATGGAGTTACCCAGACACTTCAGCTTGAACACACTGGATTAGACAAAACAGTAAAACAAATTTATTAACGACAAAAAGAGAGATTTCAAGTGAGTACAAGTGATGAGACTAAAAGCCAGAAATAAATCCATGATATGCCTATAAATCCACAGTACGCCCACATCTTGACTACTGTGTACAGTTGTGATCGCCCCATCTCATAAACGATATATTGGAATTGGAAAAGGTTCAGAAAAAGGCAACAAAAATTATTAGAGGTATGGAACGGCTTCCTTATGAGGAGAGATTAATAAAACTGGGACTTTTCAGCTTGGAAAAGAGACGACTAAGGGGGGATATGATTGAGGTCTATAAAATCATGACTGGTCTGGAGAAAGTAAATAAGGAAGTGTTATTTACTCCTTCTCATAACACAAGAACTAGGGGTCACCAAATGAAATTAATAGGCAGCAGGTTTAAAACAAACAAAAGGAAGTATTTCTTCACACAATGCACAGTCAACCTGTGGAACTCTTTGCCAGAGGATTTTGTGAAAGCCAAGACTATAACAGGGTTCAAAAAAGAACTAGATAAATTCATGGAGAATAGGTCCATCAACGGCTATTAGCCAGGATGGGCAGGGATGGTGGAGGGATAAGCTGGGAATGAGCAACAGGGGATGGATCACTTGATGATTACCTGTTCTGTTCATTGCCTCTGGGACACCTGGCATTGGCCACTGTCGGAAGACAGGATACTGGGCTAGATGGACCTTTGGTCTGACCCAGTATGGCTGTCTTATGTTCTTAAATGGTTACAAGAAAAATAAAGATAAAACACTTACTGGTGCCTAACTTAACAAACTACATGAGATTCAAAGCAAAGGTTTCTCACCACTTGCTTTCAGCAGTCTTACTGACCAAACTCTGTAGGTCAGGATCCTTCCCCCAGAGTCCAACAGCTGCTTCCTCTGTCTCTTCAGGTGCAGTGAATGCAATAGGTAGGGAGAGAAAGAGGGGTGCCTTGGGGTGTTTGTCCCTCCTTTCTATAGTTTCAGTCCCCCTCTTGAAAAAACATTTCCAGATGAGATCCAGGAGACAAAGTATCTATGTGGAAGGATGTTCCCTGCTGTTTCTCCTTCACCTGTTTGAGCTGCCTTTGTCTTCCCTTCTTGCTCGATGACTCTGCTTACTGCATAAATACAAATTAAGGCAAGCACACCTTCCTTTCTTTAGGGCAGACCTGTTTACCGACTTGTGTTTGGGCAGGGCTGTGGGGTTTGGAACGTGTGTTAATAACATCATGCAGGGGAATCTTATAGCTTCGCCCACAATGTTGCCATACATGTTTTACCACGACAATACATCCAGCAAATTATGAGTTTTCAAATGATACCTTATAAAGCATACTTTGTACTAAGATTATTACAGTAGTGTGGAGAATGTGAATACAGGGATGTGTTCCATCACACACAAATGTTTATCTTTCAAAAGAAAGGAGTTCAGTCTCCATCTTTTACAAGGCCAATTTGTCTTGGGAGGGGAAAAATTTAGTATCACTGGTGCATGATCAGAGATTGTGATAGACTTGATTTCATTATTAAGTACTGAGTCCACCAGATTCATAGAAATCAGGAAGAAATCTATTAATGAATATGTAGAATGTAGGAAGGAAAACCAGTAAAAGCCTTTGTTGCAGGGTTCAGCAATTGTTATACATTTTTAAACCCTAATTCTTGCATAATGTATCTTGTATTTTTCTACAATGGGATTGTGTATGCTAGAGTCGGCCTCACTTGTCTAAAAAATGGTCCAACATCTCATTAAAGCTCCTGCTGTGATGAGTGATTCTAGAGGGATATTAATTAATTTGGCAAAAACTTGTTTAAAAAAATTTGGATCCTCTTTATTGGGTCCTTCTATATTAATCAGGGTATACACAGAGTCAGAGATCTTAGCTCTCATCAGCAAAAATCTGCCTTCTTCTTCTTTATTTACATGTAGAATTTGTACAGTGAGTCTTTTGTGAAACAATATTGCCACACCTTTGGCTGCAGAGGAGAAACTGTTACACACTGCTACCCACATCCACCCACTCCTAAATTTCTCTGCCTCCAAGTCATTAAAGTGAGTTTCTTGGAGGATGATAATATCTGCTTTCAGTGCCTTTAGGTGGGTGATAATTCTTTTTCTTTTTATTAGGTGATTCACCCCTTAATTGGTCCAGGAAACACAATTTATAATATTAGCCATAAGGAGTGTTTAGGCCAAATATTTCTTTCTCAGGTGCCTGAATTGTGTCCTTGCTTGGGCCATTGTTAGCTCCATGTCTAGGCATGGTGCATCTGGGTTCCCTCTCTCCATTCCAGGGACATGAGGAAGAGGGGGAAAGGGTGAGGTAGGGAAGACCAGGAAAGATAAAAGATTAGGTATGATGTGGGAAACAGATAGGAAAAAAAAAAAACAAAGTGGTCAAAACTGACCAAGGATCACTTTAAAATACATGATTAATATAAAAATGTAAATAGGACCTAAGTCCAAGAGGTTTACCAAGGTTGGCCTTGTCACTCAAATGTGAGGAAAAAAATTAGACAAAACAATGTGAATTATAATTAGGAATTGTATAAAACAATTTTTTAGATGCCCAAAAAATCACAATTCTGCAATCCATATAAAGCCTCTTCCATTCAAAAAAGTGAGAAGAAATTAAGAAAGAAAGTGAAAGCAACAATAACAAAATACAAATAAAATACAACAATTGTATTTTAATTTGGAAAAATGAGGACTCTGATAGCAATGAGTACAAATCAGTAGTTAGGAAATGCAGACAATTGACAAAGAAAGCCAAAGGAATCAGTGAAAAATCTACAACCAGTGGGTTGAAGGACAATAAGAAAGAATCCATCAGGAACAAAAGAATCCTAAGAAATGCTATAGAGCTGTTACTGGACAAGGCCATTACAATTGTCACTAATGGTGCAGAAAAGGCAGAAGAGTTCAATAAATAGTTCTGTCTATAGAAAGAAGCAAGATGATGTACACCTTACAGTGACAATGAAATACTTTCCATTCCAATTGCAACTAGGCAAGATGTTAAACAGCAATTACTGAACTTAAAACAGTTTTAAATCTGCAGGATCCAACTGACACTCAAGAGTTTTAAAAGAATTGGCAAAGGAGCATCTGGGACATCGATAGTGATATTTAATAATTCTTGGAATATTGGTAAGTGCCAGTGGACTGGAAAAAAGTTAATGTCATGCCTGTATGTAAACAGGGTAAATGGGATGACCTGGGTAACTACAGATGAGTTAGCCTGACATTGATCCTGATCCATAAGTATCTAAATATGGAGGAGATCTCTAAGTGCAGAGGACTCTTTAATGTAGCAGACAAAGGCAGAATAAGATCCAGTGGCAGGAAACTGAAGGTAGTCAGATTCAGACTAGAATGG
This sequence comes from Eretmochelys imbricata, assembly GCF_965152235.1. NCBI lineage: Eukaryota > Metazoa > Chordata > Testudines > Cheloniidae > Eretmochelys > Eretmochelys imbricata. The sequence goes on along the minus strand of NC_135580.1, from coordinate 61,226,006 downwards.
GGCATAGCAAATGTTTAACAATAAGGGTAATCAACCACTGGATGTGGTAGATCTTCCATCACTTGAAGTCTTGTCATCAAGCCTGAGTGTCTCTTTCTGAAAGCTCTGCTCTAGTTCAACCCAAAGTGAGGGGCTGGTTGCAGGAATCCCTGGGTGTACTTAGAATCATAGAAGGTTAGGGTTGGAAGGGACCTCAGGAGGTCATCTAGTCCAACCCCCGGCTTGAAGCAGGACCAATCCCCAATTTTTGCCCCAGATCCCTAAATGGCCCCCTCAAGGATTGAACTCACAACCCTGGGTTTAGCAGGCCAATGCTCAAACCACTAAACTATCCCTCCCCCCTACTACTTCTCTAGCCTGTGATAGACAAGTCCAACTAGATGATTGTAATGGGCCCTTCTGGCCTTAAAATCTCTAGGTGAATTCCTGACCTTTTGGAAGTCCATGGGGGGTTTCCATTGACTTCAGTGAGGCCAGGATCTCACACTATGAGATTTAAGGCTGTACAACTGGGTGCTCAGAAATCAGGAAATAGCAAAGTTAAGGTTGAACACACAACCTTCCTCTGTGTACGCAGTATAGTACAGTCTGTAATTACAGGGGCACAGATTATTTTAGATGCACGCTTTTCCATTGCCTTAGATGCACATCTCATATGTCTCAGGTACGGACGGCAGCAAAGTTAATTTGGGACTGGGCAATGTATGCTCTGAGATGGGAGGTTTATCCCAGGCTGGGGAGGGGGTTTGACCCCCCAGGCTGGAAGAGCTGTCCCCAACGCAGGGAGGATTCTTGGGGTGAGAAGGTGCCCCATGCAGAGGTATCACTGCTGTGTTAGCAGCAGCAAACATCCAGGACTCAGTGGATGGAAGAGCCACGTTTCTATGAGAAACAGCCATGTGTTGCCCCCCCGCCGCCCGCCCATCTACCGCTGATAATCTGTAAAGTTACCACAGCCCTGTGCGTGCTGCATGTTCTGGGAGTGAGATCTGCTGGGAGTTCTCCTAGCTGAGAGACAGTCTGGCCCCCCCAAATGGAGATTTCATGTGCACAGGCCCTCCTCTCCCACACAAGAAGTGGAGCTCGCATGGCATATGCTGTGCAGGAGGAAAGGGCTGTGGCTGAGCTTCTTTCTGAGCCTCTTCCTGCCGGGTTTGCACAGCCCTGTCTGAAGACTCCCTGACAGGAACACAGCGTAAGGAGTTTGCTGTCGCATTTGTGGTCAGTCGGGCAGACGTCCCGCAGCTGAGGCGTAGCTGAGTGCTGTGAGCTGGAGGCCTGGCACAGAATTTCACACATGGTCATGCCCTCCGCAGCCAGAAGCAATGGTTTGGCTTGGTGCCTGGATGCCTTGGGACTGCACTCAAACAGCTGCACAGTCCCTGGGACCCCCTCTGCAGCAGCGATGTAAAGTCCTGTCAGGCACTTTGCATCCTGCCCCCCAAGGACGAGTTCAGTCCCACGGGTGGTCAGGGCAAACCCCCAGAATCACAGAAATTAGAGCTGGAAAAGCCCTTGTCTAGGGAGACATCCAGCACATTCTCCAGTGGCCATGGCAGCATTGCTCTTCACGATACATTTTCTAGTATCTCTTGTGCTCTTTTAAACCCAGCCATGGAGCTTCCAGCCCTTCCCTCCATTAATGCATGTTCCTGACATGAGAAATGGGCTGAGGCACTGATCTTCTGCATATCACAATGGTACATGTGGGGTTGTCTTGAAGGAGCTGCAGAGGACAATAGTCAGAGATAGAGCCCTTAACAGGATGGGAGAATAGCCCCCTGCACCAGCCTAGGTCCCTGAAGCAGGCCCCTGAATGGCTTACCTAGAGGTGAAAGGCTCTTACCCCATCTCTGAGCTGCCCCTGAGCCAGACTGAATTGAACTGGCCCTGTGGAGGTGAAAGGCCCAGCCCTCATCTCTTGTAGCACCCACTCAGCACAAAATATGTTTTAAATGCTTGATCCTAAACAAATGCAACTTGTTACCATCCACCTGGGAGAAAAGTAACCCGAGACCCAGCTATTCAGCAGGGCAGAAAAGGGGGGAACAGGGGTGGCAGGAGAGATGGACACAAATCCATGGTGTGAGTGTGGGCACCCAGGTAGATCACTGTGGTTCTAGGCTGCATGCTGAACACAGAGACCGCCTACCGTGGAGCAGGGTGGCCAGAGTCCCAGCTGGGGTGTCACTGCTCCTCTCAGAACCAGAACCGATCCAGGCAAATTAGTGGGAGTGCAAGGGTGACAAACTCCTAGTTTCGCTGATCTGTGCAGAGAGACTAACCGAATTCAGCCTGGCTATCCAAAGGCATCAATGCGGAGAAGGAAGCAATACAAGGCAGTAGTGTTTCTAATGGACCCATCACTGCAGTAAGTAGGTGCCAGAGTTAGGAGCAAGGAGTTGAAATCAAGAAAATGAACACGCCGCTGAATCTCAGGAGAGGCTTCCTGCTTGGGAGAGTGGGATGGAGGCCACACTGTTTTGGCTTTTTAAAACTGGAAACTATTCAGAGAGAAATACTGTCAGTTAGGCAGGACAATCTATTTCCCTCAGAAAAAAATGCAACGCAACCCAAAGAGTCTATCTAGGAAACCATTAGCTTGTTGAAGTTAAAGTTCCTATATCAACCTTAACTCTGCCCCTCATCCCAACCATCAAAGAGCTAGGTATTCTGATGACATGATGCTCATTCACACAAAAGAATTGTCATTCCTGCGGTGTGGCTTAGCCACATCTTTGTTACAGCAGTGTCCCAAAGCAGTGCTCGCTGAGAATTTTTTCAGTTTGATTCTCTGACTAATCTAATCGCCTTTTATCATGAGATTACTGGTTCTGTGGATGAAGGGAAAGCAGTGGATGTATTGTTTCTTGACTTTAGCAAAGCTTTTGACACGGTCTCCCACAGTATTCTTGTCAGCAAGTTAAGGAAGTATGGGCTGGATGAATGCACTATAGGGTGGGTAGAAAGCTGGCTAGATTGTCGGGCTCAACGGGTAGTGATCAATGGCTCCATGTCTAGTTGGCAGCCGGTGTCAAGTGGAGTGCCCCAGGGGTCGGTCCTGGGGCCGGTTTTGTTCAATATCTTCATAAATGATCTGGAGGATGGTGTGGATTGCACTCTCAGCAAATTTGCGGACGATACTAAACTGGGAGGAGTGGTAGATACGCTGGAGGGGAGGGATAGGATACAGAAGGACCTAGACAAATTGGAGGATTGGGCCAAAAGAAATCTGATGAGGTTCAATAAGGATAAGTGCAGGGTCCTGCACTTAGGACGGAAGAATCCAATGCACCGCTACAGACTAGGGACCGAATGGCTAGGCAGCAGTTCTGCGGAAAAGGACCTAGGGGTGACAGTGGACGAGAAGCTGGATATGAGTCAGCAGTGTGCCCTTGTTGCCAAGAAGGCCAATGGCATTTTGGGATGTATAAGTAGGGGCATAGCGAGCAGATCGAGGGACGTGATCGTCCCCCTCTATTCGACATTGGTGAGGCCTCATCTGGAGTACTGTGTCCAGTTTTGGGCCCCACACTACAAGAAGGATGTGGATAAATTGGAGAGAGTCCAGCGAAGGGCAACAAAAATGATTAGGGGTCTAGAACACATGACTTATGAGGAGAGGCTGAGGGAGCTGGGATTGTTTAGCCTGCAGAAGAGAAGAATGAGGGGGGATTTGATAGCTGCTTTCAACTACCTGAAAGGGGGTTCCAAAGAGGATGGCTCTAGACTGTTCTCAATGGTAGCAGATGACAGAACGAGGAGTAATGGCCTCAAGTTGCAGTGGGGGAGGTTTAGATTGGATATTAGGAAAAACTTTTTCACTAAGAGGGTGGTGAAACACTGGAATGCATTGCCTAGGGAGGTGGTGGAATCTCCTTCCTTGGAAGTTTTTAAGGTCAGGCTTGACAAAACCCTGGCTGGGATGATTTAACTGGGAATTGGTCCTGCTTTGAGCAGGGGGTTGGACTAGATGACCTTCAGGGGTCCCTTCCAACCCTGATATTCTATGATTCTATGATTCTATGATTCTGATGGAAAAGACTCTTTGGAACACTTTGGCTAAAGACATGGATGGGAACAGCTACAATTCCCTCTCCTGGTCTCACGCCACTGTTCTGCCACCAAGGCTAGATCCACAAAAGGATTTAGGGGCCTAATTGCTATGTTAGGTACCTAAGTCCAAAATTTAGATCCTCACAACCCCTTCTCAGCTGCTGATTTGCTCTAAAGGTGTGTAAATTCCCATGGCACCTACATTTCTGCTGGTGGCATGCACAAAGCTACCTAAATTCTGCTGCCACTGAGCTGCCCAGTGTCTAAGCCCTGGTGGGATCCTCAAACTAGAGATTTCTCCGCCTAGTTTGCTTGCAGGCCCCAGCCAGTAGCATGCATAGAGGCTTCCTTGGAGCACACCCACAGAATCAGCCCCTGCACCAAGCCCCTCTGGTGGCCATGTTGGGATGTGAGAGACCCACATTCAAATTCCCAGGCTGCCTGAGTCAGAGTGGGGACAGGAACTTAGGTCACCCAGGTGAGCTCCCTGCCAATGGGGCATTCGGGGGCAGGTCTCTCCCTGTTGAAGCTGTTCCATGGGGTATAGGACAGAGCAAGTGTCACTCCTGTGTTCCTAACCCCACCCATGAGCTCTGATTGGCACAGCTCCCGAGGAGTGGGTCATGCAGAACTGCTGCCCCCTACTGACGGCTTTCTGAAGAACATCAGGAAATGGCACTGAGTGGGCTGAGGAATGGCCCTGCTCTAGAAATGAGCTGCAGCCAGGTGCTGCACATGGGTTACGTGAGGTTTGGAAGAGATGACGGTTTTCACATGGATGGAACCAGTGTCTCCAGAAGTGCTGAGCGAGGCCCCTGCAGGTTCAGTGCAGTTTGTACCCAGCCATTCTGGGTACAGCTGTTCCCAGAAAGAGATGCTGCCATTTTTTAAGCTCTAGAACTCAAAACCCAGTGAATGGCTGCTTTCCCAAGGGACCCCAGTAGCTGCAGGCCCTGAAGGGCCCCAGGAGACCCGGCGAGAGCGGGCTTAGCGTGGAAGTGTGGTAGAACCTGACCTGTGCAGTCCCTGCTCCGTGCTCTGGGCCCAGAGAGCTTTGACTTCTATTAAATGGAGCCAAATGCTAAGCTTGGGCCCTACCAGCACTGCTGAGGCCTGGCTGGCTGGCCCTGCCGCTGTCTCTTGAGTCGGCTTGTTGGGTGCCCTGGCAATTTGTGCTGCACGGGGCAGTGCCAGGTTGCCCTAAACACTCCTACAGGACAGACTTGGGGACTGCACTTACATTTCCAAAAGGAGAGGAGCCCTGCAATGCCAACTTCCACTGCACAGTGTCAGCTCTCCTCCCGGGCTCCTCTCAGCCATAGTGGTGGAGCTGTGGGGCACAGATCTCGCAAGGAAAAGTGAGCAGGAAAATCAGAAATTTATTTTAAATAGAGAAAAGTACCAATGGGCAGTGGCATGTGCAGGGGGCTCAGGGCGTGTGCAGGAGGCTCAAAGTGCATGCACTACGAGGGCTGAGCAGGGGGCTCGGGTCGCATGCACCACGAGGGCTCTGCAAGGAGCAGTAGTGGTGTTTTTGTGTAATGCTGATGTATAATGTGCAACAGGTGTGTGTGCAAGAGACTCCTAAGAGAAGCATGCGGGCGCCATAGGGGGTGAGTGCTCCAGACAGCTGGGCCTGGGGCTCTTTAAGCTTTGTGACTTTCCCAAGGGGACAAAGCTCAGCATGTCACAGCTGAAGGCCTCTGGAGGGAGCATGCTGTGAGTGCTGGCTTACCTGCTTTCACAGGTGTGCTTGGTGTCATGTATCAGATGTTTCAGAGTAGCAGCCGTGTTAGTCTGTATTCGCAAAAAGAAAAGGAGTACTTGTGGCACCTGAGAGACTAACCAATTTATTTGAGCATAAGCTTTCGTGAGCTACAGCTCACTTCATCGGAAGTGAGCTGTAGCTCACGAAAGCTTATGCTCAAATAAATTGGTTAGTCTCTCAGGTGCCACAAGTACTCCTTTTCTTTTTGTATCAGATGTTGACTGATTACAGACATTCCACCCCAGAGAGAGAAATAAAGACGTGTTCTCTTTAAGAAACTTGAATGGACTGTTTACTCTGGCTGTTCTCTGCTCAGATAACGTGTATGACAGACAGCACCACAATTAAGCATTCCATTCCATCTCCCCCTTTAAGTTCTACATCCCCACCAAAATTTACACTCTCTCGCTGGCTTTGAAGTTCAGGAGGTATCAGTCTAAGTGTCTCTGAATTGTACGGGTTTTCTAATGGCAAGACCTGAACGAATAACAACTTGGTCCCTTGTCTGTCCATTAGTTGTAATGACTGGCTCTGGTTGATTTGGAATCTTTGAGTCTTCTTTTTCTTGTTCCGTACCCGCCATCGGTAGCTTTCACTCTGTTGATGGTTCTTTCTGAGGAACAAACTGTAGATGTCAATGGTGTCTGTTGAACTCTTCACTGTTGGTCTCAATCACACATAATTTGAGTGATTAGTTTTCTTTATAACAGCTGTACTTGTCCATCCTTTTTCTCCTTCTAGTTTGACATGAACATGGTCACCAGGTTCTAGACTTGGCAGGTCTCTGAGTGACGTGTTGTAAAAGTGTTCAGAAACTCTTGTGCCCTTTTAGCTGATGTGGCTACTCTCTTCATGTCTGGGCACTTTGCAGATAGGTCTTTTTCCAAAGTCAGAGCTGTAGTTCTGAGTTGTCTCCTCATTAGGAGTTGTGCTGGACTATATCCAGTAGCTGGTATCAGAAGAGCAAGGAATGGATCATCCTGCAGTAGGATTTTCTTGGCTGTCTGTACAGCTCTCTCAGCCTCTCCATTCACTTGTGGGTAATGTGGGCTGCTAGTAATACAATCAAAATGACATTTCATTTGGAATGACAAATTCTGCTGCAGTGAATTGTACTCCACTGACTGTCACTAGTTGTTCTGGAATACTGAAGTGAGTAAAAGTGCACTTCAGTTTTTTGATACCATTGCAACATGTTTTGTATTTCATGTACATTATTTCTATCTGGAAAAATAGTCACTCTATTGTTCAGGATTGTCTCCTAAAGTTATTTGTACTGGATCTAATTTCAATATCATCTACTATTGAAGCACTCCATTGAGTTCTTCATCCTGGTTGTCATGCTGTGGCTGAGAAGGTTGCTGGTCTTTGATCCTTTGATCACATGCACTCTGAATATAAAGCTCTTATCTTGTAAGTTTTTTCTGTGGTGAACTGGCCTGTGCAGTTCAGAATATCTCCAGGGCTAGTCAGAGCTGTGTCAGGTGACTTCAGCTCTGGGAGGGGTTGAAGGTGATTGGAAGTCCCTTCTGAGATGACTGTGATGTGCACTCCTGAGTCAATTTTAAAGTCAATAGTCTTGCCATGAATATTTAGTTTCACTCTCCAGGTAGACTCTGTGTCATCACACATGATAGAGCCCAGGAAAAATATCTCCTTGATTGACTGTAATATGAATCAACTCCCTGACTGCCTTAGTATGGGGAACGCTGCAAAATGTCCATATTTTATGCATTTATGACATTTTGCACCTTTGGCTGGACATACATCTCTTGGGCTATGAATTTTCCCACACTTTGTGTATTTAGTCTGAAAGGCTTTGTAGTTAGCCTGGAATTTCTCTCTCCTTGCCTCAGGGCTTTTATGATGATGACTTCTAGCACTCATGCTGCTCGTGTTTGCTGCTTCTAAGCTAGTTTCTAGTTTGTCTAGTTTGTTAAGTTTGTTTTGCTGCCACAATTTTGTAGTTTGCTCTGCTATTTGAATAGCTGTGTGTAGGGTTATGTCTGGTTTTCATTATAGCTGCTGTGACCGACTATAATCTGTAAGGCCAATAACCAATCTATCTTTAATATTTTCATATTTTACAGGCCCCAAATAACAGTTTTCAGCCAATACATGTGAAGCTCTGATAAAAGATTCAACAGATTCCCCGGTTGTGGAATTCTGTGGTGAAAACGTGCCCTTTTATAAACCACATTTCTCTGAGGTGCAAGGTGTGCATCAAACATAGCCAGAACACTTTCCCAGTCATCTTTGTGACTGTCTTCGGTAAAGGTAAATGCTCTGTCATCTCTCCCATAACATACATTGCAGAAAAAAGGAGTACTTGTGGCACCTTAGAGACTAACAAAGTATACCTGGATGTCTCCAGTGTTCTTGTGGAGTTTGGTTGCGATGTGAAATCTTGCAAAATGCTGCTTCCAGTCTGTCCATTGTGAAGGTCTGTCAAAGGTGAAGTTCCCTGAAGTTGAAGTTCTCTGGCATGTTGGTGAGAGCAACCCTGCAACCTTTCTTGCTGCTTTTCTTCTGTTTGTGTTCTCTGGCACTGGCTAGACTGCCTTTACCTTTGTTGCATGTCATGTATCAGATAGTGACTGGTTACAGAGTTTCCACCCCAGAGGGATACTTGAAGATGTACCCTCTTTAAGAAACTTTAATGCACTGCCAGCTAGGGCGGTTCTGTGCTCAGATAAGGTATACGATACACTCTCAGGTGTCCAAGTAGTCTGGGGGACACTGATTTTATTTGGCTAATCAGGACTTCTGCTAATCAAGAGAGCAGGAGCCACGCAGCTATAGGGTGGCCTTTCCTGCAGTCCTGGCTAGGAGTCTCTGCTCTACCCTGCTCATTCACTCCTGTGACAGCAGGACTGCAGAGGACTCCCTCCGTGCAGGGCCAGTGGCACCCGATCCCTGCCAGTACAAGGTGAAAGGGGGAGGTTGTGCTTCTGGTGGGGCAGAGGAAAGACCCCCGGCCAGGACTCTGCTCTGCCCACCAGGACTGCAGCCTTCCCTGCACCTTGTGCTTGCAGTGATCGGGTGTCACCCATTCTGCAGCAGCTCAGGAAATCCCTTCAGCTCTGCTGTCACACAGCTGTGCTCACTCACTCCCATAACAGTGGGGCTGCAGAGGGCTCCTTGTGTTGCTGGAGGAGCCATTCAGCAGCAGGGTGGCCTCCCCCCGGCTGGGAGCTTGTCCTTCTCCTCCTCCTTGCAGTCCTGACTGGAGTCTCTGCTCTGTTACCTGAACCTCTGCATTAGCCAAATCCCTTTCTTGCTCCCTCCCACTCCCCATGAAATGCATGCTGCAGAGGGCATGTATAGTGTGTCTCCCTTCCTTGCCCCCCCATGAGATCCACACTGCAGATAGGGTTGCCAACTTTCTAATTGCACAAAACTGAACACCCTTGCCCTGTCCCCTGCCCTGCCCTGCCCCTTCCCCAAGGCCCTGCCCCTTCTGAGGCCCTGCCACCACTAACTCCAGCCCCCCTCCCTTCATCGCTCACTCTCTCCCATCCTTACTCACTTTCACTGGGCTGGGGCAGGGGATTGGAGTGCAGGAGGGGGTGAGGGCTCCATCTGAGGCTGCGGGCTCTGGGGTGGGGCCAGAAATGAGGGGTTCAGGGTGCAGGAGCGGGTGAGGGCTCTGGGCTGGGGCTGGGTATGAAGGGTTGGGGGTGCAGGAGTGGGCTCTGGGCTGGGACAGGGGGTTGGAGTGCAGGAGGGGGTGTGGGGTGCAGGGTCCAGGAGGGACTTTGGGTGGAGGAGGGGGCTCAGGGATGGGGTAGGGGATTGGGCTGCAGGGAGCGGTGCAGGGTGTGGGCTCTGGAAGGGAGTTAGGGTGTGGGAGGGGGTTCTGACCTGGGGCAGGGGGTTGGGGTGCGGACGGCGCTTACCTCAGGCAGCTCCCAGTCGGTGGTGCAGTGGGGCTAAGGCAGGATCCCTGCCTGCCCTGGCTCCGCACTGCTCCCAGAAGTGGCCGGCATGTCTGGCCCCTAAGTGGAGGAGCGGCTTCCCATTGGTGTGGGGCAACACGTAGAGCTTCCCTATTTGCCCCTGCGCCTAGGGGCTGGACATGACAGCCATTTCTGGGAGCCGCACAGAGCCAGGGCATGCAGGGTGCCTGCCTCAGCCCCACTGCGCCGTCAACCAGACTTTTAGCAGCTTGGTCAGCAGCATTGACCGGAGCCGCTAGGGTCTCTTTTCGACCGGGCGTTCCGATTGAAAACCAGACACCTGGCAACCTTAGCTGCAGAGGGTACGCTTTGCATGTCTCCCTTCCTTGCACCTCCCCCTAGAGTTGCCAGCTTTCTAATCACACAAAACTGAACACTCCTGCCCCGCCCCTGCCCCAAGGCCCTGACCTTGACCCGCCCCTTCTCTGAGGCCCTGCGCCCTATCACTCCCTCCCCCTCCCTCCATCACTCGCTCTCCTCCACCCTTGCTCACTTTCACCAGGCTGGGGCAGGGGGTTGGGGTGCGGGAGGGGGGTGAGGGCTCTGGCTAGGGGTGAAGGCTCTGAGGTGGGGCTGGGGATGAGGGAATTGGTGTGCAGGAGGGGGCTGGAGCAGGGGTTGGGGTGCGGGAGAGGATTCGGTGTGTGGGGTCCAAGTGGCACTTACTGCGTCTCCCGTGAAGCAGTCACCAGGTCCCTGCAGCCCCTAGAAGCATGGGTGGCCAGGGAGCCTCCGTGCACTGCCCCTGCCCCAAGGCCTGAGTCCACAGCTCCCATTGGCTGGGAACCGGGACCAATGGGAGCTGCGACAGTGGTCAAGGAGGCTCCGTGCGCTGCCCTCGCACCTGCAGGCGCCGCCCCTGCAGCTCCCATTGGCCGACCATGTGTCTAGGGGCTACAGGGAACTAACTGGCAGCCGCCTCCGGGAGCCACGTGGAGCTAGGGCAGGCTTAGCCCCGGCCCCCTGCTGTGCTGCCAACTGGACTTTTAATGATCCAGTCAGCGGTGCCAACTAGAGCCACCAGGGTCCCTTTTTGACCGGGCATTCCAGTTGAAAACCGGACACCTGGCAACCCTCCCCTCGCCAGTACCCCCATGAGATGCATGCTGCAAAGGGTGCGTATCGCTGTCTCACATGCCTCACATGCTGCCGGACAGAAGGGATTCCAGATAATGCAAAGGTCCTAATAAGAGGGGTTCAGATACATGGCACTGTACCGTATCATGCACGGTGCTACCTAGTGGCTAACCATTCTAATAGTTCAACTTTCCATTCCACTCGAAGCTCAGTGCCCGGCTCTCGGATGCAGTGGCTGCTTTGCAGCTGGCATGGTTGTGCTGATGTGTGAAGCCTCAGCACTTGGCAGAGTTGCACAAAACTGCTTTTTTCTTCTTTATGGAGTCTGGACGTGTTTTGCCATTTGTCCTGCTGTGTTGCGTTTGTCAGGGATTCGCCCCAGAGCTGCAGCAGGGGGTAGGGTCTGCCCCCAGTCGCCTCCCTTTGCATGAGATGGTTGCTAGATCAGCTGTCCCCTCCAGCTTTGAGCTGTCTCGGCAGGAGGCTGCGGGGTGACATGTTTGCTGGATTTTGGTTTCAGTTTCCTATTGAATTTATTTTGAGGCTGACGTTTCTATTTGTGCCTGGGAGCAGAGAGTGCAAACATGCAAATGCAGAACACAAAGCACTGTGCTCAGCCACTGCAGTCTGGGCAGCCTTTCCTAGCACGACCCCCACTTGCTCACTGCAGGCCTGCCGGCAATGCAACAGCACACAACCTCAACTGCATGGAACTAGGGTGACCAGACAGCAAGTGTGAAAAATTGGGACAGGGGGTGGAGGGCAATAGGAACTTAAATAAGAAAAAGACCCAAAAATAGTACTGTCCCTATAAAATCAGGACATCTGGTCACCCTACATGGAACAGACATGGGAATAGCTGCACTTAGGAACAAGGCTCCCTGCTCTCATTGCCAGGAGATACTAATACTTTGTTCTGACAGCCCTTTTCAACTGCAGATCTCAAAACGATTTAGAAAGCAGGTCAGCATCCTTATCCCCATTTTACAGATGGGGAAACTGAGGCACAGAGGGGTGCAGGAACATGCCCAAGATCACCTAGCAGGCCAGTGGTAGAGCTGGGACTAGAACTCAGCTGTCCCGTGTACTCGTTCAGTGCCCTATCCACTAGGCCACACTGCCTCCCTTGTGTTATAGCATGGCACCAGCTGGGCTGTTACTGAGGCTGAGCATGGCTTCCTGTTTAAAGGTGGGCTCTTCGTGCTCTAAAATCCACATGCTGACTTGGATTGGCTTGAAATTTCTTATGCCTCATGGTGGGGGCAGATTAAGATCCACCTTTGGGTTTATTTGAACAAGAGGTTCCTGTGTTATATTCCGCCCCCCAAAACCAGCATTTTACAAAATCATCTTGTTCTTCTACCATTTTTTGCGCACCCCCGGGGCTCAAAAAGGGGCTTGGCTCTTCCCCAAATTGAGCTCGGTCACAAGGATTTCTCTCTGTTTGGACATGACACCCACTGCCCATTTGGGGAAGTGATAGAGAAAGGCAGTCAGTGTAAAGTTTGTACCCTGCGTTGCCGAACTACTGCACCTACAAGTGAAAAGCACTTGTGCAGTGAGACAGGCTCTGCTGGAACCAGAACATTGGCAGGTGGTGTGTTGCCACAGTACTGGGTACCTCATGGCGACATGCTGTGGGCATTGAACTGAGCCCTGGCCTTGGCAGCTCTCAGGGAACATGTGTGGGGCACCTTGCTCTATGCCTACACTCTGCAGGGAGCCTGGGGGGAGCCTGGCCCCGAGATGAAAATGTCTGGTTTAAGAATGCAGAATGCGCTGCAATTCCTCTGCTGACTCTGCTTTAACTTCAGCAGAGTGACAAGGAAATTAGCATTGATTAATAGAGGGAAGACGAACGACTCTAGTAAGCAGTTAGGGTAAAGAAATCATGTTTCCTGAATATTGGGATTGGTTTGTGATGCACTGCCCCCCGCATGAGCTGCTCAGAACACGTTCCAATTCTTATCACCCTGTTTGGTGCAGAGCTGGGGAATATCGGGGGTCAGAGCACTGAGGAGAATGTGGGAGGTTGGGAAAGAGGCCTGGAGACTGCGGGGAGGGGGAGGCCTGGGGAGTGCAGGGGCGGGGAGCATGCGGGGCTGTGGGGCCTGGGCAGTGCGGGGTCAGGGAGTGTGTCGGGGAGGTGGAGGCCTGGGGATGGTGGGGCGGGGGAGGCCTGGGAATTGCAGCATGGGGGGAGGGAGGCCTGGGGAGGGGTGCCAACCCTCCAGACTTGGCCTGGAGTCTCCCGGAATCGGCCTCCATCTCCTGGTGACTACAGAAAGCAATCCAGGAGATTTTAGTAGGATAGTTTAAGAAAATGACATTACATCATGTTCGGGGGAAAAATCTCTTGGAATAGCTTCAGTCAGAGTTGGCAATCCTAGGCGTGGGAATTGCAGGGTTGGGGAGCGTGTGGGGGTAGGGAGTGGGGGAGGGTGGGGGAGGCCTGGAGAATATAGGGGCAGGGAGCAAGCAGGGGAGTGGGGACTGGGGGACTGTGGCGTGGGGAGCCCTTGGGGGGCCGATGAGCTGCTCCCTCTGGCTGGCTCCCGCACAGTAGAGCAGTAACATCTCTTTCTCTCTCTGGCAGGCCCTGGCCTGTGGTGACATTGCTCAGCATGCAGCGGTAGCCGAGGGGATCCCTCATCCAGATCCCTGGGCTGGGCCAGTTGTGCGGAGCAGCCTTTCCCTGCCATCCCTATGAAGCTGTGGACAGCTGCAGTCCTGTCACACCGGCTCCCGCAGGGCAAAGGCACCACAGCTCCCTCCATCTCTCCTGCCAGTGCCTGTCTCTGATGCTGGGCCATGTCACTAGCTGCCCACCCCACTGATCTGGGATTTGAATTTGCCAGCAGCAGCTTGGAGGAGATACACCAGGTAGGGTCCAGGGACAGATGCATGCATTCCACTCCCATTCCTACCCTGTCTGCAGTGGGGACCAGCCTCACCGGTGTGTCTGTCTGGGGGCAGGAGGATACTATGAAATGTGCAGGGGGGGGGCAGTCCTAAATCCCTGCCAGGGGAGGTCGTGTGATCAAACCATAACCCCGCTGGTGCTGTTAGCAGAGGAAGGGCTGCAAATGGGGGCAAGGGTTCCCCCTTGAGAGTCCAGTGGGAATCAGCCAGCTGAGTTTGACTCTGAGCTTGGTGCTTTGGTGCTCTGGGGCTGAGCCCTATGGCAGGATCTTGCCTTAGTACCAGGGGGCAGTGTTTGGCAGGGAATGGGCATTTGCACAATGACTTGTCCCCGCTGGAGTTCTAAGCATCCCAGAGCCCTTTCTGTTGGCTCAGGGGAGCATTTATTTTTCTCCCGACGAGCCTTGTGGGCAGGAGTGAGAAAATCTAAGACAGAAGAATGGCTCCAACTAAATACAGGGAGGCTTGAGGAAAGAATTAAAGAAGAGTTCAGCGTGAACAAGCTAGCAGTAAAAGAACTGTTCTACAGCAAGACTATGCAGCATGACAAAAACGAGGCAGTTGATAGATCAGCCAGAAGAGACAGGACACTGGATGGCTACCAAAGCGAGAGAAGATGAGGAATTGTATAAGAGAGGGGATTCCTAATACCCGAACAACTGTTCTCACAGTTCTCAAACTGTTGTCGTGTTGTGAAGCCCGAGATGATATGACTTTAACCACAGAGGAAGGACCGAGTGTTTCATGTCCAGGCTGTGCTCAGTCAGCCAGAACCACTAACACACATTGCGAGTTGTGAGGAAACAGTGGACTTACCCATCTCATTAGGAGTAATTGCTTTTGAGAAAACAAGTAAGACCATAAGTCAGCTGAAGAGAGTTAAAACCCCAAGCTGTGGTAAGATGCACAGTGAAATGTTAAGTGATGGAAAGGAAGTCATGGTGAATTACGTGTGCAGGCTGTGTAGCATGGGCTGGGGAAAGGAGACCTGCCCTAAAGACTGGAGAAGAGGTGTCACCTGTAAAAATCCCTAAAACGGGGACCCAGCCTTTTTGTGTTACGTGGAGTGGGATGACACGTCTCCCTGTACCTGGGAAAGTGTTTTGCACACTCATTTTGAATAGGATGAAAATTGCCGTTTACAAAGTACCCAGGAATGAACAGGCTGGATTTTGATCCGAAAGGTTGTGTTCAGATCAGGTTTTCACCGCCAGGGAAGCTTAGAATACCAGCAGAAGAAGGTTTTTACTTCATTGATTTCACAAATCATTTGACAGTTTCCATAGAAAAGCCCTCTGGAAGATCCCAAGACACTATGGAATTCCAGCAAAAATTGCAAATGGATAAAAGCTTTGTATGACGAGTCTGCGTGGTAGAGACAAGGAACAGTTTAAAATTGTTATTGATGTAAGGCAAGGCTGTGTACTTTCCCCACTTCTCTTCTGCATTGTCTTAGACCTTGTAATGAGATGAGTGACGGAGAGATGGGAGATAAACTGTGGGTCCTAGAGTTTGCAGATGACATAGTCATATGGATACCAACGTGGATGGAATGCAAAGAGTCTTTATGAGCATAAATGTAAAAGCTGCCAATCAGTATTCGTGTCAGTATGCAGGAGACCAAGATTATGGGGATAGCAGAGAATGCTGTCAATATTGACACATGTATGACTGATGGAGAAGAGTATGAAAGAGTTGATGACTTTGGTTAACTTGTAAGTACAATGTCTGCTAATGGCCAGCCCATTAAAGGAGTGAAGGCAAGAACTGGCAAAGCCAGAGAATCATTTTCTCATTTTTTAAACATCTGGAAGAGTAGGAAGACACATTTACACACTGATGGCAATGCTATTAGAGAGACAAGATGTGAGAGGTCATATCCTTTATTGGACCAACTTCTGTTGGTGAGAGAGCCAAGCTTGTCTCTCTAATATACTGACACAGCTAGGCAGGCGTAAGCCATACGGGCTAAGCAGGCAATCGGGTGTCGCCCTGTTACAGCAAAGACCCAGCTATGGTATATGGAGAGGAGAATGTGGGGAAGCAGGCCAGGCGCTCCTGGGGGCTGACAGCTGCTGCAGGGCTGAAGCCAAGGGGCTGGGAGGTGCAGACAGACTCAGACTGAGCCAGGAGTAGCAGGAGGGAGCAGTGCACTCTCCGTCAGTGGTTGGCTGCAACTCAGCAGCCCCTGTTCCAGGAGGCTTCTTTAGGAGACACAGTGCTGCCCTCCAGTGGCATGTACCCGCATCTCCCTTGCTCTGGCCACTTTCTGCTCTCATCTGTGGTGTAGCCAGCCAGCCTGCGAGGCCCTTACTCTGCATTCAGAGCAGTGCTACTGGGTGCCAGAGCGGGCCCTGTGCCTGCATCTCTGGAAAGGGTCAGGACTGCTCTCGCAGTGACCCGACAGCAGCGAGTCATGCAGCAGCCAATCCAAGCACTGGCACTCTGGAATTTGTCCCCCTTGGGGCATTGCTAGGAGCGTGTGGGGCGCCTTACTGTGGGGTAGGGTAGCCACAATGGCTACACTGGCCAGCCATGCACGCAGAGGTGGGGGTGGGGAGTTCTGTGCAGCCAGGCAGCAGAGCCGCTGAGGGATGGGAGCTGTGCAGGGGCTTGGGATTCCTTGTCCCTCCTTCCAACCTAGAGAATGACTGTCTGTTGCATGGGGTGCAATGCATTTCAGGGAGAGAGCCTGCCCCTGGAGAGGTGTGTTTGGAATGTATGGGTGTCGCACTCTGTACCTCAAAGCAAAACCCTGGAACCCCCATATTCACCACCGTCATGTAACTGTGATCTGTTTTGTACAAAGCATGCCATATAAAATATCCTAGGAAAGGTCATGCTCTGCTGAAACTTGTTGTTCTGTCCAAATATCTGTCATTAGTGTGTATGAAGCTATGAGATTTTGCTGTACGGTTGTTACTGAAATATGTTGTAAGTTTGCTAGTGACATACAAAGGACCCCTTTCCAGGAGGGTGCTCAACTACCATTAATCAGCAGGGGAGTGTAATCAAGGGATTTACAGTTCAAAGAGGGCTGCCTAAACACCACACAATGGGACTGCTCAACTCTATATCTCAGTTGCACAAGACCACACCCTGGGGAATTGCCCAGCCCAGTGACTCAGCAAAGCCCACCAGGACATGTCTGCGCAAGTGTCTTCTAGGCACACGGACTGAGGATATAAAATAGGGAACAGCAGCAGCATGCCTTGACCATTCTCCTCCCCTACCTACGCTGGAAGCAACAGGAACGCTGAGAAGACAAAATCTTTAACTGAGGGGACTGGTCTAGGCTTAAGGGAGGCCTGTGTATTAAGAACTGTAACATCCAGTGGGATGAGAAAATTGCTTGATCCAAATACTGCCTAGTGTAATAAGGTTTAAGATTTAGATTGTGCACTTATCTTTTATTTTCATTGGTAACTATCTCTGACCCCTTATGCCTACCACTTATAATCACTTAAAATCTATCTTTCTGTAGTTAATAAATCTGGTTTATAGAATCATAGACTCATAGAATCATAGAATATCAGGGTTGGAAGGGACCTCAGGAGGTCATCTAGTCCAACTCCCTGCTCAAAGCAGGACCAATCCCCAACTAAATCATCCCAGCCAGGGCTTTGTCAAGCCTGACCTTAAAAACTTCTAAGGAAGGAGATTCCACCACCTCTGTAGGTAGTGCATTCCAGTGTTTCACCACCCTTCTAGTGAAAAAGTTTTTCCTAATATCCAACCTAAACCTCCCCCACTTCAACTTGAGACCATTACTCCTTGTTCTGTCATCTGCTACCACTGAGAACAGTCTAGATTCATCCTCTTTGGAACCCCCTTTCAGGTAGTTGAAAGCAGCTATCAGATCCCCCCTCATTCTTCTCTTCCGCAGACTAAACAATCCCAGTTCCCTCAACCTCTCCTCATAAGTCATGTGTTCCAGTCCCCTAATCATTTTTGTTGTCCTCTGCTGGACGCTTTCCAATTTTTCCACATCCTTATAGTGTGGGGCCCAAAACTGGACACAGTACTCCGGATGAGGCCTCACCAATGTCGAATAGAGTGGAACGATCACATCCCTCGATCTGCTGGCAATGCCCCTACTTATACATCCCAAAATGCCATTGGCCTTCTTGGCAACAGGGGCACACTGTTGGCTCATATCCAGCTTCTCATCCACTGTAACCCCTAGGTCCTTTTCTGCAGAACTGCTGCCTAGCCATTTGGTCCCTAGTCTATAGCGGTGCATGGGATTCTTCCGTCCTAAGTGCAGGATTCTGCACTTGTCCTTGTTGAACCTCATCAGATTTCTTTTGGCCCAATCCTCTAATTTGTCTAGGTCCCTCTGTATCCTATCCCTACCCTCCAGCGTATCTACCTCTCCTCCCAGTTTAGTGTCATCTGCAAAGTTTCTGAGGGTGCAATCCACACCATCCTCCACATCATTTATGAAGATATTGAACAAAACCGGCCCGAGGACCGACCCTTGGGGCACTCCACTTGATACTAGCTGCCAACTAGACATGGAGCCATTGATCACTACCCGTTGAGCCTGACAATCTAGCCAACTTTCTGTCCACCTTATAGTCCATTCATCCAGCCCAAACGTCTTTAACTTGCTGGCAAGAATACTGTGGGAGACCGTGTCAAAAGTTTTGCTAAAGACAAGGAACAACACGTCCACTGGTTTCCCCTCATCCACAGAGCCAGTTATCTCGTCATAGAAGGCAATTAGATTAGTCAGGCATGACTTGCCCTTGGTGAATCCATGCTGACTGTTCCTGATCACTTTCCTCTCCTCTAAGTGCTTCAGAATTGATTCCTTGAGGACCTGCTCCATGATTTTTCCAGGGACTGAGGTTAGGCTGACTGGCTTGTAGTTCCCAGGATGCTCCTCCTCCCCTTTTTTAAAGATGGGCACTACATTAGCCTTTTTCCAGTTGTCCGGGACGTCCCCCGATCGCCGAGTTTTAAAAGATAATGGCCAATGGCTCTGCAATCACATCCGCCAACTCCTTTAGCACTCTTGGATGCAGCACATCCGGCCCCATGGACTTGTGCTCATCCAGCTTTTCTAAATAGTCCCGAACCACTTCTTTCCCCACAGAAGGTTAGTCACCTCCTCCCCATGCTGTGCTGCCCAGTGCAGTAGTCTGGGAGCTGACCTTGTTCGTGAAGACAAGAGGCAAAAAAAGCATTGAGTACATTAGCTTTTTCCACATCCTCTGTCACTAGTTTTGCCCACCTCATTCAGTAAGGGGCCCACACTTTCCTTGACTTTCTTCTTGTTGCTAACGTACCTGAAGAAACCCTTCTTGTTACTCTTAACGTCTCTTGCTAGCTGCAACTCCAGGTGTGATTTGGCCTTCCTGATTTCACTCCTGCATGCCCGAGCAATATATTTATACTCTTCCCTGGTCATTTATCCAATCTTCCACTTCTTATAAGCTTCTTTTTTGTGTTTAAGATCAGCAAGGATTTCACTGTTAAGCCAAGCTGGTCGCCTGCCATATTTACTATTCTTTCTACACATCGGGATGGTTTGTCCCTGTAACCTCAATAAGGTTCTTTAAAATACAGCCAGCTCTCCTGGACTCCTTTCCCCCTCATGTTATTCTCCCAGGGGATCCTGCCCATCAGTTCCCTGAGGTTGTCAAAGTCTGCTTTTCTGAAGTCCAGGGTCCGTATTCTGCTGCTCTCCTTTCTTCCCTGTGTCAGGATCCTGAAATTTTATCTAAAACAATTTGGTTTGGTTGAAGTGCTTGGGAAATCTCAGCTCAGGCTACAAAGGCTGGTGCATGACCTTTCCATGCTGAGGGAGGGGTAGACCGGGTAATAAATTTACACTGGTCAAGCTTCTGACCAGGGCAAGACGGTACAGCTCTGGGGTGCAAGCATGGGAAGCTGGGGGAAATTGGCCAGTGCCTTTCTCTGTGTGATTCGTGAGTGGCTCAGGGAGCATTCATGCAATCCAGCTGGGTGTGGGGCTCCCCCTGCTGTTGTGCTGAGTGATAACAGCGTCTGGAGGGGTTTGCTGCTTGTCACTAGCAAAGCATTTGGAGAGACAGCCCAGGCCAGAGAGTTTAGGGGGCACAGCGGTCCCACAGTTCCAGGTTGCACCTGAGGCATCCCATCACAATGGCTGGGCCTGAGATCTCTGGGGGTGTGTGCTAAGCATGCTGGGGGATAGTCTCAAGCTGCACTGTGTATGATGTATGTCTGTTCCCCTGCAGCTTGATGACCCACTGGCCTTTCCTGCCCCACTGGAGGAGCAGCTTCCCTGCACAGACCTGCTGTGTGTGTATTCGGGGCTGGAACTGGATGAGGTGCCCAGTGGCATCATGGCAGATGGGCTGCTGGACAAGCCCGAGCCGCAGGTTGTTGGGGACAGTGTCACAGTGCCAGGTGGGTCATACGGGGGCAAGGGGGAAGAGGGCATTTCATCCATTGCAGATCCCCTAAGACTCCAAAAGCCAGGCCTTTGCTGAGACCCAGCAGAGCTGAGCTCAGGGCTCTCCCCTGGTGTGCAGAGCCAGTCTAGCTCCAGCCCTGCATATGATGATGCAGCTAGCAAGCCGCGTGTTTATGCACCGCCATCTCCACTGGCAGGGGCAGTGACATGGCTCCAGCCTTGATGGGGTCAAGGAAACCTTGTGCAGCACTGCCTGCCAGAGTCTGCATGGAGCCTGCACCGAGAGGGGGAACGGCCCCATCATCCCCACCGAAACAATAGGTGCTGCTGGGGGCTGGGCTCTTTGAAAAGCCTGGCAGAAGGTGGGTGCCCCAGGTTGGTTCCGTTCCCCCTGAAGTTGGGGGGGCTGGACTGACACAGGCTGTTACTCTGCAGGTGACGCTGAGCAGCCGTTACCCCCCATTGCAGCTGGCGAGGGCCTGCTCTGGGTGGAGTCACCCAACAACATCTTGGATGAGAAGCGCCTGCGTGAGTCGCCTTTCCTGGGCAGTGGCCCTCCCCTCTTAGGTTGTGGGAGGGACAGGGCTGGGGGCCTTCCCCTCTCACAGGGCAGGCAAGAGCCCTTCCCATCTCATGGGGAGGAGGAACTGGTCCCACCCCCTCACAGGCAGTACAAGGGCCCGTGCCCTCTCACAGAGTGGTGGCTGGGGGCCTTCCCCCACTCACGGGGGAGCATCAGGGCAAGGTGGCTCTCCCCTCCTGTGGGCGGGGTAGGAGGGTTGGAGGTGCTCACACCTAGATAGGGTCTATTTGCAGGTTAGAGGCCTTCTTTCAGGGTGGCTGCATCTTGGTGGGCAGGGGAGTCGCTGGCATGGCCCAGTCTAAGTGAGGGTCCTAGGGGCGTGATGCTGATCTGGTGCCCCATGTTTAGCCAGGCTTCCCTCCCATTGTATCCCTTGTAGTTGGTGGCACGGGGGCTTCCCTGGACAGAGGGGCCTGCCCCCTGGGTCTGGGGGAAGCCAGCGGCCTGCTCAGGTCTGAGGATGAGGAGAATCCCCTGCCTGGGTCCACCAGGAAGCAAACAGGGAAGCAGCCCAGGAGGAAAGGTAACCTGGGTCCCCTAAATCCTGTGCATGCTATGCCCTCCTCTCCCAGCAGGGCTCCTGGGGCCTGTGACATGTCCTGTTCTGTTGGCGGGGAGCGCCTGGCGCAGAGCCAGCCTCCTCATTGGCACGCACCTGCCGCATCCCCGTGAGTCCCAGCTACCAGCCCTAACCCTGCCCCAGGGCCCTGCCCAACCTGCCCGGGACATCCCACCTCCATCGCCATTCCCTGCACTGCAGCTCCCCACACACTGGCCAAACCAGCTGTCCTCCTGCCTCTCCGCCACTATGGACCAGAGACATCATTATCTTGTATCCTCCCCGCCCCTGCCCCATGACCAGTGCTGGCCCCGCCCCCAGCTCCTAGCCCACCTCCCCTGCCCAGTACCATGCACGAGGGTGTGGAGACAACATCACCCCCACTAGCTGCTCTGGTCTGAGCCTGTCTCCATCACCATTGTGTGACTCTTGAGACCCAACCCTACAGTGTTGGCCGGTCACCCCCTCCCTCACCCAGCACTGACGCACTGGAGGTGAGTGTGGTGCTGTGCAGGACTGTGATGGGAAGACAGCAACCCCGCAGTAGTGATCGCATGCTGTCCTGATCTTGAACAGCGGCAGTCTTACCCCAGCGGACGATGGCTACATTTCAGTGGGGAGGGCAGTGATTCTGGGCTGTGTACACAGCACAGTCCCAGTGTGTCCATGGAGAGACAGACAGACACTGTGTCCACAGCCTGACCTGTCAGAGGGAAGCAGCTCTCTGAAGTGAATCCAGGGGAGGTGCAGTGCCCAGGCCCCACTCAGAGGATGCTGCAGGAGTAGGAGGTCCAGCGCCTGCTGTGAGAATAGCTGGTGGCCTAGGGGAGGCCCATGGAGAGGCAGGTTGGGTGGTAGGAGGGTTGAGGCTGTGCTCTTCCTTTCTCCTGTCTTCCTCTTGCAGGTCGCAAGCCGAAGTCCCCCCGCTGCCTTTCCCCCATCACCACCCCAGGCTTTCCAATCTGCAGGAAGAGCAAGGACGGCAAAGGTAGTGAGCAGCATGGCGGCCCGTGGAGGGGGCGCAGGCTGGGAGATGTCAGGTTGGACAGGGCCACAGCAAATGGCTCCTGTAGCTTGGCAGGGAGCAGACGAGTTTGGCTCAGCGCCTGATGGGGCAAATCATCAGCCAGAGGCTGCTGAACGAATGGGAGACACTTCGTGCCTGGCTGAGCCCCCTGGCCAGTCTGACTCAGGGCAGGGAGCCTGCCCATACGCCCATCCCACCACTAGCCCGGCAGCTGCAGCAGAGTGCCCTCCTAGGGATCCCTGTGGGGCAGCTCTCTGGCCTGTGGAGTGCAGGGGACAGACTAGCTGATCACAATGGGCCCTTCTCACCTTGGGCTCTGAATGTAGCCCAGGCAGCTCCCCCAGCCCCGGCAGAGTCCCCTTTCCCCTGACAGCAGGACAAAGGGGTATCTTTGGGGGGCAGACATAGCTCAGTGGTTTGAGCATTGGCCTGCTAAACCCAGGGTTGTGAGTTCAATCCTTGAGGGGGCCATTTAGGGATCTGGGGTAAAAATTGGGGATTGGCCCTGCTTTGAGCAGGGGGTTGGACTAGATGACCTCCTGAGATCCCTTCCAACCCTGATATTCTATGATTCTATGACAAACTGCGCGCAGCAGGATGGCAGCCTGGGAAAGCTCTAGCCTCCAGCCCATGCGGGGAGGCCTAGTGGGACAGGAGCAGTCCAGTGTTGCTGTGGATAATGGTGACTTGCTCTCTGCCAGGGGCTGCTGGGTGAACTTGCTGGCTCCTGCTAATGTCCCTAGATCAGTCCAGGCTCCCTGGTCCAGGAGGCAGCATCCGTACTTGCACAGAGTTGCAGGTTCAGAGTGGAGAAAATGAGTGGTTGTACTTCCCCAGGCTCTGCCCTCTGCCCAGGCCGGGACGAGATGCCACCCGCAGGCGATGATGTTCTGTGCAGCTGTATCCAGGCCTCTCCTCCTCCTCTTTGGTGCTTGGACACCAACAGTGCTGATACTGAGAGGATTTCCCAGCAGTTCCCCTGCACTCGCCTACAGCTCTGAGCTGCTTAGCTGGTCTTGACAGATGCATCCCTCCTGTCTGTGCCTTACATGTGGTGACGGTTTCCTTGCAGCCAGGAGGGTTAGAGCCCATTGTGAAGGAGAGCTGAGACTCTGGAACACGTCAGCTGGGAGTGGCCCGCACCCGCAGTGCACTGATTAACAGCTCTCCACTCTGCCTGGGCTGTGGACCTAGGGCTTACATTCGCTACTGCTGCAGAGGGAGGGCACTCGGGCTAGCGATGGGGTGGCGCATGGGGCAATGGGCTGGCTCACGGGGGCTCAGTAGGGCCCTGACTCCTTGCCCTTAGAACAACAAGGGCTGCACTGGGCTCCTCAGCACAGGGGGCAGTTCAGAGGAGAGGAGGGTCTGGGATGCCCCTTCCCAGGGCTGTGCACTGCCTGCCCCTCACGCCCACCATTCCCTGCCCCCCCCCAGGTAACGCCCTCTACCTGTGGGAGTTCCTGCTGGCACTGCTCCAGGACAGGAACACCTGCCCCAAGTACATCAAATGGACCCAGCGAGACAGGGGCATCTTCAAGCTGGTGGACTCCAAGGCAGTGTCCAGGCTGTGGGGAAAGCAAAAGAACAAACCCAGCATGAACTATGAAACCATGGGCCGGGCACTGCGGTAGGGTCCTCCAGCTGGGGGGGTGGGGGTTGCAGGGATGGTGGCAGGAGCGGAGCGGTGTAGGGGGCTACAGTGGGGGGTGGAGAGCTGTGTCGGAGGGTGCAGCACTGATGGGGTAAGGGGGGTTCTGCAGGGGCCAGGGCGTGGAGCTGAGGTGGGGATGCAGGGGAGCGGTGGGGGGGGGGTTACAGTGCTGGGGGGAGCCCCATGGGAGGGTGCAGAGCTGATTGGATAAGGGGGGGCTGTGCAGGGGCCAGGGTGTGGAGCCGGAGTGGGGATGCAGGAGAGCAATGGGGGGTGGGTTTTGGCTCTGGAGGAGGCGGGGGGGGGGAGGTTGTGGCACTGGGGGATGGGGAGATCCCAGTACCATGCTGCATTGGTGACATCCCCAGGTACTATTACCAGCGTGGCATTCTGGCCAAGGTGGAAGGGCAGCGGCTGGTATATCAGTTCAAGGAGATGCCCAAGGACCTGGTGGTGATTGAGGATGAGGGGGAAACAGTGGGCACTGTGAACCCCAGAGCCAGCCGCTCGGCCCCCAGGCCCTCTTCCAGGACTGCCCCCCTCCAGAGTGCCCTGTTCCCCACTCGCAGCAAGAGGGAGACTGCACCAGTGACCCAGCCTCGGGAGACCACAGCTGCACCGTGTCCTGCCCCCAAGGTGCAGCGGGGAGCCAGCATGCCACCCGCCCATGCCGTGGGGTAAGTGCCTGGAGGAAGGGCAGCACAGGCTTGGGGGGGCTGCATGGACTCTGGCCACACAATGTCTCGCCCACCATTGCATTGACACTGCCTTGAGTGGAGTGGACCAGCCTCCAGGCCAGGGCTGGGCCTGGCCCGGGGGGAGGAGGTGTTTGCCCCAGGGCAGCCCCTCACAGTGGCAGCTTGTCTTCAGCAGGGCAAAGGTGCCATGGCCACTGCAGGCAGGACCCTCCAGCTCTCCTGAGAGCAGCATTGGGCAAGGGGAGTTGGGATCCAGCCAGGGCCACAGGCTCTGCCCAGCCTCTGTGCCAAACCTGGGCACAGGACCATGGCTGCCATCATGCACCCAGGCAGCGGTACCCTCCATGGCCAAGCTACCAGCTCTCTGGAGAAGTTGGCTGGACCCAGAACAAGGGGTGCAGGGCAGGCAGGTTGTGGAAAGAGGGCCGGTGATGAGTCCAGATGATGGGGCTGGAGGAGGCCAATGGTGTTGAGGGGCTCAGCGGCTCGGGAACAGGGTGACAGGGAGCCCAGCTGGTGGGACATTGCAGGGGCAGAGGGGCATGGGAGCCAAAGGGGGGATCTGGCGAGGCATGGCAGGAGAGCTGTGCTGCAGGGCAGGAAGGGAAGGTGGTAGGAGGCCCGATGGGGCGGCACAGTGAGAGGCAGTTGCGGGGGACCCGAGGCTGAGTGAGCCACGGCAGGGCAGGGCAGGGCAGGGCAGGGCAGCGGGGTTATGGTGCATGGGTGACAATCAATGCCAACACTTCAGTGTCAGCAGAGGCAGGCAGCACAGAGCCTTGGGCACACAGGCTCCAGCTGGGGGGGTCACAAGCACTGGGGCTCGTGCCTCAGCTGTCAGCGGAGGGGTGATATGGGGTGTGGTGGGGGCCTGGATGGGGAGGGAGGTGGATTTCCCATCCCCCACCTACAGTGGTTGGTGGGGCCCAGTCTGCACATTCACTCCAGCATGTGACCGTTTTCCTTTCTCCTTCCCCAGCTCCCCGCTCCTGCCCGGTCGCTTGGGGCTGGGGTCCCTGACTCTCCAGCCCATCCCACTCATCACAATGCTGGCCCTGGGAAATGCTGCCAGTTCTCCTTTTGCAAGCAGCACCCCTGCTCCGGACAGGATCCCGCTCCAGCCTGGGTTCCCCATGAATGGGTTCCCCCAGCCACTGCCAGGCCCGGGCAGCAATATCCCAGCAGCAGGCCCCCTCCTGCCTACTGCCCCCCAGCACTCCTTGTCTAGTCTGCTCCAGCCAATAGCTCTGACTGGCCAGCCAGGCACTGTTGTTGCCACCATCATTGGGACAATGGAGGCCAACGGCAACTGCCTGGCTATGCTGGATCACCCACTCCCAAGCCTGCTTTCCAGTGATCCTACCACACTCACCGGTGTACCGAAGACACAGACATCCCAGCAGGAGAGCCTGCCCGACCATGCAAAGGTCCAGGAGCTCCAGCCACTAGCTCTAAGCAGCTCCCAGGATGGCAAAGCAACAGCAGCCCTGCCAGCAGGAGGCACTGACAGCTGCACCCAACTCAGCCACCCAAAGGTTGGCTTGACACCTGTGGTGGAACTGGAATTAGCCATCAGCTCGGAGGCGGCGTTCCCTGGTGAGCGGATGGCTCAGCTCCTGACAACGCCCAGCTCTGCCCCAGGCCCTGCAGCTCTGCTGTCTCTAGGCAGTGGTGATATCAAGGAGGAAGGCTGGGATGTGGTGTGAAGTGCGCAGATGCACCCTCGGCTCCAAAGGATGCTGGGAAAGCCTAGTTCCCTGGACTGACAGGATCCAACTCAGAGCTGGGGACTGCTGGGGCCAGGAACGCTGGGAGAGGGGAGCCTCACAGGCTGCATGCCATTTGCTTCTTGCCTTCACCCATTAAAGAGACATTTTACACCAGACTCCGGTGGTGGGCTGTGGCAGGGCAGTGGCAGCACCTGGCTGTGCCACTCCTCATCTTATCCAGGAGTTGCCATCTGCAGAGACGCTAGGCCCCAATATGCAGTGTTCTGGCTTGAGCCAAGGGGCTGAGCTAGCGGCTGGGCCTCGCCCCGAGTACAGCTGCTGGAATGAGAGCTGCTCCCCATTTTCCAGGAGGGAGGGAATTCAGCTGGGCCCCTGCACTACGGCTGCTGCAGGGAGCCAGAGGTGCTGCTTGCACTGCTCTAATTGCAGGGCTCCTGGGACCTCTTCTGGCCCTAACTTGTGTCCTGGGTGCTATGACCTGTGGGCCTTGCCAGGGCGGGAGGCTGGCAAAAAGGGATGCCCTAGGCCACCTCTTATGCCCCAGGCCGCCTCTTATGCCCCAACACCCCCTAGCATACTGAGCTGTGGGGGGGGCCTCGCCTGCAATGGGGTGTCCCTGCAATGCTGGCTTTATGGGCCCTTTATGACAGTGGTCACAGAGCAGTGCTGAATAGCAGCAGCCCTTCAGGAGCCTGGTGGTGTCCACCAGGCCCAATGACCAGGGAACTGGAATAGAGCAGCCCCATGTGTAACCTGGGCCATGGAGCGAGAGCAGCAAGCCGGGGCCTGGCCTCTGTGCCAGTTAGGGGCCCATGCCTGGGCACCTACTGCCTCTGCCCCAGAAGGCATTGCAAGGGGCCCAGAGAGCCAGGGCAGAACAGGTTCAGGCTCCCACTCACACTAGCTTCATGGTGTTTCACATTCACATGCCCTATTCCCCTGCCCTGAGACCCCCCCTCACTCCCAGACTGCTAGTGCCCTCCCCCAGCCCTGAGCATCCCCACCACACTCCCAACCAAGAGGCATTTAACCCTTCCATTACCCATAGCATGTGGGCTGCAGGTCCACCGATCATGCGGCAGGGGTAGGCCTGCCTGCCTAGCATTGTTCAGAGCCCTGGTGCCATGCAATATGGCAAACCGGCTTTGGAAGAGCATCATCCACCCCCCTCCCCCCACACTGTACATGCACTGGCCCCCCCCACAAACCACAGAGTGACACTTGCCCCCTCCATGGGAGTGGCTGTGCTGGTGTATTCTGCTCCCAGCGGCTCGGTCCATTGCACTAGGGCCTGGCATCCAGCCTGCACTGTCCACATAGCACCAGTGGTGCCCTCACGAACAGGCAGCCATAGAAGCTGGGCTTAGCTGAACTACGACCACTTGTGCTTTCTCTGAGTGGTGCTTGCCATGGGGTGCTAAGGCCCCACCTGCCAGCTTCTTCATGGCCTCTTGAGGGGAGGGCATGGGCAGTATGCACATATCCCTTCCCTCTTCTGTGGGGAAGGACTGCCCCCCCCACACTCTTCCAGGGAACATACATCCCCCCGGCTGCCCCTGCTGCACTGGAACTCTCAGGCTTGCTTTCCAAGCTTGCTGGGGGTGGGGCTGTAGCACGGCCCTATGGACCTTTCCTTCAAGGTGCAGCTAGGAGACTACATGCAATGCCCCAGCACCAGGCTCTCTGCTTACAGCATCCCAAGGAGCTGCTAGGAGTGGTACAGCAGCATGGCCTTATCTCCCTGGCACCTGGCCTGACATGCCCTAACTCCCACACATCATCATCATCTACACCTGGGAAAAGGGTATGTTTGTGACACTCCCTGAGCAGCCTGCTCCACCCACTGAGCCCTCCCACATGAATACACAGGCTGGGGCAGGAGAAAAGGCCTATCACACCAGTTTCATTCCATTGCCCCTGCTCTCCACCACAGCCTGGGCTCAGTTCTTTCCCCTGCCACCACCGTTCATTAGGCCCTGGAGAGCAGACATGCCTGGGCCAAAGTCCTGGGGCTGGAGGTCTATACCTGGGCCTTCAAACCCTTGGTGGAAGTTCTTTCTTATGCTACTCACTACTGCTGCCCTGGCCTGTGAGCAGGTGCCCAGCAGCTTCTGTACACGTGTGCTGAGGTGGTTACAAAAATTGAGAGGCCAGGCCTAGGCTCCAAGGCCGGTACTACTCTCCTTGGGAATAACAGCTCCTCCATGGAACTGGGCTGAAGCACAGCTGAAGATTTAAAACGCTGAGTGAGCGAGAACCCAGCCTTGCCTTTTTGTGTCATCTTACTGTACACAGCTGCTGTAGCCATAAGCATAGGTGCCCCTCTGCTTGCAGGAAAAGGAGCAGGCTGCACTAAAGCAGTTCAGGCTACAGGGACAGAGTGGTAGAGAGAGCACCCTGCTTTCAGTTGCCTCAGCTGATCCCCAGCCTGGCAGATACAAGGCTCTAGGAGAGCACACTGGAGGAGGATGCTACCCTCAGGCAAGCAAGGGTGCAGGACTGGGTTCTCACTCAGCAGTAACAAGAGGCTGTAACAGTGGATCTCACAGTGCAGACAGCAGAGAACTCCCAGAGCCCAAGGGGCAGGGTCATTTCTCTCTCTCCACCCCGCCAGCACAGGCGTTCTCATCCCAAGAACAGTGCTTTCCCCCCGCCACTCCCCCCCACGGGTAACGGAACACTACACACACAGCGAGAGAAGAGTCAGGAGGCAGAGGGCCTGATGCAGGTTTTTCTGTACATAAGTGTTTTTTGACACCACAGCCGGTTGTTTATAATAAAACAGAAATCAGAAAGAGCAGCCAGAATACACACCCAAAGGCAATAACCCTCAGCTTAAAAAAGGAGCTGTCTGGTCCCAGGGAGGGGGAGGCAGACAAGTGGTGGTCGGGGGAGGCTACAACTGCCCCGGCTGGGACGAAACACAACACAAAGAAAAAACCACCCAACACTCCCACTGCAGGGCAGGACAGGGGAGAGCTAGGAAACAGATTGTCCAGTCCTCAGCATCCTTGTTAGCACCTGTACAATAAAACTGTACCATCTACACAGCGGTGCAGCCCTGCTCTCTGCTCCTGCCAGGGGCAGGCACTTGCCCCCTCAGGCCAGCGCTCTGCAGTAGAACTGCTCCTCTGAACAGAAGAAAGGGGCACAGGCAGCGGAGGAGAAAGGGGCCTGTCTGCATGCAGATGCTGCGTCAAGGAGGATGGCCCTCCAGCAGCAGCAGGAGCCCATGAGGATGGGAGGCAGCTGGAGTCTCTGCCTGCGGCTTTGGAGCGGCTCTCGGACTGCAGCTGCCTCTCCAAAGTGGCCCAGAAGAATCCAGAAATAAGCGATGTAAGTGAAATGCATGAGAGCCAGGCGAGCACCTGGGGGAGACTGAACCCTGGGCTGGAGAACAGCTCTCAGCTGGCCTTGCTTTTGGAAAGGAAACAGCCCCAAGAGAAGTTGGTGAGGGAGGGGGCTGCCCACAGGCCCTAAAATTTAACGTGGGGACTGTTGTGAGAGCTGGTCCCTTGCTGCTAGGCCACAGCAGTTCGGTCACTGGACAGCTAGCTACTCATGGGAGAGCAGTGTCCTCTGGGCGCATCCTGGGAGAGGGGCCAGAGGAAGCCCTCTTCACCACAGCCTGGGACTCAAATAATCACAGTGATACAGACTCAGCAGAAACAAAAGAAACATTACAAATTAAATACTAATTAAATAAATACTATGGAAGACATTGCGGGGAGGGCAGCTTTTGAGAGAGAGGCGCAGTTCTATGGGGCGGGGCAGGGCAGAAGCACCCACTGTCCCTCACTTCAGAGCCCAT
This sequence comes from Eretmochelys imbricata, assembly GCF_965152235.1. Classification (NCBI taxonomy): domain Eukaryota; kingdom Metazoa; phylum Chordata; order Testudines; family Cheloniidae; genus Eretmochelys; species Eretmochelys imbricata. Next base: position 61,195,756 of record NC_135580.1, on the reverse strand, counting down.
GGTCCTACAGCCAGGAGGCCCAGCTAAGGTAGCCCAGTGGGGCAGGTCCAAGCTTTCCGGCTGAGCTAGAAGGGGACCTGCAGAGAGCTGCATCTGCTGCTGCTCATTAGAAAGGGACCCTGGGAAGTCCTTGGAGACAAGTGGAGTCTCTCCCCAGTCGGAGTTCAGGGGCTGCAAGGAGAGAGCAAAACAGCCAAAGACTCCAGGCCCCGCTGCTGGCATTGAAAAGGCTGCTTCCCATCAGTCCATATTATTGCCTCATGACGCAGTCCGATGCGGGGAGAGCTCCAGCCCCCGTCAGCTGCTCCAGGCCTGGAACTCCACTGCTGAGCCCAGGAGCTGCAGTAGCTCTGGCTCGTAACGCACCAGCTCCACAGTCTCTGCAGGGCCCTGGGGGCGTGGCTCGGGGCTCTCTGGCACCTCCTCCTGGGCCAGCAACTGGCTCGAGGACACCTGACGCTGGAACTCCGCCTTGGGCAGGGTAGCAATTTCAAAGTGCGGGAAGCGAGCCTGGAATATGCGGGAGGAAAGCTTCAGCCTCTTGAGAACGTCAGAGAAGAGAAACCAATTGCAGGGCCTGTGAGAGCAGTGAGAGAGGCACAGATTAGTGAGGAGGGACCGATTCTACATCCTCCCCCACCAGCACAACAGGAAACAGCCCAGCCACACAGATCCAGCACAAGGTGGGCTATTAGTTGGTGTCTGCTAATCACATGAAAATTGGCTCCTCTGCACCTATCTAGGACAGAAAGGGAAAAAAGCCGCATAACAAGGGACTTTAATTTGAACAACATATACTGGAGGTCTCATGCTGTCAGGACTAAAATGTCCTTGTAATTTCTAATGTTATAGACAACAATTTCCTACCTCAAAAAGCACTGCAGCTAACACTGGGGAATGCTATGACAGACCTAGACAGAGAGGACCTGATCACTGAACTAAAATGAATGGTAATTTAGGTACAAGTGATCAGGACTTGATCACATTTATAACATGCACGTAGAATAAAGTCCAAATCAGTGCTATATGTAGCTGGTGCTTCAAAAAGGGCCAAGCTCACAAAGCTGAAAACAATTATGAGCCAAATCTGCTGAGAGGAAGAATTTATTCAGAAAAATGTGATTGATCATTAGGAATTGTTTAAGAAAGCTTTAATAGACTCCTAAAAAAAAAAATCAACCATCAAGGAAGAAGGCAGTATTGGTTTAAAAAACAACTTAGAAGTGAAAGCAGCTATAAAATTTTTTAAAAATATCTATAATAAATAGAAGACAGGGGAAGCTGATAGTAACAAATACAAATCAGAAGCTAGGAATTGCAGAAAATTGATAAGGGAAGCAAAGACACAAGGAGAAATCTACAGCCAGTAGAGTTAAGGAAAATGAGAAGGAGTTTTAAAAGTATAACAGGAACAAAAAGAATTCTAACAATGGTATGGGTCCATTAACTAGATGGAAATGGAATTATCAATAATAATGAAGAAAATGCAGAAGTGTTCAATAAATATGTCTGTTCTATATTTGGCAAAAAACAGATGACAAACATATCATATGATTACACTCTTTCCATTCTGTTTAACATTCTCGCTGGAGGATGTTAAACAGCATCTACTTAAGTTAGACATTTGTAACTCAGTAGGTCTGGATAACTTGCATCCAAGAGTTTTAAAAGAGCTGACTGAGGAGCTCACTGGATTGTTAATGTTAATTTTCAATAAGTCTTGGAACACCAAGGAAGTTCCAGAAGACTGGAAGAAAGCTAACATTGTGCCAATATTTTAAAAGGGTAAATGGGATGATTCGGCTAATTACAGGCCTGTCAGTCTGACACTAATCCCCATATGATGGAGTGGCTGATATGGGACTTGATTAATAAAGAATTAAAGGAGGACAATATAATTAATGCATTCAACATGGCTTTGTGGAAAATAGATCCTGTCAAACTAACTTTTTTTTTTCCTGACAAAATTACAAGTTTGGTAGATAAACGTAATACTGCTGATACTTAGATTTCTGTAAGGCATTTGACTTGCTACAGCATGACATTTTGATTAAAAACTAGAAAGATTAAAATTAACATGGCACACATTAAATGGATTAAAAACTGGCAGATACATGTCAAAATGTAATAGTGAACAGGGAATCATCAAGCGGGATGTGTTTCTAGTGGTGTCCTGCAGGGATCAGTTCTTTACCCCATGATATTTCACATTTTTATTAATGACCTGAAATAAACCAAAATCATCACTGATAAAGTTTGCAGATGACACAAAAATTGGGGGAGAGGTAAATTATTAACACAACAGAAAGAGAGATCTGGATCGCTTGGTAATCTGTGTGCAAGGAAACAACATGTATTTTAACATGTCTAGATGTAAATGCATACACCTACGAACAAGGAATGTAGGACATACTTCTAGGATAGGGTCTCCATCTTGCAGAGCAGTGACTCTGAAAAAGATTTGGGGGAGGTGGTGGATAATCTGCTGAACATGAGCTTCCAATGCGACTCTGTGGCCAAAAGAGCTAATGCGATTCTGGGATGCATAAACAGGGGAATCTCAAGTAGGAGTACAGAGGTTATTCTACTTTGTATTTGCCACTGATGTGACTTCTACCAGAATCCTGCGACAAGTTCTAGTGACCACAATTCAAGAGAGATGTTGATAAATTGGAGAGGGTTCAGAGAAGAGCCATGAGAATGATTAAAGGATTAGAAAGCATGCCTCTGAGTGACAGACTCAAGGAGCTCAATCTATTTATCTTAACAAAAAGAAGGTTAAGGAGTGACTTGATTATAGTCTATAAATACCTACATGGGGAACAAATATTTAATAGTAAGCTCTTCAATCTAGCAGCGATAACACAATCCAATGGCTGGAAGTTGAAGCTCTATAAATTCAGACTGGAAATAAGGTGTACATTTTTAACAAAGAGGGTAATTAACCATTGGAACAACTTAGCAAGAGCTGTTGTGGATTCTCCATGAAGGACCATTTTTAAATCCAGACTGGATGTTTTTCTAGAAGATCTGCTCTAGGAATTATTTGGGGGCAGTTCTACGGCCTATAGCATACAGTACATCAGACTAGATGATCACAATGGTCCTTTCTGGCCTTAGAATCTATGAGGCTAGGGCCTCCCCTCCAAAGCCACATTGAACAACCCATCCCCCACAATGCCAGGGATCAAGAATTCAGGCCTGCCCTTGACTCTGTCTTGTCCTGGGAGTTGGAGCCCATTACAGAAGGAAGAAGCCACTGGCCAGACTGGCTAGTGAAACTGACACCTTGCTGGGCAAGTGCACTTCATGGCCTAATCTCCACTGGAGCACTCACATGCTGGGCCCCTGTGCTCCCCTCAGGCTTGAACTGGTTGCCTCCCGTTCCAGCCCAACTCACGGAGTCAAGGAAGGGGAGGAGCAGTTACCGCCTCTCCCCCCCCACCATGCACACCTTTTGAATGCCCCCAATTGTCCCCTGCTCATCCTCACACTCCCTCTTCCTGAGATAAATGCCCAAGACTTTCCCACTCTGGAAGTTCAGTCACTCCATGCCCTGCATGATCGCAGGGCTTGACATCCCTCCAGACCTCTCTCCCCACAAAGGAACAAGTCTTCCTGCACACCCCCAGGTCCTCAAGCCCCATGTGGAATGACCCTGAGTGACTGGCTTTCATGCACCTGGGACCTGCTGCTTTTGAGTTCTCCCTGCAAAGTAACAGCAGCAGCATGATACCTTAAACAGGCACCACGGCAGCTTCTCTCCCTGCACAGGCTCACCCAAGCCGATTGGCTAGTGTGGGCTGGACCAGGAAGATGCATCTCACAACAAGCTCTGCAAGTCAGCCACCTCAGATGCTCGTGACCAAGTTGCACAGCAGTGCTCCCTGCCCCCAGCTCCAAGGGCAGATCTAGGACTGTCAGCAAGAGTGTGATGCTGATCTCAGTAACTGATGTGGTCCCTACAGATGCCACATCCCAAACTAGGCAGTGCTTTCAGGATTAAAGCCAACAGCTGCTTTAAAGGGACAGCCCGCTAGGAAAGCGCAGCTCGGTTTGAGCATTTGGTCCCTGCAGAGTTACCTGCAATCTCCCAGATTCCTATAACACACAGAATTTCCAGTCAGTCTCTCTCTGCATTGGTTCCCTTTGTTTGTTTGTTCGTTCACTGAGGCTCCTTGGGAACCCATGAGTAGCCAGGGGCCCCATGGCTATGACAGTGAATCTCTCTGGCAAGGGATGGCTGTACCACAGTAGCAGTGGAGCAACCTTAAGCCTCATCAATTCCTCATGGTACTTTCCCCTTCTAACCACTCTGAGGGTGGCGAGCCAGCCAGGTCCCTCTGAAGCAGGCACTGCCTGAAGTGGATGAGGAGATATGGAGCAGTGTCATGGAAGCCCAAAATAGCTCACGAACCCCTGAAGGTAAATGCTGAGCTGAAAGGATCCCCCATGAGAAGGACCTCTGATGGATATTAAATTGCCCAACATGGCCCCTAAAACCTTGTACAAGGGTGCAGAGCCTTCTACCAACTACCATCTCCTCCTGCTGGACCCTCAGGGGCAGATAAGTAGCAGAGCATGATCAATGAAAGACTGCCAACTGCAGCAGCCCGGACATGTGATGTGTCTGCACAGCCAGAAGATCACTGACCCTGACCCGGTCCTGTCTGTGAACTATTCCCAGGCCAGAAACTAGAATGATAGGGATCCAGGCCTGGAGGACTCCAGATTAATCCAGAGCTGTCTTGTCAAAGTCATAGAGTGTAAGGCCAGAAAGGATCACCTAGTCTGACCTCCTGTATATAACAAGCCACCAACACCACCCAGCACTCACACACTGAACCCAACAACTGAGATGAGACCAAAGTATCTCAGTCCACAGGAGACTAGACTGTTATGTGCTACAGGTAGAGAACAAGGCACACTGTATCTGAGGCCCCTGCTATGGCAGGGAGATGATTAAGTGAGAGATACCCAGATAATCCAGGCAAGTGACCCGCACCCACACACACTGCAGAGGAAGGCAAAACCCCCCAAAGTCACTGCCAATCTGACCTGGTGGAAAACTCCTTCTCAGCCACCTATGGCAATCAGCTAGACCAGGGGTAAGCAAACTTTTTGGCCTGAGGGCCAAAACGGGGTGCAAAACGGTATAGAGGGCCAGGTAGGGAAGGCTGTGCCCCCGCAAACAGCCTAGCCCTGGCCCCCTATCTGCTCCCCATCCAACCCCCACTGCTCCTTGTCCCCTGACCGCTCCCTCCCAGGGTCCCCTGCCCCAAACTGCCCCCCAGGACCCACCCCCATCCAACGCCCCCTGCTCCCTGTCCCTTGACTGACCGCTGGCCCCTATTCACCCCCCTGCCGACAGGCCCCCCAGGACTCCCACGCCCTATCTAACACCCCCGACCGCCCCAGAACCTCCGCCCCGTCCAACCGTCCTCTACTCCCTGTCCCCTGACTGCCCCCCAGGATCCCCCACCCCTAACCGCTCCCTGTCCCCTGACTGACCCCTGAGACTCCGTACCAAACCCCCGCATTGCCGCTCGTGTGTCGCCGCCACCCCCTTACCATGCCACTCAAAGTGGCAGGAGCATGCAGTTCTGCTGCCCACACGGCAGCGTGGCTGGGGGGGGAGGGGGGGATAGAAGGGGAGGGGCCAGGGACTAGCCTCCCCGGCTAGGAGCTCAGGGCCAGGCAGGAGGGTCCCGCGAGCCAGATGTCGCCCGCAGGTCATAGTTTGCCCACCTCTGAGCTAGACCCTGAGCATGTGAGCAAGAACCATCCAGCCAAGCACCTGGGAGAGAGAGAATGCTCAGTGCCACCTCAGAGCACTGGCCCACCCCATCCTATGTCCCATCTCCAGCCGAGGCCATCCCTGATGTTTTAGAGGAAAGAGATTTTAAAAAAACAGATAGAATACATGGGCGGGGAAGAGGGAGAATCCCTTCCTGACCCTTGCAGATGGCGGTCTGAAGCCCTGAAGCATAAACTTTTAGAAACATAAAATAATCTAGAAGAGACCCTCCGCCCCCGGGGCTACCAAGCCCATCCCCCACTATCAAAAGCAACCCCATCATACAATCAGACTCAGAAATTTTGTCCCACTCTCTCTCAAAACTGATTAAGTTGTTTGCCTTCACAACTTGTACTAGAAGGCTGTTCCTGAACCTCACTACTCGGATGGTTAGAAACCTTCTTCTAACTTCCAGCCCAAAATTTGTTCATGGCCAGTTTATACTCATTTGTTCTTGTGCCAACAGCATCCTTTATCTCAAAGAGCTCTTCTCCAACCCTGGTATTTACCTTCCTGATGTATTTACAGAGAGCAAACAGATCCCCTTTCAGTCTTCTCAGGGCTAAGCTAAATAAGCCAAGCTCTTCCCATCTCCTCTTGTAAGATAGGCCCTCCATTCCCCTGGTCTTTTCTGCACCTGTTCCAGTCATGGGTGACTGGAATTGTACACAGAATTTCAACGGCATTAATACTTCCCAGCCTCCACTAGAAATGCCTTGCCTGATACATCCTAGGATCACATTTACCTTTTTTACAGCTGCATCACATTGGTGGCTCATAGTCATCCTGACGACCCAGTCATCCAAGTCTCTCTCCATCTCTGCCCTTTCCAACTGATGAGCCCCAGCTTGTAGCAGAAATTCTTATTATTAGACCCTAAGTGCATTGAACTTCATCCCATTTCTGTCACTCCAGTCTTCAAGTTTATTCAGATCTTCCTGTATAATGTTCTGATCTTCCTCTGTACTGAAGATGCCTCCCACCTTTGTATCATTGGCAAACTACATTAGCACACTCCTGCTTTTTGTGCCAAGCTCGTTAATAAAAACATTGACTAAGACGGTCCCAAGGCCAATCCATGAGGCACTCCACTAGTAACCTCCCTCCTGTCCGATAATTCACCTTTCACAACAACCTGTTGCCTTCTTCCATTTAGTCAGTTCCTTATCCACCTTACAATGCTTGTACTGATCCCCATTCTCCATAATTTATTTAATAATTTCCCATGTGGTACTGTGCCAAATGATTTACTGAAGCACAAGTATATTAGATCTGCTGCACTTCCCTTCTCTAAAAGAATCAGTTATTGTCTCAAAGAAGGAAGTCAGGTTACCTTGGCACGATCTACCTTTGGTAAATCTATGTTGCATCACATCCAACTCTACCATTTAACTCCATGAATGTAATTATCCTTTCCTTCACAATTTGTTCTAAAGCCTTGCAAGACTAACGAGTATGTTATTGCCCAGTTCACTTTCCCCTGTTTCTTAAATAGAGGTACATTGTTAGCTATTCTCCAGTCATATGGTACTACCCCTGAATAGACTAGTGAGGTCATTAATATCTAGTGATGGCTTCTTGAGTGAGGGCCTGGTCTCATTACCATCAAACTCACTTTAATTGCAAGAAGGCGCTAGCAGCTGGTCTAACAAAGTGTTCCAGCTAGGTATTAGCAGTTGGTGCTATTTGGAAACTGTCTGCCAGTTGCTTTGAGAGAAGACAGTTACAGCACTGCTTTGTGATAGTGGTCTCTAACACTGCATTGGAACTCAAACAGGACAAAAGCAAGCCTGCAATCAGCATGTGAGTGAAGATCTGGTGGTCTCATGGCCTGCCAGATGTAGCAATAAATGTACACATGCTTGGGATGCTGGAAAATCCAGCTATCAGCAGTAGTCCAGCTCTGGTGATGGCAAGAGAACACCTGGCACTTCTGTCATTCCCAGGCACAGGCTTCAGTAACTTACACTTATGGGGAGTACACAAAAATCCTGAGAAATTCCATCAACTGCACTGTGTTGGGTGAAGGTCCAAGTTGCACTCATAAACACTCTGAAGTCAGGGAAGGCCAAAGTTCGCACTGAGCCCACCTCAGTCACTGCTCAGCTTTCAAGGCTGTCAGAACAGCTGTATGATATACTATTTTTTCAATAATGCAGTATGTGCATGTCTTTAAGCCTCTATCATAATGCCTTATTACATGAGGGCTGGCATCCTCTGACTTCTGGCTGCTAACTGTCTAGCCTTAATGAGCCCTGTGTTTTCTGATGGAATTTCCTAGGTCTATAAAAAGGAAGAAAGGATGCTCCCATGAACCTTGCGAAATCCACTGTGGGAGCTCATTCTCCTGCAGCCCTTAAGAACTATCCTTACAAGATAGGCAGGGACCGAGGAGGCCCAGTTCTCCTCTTGTTCCAAAGAGGAAAGTCAGTCTGGAATTCACTGGGCTCCTCCTCAGGTGGTATTTTGAAGCTGCACAGGGACATATCCAGGAAGGTCTCAGGCCCAGTCTTTGGTACAAGTTGCTGGCCTAACACACAGACTTGATTTGAGGTGGGGAAATCAGTGGCAGCTAGAAGGAAGGCCAAACCAGGCACCATTCAGCTTCTATCTTAATTTGAAATAAAGCATCCAATGCAGAAGTCTTCCTGAACTGTGGTCTCTTTGTCAGATATAGGGTTATGTGCATAAAAACTGTGTGTCAAATTATTTGCAGCACATAATGACCTATGTGCATACCACAACATGTGGTGAAAAGACTTCAATGTAAGCTCTTTGGGACTTGTCATGTTGTGTTCTTGTGTAACAGCTAGCACATAAGGGCAGTCTCTGGGCAAGAGCAAACAATATAGATGCCAAAAACTTCACCAGCTGAATTGTACTGGTTGCTCCTTCACAGCTGCCAGAGACCTCCCTCCTCCAAATGTAGTGTGATGTCCAAGTGCCACATTCACAATAGCTGCGGTCCTCCACAGCGAAGTATAGTCATACATTGCATATACATACAATACATGTACCGGGCTGTACTGTGTCCATGTGGATCTGAGAAACTCTGCCTGGACTGGACAAGCAGGGTGGGAATGCGGACCAGGTACCAAAGGAAAGCTGGGGTGGTGCCCCTCCCAGTTTTTGTTATGATGCATCAAGAAAAGCTGAAGTGTCCATTGCCGCCCACCGGAGTTTTTATTTCTACTTCATTTTAAGCATGAGAAATTCAGATCCTGTCTAGACTGATGGGCTGAAGAACTAGTGCAATGGTGAAATCACAAGAGTCAAGAGAGTAAAAGCTGAGCAATTAAGGGAAAGGAGTTTTTACATCTTGTAACAAGAATTGTACTATAACTAAATCAGTTTAGAAACTGGTTTAGTTTAACTGGTGCCAAGCCCCTCATGTGGGCACTAAGCTAAAGTCACTTTCAGGCCTCTCAAATCTATTTCAGAGCATCTATACTTGGGGGCTGCACCACTCAACTACGTCAGGGCCTAACTGATTTAATTAAACAGTACAATGTGTGTCTGTAAAGAAGACTTAAGGCAAAAAACTAGTGAAAAAACCCTCACGTTCCAGCCCTTCCTTTATAAGTCAAAGAAACAAAAACAATGCAGCAGGATAAACCCAATTTTTTAAACACTCTTTTGCATGGTCACTGCCAGTTAAAGCATGCAAGAAAAACGAGGGGCGATTGTTATGAAGATCTGCATTGTTTTATTTTGGCATCACGACTGGGTGAAGCTCAGAATATGGCCGTCTGAGGAAATACCACCACTTATTTCCACCTCCTCTCTGTCCTCTGCAAACTGGCACTGGACACATTTCCCTGTCAAAATTACTTACACTGGAGCCTTTCAGTTTTTGCAATTGAAAGTTAAACACTAAACACTGCCACTTGAAATGTCTGTCTGCTATAACAGTAACCCACTTAGTGATGAGCAATGCTAAGGGCTTTTGAGTTTCTGGCTATCAATCCTATCCATGAGCACATGTCCATTTAGACAGTAGGAATATGTAAATGGGGAAACATTCACATTTTTCCAGTAAGCAGGGACCGAAAGAGGAGTGATCATTTTTATGTTGCCTTTTTGTTTGTTTGTTTTTTGCAGTTTAAGCAAAATATTATAGTCCTATCAATAGCAGTCATGAAGAGTTTGAAAGAAAAGTCCTTTTCACATCAAAAGCTAAGGTTTGCAAGTCAAGGTGCATGCCATGAACTCAGTCAGGAAAATCCACCTATTGACACATCACCGTACTCCAGAATCTCAGCTGAAGAATATTTCTAAGAGTGCATTTATGCTAGAACATAAAAACGGCCATACTTGGTCTGACCAATGCTCCATAGAACCAAGTATCCTATCCCTGACAGTGGCTAATGCCAGATGCTTCAGAGGAAATGAACAGAACAGGACAATTGAGTGATCCACCACCTGTTGTCCAGTCCCACCTTCTAGCAGTTGGAGGTTTAGAGACACCCGGAGCATGGGGTTGGGTTCGTAACTATCCGGCTAATAGCCATTGATGGACCTATCCTCTATGAACTCATCTAATTCTTTTTGAAACCAGTTATAGGTTTGGCCTTCACAACATCCCATGGCAATGAGTTCCACAGGTTAACTATGCATTACATTTTAATCCTGCTGCTTATTCATTTCATTGGGTGAGCCCTAGATTCTTGTGTGATATGAAGAGGTAAATAACACTCTTATTCACTTTCTCCATAGCATTCATGATTGTATAGACCTTTATCAAATCCTCCCCACCCCAGTCATCTCTTTTCCAAGCTGAACAATTCCAGTTTTTTTATTCTCTCCACCTATGGAAGCTGTTCCATACCCCAATCATTTTTGTTGCCTTCTCTATATCTTTTCCAATTCTAATGTGTCTTTTTTGAGATGGGGCAACCACATCTGCATGCAATATTCAAGATGTGGGTGTACGATGGCCTTATATAGTGGCATTATGATATTTTCTGTTTTATTATCTAAACCTTTCCTAATAGTTCCTGACCCCATTAGCTTTTCTGACTGCCGCTGCACATTGAGCGAATGTTTTCAGAGAACTACCCACAGTGACTCTTTCTTGAGTGGTAACAGCTAATTTGGACCCCATCGTTTTATATGTATAGTTGGGATTGTGTTTTCCAATGTGCATTACTTTGCACTTATCAACATTGAACTTCATCTGCCATTTTGTTTCCCAGTCACCCAGTTTTGTGAGACTCCCATGTAACTCTTCACTCTCAACTTTGGTCTTAACTATCTTGAGTAATTTTGTATTGTCTGCAAATTTTGACACCTCACTGTTCACCTCCTTTTTACAGATCATTTCTGAATACATTGAGCAGCACAGGTCCCAGTACAGATCCTTGAGGGAGCCTGCTACTTCCATTTCTCCATTGTGAAAACTGACCATTTATTCCTACCCTTTGTTTCCTATCTTTTAAGCAGTTACTGATCCAGGAGAAAGAAAAGGAGTACTTGTGACACCTTAGAGACTACCAAATTTATTAGAGCATAAGCTTTTGTGAGCTACAGCTCACTTCTAGTCTCTAAGGTGCTACAGGTACTTCTTTTCTTTTTGCGGATACAGACTAACACGGCTGCTACTCTGAAACCTGATCCAGGAGAGAATCTTCCCTTTTATTCCATGATTGCTTAGTTTGTTTAAGAGCCTTTGGTGAGGGACCTTGTCAAAGACTTTCTGAAAGTCCAAGGGCACTGTATCCATTGGATCATACTTGTCCACATGCTTGTTGACTTCCTCAAAGAATTTTAATAGATTAGTGAGGCGTGACTTCCCTTTCCAAAAGCCTTGTTGACTCTTCCCCAGCATCTCGTGTTCATCTATGGGTTTGATCATTCTGTTCCTTACTATAGTTTCAACCACTTTTACAGGCTAGTAAGACTACCTTTAGTACCAGGCATTGCCAGGATTGCCTCTGGATCCTTTTTTAAAAAATCAGCATTGCATTAGTTACCCTCCTGTCATCTGGCACAAAGGCTGATTACATAGCCACACAAAGCCTACACAAAGCCATAAATTACATACCACAGCTAGTAGTTCTGCGATTTCGTATTTGAGTTCTTTCACAACTCTTGGATGAATACCATCTGGTCCTGGTGACTTATTTCTGTTTATCAGTTTGTTCCAAAACCTCCTCTACTGACACCTCAATCTGGGACAGTTCCTTAGATTTATCACCTAAAAAGAATGTTTCATGCATAGGGGTCTCCCGCATATCCTCTTCAGTGAAGACTGATGCAAAGAATTCATTTAGCTTCTGAACAACAGCCTTGTCTTCCTTGAGTGCTCTTTTAGCACCCCGACCATCCAGCGGCCCCACTGTTTGGCAGGCTTCCTCCTTTTGATGTACTTAATTTATTTATTGCTATGAGTTTGTGTGTCCTTAGCTGGTTGCTCTTTGAAGTCTTTCTTGGCCTGCTTTATTATACTTTTACACTTGATTGCAAGAGTTTATGCTGCTTTCCATTTTCTTCAGTAGGATCTGACTTCCAGTTTTTAAAGGATGTCTTCTTGCCTCTAACTGCCTCTTTTACTCTGCTGTTTAGCCGTGGAAGCTGGAGGTGCAATACCCAGCTTGTGTAGATGAATATGCACTAGCTCTTATTGAGGTAGGGAGTTAAAAATAGCAGAGTAGCCACGGTGGCAGGGGCAGCTGCTCAGGCTAGCACCCCAGAGTACAATCCCATACATCCTAAGTACGTATTCAGGTGGTTAGCCTAAGCTGCCAGAGCTATACTGTTAGCACGTTTATCTACCCAAGCTGGGAACTACACTTCCAGCTGTAGCATGGATGTACACTTAGCAGTTGGAATGGTTCGTTCATCTGAAGGGGAAATTAGCACTGAAGCCCAACATAATGGTAGTGTTCATATTAACTCACTTACTACTGATCGTTTTAACTGCAAAAAACGGTTACTTACTTTCTCGTAACTGTTGTTCTTCGAGATGTGTTGTTCACATCCATTCCACATTAGGTGTGCGTGCGCTGCGTGCACGAGCATCAGAAACTTTTTCCCTTAGCGGCTCCCGTCGGGCTGGCGGGGCCCCCCCGAGTGGCACCACTGTGCCGTGCATATATACCCCTGCCGGCCCGACCCCCTCCAGTTCCTTCTTGCTGGCGACTCCGACAGAGGGGTAGGAGGGTGGGTGGTGGAATGGAAGTGAACACCACATCTCGAAGAACAGTTATGAGAAAGTGCTTGTTCACATCCATTCCACATGAGGTGAATTACAAGCTTATTTCTGGAGGAGGGTAGGAGTCACGGAACAACTGCTCGGAGGACCGCTCTGCCAACTGCTGCGTCCTCTCTGGCCTGCTGGTTGACTGCATAGTGGGTCATGAAGGTGTGCACCGAGGACCAGGTGGCTGGTCTACAGATCTCCTGGATCGGGACCTGTGACAGGAACGCCATGGAAGTCGCCTGCGCCCTGGTCGAGTGGGCTGTGATCATCGGGGCCAGAACACCTGCGAGCTCATAGCATGCCCGGATGCAGCAAGATGAAATCCGCTGCGCCGACACTAGGCGGCCTTTTATCCTCTTGGCTACAGCCACAAATAGCTATGTGGATTTGCGAAAGGGCTTGGAGAGCTCCAAATAGAACGCCAGCGCTCAACGCACATCCAGGGCTCCGGGCCCGGCAGCTGCAATGCGGCCTCCATCAACAGTTGCTTTAGGCAAAAGTCTCTTTCTTTCCTTGTCCTTGACTTAAACGCCTTGCAAATCTTACACCTTTCAGTTTGATGTCCGTCTCCCAGGTTACGTAGACATGAGTCGTGGAATGTCACTAACTGGCATAGGTTTGCGGCACGTGGTGCAAGCCTTGAAGCCGTGGGTCCGGGGCAGGTGCTGGAGGCCTCCAAGCACCTAATGATTTAAGTGTCCACAGTCTGTATGTGGACTAACTGATAACAGCTACTCTAAAGGCTGGGGGTTGTTCCAACGCCGCCATGGACGGTAAGAAGGAACTGGAGGGGGTCGGGCCGGCAGGGGTATACATGCACAATGCAGTGGCACCACTCGGGGGGCCCGCCGGGAGCCGCTAAAGGAAAAAGTTTCCAACACTCGTGCATGCAGCGTGCGCACACCTAATGTGGAATGGATGTGAATAAGCACTCGAAGAAGAACTGTACTTATCCTACAGTTTGAAGCAATCTCCCGGGTGCCAAGTGGCCCAACTGTCCTCTCCTCAGCTGCCCCTGCATACGTATAGGGTGCAGCTACATGGTGTCACCACAAAAAATCCGTGGCATATTGAAAAGAATCCATGGCCCACGCAGGAGAATTCAGGTTCAGTTTGCCATGACAGATGCCTTGATTCTAAGAGAAGCATAGTTTCAGCCATAACTAGGGAGCCTTGACTGAGCCCTGTGTTAATACTTTTTGTGTTCAGAGTGCTTTACATACATCAGCTAAGCCTCAACCCCTCACCCACACAGTGAAGTGGGCACTGGCCCCATTTCACAGATGGAGAAAACAAAGATGAATACTCAAAATTACAGCTGCGCAAAATTTTTCAGAGAAATAGATTTGCCAAAAGCCTCAGTTTTGGTAGTCTCAAAACTCTCCCTGAATTTGACACAAATTCATTAAATAGTTTTGGCCAGAAATACTTTTCAGGTTAGATTCACAAACCGGTAAGTGTGGGTCTGTCCTCACCATGACCTGACATTTGTTTTTGATTTTTCAGGGTTGCCAACGAACTGAAACCCCCCACTTAATTGCCCCACTCAACTCAAGGCTCTGTTTACGCTAGGATGCTTCCCCCCATTGCTACAACTGGCACAGCTCAACTTGTGGGGGTGCTAGTGTAGACAGGGCATGGGGGTGTTTAAGTACTGTGTCGCTTAGACTTGAGCAGAGTCAGATGACATACATGATGATTAAAAAACCCAGCAGCAGAGGCGAGTCTCCACAAGCTGCTGCTGTTACTGCCACTCTTGGAGCTGAACAGAAGCAAGTGCAGCTATGGAGGGAAAAACGAAGACAGGTTTCCTAGTGTATGAAGAGCTCAGGTTCCTGAGTATGGCAAGCCAAGAGTAACTAATTCCTAGCAGAATGCATCTACCACTGCCATACTGTCCCACAGGGATATCCCTGCAGGTCTTCAACTGGCAATGTGCTTATGCCAGAAAGATTAAAGATTGATAGGCCTTGTGATTTTATCCTAGCTAATGTAACTGTAGATGTCACTCATATACATGCATTTACTCTAGCTATGAAATGTATCCATCTGTTTGCCTCAATGTCCTGCAGAAAAGAGTTCATCAGGGAACTCATATTACATCCTAAGTAGTTCTTAAAAGCACTTCACTTCGAAAAAAGATTATTTCTTAAGTATTTTGAAATGACATGTCTTTTAATCCAGTGACTCCTGTGCTTGTTTTATGGAAAAGGGTAAATAAGAATAACTTTACATTTGTAAATGTATCCCAAAAGATCTCCACCCAATTCTTTACAACACTGAAACACACCCACCTCTGGGGCAGGAAGTCAGAGCTGTAAAAGTGTTCAGCAATACTAAACAAGAGTTTAGGACAGGAAGTTCACAAACAAATGAACTACAGAAACTGTTGCTCTCATCTGCATTTTTCATTCTTTTATAGGCCTCTGTCTGAGCTCCTTCCTAAACCACATAGCCTGGGGCGTTTTATTCTCTTCTTGAATGGAATTCCCCCCATGTCTCACAACTCTGCTCTTGTCTGGACCTTTCACACCTCTGTGCTATTCTCCACCCAAAAGTTCAGGATTTCTGACCTCTTATTTTTGTCTTTTTATTTGGGGTTTGTAAGGCATGCATCCTCCCTTCCATTCCTGAATGGAATAATGGTCCATATTCTATGCTTTTATGAGACAACTCTGTGCAGTGGGTAGTTCACCAAAATGGGAACCAAGAGACTTGAGTACTATTCCTGACTCTGTTACTGACTTGTTGTGTAACCTTGGGGAACTTGCAACCTCTCCATGCCGCCACCGCCCAACTATCACATAATGATAATGTTTGCAGTGGTGCTAAAGCTGTGTTGGTCCCAGGATATGAGCGACAAGGTGGGTGAGGTAATATCCGTTAATGGACCAACTTCTGTTGGAGAGAGAGAGAGAGAGAAGCTTTTGAGCTACACAAAGCTCTTCTTCTTCTGACCTGAGGAAGAGCTTTGTGCAAGTTCAAAAGCTTGTCTCTCTCACCAACAGAAGTTGGTCAGATCAGGATAATGACATTTCGCCCATCTTGGCAAAGTGCTTTGAGACCTACCAATGGAATATGCAAGGTACGTGCAAAGCATTAACATTCTCTATTGGGATTCTACAAAGCCTGTTACCTTGGTGAGCAACCGCCGAAGGCTCTCGAAAGCGCTCAAGCAGGCATCATCTGTTGCTCAGTATAGAGACAGCCCATGTACTCTGCATATTGCTCTTCCCCCTTCTGAGGGCAGCCTGGGGCCTACTTCCACTCTCAGATAACCCTGAGGACTCATGTTCTCTGTTCCTGCTTCCACTTCTCAATACGCTCACTGGTTGCCCAAATTGGTCCCAAATTTGCTCTGCCCAGGATTTGCTATGCAAAGAGGAAGTAACACTCACCCACGTGAGACCGACACCTGGAGGTTATAGCAAGGAAGCAGGGGCTTGTCTGAGAACTCAAACATGAAGCTGTCTGATTCTTGCTCCTCTTCCTCCTGATCAGAGCTTCCTGGAGGGTTGAGCAGAAGGTCGCACCCAATCCCATCCTTCCCCTCTGAAACAAGCAAAATTAGGTGTTGGCATCTCCCATACTTTCACTCTTGCGGTGCACAGTGTTTCCCTAGGAACTGGGGAGGAGATGGAGGGAGGGACAGAAACTGTTCTTGCACCAAGAGTGAAGCTCAGAGTCCCTGGGCAGGAATCTGGGCTTGGTATCTTACTGCATGTTTCTGCTCCCAGCCCACTCGGGACACTATAGGTGGTGTTCCAGGTCTCCAAAGAAGGGGTTTCACCTGCTAGATTGTGATCTGTGTCACAAAGGTACCATCAGAGAAATGAAACCTGCACTGCTGGCTGCAAACGCTGCTGGAGGAATCCCAGTACACAGCTGCCCACTGCCCTGAACAGCCACTGCTAGAAGCCAGGCTTCAATCGGACGTATTTTTACTTTAGTGCCCATGTATGTGCATCACAAGCCACCAGATCAATCTGACATGACTGAGAAGCCAGTCTAGGGGAAGTACAGGGTACATGTGGCTCAGAACTGCAGGTCAGGATTGAGGGTTACTAGCAAAGGGGCATGTGGAGGAAATTGGCACGTCTGCCCAAACTGCCCAGCTCTACCCAGTGCCACTAATGTCTCACCTGCACGAGTACAAAATACCACAACAAATTCAGAAACAAAACCCAGTCGAGTCTCACACTTCCCATCCACCCCAGCATCTCCCACTGGAAGGGCTCAGCCCCAGGGATTGTCCAGCAATTCCCTGCCCTGCTCTGAATCAAATGGCAGACTTGGGAGTACCAGCTGAGTCCCTCCTAGGGCTCCTGCTCTCGTCCCTCCCTGCAATGCTGACTCGGGACTGTTCAATTGATAACATCTTTCCTGAGCCCATGCCCTCCAGCCGCTAATAGACCAGTGCCACCAGATTCTGCCTAAGCCTCTGGCCCAATCCCATGGCTCAAACTGGAGCACTGCAGTGGGCTGTGTGCACCAGACAGCTAGTTACTCAGCAGGTCAAGTTGTGGTGGTGACTCTGTCCTGTGGCTCATGAAAAGCTGGGAAAAGTTACTGTCCTTACAGTAACTGTGACTCTTTGGGACGTTTTACCTCCACAGAGCCCATTCTGGGCCCTATGTACATGAGATATAGCTCTTTTTGCCAGCAGTATTTGTTGGGGCCACTCATGCCCCTGCATGTCCTCAAGCCCCTCACCTGAGGACATAAAGGGCTCAGTGGCCCCAACCTCCACTCTGTTCTTTCACCAATACAGAAATCCCAAGGCAAAGAGACTCCACAGTCAGGGGAAGGGAGCATGGATGGTGGGATCTGTGTAGACAAAGGATCCCAAAGAAACAGTTACTGTAAGGTAAGTAACCATTCATTCTTCTTTGAGTATTTGCCCACACTAATCCCACTTTAGGTGTCTGGCAGATGGGTGCCAGGAGTCCTATTTGAATAAGATCTGTAAGAATGCCCTGCCAAACTGTGTATCAGATCTAAAGGCTGACACTAAAGAATAGCCGCTTATAAAGGAACGTATGGAGATCCAAGGAGCTGCTCTACAGATTTTGACTACAGAGATGCCTCTTAAAAGGGCTGAGGAGGTTGCCTGAACTCTTTATTCAGTTCACTAGAAATTCTAATGCAGTCTGACATCCATTTTGAGAGTGTGTGTGTCAGAACAGCCAGTCCTCTGGACTTAATCACCAGAAGACAAATTGCCTGGGTGTTCTGTGCGATGGTTTTGTCTTCTTGAGGTAATACAAGATAGCACTTAAAACTCTGAAGCATCTGCAGGGGATGAGTGAGGTCTTGGAAAGAACACTCGTAAGAGAATAAACTGATTAAAGTGAAAGACCGAGAACATTCGAGGCAGAAATTTAGACTGAGAATGGGGAGTAACTGTCCGTATGGAAGGTGGTCCTACCATCAGTGCTTGGATTGTCTCGGTTTGCGAGTAGAGCACCAATCTAAGAATGTTGTCGTAATAGACAAAACACAAAGAACAGAACGATGTAGGTTGAAACGGAGGCTCTGAGATAGGAGGACTACATGTATGTCTAAGGGGGAAGGGGGGAATCCTTAACAGACAGAACAGCCCCTACCAAAATTTGGTTACTGGAGAACCAGGGGGAGGGGGGGCGGGGGAAATGCATCCCTGTAGTATTGGAGATATTGCTGCTAAGTGAACTTAACAGAACTTCTGGAGAATCCTGAAAGCTTCAATGACAGACAGGTAATCTAGGAGGAGAGGAACAGACACACCCACAGGAGAAAAGTTAGGGTGGAAAGCCCATACTGAAAACGTTTCCATTTGGCCCCATAAGCCTTGAAGGATTTTGGCTCTGAATGAGAATGTTCTGTACCTCTGCTGAGCAACATCTATCTTCAAGCTCAGGCAGAGAGCCTCCAATCCAGTAGATGTAGAGACATTGGATCTGGGTTTAGAATCAGATCTCAGTTCTGGGATATGATGTTTAGAGTGACTGGTAGCTTGAATTGCGGTTGAATCAATAGATGTACCATATTTGAGTACAAAAATTGTCATGCCCATGCCAGGGCTATTAAGATGGCTTGAGCCCTGTCTAGTTTTATTTCCCTAAGAACACTGTGGATCAGAGGGATCGCAGGAAAAACCCTTAGAGCAGATTCCTGTCCCAATGAATCAGAAATGCATCTGAGAAGGAGCCCGGACTTCTTCCTCCCCTGGAGCAAAGCATGGGACATTTGTTGTTTAGACTGGTTGGAAACAGATCTATGGTGGGAAGGGCCCACTTCTGAAAAGTTCTCAATAAAACTGAGTTTTTGAGGGAACATTCACAGGAAAAGAGCATTTTCTACTGAGAACATCCATTGCATTATTTTAGAATTCAGATAAGAGTAAGGCTATGAGATGGACATGATGCTGAACATACCATTCCCAGAGGAGAATGGCCACTAGACACAGAGGGGGATATTTTGCTCCTCCTTGCCTGTTCACAAAGTGCCCCACAGTAGTACTATGTCAAAACATGGACAGTGGTGCCCTGAATCAGAGATAGAAATGCTCTGCAAACTGGACAAGCTGCCTCAAGTTCTAGTATGTTTATGTGTAGTTAGGATTCTGTAGGTGGACCATAAATCTTGGGTTAGCAGATGAGTTAGCTGTGCTCTCCCCAGTCCTGTTTGGGGACATCTGTCACCAGACTGTCTGTGGGACTTCAAGATGCAAACATCAATCCCTAACAGCCATTCTGGGGAATTCTACAAGATTAGTGATGAAAACATGCTCTCACAAGAGGGGTCCCTGAAAAAGGATGGTTTGGAGGGCGGGGAGTAGGCACAGATTGGAATTGTATCTCATAGCCCTTCTGGATGACTCTGAGACCCAGCAGTCTAGTAATTGCAGCCAATGCATCAGAGAGGCAAATGTCAAATGGAGGGAAGAAATGCTCGATTTGGTTCAGGCATTCAACTGTGGCATCAAACTTGCTGCCTCGGGCCTGATGTGTTGTGAGATGCTACAGCAGAACCCCTTTGCTTCTGATAATAAGGCCTCAAGCTGCAGCTTGAAGAACCACTGTTGCAAGGACCCACTAAATACAGGAACTTAAGTTCAACCCTAGAATCCTGTGGAACTTTACACAAGAACTGGCAGACGCTCCCTCTGGAGACAATCATACTTGGGGTAGCAAAACCTGGCATTTTGCAATACTGGCTTGAAGGCTAAGCAAGGAATAGACCTTCCTCTCAAATAGGTCCAACTTCTTTGGTTCTTTGTCTCTAAGAGTAAATCTTGGCTGACTGTGCATAGGCAGCAGCCAATGAACCTGAAACCAGGTGAGTATAAAGTTCTCAGAGCCTTTACTTGGAAAATGAAAGCAACAGCCTGCTCTTTTGGAGGTAGCTGAGATGGAGGCCAGGGTCTGCCATTCTTTGATCGAGAATGCCTCCATTAATGGGTATCGCCAAACAGCCCTCATAAACAGTGTGCAATAGAATCAAACATTCTATGTGACTGTTCTTGCACCACCTGATAGGAATTTTTAAAGTGTCAGCGATCCTCTTCAGAAGGTTCTGCAAGGCCTTTAAGTCCTTGACAGTGGAAGGCACCTAAGGATTAATAACTTCATAAGGAAATGAAGAAATAGCTAATGGAACCAAAGTGTCATCATAGAAATCCATGTTGTCATCCTCTTGGATGCCTTGGGAATTCTCAGGAATTCTTGAACCAGGTGTTGAGAAGCACTTTGTGGGGTGGATGAGATGGTTGTGATACAGATAAATATCCTAAGGTGGATCTAACTAGAGGAGCTTTAGAAGAATATGGAGTGAACGGAGCTGTGGGCTCCAAGGAGGACATATGGCCAGGATTGCATCCCATATGGATATGGCATGTGGGTCCAAGAGGGAGGGATCCAACAATTCTGAGATCTTCCTGAACTGTCTTGTATGATGAGAAGAAGAACAACATCTTGAAACCCTTTTCTCAGGGACCCCCTCACAAGTTGACTGAGGAGAAAAGGAGGCAGTGCTAGGCAATGGACTTCTGTTATAGATTGAAAATGATGATGAGGCAGAAGAATACACTCTTCTGAAAGAGGTGCTGATCTTTGTGGAGTTGAGGAAAATTGTGGAGAACCTGATACTATGTGATGCCATATTGAAACTGAAACCGAAGATATTGGGTGCAGTGAAATCTTCATTATTGGGACTCTTGGCTCCAGTATCAATGAGAGATTTATTGACAAGGGAGAAACGTCAAGTAGAGGAGATACCAGCTCAGGTCTCCAGATATGCCTAAAACAGCTGACTTCAAGATCTGCGATACTGATTGCATAGATACTGGAGCAGAAATGGTCACCAATGCTGGTCTTTCGTCACTGCACAGTGCTGGAACAACTTGAGTGACACAGAAGATGACACCCAAGATAGACGAAGTGGTGGTAGCTGATGAGGAATGGTGCTGAATTGGTACCATAGTTGTTGTAGCCAGCAGATCAGGATTTAGAAGACAAAGCCTGCACTGAGTCAGATGAGGGCTATGTTTTCACTCCGTTTTTAAACTAGTATTGGGGATGGTGATAAGTGCCAGGACAGTTTCAGAGAAGCTTTTTTTCCCTGTCATGGGCAGCAGGAGCCAGACTCACCTGAGGGGATCTGTACTGGAGTATCAGCAGCCTTTGACAAATACCCTGTCTTTTTGAACACAAAGAGACTTGAGATCTGGGAGCAACCTCACAAATAGCTGAAGCACTGATTTAATGCGGTCATGGAGTGGTAGGGGCTCCTTTCTGCCAAAGGATCTCTGAATCAGACCCTCCCTTCATGGAGTAATCTAACAAAAATAATTTTAAATGTGCATCTCTAGCCTTTGGAATTTGTGCCGAAAAAGATACAAAAATTGAACACTAGACATTTAAAATACCCATCATTTAAAAGAATGTCTGCCTTGCAGGCTGGGCATGACTTCAAGCCTAGAGACTTAGCCTCTGCAATACCTTGGAAGACTCTCTGAAGGAATAAAAAGGTTTTCTCTTCTTTATTTTGCCAATGGACTACCAAGACATTAACTATAAAAACATCATCTGCACTTAGAGTAACAAAGAAGTTATAGCTACAGAGTAGTGAAACACACTGAGGCAGTTCTACCTTGCTGCCACGGGCAGCAGGAAGGGAGTGAGTGGTGGCTGGAGCCCCTTGTCCTTTATGCCTTTGGAGGAGGAGCTCAAGAGCATGCGGGGTACCTGCATAGCTCCAACTAACACTGGGCAAAAGAAGCTAACCTCATGCTTGTACGGTACATGTGACCCTCAATTGGGATCCGTATGGACAAATATTTGAAGAAAAAGTCCCTTTCAGGAACTAGTAAATTCTTGAGCCAGTGAATGGTGTGAAACTATAGCAGATCACATGCCAGTGAGGGCTCCCTGCTGATTTTCTCCTTCTATACATGGGTTGGGAGGGAGGCCCACAGGTTAAGCAAGTCCCAGCCTGTGTGACCCTTGTCCAGTCCGCATCCAGCGGCCACACCATGCTCTGCCCTGCAGGGGGAGATAGAATCAGCTGAACTCACCCAGTACAGAGCTGCTGTAGAAATCCCATGCTGTTCGGGGGTCCCCATCAGCACGCCCTTGCAGATCCGAGAGGTAATCTGCAAGAGGAAAGCAAGGCAGGGAGGCACCCATAGAGCAGCTATACAACATTCTCATCAACATTCTCTTGGGGGAAGCAGCAGAGAGCTGAAGTGACTCACTCCCCCCCGCAGCCCAAGGCAATGGTAGACAAGGGACCACACTCCATGAGGAACATGCCCTCCAACCTCCAAAAGGGTGACCAGGGACTGCGAACAGGAGAAAAAGTGTGTGTGGGGGGAGAACAACTCTAGAACCCACTAGAGTTCAGGTTATAGCTATTTGAAAGGGGTGGTTCCCAACACACACACTTAAGAATTTATTTAAGTCTAGAAGAGTACAGGGACACAACTTTCCAAAACTACAGGAATACAAAAGGTACCTATCAACTTGAATCTAGTGAGGAACAAAAAGGAGCTAAATACAGTTTCAGGCAACACCTGTGTCAACCCGTTACAGTTACTTTTTTTAACTGTTTCTCTCTGCTTTGCTTCTGTGCAAGACCCACAACAACAAGAAAATATCAACACTAATTCCACACAAACGGCACAGGAAGCAAACAGACATTTTACTCTAAGCGTGCAGTCACAGTGACCTGAAGCATTACTGCTAACAATGGCAGGTAAACATGCTTCAAAGGGAGTAATTTTAGAATTGAGAACATCACTTCTCAGCTGCAAAAGTGCGTGTTAATGGAGCGCTGAGGTTGCATAGTAAAGGCAGGAATTGCCAGTTAGGTTTGAACACATATCAGCCCTGCCCTGAATTAGGATACTACCTTTAGTTACATGATCACAGGTTCTTGCAGATGGTTGTGCATCTATGATTGGAGAAGCATTCATGTCCTATATTATAGTATTTGAGAAACAGTATAGACTGGACTGGGGACCAATGTGCACCGGGGCAGACGTACGTTTATTCAATCTGCCTTCAGTCTGGCATCTACTGATGATTGAGTGTCTAACTATGGCCCCTTAAATACAAAACTGCACGGCAGTATTCAACACTACAGCTTGTAAAGCATTTGTGTTCTTTTGGGGTGGAAGGTACTCTGTATAAACATCAGTAATTACCATGCCCCACTTACCACTCAGGAAGTGCTTCATCACTTCACTGCTGGCCAGTTTCATGGCTGTCTGCCCTGAGTAAGTGGCGAGTGTGGGGTCAGCCCCATACGAGAGCAGAAGCCACATGGTCTCCAGGTTGTCATTTACCACTGCATCATGGACAGGCCTGGCAAGGGACAAGAGCGTTACCAGAGGAAAAGGAGGTCTGTGCAGTCCACAGAGCAAACAAACAATCTGCTTCTTGCTAGGTGGCTATACTGCCAAAGGATGGCTAATGATGCTGCCTGAAAGACTCCCAGACCCACAGCCCTGCTGTCTCACTAGCTTCCGCCCCAAATTCTCTGGGCTAGTAGTACTGGGAGCTGGCTTGCCTCGTGCCATCCTGTGCACTGCAGTTCACATTGGCACCGTGCTCTAGCAGAATGTGCAGGATGTCAATCCAGCCTCGTGCGCAGGCTTCGTGCAGAGCTGTGTAGCCGGCATTGTCACGGTGGTTCACCTCACTGCTCTTTTTCTGCAGGCAGTAGAGTACGACGTCCTGGAGGAATGACACCACCAGAGGCCCAGTTACACAAACCACAAGAGAGGGGCATGGCTCCCGAGGTACTCAGCAGCAAACCCCAGCAGAAGGATGTGGGGTAAAAGCTGTTCTTGGCCCAGCACTCACCTTGTAGCCAAGCCTTGCCGCTCGCTGAAGGAGAGTCTCCCCAGCGTTCTTGTTCACAATCAGCCGCCGAGCCTCAGGAGGGATATGTTGGGTCACGGGCAATTCAGGGGAGTTTCCTGGGCTGGCCCGCCGTGACTTGCAGAGCGGCCACAGCTCCTGGGGCTTCTTCACAGAGCGTGGCTTGGGCTGATTCCAGTGCCCTTTCACCTGGAAAATACAGATGGAGGAAGCTTCTCAGCGTAGCTGGATGAGGCTGGGTCCACATATCCCCTCCCCCCTACACATGCTGGGTTGATGATCCCCCTTCCCTAGGCCTGAATCATACCTTCCCCTCTTCACAGATCCCTGCCAGATGTTTTGTTTTACATTTGCGTTTTCCTGATGGTTTCTCCAGTGCTTCCTGGATGGAGGAGTTGTCCGGGTGATCCAGGAGAAAACCATTTCGGAAGTCTGGGCGCCCTTGGGACTTCCGGGGCGATGGGGAAAGCCTGCTCCTCAATCGCAGCTCTGAGCCTTTGCCTTGGGTACATTCCTTCTGCTTCCGGTACCTGAAATCTAAGGAGAGACAGGGTCCACAGGATGCAGAGACAAAGACTATGGGGCCCAGACTTCCCTCTGTGGGTCAAGAGCAGTCAGCCCCTGCAGCACTTTGTTGGCCACACCTGACAGCTTGGGCCCAGGTCCAACTTAACTCTAGTGGGTTCTAGAGTTGTTCTCCACCAAAGCCACGGTTACTCTGCCTAGAAGCAGAGTACAGAAGAATACGGGTATATGGAGATGAACACAGCACACTGAAAATGAAAGTGCATCAATGGGATGCATGATGACAGAAGGTCTTACTGGTCTGACCCTATGCAGGTCTCTAAGCTGAGCATGTGTGGAGCTGGTTATACACTCACTTGGATATGCCTTTTCTCCAGACAACGCGTGTCTGTTATTCTGCACTGTGACTGTGACCCAGGAGAACAGAGTCTGATTTTTCATCTTGTTGGCATGTTCTCCAGTGGTTTAATAAGGCATTAACAAAACCAGTATCCTTTAGCCTTATTGCCACAGGGTGTGATCTATTAGGATCTTGAAAGCTAAGTAGTGCTGGTGAGAGACAACTAAGGGGAAAAATAGGGAATCTTCCTACCCTCGGATGGCAACTGCTATTCCACTTCCTGCCAAACCATGCCCTGCACTGCTGTCTGTGCTGCCTTTTCAGTGATTTTTCTTATTTCTTCCTCTTAAGAGCAATATTAAGGCTCTGATTTTACATGCACAGAAGTAGGAACATTCTGAGCTAAGGTGCTCAATGGAAATATGGACTGTTCCCTCCTACTATGTAATACAGGGTTGCTTGTTACAGTGAGGGCACAATTATAAGTGGAAGATATTAAAGTACGTGATGAGGAAATAAAGCCCTTGGGTGCAAAGAAGGTGAGAATAAAACCCCTGTGCACAGAGCAATGCACAGGCATTTGCAGTGCTGGCCCTTTTCCAGTGGGTAGAGATTAGCAATTGCTTTAAAGTAGGCTGCAGGGGAACATAGTTCTCTGCAGGCAACATAGGAACACTGCCTGAGAAGACCACTATCTGCTTGACTGGATTAAAGGCTAAGCCTGAGGAGAGTGAGTGCAGGGCAAGAGAGTCAGTCTGGATAAGTCACTTTGCTTCTCCACCTCTGCTCCATGGAGACAAGGCCACCTGCCTCCCAGGGAAATGCATGCACATGACAGTTATGTAAGGGCAACATGGGTGCAGTTCATAACTATAACTCCATAGGTAACACTTTGTCCTCCTACTTTGCAAAGAGATGATGGCTCCTTCACAGTGAAGGTTGCAACCAGCTTCCCCCACCAGCCTTATGTGAGTGGCCCCCAGCCCTTCCATCAATAACTTTGCTTGGAAACATTGGTTTGGCTCAAGTTGCCAAGCAAAGGAGAAGTTTTCTGAAGAAAACTGGTCAAACTGCTCTCGAGTTAGCACTCATCCATTCAGAAGGTGGTCTGGCTGCAGGCTACATGACTTTCCCAGGCAGCTCCACAGGGCTCCTGCATCACAAGTCATTAGTAGCTCCTGCAGTCCCTCAAGGGCCATGGTAGTTCTTTTTCCCCTGCCCCAACCCCAGGTTTACACCCCTGGACATTCCAGCTGTGTCTTCGCACTGTGCCTCATTCCCAGGAGAAGGTGGCTGGCTCACTCTCAAATTCATCATGCAGCTGCTGATAAAGAAGAGGGTCAAGAGTGGGAGCACTCCAAAGAGGCACTCCCCCCTGGTACAATCACAGCAGCATTCTCCTGTCTGATACCAGCAGCCCCACAATGGGCACATATAAGCAAAGCCAGAACGTTACCAGCAGAGCAATGTACAAACAAGCCAGGCTGTTCCGCAGCTCCAGAAGCTGACAAAATTCACTGATTTCCAAAAGCTTCACAAACACCTCCACAGCACGGAAAGGGGGAGCTGGCCTGCAAAGCAGCAGATATCTCAAAATGCCCAGAAAAGAATCAGGGGAGGGGGGAGGAGGGGCAAGCAGCTACCTAGACTCAGGAGGATCTGGGTCACTGGTTGAGCCACAGGTAGGAAGCTCAGAAGATGGTGAATGGAGACCTGGGGCCTGGAACAGGAGGAGATGGGAGGGGAACAACTGCAGCTTTCTATTACAGCTCTGTATGTGCACTGTGGGAAAGGATTCACACCACAGATCCAGGCACTTTGCCTGGCTCTGTCACACCCCTGGCTTCCAAGTCACCCTCTCTCCTAGGCTCCTGCTGGTCAAAGCTTCCCCTGCATAAGACTTAGAGCTTACTTGTGTATAAAGACAAAGCGTTAGCTGTATGTGTAAAAGCCAGTCTGAATTGTAGTGGCCTCAGTTCCCCCTATACCTGTCAGGCAGGCACTACCCTTGGATGCCTCTCCCTAGGGTCCACACTTACCCAGCACAATTATACTGGGCCTCCTCCTTCCCTGCGCCCAGCCCAGCTAATGACTGTGGAGTGAGGTCAGCACCCATTTAACACTGCCACATAATTTGGGGTTCCCTGCCCCATCATTTACAGTAATTATCCTGTAAAGGACAGGTGGCCCATTGCAGTGGCAGCACAATGGAAGGAATGGTCCCTGAACAGCAGTACATGCAGCACTTGGCCCATAGGACTTGGAGCTGATGGTCTGGTTCTATGCCAGAACTCTAAGAGCAGTTCTGGAACAAGAGGCTGGCCTGGAGGAGGTCCTGCAGAATAGCCAGCTGGGCCAAAGACCCCTCCCCTCTGCTAGTGCCGGTACCTGCTTTCGATTTCCGCCTCCTATGGGAGTAGCAGCTCATATGTTCCTCCTCTTCCCGCTCAGTCAAGTACTCCCCAGTCTGGTATTTCCGGCTCTTCTGCCGTCTCCTCTTCTTCCTCTTGACATGGCTGTCATTGTCCTCCTCATTTGGGTCCCAAAGCTGCCTTGGTGCCTCCACTCTCCAGGGCAGCTCCCGGGCCCTCCTCAGGTGGCAGCTGCCCTTTTCTGACTGAGACCTGTCTCTGGCCCTGCGGCTGTGATAGTGGGACATTCTGTGGGATTTCCTCAGCCTGCGGCGTTTCAAGGTTGTCTCCTCCTCCTGCTCCTCCTCCAGCAGCGGTAAGATCTCCTGGCCAGTCACTTCGCACTCTCCTCTCACACTAGCAGAGGAGCCGCCAACACTTCCTGCAGAGAGGACCACACAAGGTGTGTCCAGTGACTAGAGACCTCTAGACACAAGCAGAGCCAAAAGTGCCCACAAGAACACTCCCAGTTAGGAAACTGGGGACAGGACAGCCCCTCCTTAGCACCCCACAAGACCTTCCTGCCCCCAAAACTGATTGGGTTATGTGGGCAGGGACATGATCCCGCTCTCCCCACCCCCAACTCCCCACTGAGCCTGTCACGAGACCAAGTTAGTAAAGTGCTCTGCTCCCATCTGCCAGGCACAGGGCCTGTAGTGCCTAGTGGACAGGACATCTCAGACTCAGCCATACGGGCTAGCTGAATCTCCCCGGCAAAGGCTGGCCTCCAGGGTCTGCTGAGATCACCAACCTGACTGACTGCGTGTCCGGCTGCTCAGCACCACTGGGATGAAGTCACGGAAATTGTTCTTGGGTTTCTTCTCAAGGTAACCTGGGAAGAGAGGAGAACCCTGAGGACTAACGCCACCGAAAAGCTAATGGGGAATCCAGGAGCTGACAGAAGACTGCTGGCCTGGGAATGACAACACACCACATTATACCGGACCCCTACATGGGATTCTAACCTGCTGTATGTAGTGTCCAGCTCCACAGCCTACAGGAACTCAGCTCCAGGAAAACTGGTAGCCAGATCTTCTGGCAGGCAAGGGAGCAGAGTGCCAAGACAATGCTACAGTTTGGGTTTGCAAGGGAAGAACACTATTCAGAATTTGTAACAGTACCTTCCTCATGGCTGTCCCCACGATGCCCTGGAGATTGGAGCTCTGTCTTTGCTGGCCTCCTGCGCTTGCGCTTTACCCTGAGGCTATTGTGCTCATTCATGGATCCTGGGCTCACCCGGCTTTCTCGTTTGCTGATCTCATGCAGGTCCCCACGATGCTTTCGCCACTGCAAACACAGGACAGATACAGATTTCAGTCCAAGCTTCAATACAAGCATCATGCTGGGACAGCAGGAAGGGAAGGACCCCAGAATAGTGTCCCCCACTGCCAGCTGTATCAATACCTGTCAGTCCTGACCCACAGCCCTCCCAGCTACTCAGCTCCGCCAATGCCCCTCAATCCCAACCCGCAGACTCTGATATTCCAGTCATAAATCCAATGCCAGGCAATACTGAGATACCTGGAATGAAAAAGCCCCTAGTGAGGTTCCCCAAACTGATCTCTGCACCCAGCTGCCATTCCCTCTTGCTGCCCCAATGACAGATTCCTCTTCTTCCCTACACTGCTGTCCCCTCCCCCTTACTTTGGTTTTGACCCCCAATATTATTCTAGGAAGTACAGAGTCCCAGCACTAGAACTATCTGTGCCTGCCTCCCTCTGTGGGGCTGGTGACCCTCTTCAGTGGCTCCTCACCCACCTTCCATCCATGCAAGCTCCGGCTGCCCGACTTGCTTGGGGCCTCCTCTCCAGCTCTGGCTCTGCACTTCAGCCTCTTGTGGGCCTGTTTGGCCCGCCCATCGTGTTGCCGTTTGGATTTGCAGCATAAACTGCCCTCTTGTTTGATTTGGGCTGCTCCCTTGAGTTTGGTTTCAGGAAAGCCGTTGGGGGCTACCCCAGCTTGCAGACAAGCCCCAGAGGCAAATGGCACATCACATTCCACTCGCTCCTTCTTGACTCTGCACAGGTCCACCTGGTGCATACACTGGGGGGCCTCTGAGGCCGGCTGCTCCTGGGCCGCCTCATATCCCAGCTCCTTGCGTTGACTCTCCACAGGTGCAGCTGGTAGCTCAGAGGCTGTTTGTAGGCTTTGCTGACTGACTACAGGCAGGTCATGTGACAGATAGGCAGCTAACACTTGGTTTTTAGGTTTTGAGTCTCCTAACAGCTTGAGGCTACAGCTCCCCTGGGGAGCCTCAGTCTGTACAACACTGTCTCTAGCAGAGTCAGCCCCTGGCTCATCACACCCTTGGCTCCTGGAAGGGCTTTCTGCCTTCCCCTTTCCGCCCCTTGCATCCACAGTATTGGCCTGAACAGATGGAGCTACAGCCATGGGGACTGGATTGATGGGCTCCTCACAGAACTTGGGCAAGACCCTGCAGTTTTTGGCTTTGGACATGGCTTCCCATTCCAGAGACGGAAGCCTTGGCAGTCCCTCTGGGGCCTTGGGGGCTGCCATGCCAGACTCTACAGGCTGCATGCTGGGAAACACAGGGAACTCACCTGCACCAGATGGCTTGGAGGAGCCACTCTGATTCAGGGGCAGCTGTCCAGTTGTGGAGATACCAATTGAAAGCAGAGGGGTCTGGTGATAGGGAGACCACCCAACGGGCAGAAGCTGGGGACTGGATGGTTTCCCATTAACTGGGCATCGGGGGTAAATGCTTCCCTGACCAGGATTCCAGAGAGAGAGTTCTTTGGATTGGCACAAAGGCGCCCCTGGGGCAACTCTGCCATAGAGGAACCGCCTAGCTGGGTCCTGCTGACCCTCCACACTAGCCTGGCTGCCTTTTTTCCCAGAGGGTGGCCCAACATTTCGGGGATCTCCCTGATCAATGATGGAAATGGGCTCCTGTTTGGGGAGGTGCTGTGGGTCCCTGGAGAAGCTAATGCTGGAGTCTTTGCTAAGCAGTAGTGAGGCAGGCACTGGGTTGGCCACGCCCACATAGGTGCCTGGAATGGTGCTAATCAGTGCGGTTGAGTTTTTCATCCAGGAGCCCTGCTCACCATTGCGCAGGAAGTCAGGAAAAATTACTAAGGGGGGGGTGGTGCCCAGGCATGAAGTGACGCTGCTGCCTGCACTCTGGGCTGCACGCTGGGACTTGGACAGGACCGTAGTGAGTGCTGCCTTGCCACTGGTGTGCACTGGTGTTAGGATGGGCATGGGGGGTGTCTTGCGTTGGCTTGGTGGAGGCAGCTTCTGGCGGTTGGATTTAGAGGACAGATCAAGAGGCATCTCGCTACATTCTGGGAAGGAGACCATCTCACGCTCCAGCTGTGGGGGGGACTTCAGGGGAGAAAGCGAAGTGGTGGCCCCTTGAGCAACCTGCTCTGGAGCACCAGAGGCCCTGGTGTGTAGGCCAGTACCTGGTGGGGGAGCTTCACTCCCACATGACGCTGTCAGGGAAGGCTGGCTGGGTGAAAGCGAAGAGCCCTCCATGGGTGGGGAAGGGCCATCAACAGCTGCAGCAGCTTGTGTGCTGTTCCCACCTGAAGGTGAAGGGCAACTCAGCTGGTTCACCTCCACAGACACCACTTTGGAATCCGAAGGCAAGGGCCTGGCTACGGAGAAGGTACAGGGAAACGAGCGCAGCTCAGGGGGCGCAATAATGCCTGGCGGGCCATGCTCCTGCAGGTAGGAGGGATGAACTGGGAGAGCAAGGGAGGAGGGGACCCCAATGGGGCTCGGAAGAGTAGCCACACTGAGTGGCTGCCCACAGCTGGAGGGTGGGATGTACACAAGGGGCTGGCTTGGGGCCAGAACTGCCCCGGACTGAAAGGAGAGGGGCATTTTTTGCATAGCTGGGGCTTGAGATGTGGAAAAACACACCCTATTCAAGGTGAAGGTGGCTGGGGTTGATGCAAGGGTGTTGCAGCTGGAAGCAACCACAGGCAGAGTTTCCTCCACCGGCACTCCTGCCTCTTGTGTTTCAGCATTCAGGGTGCCCTTCTCTTTCCCAGCATGTTCACTGTCTGGAGCGTTGGGGCAGGCAGGAGAAGCATCAGCCTGTTTGTCACTGTGAAGCTCTGCAGGCATCCAGGCACTGTCAGTGCTGCTGGTCGCAGGCTCCACAGCTCCTGGGGCTGTGGGCTCCAGCTCTCTGCCATCTCCTTGGTTTGCCAGAGCGCCCAGCACATTATCTTCTATCACTGCTTTCCCAGCACACTCTGGTTTCGGGTAGGGTTTGGGTAGCTGCTCTTCCAGCTTGGGCCCAAGTTTTTCCTCCACGCTGTTATTTGCATCCAGCCCCTGGGCATTGCTGCCACCACTGACTGCTGTGAGCTCCACCTGCAATGAGAAAGGGAGAAGGGACTCCCTGGAAGCTGAGCCAGCATTTCCCAACGGGAAGGGCTGTTCCCTCTCTCTGCTAGGTCTTTATGGGACAGAAAGAAGCCCACAGGAAAGGGGAGCAGTGCTGCTTCCAGGCCCTGCACTCTTGCTTTCGACAGTCTCTGGCCCTGCACACCATGCTGTCATAGAGCACTCATCACTTGGGCCCAGGTCAGGGTCAGACTCCCATGCATGGCCCCTTCCATTGCAGTCCTTGGCTCCTCAGCCCAGCCACTCTGTACAAGGAGCTCACCTTGGAAAGGCTGCTGCTGACGCAAAATTCCTGGGACCCCAAGTGCTGGGAGCTGCTCTTGTTAGACTCCTCATCAGATAGCGGGGCTCTCCTATGACAGAGATGAGACAAGACAAGGGATGCACAATGAACCCCAGAGGCACTCTCCTAGCCCACCGTTAGCTCCGTGCTGCACACAGGGAGTCAGAAGGGGCTTGCTGGCCATAGGGGAGCGGGGACTCCTCCCCTAGAGCCCAAATCCCTGCCTCTCCAGGCTCGCCCCTGTGCTGCTTTCCAAGCTCCCAAATTCAGCACAGCAGGCACACTTTGGGGAGCCAGCCAGCACCTCAGGTGCACAAGCAGTGGGGGCCCAGGGATCCCTCTAAAGCCAGGTCCCGGGAAACAGCCACCAGGTAATTTTTAGGCTTCTGCCCCTTTAAGAAGGAGATGGAAAGCACTGGCCTAAAAGTTCCACGGCAGTTGGGAAGTGACAGTTGGCAAATAAAGTGGCAGAGTGGGGGATGGGGAGACCCACAAAATGACCATCACCCAAAGGGCAGGGAGCTGCCCCACCCCCCCATACCAACCCCTCTAGTGTTCCCGACAAACTCCTGCCTGCCAGTCCTGCCTCCCACCACCCCACAGGTGCTCCATCCCCCCCACAAACTGGCAGTCCCACCTTCCCCCAATGCCCCCCTAGAACTCCCCTCCCCACTTGCAGTCCCATCATCCCTCAACTCCCCCTCCTGACCGCAGTCCCTCCCTCCCCCAGCCCTGCCCCATACAATCCCCCCAGGCCCAGTCCTGCCTGCCCCATACTCATTCGGAGTTCTCACCCTCCCACAGCCTCCTCATGTTCTTGTCCTGTCTTCCCCCATTTGCACATTCTAGGTCTGCCCACCCCACAACCCCCCCCCCCCATCTGCAACCCCCACCTTCCAATCCTGCCCTCCCCACCAGACTCACATTCCTATCCCACCCACCCTCCCAGTCTCTCTCACACACCCACACATTACATCTGTTGTTCATTCCCCACCCACCAGGCATACTACTCCCTGATTCCTCTCCCGCCCCCCACCCCCACATCTTCCAGCCACACACTAACCAGTAACCCTGGTTTTGGTCCAAAACCAAATCCTCCCCACCCCAGGTAATTTTAATTCCACACCCACCCAGTATTCCAGTCTTATCTCCCCTACACTCCTCCAAGAACCATCTATACTTCTCACCTATCATTTCTCTTCCCATCCCTAGGGCACTAGTGTCATTCATGTCTCCACCTCATAGACCCTTCAGATAGCTGCGGAGTCCTGTCACTGCTCCAGGAGCCTGAGCACATTCAGCTCTATCACTCCCCTCCAGCCTCAAAGCAGGTGGGACCTGGAGTGTGTGATTGGAGCTTTAACC
The DNA here is from genome assembly GCF_965152235.1 of Eretmochelys imbricata. Taxonomy (NCBI): domain Eukaryota; kingdom Metazoa; phylum Chordata; order Testudines; family Cheloniidae; genus Eretmochelys; species Eretmochelys imbricata. The sequence goes on along the minus strand of NC_135580.1, from coordinate 61,162,088 downwards.
CCTTATCCTCCGCAAGACAGAAAGAGGGCAGTTCACTGCTTCAAACAAAGGAGTTCCCCAGGTGAAAAGTGAATTCAGAGTAAGGACCGTGACCAGCTCCAAGGAAAGGAGATGGGGGGAGGCCAATGGCAACAACTGTGCACATGATATGGTCACACTGGAGAGATGGAAACAAACAATACTTCTGCCTAAGTCAACATCTGAACCAGGAGCTATACCCATGGGAGACAGCATTGTGCCGAGCACAGGGTTCAATATCCTAGGAGGGTTTGAGGCCCCACCCTAATGTTTTCTGTCTGCTGACACAACAGCCTGTGAGAGTTAAGTACAGGGGAAGCTAGTGGGGCAGAACAAACACTGTGATGCTGGTGGTCTTTTCTTTTCTCCCCTTGTCTGCTACTACAGGGATTAAGCAATGCAAACCTCCAACCCCATCACTCCAGTATCCAGTACTGGTACTCCACTCTCTTGGCCACCCAAAGGTTGCCCTCGAAGGGATACATCTGCTGCAGCTGTACCCTGAATAATGACCTTCAGGTTTAAACATCTTGGTATTGGCCCATTACACCTTTTCAGATGCCCTCAGTATCATGACCCCACACCAGCTTCCCCACCTCATGGTACAGCTATGTTAAAAATGCAATGCTGGTTTTCCCCACAGCTGCACTAGTTCCTTTGTGTTATGGCAAAAGCACAGCACCTCGCATAGCCCCCTGCACCCTTTCCACCAGACATCATCTTTGCTGTTATTCTTTACAAACATAATTTGACATGGATTTCTTAAACCTGGATTTCCCGAGTTACTCAGGCCGCAAAAGGCTTAAGAGGATTGTTATTAATAAGGGGAGATCAGGTTTCTGCAATAGGCAGCAGCAAGATCCAACGGCAGCTGAGAGGTGATGGGATGGGGGGCGGCTGGAATCGCAAGAGAACGGCCCTTAGAACTAACGCTTGAGACAGGCTTTTAGTAGTTTGTAACCCAGGAAAACATAGCTCAGATGCAGAATCAGGTTCCTGCTTCTTGCCCAGTTTGCTAGCCAGGGCGATGGAGACAGGAGGGTGGAACATGCCCAAGGTCAGTCAGGTAGGATTTGTAGCCAGGCCACATATTCTACCCAGCAGAACTTGTGGGTTTCTACCCAGCAAGCATGTGTGTTCTGTTACTGCCATAGAGCTGGGCACGGATGGAACTCCCCAGGACCTCAGGTCTAAGCTGGCCCCCCCAGTGTCCTCCTGTGAGACATCTAAATTGCATTAACTGTGAGGCTGGGGACTTTTGAAAACATGCAAGAGAGGTATCGACAGTGTCTATGTATCGACCCTTGTGCCTCCCCCTCCTCCGAAGGCCATGAAGCTGGAGCCTTGGTATGACAGGAAAGGCAGAGTTAAGGGGACTTTTTCGACCCTGCCCCCACTGAAATGCTGAGAGGAGCCAAATACCTCATGGCCTTTACCCCGTCCGCAACTATTGTCCCGTGGGATCTCTGCCAAAAAGCAGCACATGCCTTGAGCCAGGGTAGGCTCTGGAGGAGTTGGATGGGATCAGTGAAAGAGCAGGGGTGTTAGGGAGCTGAGACCTTGGCCAGGCAGGCATCTCCGTGACAACAAGCTGGATAACTGGCACAGAGAGCTGCCTATGCACTATGCAGCAGAGCTGGGAGCCCCGCTCTGGCTCCACCTCCTGCTCCTACGCCAATCCTGGTCCCCTCGGAGACAGAGGCAGGAACGTGGCAAGGGCAGCAGGTGGAGCTAGAGTGCAGTTCCTGGCCCTGCAACAGCCCAGGAAGCTTCAACAGTCAGGCCCAGGCGAGGGACTGAGCTAGTCAGTGAAGCCAAGCAGCTCCGGCATCCTAGGGCTCCAACAGGTGAGGGCAGCCTGCCTGCCAGAGGGGCATGTCCTACATACCCCCTTGTTCTACATAACCCCTCTCCCCCTAGAGGAGACCACCATCCCATTCAAGCTCCCCCAACGCCATTCCCTCTGCCTTGGAGGGGAAGCGATTCCCTTCCCCCAGGGCAGCACCTGTCTCAGAAGGCTCAGCAGATCAGCACACCCAGGCTGGTGATGCACAGGTTAATGGCTGGCCGGGAGCCCAGGCAAGGAGCTGAGCTGGCCACTCAGCTTCTGAGACAGCCTCAGGGCAAGCACCCCCTCTTGTTCCTGCCACTGTCTCAAAAGCCAAACTAGCAGCTTGCTCTTCCAAAAGCTAATGGAGATACAAACTACATTGTTTGTCACACTGCTGGGGAGGGGAGGTGGAAGTACAATGACTCTGGTGCAGGCAAAGGGGGCCACAGAGTCGGCCCCAGAGACTGAGCTCTTCTCCTTAGCCCCAGAGCACATACAACCTGGGCACTGGAGTAACAAGCTGCACCCACACTGCTCACTGCCAGCATTCCTCAGTCTGGCCTTAGGGAAGCCACTTCTTGGTACAGAGAGAGCTTAGGTTCCATGGGCCCTTAGCCTCTGCGCTGAGAGACAGCCAGGAAGGGAGCCAGCTGGGACAATGATTTCCGTGATGTGAAACCTGGTCCAGGAAGGAAATGGAATGAGCGTTCCCCCAAATGATTATCCCCACCCACACACTTTACGTAGGGGCCAACAACTGGTAAAAAAAAAAAAAAAAAAAAAAAACAACAACCCACCATTCAGTTATGATCAACCTGGTTTGTCTGTCTTGATTTAATCTTGTATTTGGGCTGTTTGGTATTTCTGTTAAGGTACTAGACCCCTCAGTGCTCAGGTGCCTGAAATACTGAAATTTATTAGGATCAAGAAGTAGGCCTGCATAGCCTTTATGAAGGGGTAACTAAGCTGAGAGGCCGTACATTACATGCCAAAATCTCCCTTACCCCACTGTTCTCCTGCCTGTCTGTTACAGCAGTTATCAGCATCCCTAATGCCTGAGACCCTACCATCCCAAATGAAGGACAGTGTGCACCAAACATGGCTCATTTTAGTCAATATAACATGACTTTTCAGACCCTCCTAGAGCATTTCCCACAGCTGAAAAAGCTCCACTGCATCCTGACACCAGGGAGGCCAACAGCTGGCCAGTTCTGAGGACAACACCTGAGAACTGCAGGATTAGATAGGTGCTAATGCTGTGGGTTTGGAGGAGACTGCCAGGGCAAGGAAATGGGACAGATCAGGACTCCTGCAAGGAGCAGGTCCTGCCCTAGACTGTGGTGTTCATGCAATTCACCTATCTAATTATCTAATCCAGTGGCTCTCAACCTTTCCAGACTACTGTACCCCTTTCAGGATTCTGATTTGTCTTGTGTACCCCAAGTTTCACCTCACAAACAACTTGCTTACAAAATTAGACATAAAAATACAAGTGTCACAACACACTATTAATGAAAAATTGCTGACTTTCGCATTTTGTCTGTTTGAAATTTTAGTTTGTACTGACTTAGCTAGTGCTTTTTATGTAGCCTGTTGTAAAACTAGGCAAATATCTATATGAGTTGATGTACCCCTTTAAAACTTCTGCCTACCCCTAGGGATACACATACCCCTGGCTGAGTACCACTGATCTAATCTGCACTGCCCAAGCAAACGTACTGGAAACACTTCTCAGTTCCACAGCCTGTACTGTCCACGTAGCCCTCTTCCCAGGTCCCAACCTGTCAGGCTGAATGGCAGTCAGTTGAGAGCACAAATCTAACAAAGTCAAAGAGCAAAGGTACAGTGTGTAGCAACAACGCCATGAGCAGCCTTAACACTGGGGTAGCAAGGCCACAAGCAGCACCCTGGCTCCATACAGCTGGTGGCTCTTGCCCAGAAAGCAGAGAGCCTCCAGTATCATTCCCCTGCAAGCATCAAACCCTTTCTTTTCCTTGGGCATGGAACACAAGGACCATAAAGGAGGCTTGACTGCTTAATGCATCCTTGTCCTACCCCTGTGCTCCTTATGAGCTCAGCTCTGTAACAGATAATAGGCTTGCACTGGCCCCAAAGAGAGCCACTAAACAGGATTCAGTATGCTTTCTGCTTCTAGCCTCTCCGATTCCCTGACCCAAGCTCCCTGCTTAAAGTCTTTCCCCTAACAAGCTACCCACGCACCTCACCTCTCCTCGTTGAGGCCACACATGCAAATCCGCTCTGCACTGGTCCAGTTATGCACCCCACTGTAGAGAGGTGCTGTAGAGATCATGACAGCTGCTCACCACCAACCAGGACCTGCTGGGGCTCACGGGGCCACTCCGCCTGCAAAGACAAAACACAAAGACAAAAGCCTGCATTAAGTTCCATTCCTTGGAGTTCTCCAACAAAGTTGTGAGTCTGTGGTACAGTTCAGAGAGGTCATCTGCAAGCCAGACCACTGAGAAAAGGAGCGGGCAACACCTCCTCCTTACTTGCCAACTGCAGGTTCCTTTCCAAGCAACTGGGGTACATAGTTTGAGCAGCTAAAAGTCTGTTTGCAAAAAGCCCTCAGGAGAGGGGTACACTCAGGGCAGGGACAATACACAAGGCTTACACTCATGCTAGGATTTTTCACCAAACCCATTCAATCTGTAGTAGGACTTGGCCTCCCCCAAAAGCACTCTGTGCAGACACCTCTACATCCCCCTGTACCCTTTTGTACTTCCTCAAGAAGGTCTCCCAGACACAGCAGGCAGGCAGAAGGCAGCTTTACCCAAGACAACGGACTTATAAAACCGCAGAATTGTCCAATCTTTTATATTTCTTTATCAGTCAACACTAACCAGCTCAGGAGACAATTGTACAGAGAGGAAGATGACTGTTCAGGCAATCAAGTGCCTAGGGTACACCTGCATGGAACCAACTCTGAGTATGTGTGGGGCACTGCGTGACAAACTTTGCAGGGCTTTCATTGCTAGAATTCCCCTTTACTATTGTTAGGAAGTGACAGGCATTCTAAAGGGTTAGAGACAGAAAGTAGAGCAGAACCCTGAGATTTGAGAGTCATAGAATCATAGAATATCAGGGTTGGAAGGGACCTCAGGAGATCATCTAGTCCAACACCCTGCTCAAAGCAGGACCAATCCCCAATTTTTGCCCCAGATCCCTGAATGGCCCCCTCAAGGATTGAACTCACAATCCTGGGTTTAGCAGGCCGATGCTCAAATCACTCTCAAGATACCTGCCTCTGTGATGGAATTTTTCGGGGGAAGACATGCCTGCCATTGCAGTAGTGTTGTCTCATTGAGCACTTTAAGAGCAGGGCTGCTACTTGAGTCCCATCGCTCAGGAGAATGAATTGAGCTAAAAACTAGTAGAGCAATGAGGGAAGGGAAGGATCTGAAGTGCATGGCCAGCAGGAGCAGGCTAGGTTAGACTGGGCAAGAGAGATTAAGGAGGCAAATTGTCAGACAGGTTCCTGTATCAGAGATGTTACATACATGAAGCAAAAGAGGTACAAATGGGCAGCATCCTTGGGGGAGCAGAAAGGAAATCTAAAGACAGCATGTGATCCAAAGTCTTATATAGTTTTTTCTTTCATGACATTAGGGTGACCAGATGTCCCGATTTTATAGGGACAGCCCCAATATTTGGGGCTTTGTCTTATATAGGTGCCTATTACCCCCCCACCTTCTGTCCCGATTTTTCATACTTGCTGTCTGGTCAGCCTACATGACATATCAGAAGAACATACGCTCTTGGTAGGACAAGGAATGGTCTGTAGTATCAGTCCACGCTGGAATCAGTTGTATAGGGATAAGAAGACTGAAGGTTTGAGGAATCAGATAGAAAGCTAAAAAGCTGAAGGTGCTCATTCAGTGCCAGGTATGAACACACCTGGTACACAGAGGCACAGTCTAGGTCAGTGGGGTGTTTCTGGGACTCTTTTGGGAAGAGACAAGGGCCATAGAAGCAGGAGGAACCAGAGAAATACCAGTGTACTGGCTGAGAGGACAGAGTGAGCCACAGATGAGGGAAAGAGTTTAACTGAGCAGGCAGAGACTGCAGAGAAGAGAAGCTACCCAGAAGTCAGAAAATGAGAAGAGAAACTAGCAGCCAACATAAACACACCTGGAAAGGGAAGAAATACTAAGTAATGAAATGGGTACCTGGGCAGAGTGAGAGACCCCCGAAAACTGGGTTGTACCCGGAAAGAATGAAAGGTGGCTTGGGGTGGGAAGAGATGGAGTCTTGCAATGGTTGGAGAGAAATGAAAGAACCCAAAGGAAATAGGGGAACAATCAATCTGCGGGGTGTCACCATCCTGGGCTGAACTGAAAAAAGGGAAAGGGAAAGCATATGACAGTGAGGGTACAATGGCAGCATAGACATTTTAGGAGAGCTCCAAGAGAATCTTGTATGGGAGTGGGGAGAGAGAGACATGTACCACTGTGCTAAACAGAACGGAAACTTGTGGAGAGACTGAACTAGGAAACCTCTAGGAAAGCACTGATGGGGCAGAACCATTGTGGCTTGCAATTAAAGAGAGAAGGTTGATAGCAAGATTTCACAAGCAGTTACAACAAACATTTTTGAGTGCATGAGGAAGAAGAGATCAATGATGAAACCTGCAGGGCCTCTAGGAGAAAGTTAGGAAGATGTAGTGACAGAATAGACATTGTTAAATGAATTCTTGATTTCTGTTATCCAAGGAGGATGCAAGATAAATGCCAAAGGCAGACATTTCCCAGGGAATGAAGAAGAAATAGGGAGGGAAATTAGAATCCCAACCAAGAGAAGGGATCAAGGCATTCAAATGTAGAGACAAAATAAAACACCTGACTCAGGTGGTTTCAAACCCCAATTCCAGAGGAAGCAACAAAAGAATCAGAGGACCCTCAAGAAGGTGGACTGGAAGCAGGAGGTGCCAGGTGCAGAGATAAATCTATCTGAGAAACGTAGGGCGGAGCCACCAGCCCCTTTAACACTACTGAGCTATTCTGGAATAACTCTGTAGACATACTCTAACTTAGGTTTATATCCTAGAGAAGACCAGGCAGTTGTATTTTTAACATGAGTTATCAGTTCAAGTTTATGACTGTACAGGGGCCTAGGGTTTAACTCAACCTGTTAACTCCTGTTAAACCAACTGCCTTGTCTTACTAGGATTGCAACTCAAGTCAGCCAACTTGAGTTAAGAACACACTTTTTTTTTTTTAATAGGGAAAACAAGCCCTTAGTGAACTCCCCCTTCTTCCAACCACTTGCCTATGAGAGGACACAGCTGCACTAAGGCCTGGTCCACATACAGTTTTTGTACCAATTTAACTCTGTTGGTTGGGGGCATGATTTTCTACCAAAGCAGCTACATTGGTACAGCCCCCAGTGTGGATGCAATTTTACCAGTATAAAGTTGCCTTCTACTAGTATAGCATATTCCCATTCCCGTATGGAAATAAGCTATGCCAGTATAAGCACCCACATTAGGAATCTGTACTGCTTTAATTATACTAGTATAGTTTTTACACACTTTACTGGTTCTACTTATACTGGTATACACACATCCATGTATCAACAAGGTCTGAGATTTTTAGGGAATTCTCTGACCACTGCTATTGTACCAATCTGAACACTAATGTAAAGCAGCTGCCAGCAGTTTACCAGAGTTTCATCCAAGCCTTGCTCAGAGCAAGTACCAGATGGCAGGGTGGTAAAAACACTGACAGACAGTCTACACTAGCTTTCCCACCATTGCTATCACCAGGGGATCTGCACAAAGGATTGTCTCCACTGGGGATTTGCCCAGTGGCCAGCCAGTAGTACAGGTGCACCAGTGCCATGCCTAAGGCAGACAGGCAAAGCCCCTGGGAGCCAAGATTTGCACCATTACAGCACATCCTGGTTAAGTAAGGGTAAGCTCCACCAGTGCCAATAATGGCTCTGCTCGTCTGCACTAGGATGCATCTACACCAGTGATTGTGTCTGGTGCAAATGTTAGAAAAGCAGAGGGCAATGATGTTCACTTCAGTGCCTAACTTGGACCATTTCAATGCTAACACTATTTAACAGAGCAGCCTGAGAAAAACACACAGCTGGAGTTCAGGCACTTGAAGAACACTGTAAATCCTGCCTGCCTGCCGTCCCTCCTTTTCCCCCTGTGATGGGCTCTCAGCCACTGCTTTCTCTAAAGTGAGACACCCTAGAAGTCTGCCTTGACTGGAAGGAGACTGGGAATCATCAACCTTGAAATTTTCCTTTTTGATTTCCCAGCCTGTAGCAAGAATTTCTGAGGATGAGCACATGGATACTTTCTTTTTTTAAGGTGTTCTGCAACTCATTTGGCCAGGGGGCACTGTGGAATGCTAAGAAAGGTTGCACTTTGACCCTGGAAACACAAGATAGCTGAGACTGGATATTGCAAATAAAATCTATGACCAAAATGTACAATACATTAAAAAGGGGTTACAAAACCTAAGCCCAATATGATATTTCTATTATATTTTTAAACTCCAGTGGAAACCACTGTTTTGAACAAATCAATGATAATCTATATTGGATGCAACCCAGATGCTTCTCCTGAGAACCTGAGTGGGCGTGACTATAAAAAAAAAAGTTAAACTGACTGATTTTTAGCGAAGCTTACAGAAATGCCAAAGGGAAACAAATTGCATCACCAGTAATAATCACATTTACTTTTTAAAAATTTCAGTTTAACTATCTTTGATACCATTAGTAACACAGCCAAAGAATTATGTTTGTTTACCATATGTGATCTTTGAGGTGACAGAGTGCCTTTGAAGTCCAAAATAAGCACAAATTGAAAGAGTTTCCAGAATTGTCCGAACACATGGCTTCAGCTCCACCCACATTTCATACAAACCATTTAAACTAAACTGTTTGCAACAGAACTATAAAAACCCCTCGCAGGGGTCATACATGGGTCTTGAATCCAACTGGAAAAAAGGTTTTAAAAATGTAATACTGAATGCAAACCATATCATGTTACTTACCTTAAAAAGTTTGGAAACCATAGCAGTGATAAAGTCATACCAATCTCTAGCCAAATTCAGTCCTGGATAAGCCAGGCTACATCTACCCTAGTCTTCAGTAGTAACTGTTCATGTTGCATTTGGCCTGCAGAGCAGATGATAATCTGGATCTAAACTTGGGTCTTCCATTCTGTTGCATAGTATGACCACTGGCTACAGCTGTGCTGAGCTTGTGTGCATGAATCTACCTGTGCCAGTTTAAAGACACACTAACCCTGATTTAAGTCACTGCAGTGACCAGCATAATACACAGAAACGTTAAATTAAAAAAAAAAAATACATCCCTATTTGAACTAGGAAAGTTTCCTGAAAATTTAGCAGTGTTTAAAAAGTACATCCTCCCTACTGGCTAAAGCTATAGCTAGTACCTAAGTCACTGACTGCAGCCTAACAAAAAAGCCTGTCCCTGTGGAAGGCTATCACAGCAGATTCTTAAGGTGGTTTAAAAAAGGGGGGAGGGAGGGGAATCCACCAAAAGGTGGAAAATCTTTGCAAAATCTCTGACATCGGAAGAAAACCACACATTGCACACAATCTTACAATCTTTTTAGTTTTCTTTGCCCATGACATATGATACTATCCCAAAGCATGCTTCCCCACCCCCAGTTCCGTCCTACCCCCTCAAAGTCCTCCATTAATTTATTCCTTTAAGGCTTTGTCTACACTAGATTCAGTTTTCTCAAATTTCTCAGAGCTGCTCTTTGCAGAGATAGTTGACGTGTTGGTAAAAGTACTGGCAAAGGATCTATACTGATGGCAGCAATAGTGGGAAATATTAGGGCAAAAAAGCTAATGTAGATACAGCCTAAGGCCTCAAATCTGCAGAGGGATTCACATGGGCAAATCCTCCCCCCACCGACGTACAGAGCCACAAGTATAGATTCCCTTGCAAGATCAGGACCCAAAAAACTATCCCAATACTTCCCATCTTGGTACGACCCCATAAAAGTCTATCCTGGTGCTCTCTCAAATCCACCATAAAAAATCAAAGTTAAATGAAAGGAATCAATGTCTTCCCCAATGAGCCTAGCTGTACAAAAGGCAGCTCTTCCCCTGAATTTGATTATGTCACAATTTTCATCTTGAATGCAGTGTACAAGAATGGGCCATAACATCTGGGAGCCCTCTCCAGCAATTCCTCACTCCAAAACATTATTAATCACACCAGGAGCAAAGTGAAAGTAATGTTGAGTGGCAACGTGGACTAGGACACTGCAGTAGGAATCAGGACTCCTGAGTTCTGTTCCTAATCCTACCACTGACCTGCTGTGTGACCTTGGGCAAGTCCCCTTCCCTCTCTGTGCCTACTTCCCCTTTACCTTTTGTCTGTCTAATCTACTTAGATTGTAAGCTCTTTGGGGCAGAAACTGTCGCTGAGGCCTGGACTACACGCAAGAGTTTTACTGGCATAGATATGTTGGCTGGTAGTGTGCGGGGCAGGGGGAAATCACATCCTTAACCAATGTATCTATGCCAGCAAAAGCTCCAGTTGCAGATAGTTACACTGGCAAAAAGTCCTTTTACAAGTATAGCTTATTTAGACTGGGGAACTGGTATAAGCAATATCACCTAAAGAACTCCAATGCAGACAAGGTCTTACTATACATTTGTACAGTGCCTAGCACAATCCTGATTAGGATCTTTATACACTACTGTAATACCAATAAATATATGCACTTAGTGTTACTCTCCCTTGCCCAGGCCCCTCTTTGGGGTCTTGCCTGGAATGGTCCTCAATTCTGATATGGAGGCTCCTAGATGAATGGGTACTGTCCTCTTTCAACAGCTGGCTCCTGAAGCTAGGTCAGGGAAAACTGATGATACCTGGGCACTGCTGTTCTCCCCACGTAGATGGCCACTAATCTGATGCTACTTCCTACAGCACCAACCTCCACAGAAGGAAACCCTAAAAAAAAAAAAATCACAAAGTGCTAGCAGGAGACCAAACTCTGCCAACTAAGGGCCACCAGAGCAACGTGCCAGGACCCCAAGGGCAACACCTAATTGGCAAAATATGGAGCTGACTCCTCTCTTTTATCTTTACTAGTGAGGTTCTGCCAACCTAGAGGGATTACAGAATCCACTGGGGAGCAAGATGAAGCACTACAGGCTGGGACCTCGAGTCTCTGCTGGGCACCCCCTATGCTAGAGATTAGGTCGCTAGGGGCCATGCTGCGAAACTCCAGGAGCCACGCTATCCAGTCCCGTCGTCTAAGGAGCGAGGGGCCAGGTCCGGGTCTCAGCTGTGTAGCCCGTAGAACAACGTGCACATGCACAGAAGAGTCGGGAGCAAAGCACGGAAGATTCCCTCCCCCCCCCCGCCACAAGAAGGGGCCCCTCAGGTCGAGGGGATGCACTCCGGGAGTTGGGGGTCCGTCCTCCGGCTAGATCTGGGAGCGGCAGGTGATGGGGCGCGAAGCGAGGAAGGAGCGGCGGCTACACGCGGAGCCCGTCCCAGGTACGTGCAGAGGAGGCAGCAGCAGCTCCCCGCCGGGATCCCTCCGTGCCCAGCGACGCTGGCTCCAGGCTCGCTGCGCCTCCGCTGTCACAGCCTTCGCGATCCCCGTCCCCACCCTCCCCCGCTCCGGGATTCGCTGCCCTCCTCCCCGTCCCACTCCGGACGCTGCTCCCCCTCCCTGCCAGCCCGAGCCCCAGCCGCCAGCAGCGCCCGCTGCCCGGAGGGGGTCCCGGGGCCGGTCTCCATGGAGACCCAGCCGGAGGCGATGGGTCGGGCCGCCCGCTCGGCCGCCCGCTCGGTCCGGCTCCCCGGTGGTGGGTGCGGGGCGAACGGGCCCGGGGTGCCCGGGCAGCAGGGGCCGGGTGTCCGGAGCGGGGCGGCGGGGACGGGAGGGGCACGCACCTGTTCCCGAGCTGGGCGGGCCGCGGCGCTGCGGGCCGAGCCGGGCCCCTGCCCGAGGCTGCGGGTCGGACACTGGGCGCTGCGAGCGAGGGTTCGGCGGCGGAGACACTGGCAGCGGCAGCCGGAGTGTGAGGGCGAGAGGGAGCTGCCGCAGGGCCTGACGGGAAGTGTAGTCCAGCCGCCCGCCGCCCCCGCGCCCTCTCGGGCTGGGCCAAGCCCTGGGGACTACAACTCCCAGGGTGCGCCGCGCCTAGCCCTGCCCGCACGGCTGGGGGGGGTCGGGTGTGCAGAGCCAGCCGAGTCCGGAGAGGGAGCGAGTGGGAGGGGGCTCCGCACCCAGCAGCGCAGCGCCGCGCAGCCAGGGGAGGGGGCTCCACGCCCGGGGAGGGGCCGGGCCTCCGAGCGCTGCATCCCGGGTCGGGGGGCCGGGCTCCACACCCGGGGCCAGGTCGGGGGGCTCCACACCCGGGGCGGGGAACCGCGCTTCACACTCGAGGGGGGCGGGTAGGCGCCCCACGCCCGGGGAGCGGGCTTTACCCGGCGGGGCGGGCTAGACTGGACGGGCGCTGCCCAAGGGAGGGGGCGGGGTGCACAGCCACGGGGGCGCCGCACACCGGGCTCGGGGGGCCACGGCCGGCCGGGCTGACAGGAACTTCTCCTCGCGCTGCCCGGAGCCAGGCGCCCACAGTCGGAGGCGGAGCCTGCGCCCCGGGAGGGCAGGCACGGTCCCTCCGGCCCGGGGACGCAGGAGAAGTCTCCGGCCCCCCGGGCAGCCCGCCGCCTCGCCTGTGTGGCGGGGATGCGCGGCCAGGCGCCCCCAGCCGGCCGGGCTTGACCCGAGCGCCCCGCCCGGAGACGGGGTAGCGGCGTGTGGGCGGCTCACTTGCCTGGGGAGACGCGGCACCGACCCGCCTGCCCCGCCGTGCCGCGAACCGGCCGGTGCCGCCTGACCCGCCGCGTTCGGCCCGGCGCACCCTGGCTGCGGAGCGCAAGTTCCTCAGCAGCCGCCGCCGCGCCCCCGCCCCGGGGCACCGAGCTCGCAGGCCGAGCCGAGGGCAACGCCCGGCCCTTCTCAGCACCCTGGGCAGCCCGGCCCCCGCGCCACGCCAGCGCCTCCCCCGCCGCCTCCCTCCACCGGGGAAGTGGGGACCTCGCTCCCGGTCCCCCGCAGGGCCCTGTCCTCCGCACCTAGGGCTCTGCACCGAACAGCCCCGTTCTCTCTGCCCCACCACCGCAGGGCCTTGTCCCCTCTGCTCCCTCCACCCAGCGCTCTGCGTCCCCTCAGCACAGCCCTGTCCTCTCTGCACCCGCATCTGCACAGGGCCCTGCTCCTTGTGTCTTCCAGCCCACCCTCAGGCTCTTCCCCGTCCCCTCTGCCCCATACCCTTGCATAGCCTTATCCCTTCCGCTCCCCCCCCGCCCCGCCACTGCAGGCCTTCTACCCCAAGGCTTTGCCCCTTCACTGCACAGCCCTGTCCCCTCTGCCCCCTGCACCCAGGGCTCTGCCTCTGCATGGCAAAGCCCCATTTCCTGTGTCCCCCACCAGTGCAGGGCCCTGTCCCCTCTGCCCCCCACCACTGGGCCTTGTCCCCTCTGCTCCCCCACAGGGCTCTGCCCCGCATCGCGCAGCCCTGCTCCTCTGACCCCCCACCAATACAGCGCTCTGTCCCCTCACTCACACACACCTGGGCTCCGCCCGTGCACTGCACAGCCCTGTTTCCTCTGCCCTCCCACCCCAGGGCTCTGCTCCCCCCACTGCTCAGCCCTGTCCCTCTGACACCCACTGCACAGGGCCCCATTCCCTCTGCCCTCTCCCACCTCAGGGCTCTGCCCCTGCTCCACAGGGCCCTGTTCCCTCTGCCCCCACCATCACAATACAGCTCTTCCCTTCTGTTCCCCACTCCAGGGCTCTGCTCTCACTACTGCATAGCCCTCCACTGCCATGGTAGGGCCCTGTACCCTTTGGCCCTGTACCACACAGCCCTGTTCCCCACCACCACACAGCCCCGTCCCCTCTCCAGGGCTCTGCCCCTGCGCTGCACAGCCCCATCCCCTCTGCCCCCACCACCACACAGCCCCATCCCCTCTCTAGGGCTCTTCCCCTGCGCTGCACAGCCCTGTCCCCTCTGCCTCTCCCCCCACCACACAGCCCTGTCCCCTCTGCCCCCCCCCCCACTGCACAGCCCTGTCCCCTCTGCCTCTCCACCACACAACCCTGTCCCTTCTGTCCCCCCACTGCCACCATAGGGCTCTGCCCCCTACCACTAGCACAGGGTTGTGGCCCCTCTGCCCCCCCCCCGCAAGGATCTGCCCTTGCACTGCACAGGCACAGCCCTGTTCCCTCTGCCCCCCACCACCACAGGACTCTGTTCATCCCACAGTATGGCTCTGCCCTGCACAACGTTGTCCTGTCTGCCGTCCCCCCCACCACAGAGCCCTGTCCCCTCTGTCACCCCCCACTCTCTGCAGGGCCCTTTTCCCTTCCGCCCTTCTTGTAGTCCCTGTCCCCTCTGCCCTGGGCCTTCACACCCCTCCAGTGCCCTGTGCCTTCTCCCTCCCGCTAGCACCCTGTCTCCTCTGCCCTTCCCCCTAGTGCCCTTCCTCCTTCTCACAGCGCCCTGTTCCTTGTACTCTGAGCTACCTCCCCCACCTACTTCCACCAGAGACCTGTCCCTTCTCCCCCATGAGCTGGACCCTGGGCCCTTTCACCCCACCATGCAGTACATTGTCCCTTCTGCCCAGATCCCCCAACCTCTTTTCCTCTTTCTGCTCTGGAACCTTCTCTTCCCCATGTTGTTCTGAGTACACTGTCCCTCCTGCCTTGGGCCCTTTTCCCCTCCAGTGCCCTAGGGCCATGTCCCTTCATTTCTCCCCACACTCTGTCCCCTTTTTTGCCCTGGACTGGAACCCTCCCTTGTCTCTTCTGCCCTGGCCCCTCCCCTGATGCTAGGAGCTGCACCCCCTAGCATACTATTCCCTACACCCTAAGGCCATGTGCCCTTTCCCCCTCCCCCCATGTTCTGTCTCCTCTGCCTCAGGGCCACGAGTCCCTCCTCAAACCAATCTACCTCATCTCAGCAGCTATGGGTCCTTGGCACCCCCCTCTGCACCACAGCGGGGCTATTATCTCTTCCCCAGCAGCTGTTGTCCTCCATCATAGAGCCCTCTAGCCCAGGGCCCTAAGCCCCTCTCCTTGTGCCCTGTCTCTCCTGCTGCAGTGACATGAGCCTCCCCCCCACCTTGCGCAGATCCACTCCACTTGGGAGCTATGAGCCAGTGGGCTCATAGCCATCTGCCCTCTGCTTTGGAGCTGCGGTGCTGCACGAACCCCTCTCTGACCCCAAGCCATAGGCCCTTCCCCTCCACTCAGGCTGTGGACCTTTCTCTGGGTATCCCTCTCACTTCTCCTTACTCTTCTCTGTGGCCGTAAGTGCTACCCTAGTGTCCCATCGCCTCTGCTCTGAGGCCATAAGTCTCTCTGTGACAGGCCCTGACATGCTCTTCCCCCAGGTGCCCCATCTCCTTTGTCCTGGCAGCTGTAGGCTCCGTCTGTATCTGTGTAGTGCCCCATCCCTTCCACCCCAGGGCTATGGGCCTTTCCTCTGTGATGCCCAGTCCCCTACATCTTGGGGATTCAGGTCCTTCCTCTGCTCTGGAAAGTCTGCTCCTCTCTCTAACATCCCCTTTTGCAGAGTTCTCTGCCCCTTGACTGTTTTTTCTCCAGAATGACTACATCTGTTGTCTTCACTGATCTGCATCATACAGCCGGGGTGAGGTAAGGGGCTGTTTCATTGAAGAGCTCCTGTAGCCTGGCTAGTAACTTCCTTCTCTGCAGCTGCATGGTGGTAGAGGACCAAAGAAGCTGCAGAGAGCAGCCCATTTCCTATTGCACAGAGGAACTGGGGGAGACATCCACCAAAGGAGAACTGTGGGGAGGGGGCAGGCAGAGACTGCCTTGCTCCAGAGAGCAGCGGGATGAGGAGGGGGAGAGACAAGAGTCCTGTGTTCTTCTGATGGGATCCCCATATTATCTCTAAGGGGAAATGAATTTTGCCAGTTAGTTGCTGCCCTCAGGTTCCTGGCATGTTACCAGGTGACCCTTAAAGTTGGTAGAGTTTGGTCTTTTGCTAGTAATTTCTGTGATTTCTAGGGCTTCCTTCTCGGCAGTCGAGCATCTTAACCACTCAGCCACCACACTGAAAGGCCGCCTCCCATTCACCCAGCAATAAAATGGGTGCCTAACCCATCTGACTGGGGCAGTCAAAGGCAGTTGGACATGATGCTGGCTATATCCCTCCGTTGTGTACCACTGGCTACAAACATGTCTTTACCATGTCAGCCCGATGAGCTATTGGCTTGGAAGAACTTTGAACTTTTGACTTCTGTGGAGGTAGGTGCTGTAGGAAGTAGAGTCAGATTAGTGGTCATCTGTCTGGGGAGAACAGCAACGCCCGAATCACCTCAGTTCCAACCAATGTTGCTGCAGGAGCCAACTGTTGAAAGAGGCTGGTGCCCATTCATCTAGGAGCCTTCCCATAAGAACTGAGGACAGTTCCAGGCCAGGCTTCCTGGAGTCCACACCTTTGGGGAAAATTATTTTTCATACTCATTGGTGTTACAGTGCTGTCTAAAGATCACAGTCCAGACTGAGATAGGCACTATACAAATGTGCAGTGACTGTGCCCCAAAGAGCTTACAATCTAAATAGCCCAGACAGACAAAGGGTGAGGGGGAAGCAGGCCCAGAGAGGGGAAGGGACTTGTCCAGTCTCACAGCCATTCAGTGGCAGAAATGGGTGTCTTGACTTCAGGTGTCTTGACTCCTAGTCCATTGTTATCTGGACCATGCTGTCCTCAGTGAAGGCAGGCCTCTTCTCCTAGGTCAAAATGACCAAAGATTCAGCACTAAGGTCCCTGGGCCTGTGGCAGGGAGAGGGGGCTGAACTACTATGTAGAATAATAAAATGTACATAGGGTGCCTTGAGAAAGCAATGTTGGTTCTGTGGGGAGCCTGTTACTTTGCTTCTGATTTGATTAATAGTATTTTGGGGTGAGAGCCCCCAGATGTTGTGTTCAGTCATGTCACATGCTTCTGATTCAAGGCATAAAACACTGCCTAACACAGGGGATTAATAGGAAGTTTCCTCGATGGGCAATTTATTCTATAATTGTCCATTTCTGGGTTTTCTTATCCCTTCCTCTGAAGCAGCTGCTGGGGAGACAAAATTGAGCTCGATAGAGCCATGGTCTGACAATTCCTGGGTTCTTATGAATGCAACGTCTGGTTCTGGGACTCTGTCCTGGGTTTCAAACCCCTCCATGAGGCTGGCCTTTCCTACCTGGGAGATTGACTCTCCTTCTCAACTGTGATCCCCAAGATAGCCTTTGGGGCTGGGGAATTGAGTGTAAGAGACAGAACTTTCAGGAGCTGGGCCTATACTATCATGTGGTCTGCTCAACTGCTTTCTCTTTCCCTAGCCTGCCCCACTGCTTTTGCTGTCTCATGGCCTGTCTCACCCCTCTAGTGTCCCTTGGATTGCCCCAATCCCTCTGCCAGTCTGCAGCCCACCACCTCCCCTATGTTATCTTTGTATCACATCAATCAGAGTGTGGATTTAACAATTATATGCTTTTTATTCAAACATTACATAACACAGAAACCAGAAGATGCAGACTGCCTCTCTCTGATCTGCCCCTTGCAGTCAAGAGCCCCATCTTCTAAAATGGAGGAGGATCTTTGGTTTCACCCCATGTCATTGCATGAAAGCTGTTCTACACATCCTCCCCTTCTCCAAAATTAAAATGTTTGTGAAGCTCTGGATGTGTGAGCTACAGGTCTCCCATCACAGCCTTCCCTTTGAAGTAGTACTGTGTCTAGTCCATCTTTTGCGGTCTCTGTAGACTTTTTTGTAGGGCAGGAAATGTCAAATATTGCAGTGTGGCCATGTTCTTGTTCATGTTCAGCTGCCCTTTTCCATTCCAACCCAGGAGCAGTTCTTTCATATCTTTAGTTTTAGCAGACAAATTTTCTATGAATTTTCCCAAGAAAGTCATACCTAAGATCCTCCATAAGTCCTTTCTTTCTGAAACTGTATTTCACTGTAGGCTGGGCCATGTGTGTTCAAAGATGTTTGCTGCAAGTCTGGCTCTCTGACTGCTTTGGAGAATTCTTTACTGGTCACTATTGCTCCTCTGGAAGCAACTTCTGCAAGGCTCGATCGAACCTGTTCCCAGCTGTCTGGTGGAGGAGTTTTAGTTCCTCAGGGTCCAAGTGCCTCTGGAGCCATAGGTGCCAACTCCATGGGTACTCCGGGGCTGGAGCACCCACGGGGAAAAATTGCACCCCCGCCCCACCCCAGCTCGCCTCCATCTCCTCCCCTGAGCACGCCACTGGGTCCTGCTTCTCCCCCCTCCCTCCCAGTGCTTGTGCCACAAAACAGCTGTTTTGCGTGGCAAGCCTGGGAGGGAGGGGGTAGGAGGCGGGGCTGGGGTGGGGATTTGGAGAGGGATCCAATAGGGGCAGAGTTGGGGCGGGGCACGAGCACCCACTGGCACTGACAAAAGTTGGCGCCTGTGTCCGGAGCAGCGGGACTGCATTCCGGATGTTGCTCCTGCTTTCTGTCTCCCTGGGTGAGAAGGGGGGAAGTGTATTTCTTGGAAAAGGCTTCGTGCCAAGAAGCTGCTTCCGACTTCTGTGTGTCTCCTTTCGGTTGAAATTCAGACATTCACTTGGTCTCATTTGTGGATTCAGTGGCACTTAGCTCACTGGACTCTGGACAGCCACTCTCCCAGTTCTGTTTAGTTTGCAGTGGCATGCACTTCCCTGTTTACCAGCACCTGTGACCGTTAGTGTAGGGAATCTTCACTGGCACTATCACTGGACGCCTTAGCTGCATTGCCTGGCAAAATGGTTGTATTTGTGGCAACTCTGCACCTTTTCCTTAATGCCAGACAATGTTTATGCCTATTCACTTCCACATCTCCCAGAGGAGCCCCAAGCCCACCAGAGCCCCAAGACTCCCCCCCAGCCATGCAGCCAGAGGGGCCCTGAGCCAACTGAAGCCCCGAGACACCCCCCGAAACCTCCACCCCTCAGCCAGAGGAGCCCCGAGCTGGCCTAATCCTGAGACACCTCCGCCACCTGCCCGGAGGAGCCCCCAACCAGCTGAAGCCCCGAGCTTCCCTGCCCAGGCCAGCTGCAGCCTCCCCTCCCCAAAAGCATGTCTCTCTCTTCTCCAGAAGAAGCTTTTGCTATGCCCCATGCAGGTTCCTGGGTGGCTGAGGAGGTGGTAGCACATACTGCCTCCTCAACTGCCCCAGAACCTGCATGGGACATAATAAATTGAAAACTTCCCCCCCCAAAAAACCCTGCAACTGAGGGTCTGGTGGCCACAGCAGCACCAGGGAAGGCTGAGCCTCCCCTGGCCTATACCAGCTGCCCATGGTTGCTAGGCAACTGAGCCAGGAGGCAGCTTAGTTCTAACATCCCTCCACTGAAGGACTCTGTTTTCAGTTGCTTATAACTTTGCCAAACTTTAGTTTTACATGCTGGGCGTCTGCCTCAAGGTGAATTGTTTTGGAAAGTTTCAACCAGAATGGTTCAGCCATTTCCAAGAATGAAGTTAAGGAAATGGAGCCAGAGAATGCTTCTGGCTATTGTCACCACATTCGGAAGCCTCCTGGACTCTGGCCAGAGGAAGTGGGTGGATTGCTTGGCCAGAGAGCATGGGGCAGCCCACCCTGTGTGTTCTGTGCTCCAGGAGGTGAAGGCATCCTTGCTTCCTGCTTCTCTCAAGTGGGCTCTGTGGGAGGGTGCTCCTTGGCCCTCTGGAACTCATCATTGGGCCCCTGCCCTATAAGCCTCCCCAACCACACCCCACCCCATGCTATCTGAGCAGGTGGAACAACTTCCAGCCAATCTGCCTCCAAACCATACCTAGGGAACATCTGTACACAGTTGTGCTTCACACCTTCCATTTCCTCACTCTCATGTCCCATGTGCTCTAAGGGGGAGGGCCTTTAATTATGGAGGGGCATGTCCCCAGGATGTCAAATACCCATACCTGTTGGCACCTGTGGAGGGTGGGGAAGCCTGGTGGGTCAGTCTGTACTCCACTCTAGTTCCACAGCCTGCCAGAGATATTAGTTGGCAGCTCCACGGAGCCAGGAACACAGGCATGTGGGTGGAGATGGAACTGCTGGTTGTAGTGGAGCCCTTGGAGGTAGCAGAGGAAGGCATGCAGCATGCTCCATGCCCAGGCTATGTGCATAGAAGGCATGTATTATTTGAAGTAGTGGGGTCAGGGATGTGCCAAATGAACAAACAGCAGCAGGAATGGGTCAAAGGTTGAAAGTCAGGGATGCAGTGGGGGATATTGAGTGAAGAACCCTGACAGCACCCACTGTTCCTCAGAGGGGTCTAGAGGCTCAATGGATGAAGCCTGGAGGAATTCTGCCTGGAGGCGTGATCATAGGAGGGAATGGAAATAGGCCCCACAGTTACAGAGCACCTACCCACACAGCTTCCTTCTCCTAGAATGGTGGATGGCCATCTTGACCAGCCCCAGGAGGAAGTTGATGAGGCAGTCTCACAGCTTTGTAGGGGCATGGATGGGGTTCTCATTGATCAGGAGGTGCAGGGAAAAGTGCAGCCAGAATATCAGTAAGAGAGAACCTTACTGGGGCTGCAACCTGATGCCCCCTACATAGATGTGTGCAAGGATCTCCCTCTTTCTGCTAAAGGGACAAGTGCCAGGGAAATCATGAACTGCATCAGGTGACATGCCCATGCTTACGGTCCCATGGAGCAATCACCAGCTAATGCCCCTTGTGGGCCAATTGAACCAGAGTTCTTTGCCCTCCTTTGGTGGCAACAGGTCCTGCCACTTGCTGTTGGGGTCAGCCATGGGGATGAGGAAGTGGATGGTGTGAAGCATGAGTACAGATGGATGTTCTTTAGGTGCAATTTGGAGGTGGCTTGGCTGGATGTCATGCAGCCAGCTCAGGTGGCATGTTGGGTGGGCAGCTGGAGAGGCTTGCAGGGCAAGGTTCCGATGGCAAATTCTGGAAGGCAAAGGATGCAGATGGGTGGGAAGCTTCCTGCCTCAGGATCCAATCAAGAAGCAAAGCTGCCCCCACCTCCTGGAGCACATAACGGGACACGCAGGATGGACAACCCTATATGTTGGCCAAGCATCATGGGGTTCACCCAGGCCCTCTGGCCATAGTCCAGGAGGTTTCAGATTCTGGTGGCACCAGCCAGGACCATCCTCCAGTGCACCAAGGGAGACTCCAGCACCTGCACACAGAGATGGCAGTTGTGTAGCAGTGGTTCCATTACGAGGTCTTCCGCCTTGGTGGCCAATATGGACCTAGTCACAGGATCTAGCTTCCAGGTCCTGAGGGCATCCTGATAAATGACCAGCAGCTCAGAGAGCTCTCAGGGTGTTACACATGAGACATCTCCCCTACCAAATTCATGGTCCATTTTGGTCAATTTAACAGCCATAGGATTTTAAAAATTGTAAATGTAATTACTTCAGCTATTTACTTCTGAAATTTCACGGTGTTGTAATTATAGAAGTCCTGACCCAAACAGGAGTTGTGGGGGGTCATGCGGTTATTGTAGGGGGAGTCACAGTACTATTACCTTTACTTCTGCACTGCTGCTGATGGTGATGCTGCCTCCAGAGCTGGGCAGCTGGAGGGCAGTAGCTGCGGGCTGGGAGCCCAGCTCTGAAGGCAGAGTCACCGCCTATGGCAGCACAGAAGTAAGGTGGCATGGTATGGTATTGCCACCCATACTTCTGCATTGCTGCTGGCGGTGCTGCCTTCAGAGCTGGGCACCTGGCCACTAGCTGCAGCTTTCCGGTCGCCCAGCTCTGAAGGCAGCGCAGAAATAAGGGTGGCAATACCACAACTTCCTTTTGGGTCAGGACCTCCAATTTGAGAAATACTGGTCTCCCCCCTGAAATCTATATAGTATAGAGTAAAAGCACACAAAAGACCAGATTTCATGGTCTGTGATGCGTTTTTCATGGCCGTGAATTTGGTAGGGCCCTACTCGTGGAAAAAGAAGAGCTGACAGCTGTATTGGAGAACGTGGAGGAAGACGTGCCAGCACACTCCATGCTGGACTACGTGCATGGAAGGCGCATACCTATTGTGGTTACCTGGAGATGGTGGGCTTAAGCCTGCCCAATACTAAAGGCCCTCCGCCTCAACTGAGGGGGAGGAACCATTGAATCCAAGCCCCAAGTAAATACCGTGGACAACAAACGGAAAAAAAAAAAGGGTGGGGGGGTGGTAGGAGTGAAGACAAAAGGGGGAAAAAAAGATCAGGGAACTAGAAAGGGGCACTGAGCTGAAAACCCCCAACTCCTCAAAAGGTGTCTAAGGAATCACTGGACACTGCCAAGAAGAACTCTTCCCAGAGGCATCACTTCACGAGGGAACAGAAATAGGCCCCACAGTTGCAAAGCACCCACCCATCCAACTTCCTCCTCCTGGAGTAATGGATGGCCAAAACTTGGTCAGCGCCAGGAGGAGGTTGATGAGGAAGTCTTGCAATTTTGTGGGGTCATAGATGGCGTGTCCATAAATCAGGGTATGCAGGGAGAATTGCAGCCAGAACTTCACTAAGACCTCCTGGAGGAGCCAGAAAAGGGGCTGCTACGTGATGCATCCCACATAGATATGTGTAAGGGTCTCCCTCTCGCTGCAAAAAGGACAGCTGTCAGGGGAGTTCCTGAACTGTGCTGGGTACACACCAATGATCATATTAAAAATGTACTGTTTGTTGTCTCTATTTACTGAACCTAAAGAATAGAGACAACAGAAACACAAATAAGGTGCTTTGCACATTCTTGTCTTTTTTCTTGTGGTTTTTTGCCTTTTTTTAAAAAAAAAAGAGTTGCTAGAGAGTAAGTCTGTTTTGAAAAGTGTATTAACAAACATATAAATATCACTTTTCACAGCAGACTTACTCAGTCCGGCAAACCTGGGGACAAATTAAGCCCTGGATGGGGAGGTGGGTATGGAGGCAGTGGGGGCCAGTGGCAGCGGGGCACTGGGGGAAGCACCCGGGCCCAAACCACACGGCCAGGGAACGGAACCTGAAGCCCCACAGCTGGAGCCTGCCACCCACAACCCAAGGTCTGAAGGTGACCCCACTGACCCCAGGAAGGTGAGGAACTCACTGGCTGCCT
Source organism: Eretmochelys imbricata (assembly GCF_965152235.1). Taxonomy (NCBI): domain Eukaryota; kingdom Metazoa; phylum Chordata; order Testudines; family Cheloniidae; genus Eretmochelys; species Eretmochelys imbricata. The sequence goes on along the minus strand of NC_135580.1, from coordinate 61,139,103 downwards.
GCTCTTCCAGCTTGTGTCTCTCCAGAGGGGGGCAGGGTCCAACCACTACTGATTGCCTCAGAGGAGGGGCCAATGCTTTGCAACATCCCCACCCCCCTAAATCTTCGCCCAGGAGGCTGTGGCCACAAGAAAAAACCCCTGGTGGCCGCATTTGAGAAACACTGGATTAAACTGTAATAAGTCACCAGGACCAAATGGGAACTGCATTCCCATAAGGAACTCAAATATGAAATTGCAGAACTATTAACTGTCATATGTAACCTAGCACTTAAATCAGCTTCTGTACCAGACGACTGGAGGATAGCTAATGTGACACCAATTTTTTAAAAAGACTCCAGAGGAAATCACAGCAATTACAGGACAGTAAGCTTAGCTTCAGTAACAGGCAAATTGACTGAAACTACAGTAAAGGACAGAATGATCAGATACATAGATGAACATGATTGGGGGGTCGGGGGGGAAGTCAACATGGCTTTTGTAAAAGGAAATCATGCTTCACTACTCTATTAGAATTCTTTGAGGGGGGCGTCAACCAACAGGTGGACAAGGGTGATCCAGTGGCTATAGTGTACTTGGACTTTCAGAAAGCCTTGATAAGGTCCCTCACCCAAGGCTCTTAAGCAAAGTAAGCAGTCATGGGATAAGAGAGATGGGCCTCTCCTGGATCAGTAACTAATTAAAAGATATGAAATAAAGTGTGGGAATGAATGGTCAGTTTTCACAATGGAGAGAAGGAAATAGTGGTATCGCCAGGGATCTGTACTGGGACCTGGGCTGTTCAGCATACTCAAATGATCTGAAAAAGGGGTAAACAATGAGGTGGCAAAGTTTGCAGATGATGTAAATTTAACTGTCTGGAGTAATTCTGCAGCAGACTGAAGAGTTTACAAAGCGTTCTCACAAAACTGGGTGACTGGGCAACAAAATGGTAAATGAAATATGGTGTTAATAAATGGAAAGTAATGCACATGAAAAAACATAATCCCAACTAAAACAAAATGATGGGGCTCTAAATTAGCTGTTACCACTCAAGAAAGATCTTGGAGTCATTGTGGGTAGTTCACTGAAAACATCCACTCAATGTGCAGCGGCAGTCAAAAAAAGCTAACAATGGTAAGAACTAAGGCTGCCAAGAGATTAAAAAAAATTAATCACAATTAATTGCACTGTTATTCTATTATTGTTTACTATATAGTGTGCCAAAGTTCCTCCTCTACCTTGGTGGGTCTTGCGCTTATTGGCAGATTTGCTTGCCTTGGAGCTTCACAGCAGCCCTCAGTTTGGCCATTTTCATGAACCCACAGTCCAGGTCAACTCCTGTGTCTGACCAGGAGTTGGGAGGTTTGGGGGGAACCCAGGCCCGCCCTCTACTCTGGGTTCCAGCCCAGGGCCCTGTGGAATGCAGCTGTTTAGAGTGCCTCCTGGAACAGGTGTGCAACAGCTACAACTCCCTGGGCTACTTCCAACACCTTCTTCATCCTCACCATAGGACCTTCCTCCTGGTGTCTGATGCTTGTACTCCTCAGTTCTCCAACAGTCTGCATTCTCACGCTTGGCTCCTAGCGCTTCTTGCTCCCAGCTCCTTACCTGCACACCACAAACTGAAGTGAGCTCCTTTTTAAACCCAGGTGCCCTGATTAGCCTGCCTTAATTGATTCTAGCATCTTCTTGATTGGCTGCAGGTGTTCTAATCAGCCTGTCTGTCTTAATTGTCCCCAGAAGGTTCCTGATTGTTCTGGAAACTTCCCTGTTACCTTACCCAGGGAAAAGGGACCTACTTAACCTGGGGCTAATATATCTGCCTTCTATTAATCTCCTGTAGCCATCTGGCCCGACCCTATCACAATAGATATAGATGAATAAATATAATTTGCGTGTTTTCCACATTTTCAAATATATTGATTTCAATTACAACAGAATACAAAGTGTACAGTGCTCACTTTATATTTATTTTTATTATAAATATTTGTATTTATAGAAATTATATTTTTAAATTCACTTAATAGAAGTACTGTAGTGCAATCTCTTTATCATGAAAGTTGAACTTACAAATGTGGAATTATGTACAAAAAATGCATTAAAAATAAAATAATGTAAAACTTTAGAGCCTACAAGTCCATTCAGTTCTACTTCTTGTTCAGCCAATCGCCCAGACAAACAAGTTTGTTTACATTTGCAGGTGATAATGCTGCCCACTTCTTATTTACAATGTCACCTGCAAGTGAGAACAGGCGTTTGCATGGCACTGTTGTAGCCAGTGTTGCAAGATATTTACGTGGCAGATGCGCTAAAAATTCATATGTCCCTTCATGCTTCAACCATCTTTCTAGATGACATGTGCCCATGCTGATGATGCATTCTGCTCGATAACAATCCAAAGCAGTGCAGACCAATGCATGTTCATTTTCATTAGCTGAGTCAGATGCCAGGAGCAGAAGGTTGATTTTCTTTTTTGGTGGTTTGGGTTCTGTAGTTTCCGCATTGGAGTGTTGCTCTTTTAAGACTTCTGAAAGCATGCTACACAACCCATCCCAATCAGATTTTGGAAGACACTTCAGATTCTTAAATCTTGGGTTGAGCGCTGTAGCTATTTTTAGAAATCTCATATTGCTACCTTCTTTACATTTCGTCAAATCTGCAGTGAAAATGTTCTTAAAATGAACGTGTGCTGGGTTATCATCCAAGACTGCTATAACATGAAATATATGGCAGAACGCAGGTCACACACAGAGCAGGAGACATACAATTCTCCCCCAAGGAGTTCAGTCACAAATTTAATTAATGCATTATTTTTTTTAACAAGCATCATCAGCATGGAAGCATGTCCTTTGGAATGGTGGCCAAAGCATGAAAGGGCATACAAATGTTTAGCATATCTGGCACACAAATACCTTGCAATGTTGGCTACAAAAGTGCCATGCAAACATCTGTTCTCACTTTCAGGTGACATTGTAAATAAAAAGTGAGCAGCATTCTTTCCTGTAAATGTAAACAAACTTGTTTCTCTTAGCGACTGGCTGAACAAGAAGTAGGACTGAGTGGACTTATAGGCTCTAAAGTTTTACTTTGTTTTGAGTGCAGTTATGTTAAAAAAAATCTACATTTGTAAGTTGCGATTTTACGATAAAGAGATTGCACTACAGCACTTGTTTGAGATGAACAAAAGAAATAGTATTTTTCAATTAATCATTTTTACAGTGCAAATATTTGTAATAAAAATAATGAGTACTGTACATTTTGTATTCTGTGTTTCAATTGAAATCAATATATTTGAAAATGTAGAAAAACATCCTAAATATTAATAAATTTCAATTGGTATTCTATTGTTTAACAGCGCGACTGATTTTTTTGAGTTAATTGCAATTAATTTTTTTGAGTTAATTGCGTGAGTTAACTGCGATTAATCGACAGCCCTAGTAGGAACCACTAGGAAAGAGATAGGTAATAAAAACAGTAAATATCATAATACCTCTCTATAAATTCATGATACACCCACACCTTGAATACTGCATGCAGTTCTGATCACCCCTTCTCAAATCAGGTATATTAGAAATGGAAAAGGTACAGAAAAGGGCAACAAAAATTATTATGCGTCTGGAGCAGCTTCCATATGAGGAGAGATTAAAAAGACTGGGACTGTTCAGCTTGGAAAAGAGACGACTAAGCGGGGGAATGTGAGAGAGGTCTGTGTAATCATGAATAGAGTGGAGAAAGGGAATAAGAAAGTTATTTACCCCTTCACATAACACAAGAACCGGGGTCACCCAATGAAATTAGTAAGAAGCAGGTTTAAAAGATAAGGAAGTAAAGTACTTCATATAATGCATGGTTAACCTGTGGAACTCATTGCCAGGAGATGTCATGAAAGCCAAAAGTATAACTGCCAGATGCTGGGACTGAATGACAGTGTGGAACACTTGATAATTGCCCTATCCTGTTCACTCCCTTTGAAGCATCTGGCATTGGCCACTGTCAGAAGACAGGATACTGGGCTAGATGGACCATTGGTTTGACACAGTATGGCCATGCTTATGTTCTTAAATAAAAATAATAATAATAAAAAAAACACCTCTACTCCTACTCAGGATTTCCCTGTTTATGAATTTCAGGATTCCATTAGTCCTTTTGGCCACAATGTTACACTGGGAGCTCATGTTCAGCTGATTATCCATCAGAGCCCCAATTCTTTTCCAGAGTCACTGCTTCCCTGGGTCAACTAGTTTCCCTGTAAGTATGACCTACATTCTTTGTTCCTAGTGTATACATTTACATTTGGCCATATTAGAATACCTATTATTTGCTTGTCCCTAGTTTTCCAAATGATCCAGATCACTCTGTATCATTGATCTGTCTTCCCCCAATTTTTGGGTCATCTGCAAACTTTCAGTGATGATTTCTTCCAGGTCATTAATAAAAATGTTAATGAGTGTAGGGCCATTTAACTTGTCCCTACCTCTGCTGGGCATAGATTTCTCCTTTGCTTCCTTTATCAATTTTTTTATAATTCCTACCTTCTGATTGATCATTACCAACTTCCCCTTCTATTTCTTATATATAATTTTTTATAGCTGCCTTCTCTTCCATCTAAGCCAGGTTGTTTTTTAACCCAATACAGTCTGGTTCCTCAACTGTGCGATTGTAGTTTTTGGGTAATCTGTAAAATGGGATACTACTCCCTCACCTCACACAGGTAAAGATAAATTAATGTTTGTGAAGCACTCAGATACTACAGTGATGAACGCCACAGAAAAGCTCATGAGCAGGGTTTGAGTAGTATGCAGTAAATACGGCAAGGGACCATGCACTGAACAATAAGGATACAACAAACTATTGAATAGCTCCTCATTAAATAAGTGTTCACATACTATTTTTTCCACAGGCGTCTTGCCTCATTCAGAGCACAGGGTAGATGAATAGTTCATTTAAAGACTGTATCATAATGCTTAGGTACAACTGGGGGGAAGGGTGGAAAGAGGGGGAAGAGGAGGAGATGAAGGCTGCATGAGCAACCTTCATTTTGGCATTTCCTGACTTCAGTGCTTGACTTCACAACTTTTACATTTTTTTTAACTTGTGTGTGTGTGTGTAATAAATATCTAGGGTCTCTGCACCAGCTACAGTTACTAACAGGACCTCTTTCCTAGCATTACTTATTGTATTTCCATCCACTGTAGTCATATAAAAGAACCACTTCTTTTTGAAACGCTTCCAAGATTCCCCCACTTTTTTTGGCCTCCAAACCTTAATTCTGGGGCTGGTTTCAGCCATCCATCCATCCATCCTGGCTGTGTACATGTCAAATCCCGCTGCTCCTGGTACCACATGTTGTTCTTTGTATTACAGTGATGAGAGCTTGCAGTTAACTATTTTTATTCAAGTATTCTATGACCTAGAAAGCAGAGACTGATGAATTCTGCAGCCTGCTAGTATCTGTTCTGCTTCTTGTAGTCTTGAGCATCATCTGGCCCCTCTGCTACCCCATGGTGCAACCCACCACCAGTGTTGCCCCCTCCCATGATAATAAATCTTGCAATATTTGGTGTTTTTAAAGCCCTACCTCTTGGAGTCCTGTGATTATATGAGAATCTCAGCTTTTAGTTAAAAACTAGTACATTTCTAGCCCTCCTGCATGTGGAGAAGTGCTTGAAAACCTGAAGACTTGGAAGCCAGAAGGCAAAGAAAAAGAGCCCATGTGTATTGTTTTATTTTTAAGTCTCTCTCTCTTTTTTTTTTTTAAGCCCAGCTCCTGATTTTTGTAGCTTAACTCATCGTTTTTGAATAAGTGGGATTGGTGATGCTTCCCCCAGCCTGCTATCCCCCAGCCTGCTCTGCCCCCTTTGTTTTCCAGGGGCCTGCTTCTGTCCCTGTGCCAACACACACCACACCCTGCTTCCCTCCCTGCCTTCTCACCTATCCTATGCCCCAACATACCTCCTCTGTCTCAAATGGAAGAAAGGGGACATTGATAGTAACACATTAACCAGAAGTTAGGAATTGTAAAAAACTGAAAAGGGAAGCCAAGGGGACACAAGGAGAAACCTTTGGCCAGTAGAGTTAAAGACATTGGGGGGGGGGGAAGAATCCTGACAATGGTATTGGTCCATTACTAGATGGAAATAGTAGAATTAGCAATTATAAGGAAGAAAAGGCAGAGGTGTTGATTAAATATTTCTGTTCTGTATTTGGGGTAAAACAAACATGGCAGTTTTATATGGCGATGACATTATATTCTTTCCTTTCCACTAGTATCTCTGGAGGATGCTAAACAAAAGCTACTAATATTACACATTTTTAAATCAGCAGGTCCATATGACTTGCATCCAAGCATTTTAAAAAAAGCTTTCTGAGGAGCTCACTGGACCGTTAATGTTGATTTTCAATAAGTCTTGGAACACTGAGGAAGTTCCAGAAGACAGGAAGAAAACTAATGTCATGCCAATATTTAAAAAGGTTAAACGGGATGACACAAGTAGTTCTAAGCCTGTCTGCCTAACATTGATAGCAGGCAAGATAATGGAGCAGCTGATATGGAACTCGATTAATAATGAACAAAAGGAGGATAATGTAATTAATGCAAATCAACACGAGTTTATGGGAAATAGATCCTGTCAAAACTAACTTGATGTCATTTTTGATGAGACTGCAAGTTTGGTTGATAAAGGTAATAGTTGATGTAATAGACTTAGACTGCCATAAGGCATTTGACTTGAAACCACACAGTAAAATTCACATGGCACATATTAAATGGATTAAAACTGGCTAACTGATAGGTGTCAAAATGTAACTGTGAACGGGGAATAGTCATCAAGCGTGTCTGTTTTCAGTGGGGTCCCGCAGGGATCAGTTCTTGGCCCAATGCGATGTAACATTTTCATCAGTGACATGGAACAAAAGCAAAATCATCACTGATAAAGTTTGCAAATGAGAAAATTTGGAGAAGTGGTAAATAATGAAAAGGACAGGGTGGTCGCTCTGCTGAGAAGAGCATTGGGGGAGGGGAGCCGGGGGCGGCCTTGCTGAGGAGAGGGACCTAGGGGACCAGAGGGGTCTGGGGTGGTGGCCCTGCTGAGGAGAGGGTCCCAAGGAATATTGTGAAGCAATTTAGAAACTCCCAGCAGAGGGCCCCTACCACTGCCTGACAAGCAAAAACATAATTTAAAAAAATTAATGGGCCACAATGAGGGGAGGAAAACCTAGAAGAGGGAGGCTCTGGGGAGGAAGGAGACTGCCAGGTTATGAAGGGACAGGATTAAGGTCAAGTAGGTGACCCATGGGCAGCCCTAATGTGCAAGCTTGTCCAGGGGATGAGGGTAGGCTGGTTGGGGGCATAGGAGACCAGGGCAGGCATAGAAGGGGGACTATGCAAGGCTGATTCTTTTCCCTACATAGTAACCTTAAATACTGAAATCCCCACCTGCTTCCCCTGGGTGGAACATGGAGAGAGCCACTGCCCCAAACAGCATCCCTCTCATAGACTTGCCCTGCTATTGTTTGGGAATTCACATAAATCCTTGCGCTTCTTCTCACTCTTACTGAGATGTTTGCCTCAGTAACACCCCATGGCAGCATAGTCTACAAGTTATTTATAGTCCATGCAAAAAATAAAACACAAAAAAACCACAGATTTCCTTTTGTCAGTTTTAAATGTGCTGCTTTTTCATTTCATCCAAAGCTTTGTCTTTTGAGACAGGTCAAATAGGCCTTCTCTGGACTCTCCTTTATTGCACAGGTCTCTGCAGTGCTCTCTCACAGATGAAGTAATTCTAGTTTTTATCTTCATACGCAGGGGCCTGGTCCTGTCATGACCATACCCTCCTGATGCCTCACCACTTTTGCTTCCTGTGTCTGAACTTTGACTCAGAGGTTCACAGATTCCAAGGTCTGAAGGTCTGGAGGGGCCATCTACTCTGATGCAAGCCAGAGATTCTACCCTGCAATTTCTACATCAAGCTGAAATCTGTCACCAACCAGAGGTGCAGGTACACAGCTGCAGTGCTGGGAGGGAATTCCATTGCTAAATCGGTTGTCCCAGTTTCTCTCCCCAGCCAAAGTCAGAGGAAAACACCTGCTCCCAGCCCTGTAGCACAGAAGAACCACTCGAGCTGCAGTAGCTTCTTTATTCCTGGAGAATTTCAGAGGCTCTTCCTGCAGGACGTTCCCCTGTACACACCAGTCCTCTCTCTAAGCACAGGTTCCTCCACTGGCTGCCTGGCCAATATCCTGCTCAGACCAAACTGAGTCCTCCCCTGAGCTCATGGTCACTTGAGATCAGTCAGATGCAACAGACCCGCCATTGTGATTCTCCCACTCACTTCACAGCAGCCAAACTTCACTAGCCTCTTCATCCTTCACCTGGTCTGCAGGCTGGCCAGGACTCAGTGCCTGGCTGTGTGTGCACCACCATGCCTGCCATTAGCACATGCTCCTTGCTGGTATGGGAAGTACTAGCCTCTTTCACGGAGGCTCCTCTGCTCTGTAAACCTGGTTTTGACGTAGCCTGGAAAGTAGGCCAGTAAGAGCGAACTGCAGCCGACTGCAGTTCTCTCAGGGGACGCTCTGTGCTTGTGCATCTAGAGGAAGGCATGTGCATTAATAGATCCGCTTCTCTCTGGGGGTTACCACATGCAAGAGGAGACTTATGTAATGGTGCAAAGGGTTGCTTTTCGTTTGCTCTCTAATTACAGAAGCTCCTTTACCCTCCAAATTTCACAACAGAAATAATCTGACTTATCATACAGCACCCAACATTGCTGCTGCAATCTCCTTTGCAGCCAGCAGCCTGGCAGGGAGAGCATGTCAGCACTGGCTGGCACAAGAGATGAACAAGGCCTGACCGTGCCACAGTAAGGACAGTGCTCTAGAGCAGGGAATTCCCTGCTGAGAGGACAGCTTGGTGATCTAAAACAGGTGTTTACCCAGTGGGAAACTAGTGAGGTGTTAGGACATCCAGTTTCCAGCAGAGAAAGTATGTTCTTGCACAGAAGACTCCCTGTCACAATAGTGCTGACCTGGCAGATTTCCTCCCAAGGAGGTGTGTACAGCTTCTAGTCTAAACAGGTTCTTATATCATGCCCATCACCATGGTATCTGAGCACCTTCCAACTGTGCATTAAGGGATGCAACTAAACAGTCATCAGATGTGGTTCTCTCCTTATTTTCTCTCTGCAGGGGAAAGTTACCTGTGGATTTTTTATTAATATTATTAAACAAGTATTAATCCCTGTCCTTTGTGATGCAATTATAGAAGGCAGGTGGAAGGAGTGTGACTTGCACTTGCAATGGAAGGTGATGAGGTTTGCAGGGGGAATTCATTCCAGTGTGTGACCAGTCCCAGAGAAAGCTCTGTCCCCTGCTCAGACAAGTCTTGCCTTGCGGAGGTGGGAGCTGAGGAGTGGTGCTGCAACCATGGTGCTCTGCCTGGAGCTTTAGGGGATCCGTAAAGTAACCTGGCCACAGGCTTTGGAACACCTTGAGAAGGGGGACCGATATCTTGATTTTGACAAGATACCCGATGGCAGGCCAGTGGAGAGAGCAAAGGGCAGGTCTGATGCGCTTGCAGAAACCTGTGTTGCTGAGGAGACACATTGCAGCATTCTATACAAGCTGGAGTTTCCTGACAGCTTGTGGCTTCATGTCCAGGTGTATCACATTGCTACAGCCAGCCAGGAGGTAGCAAAGGCATTACTGAGGCCAGATCCCCATCCACTAGGCTGGGACAGGAGCACTTTGCTAGCCAGAGATGGCAGGATGTTACTTGCAGACACTGGTAGATGAGCACTTCGCATAAGTGAGGAATCTAGAGCACTCCTAAAGTGAGGATGGACGTGATACAGTGGTGGGTATACACCTTTAGCCAGAGGAGACGACACTGCTGCCAGTTCCTCCAACGATGACAAAAATAGGTTAAAAGAGGAAGCAGCCTGCATCCTGGGGGGCTGCATGACTGCTGGGCAATATTTACTGCCATAGATGGTGAAGTACAGATGGAGCTGCCTGTAAATGCTAAATAGGCCTGGAAAGAGAACTGACCCTTGTAGGACTCCCCCAGTGAGCAGTCTGGGTGCAGAGGTGCAATTTCTGCATCACTGCCCTTTCAGTGTATCCTTGCAGAAAGGTCTCACACCAGTTCAGTGCATTCCCCTGGACCCTGATGCATCCAGGAGCTGGGGTTCTTCAGCATTGGTCAGGCAATTGCGTGTTTGAAGGGGGTGGAGGTGGGGGTGGGGAAAGAGTCTCTTCCTCTCCTGAATGAGGAGTTGGCTGTCTCAGTGAGGAGGGGCACCGCTTGCTCAGGACTCTTAAATAAGCCAGAAGGCAAATTCACAGGTCAAGTCTCTTTCAGTGGCCAGTACACTTACTGGTGTAAATGAGCAAAACTCCAGGAATGCTGGAGGGTTTCTGTAGGGTGGTGGAAGGGGCTTGGATCCACGTGGACTGAGGAGCCTTCCCAAATGCAGATGAACTTCTCAGCTCTCTGCCAAGGCAATATAACATGATCTAGAACTGGCATTCAGGTCAGGGAAATGGTGGGATATTCTAGAACCTATGTCTCCACCCACATCCTGACTTGGTTTGGAACAGAGCTTGCTGGCATGTCTATGGAGAGGGTCTCCATCCTGGTGCTGGGATACTAGCTGGGCTCTACCCATGCCAGATTCCAAGAGGGAATCCCAGCCAGCACTGCTCCACAGAGGCTGCAATGCCATTCTAGAGCAAACTAGTTTTCATCTTCCTGTCTGCCAGGAGGCCAAGGCTCTGAGAAGGGAAGTGGAACCTGGTTTGCTAAGCGGGGGTACTATGGAGGAGGGTTCTCATTTCTCTGAAGGCTGCCACTCTCCGGGTGGGAATTCTGAGCTTTCCCTTGTCTGAGTGACTTTAGTTTTGTACACTTGCAATTGCTGAAGGGGTCCGAAGAACAAACTGTCACAAGCTGCCATTTGGGGGGCCTGTGCAATACTGGCTGGAGGTTCTTCCTGACCTGCAGCTGCAGACTTTCTTTGGAGTCTGACAAGTTTCTGATCCAAAACAGCATCTCTGCTGTCCTTTGCTTTGGTTTAGCTCAGCTAGGGTAGGGGAGCTCCCTGGAGTGGAGACTGAAGGGCAGGATTCTCTGCAGTCTCCTACAAATGTGCAGATAAAGGCCTTGTCATGTCCTCACAGGCACACCAGCTGCACAGGACTCACAAGTCCCCTTGGGGTAGTAACAGCAGGTCCTGACCCACAGTCACTGAGTCCTCATGATGTTTGCCCAGGTACATCCCACTTGTGCACATCGGTTTGGAACATTTTGGCCAGCAGTCTCTTCTGGGCTGTCCATGCGCCTGCCTGTCCTCACACACCTGCTGCAGGAGACAAAGGGAAAGAAGCTCTAAGCACCAGTGACCACTCTATTTGCTCACGTATGCAAAAGCCAAGAGAGAAAGAGCTGAACTCTGAAGGAGCAGAAGAGGAAGGCAATATGTAGGATCCAAACATCTCAGAAAGCCATCATTAGTGTAGGTAAGTTACCACTCACTTTTTGGCACATACTGTCTATGTTAACTCCACTCCTGGTGCTTAGCTAGCAGTTCCCAGACCAGGAGGAGGAGGAGGGGCCAAAGAGTCCTAGCCAAAGAGAGACTGTAGAACAGCTGCCCTGAATTGTGGTCTCACCTAGAGGCCACATCCAGAGAGTAGTGCTGGGTGAAGGTGTGGACTGAGCTCCATGTTGCAGCTCTGCAGATTTCAGTCAGAGGAACACCACTGGGCACATCAGTGAAGCTGCTTTGGCCCTAGTAGAGGGGGTCCTGGTCCCTGGGGAAGGGACCGACATGCCAGTTCATAACAGAATTGGACACATTTATGATTGCCGGCTAGTATTCATGCTGCCAGGGGCAGGGAGCTGGGGTCAGGGTGAAGGATCTGCAAGATACTGGGCCAGGATACTGAGGAGTGGAACAGGAGACTGTACAGACAGCTATAACAGGTCTGTGAACCAGAACAGCCTCACCCCAGAAGGGACTGCACAACACTATGGCTGTGTCTTGTCTGCCCTTCTTGAGACCTCTGGGGATGACAGGTGTCTGGACCCTGTCTTGGGAGAGGCAAGTGTCACAGAGCACATCACTTACTACCAGACTGGTGCCGCCTCCTGGTCATTCCGGGGAGTGGCTCAAGGCTGACACTACTGCACCTTATCACACCTTCTCCGCAGTCTGCCTGCATCCCCCTCACAGCGTCAGGAACTGCAGTGTCCTCATCGCGGCTCAGCCCTCCAGCCACTGGCCGTGTTTAACTCGTAGTCCTGATGCTTCCCCAGCAGCGTTCCCTCTAATTTTTCCCACCCACGTGCAGAATGAATTTTGTTATGTGCACCAATATGGAAGAGATGTAGCAGGGGAGGGGCGAAGGGGTTTGGAGTGTGGGAGAGGGTTGGGGTGCCAGGGGGGTGAGAGGTCTGCTCTGGGGTGGGGCTAGGGATGAGGGGCTCAGAGCTGGGGCAGAAGGTTGGGGTGCAGGGGGCTGAGGGCTCCAGCTGGCAGTGCAGGCTCTGGGGTGGGGCCAGGGATGAGGGATTTGGGGTACAGACTGCCCTTGGGCTACAACAGAGAGAGAGGACTCCCCCTGGGCTGTGGGGGAGGGGTACCTTTCCCCACCATGGCAGCTCTAGGGTCAGGGCCGTGGGGAGGGGAACCTCTCCCTGCCACAGCCCTGAGTGCCTGCACAGCACTTAATAGGCTGCTGAGCAGCCACATAACTTAGAGGGAATTTAGTTCCCCAGTAACAACTGTAGTCAATTATCCTGCCACTTCCCCCATGGCAAATGGTGGGCGGGAGGGGAACCCAGGCCCACCTCCTACTCTGGGTCCCAGCCCAGGGACACACTGAACAGCAGTCACTTACTGTGCCCCTTTGCCTCTACTATCACTGCATTTCCCTGGGCCACTTGCCCATGCCTGCAGCCCTTCTAGAGCTCCTTCTCTTTTCCCCAAGCTCCTGTCTACACTGCTCTGTCCAAGGTGCAACAGGGTTACCACCTTCTCCAGACACAGTACTCCCTCCTCAAGTTCCAGACAGCTATTGACACTGCTCTGCCTTGAGGCTCTTCTTATGTGGGCCTACTGGGCCCGACTGGCTGCTCTTCCCAGCCCCTCTCCTATTGGCTGCTTTTAACCCCTTCTCTGCCAGTGTACAGTGGATGCCCCATCATGGTAAATTCTTGTCTGGACTCAAGGATGGGCACTATGACCCCAAGAGTTCTGGAAAGAACCAGGGTGGATTTCTTGTCATTGATGTGCAGGCCTAGAGTCTGAAACAGCTCAGGGTGATTAAAGCTGATTAGGCATCCAGAAGGGATCTCCCCTGACAGAATCAGTCCTCTGGGAATGGTTAGCTGTGCACCCCCAGAAGTCTGAAGCAAGCTGCCACCACTGCCAGGCAGTGCTAGAGGCTCTGAAGACATAATGGAAACCAAAGGGCCATGCTCTGTGTTGGCACTGTTGGTGTAGGCACTTTGTAGGAGCTGGATGAGAGCCTATGTGAAAACAGGATCCCAGTGTCATGGCCCCACATCTCAAAACCTGGGGGTCCACAGGGATTGATGTTTGCTAGCACCACCCTGCTCCCACCAACCAGCTTGCTGCTAACTGACTGAGGGGGGAGACATGAAACCTGAAGCTACCTCAGGGAAGTCTTTCCTGTGCCCTAATTGGAGGAACACTGGGACTGCTGATTGGTCAGGGCTTCCTATTTAAACCCAAAGAGCAGCACAGAAAGTTATCTGCACAACTGGACTCTCCTTGGCTTCTCTCTTGGGACCTGGCTCCTGTCTTGTTCCTGGTCCTTGCCTCTGGACTCTGACCCTTAGCTTGACTCTCTGACTTCAGCTCCAACCACTAGACTTGGCTGCTTATGTTCTGGCCTGGAGGCCAACAGCTGGACCCAATCACGGAGGCTAGGAAAGGGATGATGGAGGGGCATCACTGTCCTGAATTACAGGCATTGGATGGGTCTGTGTAGAAACCTCAAGTCCATTAAGGGCACAGCCCTCCTTCCCTTTGGGATGAGGAAACAACATGAACCCTTGCCCCTAGATTCCTGCATTACCTCTTTGATATCTCTTGGCTGGAGGACGGCGGCTACCTCTGCCCTCAGCAGTGTCTCATGAGAAGGGCTGCTGCAGAGGGATGTGGAAGGTGGATGGGAGAGGGCAGGATCATAGGCCTCTGTAGTCATGGCAGGGGAGTTGCTGGGTGGTGCTGGGGAGGGTCCCTGGCTCAGCTCTGAGATGTCCGCAGACAGTAAGGTAGATCCCATGGTAGAATTAACTTTCTCCTGAGTGTCGCAGGGACTTTAGCAGGTACTGATCCCATGGCACCAGACAGGGCCTGGCACTTGATGACAGGAAGTGGGGCACATCAGCCATGCTAGGAACACTGCCACAGGCAGCTCTGGAGGCCATCAGCCTCCCATCCTGGGGCTGTGACATTGGAGCCCTTGCTAAGGGCTTGGGCCTGTGATGTTGAAGCCTCACTTCAGTAACGGGCAAATTGGTTAAAACTATCATAAAGAACAGAATTGTCAGACAGATAGATAGATGAACATAATTTGTTGGGAAATAGTCAACATGGTTATTGTAAAGGGAAATCATGCCTCACCAATCTACTAGAATTCTTTGAGGGGGTCAACAAGCATGCGGACAAAGGAGATCCAGTGGATATAGTGTTTTTAGATTTTCGGAAAGCCTTTGACAAGGTCCATCACCAAAGGCCTTTAAGAAAATAAACAGTCATGGGATAAGAGAGGTTTTCTCATGGATTGGTAACTGGTTAAAAGATAGGAAACAAAGGGTGGGAATGAATGATCAGTTTTCACAATGGAGAAAGGGAAATAGTGGGATCTGTACTGGGCCCAGTCCTATTTAACATATTCATAAATGATCTGGAAAAAGGGGTAAACAGGGAGGTGGCAAAAGTTGCAGATGATACAAAACTACTCAAGATAGTTAAGTCCCAGGCCGACTGCGAAAAGCTACAAAGGGATCTCACAAAACTGGGTGACTGGGCAACAAAATGGCAGATGAAATTTAATGTTGATAAATGCAAAGTAATGCACATTGGAAAACATAATCCTAACTATACTTATACAATGATGGGGTCTAAATTAGCTGTTACCACTCAAGAAAGAGATCTTGGAGTCATTGTGGATAGTTCTGTGAAATCATCCACGCAACGTGCAGCGGCAGTCAAAAAAGCAAACAGAATGTTGGGAATCATCAAGAAAGGGATAGATAATAAGACAGAAAATATCAGATTGCCTCTATATAAATCCATGGTACGCCCACACCTTGAATACTGCACGCAGATGTGGTCTCCCCATCTCAAAAAGGATATATTGGAATTGGGAAAGGTTCAGAAAAGGGCAACAAAAATTATTAGGGATATGGAACGGCTTCTGTATGAGGAGAGATTAATAAGACTGGGACTTTTCAGCTTGGAAAAGAGGTGACTAAGGGGGGATATGATAGAGGTCTATAAAATCATGAGTGGTATAGAGAGAGTAAATAAGTGCTATTTACTCCTTCTCATAATACAAGAACAAGGGGCCACCAAATTAAATTAATAGGTAGCAGGTTTAAAACAAACACAAGAAAGTATTTTTTCACGCAACACACTGTCAACCTCTGGAACTCCTTGCCAGAGGGTGTTGTGAAGGCCAATACTATAACGGGGTTCAAAAGGGAGCTCGATAAATTCATGGAAGATAGGTCCATCAATGGCTATTAGCCAGGATGGGCAGGAATGGTGTCCCTAGCCTCTGTTTGCCAGAAGCTGAGCTGGGATTGGGTGACAGGGCATGGATCATTTGATGATAACCTGTCTGTTCATTCCCTTTGCGGCACCTGCCATTGGCCACTGTCAGAGGACAGGATACTGGTCTGACCCAGTATGGCCGTTCTTATGTTACATTCTTATGCCAAAGGCAACCACACTGAGGTGGTGAGCATTAGTGCATCCAGAAGCTCCTGAACAGGGGTGGCTACTGCCCTGCTGGGGCCTCAGCAGCAAGGGGAGGTGTGGGCCTCATGGCTCCTTTCTATTCTTCCTGCCTGGCTCTGAGGGGAAAGCTGGTGCCAGGGGTTGTGCTGGGAGCAAGGTTCCTGCTGGTTGTGGGAAGTCAGCACTGAGGGGGTGCAGTCAGCAATGAGGCTGCAGCGCTAGGTCCCCGGGACATTGATCAGCCTTCAGATAGTGTCAGGCTTCCTGCCTGCAGGAGACCAGAGGCTCAGCATGTGGGCTAGAGCCCTGTCTCTCCAGCACACAAAGGGACTGGTGCACTCCAGCTGAGGGGGAGTCTTGCTTGGGGGCCTCCTTGTGCCCTGAGTCCAACAACCCATTGCTGATTGCCTGCTAGCGTGTGCTAGAGACGACTCAGCAGACGTAGCAGCTCTGTGGGATATGGCCTGTTCCCAAGCAGAAGAGGCATCTGGAGCATCTGTTGGTAGCCAGTGTGAGGCCCTCATATGCAGAGCAGGGCTTGGCGCCTGAGGTCCTGTGCTCAGCCAGGAGGTGAAAAAGAGGATCCTCAGCACCCTGCAGTTGGTACATGGCTAAAGTGAGTGTGCGTTGCCAAGAGGGCAGACCAGCTGCCAAGCTGTGTGGTATGCTTGGTAAACAAGCCAGAAGTACTTCCGACAGAAGGGTCTGTTCCTGGAAGGGGGCAGGCAACACTGGATTCTTACTCGCTGGGGTTGCTCCCCCACAGACACTGCTGGCCGGAAGGTCTTGTATGAGGTGCACACCCCATCAGTGGGGTTCACATACATAACATTCAGAGAAGAAGCTCTTATTTTCCTGGCAGGGAATACTGGGGCCGGGATACCAGGGCTCTCACCTCCCCAGTCTTAACAATTGCTCTGGAATTGTTGCCTCTCTGGACACACCCCCAGACTCGGGTTAGTGTCTCCTTCAAAGGCTGAGTCTTTACAGACAGCCCAGCTAAGGCAGGTGTGTCAGTGGCAGAAAGAGGGCCTAAGATGAAGGGGTGAGGCTGCTGTGAGGAAAGCCTGTTCTGGGCTGGGCCGGGCCAGACTCAGGGGATAGAGGGGCGTGTTGCATGTTGTGGGGAGGCTGCTCAGGAAACCTTGGTTTACAAAAGAGCCAGAAAAGCTTCAGAGGAGGTGAGCAGCCTGATGGTGGGAGAAGGGCCGTGCTGTGGTGGCAGAGGACACCTGGAGCTCACTGAGCCAGAGAAATGTTACCATGGGAATTGGGGAGAGATGATCACTCTAAATCTGGGATGGGGCGTTGTGTCAGGGAGGCAGGCAGGCTGGTTGCACAGGTAAAGCCAGGAGCCAATGGGCCTCCCTTAATCATGGGCAAATGCAGCTGGTGAACTAGGGGAAGCGTTTGAAGGGTGCAGCCAGTGGGCCATGGAGCTGCTTGCCAGGGCCAGTCCAGCCAATGCCACCAACCCTCCAGCCCCCTGAACTCCACCAAAGCTAGCATGAAGCTTATTGCTAATGGTGCTGTGCTACACGCAGTGCCATGTGTCACCACACAGCTCTGTGGTGACAAGCTGAGCAGTCAGACTCTTCTCTCACATCCCTACCTCGGCCAGAGCCCAGGCTCCCTGCTAGTGAACCCTTCCCCCACCAAAGTATGCACCTGATCAGGACACATGCCCCAGCACCTCGTCCCTGCATAGTGCTTGGGGGGGGTTGGGCAGGGGGCAGGTAATCGCAGCAGGGTTCCTCCCCTGCCAATTTCCCAGGGCAGGGAATTAATGGTACCCTCTGTTAGAAAGATGGGGGTTGCTGAGCGGGAGCAGAGCAGGCTCTTCCCAGCCCAGTCTGTTTCCAACAGTGGCCAGGGCCAGTTGCTTGTGAGGAAGGTGCAAAATGCCCTGATGCGAGTGGTTATAGGATAATCTGCCCCCTGGGACGTTTCTTCCTGACCCCCTCAGCTAGCCACCAGCTTGTGCTGTGAAGTAGGAGCGTTCCCACCCCCTGGTGCCAGAAGGCAGTGTGGTCCAGTGGGATGGGCATCGGGTTTGCAGTCAGGACTCCTGAGTTCTGTTTGTGGTTCTGCTGGTGACCTGCTGTGTGACCTTGGTCAAGTTTCCCCTCTGCCTAGTCTGTAGATGGTGAGCTCTTGTGATTGCCCCTGTAGTCGCTGGCACAAGAGGGCTCTGATCTCGGCTGGGGCAGGGGCAGTCTCTCCCTGTGTCTGGGCCGTGCTTGGCAGAACAGGACTCTGATCTCGGCTGGGGTGGGCACTGCCCAGGTCTCTGTAGCACCTGGCACAATAGAGCCCCGAGGCGCTCGTCTGATGGGAACAAGGTTTGGTTCTGGGGAGTGCAGTGGTGGCTGCTTGCCCTCCCGGTATAGTACGTGCGACACTCCTCACACAGCCTGTGCCTACCGCTAAGGGCAGGAGCTGGGCAAGGAGGAGGCATCAGAGCCAGGCAGGCCTGCCGCGGAGAGCTGAGCGAGGAGGAAGGGAGCCAGCGGCCCATTCCAGGGGCAGCAGCCTCTGGCTCCAGGCGAGCGAGGCTTTGCAGGGCTGGGGCCAGCTAAGGGACGTACCAGGAAGAGCAGAAAGTGAGAGACCAGCCCACGAAGCTCCGCCGGCGCAGCCCAGCAGGCACCGAGCGCAGCAGCAGCCGCGCGGGGCTCGGAAGGAAGGGGCGGGGAAGCAGAGAGGAAGGCGGGGCTGCGTGTGTGTGTGTGTGTGAGAGAGAGAGAGAGGCACGCGGGGTGGGGGTGGGTTTGCTCTGTGTGTGTGTGAGAGAGGCACGCTGTGTGGGGGGGGGGGGTGCGCTGCGGAAACTGTGTGTGTTGCTCTGTGGGGTGTCTGTCAGAGAGGCACGCTGCGTGTGTGGGGGGGAGAGAGGGGCGCTGGGGGAAGAGGTGCGCTCTGTGTGTGTGTGTGTGAGAGAGAGGCACGCTGTGTGTGGGGGGTGCTGTGGATGCTGTGTGTGTTGCTCTGTGGGGTGTCTGTCAGAGAGGCACGCTGTGTGTGGGGGGGAGAAGAGGTGCGCTGTGTGTGTGTGTGAGAGAGAGGCACGCGGGGTGGGGGTGGGTTTGCTCTGCGTGTGTGTGAGAGAGGCACGCTGTGTGTGTGGGGGGGTGCGCTGCGGAAACTGTGTGTGTTGCTCTGTGGGGTGTCTGTCAGAGAGGCACGCTGTGTGTGGGGGGGGGAAGAGGTGCGCTGTGTGTGTGTGAGAGAGAGAGGCACGCGGGGTGGGGGTGGGTTTGCTCTGTGTGTGTGTGTGAGAGAGAGAGAGAGAGGCACGCTGTGTGGGGGGGTGCGCTGCGGAAACTGTGTGTGTTGCTCTGTGGGGTGTCTGTCAAAGAGGCACGCTGCGTGTGTGTGGGGGGGAGAAGAGGTGCGCTGTGTGTGTGTGAGAGAGAGAGAGGCACGCGGGGTGGGGTTGGGTTTGCTCTGTGTGTGTGTGTGTGAGAGAGGCACGCTGTGTGTGGAGGGGTGCGCTGCGGAAGCTGTGTGTGTGTAGGTCTGCGGGGTGTCCATCAGAGAGCCACGCTGTGTGTGTGTGTGGGGGGGAGAGGCACACTGTGTGTGTGTGAGACAGAGAGAGGCGCTCTGTGTGTGTGTGGTGGTCTGGGGGGTGTCTGTGTCAGAGAGGCACACTGTGTGTTGGTGAGTGTGGGTGTGCAGTGGGGGGTCTGAAATGGCTGTAGACCCCACTGTGGAGGGTGCAGCACTTGCCTGTGCTAGAGGAGGCAGCAGAATGAGTGGACAATAGCCCGGCAAGGTTAGGGCACTGAGGAGGGGTCCCTGGCATGAGCAGGGCAGACCCACCCTGGGAGAGGGGTATAGTGGCGTCTGGGAGGTCAGGTCACCTTGCTGCATGGCACTGGATAAAATGACCTTCCCTCCTAGCCCCACCCTTAAAGTTGCAGCTAAGCCTTCGACTTCAGCAGCGCAGGGGTAAGAGCTAGCATGTGAAAGGCCCCACTTGTGCATGGCAGTGGGCTAGCACTCTGCACCAGACAAGGCATGCAGCCAGTGTGCAGGGATGGCCAGGGCCTGGCTCCTACTGCAGCGGATGGGCTGAGGGGTGCAGGCAGGGAGCACACACTGCAAAGCCCCCAGGACAAGGCTGGCAATCAGCAGAGTCTGCCCTCAATGCCCCCTGAGGAGGCTGTGCCGAGGGCCCCTGGCTGCATGGTGGCAGCGCTCTCCCTGGCTGCTGCCCTGAAGCTGGGCCTGAGGGTGCTACCAGTGGTATCTCATCCTGTGGCTGAGCACAGACAAGGGGCAGGTGGGATCAGCCTGAGGTGTCTCTTGAGACACTGGAAGAAGGCTCCAGGCAGTGCAGACCTTGGCACAGTATCTGCAGAGCTGGGCTCTGATTGCCCTAAGGTGGCTGTTCCTCTGGTACATTTGTACTAACAAGCGAAGCCAGGCAAAAGAGATGAGTGCTGCTGCTAGAGGTGCCCTTCTCCAACACCCCAGCCCCTGTGCTACACCCCACACTCGGGATGGTTTAGCTTCCCTATCCCACAGCATTACCACAATGGGCCATATTCCACAGACAGATGCTTGCACAACTCCCTTTTGGCTTCAGGAAACAAGCTTGGGCTGGAAGCCGGGCAATCAAGGGCTCTAAGCTTGCATCCTCCACACTGATGGCTGTTCATATTTCCATGCATTTCCTAACCCCTACGCTCAAGCAAGGGCTCCTAGTGACCCTATCCTTAAGAACCATGACTACCCCTCTGCGCTGCATGTGGGGGACAAAGTGTAACACGCATGCAACCCAGGACTGCCTCCCCCCAACTGCTGCTGGGCACCACCACCTCCCCTGCCATTCCAATACTTTTTAAACAGAGGGATGCTCCCAGTGGTTTGATGCTGGGGGGTGGGTCCCCCATGCTGTAGAGCCAGATTTCCTCTGCCAGCAGCAGAGAGGAACAGGGTAAGAAACTTTCTCCACAGCTGCCCATGTGGCATGCATGACTGGCCCAGCCCAGCCCAGCCCCCCTCAGAGCCAGCTCCCCCCCCCAGCCAGGACATATGGGTCCAAGGCCTTTGGAAGGTTGCTCTGATCAATATTTTCCCACCAGCAGCACCAAGAGAGTCACTGGATGCCCACCGCCCCAGCTGGGGAAGAGCCACAAGGCAAGGACAGGGGGAGAGCACAAGGGACCACACCCAGTCAAGGAGGCCAGAGAGGAGCATCCTTCTGGCCCCTGGGGAGGGGAGGATCCCATGGAGTGCACTTGGCCTGCTCCTCACACCAAGGGTCTCGCCTCATGTTGAAAAGGTTTGCTAGAAACAAAGGCTACCCAGTCATGGGGGACAGTGGGGCACGAGGCTCTGACCCCACAGGACTGTGCTGCCCCAGCCAGTGGCCATGGTGAAGGCAGGGGCACATGACTTACGCAGATAGGCTGAGGGAACTGGGGTTCTTTAGTTGGCAGAAGAGAAGAGTGAAGGGGGATTTGATAGCAGCCTTCAACTACCTGAAGGGGGGTTCCAAAGAGGATGGAGCTCAGCTGTTCTCAGTGGTGGCAGATGACAAAACAAGCAGCAATGGTCTCAAGTTGCAGTGCGGGAGGTTGAGGTTCAATATTAGGAAACACCTTTTCACTAGGATGGTGAAGCACTGGAAAGGGTTACGCAGAGAGATGGTGGAATCTCCATCCTTAGAGGTTTTTAAGGCCCGGCTTGACAAAGCCCTGGCTGGGATGATTTAGTTGGTGTTGGTCCTGCTTTGAGCAGGGTGTTGGACTAGATGACCTTCTCAGGTCTCTTCTATGATTCTACGAAGCTATTTTAGCTCACAGAATACTTATGTGTGGAGAAAAGCCCAGAGCTCTGATGGAGAAGAAGGGATGGGGGGGTGTGAACGCTCCCTGCTCTGCACTTCTCCCACTCCAGTCCCCCAGCAAGGAATGCAGGACAGCTGCCTCCCAAGTCCCTGCGCACTGGCTGTTTAGGGGCAAGCCAGGGCACATGCAGTGCTGTGATAAGAAAAAATGGGGTGGGACAGTGCAAGGCTGAGCAGGAGCTGCAAGCATGGCAGGTTAGAGCAGGGAGACTGGGCTGCATAGAGGGGAGGTCTGCGCTCCCTCCCCCCGATTCACACAATCTAAGGCCAGAAAGGACCAGTGTGATCATCCAGAGAACTGCCCCCAGATAATTCCCAGAACAGATCTGTTAGAAACACAGCTAGTCTAGATTTAAAAATGGTCACTGAGGGAGGATCCACCACAGCCCTGGGTAAATTGTTCCAAGGGTTAATTACTCTCACCAGTAAAAATGTACAACTTATTTCAAGGCAGAATTGACCTAACTTCAGCTTCCAGCCACTGCATTGTGCTACACTGGTGTGCTAACCTGGAGATCCCACTATCAAAGATTTGTTCCCTGTGTAGGTACTTATCACCTATGACCAAGTCGCACCTTCACCTTCTCTGTGTGAAGCTGAACAGACTGAGCTCTTGGAGCCTGTCACTCCACAGCAGGTTTTCTAATCCTTTAATCGTTCTCATGGCTCTTTGACCCCTCTCCAATTGATCACCGTCCTGCTGGAGTTGTGGGCATCAGAACGGGACACAGGATTCCAGTAGCCGTCACACCAGTGCCAAAGACAGAGGTAAAATAACCTCTCTGCTCCCACTCGAGATTCCCAGTTCATGCATCCCAGGATCGCATTTGCTTTTTTGGCCACATGTGGGGAGCTTGTGTTCAGCTGATTATCCAACACGACTCCCAAACCTTTTTCAGAGTCTCTGCTTCCCAGGACAGAGTGGCCCACCCTGTACACAAGGCTGACACTCTCTGTTCCCAGCTGTGCGCATTTACATTTAGCTGTATTCTCATGCATATTGTTTGCTTGCACCCAGGTTACCAAGTGAGCCAGAGCACTCTGTCTCCATTCCCAAATCCTAGCCTGCCTCCATGCCAGGAGGGACTGCCCACCCTTTCCCTAGTACTCCTGCTCTGCTCCCACCAGAAAATCCAACTGTCCTGTCTGCAGGAGGGGGTGTAACACAGCATCAGCTAGAGCAGCTGAGCCCAGCCAAACCCAGCCCTCGCTTGGGAAAGGAGGGAGCAGCATTGGGTGAGACACCCTTGCTGCTAGCAGCCAAGCACTGCTTTCCTACAACAGACTAGTTCAACTCCCACCCCCCTGCAGCCTGCCTGGAAGGGCCCAGGGGTTGGGGTGAGGCGCAGAGACAGCACAGAGAAGCCTTCCGCCAGAGCATTTATTGGGGAAGGAGCTCTGGTTCCAGATGAATGCAGCACACTGTGTGGGTGCAGGAAAGTGCCCCTGCCTCTAGGGCAGGAACATGGCATGGTATCCTCTGCCATCACTTAGGGCCAGCCCGGCCCACCTGCTCACCGAGCAGTTCCTAGCCCTATCAGGGCCTGGCCACGCACTTCACAGCCACCCTCAGTCTCTGTGCTGCCACAAGCAGCATGGCCCCTCTGGCCTAGCGAGCCTTCTTGTGGGGGTGCTGGTGGTGCCTGGAACGCGGGGGCGTGGGCGGCAGGGCAGTGCTGCCTCCGCGGGTGGGCACAGTGCTCTGGGGGCTGGCATCCTCAGCAGATATGGGCTGGATGATGTGGCCTGGCTGGGTGAGGATGCGGGGGGCTGTCAGCTTCTGGAAAGCTTGCTGTGTGTTCCACGTGGGCCCCACCGGCGCCCGGATGCTCCGCTCAAACTGCTGGCGGCGGTCGAAGGGGAAAGGGACCTCGTTGACCTGCCAGAGGAGGATACAGACAGGGTCAGCACCCTGTCCTGGCACCAGACTGGGGGTGGCTGGTCCCGCTAGGGCACACTAATGGGGTTGCTAGAGATCCGCATAGGCTGGATCCTCACTCCAGGCCCCCACTACCCCAGCATTCAGGGCTGGTGGGGATCCAGCCCCAAGCCGAGGCAGAGGAGAGCCCAGCTGTGATGCTGGTTGCTGCACGGAAGCCATGGTGTCAGTGCTGCGCCTGCCTGCTGCAGCTGGAACCCTGGCACCCCCTACGCAGTCAGCCGAGGCCAGGGCCCATGGAGGTTGGTCCTGGGAGGGAAGTGATTCCTGAAACAACCTCCTTGCTGGCCAAAGCGCCTGCCCGACCTACTCTAAGCCTGTGCACTGGAGCCACTGTGGTTCTCTTTGTCCCCACAGTGCCCTTTGGTCTGTCTGAGGGCTGAACAACGACTTCCTATTCAGGGACTCATTGGGGGATGGGAGGGAAGCTGGCCTCTGAATGGGTGGGGCCCCAAGGCGCGGGACCTGCCACCAGGGCGGGTGGGGCTCCCCTCACCTGGTGTGCTGCAGCCAAGACATTGCGCTGCTGGCTGATGATGACATGGGGCAGGTGCCGATCTCTCCTGGGTGGCCCTGGCACGGGCTTGATGAGGAACCTGAGAGACAACGAGACAGATTAGGCCGCAAGGCTCCGGTGAGGGGTGAGACACCCCATGCCCTGGCCTTGCCTGCACATACCGCTTCCTCTTCCTGGCGCTAGGCCGCAGCCCCGTGCCGCCCCACTCGCCCCATCCGGGTAGGACCAGGTCCACAGCCTGCGGCTTCCCTGCCTGCTCCACCTTGTGCTTCTCCCGCAGGAAGTCAGCAATGACGTCATCCCCCGCAAACGCCTCCTTGATCACCAGCCTCTGGTCTGCAGCCTCCTCCTCCTGCCAGAGACAGAGATAAGGACCCGCTTACCCCCCTTCCCAAGACAGAGATTAGCACCCGTGGCACCCGCCTACCCCCCTCCCCATGCCTGAGACGGCTCAGACCCAGGGCACCCACCTGCCCCCTCCCTGAGACAGATTAGCACCCATGGCACCCGCCTGCCTCCCTCTCCAAGACAGAGATCACACCCATGGCACCTGCCTGCCCCATCCCCACTCCTTATGGCAGTAGGCAGCACGGAGCGCAGCTCACCTCGTCCTGCACAGAGATTGGCTGGGCAGGACACTGGATCACGTGGGACTCCCCAGCCAGAACAGCCTGCAGGTTGATCATCTTCTGCTTAGGTGCCTTCCTGGCCGTGCAGCCACCCCCAGCACTGCCCTCTTCCTCTGACTCCTGCAGTGTCCCGGTGGGCCAGGGCCGCTCCTGCTCTTCCGCCCCCTCCTCCTGGCCCAAAGCATCTATCTCCTCCAGCGTGCGCCGCCTGCCCAGCTGCTCCGACAGCAGCGGCCCCTCTGGCCCCTGGGCAGGTTGTTCCACTCCAGGACCCGTCTGCACATTCGACAGCAGCTCAGCAAACAAGCGTGCCTCCTCCGCTTCGCCAGCACCTGCAGAGAGCACTGGGTGAAGGCACTGCTACCCACCGTGGATATAACAGGCACGAAGGAGGGTGAGGGGGGACCATCGGACTGATGGGTGAGATGCTGCTCCCCTCAGAGCAGCAGGGTAGCAAGGGGTTCACACAGCCTCACTTCCAGCCCAACCAGCTCCTGACAGATGGTGGCAGGAGGCTCCAAACCTGACTCCTGTCTTCCCACCACACCAGGCCCCAGAGTGCCCACAATGGTGCTCCAGGCCCATGACATCTGGCCCCAGCCTGCTCACCCTCAGGCTCTGGGCTCCCTGTCTGTTGTTGCCGTGTGCATCGTCTTTGCTCAAAGTCTTGTAACAAAATCTCATCCTCTGACATCTCCTCTCCCTCGTTCCCAGCATCCTCTGGGGCAGCAGACTCTCTAGGGTCCTTGGGGTCCTCCTGCATCCCAGAGTCCTTTGCTTCACTGCTGGGTTTCCCCAACATCCAAGGGTTGGCTCCGTCCGTGCTGGGCTGCACTTCATTGATGGAGTCCGGGAGGAGGTCTTCCCCAGCCATGTCGCCCTCCTCTTCGCCCTCTGGCTCCATAGGCACTTTCTGGGTCAGCTCCTTGTTTCTGGACAGCTGCTCCTGCATGGCCTTGCGGGCCTGTGGGGAGATGGAAACACGTTCACAGCCAGGCCCAGCAGAGCACCCACACTGCCCTCAACACAGAGCCACCCTTCCCCCAACAGCTTCTCACCTCCAAGTTGTACTTGGCCATAATGGCCCTGGAGCGGGCCCATTTCCCCTTGTTCTGGTGCTTGAGGCTCATCCTCTCCTGGGGAGGGAGGAAGCAGAGAGAGGCATCAGCAAGGGCTTCTCTGGGCAGCTGGGGGATCTCAGGGTGCAGAGGGTCCCTGAGGCATCACCTCAATCCTGCTTCTCTCCATCTCCTCCAGCTTTGTCAGGGCAGCCTCGGGGTCTAGCTTCCGCAGCACCTCAAACTCCTTCAGGGCCTTGCGACTCCTGCCCTTCTGCAGCACTCGGTGGTACCTGTGCAGTGAGAGCAGAGCAGTCAGAAGGTGCAGGCGCCAGCTGAGCTGCCCTCCCACAGCAGGAAGTGAGACAGCTCACCCCAGCTTATTGCTAACCCGCCCTGCACCTGGGCTCCAGGGCAAGTTGAACCCAGGGCTCCTCGCAGGTCCCCCAACCTCCCCACACACTAACACCTGTGTGGACGGCTCCTTACTTCTTGCTCTTGATCTTCTTCTCTCGACGGGCCTTGGCCTCATAGTAGGACTGCAGAGCACGGGCCTTCTGCAGCTCTGCCCGACGCAGCTGAGCCTGAAACACACAGCACGGGGTGACGGCCAGCTCCAAGGGGGGCCTGCACCCAGGGGGGCATGGACAGGGAGGGCACTACCCACTCACCTCCTCCAGGCTCATTGCCCGCAGCGAGGCCTCTTCCAGAGGCGTCAGCAGCGGGTCCATCACTGGCTGCTGCGTCTTATGGAGAAGACTGAAGATCTCCTGCTCCAGCGGTGTTCGGGCCTTTGGGACAAGGAGGGCAGCAAGTGAGCACATGCTAGGCGTGCGGGGGCAACCTCATTGGGATCTCCCTGGCCATGGGCTCTGGCCATCCCACCCACTCCCCCTAGCAGGCCCAGAGGGAGGGAAGGATTCCCCTCTTCCTGCGGGCCCCGAGGTTAGCAAGGGGAGCCACCAGCCAGTCTTAGTAGCCCCATCTCAGTGAGGGCTGCTAGTCACGTGGGAGCCCCCAGCCTCAGCCAGTTCCTCACCCTCAAAATAATCCAAAGGAGTGGGGGCCATTTCACCATAGCTCCCAGAGGGGGGACCAATCGAGCACATGGCTCCGGCAGCAGGGGGCACCCAGACGAGTGTACTATGGGTCACTGGGCAATTTTCACAGAAGGGTAAGGGAGACATCCCCATTAATTGCTCCCAATCCTTCTGCCCCACCTGGTCCCCACTGTTGTGGGGATTTCAGGGTGCAGGATCGGGACCCCCAGGTGATGGGGGTTAGGTGGGTGGGGACTGGGTCTGGGAACTTCCTGAGGCCAGTCTGCTCGGGCAAAGGGGGCACAACAGCAAGAACCTGTCACTTTTACAAGGCTTTTGGTGAAAATTCAACATCAGCCAGGGGCTGAGATCAAGCCAGGCCTGATGCGCGGACCAGCCACCCCCAGCCAGCACATGGGGTGGGCACCCCCAGAATACCAGGCACAGCTAGAAAGCCTCCTCTACCACCACAGGGCACTACCCAGCAGTGCCCTGAAGACTAGAGAAAGGCTAGACTTGGCCATACTCAGAGAGGTAGAGGTGACTTACAAAAACCCCAGCAACCCTGGCTCAGTCCCCAGTCCAACCCCTCCAACCCAGCACTCCCCAGCCAGTGGCCCAGAGGAAACCCCTACGGCCCAGGGAACACGGGGGGAAGACGGGATGCAGAATGCCCATCTGACAGCCTTTGTCAGCCACCCAGGCACGTGTGCTCAGAATTCACAGGACACCTTTCATCTCGGCCAACAGCCAGCACCCGAACACAGCCATCTCTGTGGCACTACGCAGCCACTGCTAACGTGCACAGCAACATGCACAGCTGCTCAGGACAAGAAGTGGCCAAAACCAACCAAAACCACAAGGGAAATGTGGGGACTGAATGGGAGGGATTCCCTGTGGCAGAGTCTAGAGAGGACTCCCGGGTGACCCCCCTGAGAGAAAGCCCTAGGACCTACTGGGGGGAGCAAAGGGCTGATTTCCCACCTCATCTGAAAGAGGCTCCTCAGAGCCCATCACATCACTGGGACCTACCTGGGCCTCCTGCTGTGGGTGCCCCCAGAGAGCCAGACTCTCCATGCACACTGCAGACCCATTTCTCAGCTCTCACTTTTACAGCCCTAAGCTCCCTTCTTTGGGGGAAAAATTTTACGAGCAAGCTTGCAGTGGTCAGCGAAGCCTTTGCATTTCCCTTGGACTGGTCGGCAAGGCCAGGCCCAGAGAACCCCTCCAGCCCTTGCGCTGCTGGCAGGGCAGTCACAGCACGTGCTTCCCTCTGGACTGGGGACTGTTAGGCCCCAGTGCTGAGCCCTACACAGAGACAGCTCTGGGTTCCCCATGCATTTACCTCACTAGGGACTGGGACTGGGACTGCTGGAGCAACCTCCTGCCTCACTGGGGGCCAGTGCTGTCCCAACTTGCACTCTGCACAGGGGGAATGTTTGTGGAAGGGCTGTAATGGTCCCGCTGTTTGTGGGGAGAGAGGACCCTGCCCCAGTGGAAGGGTCCCTCATCACTGGAGAGCTCCAGCACTGCAGATCTTGAGGGAAAGAGCAGAAATCTTGCTAGGGAGGGGGTCTCTCTGGGTGGGAAGAAGGCAGAGCTGGGGGGCTGGGGACTTTAACAAGGCAGCCCCCTCCCACTTTCCTGTTGCATCCCAGCAGGCGCCGAGAGCAGCTGTGCAGTATTCAGCTGAGACTCTGGTGTCAGGACCCTGGGTTGAGGTCAGGAACTTAGCAAGGAGAGAAGGGAGCTGCAGGGGGAAAGGACAGCTCTGACCTGCTCCCTCCTTCCTGAGCGAGGCCCCTGGACAGTTTGGAATCTGTTTGGCCCTGGGAAGGTTGAGAGGAAGGAGACTACTCAGATCTGGGGGCAAAGAGCAAGCCAGCAGAGCTCGGGATGGCCACACACCACTCCCCCGCACCCTTCACCATGCGTGTCTGTCCTCACCGCAAAGTGCTGTGCATTGGCTACCAGTGTGGAATGCAGGGCAGGACACAGGGAGGTCAGCTCCAAGTAGCCCGGCTCTGTGTGCGCCCAGCCTCACGCTGAACCTTCCCCCGGAAGCTGCATGGCTTGCCATGGCCCCGCCGAGCTAACGTGAGAGCACAGACACACACCCCCTGCGTGCCGGAGCAGGTACTGCCCCTCATTCTCACCGTGGCTCTCAGCTAACTGGTGTGAAGCTCAGCCCCGCCTGCCACAGCAAGGCTGGGCCTGGGCTCGCCCCGTGCTCAGAAGCCTGATGCACTCCTGCTCCACCAGCGTCCTCGGGTTGGGATCAGGCACAAACCACCCCCAAAGGGGCCTAGACACCTGTGCCAATGCTGCACCCCCCTCCGCCCCTCCCATACACGCCATGCAAAAGCACCCACCTTCCAGCCGGTCAACACCTCCTCGATGGGTGCAACCCCCATCTGCTCCTGCTTCAGGGGGAAAACCAACTGTTCCGCTCGTCGGTTCTGCTGAACCACCTGCTCCCACTTGGCAACAGCCTTCGAGGTCTTATTGTAGGCAGCTTCCCTCACAACCTGCAGTCCCAAGAGACAGTCTGTGAGGACACAATAGGCCCCAGGTCTACAAAGACACCAGACCCCAAGGTCTGGATAGCAAGGAAACCCAGCAAGTAACCCAGGTAGGGAGAGGCACTCACAGCTCAGTCACACAGGACTGAGACCAAACATCAGTGCTTATCTCCATGGCTGCTCCCTGCTCCACTCCCAACTCGCTCCCACCCTGCTCTGCCCTTGACCTACCCCCATCACCTCAGGCACTCCCAGCTCAGGTCCATCAGTGACCTCCCACGAGCCCTGATGGATGGACGGACAGACAGAGTCTTACCCGCTCTGACTCCTCTTTGCTGAGTGGCAGCTCCAGGGACTTTTTCTGCTTGACTCTATTCAATTGCTTCTTCACGATGCCCAGGGAGGACGAGGCCCGGATGGACCCCAGCAGCTCAGGCAGGACCAGCTTCTCCCCGATGCCTGCAGGAACCAGTGCAGTCAATGCAGGTAGGATGTCACGGAGCTCCCAGCAGAGGGCGCCAACAGGGAACCACCTGCTGGGTTCCTACACCCTCCCCCCACACAGCCCATTGCAGCTTCCCACACTACCACCCTGGAGTAGGGATGAAGTGACCCAGTTATGCAGGGGGAGCCCCTGTCTGGGAGCTGCAGAAACAGCTTGGAGAAAGGCTCATCCCATCCCCTCTCCTCCCCTCCCGAGAAGGAGCTTACCTTCACAGCTGAGGTTGAACTCGGACACCTGCACGCTCGCCTCTGTGCGTTCAGCCAGCTTCCGCCTAGAAGAGAGGAGGCAGAATGTTTAGGGACCCCTTGAGTGCAGTCCACCAGCACCCCTGCCCATGCAATGCCTCTCCCAAAAGCGTGTGCGTGTGGGCAATGTTCCATGTGCAGAATTAATTTTAAATCGATGTGCAGAATTAATTTTGTTAGGTGTACCAATATGGAGGTGATGTGTGGCGGGGGAGGGGCTGAGGGGTTCGGAGTGTTGGAGGGGGCTCAGGGCTGGGGCTGAGGGCTGGGGAGGTGAGGGCTCTGGCTGAGGGTGCGGGCTCTAGGGTGGGGCTGAGGATGAGGGGTTTGGGGTACAGGCTGCCCAGGGGAGAGAGGACTCCCCCCACAGTCCTCTCTTGCCACAGCAGCCGGGGGATGGGTGCCTCTTTCCCTGGTGTGGCCCTTGATAGTCTGCTGCACAGCTGTGCAGCTTAGAGGGAAATTAGCCTAGGGGGCCCCCCTGAGGCTCCACCCCGGCCAAGCCAGAAGCCCCCTCCCACTGCCTGGGGGAGTAAGAGGCAAAAGAAGCCCCCTGTCTGTGTCCTGGGCTCCCTGCCCAGGGCAGGCGGACGGACCCAGACTGCCCTCCGGCCAGGGGTCCTACCTCAGAGCCACAGCCTGCCCATGATAAGAGCTGGGCAGGCAGCTGTGGGGAGCTGCAGTGGACCCTCCACCTGCCCTGCAGTGTGTGGAGCCCGAGCAGTCCCCAGCCTGTGTCCCCGCTCAGCCCGCGACTCCTCACAGTTGCTCACCCAGCTCTTACCATGGCCGGCTGCGGCTCCGAGGCCCCCAGCGAGCTGGGTCCACGAGAGCAACGCAGGCAGCTGTGGGGAGTCGGCGCCGAGATGTGGACCCTCCACCTGCCCTGGGCCAGGTGGGGACACGGGCCGGGGGCTGCTGGCAGATCCCCCCACACTCCGGGCAGGTGGAAGGACCATCACAGCTCCCTTCAACTGCCTGGACTCCCTGGCCTGGCTCCACATCCCCCCGGTTCCTGCGCCACTGAGAGGAGCCCATTTCTGCATCTTGGCAGGGGGTTAGACTTGATGACCCTTGCGGTCCCTTCTGACCCTCTTGGTCTATGGTTGCGATGGGGGCACGTGGGGCTAGCTACCTCCCAGACACCTCAGGAGCCGAGGGGCCTTCACTGCTGCTTCAGTTGCCCTGAGCACAGTGTGGGAACCATGGCAGCCTGGACACGAGTGTCTAAGCGCCCCCACAAAACAACTGAGCCCCTGGGTGATGGGTAAGTGTGATCCCAACACTCACCGCTTCTTTCCAGCGAGGGAGCTGACCGCCTCCAAGAGCTGACAATGCCGCCTCTCCTCATTGTCATCCCCCTGGCACACAGGAGACAAAATTAATGCAGCTGGCAGAGGCACAGGCCTTCAGCATCTGGACACAAGGAGTCCCTTCAATCACCAGAGGAGCTCTGCCCTGCCCCTACAGCAGCTGCAAGGGGGGCAGCGGGCTGGGCACCTTCAGAGCTGCCCTTCAGTTACAGGCCTGACCCCTGCAGTGCAGTGCCCACATCACCAAATACAAATTTCAGCTCAGCCTGAGGCCCCACCACCACCATATGCCTTGCCCCCACTGCCTCTCAAGTCCCCCCAGGACCCTCTTCCATTGCACTGCACGGCCACCTTCATATACCCACCGTGACCTGCCCCGCAAGGCCGTCTCACTTCCTGCCCCTATTCCACCTCACTAATTTTACTACAACACTAGAAGACAATAAAGCTCGCTGCATTTACCCCTCAGGGCAGGACAACACCCCCCGTGGGAGGCCTGGGGAGCCTGAGCCCTCCTGTCAGCAGCAGCCTGGCACTGGCTCGGGGTAAGCGACCCAAACGCAGCCATGCCTCGAGGTCACTGCCCCAGTGCTGGGGCCGCAAGAGCCTCTCCTACCTCATCCTCGCTGGCGCTCACAGGGTGGTCGCTCCGGAACAAATCCTCCTCGGCCATCGGCAGCGCCCGGAAGCTGCTGCTGGGGAGACACGAGCCGGGCTCAGGCTTGGGCTCCTTGGCACAGGGCCGCACAGGCTACGGGTGTAGATCGCACAGCCAGGTCCTGCGGGACGCGCTACCTGGGAAACCGGCACCGAACAGACAGCACAGGCCTGCCAAGGATGCTTCCGTCAGAGCTGGGACTAGGCCCCGGCTCCCCCCACCCCAAGGCAGGGCCCGGGGCGCCTGGCTTCCCCCCTCCGCCCCCCAAAGGCGGGCCCCGGTAGTCCGGCTTCCCCATCCTCCCCGCGGCAGGGCGGAGCCGGCAGAGCCCGGGGGGGACAGGCTGGCCCCAGACACCGCGCGCAAGTCGGGGGGGGAACTAGGGCCCATCCCCCCCAGGCCGCTCACCTCCGCCGCGCGCCCAGCCCGGCTCCCCGCCCGGCCAGCACGCGTGGGTAGGAACAAGTACTGGCAGCTCCGCGAGCCGGCCCTGCACCAGCGCGCAGGTCGTAAAGCGCGGCACTTCCGCCCCTCACGGAGCCGGCCGTCGCCGCGAGCCGGGGCACTTCCGCCCCGTGCTGCGCAGGCGGGCTCTGGCTGTTGCCATGGCAGTGGGGTCGCGGGAGGCCCGGCTGGGCGGGCTCTTCCGCTGGCCGGCGGTGGCTGCTCGGACCAGGCCCCGGGGAGCCGGCGCGCGGCCCCCGCCCGGGGTGACCCCTCCTCTCCCAGCCCCGCCGCCCCTGGACTCGGCCGGCTGCCCGCGCTGCGCCCCGTGTGGCCGGGACGGGCTGCTGGCGGTGGGCCTGGTGCTGGCCGAGCTGGCGGCGGCGCTGCTGCTGCTGTGGCCGGGGAGCGCTGACCTGGAAGCCCCGACCAGGAAGCCCGGGACCAGCGCACCCTATGGACAAGGGCAAACCGTCTCTGCATCGGTCGCTCGGCTGAACTGCCCCTACTGGGGGGACCTCTCTGGGCCCAGGCAGAAGTTAGCTGTAGCTCGCGAAAGCTTATGCCCTAATATATTTGTTAGTCTCTAAGGTGCCACAAGCCCTCCTGTTCTTTTTGCGGATACAGACTAACAGGGCTGCTACTCTGCTGCAGTTTCCACGGTATGCATCTGATGAAGTGAGCTGTAGCTCACGAAAGCTCATGCTCAAATAAATTGGTTAGTCTCTAAGGTGCCACAAGTCCTCCTTTTCTTTTTGCGAATGCAGACTAACACGGCTGTTACTCTGAAACCACCTTATTTTGTATTTCTTGGGGCCCAGGCATCTCGTTCAGGCTGCACCCATCTCGGAGAAAACACTGGGGGCCAGAAGGCCCCGTCCGGCTTGGAGAACTGGCTAAAAGCAAGATGCTAATGGAATCCAAATTGTGTCAACTGAATTTCCAGTGACCTAAATCAATGCTCTGCGAGCCTCTCCTGCTGAGATGAGATTTCTGCTTTCATGGGGTGCACATAGCAACCAGCCTGGGTAGGGCTGTAGCAGAGGGGGGTCACTTTAACAGGGTGCCAAACCTAGGGTGACCAGATGTCCCCATTTTATAGGGACAATCCCAATATCTGGGGCTTTGTCTTATACAGACACCTATTACTGCCCCACCCTCTGTCCTGATTTTTCACACTTGCTGTCTGGTCACCCTAGTCAAACCTTTCTTTTGTAAAAACCTCATACATGTCAATGAACAAACATGGTTTGTAAGCTTTGGGTACTATTTAAATTTTTCATGGAAAATGGGTTGATACATTGAAAAGAATAAAGAGCTGAAATTGTGGAAAAGCAGCATCACTTGCCCCATAACCTCAGCCATGCGGAACGCAATGCCATCCACAGCCTCAGAAACAACTCTGACATCATAATCAAAAAGGCTGACAAAGGAGGTGCTGTTGTCATCATGAATAGGTCGGAATATGAACAAGAGGTTGCTCGGCAGCCCTCCAACACGAGTTTCCACAAGCCATTACCCTATGATCCCACTGAGAGTTACCAAAACAAAATAAACTACAGCATATGCTCAAGAAACTTCCTGAAAAAACACAAGATCAAATCCGCACAGACACACCCCTGGAACCCCGACCTGGGATATTCTATCTACTACCCAAGATCCATAAACCTGGAACTCCTGGGCGCCCCATCATTTCAGGCATTGGCACCCTGACAGCGGGATTGTCTGGCTATGTAGACTCCCTCCTCAGGCCCTACGCTACCAGCACTCCCAGCTACCTTCGAGACACCACTGACTTCCTGAGGAAACTTCAATCCATCGGTGATCTTCTTGATAACACCATCCTGGCCACTATGGATGTAGAAGCCCTCTACACCAACATTCCACACAAAGATGGACTACAAGCCGTCAGGAACACTATCCCCGATAATGTCACGGCTAACCTGGTGGCTGAACTTTGTGACTTTGTCCTTACCCATAACTATTTCACATTTGGGGACAATGTATACCTTCAGATCAGCGGCACTGCTATGGGTACCCGCATGGCCCCACAGTATGCCAACATTTTTATGGCTGATTTAGAACAACGCTTCCTCAGCTCTCGTCCCCTAAAGCCCCTACTCTACTTGCGCTATATTGATGACATCTTCATCATCTGGACCCATGGAAAAGAAGCCCTTGAGGAATTCCACCATGATTTCAACAATTTCCATCCCACCATCAACCTCAGCCTGGTCCAGTCCACACAAGAGATCCACTTCCTGGACACTACAGTGCTAATAAACAATGGTCACATAAACACCACCCTATACCGGAAACCTACTGACCGCTATTCCTACCTGCATGCCTCCAGTTTTCACCCTGACCACACCACACGATCCATCGTCTACAGCCAAGCTCTGCGATACAACCGCATTTGCTCCAACCCCTCAGACAGAGACAAACACCTACAAGATCTCTGTCAAGCTTTCTTACAACTACAATACCCACCTGCGGAAGTAAAGAAACAGATTGATAGAGCCAGAAGAGTTCCCAGAAGTTACCTACTACAGGACAGGTCTAACAAAGAAAATAACAGAACGCCACTAGCCGTCACCTTCAGCCCCCAACTAAAACCCCTCCAACGCATTATTAAGGATCTACAACCTATCCTAAAGGATGACCCAACACTCTCACAAATCTTGGGAGACAGGCCAGTCCTTGCCTACAGACAGCCCCGCAACCTGAAGCAAATACTCACCAACAACCACATACCACACAACAGAACCACTAACCAAGGAACTTATCCTTGCAACAAAGCCCGTTGCCAATTGTGCCCACATATCTATTCAGGGGACACCATCACAGGGCCTAATAACATCAGCCACACTATCAGAGGCTCTTTCACCTGCACATCCACCAATGTGATTTATGCCATCATGTGCCAGCAATGCCCCTCTGCCATGTACATTGGTCAAACTGGACAGTCTCTACGTAAAAGAATAAATGGACACAAATCAGATGTCAAGAATTATAACATTCATAAACCAGTCGGAGAACACTTCAATCTCTCTGGTCACGCAATCACAGACATGAAGGTCGCTATCTTAAAACAAAAAAACTTCAAATCCAGACTCCAGCGAGAAACTGCTGAATTGGAATTCATTTGCAAATTGGATACTATTAATTTAGGCTTAAATAGAGACTGGGAGTGGCTAAGTCATTATGCAAGGTAGCCTATTTCCTCTTGTTTTTTCCTACCCCCCCCCCCCAGATGTTCTGGTTTAACTTGGATTTAAACTTGGAGAGTGGTCAGTTTGGATGAGCTATTACCAGCAGGAGAGTGAGTCTGTGTGTGTATGGGGGTGGGTTTTTGGAGGGGGGTGAGGGAGTGAGAGAACCTGGATTTGTGCAGGAAATGGCCTAACTTCATTATCATGCACATTGTGTAAAGAGTTGTCACTTTGGATGGGCTATCACCAGCAGGAGAGTGAATTTGTGTGGGGGGGTGGAGGGTGAGAAAACCTGGATTTGTGCTGGAAATGGCCTAACCTGACGATTACTTTAGATAAGCTATTACCAGCAGGACAGTGGGGTGGGAGGAGGTATTGTTTCATATTCTCTGTGTATATATAAAGTCTGCTGCAGTTTCCACGGTATGCATCTGATGAAGTGAGCTGTAGCTCACGAAAGCTCATGCTCAAATAAATTGGTTAGTCTCTAAGGTGCCACAAGTACTCCTTTTCTTTTTGCGAATACAGACTAACACGGCTGTTACTCTGAAAAATGACCACTGTTTGACATTTCTTTGGTTTGTCTGACGGACACACTTAGTGGAGTTGTGTAGTGAAGGAGGCTATTGTCTGTAGGACCTCTGCTTCGTTTGTTGCAGAAGATGGAAGGAAGAAGAGATCAGGATTTCTCTGCTACTTCCTTCACCTAAGATCCCTTCTGGATCTCCAGAGAAGAACTTCTCTCAACTTTCTTTTTGAAAGGGGTTATTGTCTCCAGTTCCATCTGAACCATGTAAGGGTTGGGAGTGGACGAGAGATGCAGATCGGAGAGTGGATTCCAAGAAAAAGTTTGGACAGTTTCATTCATACCCACTGGATCCAGATGCACAGAAGTATTTCCAACCAAATCCATCACTGTTTTTTTTTTGGCCTGAACGGCATGTTACCCTCACAGGGTTAGATAATCCCAGTGGCCATCTTTTGCACCTTATCAAGAAGGATCTATGCATGGGACTAGACCTTCACCAATTCCATACCAGGAGGACATTCAGTTGTCTGATCCAAAGGATACAGATATTTGGGGATTGTTTGCCCTGTTTTTATCACTGGGAGTTAATACTAGACAGGTGGATCCTGGAAGTTATTGCATGTGGTTACACAATTCAAATCAAGATCCTTGCCTACAACATCTCACCCATTTCATCTCTGGGCAGAGATCAAAGTCATTTCATTTTTTTAAAGAACTAGGTTCAATCACTGCTGCAGTTAGGAGCCATAGAGACAGTTCTGCAAGATCACAGAGGGAGGGTTTTTACTGGTGTTTTCTAATTTAAAAAAATATGGGGCTTTTGCCCTATTTTGGATTTAAGGAAATGAAATACTTATATAAAGAAATTTTGTTTCTGCATGTTAGAGATAACTTCTGTAATTCTTTCACTTTATCTTGAGGATGGGGTTGTTGCTCTGGATTTAAAAGATGAATGTTTCCATAAAACAGTGTCATCTGAAATACCCGCTTTTCATGGTATGAGAGGTTCATTTTCAGTACAAGGTCCTCCTTTTTTGTTTATCCATAGCTCCTCAGGTGTTTACAGAATGCCTGTTGGTAGTGGCAGTGTACCTAAAAAGGCAGGGGATGTATGTGTACCCATTCCTAGATGACTGGGTAATAAAAGCATCATCAGGGAAGACATTTTAATATATGTAAATCAAATATGTTCTCTCTTTGCCAGTCTGGGATTAGAAATAAAATGGAAAAAATTGTGTTTAAACCCTACTCAGAGGAGCCACTTTTTGGGGCCATAGTAGATTCTACTTCGGGAAGAGCTTTTCTCCCAGAGGAGAGGTATATAAAAATATTTATATATCCTCCAGTTTCTATAGCAGTCAGTTCCCCATTTTCTTCAGTTGCTGGGTCTGTCAAACACAGCAGTGCCACCATATGCTCATCTTCAGCTGAGATATCTTCAGCACTGGTTAGGAACAAATTACAGACCAGGTTTGCGTAGCATGCATCACAAATAGTAATTCCACAGCAGGTGTTAATGTCACTCATGGGGGGAGCGGGGGGACAGACTCAAAAATGCAATGAAATGTACACTTTTCAATTTTCCTCCACCATCAGTAACACAAACCTCAGAAAAACAACAAGGAGTCTGGTGGCACCTTAAGGACTAACAGGTTTATTTGAGCATAAGCTTTTGTGGGTAAAAACCCCCACTTCTTCAGATACATGGAGTGAAAATTATAGACCACAGGCATAAATGTACTGGCACATGTTAGTCTTTAAGGTGCCACCGGACTCCTCATTGTTTTTGTGGATACAGACTAACATGGCTACCCCTCTGATACAAACCTCAGATGCAGCTACACTAGGTTGAGGAGCTCATCTGAAAAACAATGTTAGTCAGGGCTCACTGGTTACCCAAAAAAAAAAAAAAAAAAGTACATATCAGTATTGTAGAACTGAGAGCCACAAGACTAGCTCTAAAGTCCTTCCTATCTCAAGTCAAATACAAAGTACTTCAGGTAGTAACAGACAATGCAATGGTGCTATGTTATCTGAACAAGCGAGGGGGAACTTATTCTATAAAATTATGCCTAGAGGCAAAGAGGCTTTGGAAATGGTGTACAGAGCATGACATTCACCCAGGATAAATTGGTGTAGGGGTATGTGAATGGGTTTGTGGTTCGCTCTGTAGTGGTCACAGTCTCTGGCAGTTGCTCCGTCCAGCGGTTGCAGCCAAAGGGGAGGTAGGGGAACCTGGACCCTCCTGCTCCACTAGGTTCCGACCCAGGGCCCTGTGAGACTTGTCTGGTGCCTCGCACCCTGAGGGGCCTCAAATCAGCCTCTCGGGGTTACTTCTTACCTCCCCTTTTCCTGCACTGGGGGCTGCAAGGTGTTCACATAAGCACCAGTTTGCAGGCTGCCTACCCGTCTCCAACCCATAGGAGCTGCTGCTCAACAACATTCCTTCTCCTAGCCTGGGACTGGCTACATCCTGGTCCAGAGCTCCCAGA
This sequence comes from Eretmochelys imbricata, assembly GCF_965152235.1. NCBI lineage: Eukaryota > Metazoa > Chordata > Testudines > Cheloniidae > Eretmochelys > Eretmochelys imbricata. The sequence goes on along the minus strand of NC_135580.1, from coordinate 61,100,163 downwards.
CCACGTCCTTCTCCCTACCCTATCTGGCCCAACGGAGCCAGTGGCTGGTTGGCTTCCTTTTCAACCCCACCTCCAGTTGGAGCATGCTTGGCAAGGGCGGAGGGGTGGAGCCTCCTGTGCCCAGAGTTGCTCTTTAATCCTCTGCTGTCCAATGAAGGGTTTTATACCCTGTCACATGGGGGAACAAAACATGCTTGCAGATTAACATGTCAAAGGCACAAATGGTCTGTGAAGGAAGAAGTAATAACACACCTCTCCAGTTTATGGGGGAATCTGATAATATATCTGTTTGCCTCCAGCAGCAACAGGAAACGTCAACAATTTTGCTCCAGAGCAGGCAGAGACAAGGAATCAACATTGGATGAGTTGCTGACACACGGGTGTCAGGGCTTAATGTAACCATTTCCCCTCATACAGAGAGTGATAAACAAACAACAGGATAAGGCCAGAGTGCTTTTAATAGTGCCAGCATGTCTGAGAAAACTATGGTATCTGGACTTGATTCATCTGCCAAAAGGATTAATGGAGCCTCTGCCACTGCTACCGCACTTGTCACAACAGACTGGGACGGTCTATTGTCCAGATCCTCAGTCCCTTCATTTAACTGTGTGGGAAATAGAACTGTGGGAGGGCTAGAGAAAAGTTGTTCATTAAAGGTGCAGAATGTACTGTTACATTCTGGAAAAGAGTCCACAAATAAACGCTATACTCATAAATGGAAAAGGGTTTTGCTGTGGATTTCTACATGTGATCAAGATCCATTTACAGCACCACTTAATTGTAGAGTATTTGTTGTATCCTGAGAATGCATGTCTTTCTTTATCTTCAGTTAAGGTTATTCTCTCAGACATATCAGCATGCCATGTACCTGTGGAGAGTAAATCAATTTTTACTAATGATACAGTTAAGACATTTTTTAAAAGCTTTAATAACTCATACTCCCCCACCCCATAAGAAACTCTTTGCCCTCTTGGGATCTGAATTAGTTCTGTCCCATTTAATGAATCCTCCTTTTGTACCTTTGGGGGGCTGTTCTTTATTCCATCTGTCTCTCAAAAGAGTATTTTTGATAGTGATCATGTCTGCAAGGGGTATAAGTGAATTACAGACATGAATGGCTATTCACCATTCACTGTTTTTCATAAAGACATATGGGTTTTAAGGATCTATGGGACCAGAACCCAGCTCTGCAGAGGGGCCAGCACAGCAGATGTTCCCACATCACCATTATGGCAGCATGCAGAGGCACTTCCAATGAGCACTGGGGAGATTAGGCACTACAGGAAATACCATCCAAAAGGTCTAGAGTGACAGCACCTTGCAGTCCTCTGATTGACCTTGTCCACTATTTAACCCTGGAGGGTTCCCCAGGAAGTTGTCTGGGCAACCACACAGATTTCTGGCCTGCTGCGACTCCAGACCACACCTTGCTTTCTGATCTCCAGTGTTTGGTTCCAGCCTGGTGCTATCTCTGGTCTCTGACCCAGCCTGACTCTGACCCTGACTCTTGCTTATCAAGCCCAGTTCTGGTAATTACTCCAATCCCTGCTTACTTACTACTGCCTCATGCCATCCCACTAGGCTAGACTGCCGACGCCCTGGTCCCTTACTCACCCTAAGTTTTTACCAAAAGTGGTTTCCAATTGGAAAAGTGGTTTCCAATTTTCATATAAATCAGTCTATAATTTTATTGGTTTTCTTTCCCAAACCTCGTACTCATGATAGGGAGACTAAATTACACATGCTAGATGTGAGAAGAACTCTATCCTTTTATTTAGACAGGACTAAACAATTTAGGCAGTCCCCAGAATTGTTTATAGCTTATGGAACGAAGGACAAGGGGAAAGCTATTTTTGTACAAACATTTTGTCAATGGGTTAGATTATCTGTTTATGAAGTTTATAAATCAAAGGAGGTACGGTACCCATTCCTCAAGGGATGAGAATGCATTCGACTAGATTAAAGTCAGTCTTTATGACTTTCTATAGACACGTTCTTCTGGTAGAGACGTGTAGAATAGCACCATGGAGTTCTGTTCACACCTTTCTAAACATTACTCCTTAGATTTGGAAGCTAGATCTGATGCAAAATTTGACAAGGCAGTCCTTGTTTAATTAGGACTCTGTGGTCCCACCATCCTGGGCCAGAATGCTCCTTATTAATCTATCCCATGAGTGGGTGTGTGCAGAGGACACTCAAAGGAGAAATGAAGGTTATTTATCTGTAACCGAGGCTCTTCGAGATGGACTCTGCATAATTAGACTCCCAGTCTGCCTCTCCCCATAACCTTAGCATCCTCCTCACTGGGAAAGGACCTTAGAAAGCTGGAGCTCCACGCCTCTTTTAGACCCTCACTGGGGAATGTTTAACATTCACTGAAGAGGGGGGCCAGGGAGCTGGGTGAGTGCTCCAGTGGCTACTGCTAATCAGAATTCTACCATTCAGAGCATCCCATGAGCGTGCATACTCAGCATCGATCTCAAAGAGCCTTGGTTATAGGTAAGGAACCTTTATTGTCATGGTTGGGAATCCACCTGGTTGCACAGACAGCTTCCTGGTGTCCCTGCCAGGCTTAAATAGTACACCTGGACCAATTAGGGATCCTGGGAGCACCACCAATCAGGTCCTCTGTAGGTGGCACATCCTATGGTGCTTGGCCACATAAGGTTCACAGCCTGCAGATCACTGTGGTGCCAGAGGTATTGGGTGGTGTCATGGATGCAGCAGTCTATCAGGGACCAGCAGACCCAGACTCCAGCCCCCAGGGATCCTCACACATAGCCATAGTAATGCCTGAACTGCAAGCCTACCTGATAATTACAACTGCCTAAATGCTAACTCCTACAAACAACATTCCTCTTTCATTAAAAAAAAAAAAAAACTAGGAAATTCAATGGAAAAAAATTCATTAACCAGAGTGACAGCTGTCTGTCTGGTTGTATCTCGTGCCCTTCCAGAATTCAAGTTCAGTAAATCTCAGACTTATGAACACCAGGAAAAATAGACTTAAGGTACATGCCCACACAACCATAACTCTGTCCCCTTTGGGTGATGCCTCAATACACCCATCCCACATTCTCACACTCTGCCTTTGTATTGTACTAAACAGAAACAATCTACTCCTGCCTTGCTCTCAAACACTTAGCACCCTCCACAGAAAAAACACCACATCTGCTAAATTTTACAGCCCCTTCACCCTTATGCACATGATGCCAAACACTGTACATTCATTAACCTATCATTAAACCCACAGTCCACACTCATCTCCCACCTAACTGGGGACCATCCCCAGTGCCCTGCTACTGACACAGCCTACACAACTCAGCGCTGACATGAGGCATCCTGGATCTCCCAAGGTACATGTGCACCTCTTTCCTTCTGTCACCCCTCCTCCCCCCAGACGGGCACAGCCCCTCAAAGATCACCTCAGATCATAATCACAGCTCTGACAAAATGCTCCAAACTAATCCCTCCCACATTCAGTACAGCTACACGTAACACTGTGAATGCAGCTGGAGTGCAGGCAGATAATTCCCAGTCACTATTGCCAGCTCCAGGGGGAAAAGTTAAGGTTACATGGGCATTTACCTTAACTCTGTATTTCTTGGTTTTCAGAAAGGAAAATTCCTTACCTGGACAGTGACTGGAGTTCTTCAGCATGTGTTGTCCATATGCACATTCCACTAGGCACCTGAGTCCAGGGTCTTTTTTCCCAGCAGTGTCCACTGTGGCCACACATATGCCCTGAGTGTCCTCATGCCCTCCACCAAGCGCGTACAAGGGTAGAGCTGGCTGTAAGCATGAAAGGGGGTTAATTATACAGATTTGCAGAGTTCCCAGTTAAATTTACAGCTGAAGTCTAACAAACTAGATTTGCCAATGAGATTAGTGTTATAGCCCATATTCAAATATTAGAAAAGATTGGTTCAAAATGGAGTAGTTTAGTATATCAAAAGCAATTGCTTAAAGTTATGGTTCAGGTCTCTCTTAAGCCAATTTGTTTAAACTTATAAAGGAGGGTGTGAACCGAGCACACTGTATTGGCAGTAGGTGAGGGTACACAGTTGCAATCTATACCCAAGGACTTGCCTAGACATGCCCAGATGGGCATGTTTACCCTGTGATCGGGGTCTTCACAATACTTCACCAAAGGGGCCATGCCTGGTGTCTGCGGAAAGCTAAGAACTCGCTGGTTGTCATGGATATTGTGGGATCTATGCATGGAACATACTTTAAGAGTTCTGTGATACATAGAATATTGTGTTCCGAAGATGCTAGAGATGGAATTGGTTACCGGGGGTGGGTGTTTCTCAGAGCTAACTGAGAATGAGAACAATTGACATCTGACCCAGCCCAGACAAGGGTTTACAATCTAGGCCAGGTGTGGGTGTGACACTTTTTGGGGTTATCCGAGGTGTCAAGGGTGATTTACTACCAACTGCTTACAGCACAAGAGAACCTTGTCTGTGACCACCAGGGGAAATCCCAACTCTGCTCTGGGCTCTGCTAGCCCCATTCTTCCTCTCTGCAGGTTAGCAATTTACAAACCCCACTTTGTTTTACACTTGAGTGCCCAGCTCCTTGTTTCTGGATGCCAGGAGAGTGCACTGATCCACTGTCCCTCATAGAAGCAGTGCACCCCAGCTTATGGGTTTCATCTCAGTTCAACACCCATCCTAGCACAAGGCACTTAAACATGTCCAAATCAAACTGAAATGCATTTAACAGAGCTTGAGATAAAGGTTAAAAATAAAAGCCAGTATAAGGATTTGAAACGCAAGGTTACAGGTAAAAGAAAACGAAATGCAATGTGTAGCCTATACTTATTAACAAGTTACTTGCCTGTCTAATCAAGTATTTTTCACCCAATGGTCAGTTCCTACAGCTCTTGTCCACTCCAGAGAGCTGGGATCCACTTTTCCTGAGACATTCCAGCTGGCAGAGTCTTTCTTCTGTAATGGATAACATCTTGTACCCTTTCTTCTTCCTTCATCTAGTTACAGACTATTGTCTCTTAGCCCAGGGCTTCCCCTAATCAGAGACTTTTCTTGGGATCCTTTGTCTTTGTAAATGTTTATACCTGCACCTGATTCAGACAGTAAACACAGGGCTGGCTGCTCCATGGATGTTGATTGTTTTCAGTGTTGATTGAGTCATCTCTGAGCCCTGGTCTACACTAGCGTTATGTCAACACCCCACAGCCCGGCCAGCAGCTGGATCCCGGACAGGGAGCCTGGGAAGCTATGGGGAGCAGTGGACCCTCCATCTGCCTGAATGGCGGGATATGAGCCAGGGGCTGCTCTTGGCCCCTCCCCCCGCCGGGGAGGTGGAGGGTCCGCAGCTCCCCACAACTGCCCAAGGTCCACGGCTGGACTCCAGAGCCTCCAGCTGCCGGCCTGGCTGGAGGCCCGGGCCTCAGGGGAAGAGGAGAGGCAGAGGGCATGGCCCCTAGAGAAAAGTGGATGGGTCAGGCCTGTCCACTTTCAGAAAGTTCCCCCTGTTCTGGTGCCCATGCTCCCAGCCACCCACACTGCTGCTCTTAAGTTTGTGGAAGCCCAACCACCGACAGAAGGGCAGTCTGGACATGAACCACCGCAGGAATTACTGCAATAGCTGTAAATCATCCTAACATAGGTAGACTTAAGTATTTTGTGTACACATGCCCCGAGACTCCACTGCCTCAGGTGACAAGATTCACTTCCAACAGTTTTGGAACATGATATCCTACACGTTACATGGCTCTACATTTGTTTTCTGCACAAACATCTTGCAACAACCAGGACAATCAGCTAGATCTTAGCTTTTGGCACAGACCACAAATGGCCCCCTTCAGTGAAATATTAAGAAGATCATCAGACACAGGTGTAATATACCTGCTTGGGCATGTCACTGTCACAGCAGGCTTGGTCCTCTACAAATTACAAAAGAGTTCAAAAAAAGAGCTTGAATAAGGAGACCATCAGGGACAAGCAGAAGTTAACAAAATACCCTAGTTATGCAAACAGACAAAAGGTCTGGAACAATATAATAGGAGAAAGGAGGGGACAAAATGGTGTCCATTACAGAGGCAATGCTCTGCCAGTGGGAGTGTCTCATGAAAAGTGGATCCCAGCTCTCTTGGCTGGACAAGTGCTGTATGGACTGGCCATTGGGTAAGAAATACCTTATTAGACGGGAAAGGGCCTTGTTAATAGGTGCAGGCTTTAGATTGCATTTTATATTTTTCTTTTATCAGTAGTCATGTGTTGAATCCTTTTACTGGCTTCTCTTTGAATCTTTACTGCGAGCTTTGTCAAATAAACAGGGATTTGGTTTTACTATAGACACAACTCAGTGCTATGTGTTGAGGAGAGTGCTGAAGGGAAGCTAGTGAGCTGGGGGGCAGGACACTGCTTCCATGGAGGCAGCAATCTGTGTGCATTGTGGGTGCCTAGAAGTCATGAGACCAGGTGCTTGTGTGTAACGAAGTGGGGTATACAAGCAGCTGGGAGGGACCTGTGCTCAATTCAGAGCAGAACTCTGGCGGTAACTATCTCCATAGATTTAGCCACAGGTTCTCTCTGCTCTGCCCCAAGGACTCACTCAGGGCTGAGGTGTGCAAATTGGCAGCCTGCAGAGGGAAGGAGTGCGGCTTGCAGAGCCCGGAGCGGGGCACTTGTTGTGCCAGCAACCAGTAGTTTTGGGCAAGTTTCCCCAGTGGACACAGACAAGGCTCCCTTGCACTGTAAATAGGTGGTAATGATTCCCCCTGTACCACTGGGGTAGCCCCGAAAGGACTCAGTAGAGAGTGTCGACTTACTCAAGAGAACGTTCATTTGTTGATGTTAAAGAAAGAAGGGGAAATATGATCTTTGAGATGAAATCTTATCCTCTTAACCCTGGAATGGAGGAAAGCCCTTTCTACAGGGCTGCTCCAGGCACCTGTGCACGGAGAATTCTGCAGCTTCTTTATGGGTTGAGTCAACTCTGGGGTCCCACATGGTGACTTCAGGTTTATATATTTCAGGGCTTGTTGGAGAGATTAACCCTCTGATTTCTTGTGGCCATTTGCCAAATTGCTTTCAGCCATCTCTGTGTTTCTGCTGCTTCCATCGATATCCAGTAGATGACGTCAGCGTGTAAGAAATTTCTTCAGCGCTTCCTTTAGTCGGAGGGTTTAATTTGTTTAATGGACTGTATTTAATAATTTGCTCTATTAATTTGGGATTCCCTTTTAAAGTAATTTCATTTATTATTCCAAACTCATACCAGTCACAGAGCCACAGGACTAGTGCTTGTACCCCAGCCTTGGAACAGTCTCTGGGAGAACCCCTTTAGTGTGCCAGACCCCCTAGGGGTCTTGCTCTTCCTCCAGGGTAAGCCACTCGGCTTCACTGCCTCCTTGGACTGAACCTCGGAACCTTCAGCACCCCTGCTTCCCGCCGTGAGCTCTGTTCAGTGAGTCCTACTGGGATGAAGACCTGAAAGAGACATGTACACCTCTAGGGGGAAGCTCCTCCTACTTCAGCATTCATAGCAACTCTCAGCCAGCATTGTAAAGACAGTCGGGTTTATTAGCACAGCATAGAAAGTCCTTGCTTAGCAGGGAGAAAAGAAAGTTACAGCATGGTCCATTCTGGTTAGTCCAGAGCCTTAGCCAAGCACTGTGCCCCCCTTGGCTCCTACTCTGTCCCTCTGTGTCCTCTTTGTTCAAGGTCCAGGGGCCAGTCCCACCTGGCCCCTCCTCAGGCCCATGTTGTCCAGCTGTAGGGTGACCAGATGTCCCGATTTTATAGGGACAGTCCCAATTTTGGGGTCTTTTCCTTATATTGGCTCCTATTACCCCTCACCCCCGTCCCAATGTTTTACATTGTTGTCTGGTCACCCTATCCAGCTGATCCAACACAGCTGGCTTCCTGGGGAGGGGTGGGCCATCCATGGTCCTTGGTTGCTAGGTACCAAAGTCCCAGTGATTGGATTTGCCATTGTCTGAATGGATTCTCCATTTACATTGGGGCCAGACCGAGACAGGGAGATGCCATTCACACCTGTGTCAGAGCCTGCCTGAGAATAAACAGCTTTTCCCAACCACCAAATTAACAACACAGCATATAGGAGAAAATGAGGCACACACAGTATTCATACAAAATATTGCAGAAAATTCCCACTCCGTCACAATCCTGTAGTTAGATGATTATATCTTTTAACATTCCTTCTAAGAATACAATATACAATATCTAACTTCTAGAATACAACACCATTTCCCAAGAAAACAAACTCCCTTAAAGTCTTCTAAATCTAGTGGACACGACCCACACCTCTTTGATTATATCTAATAATTTTCATTTCATACCTTTTGTCACGGAGTTCCCGGGCAATGCTCTGGAACTGCTCCCTACGAAGCCAGTCAGGACTCTGGGGAAGTCTCCTTTCTGTGAGCAGACTGTCTGCAAGACAAACAGCTCACACAACTTCCACCTTCCTGGGTCTGACCTCGGAGCATTCAGCATCCTTTGCCCCTCCGTGCGCTTCCCACAGCGAGTCCACCCAGGCGGGCTCCTGGGGAAGCCAGAGGGTCCTGCACCCCAACTTTGCAGTCAGACATGACTCTCAGCCAGCCAATAAAACAGAAGGTTTATTAGATGACAGGAACATGGTCAAACACAGAGCTTGTAGGTGCAGAGAACAGGACCCCTCAGCTGGGTCCATTTTGGGGGACAGTGAGCCAGACAACCACATCTGCGCTTCACTCCATGTCCCCACCCAGCCCCCAGCTGAAACTCTCTCCAGCCCCTCCTCCTCAGGGCTTTGTCCCTTTCCCGGGCCAGGAGGGCACCTGATTCCTTTGTTCTCCAACCCTTTAGCTCTCACCTTGCAGGGGGGAAGGGCCAGGCCATCACTTGCCAGGAAACAGGGTGTTGGCAATTCTCTGTGTCCAGACCCCTGCACACACCTGCCCTCTAGGGCTCTGCAATGATCATACACCCTTATCCCACCACCTAGATACTTAAGAACTGCATAGGGGAAACTGAGGCACCCCCACAATATTCAGAGAAAACATTAAGAACAGTCCCGCTTCATCACACCTTTCAAGGCTTATCATAGGATATGAGACATTACATTAGGAACAAGATGGATTATTTACATAAAGAGATGTATATCTGGTTCATAACACAAACAAATGCACAATTTCTAAGTCGGGGTGAATAATATATATTCTTCTTGTGGTAGCAGGAGGACCTCTGGAACGTTCCGGTTTTTGGGGCACCAACCAAGCTGTTTAAACCTACATTTTGTTTTCCTCTCTTCTTATTCTTAATTAACATATAAAATACAAGTATCAGAGGGGTAGCCATGTTAGTCTGTATCCACAAAAACAATGAGGAGTCCGGTGGCACCTTAAAGACTAACAGATTTATTTGGGCATAAGCTTTCATGGGTAAAAAAACCCACTTCTTCAGATGCATGGAGTGAAAATTACAAATACAGGCATAAATATACTGGCACATGAAGAGAAGGGAGTTACCTTACAAGTGGAGAACCAGTGATGACAAGGCCAATTCAGTCAGGGTGGATGTTGTCCACTCCCAATAACTCATGAGGAGGTGTCAATACCAAGAGAGGGAAAATTGCTTTTGAAGTGAGCCAGCCACTCTCAGTCCCTATTATAACCCAAATTAATGGTGTTAAGTTTGCAAATGAACTGTAGTTCTGCAGGTTTATTCTGCAGTTTCTCTTTGAAGTCATTTTTGAAGTTTTTTTTTGTTGAAGGATGGCTACTTTTAAATCTGCTATTGTATGTCCAGGGGGATTGAAGTGTTCTCCTACTGGCTTTTGTATGTCACCATTCCTGAGATCTGATTTGTGTCCATTTATCCTTTTAAGTGGAGACTGTCGAGTTTGGCGAATGTACATGGCAGAGGGGCATTGCTGGCACATGATGGCATATATCGCATTAGTAGATGTGCAGGTGAATGAGCCCCTGATGGTGTGGCTGATGTGGTTGGGTCCTATGATGGTGTCACTAGAGTAGCTATGGGGACAGAGTGGGCAATGGGGTTTATTACAGAGATTGGTTCCTGGGTTAGTGTTTCTGTGGTGTGGTGTCTAGTTGCTGATGAGTATTTGCTTTAGGTGTGGGTGGCTGTCTGTAAGCAAGGCCTTGCCTCCCAAGGTCTGTGAGAGTGAGGAATCATTTTCCAGGATCGGTTGTAGATCGTTGATGATGTGCTGGAGAGGTTTTAGCTGGGGGCTGTACGTGATGGCTGGTGGTGTTCTGTTATTTAACTTGTTGGGCCTGTCCTGTAGTAGGTGACTTCTGGTACCCATCTCGCTCTGTCAATCTGTTTCTTCACTTCTCCAGGTGTGTATTGTAGTTTTAAGAATGCTTGATAAAGAACTTGTAGATGTTTGTCTCTGTCTGAGGGATTGGAGCAAATGCAGTTGTATCTTAGGGCTTGGCTGTAGACAATGGATCACGTGATGTGTCCTGAATGGAAACTTGAGGTAAGTATAGCGGTCAGTAGGTTTTCCGTATAGGGTGGTGTTTATGTGACCATCACTTATTCACACCGTAGTGTCCAGGACGTGGATCTCTTGTGTGGACTGGTCCAGTCTGAGGTTGATGGTGGGGTGGAAATTGTTGAAATCCAGGTGGAATTATTCTTCTTCCCATAGGTCCATATGATGAAGATATCATCAATGTAGCACAAGTAGAGGAGGGGTGCTAGGGGAAGAGCTGAGGAAGCATTGTTCTAAGTCAGCCATAAAAATGTTGCAAAAAGAAAAGGAGTACTTGTGGCACTTTAGAGACTAACCAATTTATTTGAGCATGAGCTTTCGTGAGCTACAGCTCACTTCATCGGATGCATATGCATTCGATGAAGTGAGCTGTAGCTCACGAAAGCTTATGCTCAAATAAATTGGTTAGTCTCTAAGGTGCCACAAGTACTCCTTTTCTTTTTGCAAATACAGACTAACATGGCTGTTACTCCGATACAAACTTGTGTATCCTGATGACAGGATAAGTCCCACCTGAGAGGAAGCAGGTGATTCCTGTATACAAGGAGCCAGGTTTAAGTCAAGTGCTGGTAAGGCCCACTGCCCAGCCGGGGAGAGAGCTAGGAGTGATGCTGCACTCCATAATGCTTTATGGAAATATGCTTATGAGTGTGAATATAATGTAACTGAAATCTGCTTTATGCAAAAGGTCTCTTGTAAGGTATTATTACAAAGCTTATGATCTACTGAGTGTGTTCTCCCCATTTGTTTGCATGTATTATTTCTATGTCTGGAGTTAGGAGAATAAGATACAAACTTGTAAAAAGAAAAGGAGTACTTGTGGCACCTTAGAGACTAACCAATTTATTTGAGCATAAGCTTTCGTGAGCTACAGCTCACTTCATCGGATGCATCGGATGAAGTGAGCTGTAGCTCACGAAAGCTTATGCTCAAATAAATTGGTTAGTCTCTAAGGTGCCACAAGTACTCCTTTTCTTTTTGCAAATACAGATTAACATGGCTGTTACTCCCATACAAACTTGTGTTACTGATGTAAACATGTTAAGTGGAAGCGATTAAGGGTGCTTCAGAATCAATGAACTGTGAATGGGCTTGTTTACCTGCAGGCCTTCCTGTGTACGTGTCTTCCAGCTACTAGTAATGAAGAAGAAGGTCTTACAGTGACATGTGATCATGTCACCTGAACTGGAATCCATCTTAAACCTGGTGCTTTTCCATTTAGAAGGAGGGCTGGGGATTCAGAGAGACAAAAGATTCCCGCCTTGTGACAAAGCTATAAAAGGGGGTAGAACAGAACAAAGGGGGCTGCCAGTCATGAGAAATCCCCTAGTTACCACCTAAGCTGGAACTAAGAAGAACTGTACCAGGGGAAAGGATTGGGCCCAGACTAAGAAGGGGTCTAGTCTGTGAAAGAAGCTTATTGGAACATCTCTGAGGGTGAGATTTACCTGTATTCAGTTTCTTAAATGTATTAGGCTTAGACTTGCCTGTTTTGTTTTATTTTGCTTGGTAACTTACTTTGGTCTGTCTGTTATTACTTGAAACCACTTAAATCCTACTTTTTACACTTAATAAAGTCACTTTTGCTTATTAATTAACCCAGAGTAAGTGATTAATACCTGGGGGAGCAAACAGCTGTGCATATCTCTCTATCAGTGTTATAAGAGGGTGGACAGTTTATGAGTTTACCCTGTATAAGCTTTATACAGAGTAAAATGGATTTATTTGGGGTTTGGATCCCATTGGGAGCTGTGTCCTGGAGACAGGAATACTTGCTGACCTGTTTTCAGTTTAGTCTGCAGCTTTGGGGGTACGGTTCAGACCCTGGGTCTGTGTTACAGCAGGCTAGCCTGTCTGGCTTAACAAGGCAGGGTTCTGGAGTCCCAAGCCATCAAAGAATACGGGCTCAGAGGTAATCTCAGCACATTAGGTGAGAGTCCCAGGGGGTCCCTGTGACCAAACTCGTCACACTAGGCAGGGAGCAAGAAGGCTTCTGCAGGGTCCTGAGTCTACAGGGAGAAGCTCAGAGCAGGACAGGAAGCTGACAGGGAAGAGAGTGAAAAAGGAAAGCTCTCCAGGCAGGGAGGACTGGGAGAAGCCCTGATAAAATGGGGAAGAGCCTGGGAGACCCACAGGGAAGGAAAGGTGAGATAGGAAGTGGCCCAGGGAAAACTGCAATAGAGGTATAAGCAGGGTCTGTATTAGCTTCCACCTGGCTTCAGGGTTATATGGGTAAAGGAAAAACAATGAGGAGTCCTTGTGGCACCTTAGAGACTAACAACTTTATTTGGGCAGAAGCCACTTCATCAGATGCATGGAGTGAAGAATACAGTAAGCAATGTAGATATATACAGCACATGAAAAAATGGGAGTTGCCTTACCAAGTGGGGGGTCAGTGCTAACAAGGCTAATTCAATTAAGGTGGCCTATTCTCAACAGTTACTTTTGTAGTGCTAATGAGGCCAATACAACCTTAGTTATGCAGTGCAGGGCCCTGGGGCAAAATATGGAGTCCAGGGTGGTACTGGGGTCCCCTGCTGTCCCCAGGAAGGGGGTGCACAAGCATTATTGAGTCCAGCAAGGGGGCAGCAGGTGGAGGTGAAGGTTGGTTGAGGAAGAGCCCCAGAGAGGGTGGAAGGATTTTTGTTTCTGTTGATGATATTTTTGGACTCTTAATTTGGGACAGTTGGGAGCCCAGCAGGGGTGGACTAAAGATAGTGACCTAGCTAGAGGGCTGAATTCCCAGGCAGACACTGCTGGAGTGACTGTTGGTTGGGGGCGCTAGCCCAGCAAGAGATCTGTGAGGCCATGCCCAGCCATGAGGGGGCACCTAGCAGTGAGTAGATTTGGTTACAGGTAGAGAAAGACGTTGTCAACAACATAATTTCAAGGAATATTTTCATGTCTGTACATCTTACAGGGCCAACTGCCACAGTTTCCACTCCAGAAACCTGGTGGTAAAGGACTCTGAGGTAGAGGGGATGGAGGGTGAGTAGTGGACTTGTTAACCCTTACAGATAAAGCAAGTAGAGAACAGCTACCAAGAGGGATTTTATAGCTAACTGACTGGGTGTACATAAAAGGGAGCTACCCCTCCATTTATCACATCTGTGCTGTGTTTCTAGGTGGCACCCCAAGACAGATTGCCCTTGATGGGCCATCAAACAGGCTAGACAGTGCTGATGCCAATTAGCTGTACAATGAACTCATTGAGAGAAGCCAAGGGCTATGCCTAGGAGTCAGCAGGCTATGCCAGGACATGCCTGTGGACAGGGGACTCCAAGAGTTTTTCCATGCCGCTGTGCTGTGAGCTTGTGTGTGGGGCAAAGGATATAAAAAGGCAGCTGCATCTTCTCCATTTTGTCTTCAATCCTGCTTCTCACCTCTGGAGGAACTTCTCTGCAAACTGAAGCTTTGAAGAAAGGACTTAGACCCATCCAAGCTTTAGATGTGTTCTAGAGGGACTTTCCAAGCCAGCAAACTCTCCAATGCTATTAAGAACCTGATATATGGACTCTAAAGTCATATGTATGTATCTGATTGCTTTGGCCATTGAACTAATCTTATTCTATTCTTTTCTAATAAGCCTTTTAATTGGTGTGACGGGGTGCAACTCACCACTGTGGCATCTCCTGCTGGCTCTCTTGGAAATTAACTCTACACCCTCTTCTTGGCATGTCTCACCCACCATCATCTCTGCTCCTAGACGCATGTCACCCTAAGGACCATGGCAACCTCTTCAGGACACAGCCCTCTGGCTGTGCTACCGTCTGTGCTCCCCCCTTCTGCAGGAACAGCAGTCCACGGTTCAGCCACTTCCTCAGTGGCGTGTGGGGATGGAGGGATCCAGGCCTACCCACTACTCAGCATTCCAGCCCAGGGACCCTGTAGACAGTAGCCACATGCTGTGTCCCCTCCAACCCCTCAGTCTACTTCCCTGGGCCACTTCCCAGCGCCTTCTCCGCTAGCATTTTTCCTCCTGCAAGGCAGTCAGTTCTCTCTCCTTGAGCTCCAAGGAACTACCAAAGCTGCTCTGCATCCCTTCTTATATGGGCAAGCCCAGCCCTGATTGGCTGCTCCTTGCAGCCCATCTCTAATTGGCTGCCTCCTGCACAGCCTCCCTAGAGCTCTATTAACCCCTTATGGGCCAGTGTGGGGCAAACACCCCACGAAATTTAGATACTAAAGGATTGGCTGGCAGCATGGTATTTTGGGTAAGATCCAAACTAGTATTGATCTGGTAATGTGGCTGGCCTTTTGGGGATCAGAAGAAGATTTTGTACAGTGAGCAGAGTTTTTAAATAACTTCTCACTTTACTGGACCTATTTGCTGATTGCATTCCAGTCTCTGGCTCCCAATAAAGGGGGCTGTGTGCTTTCTTTTTTTCAGCTTCTTGATTACCAGTGTGGGGGATCAGAAGCACAGTTTGTGACTGTTTGGTGAATCTAACTACAGAGTTAACTACCCATTTGGGGAGAATCTGCTCTCCTTTTTGCAGCCTGTCCTGACCTTGGCATTTTCAGTGTGGGCTACCCTAGGCACCGGGGGTCAAAGGTTGTATTGTCAGTCATTAGCTGGACAGGTTGACCTCGGATGGAGAAAGTGTGGAGCTAAACCTTTCATATGTTGAAGGATTCTAATCTGTCTGAGAGCTGAATAATTCTGACCTTTCAAAGGGCAAGTCCTCGACCATGTGAAACCAGATCCCTGAAGCCACAAGGCCCTTCTCACTACTGCTGTAGCCACTGATCTTGAAGAGGTGTCTGCCACATTTAGAGCGGCTTGTAGGCTGGTCTTGGTGACCATCTATCCTTCAGCCACCGGTGAACAAAACTCTTCCCTCACTGGAGGCAGTGGTGAGCTGGAGCCAATTTGCACCGGTTTGTTGGAACCGGTTGTTAAATTTAGAAGCCCTTTTAGAACCAGTTGTCCCTTGCAGCCAGTTCTAAAAGGGCTTCTAAATTTAACAACCGGCCAAAAGTGGTGCCTTAGGTGCCAACTCCGTGGGTGCTCCGGGGCTGGAGCACCCCGGGGAAAATTTGGTGGGTGCAGAGCACCCAGTGGCTGCTCCCCGCCTGGCCCCAGCTCACCTCACCTCTGCTCCGTCCCCACCCCGAACGTGCCACCCCGCTCTGCTTCTCCGCCCCCCCACCCCCGCCTTCCCATGAATCAGCTATTTGCGCGGGAAGCTGGCGGGGCTGAGAAGCAAGGTGGTGGCTTCACGCTAAGGCCCAGGGAGGCAGAGGCGGAGCGGAGGTGAACTGGGGCGGGCAGGAGGGTGCGAGGAGGGCCGCCCGTACCGCAGCAGGTAACCCAGGGGGTGCGCAGGGGAACCGCTCCCCACCCCAGCTCGCCTCTGCCTCCCTGGGCCTCAGCCCTCCCCGGAGGCGGTGCGGAGGTGAGCTGGGGCTGGGTGCAGGGCGGAGAGCTGCTGGTGGGTGCTCTGTACCCACTAAATTTTCCCCGTGGGGGGTCCAATCGGTGCCTTAGGCGCCACTTTTGATGTGATCAGTGGGGGGAGTGGCCGCTCCCCCTGCTCCCCCCCAGCTATGCTCCCCCACCCCTAGGAGCCAGAGGGACCTGCCGGATGCTTCCCGGGAGCCGTCCCAGGTAAGCACCTCTGGGACTCCCCACCTCGCCCCCCGGCAGGTGCCTCTGGCTCTTAGGGGTGGGGTGGGCACCCACTACGGTGGCCCACGAGACCCTCCTGCCCGGTTCTGGGGGCAGTCAGCAGAGGGGGGTGGACAGGGCAGGGGTTCCGGGAGGGAGGGCATCAAGGAACGCGGGGGGTTGGATGGGGCAGGAGTCTCCGGGGGAAGGGGTGGGCCACGACCCCCTCGTGGGGTGAGGAGGGAATCGGTTGTTAAGGTTTATGGCAGCTCATCACGGACTGGAGGCACCTTATCCGCAAACACTGATTTTTTTCAGAGCTCTCAAAATCATACCTGGCCAAGGGAGCCTGACAACTTGCAATTTTAGCATGACAAATTTAGCTGATGAGCATGATTTATGGCCAAATAAATCCAACATTTGAGGCTTCTCTTCCATTGGTATGGTCTTATTGTATTGCTGCAACTTTTCATTAGCAGCTGTCACTACTAGCAAGGGTGATATAGGATGTGTGTAAATTAGATGCCTGGGGTGCGTTCCTGGACTCTTCCCCAGAAATCTGCAAAGAGTCTGAGACCTTCTTAAGTATTCTTGAGACCACTTAAAGTCATCAAGCCGAGGTTGTGACATTCCCCTCTGGTGTTATCTGGACCCGTGGTCTGCTAGGCTTCTCCAATCCTTGACTTTGGGAGCCAGCCTTACCCTGCTCTGCTGTGAGAGCCCCCACTCCTGGGCTGTTCACGCACAACCTCTGGCATGTAAGCTGCTCCCAGCTACCTGCAAGCGAATGACACTAGCCAATATCTCCGGGCCCAGAAACAACCCTAGGAACCTCCGTCTTGCAGTGTCCGGTTGTGCCCGCTGGACCCTGCAAGCTTCTATAAGTTCATCAATTTAACAAAGAAATTGATCTGTACCAGGCTTGTTCTCCCAAGGGGACCCTCTGACACACTGCAAACCAAACGCACTGCTTCACGTAGAATAAACAAACAGATTCATTAACTATAAAGGTAGATATAAGTGATTATAAGTCAAAGCACAAGAAGTCAGATTTGGTCAAATGAAATAAAAGCAAAATGCATTCTAAACTGATCTTAACATGTTCAGTGCCCTTACAAACTTAGATGCTTCTCACCAGAGGCTGGCTGGTTACTTTTCAGTCAGGGTCTCCCCTTTGATCAGCGTTTCAGTCGCTTGGTGGTGGTGATGTCTGTAGATGTAGGTGCAAGAGAGAGAGCATGGCAAAATGTCTCTCCCTTTTATCATGTCCTCTCTTTCCTCTTGGCTTTGCCCCCCGCTTCAGAATCAGGTGAGCATTACCTCATCACAGTCCCAAACTCCCCAAAGGAAGGGGGTTACTCCCTCGAGGGTCTAACAGATTCTTTTGCTGCTGCCTAAGCCAGTGTCCATTGTTCCTGTGAGGCTGAGCTGGGTTTGTCCCATTCATGCCCTGATGAGGTGTGAACTGCCTCTGTTTTTGGAGAGTTTTTGCATGGGCTTGCTTTAAGCCATGAGGATACATTTTCAGCCTCATAACTATATACATGAAATTATAACCTTACTGTAACATTACCGTAACAATTACTATAACATCACTATAACAACCATGTTCAGTGCATCATGAGCCTTCCGAAGACACCCAACATGACAAACTTTGCACTGGATACCACACAATCTTGACAAGCTGTCAAGAACAGTATCCCTGATGAGGCAACAGCACACCTGGTGGCTGAGCTTTGTGACTTTGTCCACACCCACAACCATTTCAGATTTGGGGACAACTTATACCTTCAAGTCAGTGGCACTTCTGTGGGTACCCACATGGCCCCACAGTATGCCAACATTTTTATGACTAACTTAGAACAACGCTTCCTCAGCTCTCGTCCCCTAGCACCCCTTCTCTACTTGCACTACATTGATGACATCTTCATTATATGGACCCACGGGAAGGAGGCCCTTGAAGAATTCCACCTGGATTTCAACAATTTCCACCCCACCATCAACCTCAGCCTGGACCAGTCCACACAAGAGATCCACTTTCTGGACACGACAGTGCAAATAAGTGATGGTCACATAAACACCACCCTATACCGGAAGTCTACTGACTTCTATACTTACCTACATGCCTCCAGCTTCCATCCAGGACACTTCACATGATCCATTGTCTACAGCCAAGCCCTGAGATACAACTGCATTTGCTCCAATCCCTCAGACAGAGATAAACACCTACAGGATCTTTATCAAGCATTCTTAAAACAACAATAGGCACCTGGGGAAGTGAGGAAACAGATTGAGAGAGTGAGACGGGTACCCAGAAGTCACCTACTACAGGACAGGCCCAACAAGGAAAATAACAGAACACCACTGGCCATCACGTACAGCCCCCAGCTAAAACCTCTCCAGTACATCATCAATGATCTACAACCTATCTTGGAAAACGATCCCTCACTCTCACAGTCCTTGGGAGGCAGGCCAGTCCTCGCTTACAGACACCCCCAAACCTGAAGCAAATATTCACCAACAACTACACACCACACCACAGAAACACTAACTCAGAAACCAACCCCTGTAACAAACCTCGTTGCCTACTCTGTCCCCATATCTACTCTAGCGACACCATCATAGGACCCAACCACATCAGCCACACCATCAGGGACTCATTCACCTGCACATCTACTAATGTGATATATGCCATCATATGCCAGCAATTGTTATGCAGACAAAGCCACACAGGATCGTTTCAGGGCACAAGACAAGATGTCACATTTATTATAACACAATTTAATTTATGACCAATAACTAATATCTAATACCAATGTATATACACACACATCCAATGTTCTGCAGCAGCTAGATAGTTACCAGTCCTGAATGTAGCTTGAGTTCGTGGCTTGGGTTCGTAGCTTGTTGCAGCTAACTGTCCAAGAAAGCCAGGCACAAGGAAGAGCTGGGTCTCTGTTGGGCATGCACCAATGCCCTTCCATGCTGGCAGCAGAATGTTACCCTCCAAAGTCTTCCATCTCATCCATCCTTTTCGTAGGCTTTAGTTTGAATCCAGAGTCTATAGGTCTTGCTTTGTCACGCTGCCTCTGCGTTCAGTGTGATTGATCACCTATCAATTGCAGACATGACTTTCAGCCTAGGACCCGGCTTTGATGTTTCTTCAATTGTACTTTTGTCCTTTTCTTTTGAGGGTGGACTCCTCTTACTTTGTCAGGGCTGTTGTCTGCATCTTCAGCTGTTGGTGTTTACACTTTATTTCATCAGGACAGGCTGGGGCTGGAGGTTGATTCCATCATCTATACATACCTCATTCACACATCTAAACTATACTAATAAGATTACATCAGGGTTTTGCAAAATGAAGGCTGCAGCAGGGTTTACAAAATGGAATGAGCATTTTAAAATGGAGTTTGAGTTACAATATGGACAAGTATAAGGAATGGCAAACAGTGAGCAGAAGTTACAATGTGTAACAAACAGTGTAAGTTTCAGCGATTTAAGCAGCAATTGGATTGAAAGTGACAGAAAAGGACAAGGAACAGGAAGTCATTCCAGGATCACTTTGCTTCTAAGGCTAATGGGGAAGTACACAAGAGATAAGTGCCAATGCACCGATCTGTCCATGTGGCTGAGCTGCTCCCAGCCTAACTCTCCCTGTTCCAGGGGTGCCCCTTGATAACAGTCCTTCCAGGGAATCCTAGCCCTCCAACAGCAGTTCCACTGATCACAATACATCATTGACAGCATAGCCAACAGTGAAGCTGGCATAGAGGTAATCCCTGGCAGGAACCTCGCATCCGATGAAGTGAGCTGTAGCTCACTAAAGCTCATGCTCAAATAAATTGGTTAGTCTCTAAGGTGTCACAAGTATTCCTTTTCTTTTTGTGAATACAGACTAACATGGCTGTTACTCTGAAACTCCCTCAGGTTCACTCTCAGTGGGACAAGTCTCCTTGACTTCAACACCTCCTGGGAACAACCTCAGAGCCTTTAGCACCCGTTTCACCCTGTCACGCTGGGAGCTCCCTGCAGTGAGTCCATCTGAATAGGATACCTGGGAAAGCCTTGCACAACCCCAAAGGGGAGCAATGCACCCCCCCCTTCCTCAGTCAGCAGCAACTCTCAGCCAGCATTGTAAAAACAAAAGGGTTTATGAGTTGTTTGGAACACAGTGTAGAAAATTCTTTGTTAGCACAGAAAGCAGGAAGTTACAGCAAAGTTAATTTGGGTTAGTCCTGAGCCCAGCTGCTCTCTCCTGACCTAGTCCGGAAGCTCTGTACAGCAGCCCATGGCCCACCTGTTGCCTCTTGCCTCGCAAATTGCCCTAACCCTAAATATTGATGCTAATTCTAATCCTCACTATACCCTTGATGCTAACTCTAAACTGTAGCCTAACTCTCATCCTGTCATTACACCTTGCCCTAGGCTTAAATCTAACCCTAAATTTAATCTAACTCTATCCCATAACTCTAACCCTGACAGTAACCCCATCACTCCCCTTCACCATACTCCTTAACCTGACTCTAATTTCCTAAACTAGCTCTCAACCATATCCCCTACCAGCTATTGCTAACCCTACCCCAAAGCTTACCATTCCCCCCACCCTGAAGCTAACCTCAGTGCTAAACCTCCCCCTAGCCCGAAGGTAGGGACATTGTGGGTACAGACTGAATTTATGACAATGTCAGAGGGAACAAATACTTCTCCTCACATTTGAAAAATCTGCCAAAGAGGATCCTTGCAGATCAGAAAGGCAAATGAATCCCACGCTTGAGGAGCTGCCACAAAGAATGCTCTGCTGCCCACCCCATAACATCTAGCTGGGGCACAGACGTCAAGAGCACTGCAGCTGGGGAGCAGTGGGGACAAAAACCTTAATTGGCTTCAGGACTGAGCGTGATAAGTTTATGGAGGGATTGGTATGACTAGACTGCCTACAATGGTGTGTAGCCGATCTGCAACAGCTAGCGGCAAAGATCTCCAACAGCTGCTGATGGGATACTAGATGGAGAGGGCTCTGAGTTACTACAGATAATTCTTTCCCAGGAGGCTGACTGCAGGGTCTTGCCCACATGCTCAGCGTCTAACTGATTGCTATATTTGGGGTCATGAAGGAATTTTCTCCCAGGTCAGATTGGCAGAGACCCTGGGGTTTGTGTCTTCCTCTGCAACATGGGCAGGGATCACTTGCTGGTTTGAACTAGAGTAAATGGTGGATTCTCTGTAACTTGAAGTCTTTAAATCATGATTTGAGGACTTCAGAGTAACTCAGCCAGGGGTTAGGGGTTTATTATGAGAGTGGCTGGGTGACGTTCTGTGCAGGAGGTCAGACTCCATGATCATGATGGTTCCTTCTGGCCTTAAAGTCTATAAGCTGAGTGGAATTAATGCACGGAGAGTGAGGCAGTCTCCGAGGTAGCCAGGTCCCAAAAAGCCATTTTGGGCTTTCTAGATAATTATCAGCTCCTGGAACTACACCTGGAACTAGATGGGAAACCAGAGGAAAGAGCCCAGGAGTTGTGCGCTCATGGCCACCGCACTCATTTTAACCCTACGTGGACATTTGGCACTAGTTGCAGCTTCTGAATTTTCTCCCAAGGAAGCTGTAAGCAGAATAAACTGCAATATTTCATCTTGCAGAGAACAAAGGTTACTTCATTTCCTGAAAAATCTGGACCAGTGACCTATACCAAGTGGTGAGCAGTTGAGTGAGCACAGCTCAGAGTGAGGTTTTATTTCCGTCTGCTCTGTGGATAAGCTAGCTCAGATCTATTAAATTCTCTGTGGCACTGGGGACAATTCTGAAGCAGAAAGGGGAAAATGGGCTTTCTTTTTTTGTTTGTGTCACTCAGGCTTACTGATGGATGTCCTGAATGTGCTGGGGGAGGACTGCTTGGCAGCAACCTTTTTGTAACGGTCACCAAGCTTCAGGCCCTATGGCTGAGTTTTCACAGGTGCCAGGGTATGACTTCAGCTGGGTAGTAGAATCCTTGCCCCCATGCCAGTCTTATACAGGAGGGTGGTCTTGGTGTTTGGTCCTTTCCACAGTGGGCAGGGATCCCATATCTTAGCCTTTCCAATCTCACTGTGTGCTGAAGACAGGGGGATGGGAGAAAGGAGCCCACTGGCTCCACCAGAAGATTCATAGGGTAAGACAGAGCTGGAATCAGGGGGTTTGATGAAGGGCAGGGTGGCAGCAACACCTAAAGGAAGGGAGGTGGGAAAGGGGGCAGTACATCAGGCAGGGGCACATGGGAGAATGGGGACATCAGCCATCCCAGGGGAGCTGGGTTGTGTAGGAGCCTCAGTGGCCAGGCCCTGAGCACTCTGGTGAAGGGACAGAATGGCAACATCTCCACCCCTCACACATGGAGATGGGGAAAGCAGGAGGAACCAGAAAAGGCTGGGAGCTCAGCCTGCTACAACTGCTGGGGGAATGGACTGTCCATCAGCCTGGGCAACAGCTCTGATTGGCTGTCTGTTTTCATAAGGCAGGGCAATGGGGAAAGGTAGCCTATCAGACAGGGGTTCCCTGCAGGCCCCGGAGTTGATGGCTCTGAACTGCATGGGGCCTGAGGCATGGCATGGTGCTCAGCCCAGAGCTTTGGGGGCTTGCTAGGTAACTTGGGCCCAGGCTTTTGGGCACCTTGAAGATGCAGACCAAAATCTCTGCCCCCAGGCCTGCCCCCTGTCCTTAGACCCCATGCCCCACCCCCAGACTCCTGCCCCCCATCCACTTGCCCCTATACCCAGGCCTAGGGTGACCAGACAGCAAGTATGAAAAATCGGGATGGGCGTGGGGGATAATAGGTGCCTATATAAGACAAAGCCTCAAGTATTGGGACTGTCCCTATAAAATCAGGACATCTGGTTACCCTACCAGGCCCATACTGCCAGGCCCTATGCTGCACTGCCCAGTCCTGTGCCACCCCCCATCCCCTAGGCTGTGCCTCCCTGACCCTGTGCTCCCTAGCCCCGTGCCCCCCATCTCTGAACCCCTGGGCCCGTGGCCCCATCCCTGTGCTGTACCACCTGGGGTGCAGGCCCTGGGCCCGTGCCCCCGATTTCCTAGTCCCTAGGTCGCACCCCCGGACCCGTGTCCTGGGCTCCCCCATCCCTTAGGCCGCGTACACAGGCTCCCTAGTCCCTGGGCCGCACCCCCGTCTCTAGGCATTTCTCTCTCTAGGACCCAGTAATGTAGGAGCGGGTCGGAGGTGAGAGTGACACACGTCTCAGCCAATAGGAATGCGTTTCAGTGGTTGGGGGCGGAGCGACATGTCGAGTCGGGCCAATGGTAGCCGCTGTCGTGCCCCACCTCACCGAGGTGGCCTCTCCCGAGTCCGGACGCCGGAGGGAGTGAGCGGCCCGGCCCGGCTCGGGTCGGCCTGGCCTGGCTTGCGGAGCCGGTAGCGTGACCGGCCGCCAGGTGAGGGGACCCTGGGGCCGAGCGGGCCGGAAGGACGGCAGCGGGGTGGGGCGGCTCCTGGTGCCTGAGGAGGTGTCACGGCTCGCGGGGAGCGGAGTAGAGGGAGGCGGGGGGCGTCATGGCTCGGGGGAGAAGCGGAGTCGCGGGGGGGGGGTCACAGCTCTGGGGGGAGGGGAGAGGCGTGGGGCGGGTCACGGCTCGCGGGGGAGAAGTTGGGGGGTCAAGTCTGGGAGGAAGCAGAGTCGGGGGATCACGGCTCTGGGGGGAGGAGAGAGGCGTGGGAGGGGTCTTGGGTCGGGCGGAGGGGAAAGCTGTGGGGGGGGTCACGGCTCGGGGGGAAGCGGTGTGTGTGGGGGAGTCACGGCTTGGGGGGGAGGGGAGAGGCGGGGGAGGGGTTGGGGGGGAGGGGAAAGGTGTGGGGGGGTCACGGCTCGGGGGGAAGCAGAGTCGGGGGATCACTGCTCGGGGGAGGAGGGGAGAGGCGTGGGGGGGGTCTTGGGTCGGGGGGGAGGGGAAAGATGTGGTGGGGGTCACGGCTCGGGGAGAAACAGAGTCGGGGATCACGGCTCGGGGGGGAGGGGAGAGGCGTGGGGGGGGTCTTGGCTCGGGGGGGAGGGGAGAGGCGTGGGGTGGGGGGGGGTCATAGCCAAGTGTACCCATTTGGGTGTGGCTGGGTCTGGGAGTTCCGATTTGGCTCCTTAGACGGAGCAGCCTGGCCCGGGGTGCAGTAGAGCCCCAGTCCCCGGACTCCTTGGCTCAGGGCTTAGAGGCCATTAGTGTGAGGCCTAGAGTTCCCCGTTCCAGTGGAGAAGGTATTTAGCTCCCACCCCCACTCTCCGCTCCCCACCCATTGTGCTCCTTTTCTCAGGTGAAGGGCTCTGCCGGAGCTGAGGTATGTGCTGCCACTCTCCCTGCTCTCCTTTGGATCTAGCTTGCCTGGCATGCGGTATCTATAGATGCCTCTGTACTACCCTGTCTGGCTGTGCAGAGGAAAAGTCCAGAGATCCCTGTGGGATGGTGGGTTGTCTCTCCTTGTGAGCGGGTGATAACATTCTTCTCCTCTGTTCATGAGCTCCTATCTCTGTTGTCTCACCCACCAAATCTGTGGTTTTTGTTTTGCTGTTTTTGTTTGTTCCCTTTCTCTGTTTTTCTTTGCTGAAGGGGCTTTGTGCAGATCCTGGATTTGCACATGTCCGAGTCCATGTGTAATGTAGCTACATAATTGTGCTCTATCTTTAGCTTTCATTTAAAAACAAATTCTCCACCCAAGATGAGCGAGTGACATCTGCCTCAGCCCACAGTTATTCTGATGCTATAGGAGAGGTGTGAAGTGTTCCCTTCCCTTATCTGGGTGGGGGATGGACCTGAAACCTAGTGATGGCAGCTTAAATGTAAACATTGTTAACTGTTTCTCTGCCACTTAATGTACTTAGAGAGATTGTCTGCTGCAGTGAAAGATATTTGGGTAGGGAGGAGTCTAGTGCAGAAACTGCTTATTATTGAGATGAGAAACTAGAAGTTGCAACCCCTCAGAGTTACTCCTTTCAGACCTTTCTCACAAGAGGCAGGGAATGAAGGGCTGCATCTCCTCCCACATGCTAGAGGCATCCCCAAACACGTTTTACAAAGCAGTTTTTATTGGTAATATCAAAATAATGCTGCAAACTAAAAACTTGGTGGTGATGTAAAATAGTAATATATTTTTAAGAAACAGGAGGAGGATGCTATACTGATTGTATTTTCATATTGAATTAACTAGAAACCTCAGTTGTACATTTGTATGAATCTGCCCCAGAGTGTCCAGGGTGCAACGCCAGTCTGCCCTGCAAACCAAGGGGCCGTGTTTCTAAGGTGGTTGGATGTGAGGCTCCTCTCCTGCAAACTTCAGGAGGTCTACAGTGGCAGGGGTGCTGTAGTTGGCAGAGAATTAGAAAAGCAGTAGATGAGGGAAGAATGGATAGACCAAAGAAAATCCCACAGTTCCACCCCTTATGAGTTCACTGTGTAAATCTTTGTGACTAAAGTAGCTTTAGCTATGGGGCGCATGCTTGTCTTTATTCCCTCTATGCACTCTGCATCTTTAGCAGTTGAGGAGGATAGTTGTGATGGGAAGAGAACTTGGGGAGGGTCTTTGCTGCATGAATCTAGGGTTTCTAACACATAATTTAGGTCTAACATGTTGCATGGGGATACAGGGTCTGAGTCATCTTAGAGGGGCCATAATGGACCCATGTTACCAGGAAACCCCATCCCAGACTGTAAAGTGTAAGTACTGTGGTCTGCTGTCAAGGGTCCAGAAGGTGGGAGTCAGGAGGCCTGGGTTCTAATCCTGCATCTGCAAAAGCCTAACTATATGTGTGACTTTTGTTAAGTAATGTGAGTTCCATGGCTGAAAGAGGGAAGAGAGAGAAGGGATGGTTTGATGTTTAGGGGCATGGGACTTGGACTCAGGAGACCTGGTTTCTATTCCTGGCTCTGTCACAAGTTTCCTGGATGGCCATGGGCAAGTCACTTAATTAGTCTGTGCAAAATGGGGATAATACATCCCTACCTCCCAGGGATGTTGGATATAACTTCACTAATGTTTGTGTGACACATGTATTCTAGTGATGGGGCAATATAAGTACCCAGACAAAGTGCAAGATATTAAGATTTCTCTACAAAGATATGCTGTGTGCCATGACTTCATGAGGGTGGATATAAAGGCGGAACTCCAGAGCTACAAAGGCTGTCCTCTCCCCATTAGGCAAGGCTGACAACTCCTGTTAGCTGCAGATATCCTGCATAGAATGACTTAAGCTGTGAGAGCTGGTTGTGTGTGGAGGAGCTGGATTTGAGGTGGTGGGAAGAATGTTGTGCCTCTAATTGTAAATTGGACAGCTCCCTTGATCCATGTGCTGTTGGAGGGCACTGCTGCATAGCATCCAAGCCCATGGTAATGTCCTTGTCTCTGATCTCTTTAGTGGCCGTGGCTGGACTCTTGATGATGCCGTGTTTTTCAATGAGGGTGGAGCAGAAGCTGGACTTCACTTGGTTGCCCTACGCCCTCTGAAGGAGCAGTCATGTCGGTGATGGTGGTGAGGAAGAAGGCGATGCGGAAATGGGAGAAGCTGCCAGGCAGGAACACCTTCTGTTGCGATGGTCGGATCATGATGGCCCGCCAGAAGGGCATCTTCTACCTGACACTCTTCTTAATTCTTGGCACCTGTGCCCTCTTCTTTGCTTTTGAGTGAGTTTGTGGTGGGCTGAGATCACTGCTTTTGGAGGGGTTTATGGGGCTGAACTAATTGCCATAACTTGAGGGTGAGAGAAGGAATTTGCCCCCCATCCTGGGGGCATGTGGGTTGGGATTTGGGTTAAGGAAAGAAGGAATTTCCTGCCAGCCTCAGGTTCTTATTAGGGCTAGCTAGTATATTGGGATCTTTGGTGTAGCTCACCAGATTAAAATCCAGTTTTTGCAGGGAACCTGCTGGGTTCAGCTCAATCCTTTCTGGAAGCTAGAAATCTCTTAGGGAGTCTCAACCTGTGACATGAGACCATTCATTGGAGAGATAGAACCAGTAAGTATGTGAGGTTTTGGGCTCATCAGGGTTGTGTCTTTGGTCGTGCATGACACCATATTACTGTGCTACTCTTATGATTAGTATAGGCACAAAAGTTTTGCTGGTTTAAAAATGTCTCTTGGTTAAACCAGTGTAACTTTCAAGTGTAGACATGGCCTTGATTTGTTGTCATTGCATTTCTCCCTCCTCTCCCAAGTTGGGAGTGGACTGGCACTCTGGTCTGGTGTGAAGAAGGTTGCTGGAGGTGCCACCTCTTTGGCCAGTGTGGTGTACTGTGTCACGGTTACTGTGAATGGAGTGAAAGTTAGTTGATCTTATGTGGCCTGCTTCAGGGGAAGGAGACTTAATGAAACAGGACTCAGTTTGTGAATGGCCTGTGACTGTCTCAAGATTGTTACAACTCTGCCATCTCTTGAAGGCTTATTTACAGCTGCTTTCTGGGGGACCAGCTCTGCTGAGCCTTGCCTCCTTCAGGGCATTTGTGATGCTGGCAGGTATCTGATTGTCCTGAATGATACTCTGGGTAACATGATGGGCTTTCCAGATATCTCTGAGCTGATGGGCCAGTACATGCATTAGAAAGCAGAGGAAGGGGACCTCTCTTGAGACCATTTTCTGCAAACTAAACCAACTGTTGCCACTTCTAAAACCTGCTTGTTTGCTGCAGATGATGTATGGTGTTTGGCAAACAAAATTGCCACTCTGGTAACCCAGGCATTTATGGCTTGCTCATTCACTGGCCTTCTAGAAATGTCACCCCAGTTAGGTATCTTCTTGACGTCTTCCTCAAAATTTTATCTGAACCTGGCTTGCTTGTCTAGATAAAGGATATGGCTGAAACCCCTTCAGTGTTGAATGGCCTTTCTGGAACATCCTATAGAGAGATTTGCCAGATCTCATGTGTCTTAGCAGTAGCAATGAAGGGACTGTCAGATCATAGACAAGCTTGGACCTGTGAAACTAGGGTGACCAGATGTCCCAATTTTGTAGGGATAGTTCTGATATTCGGAGCTTTGTCTTATATAGGCACCTATTACCCCCCCACCTCTGTTCCGATTTCTCACACTTGGTATCTAGTCACCCTATGTGAAACTGGCTTCTCTGCTTCATTGACACTGTCTGTTTCTGTATAAGGGGTGTAGTGTAAGCATGACATTGGGAATCGGGACTTCTGAGTACTAATATTGGCTCTGTCGCTGACTCAGTCTGTGTCCCTAGGCAACGATACTTACCTCTCTTTATTCATTTCCTCCCCTGTAAAATGGGCTAAGACTTCCTGCCTCGCAAGGTGTTGTGAGGATGAATGAATGTGTATAAAGTGCTGCTGTTGTGTAAGTGCTTATTATGATGGATCCCTACAGAGTCTGGCCAGCAGTGGAAGAGCAAGCCATGTCACTCTGCCTCACACAGTCTGCAGGCAGTCATTATGATTGTTGATGGTGTATTGAGGCCGATTGAACCAAGCTTGCATTTGACTTTTAAATGTGTAAGATGTGTGATTACCTCCCCTCCATGCACTCAGGTGAGCAAAGGCCTCTGGAGGGCTCCCTTCAATCCCTCCCTGTCAAGAGAATCCATGAGACACACCTCTCAAGGGGGGAAGAGAGAGAAATCTCTCTCTATCTATAGATATAATCTCTCTTGTGTGAGGTTTCAGAGTAGCACCCGTGTTAGTCTGTATTCACAAAAAGAAAAGGAGTACTAGTGGCACCTTAGAGACTAACCAATTTATTTGAGCATAAGCTTTCATGAGCTGCAGCTCACTTCATCGGATGCAAGTGATGAAGTGATCTGTAGCTCACGAAAGCTTATGCTCAAATAAATTGGTTAGTCTCTAAGGTGCCACTAGTACTCCTTTTCTCTTGTGTGAGAGGCTCAGGGCAGTCTAGCAGCGTTAACCTTTCCTGTGCTCTGGAGAGATGCTGGGGGCATTTTTCTTTTTCTGCAGTAGTTTGGAGTTTCTCTCTTAATGCCATAGCTTCTGAAGGAAATTCCATCTGTTACAACTGATTGTTTTTGAAGAGCGGGGATGAATGTCATGGGCGGAAGTGGCTTTTCTAGTATCTCCTGACCAGACCCACTCTAATGAGGGGTGTGTATGTTTTGAATGTTTGTTTCATTCAGCTGAAGCATTTGTTTGGTCACATCTTAGCTGGGAGGTAAACAAACCTTTGGAATCCCTGGAATGGGGAAATGTCAGATGCAGTTTTTGAGCCAGCAGTGCCTAGTGAACTTTGTCCTGCACAGGCTGTCCCTGGGCAGAACCTGAACCCGTCAGCTTGGCTCTGATTAATGCCTCTGACTTCTGGGTTAATGTTTTCAACACTTCCCTGTTTTAGGGTCTTTGTTTTCCTCCTGACCCCCAGTTTAGGATTGGTTAAATCCCAAATGCTGCTGTCTCTCTGGTCAGATGACTTGGGGACACATCACCCCCGTTTTCAAAAATTTTTTGCATTCTTCCACTCTGAGGACCTGAGTGTTCTCTCTGGAATGACATAGGAGACTGGCATTTGGGCTACCCAAAGTGTCCTTTTGAAATTGTGCTGAAGCAATGTAAGTGTTCACTGTAACTCCTCAGGCAATGACCTGATTGTCATTGCAGACAGCTTTGTGAAAATCTCCATTCACCATGTAGGGACGGCGAAAAAAGCAATGTTAGGCTGAAAGGGATAGACTGAGATCCTGAAAACAGTATTGGAGGCCATCCCTTTGAGCGATATGGCATTGTAATATATTCAGAAATTGGGGTCCAGAGATGGGTGGCATGGGAATCCTTCTGAACAAAGAGCGGTTTAATAAAGAAGATAGAGAAATAAAAGGGGAAATGAGATGTATACAAACTCATGAATAGGATAGAGAAGGTAAATTGTGCACTTTTATTTATCCTTTTTCATAAATAGAAATAAAAGGACATCCCACATAATTGATAGGCAGTAATTTAAAAACTGTTAAGGATGTAGATTTTTACACAATACATTGTTAACCTGTGGAACTCATTGAGGCCAAGCATTTAGTCAAATTCTTCTGTTAATTTTGCTGTCCTATAGATTGAGAATATTCAGAGTTATATTAGGTGAAAATGTGTAAGGAATGCAAACTCTCCTGCTGCAGAGGCTGGTCTTGATGATTGTCATGTATTTCTTGTACACGGTAGGTTGCAACGCTGCTACTAGGAGGTCAGGCTTCTGTACCAGCTATGGACTGGCCACAGAGCTTCCTTCCCAGAGAGAGATACAAAGGGCATTCACTATAAGGTCCTTTAATGTTCTGCTAGGTATGGCTGAGGCTAGCTTAATAAGGTGTTACACACAGGACCACCTTCTGTCTGAATAATATAATCAGTCTTAACATTCCATCACATCTCCCCTATTAAGTTCTACATTCCTACCATTTACAAAATTTTCACTATTACACTATCTTTGAAGTTCAGTAAGGATTAGTTTAAGTGTCTCTAAATTGTACTGGTTTTCTAATTACATTACCTGAATGCATAACAACTTTGTCATTGGACTATCCATTAGTTGGAACAACTGGCAGTGGTAGGTTTCGAGTCCTTGAGACTTCTTGTTCTGTAGAGTTTGCTCTGTTGATTGTTCTTTCAGAGGGACAGTCTGTAGCCGTTGACGGTTTCTGTTGAACGCTCCATTGTTGGTTTTGGTCTCACATGCTCTGAGTGCTGAATTCTTTTTCTTTACAACCATTGGAGTTGACCATCCTTTTTCTTTTTTTTTCTTTTTTTTTTTAATTGCATGTGTAGGTTCCTTGAAGCTACCTCTGGAGGATGGCCTTTCTCAGAGGTGGGATACTGGCTTAGATTACTCTCTAGTCTGGCAATTCCTGTGGTTACACAGGGAGGCCAAAGCCTAGGGAAACATTGTCTTCATTAGGGAAAAAAGGAGTTAACTAACTCGAGGTAAAATCAAACTATAAATTGACTTATCTTCACTGGGATTTTTACCTCATTAATTACCGTGTTAGCTAACACAATTAAGAACTATATGTCTGCTGATAGCCCTCCAGGGATGCAGGCAGGTAACCAGCCAGAATACAGAGGTCCAGTGCAGTCTGAACTGAAGGACAGCCCAGGTGCAATAACCCTCCAGTATGGCACTCCAAGCTAACCTCAAGGGCTGTGAAGGGTATAGGTAAAGGAGTGAAGTCTTGGATGGAGGTGCCCAAGAAGCTAGGGTAACTTGGGGCCAAACCTGTATGGGCAGATCAAGATTGGGGGCACCTGGACATCAAAAAGGGGCCACCCCACTGGGAAAAGCCTCACCCACAACTTGGGGTATACCTCTTGTCTAGTCCCTAGGGTCTGCTTTTCATGTGCACAACCAGGACAACTACACCGAGATTGCCTCTTTATCAACTGTAGCTATAGTCAAGTCTGGAGGGCAGAAATCCAGATGCAGAAAAGGGCCCCTGCCAACCTGTTTGAACCAGTATGGATTGATGGGAAGGCAGTCATTGGGCTGGTGGACTTGGGGTATAGCCAGATCCTAGTGAAGGACCAATTAGTTGGTTTGGCGACATCCTGAAAGAATGGGGTGGCTGGCTGGCTACCTGATGGAACAGCTCACTTTCACAGACAGAAGCACTTTTGGAACCATCAAAACTGGTGGTGATAGGGGAGGGAGGGGACTTCCAGCCAAATCAGGGAACCTTCAACTCCCCAAGCGTCAGGAGCTTGGGGACTCTCTCCTGCTGGAGGCTGACATTCTGGCCCAAAACACCAGTTTTGTTCAAGAGCAGTGAGCTAATCAGATGCTAAGCTGGGCTGTGATGAATGGAGTTGGTGGTACATCCCCAGTGGCTAAGGCAGTGACTGCACTTTGAGGTCAGGGATGAATGGATTTACAGCCTTGAATGAAATGGGCAGATGGGAGGTAAGAACTCAACTCCTAGCCCCTGGGAGTTAAAGACAAGAAGTCTTACAAGTAGCCCATTCAATTCCCTTTGCAGGACACTTGGGGAGGGGGGGAAAAAACATCAGTTGGGTAGTGGTCCAGGTCTACAAGCTCAGTGTATGCAGAGATGTCTGACTACTGTTCCTCATGCCAATTAGCCATTCTCACAAAGCACCCCTTGTCGTGCTCCCAATAGTTGAGGACCCTTTTGAGATAATAGGGATGGGCTTCATGGGACCCCTGAAGAAGAATGCTGTGGGGGTATCGGCACATTCTGGTCATCTTCGACTACGTGACCTAGTATCCCAAAGCCACCCCCTTGCACTCTACAAATGCCACTACCATCATGGTGGAACTCATGTAGCTCTTTGTCCAGATAGCAATTCCACAGGAGATCCTGACCAGTCAGGGAACTAACTTCATGTGCAATCTGATGAAAGAGCTGTGAAATCTACTAAAGGTCAAGTCAACAAGGAAATTAATATACCGCCCCCGGACAGATGAGCTGGTAAATAATTTCATCAAATGCTGAAGGAGATGAAGAAATTCATAGCCTCTGGTCATAGTCTCTGGAACCAGCTGCTTCCTCACTTCTGTTTGCCATACAGGAGGTGCCCCAAGCCTCCACTGATTTCCCCTCCCCAACCCCAATCTTTCAAGCTCCTATACAGCTGGCTGTAAAGGAAGAGCAAGGCTGAGGGAAGAGCAAGGACCACAGACAATGAACATAGTACAGTATGTTCACCAGCTAGGAGAAATTTAAGACTTTAGGGAAGTGGTGTGCAACCTGTGGCACGCAGGCTGGAGCCCGCCAGCAGGTTACCCTGATGGCCTGCAGGTTGCCCACCACTGCTTTTGCCCAGCGAAAACCTGCTAAATGCCCAGCAGGCCCAAAAAAGCCTACAACTGAGGGGCCTGATTGTGGTGTTCAAACCAAATGATTGGGTACTATTATAGCTGCCTAGCTCAGAATCTAAATTACGGGCCTATGGCAGTGGTCATTTGAGGTGGACAGGTTGGCCCCAAGGTCCAGCAGCCAAAGAAAAGACAGGAAAAAAACAAAAACCCACAGATATACCACCAGAATCTTTTTAAAAGCCTGGAAAGTCTTCAGGGGGCTTCATAGCCCGTTATCTTTTGGATCCTGAATTAGGACCCCAGGCACCCTTGACCCAAACAGTTAAACCTGCACAGATGGGAGAGCGACTTCAACCCAGATAAAAAGCTGAGGTACAGCAGCTAGTTGACTCATTCCCCACTGTGTTCTCATCCTTACCAGGACCAGCCAACTTGGCATACAACCATATCAAGATGGCACCGTGACAATGTGCCCGGGAGACTCCCTGGATGCACCCCTGTAAAATGTGGGACACAGTTTGGGATGAACCATAGGCTATGCTTACCCTGCGAAGAGTCACACAGTGCATGGAGAAGCCCCACTGTGCTTGTGCCAAAGCCAGAAGGCACAATATGTTTCTGTATCGATTTTTTTGAAAGATCAGTGCAGTATCAAAATTCGGCACGCATACAATGCCAAGGATAGATGAGCTGTTGGAAAGTCTGGGATCTGCCAGATATATAATTGCCTTAGATTTCACAAAAGGATATTAGCAAATACCCTGGACACCAGGATCCTGGAGGGGGGTGGAAGGGACCTTCTTTTTCCATGCCCTTTGGTTTATATCAGTTAAGATCCCTGCCTTTTGACCTTCATGGGGTAGCAATAACTTTCCAGAGGCCAATGGACCACATTCTGCAGCCATACAGACAATACACACTAGGATGATTTTACAGCCAAGACTGGGTTAGCCATGTAAGGCCAGTCTCAGCAGTCCTTTTGTCCCTCACAGATGCAGGTGTGATGGCAAACCCAGCAAAATATAAAGTGGGGAACCGCAACGCCACATATCTAGGCTATACTATTGGAGAAGGCCGAATACAACCACGGGTCAACAAGGTGCAAGCTTTGGCAGCCTGTCCCAGTCCCACAACAAATAAACAAGTATGGTGCTTCTTGGGACTGGCATGGTATCAGCGGTGTTTGTCACTGCTGTAGCTCCACTCATGCATGTTGTAAAGTATGGATATTCAAAAAAGGTTCAGTGGTCTGAGGCCTGCGACAAAGTCTTTAAGACACTAAAGAATTGTATGGCTCAGGAACCAGTTCTTTATAATCTAGACTTCTCAAAAAGAGTTTTATACTACAAACACAGGCCTCAGAGGTAGGGCTAAGGGCAGCTCTTTGTCAAGAAGTTGAGGGAGAACACGTATGCTCTACATATGTCGAAAGCTGTACCCTAGAGAGAACCTATTCTGTCATTGAGAAAAAGGCCTTGGCAGTGAAGTGGGCCATGGATCCCGAGGTATTGTCTGCTGGGGAACCTTTTTCTCTGACTGTAGACCATTTAGGTGGTTGAACACCATGAAAAACACCAGTCCAAGGATAAAGTGTTGGTACTTGTCCCTACAATCCTATAGCTTCCAAATAGTCCACTGGACTGGCGAGGTGAATCGAAATGCTGAATTTTTTTTATGTGATGGAGATCTAAACACCAGCTAGCAGCACCTTGGCCCTACTTCAACACTCTTCCCCCCTCCCCCCGCACCCCCCTTGTTCTGGACTGGCCCCACCCCACTGCATCTGCAAGTTATGTCAAAAATGGAGGAGTTCAAGAGTGGGGAAGCTCAAGTGAGCAGCTCTGAGTGTAGGTCTAAGCTGTGAGCTAGGGATGTGACTCCTTTGCTTGTGTACTCATACATTAATGCTGCTTGAACTAGCCTGAGTATAAACAGTAGTGTAGCCACGGTAGCACGTGTAGCAGCAGCAAAGGCATGGCTGAGCCATGCTGAGTACTTACCCACCCGTTTCAGGCTGGGCTGTACTCAGCACAGCTGACCTGTGCTTTCCGCTGCTTGTGCTACCATGGCTACACTGCTATTTATACTCTTGCTAAATGTATGTGCTAATGTATATGCATACACGCCCCTATCTCGTAATGTAAATGCAGCCTGAGAGCAGGGCAGAGTGCTGGGCCTCCCTGCTTTCAGGGAGAAGCCTGGCAGAGGACAGAGCCTACCCCCTGCCTAAGAGGAGGCCCAAGACCTCTGAGATGAAGGAAGTTGTACCATATTCCTCTGTTGCTAACACAGCGGGCTTTGAACCAGTGTGCAGCCAATCCATGTCCCCTCTGAAGGAAGAGAAGCCGGCAGCCCAGCTTGAACTGGTTGCATGTTTTTGTTTGTTTTCCTACTCCTCAGTTGCTTTCTGAGCATCCAGAGGGAAGAGGCTAGAGGGCTGAGGCTGCTTCCCTTTTAGGGTGCTACTGGGCACCCCCACTTGAGCAACTATACCACCCCCATCAATACTCCAAGGGGGTGCTGTTGAAGGACCTGAACCCTAACAAGGCTAGTTCATGTTGTCTGTCACTCCGGGGGGGAGGGGGGTGGGAGATTGGTAATGTGGGTATTGGTGCCCTTCATTACACATACTCCCTTCATTGCTCCCCAGGTGACCTGGCTGAGAGTGTCTCTGTCTGCTCTGTGTTAAAAGGAAACGCTGAGTGAACTCTTGCTTGCTGATACTCTGAATCTTGCACTCTCTGCCCTGTGTAATTAGAAGCAACGGTGACTGGGCTGCATGAGAGGATGAGCTCTCCCATTGCTCGCTGTACTGCTTTAAACCTGAGGGGGGAATGGCCCTGACATTACCAAACACTCTCACTCTTCCTGCACCCATCTAACCATACACCCAGAGCAGATACACAGGCCTATCTCCAGTGGGGAGTTTTGCTTCAGGCTCAAAGTGCATATAGATAGGATCTTGGCTTGTGGTGAACCAAAATGTGATGAAATGCTTCTCACTTTTGTAGCAGAATCAGGCCACAATAAGTGGAGTTTGCATATGGATCACTTTAGGGATCATACTTTCAGCTTGTTGGCCCTTCTACTGAGGTTTTGGTTTCATTCTCCATGTGTCATGCATTATTGTGAGGGGGGAGGAACCTATGGGCTTCCTCCTGTGGCCAAAATAATCCCTCTGAATTTCCCCAGTGAAATAATTAGATTGCGTAGCTGAGTGGATAAGGTATATTTCAAAGTGAATTCTGCTGAGGTGAAGTCTATATAACTTGTTTCCATTCTCCCTTACCCCCATCAATGAGTTATAAGTGAAATCATACCAGTATTATAAAGCAACAAACAAAAATCTGGTCTAAAATAAGCTGTTTCCAAAGGTAGCTGTCTTTCTGCACGTCACTTCTCCATGTGCCTGAATGCTTTCATTTGGCATTTTTATGTAGGTGGTGTTTTGGAGCCTTTGAAGGGCATGCTCCAAATCACCTCTGTCCCACATGTCGTAGTTACCTTTTGGCTTCTTCCATCATATCTCCTTTCTGTGGTGGTTTATCTATCAGGTGTTGCTCTGACTGCATTTCCGCTCAGCAAAGTACCAGTAACAGTGATGCTGCAGCAGCACGGGCTTTAATGTGAGCTGCACAAGCCAGCTTGGGACCCACGGCGCTTACTTGAGTGGCTAGTCTGTGCTGAAGTCTATGCTGCTACAGCTCCAAACCTACCAGTACCCCGAGCTAGACAGACTAAAGCTAGTTTGGGTATGTCTACCCATGCTGCCAATCACACCTTGATTGCACTTTAGACATACCCATGATTCCTATACTGAAATCATGCAGGGGAATTAGCGATTCTAGAGCTCACGCATCAACAAGGGATGAGAACCATATTCTCAATAGAAACCTTGATATGGTTTCATTACGCAGAAACCAGCCTATCATCTGTGCAAGCTGTCACTTTTTGGGAATCCCGAATAAGATGGTGGCTTGACTAAATAGAGAAAATATAAATCCAGCAACTAGCCAGTAAACAGGTGTCTAAACAAATTGCAGACCAGCTAAGAATCCCTCCAGTGCTTTCTAAGGGACTCTTAGACAGTAGGGACAGATAGTAACATACAAATACTAAAGGCCTTCTCTACCTTTCCTCTTATTCGGGAAAACAGTTCAAGCAATAAACCACTAGATGGCAACAGTGTAGGCTATTTGGAGCTGGTAGCTATGGTAGAAGCACAGGTCACTCTGGCAGACACATCACCTATTGTTATGGGTCAAAAACTATCTGGGAGACAGGAAGTAAAGAGTAGGAATAAATGGTCAGTTTTCATCAGGGCAAAGGGTTAGAAGCGGGGCTTTGAGTTTCCATACTACAGCCTATGTTTAATATATTTACGATCTGGAAAGCAGTGGGTGAGCGATGAGGTAGCAAAATTTGCAGATGACACAAAGTTACTCAGCAAAAAGAACGAGCAGTACTTGTAGCACTTTAGAGACTAACAAATTTATTTGAGCATAAGCTTTTGTGGGCTAAAACCCACTTCATCGGATGTATGCAGTGGAAAATATAGAAGGAAGACACACACACACACACACCATGAAAAAATGGGTATTGCCATACCCACTAGAACGAGAGTGATCAGTTAAGCTGAGCTGCTATCAGCAGGAGAAAAAAAAACCTTTTGTAGTGATCATCAGGATGGCCCATTTCCAACAGTTGACAAGAAGGTATGAGTAACAGTAGGGGGGAAAAATAAGCATGGGGAAATAGTTTTACTGTGGGTAATGACCCATCCACTCCCAGTCTTTATTCAAGCCTGATGTAATGGTGTCCAGTTTGCAAATTAATTCCAATTCAGCAGCGTCTCGTTGGAGTCTGTTTTTGAAGTTTTTGTTGTTGTTGTATTGTGACTTTTAGGTCTGTAATCGAGTGACCAGGGAGATCAAAGTGTTCTCCGGCTGGTTTTTGAATGTTATAATTCTTGATGTCTGATTTGTGTCCATTTATCCTTTTACATAGAGGCTGTCCAGTTTGGCCAATATACATGCCATGGCCAAACTGGACAGCCTCTACATAAAAGGATAAATGGACACAAATCAGACGTCAAGAATTATAACATTCAAAAACCAGCCGGAGAACACTTTGATCTCCCTGGTCACTCGATTACAGACCTAAAAGTCACAATACAACAACAACAAAAACTTCAAAAACAGACTCCAACGAGACGCTGCTGAATTGGAATTAATTTGCAAACTGGACACCATTACATCAGGCTTGAATAAAGACTGGGAGTGGATGGGTCATTACCCACAGTAAAACTATTTCCCCATGCTTATTTTTCCCCCCTACTGTTACTCATACCTTCTTGTCAACTGTTGGAAATGGGCCATCCTGATGATCACTACAAAAGGTTTTTTTTTCTCCTGCTGATAGCAGCTCAGCTTAACTGATCACTCTCGTTCTAGTGGGTATGGCAATACCCATTTTTTCATGTTCTCTGTGTGTGTGTGTGTGTATATATTTTATATATCTTCCTTCTATGTTTTCCACTGCATACATCCGATGAAGTGGGTTTTAGCCCACAAAAGCTTATGCTCAAATAAATTTGTTAGTCTCTAAAGTGCTACAAGTACTCCTCATTCTTTTTGCTGATACAGACTAACACAGCTACCACTCTAAAGTTACTCAGGTTAGTCAAGTCCAGAGAGGACTATGAGGAACTTCAGAGGGACCTAACCAAGGTAGGGGAAAGAGCAACATGATGGCAAGTGAATTAATGATTGATAAGTGCAAAGTAATGCATATGGGAGGGAAGAATGTCTGTTTTATACTTCCTTGCGTCACTGTAGTATCTGAGCCCCTTCCATGTAAAATCAGAAGCAAAGTTCCTAGAGGACTTCATGGAATCTCTAGCACCTCTCCCTTTTCAAGTTCAAAACTCTGCTTGGTGGTTTTGAACTCTCACATCTTACATGGTTCTAAATTAACTGTATCGGCTTGGGAAAGGGATCTGGCCATCACTGTGAAGACTTCTGCTGAATGTGCAGCTGTGGTCAAAACAATAAACAAGCTGTTAGGAGGCACGAGGGATGGGATGAAAAGTAATACAGAGTATTATAGAGTGGTTATAAATTAATGGTGGACCCTCATCTGGATTACTATAAGCAGCGCTGGTCACCCCATCTCAACAAGGAGACTGCAGAACTAGACGGGGTTCAGAGAGGAGTGATGAGAATGAGATGGGGTCTGGAAAAACTCATGAGAAGAGATATCTGAAAGTTTGCTCTCCCTGTCTCATAGCACAAGAGTAAAGGGATGTTAAATAACTGAAAGGTGACAAGCTCAAAACTGATAAAAGGAAAGACTTAGTCCCATGCTGTGTGATTAGACTGGGCACTCACTGCTACAGGAGGTCACTGAGGCCAAGAGCTTAGTAAGATTCAGAGAGGGACTGGATGTTTATAGAAGAGGGTGGATATCCTTGTTTTTAAAAAAATGTTTTTATTTAAACCATATTTTTAAATTTACATACATTTTAAAAAGTTATATCCTATGTTAAGTCAAGCTTACTATAATTTACTAAAATCACTTAAATGAAATTTTAATAAATCAAGCAGTACATGTTTACTGCTGAAGTTTTAGAGAAAGTCAAAGCACTGAATTAGTGGAAGTTACTGGCTGAGCACCTGAAAACTAGAGTTTGCTGAAGTGCTAAACCAGCTTTTGACAGGAGTAGTCTCTTCTGCAGGTGCAGAGAACACTTCCTTCATTTCAGTTTATTCAACTAGTTCAGTTCAGTGACTGGTTATTCAAAGATGAAAAAAGCATTGTGAAAACAAGGAAATACAGAGTCAAGGTAAAGGTCCATGCAACTCTGCCCTCCTGGAATTGGCGATAGCCACTAGCTGCATGATCTCCTGCTGCATTCACGTGTAGCTGCATTGAATGGTAGAGAAATTAGTTGGAGCAGATTGGAAGAGGTGTGATTGTGATATGAGGTGATCTGGATGTCTGTGGCCCTATGTGGGTATATTTGAGCCCCTCTCCTTGACCCCCTGTGTGTGTGTGACAGAAGGAAAGAGGTGCATCTGTACCATGAGAGATCCAGGATGTCTCATATCAGCACTGTGTCAGTAGCAGGGCACGGGCCTTCTTGCCATGGGGGTGTCAGCAGTTAGTGGGAACATATGTGGCCCGTGGGTTTAATGATAGCAAGTGAAAGTTCAGTGTGTTGGTATGTGCATAAGGGTAAAGGATTTGAAGGAGTTGTATAATTTAGGCTACTCCATGAAAAGACCCCCGCATCTACTAAGTGTATGAGTGTAGGAAGCTCCTGTTCAGTACAGGGCAAAGGCAGAGTGTGAGTGTGTGTGTTCTGGGCTTATTGAGACATTGTTCAAAGAGGGTAGAGTTAAGGGTTGCACCTTGACTCTGTACTTCCTGGTTTTCATAAGTTTGAGTTTTACTGACCTAGATATTCTGGAAGGGCATGAGCTATCACTGGGCAACATTCGCTCTGCATTAACAGATTATTTTGCCATTTAATTTCCTAATTTTTTTTAACAAAGAGAAGGGTTGGGTGGAGGTAGTGGTCATGTAGGCAGCTGTAGTTATCATGTAGGAGTGCAGCCCAGATGTTTCTGTGGCCAGGTGATGATAATACCTAGATCTTACTTAGGGCTAGTAGCATTAAGGAGGGAAACATCATTATTTTCATTATAGAAATGTATGAACTGAGACACAGAGAGAGGAAATGACTTGGCCAAAGTCATCCAGCAGGCCAGTGTCTGAGACTGGGACTTGGGTGGTTGTGCCTAGGGGTTGGATCAGGAGTTGGTAGCCAGGAATCAGAGCCCAGGATCGCAGCTGGGGTCAGAGCCAAGAGTCAGGGATGAAGTCAGGAATCTGAGCCCAGGGTTAGAGCCGGTAACCCGGAGTGAGGCAAGGCTGGGGACAGGGCTGTGTCGGGCGCAGGAAGAGGGCTGGAACAAGGTGGGAGCAAGGCTGGGAACAAGCAGGCACAGGAACTGTCATAGCCATGGGTGAAAACAACAAGGAGTCCTTGTGGCACCTGCCAAACTGCTTCTGAGCTTGAGAGCTCGTTTGCTGACTTCCACCCAGTCAGGCAGTGTAGACAGTCAGGCAGCCTACTACAGGCTAGTTGCACTTGTTAGGTTGCCCAGAGACTGGCTGTGCTGCAGGACCTGATTCCTGACAGTACTCCCCCCACCGAAGGGTGCCTCCTAGGGGCCTCGTGACCCCGTTTCTCGGGGTACTGCTAGTGGAATTCTCAAATATGTCCAGGGCATGGATATTCCCTCCCAGTTCCCAAGACTGCTTGCCTGGACCATAGTCTCCCCAGGCCACCAGTTAGTGGAGGCTTCCCCTAACTCGCCAGGATTCAAGGATTTGGTGGACCAAGTACTCCTGCTGTCTGCAGATCTGTGTGGGGTGAGTTAATCAGTTTGGGTATAGGATCCCATTTTAGAGCTTTAACAGGTAAGATGTGAAAGATGGGTAGATTTTCAAGGACTCTGGCAGCTGTAACCTGAAGGCTTTTGGGTTTACCCATTCTTTAATATTTTAAAGGGTCCAGGTATTGGTAGTCTAGTTTGGCAGATGGGCAGAGAACCATATCTTGTCCCCTATGGCCAGATTGGGGCCAACCTAACAGTTTTGGTCTGCCTGGTGTTTATAGGCTTCATTGGTGGACTGAAAGTATTCCTTGATCTCCTGGTATAGGTCACTTGGTATAGGTTGGAGGCTAGTTCACAGCAGTTGGTACTGGGGAACTTACCATTAAGTCTGAGTGGAAGCAGGGGTGAAAGCCATAGTTTGCAAAGAATGGGCTATGTTGGACTGAGGTGTGGATTTCATTGTTAACAAGCAAATTTGGTGTAGCACGGTAGGGGGAACCAGTTGTCCTGGTGGTAACTCAGAAAGCAGCAAGGATACTGTGCCAAGATTTGACTCTCTCTGTTTGCCCATGAGTCTGTGGGTGATAAGTGGATGGGGCAAGAGATTCAATGCCAAAGAGTCAGAATTCTGCCAAGAATCAGGAAATGAACTGGGCTTCCCAGTCCTATACAATATCTGCTGGTAACCTGTGGTTGCAGAAGACATTTTCCAGGAGGAGCCAAGCCGTCTCCTGTGTGGTAGGAACAGTAATGGTATGGAATGAAAGTGTGCCATCTTTAGTAGGAGGTCAGTGGCAACCAGGATTACTGTGTGTGCCTGGGAGTGTGGCAGTTCTACAGTGAAGTCCATGGGGACCAGGGGGTTTTGATGGTGCAGTCTTGGTACAGGCACAGAGGCTGCAGGACTTTTTATATAATCCTTCATGTAAGATCATTGGCTTGGCCACTAGAAGCAACTTGAGATCAGATTCCAGGTCTAGAATTGGCCAAAATGGCTCACAAGTGGCAAATCATAGCATGGCTTCCCTACCTGAAGCATAGGTTGTCCCTCCAGAACATAAATACAACAGTTGCAACAGAGGGGGCTGTTCTGTTGTTGGAACTTGGCATTAGGTCTGGTACCTGCATAATTCAGGGTCTGGTGGATCTGGGTTGCGAATGGGTCATCAAGGAATGGAAGGAGGATGTCAGAGTGCTGTTGATCATCCAATTGACAAAGTTGGACACCTTGAGCATAGTGGAAGAGGGCTCTTCACTAGGTTTGAGATCTTTCTCTTTGTGGGATAGAGCATCTGCCATCCTGTTTCTTGTTCCTGGGCGAAAGGTTACCGCAAAGTCAAAGCGAGCAAGTCTGGTGTTGGTGAAGGTGTTTAGTAGGCATTCCAGGTTCTTGTGAGCTGTCAGGAGTTTGGACTGGGAATTGGGCTCCTTGTAGTAGGTAACTCCATTCCTTGAAAGTCACCTTGATAGCCAATAGCTCTTGGTCCCAAATGTCATAATTTTTTTTCCTCGTGGGGTTAGCTTCCAAGAATAAAAGTCTCAGGGGTGGAGTTGGTTGTGGGGGCCCTCATGATAGATAAAACTGCACCAATGGCAAAATTTGAGGCTTCTGCTTCGATCCTAAATGGTTTAGTTGGATCTGGGTGAATCAGGATTGATGCTGAGGTGAACATCGTCTTCAGCCAGTCATAGGTGACTGAGCTACTGTGCACCGGGTGAACTGGTCCCCCTTTTGCAGGGGTGTCATTATGGGTGCAACCAGGTTAGAGACTCACCTGTAGAAATTGGCAAATCCCAGGAATTGCTGCACCCCATGTACATTCTTGGATGAGGCCCAGTCGGATATTGCAGCCACCTTATGCGGGTCCATGGTGAGTCCCTCAGGCATGATGAAGATAACCCATGCATTCCACTGTGTCCTTATCAGACTTGTATTTCTTAAGCTTCACATAGGTATGGTTTTGGCAAAGTCTCTCCAAGACCGTGCAAACATGATGATTGTGGAGATGCAGAGAAAATGGGGACATCATCCAGCTAAATGACAACAAATTGATCGGTTTCAGAGTAACAGCCGTGTTAGTCTGTATTCGCAAAAAGAAAAGGAGTACTTGTGGCACCTTAGCGACTAACCAATTTATTTGAGCATAAGCTTTCGTGAGCTACAGCTCACTTCATCGGATGCATACTGTGGAAAGTATAGAAGATCTTTTTTACACACAAAGCATGAAAAAATTGGTGTTTACCACTACAAAAGGTTTTCTCTCCCCCCATCCCACTCTCCTGCTGGTAATAGCTTATCTAAAGTGATCACTCTCCTTACAATGTGTATGATAATCAAGGTGGGCCATTTCCAGCACAAATCCAGGTTTTCAGATTTGTGACAAATCTTGGGAGACAGGCCAGTCCTTGCCTACAGACAGCACCCCAACCTGAAGCAAATACTCACCAGCAACCACATACCACACAACAGAACCACTAACCCAGGAACCTATCCTTGCAACAAAGCCCGTTCCCAACTGTGCCCACATATCTATTCAGGAGACACCATCACAGGGCCTAATAACATCAGCCACACTATCAGAGGCTCGTTCACCTGCACATCCACCAATGTGATATATGCCATCATGTGCCAGCAATGCCCCTCTGCCATGTACATTGGTGAAACTGGACAGTCTCTACATAAAAGAATAAATGGACACAAATCAGATGTCAAGAATTATAACATTCATAAAGTAGTCGGAGAACACTTCAGTCTCTCTGGTCACGCGATTACAGACATGAAAGTTGCGATATTACAACAAAAAAACTTCAAAACCAGACTCCAGCGAGAGACTGTTGAATTGGAATTCATTTACAATTGGATACAATTAACTTAGGCTTGAATAGAGACTGGGAGTGGCTAAGTTATTATGCAAGGTAACCTATTACCCCTTGTTTTTTCCTACCCACCCCCCCCCTCCTCAGACGTTCTTGTTAAACCCTGGATTTGTGCTGGAAATGGCCCACCTTGATTATCATACACATTGTAAGGAGAGTGATCACTTTAGATAAGCTATTACCAGC
Organism: Eretmochelys imbricata; assembly: GCF_965152235.1. NCBI lineage: Eukaryota > Metazoa > Chordata > Testudines > Cheloniidae > Eretmochelys > Eretmochelys imbricata. The sequence continues at coordinate 61,055,827 of NC_135580.1, read as the reverse complement.
AGGAGAGTGGGGTGGGGGGAGAGAAAACCTTTTGTAGTGGTAAACACCCATTTTTTCATGCTTTGTGTGTATAAAAGATCTTCTATACTTTCCACTTTATGCATCTGATGAAGTGAGCTGTAGCTCACGAAAGCTTATGCTCAAATAAATTGGTTAGTCTCTAAGGTGCCACAAGTACTCCTTTTCTTTTAACAAATTGATCCAGCATGTCCCAAAAGATGTCATTTAGGAAATGATGGAAGGTCGCCAGGGCATTACACAATCCAAACGGCATAACTGAATATTCCAGGTGGTCATACCTGATCCATTCATCATCTTCTCCTTTACCAGGTTATAAGCTCCACAGAGGTTCATCTTTGTGAAGAACAGAGTCTTTAGAACAGTTCATTAATAAGTGGTCAGGAGTATTGGTTTTGGGATTGTAATCTTGTTCAGAGCTCTGTAACCCACACAAAGCTGGAGGGAGGTGTCTTCACCACAAAGAAGTTTGAGGCCCCTCCTGGGGTTGTGGAAGAGTGAATGGATCCCTTTTGCAAGTTTTCCTGCAGATCGCACCACGAGTGACAGTAAGTTTGAGTTTGGAGAGGGAGTGAATGCGCCCCAGGGAACCTCTGCTCCTGGCTAGAGGTCAATGGGGTAGATGTAGCTGCAGTGGGGTGGTAGTGTGTCAGATTTTTTTTATTGTCAAACCTGTCAACATAATGTTGATATTTAACAGGTTTGCTGGGGTCCCCTTTATATTGTCTTTGTGTCTCTGAATTCTTTGGAGGATTGTGTAAACTGCAAAGGGTTGCTGGTCCCGGCTTGGCTCTTGGCAAACAGGATTATCAGCAAGACGGGGAATCAAAGTATACTGTGCCTGATCACCAGTGGATGCCAGATATCAGAGCCAGGTTACCTGGTGTGGGGCAGGAACAGGGCTGGAACTAGGCAGGAGCTGGACTGGGAACAAGCTGGCACAGGAGCTTTTGCAGTTGTGGAGGAATGCTTTGAGCACCCGCCAAATTGCTGCTGCTGCTGGGCTTAAGAACTGGTCTACTGACTCTTCCCACCAGTCGGGCAGCCTACTGCAGGCCAGCTGCCCTCCTTGGGTTGCCTGGTGACTGGCGCTGCTGCAGGCCCTGCTTCCTGACAGCCAGTGTCAAACCTGGGAATAGAGCCCAGGTTTTAGGAGTCCCAGTCCAATGTTCTCTCCACTAAGTCACACTGCTGCTATGTGATTCTTAAGTGCCCCCTAATCTCCCAGGTGTATGGCTACACTATGGAGACTATACTGGCATTGCTATCCTGCCCTAACCCCTTAGCATAGATGCAGCCTATACCGCTGGAAGGGGTTTTTCCAACAGTGTTGAATGAAGTTATCTAGGTCGATGTAAGCAGCTATGCGGATCTAGCCTGTGGCATAGACTGTGTGTCAGTGCCAGGGGTGTGTTGTGTCCCACCCCTCCCCAATGTAGCTATCTCAGCCTAGCTTTTAATTGTAGATATCAAGCCCTAGTTGTAGTGGGATGGGGATAGTGGTTGTGCTTTTGGAGTGTGTAGTTGATAGCCGAGTCTGTGGGAAATCTCAGGCATGGTGTGTGTGTCCCAAGAACTTGACAGTTTCATTACTGGTGGTTACAGTAACTTTTAAGCATGTGAGAGAAGACTCTCTCTCTGTTGTCCAGTTCAGCCTCTCCTTCCCAGCCCATTAAGCCATTAGCATTTTAGAAGCTATGTGTACAAAAAAGTTGGTGGAATCTATGAACTTCAAGAAAAGCTGTTTGGGGGTAGTGAGGGTTGTGGGGGGCTGTATCATAGGTACCTGTTGCTCAAATGACCTCTGATTTGGATCACTAAGCCTACCCTGCACCACTACGAAGCACAGCAAATTTCAAGACTAGCCAGGTAAGCATACAGATTTTAGAACACTTAGAAAAAATTCCTTTAAACAGAAAGATCCCGCCACCTTAACTGAAGCAGAGAGGTTGTTCTGCTATAATATTTATGAAATTAATCAGCAACTGCTTTGCTATAGTCAAAGCCCCAGCCCAGGATAATCCTGAAAGCATGGGAGTCTCAGAGATGTGACATAGCCCATTCACCTAAATGTGATGGTCTCAGCTGAATGAGAACACTCCCTATAGCCTGAAACAGTAGCTCTGAGATGTGTGAACTGCTCCATTCTTAGCTCCTCACCCCAGCAGTGATTCTCAGACTTGTAGGGGTCAGGACCCATTTGTAAATGTTTACGGCCTGTCTTGACCCAGTAAATAGTCTGGGGTTGGAGGCCCTAGAGTGGTTTCGCTTGGGTCCTGCCCCACTGGCGGGGTTGGGTCCTGCCCGGCACTCACCCAACGTTGGCAGCTCCTGGCTGGGCTTATGTCTCTGCTCCGGGAGTTGCAACCTCTAGGGTTGCTGCATCGCTAGGTTCCGCCCCTCCCCGACTGGACCAAATTTGTGTGAGTGGAGTTGTGACCTGGCCCATGAGATTGCAGGGCCACTCACTCAAATCCAGCCTACCTGGACTCCCATCATCATGGTGGCAGGGCCAAACCTGAGTGGTGCTGGGACCCGAAAGGTTGCAGTGTCTGGAGCAGGGAGGCGAGCCCAGCCAGGTCCATGGGACAGTAGCTGCCATGCCACCCTTTAAAACATTCTGGTGACCCAACTATGGGTCCCAACCCACAGGTTGAGAAACCCTGTGCTTGTGCATGTTCCAAATATGCCTGACCTCAGCTCCCCCCCCAGCAGGGTAGGGCTTCCCCAGATCCCAGCTCACATGGGGGTATGGAGAGAGTTCAGACCAGTCCAGTCCAAAAAGGCAAGCCCCTCCAGAACCGGTGCACATGAAGGGCGGCCATGGGGGTGGGTCAGAACCCAAAGATGGCAGGGCCACCCCAGATCCTGGCGTATACACAAAGACTTCGGACCCCCAGATTTTGGCTTGCACACTGTAGAGAATGTGGGGCTGAAGCAGCCCTTGCCCCTATTCTCCCCCAGTTCCCCTGCCACTTACTCCCTTGTCCCCTTCCCATGTCCCTCCCCAACCCCTCTTTACCTCCCTTACCACCTATCCTTATTTATTCCCCTCATTTCAGCCCCATATGCCTCTTACCCCATTCCCTTCCACTCCTCTGGCCCCTAAAGTCACTCCCCTCCTAGCAAGCATTCACATTTAATTTTTTTCACAAAAACACTTTGATTACGTGCCCCCCGCCCCCAAACAAACAAAAACCTTGCCAGAGAGTTTTTAGTAATATGTCCTTGAACCTTTTGCCCAACTTGGGGCTTGAATTGACACTGGCTGTGTGGGTCAGGTTCGAAGCACTGCTGCTTATCCCCTTGACCCATCCAGTTGTGTGAAACTTTCACGACTACAAACCCTGATGGCTTCTCTGTCCGGGCATGGTCAGTGTAATCAGTTTAGCGCAAGGACCCAGGTCTAGTGCGGCAGACTGATGTCTCAACAACACTGCCTTTTGGACTGAATGTGCCAAATCTGTGCTTGGCTAGTCTGTCTGTCTAACCAGCAGACCACCCTTTTCTTCCAAAGTCAGGTGTAGGGGTCTGGAATCTCAACCTTCTACTGCGATCTAGCAAATGGTTATGTAATGCACTTGTAGAGTACATTTAGCCCAAGTGGTAAGAGAGTCTGTGGTGTAGAGCTGAACGTTCCGTGTCAAATCGTGCTGTCAAACCATGTTGGGAACGTTGTGGTTCCATATCAGATAATTTCTGTCTTTCCAGTTCAGTTAAAGTTGCAGTGAAACTTCTTTTTAAAGTCTTCCCCCAAAAGTCAGATCAACCTTAACATTGATAGGTCAGGGGCTTGACACAGGTGCCAGAGTATCACTTCAGGCAGAGCTACAAATAGAGTTCAGGTCCCTCATATCAGAACAAACTATTGTCCGCTTAGCTTTCGGAGAGGCAGCATTGCTTAGGCCAAATGTGTGTGTTCAGCTAAACTGTACAAATGGGCTACTCCTGCGTCTGCAAAGCACTCTGAGACACACAGGTGAGACTGTCTAACAAAGAGTTGCATGTGATGACGTGTGTGTAGGGAAAGACGGGAACTGCAGGAAGAAAAAGGATGGTCAAGACATTGGGCTAGCACTCAAAGCTAGGTTCTGTACCGACTCCTGCCACAGGCTTCCTATGCTTCCTATCGTGCCAGGTCACTGACACTAGAACACATGGAGGTGGCCGCTAATTTTTCCTTATTTGTTCGGTGCCTCAGTTTCCCCATCTGTAAAAGTGGATCATACATTCCACCTCACAAGTGGTGTCAGTTCACTAATATCTGTGAAGCAGTCCAATACTGTGCTGAGGGAGGCCATATAAGTTCCTAGTTAGATCATTCGCCCCTTTTGTGAACAATTGGGGGCCACCCCAACCCTCCAGCCTTGCACTCATTGGGGACTCACCAGCCCTTCTGAGCCTTAGGAGGCTAAAAAGAGCCAACTCTCCATGAGACTTAGGCCATTTTGATGCTTTGGGTGAACACTAGTCTTTCTTGGCACCCCCTAGAGATGGCAATAGGAACTGGAGGCATCATTGTACCTTATCCCACTCTAACCAGAAACAAATGTTATTTCCGCTGTACCCAACGCAATGACAAACCAGACTCCTATTCACAGGGTCCAGCTGGGTCTTCAGTGTGGCCTGTGCAGCAGCATTGATACGGGAAGTACTTGCAGCCAGCTACCAGATATGACCCTGGATTCAGTGAGCACCATCTCCTTGGTTTCTAGCTGCATGATCCTAAATACAGAGGCTAACGTGTGTGGCGGGGGGTGTCCTACAATTAGGCCATGTCTACATTGAGAGAACTTGCAGCTGAGTAACTGCATCATTACTGAGCAGCTTCACTTGCCTAAATCCTGCTGCATTTCAGTATAGCCTGTCTACATGGGGAGCTTGCACTGGTGTAACTAAACTGATGGCATGACTCTGGTGCCAATTTTCATGTAGACAAAGCCTTAGTTTCCTGCAGCTTAGGCAGACACTGCCTACTCCAAAATCCAGTAGCAGGTGGTGGCATCCCAACAAGGGGAGAGTTAAAGTGTTACTCCACATACTTCACAACCTTAATTGTGCCACTCCTGGTTTTCGTAAGCTTGTGGCTTGTGTGTTTGACAAGAAATTGCAATCTTTGGGGGCGGGGGGATTGTAAGGAGATGTGAACAGAGTCTTTCCTGCTTTTCTCTTGTTTGAGTGTGAAGCCTGATGTCCCGTGTCTCAAAAAGGTACGGGGGAGCAGAAGGCCCTGTTGTGCAGCAACAGCCCTAACAAATTCCTTTGTAAGTGACTCTTCCAATAACGAGTGCAGGGCTTGGGAATATTATTGCAGTTACTTTTCAAGGTTTGGAATAAACTCTCTGGGTGGTAAGCAGGAGAGTTCAGTGAAGCCAGTCACCTCTAACCTTGCCCATTCTGTCCTGAAACTTTTGGGCTCCACTGTTTCACTCGCCTCTTAAAGGGACAGGGCCCCAGGAAGCGTTCTCTTTAATATTTCTCTCATTTTAGTCATACTCTTTCTGGACAGCCAGTGCCTTCTGATTGCATTGCACTCCTTCACTGGAGAAATTCCCAGGCTGATTGGTAAGGAGCTGGCTGGTCACAGGGTTCTGGTTGTCTTTGGTTCCAGCTGAGAGAAGAGATGGAAGTATTTACTGCATTAAAACTGACTAAGAATACATTATCACGCTTCCCTGGTTATACTTTCCATGTTAACACTTGCTGTAGCTGCCCCAAAAGTGTTATGCCCTGGTGATTGGGATGGGAGATGAACATCAGACAGTCTCTCCAGATGTGATCCATTGGAGAACTCCGGCATGGCTGCGTCTGGGCTCTGAGACCTTGCCAGGCTTTGAAGAGAGAGTTTTGCCCAGGCCATTGTTTGGTTTGATTCAGCACCTCCTTGCTTCTCTCCCTCTGTAGGTGTCGCTACCTGGCAGTTCAGCTGTCTCCAGCCATCCCTGTCTTTGCAGTAGTTCTTTTCCTATTCGCGATGGCCATGCTTCTGCGGACAAGTTTCAGTGATCCTGGTGTGATCCCCAGAGCCCTGCCTGATGAGGCAGCCTTCATTGAAATGGAGATTGGTGAGTGAAGAGGCTCTTGTCAACAGAATCTGTGCCAGAGTACCTTCCCTGAGGCCTTTGTGAAGGAGTGTGAGTGTGCGCTAGAGCCTGGGTTGGTGTGGGGAGTTTGCTGGGGAGCATATCTTCCCTACTGACTCTGTGAGAGGAGTGAGTGTGCCTGGAGAGTGGCGGTGGTGCCCTGCATGTCCCTCAGTTCTGGAAGGTGCCCCGCCTCCCCAAAGTACCCATCCATTAGCTCACATGAGTTCTTTCTCCTCCTGCAGTGCTGGGTTTACCCAGGGAATTCCCCTCTCCCTCCACAACACCCCACTCACTCCCACACAAGACCATGATTGGGAATGGGAGTAGTCTGGGTCGTTCTCTCCCTTTCTGGCAGGTGATGTCGGGCGCAGGTACATCCTAGCAATGGTTTGCCCCTGTTCCTTCACTCAGCAGAGTTCTTGGCGTCTCTTCACCTGGTCCCAAGTTCTTAGAGCTGTGAACAGAGCTGCTGCCGATGGCTCTGAGCATTGCAGGCTCTCCTGGTCTTGGTGTTAGTGAGATGGAACAAGCAGTTATTGCTGAAATGGAGTGGACTTGGATTAACAATTCTGGTGTCTCATTGGCTATTGCTTTCAGAGGCCACCAATGGAACTGTGCCTCAGGGTCAGCGCCCGCCTCCACGTATCAAAAACTTCCAGATCAACAACCAGATAGTGAAGCTGAAGTACTGTTATACGTGCAAGATCTTCCGGCCCCCCCGTGCCTCGCACTGCAGCATCTGCGACAATTGTGTGGGTGAGTTAAGACAGCACGATGCCCTTGCCATGGGGGAGACCTCAATCTAGCACTCATGCCTCACACGGTAGCATTTGGGACATAGGAACTGCGAGATGGGATCGGATCGAGCATACATTTAGTCCTGTATCCTGTCTCCACCAGTGGCCAATCCCAGCTGCTTTGAAGGAAAACCCCACAACAGCAGATGGGGGATAATCTGTCCCCTATGAAGGCCTCATTCTAATCCTAAATAGTCAGAGAATGGTTTAAAATCTGAAGCTGGAGGCTTTATCTCTCTTCCAATACATTTTTTTAAGCATTACTATTTTAGCTCTGGATATTCTTGTTATTCATGTAATTGCTCAGTCCTTCTTTGAGTCTTGGTAAATTCTTAGCCAACAACTTTTTGTGGCAATGAGTTCCACAGTTTGTGTTGCACAAAGTATTTCCTTCCATCAGTTTTGAATTTGAGATTGGATGTGGAGCCCAGTGACGGAGGCTAGGACTGGGAGCTATTTTGTGTGTGTGTGTGTCGGGGGCGGGGGGAAACAGATCGGATGCAGTGCGGGAAGGGGAAATGGGACTGGTGGCTGGGCAAGGAGACTGGGACTCGGCTGAGAAGCCTGAGGAGTGGAGAATGGGACTGGAACAAGGTGCCAGGGATGGGGAAGAGACAGGACTGTGACAGAGACAGGTTGCGGAGGACAGGGCAGAAGGCGGGAAGCTTGTGAGGAGTGGGCAGAAGACTTTGTGCCCACTAGAGTGCGCTCTCCTCCTGTTTCTGGAGTAGAACCCAACATTCCTGAGTCTCACCATTCTGCTGCTGTCAGCAAATATCTGTGAAACTCACTGGCAAAGTGCATATTTGTTTTCTTCCCCATCTAGTGGTGGGCCAAATAGAGGATAACAACCTACTATTGCTATCAGTTACTCCATTAGCTCAAGCAGCAAAGGTCTGGGAATGGATTTAAAGCTTCCAACCCTGCTGAAAACCCATGTAGGTGTCAATGTGATGGAACTTATTTTCAGATTGCTTTTTAAAAAAACCTAGGAAATTATACACACAACTGTGTTAAAAGAACATTAAGGTTGCAAAGTCAAGCAGTTGAAAGATAGGAAATGCCACAATTTAGGTCACCTGTGTGTATGCATTATGGTAGTTTTTAATACTATTTTGGGTGCAGGTTCCCTGCCTCATTCAGTGCACAGGATGGATGTATGCTCGCTTCATAGGCAGCTATTCAGTAGTTTTTCTCATTGCTTAGTGAGTGTCCCCTGTCTTTTTTACTGGATGCTATTCAAACTCTGCTTTGGAGACAGAATTACTAATTTTTGTGGGGGCTTTTCTGTTGCACTCATCACTACAGTATCGGAGTGTTTTGCAAGCACTGGTTTGACTTCCCCACACCCCATGAAGTGAAGGGGTGGGATTATCCTCATTTTACAGATGTGGCTGAGGCACAGAAAGATTAAGGTCAAAGGTGTCGGCTAATTTTGGGTACCCAATCTGAGACATCTAGGGCCTGATTTTTGCCAAGTATTTAGCACTGCACTTTTTATTGTTACCTCCTTTTGACCAGAGTGGCTAGTCAAACTTTGGGGCCCTGTGGGTTTTTCCCACTAGGAGGGAAAATCTTGTTTATTTACAAAGATTATACATAAAGTCTCATAGATTCATAGACTTGAAGGCTGAAAGGGACCATCATGCTCATCTAGTCTGACCTTGTGCACATCACAGGCCACAGAACCTCACCCACCCACTCCTGTAACAGACCCAGAACCTCTGGCTGAGGTACTGAAGTCCTCAAACCTTTATTTAAAGACTTCAAGTTACAGAGAATCCACCATTTACACTAGTTTAAAGCTGCAAGTGACCCCTGACCCATGCTGCAGAGGAAGATGAAAAGCCCCTGGGATCTCTGCCAAGCTGACCCAGGGGGAATTCCTTCCCAACCCCAAATATGGAAATCAGTTAGACCCTGAGCATGTGGGCAAGACCCACCAGCCAGACACCTGGGAAAGAATTCTCTGTAGTAACACAGAGCCCTCCCCTTGTAGTGTCCATCACTGGCTGTTGGAGATATTTGCTGCTGGCAGCCGCAGATGGGCTACATGCCACTGTAGGTAGTGTAGTGCGACCATTGCCTCCATACACTTATGCTCAGTCCTGAAGCCAGTTAGGTTTTTTTTATTCCCCACTGCTCCCCTTGGAAGGCTGTCGCAGAACTTCAGTCCTCTGATGGTTAGAAACCTTGGTCTTATTTCAAGCCTAAACTTGTTGATGACCAGTTTATATCCATTTGTTCTTGTGTCCATATTGGCACTTAACTTCTCTCCCTCCATGGTATTTATTCCTTTGATATATTTGTAGAGAGCAATCATATCGCCCCTTGGCCTTCTTTCGGTTAGGCTAAACAAGCCAAGCTCTTTGTCTCCTCTCATAAGGTAGGTTCTCTATTCCTCAGATCATCTTGATAGCCCTTTTCTGAACTTGTTCCAGTTTGAATTAATCTTTCTTAATCATAGGATACCAGCACTGCACACACTGTTCCAGATGAGGTCTCACCAGTGCCTTGTATAACGTTACTAACACCTCCTTGTCTTCACTGGAAATACCTCAGCTGATGCATCCTAGGACTGCATTAGCCTTTTTCATGGCCACGTCACGCTGGCAACTCATAGTCATTCTGTGATCAATCAGTGCACCATTTCTTTCTTCTCCTCCTCTGTCCCTTCCAATTGATAAGTCCCCAGTTTGTAGCAAAGAATCTTGTTCTTAGTCCCTAAGTGCATGCCCTTGTACTATTAAATTCCATCCCATTTCTATTACTCCAGTTTTCAAGGTCGTCCAAATCTTCTTGTGTGGTATTCTGGTCCTCCTCTCTATTAGCAACACCTCTCAACTTTGTGTCATCTGCAAATTTTATTAGCACACACCCACTTTTTGTGTGAAGGCCATTAATAAAAATGTTAAATACAATCGATTTGAAGACCAGTCCCTGAGGAACTCCAGTAGTAACCTCCCTCTGGCCTGACAGTTCACCTTTCAGTATGCAGTCTCCCCACTAACCAATTCCTTGTCCACATTTAAATTCTCATATTAATCCCCATCTTCTCCAATTTAACTAATTATTTCCATGTGGAACTGTATCAAATGCCTTACTGAAATCCAGGTGGATTTGATCTGCCTCAGATCCTACCCCATTTACACTGATGTTCACTGTTTGTTATCCAGTCACTGTTAACTTTTTTGGTGAAAATTGAAACAAAAAAGGCATTTAATGCTTAAGCCATTACTGTCTTTCTTTCCTCATTGAGTAATGGACCTACCCTGTCTTTGGTCTTCCTCTTGCTTCTCACATATTTGTAAAATGTTTTCTTGTTACCTTTTGTGTCCCTACCTAGTTTTATCTTGTTTTTTGTCTTGGCCTTTCTAATTTTGACCTGACATGCTTTTTTTAATATTCATAATAATTTAATAATTTGACTTAGTTTCTACTTGTATCACTGTTTTTTGGGTTCGAAGATCTCCTGGTTAAGCCAAAGTCATCCCCTACATATTTCCCATCTTTCCTATGCATTGAGATGGTTTGCTCTTGTGCCCTTAATAACGACTCTTTAAAATGAAGCGGATGTTCTCTTGGGGGAAGAAATAGTATGTGATCATGGAATTAAAGACTGTCATAATATGTGGCATACAGGAGGCAAATTAAGGTTGCATGGGAAAGCTTAATTCTGGCATTTCCTATCTTTTGAGTGTTTGACTTTGCAACCTTAATAACATTCTTCTAAAGTTGTGTGTGTGTGTAATTAATAAATATATCCTCCACCTTTATCTGCAACAGCTGTGAGCTGCACACTGTGGGAAGCTAACAGGATGAAGGGGAGCAGTTGCTGATTTTTGTAACTGAAATAGACATTCGGTTAATGGGGCTGAGTGGGTTATATCTAATACCAGAAACAAATAGCAGTGCACTCTGGGAGCAGGAACAGCAGTGCTCAGTATACTTCCCATAGAGCTGAATACCCCACTAGAAGTGACCTCAGTGCTTCAGGAGCACTCTGCTCAATGGAGGAGCTTTGCTAGCCCCTTTGCCTGGTTCTGTAGGAGGATGGGGTCTCTACCTGGGGACACGCTCAGGCCCACGTATCAACCACGCTCTCTGTCTTTGTGGTAGATGGAGGGGGTCCTCAAACTCTTCAGTTGTGGCATGGGGTGTTGGTCTGGAAAAGGCCAGGTATCTCCACGCTAGAGGCCTTCCTATTCCAGGGCTGCAGCATGGTGGAGTGTTTCCTGTGCAGAGGAGCAGGGTAGGAAGTGTTCTTCCCACAAGATCCTTCCCCCTGGAGACTTAGCCTGGTACAATCTGGGAGCGCTTTCTGCTGATGGAGGCACAGGAAATGGAAGCCCCTTGCCTTGGGCTTGGGCTTGGGCTTCCCCAGCTGTGCTGGTGGGATGTGTTGGCAGGGCTTGGGTGCCCCGCCTCGCCCCACACTGCAGGTGTGCTGACATCCTTCTCTTGCTCCCCCAGAGCGCTTTGACCATCACTGCCCCTGGGTTGGGAACTGCGTGGGGAAGAGGAACTACCGCTACTTCTACCTCTTCATCCTCTCGCTCTCACTCCTCACCATCTACATATTCACCTTCAACATCGTCTACGTGGCGCTCAGTGAGTCCTGCCGGTGGGGGGAACAGCGTGGGGAGCTGTGCTGTCGGGGTGGGGGTTGGGTCAAGATCAGCACAGAAATCAATAGATTGGAGGAGGCACGAGACCTGTCTTCTTGGACAGCGCTGTACATTAACCTCTCTCATTTGTGTTGCCCAGAGTCCCTGAAGATTGGCTTCCTGAACACGTTGAAAGAGACCCCTGGAACATATCTTTCCCCGCCGCATGGAGCATACCTGCCTTTCCGACCCCTCTGCCCTGGTGGGGGAGGGAGGTGTGTGACTTGTGTGTAGCGTCTCCCCACAGGCTTTCTGGAGGCTTTCTTTTTAATTGGGGGGTGGGAGTGGCTATAGGCTGTGGGGCGATGGGAGAGGAGACGGTCCATGTGTTTAGGGGGAGCAGAGGGGAGCGACACAGTGTGTCATGAAGCAGGGTCAGTGGAAGATAGGTGCTGTGCCATGGGGTTCTGAATCCTTAACCAGCTGCTCACGGTCCTGGAGGTGCTTATCTGTTTCTTCACCCTCTGGTCAGTGGTGGGGTTAACCGGATTCCACACCTTCTTGGTGGCTCTGAACCAGACGACCAACGAAGACGTGAGTGATGTTCCCCACTCTCTCCTATCTGTGTGCTTGCCCCTCCCCAGCTCCTCTTCAGAGCCATCTCCTCCCCGCCCCCCACTTCTCATCAGTTCATCACTGCGTGAATTCCCCTCACACACAGCAAGGCCAAACCCCAGGCACAGGCTGGGGTGGAGGGAGGGCATACATCCAGGGCAGCACACGGGTTCAATGCTGCCACAGGCCCCAGAAATGCAATTTAGGTCAACCCAAGCTTATTCTGAGGCCTCCTTAGGCCTGCTGCTCAAGAATGGGGAGGGCCCAAATCCCATCTCTTCAGCCACTGCCCAGCCAGTGGATGCACAAGGAGTCTGGGACCCCACTTTCAGTCCCCAGGGGGCTAGGTTCGTGCTAGGACTGATGGTCTCCATGTGTCAGCAATGGAAATAACAGGGTCCAAGCCCTGCTCTGAGAGGCAGCCAGAGCCCATGCGGTGTGTAACCGTGATGAGGGGCACCTGTGCAGTGCCCCAGTGCATCAGTCAGCGGAGCTGAATGCTCGAGAGCCGTGATCTGGCAGGGAGCTCATACCCAGTGTCTTTGGGGTATTCTCTGCTTGCAGATTAAGGGGGCGTGGACTGGGAAGAACCGGGTGCAGAATCCCTATAGCCATGGGAACATTGTGAAGAACTGCTGTGAAGTGCTGTGTGGGCCACTGCCCCCCAGGTAAGAGCTGGGGAGCAATTGCAGGCTTGCATGCCACTTGGGGCTGGAGGGGCACTGGGTCACAGATGCAGGTGTCTGTGGCATAAGCCCTTGCCTTGCCAGCCCATTACACAGTGGGGGGCTGTTCAGCCATGCATGGCTTCCTCTAGGGGAAAGGGGAGTGGTGTCTGTACTCAAAACCTGAGGGAGAGGGGGCCTTCTGTATGCGCTTGTAGCGAGGCAAGCTTGTGCTGCCCTTCATCCTTCCTTAGCCAAGGGGCAGCTCCTCTCCCTAGGGGCTTCGGCCTGGCAAGAGACTTTGTCCCGGGGAACTGGCCTTTGCTCCTGGCCTCCCAGCCTTACCTCGAGGTTTCAGGCCTTTGCTCAGGAGTTCGGTGCACTGTCTCACATGGGGCTCTGGTGCTGACCGGAGAGCAGAGGAGCTTCTGTTTCTGTGAGCCATGCAGCCAGAACAGACACGTGCCTGTGGCGTTTGCCACATTAGTGCCCCTCCCCGGCAGTCGCCTTGTTCCTGTCCTCGCAGCAGGGATTGCCTTGGGCGAGGCCGGGCTGTGCTCTCAGGCCCTCCCCCGCCACCCCCTCCCCAGGCCTGCCTCGGGTGAGGGAGGGCTGTGCCCTCAGCCTCCCCACTCTGTTCCTTGCAGTGTGCTGGACAGACGGGGCATCTTGCAGCAGGAGGAGAGCGGTGCGCAGGGGGACAGCAGCACGCGGGGGCCCAGCACTCAGGAGCCCGGCGCACTGGAGAAGAGCAGCACTCAGGAGCCCGGTGCTGCTCAGGTGCTCAGTACGCAGGCAGTGGGCAGCACTCGGGAGGGCAGCAGCAGCCCCACGCGTCAAAGTGCAGTAAGTGACCCTCTTCCCCATGCAGCCAGATGCCCTGTACTCCGCTCCGGCTGGTGATGGTAGCCATAAGCTCCAGCTCTAGTCAGGAGGACAGACAGGGGCTGAGAACAACCTGCAATAGGGAGAGTGAGGCAGTTGTCCTTGGAGTAATGCTAGGTCCTTAGCTGAAGGATCTCCTGGAAGGAGTCTTGCTGCAGAGATGATGCTGGCAAGGGGGTGTCCGTGAGTGGGGGAGAGCAGGGCAGCTGCAAAGCATCTTCCAAGCAGTTTGGGCTCCTTTGCACTCTCTTGTGGCACCCTGAAGGCAGGTGTGGTCAGCTGGGGGCTATTATCCTGGGAATCACCGCCTGCCAGTGTTGGCAGTAGCTGGCCCAGGTCTGGGCACTCACTGCAGTAGGAGGAAGCCGTGGTGAGTGAGCAGGGGGCCCAGAAGCCTGGGCCCCGGCCTGATTTATCACTCGCTGTGGAGCCCTTTTTCCTCCCCATGTTTCCATCTCTGGGTGAGGGTGTTATGGCAGCACCTGTTTCTGCAGGGCAGCTCTATCTCTTGGAAGCCTGAATAATCCACTTGTTCCCAGTTCCCTGGGCCCCTTTCCCCCTCTCTGATCTGGCTCCTCCACTCGCCCTACAGCAGCACTCGGTGGTGCCAAACCTGAACTGGGAGTGTAACCTCATGAGAGAGAACAGTGGCTGAGGGGGCTGCTGGGCTCGTTGGAAGGAGGGGGGTAGGCAGGGGCAAATAGAGAGTTCCCTCTTCCACTCTTCACTCGGCCCCTCTAACCTTGGCCTGCAGGTGAAGAAAGGCAAGCAGGAGCCTGAAGCCATTGCTGGCCATGGCGGAAGCAGCAGGGAGAGAGAAGAGGTGTTGAAGCTATAGGACAATGTTGGGGCAGGAACAAATAGGGATAAATTGTCCTCGAACAAACTGAGTTTAACAAGCAGAGGAAGGAGGCTCTGCAACAGTCTCTCAGTAGGAGCAGTGGGGCAAACAACCTAGCCTGATAAATAGGATTACATGACAGGATGGCCTGCAATAGCTGGGACTGAACTGAGTGATGCAGGAGGGCCCTTCCCGTCCCCTGTTCCCATCCCTGCTTGACCTCAATGGGCGGGGTTGTCGAAGGCAGACTGCTGTTGCCTGTGGTTTTGGAGGGAAAGACACACTGTGGGTTTGGGAGTGTCTGCTCCATCCCATTACTCTCTCCTCTTCCCAGGTCCCCATGCTGCCGCTGAGCCCCACTGGGATGCCAGAGGAGACTCAACCTTCTGCTGTGGAGCTCCCAGCACAGACCCGGGACGATGGGCCAACTGAGCACTAACCTCTGCTCAACAGGAGAACATTGTTTGTTCTGTCCAATCAATGCCAGAAGTGATTGCCAGGCAGAGAAGGCCGGCTGGCTGGCAGGCAAGCAGACCACCCCTCACTGAGGGGAGCAGATGGGCTGGCTGGCAGGCAATTCCTCATGGCCATTTTGCTTTAGTCTTTATTCACCTTGATTGTGGACAGGAGTGCGCCTGGCCCAGGTCATTGCCAATGGATTCAAAGAGTGAGCAGAGCATGTCAGTCATTGGTACAGACCTTTACCCTTGAAGCTGGTCTCGGAACAGGCTGAAGTAGGACTTCTCACTCTGCAGTTGGTCCTTAGTGCTAAATGCTAGCCTGGCCATGGCCCTCTCTTTCTGCCCCAGCAGTCATCTCTGACGTCGGCAGCTGCCCTGCAGTGGAGTGGCAGGATTGAGGAATCATGATGGGAAGGTGACTGTGACCATGGCAGTGTTCGTCTCTCTCCCTCCCCCTTCTCCCTCCGTCTCTGGCATTATTTTATTGTGTAAGGTGGTGGGGTGGCCAGGAAATACTGTCTTGGTGCCAACAGGGCCAGAAACACCTGGGCAGGCAATCCACCTGGAGATGGTTTTCTGTAGCTTCCTTCCCAAACTTCCCCATTAGTGACTAGCAGGCATTAGAGGTCCTTGAACAATCATGGAGTGGGCAGCCTCCTTTGCCCTTTGGGGAGTGCACCTTTCACTGCAGGAGTGTCAGGGGAGAGCAATGCCGGGGCAGAGCTCGCTACTCTCTGGACCCTGCACCAGCTGCAGAGCAGTTGCACCAGGGAATCACGAGGGAAGAGCCCTCTTGGGTCATTTGCACTCTGTTCCTGGGGCCAGGGCAGGATTTGTTCCCTAGTGCCTTGTCAACTCTTGTGTTTGCTGCCCCAGGCAGTGGGGCTTCCACCCCTTGGCTGGGGAGGCTGTGCCCCCATTGAAGTAAATGGTGAAAAGCTCTTTCCCTCTCTCTGCCCCGGTTGGCTCTGAACTCCCTTTGTCAGGAGGAGCCTAGGCCTCACTGCAGCACTCCAGGGCCCCCACGTGCTTTTCCACCTGGAGCAGCTCTGGTTGCAGAGGGTTCCGCCAGCTGGGGCAGGGGACAGGCGGGCCTTTCACGGGGGCTGTTGCCTTGGGAGAAGGAACTCTATGGAGTCTGACTCCTTTCTCCTCCTGTCTGCATGAGCGAGGCTCCTGGGGGCTCCCAGTCTCAGCTCGAGGGCTGCTGTGAGGCAGCTTAGCCATCTCCTTTGTGCCATCTTCCCTCCCGTCTGCCACCAAGAGATGTTGCGTGTGGCTAAAAGGAGGAGCCCTTCTGTGGCACCCCCCGTGCGCCCCTGGGGGAGGGGTGTCCCCTTCCCGTCTGTCTGTTGTAATTCCCAGTCTCTGCTTAGGGGAAATGCCTGATTCTGCTCAAGAGGGCACTCTTATTCTCTTATTCCGCGCCACTTGTGGTATGTCCTAGGGTGAGACCCTGGCGTGGAGGGAGGGAGGAATTGGGGTCACTGAGGCGTCTGACCTGCTTCCCCCCAAGCTTGAGGCAGGAGCCCCCCCATCTTGACCCACATTTACTGGCCTGTTATTAACTAGTTCTCAGAACGGTCTGTCTCAGCTGGCATTGGAGGTGATCCTAGCATGAGAGACCTGCACTGTGCCCTGTCTCCCAGCACTCCCCGTACAGCAGGTGTGTGCTGAGAGTCCTGAAGGGCAGTGCTCTGCAGAGTAGAGGGGAGGTTGGAGCTGCCCTACCTCTCTGGCTTGAGGGCAGCACTGTTGAGATCTGGGGGCAGGATCCTTCCTGTTCCTCCCTTGGCTGTGTGGCCTGGCTTCTTGTCCCATTCAGCCTTAAAGCTCCCACTCTATGCTGGCTTGATGCAAGTGGGATGGCCAGGGTAGAAGGCACAGAGGCATTCCCACTTACCCCCCCATCTCTATAGTTGAGCACAGTTCAAAATTGCTGCCTCCCTTAGCTCCAGCTGGAGTGTGTTGTCCCCTCGAGAACTGTCCCCTCTTCCCCTGCTGGGAGAGCACAGAGGAGGAGCCTTGAGTCTGGCTGGCCCCTCTGAGTTCACCCACCCTGTGCCAGGTTCTGGGCTCTCCACATCCCTCCCCACGGAAGCCTTAGTCCTGTGGGTGGGACTTGTCCCGGCTGCATAGGCTCAGCACTCTGCCACTCCAGTGGTGCTCCACTCCCTGCCCATGCTAGTGCCCCCTGCCTGCTGGGGACTGTGTTGGAGGCTACAGCCAAACTTTTCCACCTGCCCCCAACATGCTACCGACCAAATCTCAAACTTGTTGCAAAAAATGTATTTTTGTTTTTACTAATCTATTTTCTGATGTACTGTGTCAAACTCTGCCTACTGGAGGGGCCCTCTGGTACCTCTTGCACGGTGGCTCCTTGTCTGATCCGTTAAGTTTCTCAATGAAGGAAGTTTTTTTTGTTTTTTGGATTTTTTAAACAAATGAAGGAATCCTAATCAGTTCGAAAGCCTCTGAGCTGTGGTCTCTTCCTGTGTATGTCTGTCAACTCTCTTTCCTGAGGCATCCCTTACTCCGGAGAGCCAGAGGGACTGGGCCCTGTTTGTAAAGAACCATATTTTCAGATTTTACTCAGTATGTTTTAATGTCACTGGGGCAGCTCCGCACCCTTGTGGGGAGCTCTTGGCAATACGTGGCTGAAGGGAAAGTCGACTGGTTGGGTGAGCTTGTGGGGTGGGGATTGAGAATGATCTTGTGCTAGCTGCACACGGTGGGATTGTGGGGGAGAAAATGGAGCAGGTTTAAAAAAAAAAACCTGTTCTGAAGAGAGGAAGAACAAAGGCTCCTGGACCTGCTGTAGAAGTGGGGAGCCCTTTTGCCAAGAAAATCTTGCATGCTGGGGGATAGGAGGGAGGCAGCATCCTCTCCACCTGGGGTCTGTCTTCCAACTGGCTGAAGCACAAGGAAAAATGGCCTTGTACTAACTTCCCCCTGAGAGAGGGGAGATCCCAAGGGTCCCAAGCCCTTTCACTAAGCCTGTGGTGCAGGCAGGAGGCCAACACACAGAGTTGCAGGTTAGAGCATGTTTTATTGGGGTCAAGCACAAGGGAGTGAATTCAACACCCAAACCTACATTACTGCAACAGAAAGGCAGAGATTTTATGGGCACAGGAGTCCTGGAATTCAGGGCTAAGCTTGCTACAGACATGGTGCCAAAGGTGACTCTGCTGTAAGCAGATGTATCTCCCATCAGCATTAGTGGGTGTTGTAGCCTTTTACTCCAGGACTGGAATTGGCCCATTACCCAGTCACTCAGCATATTCTGTGGTAACAGCATATGGGTGCAGCTCCAGTGCAAGACTATTTCCTGCCCTTTTAACATAAGCTAACCGAAGAACTCTTGGTGCAGCCACATTGTGCCAAAGCTGGTCCAGCCCTTTTGCCCTGGGACAAGCCCCAATAGAACCCAACCTGCTTGCTGTCTAAAGCTAGGTGGGCTCTTGCTGCTCTTAATGCAGCACCCTCTTGCATCCATCAGCTGCATCCGTAATCGACGTGCCCCAACGCTGCAGTATTAGTCTGTCAGGGACAGCCCTGAACAGGGGTGTGAGCTCTGTAGGGAACACATGAATTCACATTGGGGGTGCCCCCATTCTCTGTTGCACAGGGGGCTCTTGAGCAGTTGTGGGCCCGGGGACTGAGCACCAAGGATCACTTCAAACAAACCAAGTCAGTATCGGCTTCCTCGGTGCACACGCAGTGTGTGCCTTCCCAAGGCAGCTGTTCCGACGCACAGCGCCCGCTGCAAAGCGAGGACTCTGCCCACACGAAGGCAGAATGGCCACACACTGGGGAATGTTGCGAGCACAATGCAGGGCCTTTCCAACACAAGGTGCTGTCTTTCCTACCAGCTTCCCAAACAAGTCTCTGCTGGCCTGAGCCAGGTTGGCCTCAGTGGGCATGTGTGGCAGGCTGGAGTGATGGCCTGGTCTGTTGCTGTAGTGAGCTGGCCCGCGCCTTTGGCTGGGGGAGCTGCTGCAGCCTGGCCGTATTTCTAATAACTCAATGTCCTGTGACGAGGAATGGCAAAGCCCCTGGAGCCAAACCCTCTGCTTTCTGGCCAAGCTGGTCGCCACATGGCTAGGCTCTGCCTTGCAAGGGACTCGCCCCTTTCTGAGGAATGCCAGCTTGGGAGGTTACAGACTTCGGCTCCCAGCGCTTGCTGAGTCTTGATGGCGAGGATCCTGTGTGGCACCCATCGCCCTGCTCTGCTGTCTGTCCCCCTCCACCACCCTGAGAGTTGCATTAGAAACACAATGGTCTCACTTCTTGTTCAGTTCCCGGGTCCCTCACCCTGTTAGCACCAGCTCCTAAGTTACCTGTAGCCTCCCTTACAAAGAGCCTTTGATGCCAGGGAGCTTCAGCTGCAAGTGGGCATCTCCCATTGCATAGCCTCAGACACCCTCTTGGATAAACTGTGTGGGTTTGCATTGCCCAGGAGCTTCCTGGATCCTTCCCATTCGAAGGGTGTCCTGCTGACCTGAGGCCTCGGCCATTTGGTAAGGCCAGGCAGAGGGTGTGAGCAGACCACAGTGGGTGCCAGGCAGAGGGGCAGGAAAACACCTGTTCATGGCTAATGCACAGGCTCTGAGGCTGGAGGCTGAGCTATTTGCAGAAGCAGGTCCTTTGTCTTTGATAGGAGCGCAGAGAGGGGTCCCGTGCAGCTCCCAAAGGGGAGATGTATCCTGGGGTGGGGACCTAGGCAGCTGCCCCATGGAACCATAAAACAGCCCCAGTGTCTTCCCCTGCAGGGCTCACATGAGTGTTCCCAGCATGGGGGTGGTCATCTGTGGTCCAGGAATCTCCCCAGATGTTGGTCAGGGTAGAGTGTGCCCCTGGGGTGTCATGTCCTGTCCTCCCTGCTCTGCAGGCTCAGTCCCTGATGTGGTGTAGTGCTGGGAGGACAGTGCTGGGGCAGGGAGGGGGCAGGCTCAGGAGGACTATTCTAGAGAGAGGGTCTGAAGTTGCTCCTCTGTGCTGTTCAGCTCCATCTCATCCCGGCCACTCTCCAGTGTCTCAGATCCTTCGAAGCAGCCCGAGTCGCGGGGAATGTCCCCTTTGGGGTCTGAGGTTGAAGGTTGCGGCTCCGAGCTCTCTCCTTCCTCAGCCTCACTGGCCGCTGCAGGGGGGAGAGAAGCCAAAGCGTTAGAGGCTAAAGGGCATGGGCTGCTTCCCAGGGAGCTCTGAGCAGGGCCCAGCCTGCCCTTGGCTGGGCCAAGCTGGGGGTGGGAGGGTGAGGCTGCTCCCCGCATGCTTAGGGGCTGTGCAGAGGCATTCTGGGTAATGAGATATGACTTGCTCTAAATCTAGCCAGCTGCACTGGGTGAGGCCCCCTGGCTTATTCTGTCACTTGTGCTGCTTCTCCCCCAGGTGCACAGAGCAGCTTGCAGCTAGGATGTCTCCTGGTGGCTCGCCCTTGCTTGGCACTGGGGTGGCTCCTTGGCAGAGCAGTTGCCATGTAGGATGTAATTTGAACACTGGCTGTGGTAAAATGCAGGGCACTCCTGGCTCTGGCTGCCAGCTGGGGCCCTGTAGGGGAAGTCTGTCCTAGTGGCTAAGAGTCAGTGGATACAGCCCGCCTGCAGACTCCTCTGCTTCCCATGTCCTTGAACGGTGGATGTCTGTGCCCATAGCAGCAGGTGGATTCCAGGGAAGGGCCAGACCTGGCCTGGAGCTTACTGGCTGTTATAGAGTAACTGCCCAGAAGGGAGAGGTCTCTGGGTGCAGGAAGGTAGCAGAGCGGGTGTTTGCCTCTTACCGTCATAGTCCAGCAGCAGGTCAGCAGCTGTGAGCAACTTGGCACGATGCTGGGGGTCCATGATGTTTAGCTCATTCAGGTGGGTCTCCCGCAGCTCCTTGAAGTCATCCAGGGTCTGGTAGCCATTCAGTAGCAAGGTGGAGATGTGCTCCTGGGGACAGAGACAATCAACCTCACACAACAGCTAAGCCTGTAGAGCGTATATCCTTGGAGACACTCATCTAGCCTTTGTATCCCTCAGCTGAGAGCTTCACCCTGGGCAGACTTGGACTCCAGAATCTCAACTTTCATTTAAAAACCCTGTTCCTAGCACATGAGGTTGCAAAAATCCCCGTGCAAAGAGGAACAGTGTGACCACTGCAGTGAGATCTGCCAGCTGGGTGTTGAATGGCCCTCTTACTCCAAGGGCCGATGCTAGTCTTATCATGGCCTTTAACCCTTGTCAGTATTAACTATTTTGTTGCCAATTTGATTAACAGGAACAGATGTAGGTTCCAAGGCCAGAGGGGCCCACTGTGATTGTCATAAACATACAGCTAAGGGTAGCATAAAATCCCTCCTTTACCTGAAAGGGGGTAAGAAGCTCAAATCACCTGGTTGGCACCTGACCAAAAGGACCAATAAGAAAAGAAGATACTTTCAAATCTGGGGGGGGGCGAGGTTTTGTTTGTGCTCTCTTTGTTGTTCCCCCTCGGGACAAAGAGAGAGACCAAGCAGGTAACCCAGCTCCTACTGAAATGATACATCTAAAATTACAGAAATTGTAAGTAATAGCAAGGAAATGCGTTAGATTATCTTTTGTTTTAGCTTGTGAATTTTTCCTATGCTAAGAGGGAGGTTTATTCCTGTTCTTGTAACTTTGAAGTTGAGCCTAGAGGGGAATCCTCTGTATTTTAAATCTTTTTATCATCCTGTAAAATTACTTTCCATCCTGATTTTACAGAGGTGCTTCTTTTACTTTTTTCTTTATAATAAAGTTCTTCTTTTAAGAACCTGATTGGTTTTTAGTGTCCTAAAAACCCAAGGGTCTGGTCTGTGCTCACTTTGTTAACCTATTGGTTGGTATATTATTCTCAAGCCTCCCCAGGAAAGGGGGTGAAGGGGCTTGGGGGGATATTTTGGGGAAATAGGAACTCCAAGTGGCCCTTTTCCTGAATCTTTGTCTAAATCACTTGGTGGTGGCAGCAATACCGTCCACGGACAAGGAAAGGATTTGTGCCTTGGGGAAGTTTTTAACCTAAGCTGGTAGAATTAAGCTTGGGGGTCTTTCATGCGGGTCCCCACGTCTGTACCCCAGAGTTCAGAGTGGGGAGGGAACCCTGACAGTGATCATCTAGTCTGTCTTCCTGTACAGCACAGACCAGAGAACTGCCCCAGAATAATTCCTAGGGCAGATCTTTTAGAAAAACATCCAGTCTTGATTTAAAAATGGTCAATGATGGAGAATCCACCATGACCCTTGCTACATTGTTCCAGTGGTTAATTACTCTCACAGTTAAAATTTACAACTTATTTCTAGCTTGAATTTGTTTAGCTTCAACTTCTAGCCATTGGATCATGTTAGACCTTTCTCTGTAAGACTGAAGAGCCCATTATTAAAGATTTGTTCCCCATGTAGATACTCAGACTGGGATCAAGTTACTCCTTAACCGTCTCTTTGTTAAGCTAAACAGATGGAGCTCTCTGAATCTGTGACTCTAAGGCAAGTTTTCTAAGCTTTTAGGGTATGTCTACACTGCAGTAAAATACCCCATGGCACTGAATCCCAGAGCCTGGCTCAATTGATTCGGGTGCACAGGGCTAAAAATAGCAGAGTAGACTTGGGAGGTGGAGAGGCATCTACATTCCTCTTTTTAGCCCCACAGCTCCAGTCAATTGGCGGGGCTCTGAGACGTGGTGCCATGGGTCTTTTAGCGCAGTGTAGCTATATCCTTAGTCATTCTTGTGGCTCTTCTCTAAACCTTCTCCAGTTTTCCAACAGCCTTCCTGAACTGTGGACACTAAAACTGCACACAGGATTCTAGCAGCGGTCGCACTAGTGCCAAATACAGAGGAAAAATCACCTCTCTGCTCCTACTTGAGATTCCCTGTTCATACATCCCAAGATCACATTCGCTCCTTTGGCCACAGCATCATCATGGGAGCTTGTGTTTAGCTGATTAGCTGCCACAACTCCAAATCTCCTTCAGAATCCATGCTTCCCAGGCCAGAGTCCCCCATCCGGTAAATATGGCCAACACACTCTGTTCCCAGATGAATATAACATGTATTGTTTGCTTGTGCGCAGTTTACCAAGCAATTCAGGTCACTCTGAATCAGTGACCCTTCCTCTTCATTATTTACTACTACCCCTATTTTTGTGTCATCTGTAAACTTTTTCAGTGATTTTTATACTTTTTTCCATGTCATTGATAAAAAGGTCAGATAGGAAACACACCTGCTCAATGACGATTCCCTGTTTACAGTTACATTTTGAGGCCTATCAGTTAGACAATTTTTAATCCATTTAATGTGTGCCATGTTAATTTGATGATATTCTAGGGCTTTTTTTAAATAAAAATGTGTGGTACCAAGTCAAATCCCTTACAGAAGTCTATTACATCAACACTACAAGTTTGTTGATCAAGATAATAATCTCATCAAAAAAAGATATCAAGTTAGTTTGACAGGATCTATTTTCCATAAAAGCCATGTTGATTTGCATTACCCTACTTTAAATTTCTATTAATCAAGTCCTGTATCAGCCACTCCATTATCTTGGTGGGATCGATGTCAGGCTGATAGGCCTATAATTACCCAGGTCATTCCATTTTCCCTTTTTAAAAATTGGAACATTAGCTTTCTTCCAGTCTTCTAGAATTTCCCCAGTGCTCTAAGACTTATTACAATCAACATTAACATCCAGTGAGCTCCGCAGCCAGTTATTTTAAAACTCTTGGATGCAAGTTATCTGTACGTGCTGATTTAAAAATGTCTGACTTTAATAGCTTCTATTTAATATCCTCCAGAGATACTACTGAAATGGAAAGAGTGCTATTGTCATAATATGATGAGACTATATCATTATTTTTCCTTAGATAATGAAACCTTTTGCCTTTTATACATTATTATTGATAATTCTACCATTTCCATCTAGTATGGACCAATACTATTATCGGGATTCTTTTTGTTCCTAATGTATTTGAAAAATTCCTTATTGTCCTTAATTCTGAAGGCAATTGAGTTCACCTTGTGTCCCTTTGCTTCCCTTATCAGTTTTCTACAACGCGTAACTTCTTATTTAAATTCATTTCTATCAACTTCCCCTTTCTTCCATTAGTTATACATTATAGATCAAGCTGATGTGTTTATTCCACAATCCCAACTGCCTCCCATTCTTTCTCAGGTGCCAGAATTTCCAGCTGTCTCTGCCTGGCTACCCAAACCTCCAGCTACCTCCTAGCAGTTTCTACTGCATTGTTACTCACTATCAATCTAATTGCTGGTGGCAGCTTTAGAGCTGAAAATGTGGGGGCAGGTGAAAACTGAATTTAATCTAAAAACTAAGTAAACTACTTAATCAGTTAATGCAGAGATGAGGCTGCCTAGTGTCCCCCGCAGTATATCAAGAATGGTTAAATTGAAACCTCTATAAACCAGCAAATGAAGAGTTAAGGTAACACAAACTTAAACCTCTGAAAATCAGGAAATACAAAGTTAAAGGTACACCGCCCCCCACCCCAGGCCACCTTAACTCTGCCCCCTGGAGCTGGCAATATCCACTGGGGAGGGTTTAGTAATGGGGTGTGTGTGATGATAATAATGAGGAACAAATGATTAAGCAGACGTGCCATAGTTTGTGTTGTGGTCTATAGATAAGAACTGCAGCATTCTGACGCCTTGCACTGCAGCTTCATTCCCCGTGTTTGGTGTGGCTGCACTGAATGGTGCAGGGATCCTATGGAGCAGGTTGGCAGAGCTGTCACTGGTATGAGAGATGAACGAGGCTGGGGCTGGTGTCAGTACCGCTGCTTGAGCCCTGCCTCCCTCCCTGGGCGGGGCTGGCATACCCGCTTGCCCGCCCTGTTCCTGCGCACCCCGCTTCTGCCAAAAAAAGTCAGGGTGGCCGGGACAGGGCTTAAAAAAAGAGACTGTCCCAGCCAAAACAGGACGTAATCTCCATGCTGGATTTTAGCACTGAGAGGGAAGAAAACAAAGTAAGAAAGGATACAGCCGTGGGTAGGAGAATGGACATAAGGAGGAAGGGCAGTGTGGATACCAGTCTAATAGGTCATACTGGCTGTAGAATGTCCGTGCCTAATTGGGTAAAGAATGTGAGCGAGGCCAAACAGCAAAAATTAAGATGTTTGTACCCCAGTGCGAGGAGCTTCGGTAACAAAATGGAGGAACTAGAGCTACTGGTGCAGGAAGTGAAACCAGATATTATAGGGATAACAGAACCATGGTGGAATAGTTGTCATGACTGGACTACAGGTATTGAAGGGTATGTGCTGTTTAGGAAAGACAGAAATAAAGGCAAAGGTGGTGGAGTAGCATTGTATATCAATGATGAGGTAGAATGTAAAGAAATAAGAGGCGATGGAATGGATAAGACCGAGTCCGTCTGGGCAAAAATCACAATGGGGAAGAAAACTACTAGAGCCTCCCCTGGGATAGTGCTTGGGGTGTGCTGTAGACCGCCGGGATCTAATTTGGATATGGATAGAGCCCTCTTTAATGTGTTTAATGAAGTAAATACTAATGGGAACTGCGTGATCATGGGAGACTTTAACTTCCCAGATATAGACTGGAGGACAAGTGCTAGTAATAATAATAGGGCTCAGATTTTCCTAGATGCGATAGCTGATGGATTCCTTCATCAAGTAGTTGCTGAACCGACTAGAGAGGATGCCATTTGAGATTTGGTTTTGGTGAATAGTGAGGACCTCATAGAAGAAATGGTTGTAGGTGACAACCTTGGTTCAAGTGATCATGAGCTAATTCAGTTCAAACTGAACGGAAGGATTAACAAAAATAAATTGGCGACTAGAGTTTTTGATTTCAAAAGGGCTGACTTTCAAAAAGTAAGGAAATTAATTAGGGAAGTGGATTGGACCGAAGAACTTATGGATCTAAAGGCAGAGGAGGCCTGGGATTACTTCAAGTCAAAGCTGCAGAAGCTATCGGAAGCCTGCATCCCAAGAAAGGGGAAAAATCTCATAAGCAGGAGTTGTAGACCAAGCTGGCTGAGCAAGCATCTCAGAGAGGTGATTAAGAAAAAGCAGAAAGCCTACAGGGAGTGGAAGATGGGAGGAATCAGCAAGGAAAGCTACCTTATTGAGGTCAGAACATGCAGGGGTAAAGTGAGAAAGGCTAAAAGTCAAGTAGAATTGGACCTTGCAAAGGGAATTAAAACCAATAGTAAAAGGTTCTACAGCCATATAAATAAGAAGAAAACAAAGAAAGAAGAAGTGGGACCGCTAAACACTGAGGATGGAGTGGAGGTTAAGGATAATCTCAGCATGGCCCAATATCTAAACAAATATTTTGCCTCAGTCTTTAATGAGGATCTTAGGGATAATGGTAGCATGACAAATAGGAATGAGGATATGGAGGTAGATATTACCATATCTGAGGTAGAAGCGAAACTCTAACAGCTTAATGGGACTAAATCGGGGGGCCCAGATAATCTTCATCCAAGAATATAAAGGAATTGGCACATGAAATTGCAAGTCCATTAGCAAGAATTTGTAATGAAACTGTAAACTCAGGGGTTGTACTGTATGACTAGAGAATTGCTAACATAGTTCCTATTTTTAAGAAAGGGGGAAAAAAGTGATCCGGGTAACTACAGGCCTGTTAGTTTGACATCTGTAGTATGCAAGGTCTTGGAAAAAAATTTGAAGGAAAAAGTAGTTAAGGACATTGAGGTCAATGGTAAATGGGACAAAATACAACATGGTTTTACAAAAGGTAGATATTGTGCCAAACCAACCTGATCTCCTTCTTTGAGAAGGTAACAGAATTTTTAAACAAAGGAAAGGCAGTGGATCTAACTTACCTAGATTTCAGTAAGGCGTTTGATATGGTGCCACATGGGGAATTAGTTAAATTGGAAAAGATGGGGATCAATATGAAAATTGAAAGGTGGATAAGGAATTGGTTAAAGGGGAGACTACAGCGGGTCATACTGAAAGATGAACTGTCAGGCGGGAGGGAGGTTACCAGTGGAGTTCCTCAGGGATCGGTTTTGGGACCAATCTTATTTAATCTTTTTATTACTGACCTCAGCAGTGGGAGCATGCTAATAAAAAAAGTGGGAGCATGCTAATAAAGTTTGCGGATGATACAAAGCTGGGAGTATTGCCAATTTAGAGAAGGACCGGGATATCCTACAAAAGGATCTGGATGACCTTGTAAACTGGAGTAATAGTAATAGGATGAAATTTAATAGTGAGAAGTGTAAGGTTATGCATTTAGGGATTAATAACAAGAATTTTAGTTCTAAGCTGGGGACGCATCAATTAGAAGTAATGGAGGAGGAGAAGGACCTTGGAGTATTGGTTGACCACAGGATGACTATGAGCCGCCAATATGATATGGCCGTGAAAAAAGCTAATGCGGTCTTGGGATGCATCAGGCAAGGTATTTCCAGTAGAGATAAAGAGGTGTTAGTACCGTTATACAAGGCACTGGTGAGACCTCACCTGGAATACTGTGTGCAGTTCTGGTCTCCCATGTTTAAGAAGGATGAATTCAAACTGGAACAGGTACAGAGAAGGGCTACTAGGATGATCCGAGGAATGGAAAACTTGTCTTATGAAAGGAGACTCAAGGATCTTGGCTTGTTTAGCCTAACCAAAGAAGGCTCAGGGGAGATATGATTGCTCTCTATAAATATATCAGGGGGATAAATACCAGAGGAGAGGAATTATTTAAGCTCCGTACCAATGTGGACACAGGAACAAATGGATATAAACCGGCCATCAGGAAGTTTAGACTTGAAATTAGACGAAGGTTTCTAACCATCAGAGGAGTGAAGTTCTGGAATAGCCTTCCAAGGGAAGCAGTGGGGAAAAAAAAGACCTATCTGGCTTCAAGATTAAACTTTATAGGTTTATGGAGGAGATGGTATGATGGAATAACATGATTTTGGCAATTAATTGATCTTTAACTATTCATGGTAAATAGGCCCAATGGCCTGTGATGGGATGTTAGATGGGGTGGGATCTGAGTTACTACAGAGAATTCTTTCCTGGGTATCTGGCTGGTGAATTTTGCCCACATGCTCAGGGTTCAGCTGATCGCCATATTTGGGGTCAGGAAGGAATTTTCCTCCAGGGCAGATTGGAAGAGGCCCTGGGGGTTTTTCGCCTTCCTCTGTAGCATGGGGCATGGGTCACTTGCTGGAGGATTCTCTGCACCTTGAAGTCTTTAAACCATGATTTGAGGACTTCAATAGCTCAGACATAGGTGAGAGGTTTATTGCAGGAATGGGTGGGTGAGACTTTCTGGCCTGCATTATGCAGGAGGTCAGACTAGATGATCATAACGGTTCCTTCTGACCTTAATATCTATGAGTCTGTCTATGAGTATGGTCACCCTACCGCTGGTGTCTGTCTGTGCAGGTCGCCTGTCCTCCCCTTCCCCAGAGCCCGTGGCCAGGCTCTCACCTCCAGGTTTATGCGCTCCAGCAGCTCGTGTAAGGTCTTGGGCTTGGGCCGCTTGCTCTTGCTCTGCCCCCGGCTTTTGCGAGCTGGCATTGGCTCTTCGGGGATGATGTCCACGTAGATGAACTTGAAGGAGCCCACTCTGTTGTTTAGCACCCCCGTCCAGGTACCCACGGGGGGCTTCTCTATGATCCCGATGATGTCCCCTTTCTGGGCCAGACACAAAGAGGAATCCCTTTGAGAACCTCTACCCCTGGCAGGTGGGACAGGGCTGCGCTTGTCCCACCTGTGCTGTTGTTGCTGGGTCTGTGCCCACGGGCTCCCCTAGCAGTGGCACTGGTAGGAACCGGGTGGGGCCTGGCCCCCCACAGGACAGCTGATGTGCTGCAGGGGACAGCCAGGCAAAGGCACTGGCATTTGTTCCCTGGAGCCCGTCTGTAGCCATTCCCACGGTTGGGGGTGGGTGTCATCCTCTCTCGTACCCCTGCAGTGAGGAAGGTGAGGGCTGGGGCTGCCTTTGCCAAGCTTTTTTGCCCCACATTTTCCCTACTGGCACCTGCTGGGTCAGCTCCTCTAGTGCCGGATGGGGCTCAGCCAGGTGCTGGCGTTTTAGTACCCTACCAGCCAGCTGCTCAGGGGGGTGGAAGCGCCAGGGGAGACCTGAGGAGCTAAGCCAGTGGGAGCACACAGCAGAGACTGAAGCAGAAGAGCCTTGCTGAGGCCCGGTATCTGTGGGTGGGAGGTGGCTCTAAGCCTCCTCTCTGCCTTTGGGAGTGAGAGACTGGTTTGGGGCTGCTTGCCCTGATGCCAAGGCTGCAGTGTTCCCAAGAGTCCATGCAGCACCCTGGACTAGACTGGCCTAGGAACTGGGAGCCCCTGGTTCAATTCCCTGATCTGCCATAGAGGCCCTGTGTGACCTTGGACAGGCCCATTAGCCTCTCTGGGCTTTGATCCCCCCATGTACACTGGGGCTATGGCCCTGCTGCCTGGAGGGTGGGAGGAGAAACCCATGAGGCCTAAACCCATGATGCTCAGGTGCTGTGATGAAGGGGGGCAGAGTAAGGTGTGCCCCTGACCCAGCCCCTCCCCCCTTATTCTGGGCACTGGGAGGACGGGGAGAGGCTAGGGTAATTTCAGCAGCTCTTTGTGCCTGGGGAGCCAGCTGTTCTCTGACTCCGTTGTGCTGCAGGATTGATATAGCGGGGCCTGGCTGCAGGGCACAGGGCTGGGTGCTGGGGCTGCTGGCCCAGTCTACAAGGCTGAGCTTTCTATAGCCTGTTAGCCAGTGGGGGTGGCTGGTGGGGCTCTGGGCTGGTGGGGGCAGCAGAGCCAGCACCAGAGCCAGCCTCCCAGCAGTGGAGTTCTGCTCTGCCCAGGGAGCTGCCAGGAGGGGCCTGCCACGGGGCACAGCCTGGGCTTGTGCCTTTGTGATGGCTACAGTGGGCCTGGGGGGTGATCCTGCTTGCTGCAATGCAGGCCCCGGTGAGGCTGGAGAGGGCTCTCCTAGCAGCTGGGCCTGTCCAGCCCCTGAGCCATGGGGTGTCTATGCACTGGGCCAGGCCCCGGAGAGCAGCTGTGCCGGGAAGGGGGTGTTAGTCCCAGTTCACGCCGCCTGGTGCCTTGTGGCATGACCTACACCTGTGCAGCATGGGAGTCATGTCTCGCGGGAATGACACACGAAGCACTGCCAAAGTGGGCACTTGGGCCCTTGGCACTGCCAAAGTGGGCACTTGGGCCCTTCCTGTACTCTGTTTCCATTCGCACCAGGAGAATGGGCAGCTATGGTAAAGGCCCAGCCCCCACCCACTCAGCTGAGCTGCCAGCAAAGCCAGCAGCTCATCCAGCTGAGCCAGGGAGAGCGGGGGGAGAGCTGAGGCCAAGCGCGTGTGGACCCGGTGGTGTGTGTTCAGTAATAGATCGTTCTCTCTGCACCCGCCTTCCTCCTGCCCCAGCCGGTCGGGCCTTACTCACCCGCAGCTTCAACGAGTCCCTGTCGTAGGGGCTGGGTGTGAAGTCGGTATGGACCCGGGCTCTCCCGCAGAAAGGGCCACTGTAGGGCAGGCTGGGCTCCTCCAGCCTCATGCTGTCGCGGTTGCTGCCTGTGGTGCAGGGGCTGGTGCAGCCCAATTCACTTCCTGCAGCAGGGGCAAGATGTCAGCCTCTCCCGCTGTGCCGGCCAGGCCAGGGGTTTTGCTTCCCTTTCCTGAGAGCTGGCCCCACCCAAGGGCAGCCTGTGACTAGGTAAGTGACTGTGCCTCTGTCCTTTGCACTGGGCTGAGGAGTTTGTTTCCGCTGCGCCTGCCACAACCCTCCAGCTGCCAACGAGCAAGAGCCCCAGTGACACGTGTGAGATCCGCACCTAACACAGGCTCAGGGGTGCCCCTCCCACACGGTGGGCAGAGCTGGTTCCCCCTGCTCCGCAAGGGACCGTCACCGCCGGGGCACTGCTGCTGCCTCTTCTCTGCACTGTGAAGGAACGCGCAGCTACTTCTCGCCACACCGGGTCAGGAGGCAGGACGAGGCTGCTGAGGGCCTGAGGTGAGGTTCTGCTGCCCGACATCACCCCCACAACCCCATGAACAGTGTGTAGGGCACGTAGGGTTGCCAACTTTCTAATCACACAAAACCGAACACCCTGCCCCTTCTCTGAAGCCCCGCCCCTTCTCTGAGGCCCCACCCCCCGCTAGCTCCATCCCCCTCCTTCGGTTGCTCGATCTTCCCCACCCTCACTCACTTTCACCAGGCTGGGGTAGGGGGTTGAGGTGCAGGATGGGGTAAGGGCTTTGAGCTGGGGGGTGGGCTCTGGGGTGGGGCTAGGGATGAAGGGTTTGGGGTGGGGGAGGGGGCTTCAGGCTGGGGCAGGGGGTTGGGGTGGGGGTGAGGGCTTTGCCTGGAGGTGGGGCCGGGGATGAGGGGTTTGGGGTGCGGGAGGGGGCTCCGGGCTCCATGCTGGGCCAGGGGTTTGGAATGCAGAGGAGGGTGAGGGCTCCAGCTGGGGATGTGGGCTCTGGGGTGGGGTGGGGTGGGGGATGAGGGGTTTGGAGTGTGGGAGGGGACTCTGGGCTGGGGCAGGGGGTTGGGGTACAGGAAGGGATGCGGGATCCCGGCAGCGCTTACTGCGGCTCCGAGGAAATGCTCACCAGGTCCCTGCAGCCTCTAGGCGCATGGGCAGCCAGACAGCTTTGCCTTCGCTCCTGCAGGCGCCATCCCCCACAGCTCCAACTGGAGCCACAAGAGTCCCTTTTCAACCAGGCGTTCTGGTTGAAACCAGACACCTGGCAACCCAAAGGGCATGTACGCGCGCTGCATTTACAAACCCTTGCCACCAAGTCTGAGCCCGGCTCTGCACACAGCTCTAAGGCCACCTGTGTGCATGGACGGGTGCCGGCTGCAGCCAGGGCGCTGCAGTCTGGGGGTAGTGAGGGAGCCGCAAGGTCTAAATGCGAGCCTGAGCCTGGTTACAGCAGGTTAAACGCATGGGAGATGCACTCTGTCCAGATGAACTGAGCCAGCCCCGAGCCCCTGCAGCCATGGTAGTGTGAAGGTGGCTTCTCCCACCTTCGCCTAGGGCTCTGCCGCAAGGAGGCTGAGGCCAAAGTGTGGCAGAGGTGCTGGCAATCACTGAAGCCCTGTCGGCCCTTGTGCCGCACTGTCCCTGGGGCAGGCAGCATGTAGCGTGACCAGACAGCAAAATGTGAAAAATCGGGACAGAGGGTGAGGGGTAATAGGAGCCTATATAAGAAAAAGACCCAAAAATCGGGACTGTCCCTATAAAATCAGGACATCTGGTCATCCTAGCAGCAGGGGCCTGGGGCTGCCCTCTGAGCTGGCAGGGAAAGGGGGGAAGAACGGTCAAGAGGATTCACCCCTCCTGGGTTGGGAGCACAGTCAAGTGGCAATGCCAGAGGGCGACAGGGTGCTGTGTCCATGTGGGCTAGGCTGAGACTGCTCCAGCCTCTGCCCTTCCTGCTGGGGGTGGGCCCTCTCCTGTCTCCAGAGGTGCTTGGAGAGAGCTGGCCCTGGGAGGGGAGCTGGGAGGATGGTGGCATGTGAAAATGCCCCTCCCCGCCCGCTCCCACTGAGCAGCACGGCCCCTGCGCTCACCACTGGATGTCTGGCGGCTGAGCGGCGTGTGCACGTCCTCTTCCAGCTCCATGTACGACAAGGGCATCTTCTCGAGGCTTGGCTCCTCCAGGCTGCTGTCCAGAAACATGGGGGACATCGACCCCTCCTCCCCCACTTCTCCCTGCAGGCAGAGGCCAAGGCAATTAGTGTAGGCTGGGGCAGAGGGGCTGCAAGGCTGCAGCATGGCTGTGTCAGAGGGGCTGGTACTCAGACCGTCACAAAAGCAATGTAACAAGGGCCCGAGCTTGGCTCTCTGTGTCCAGCGGGCACAGATGCTGGGTGCCGCCTTGAGCACATGGGCTAGCTGCTACAGAAAGGAGCAATGGGAGAGCTCCGAGAATGATCACCATCTGGAATCCACAGACCTGGGACTCCTGGGTCTGAAAACTGGGTCCAGGTATATCAGAGGGGGGTTCTCCTGGCAGCAAGTGATGCTGAGTGGTGGAGTAAAGAGGAGCCAGGGGCTCACTTTCCTGTTTCAGTTGCTTGGAGGGGGGGGGTCTAGGTCAGTGGATGGGAAGTGTCCACCTAGAGCTGTCAGCCCCCCTTCCCCGCCTTCTCGTCTAGTCATTCCATTTCCTCTGCCTTTGTTTGGATTGCTGTGGCCTGGCTGCTTCACACTGTCCACCCAGCCTTCAGTGGACACGGGCTAGTCATGCGGGAGATGAAGAGTGCTGGGGTAAGTTTAAAATCACTTTGCTACAGAAGTTTGAGCTCACCCTTGTTGCTTATGGAAAGGGACAGCGAGGGGCTCAGAGAAGGCCTGATAAGAACTAGTCTAAAGTTGCAATGAGCCGGGCGAGTATCTCAGGGAGGGGATGGCTGGTATGGGGAGTGCACACTCCAGGATGTAGAGACTGCTCTCAGAGTTGGAAGAATGGCTTAGCGAGCGGAACCCCAACCTGATCGAAAGCTAGGCACAGAGCTGCAGGAAGCCAGCCCAGGGCAGAGGACAAAGGTGAAAAGGGGCTGGCATGAAACAAGCTCCAGAGGTGAGGGCAGAGGTTCTGACCCCACATGGGGAACCTGCTAACCCTAAGCCAGTCAGGCGAGCCCGAGGAGGGGAGGGGGGAAAGCCAGCTCATCTGACGGGTGCTTGTCCAGTGAAGGGTGGCAAGCAGCAGAACCTGAGTGATCAAATAAACTGTTGCACTCTCTCTGGAAGGGGAGAGTCAGACCCCGGGAACAGCTACCCTGTTGCCATGCAGCCACCAGCCCGTGCCCTGCCTCAGAGGAGCTGGTGGGGTGAATGAATGGGACACTGGTTCAGGAATGGTGAGATACAGGCTGGCTGGAGCACCCTCTGCCCCAACTACAGGATAACTATGTAGCCTGAGCCAGCGGGGAGTCCCCCGCCCACCACCACCTGCATGCGGGTGCTATCTGTTCTCATGCACCAGGGCAGGGCAGGCGTTTATTTCCACATGCCTGCACTAGAGGCATAACTAAGAGAGGAACCCCACCCGCAGGGGTTTAGAGGTCAGACAGGCAAGAATGTTCATACCCAAGTCTCGCTCAGGATCCCACAATTCCTAAAAGGAGCAGCAGAGAAAGTGTTGCCATCACACTGTCATCGGTAGGCACCAGATTTAAGTACCCTTGGGGAGGGAGTTGCTGGGTGGGCTGCCCCCTGCAGGCTCAGGCAGGCCCTAGCGCATCAGGTCATGTTCACAAGATTTTCTTTGCAATCAGAAGGGCTGGGAACTCTGCTTTGGGAAATGAAAACCTCGATTGTACAGGAGCCACCAGGGAAGAGCTGGGCTGGCAGCCAAGCTGGCACCAGCTCCATCTTAGCTCGCTCTGGGCACTGGTCCTTTCTGTTCTGTGGATTCTCTGAGTTCCAGGCCTTTGTCCTGTGCTGACACCCTGGGATCTGAGCACAGAGACTTGGAACCCTGCTCCTTACCTTCCCCTCGGCCAGCGCCTTCACCACCATCTTGCCCATCTTCCTGTTCATGGTGCGGGAGATGACGGCTCTCCACTTCTTGCCCAGCTTCATGCCACTGCTCTTCCCAGTGTCATCGGGAGGTGCATTGGCTGGGTCATCCTCAGGAATCTGCAGGGACAGTCACAGCCAGTTGGAAGTGTAGGGGGGGACAGAGCCAGAGAAGCAAGTGCCCTGCACTTCTCTCTGCCCCTCAAACCAAGGGAGGACGAGCCAGCTGGGCTGCCGCATGGGGGTAGGGAGGATGCCCTGAGCAGAACTCTCTACAGGGAAACCGCAGTGCCCCACACGGGCGAGCCCAAGCACTTGATTGTGGGGAAGAGGCATGTCTTCGGTGAGCACCAGGAGTCCACCTGTGCCACACACTGTCCCTGTGTTGAGCTGAGAGATGATGGGGGTGCGCCGGCAGGTGAGTGCCAGCCTGGGGAACAGTGCCATGCAGAGAGCAGTCAGTGTCGTGGGCACCTCCGACTCTTCTGAGAAGCTGTCTACCTAGAACAGGGGTGCAGTGTATGGACCATACACATCTGAGTGTGGAGCGGTGGGTGGAGCTGGGGCTGTAGGAGCCCAAGGGGCGAGTGGGTTGTAGGTGGGGTGAGGCCGGGCTGGGGCTATATGGGCCTGGGTCAGGCACAGACTGGTGTGGAGCTGGGACTGGGCAGGAGCTAGTCTCCCTGTGTGAGTGGGGCTAGAGGGGTTTCCCTGAGGGCGGGGAGCGGGCACGCCGTATGGCTAGGGTGGGAGCGGCAGCCTGTGAGTGCAGTCAGTTGCTCCCTGCGGTGCAGTGTGCAGATACTCACGTTCTCCTCCAGGTTAAACTCCTTCTCGCTCACCACGGGGGAGCTGGGCTTGGACTTGGCGAAATCCTTAAAGCTGCTGGAGCGCTGCAGGGAGAGCTGTGGGGAAGCAGGGACAGCATGAGCCAGCAAGCCCCATCCCGCTGAGAGCCGCCTGCTGGCTAGGGCCTGCCCCCTCCCGCTGAGCGCCGCCTGGTGGCCAGGGCCCGCCTGCCCTGGCATGACACTCGGCAGGGGCCTCCCCCTCCTTTACACTCTGCCCTTTCTCTGGAGCCTGGCCCCCAGCACAGAGCGGGAACAGACCAGAGCTCAGCAGATCTGTCCCCATCATGCAAGGCCCTTTCCCACCTCTGGCATGTCGTCCCTCCCCTTCCTGGCCCCACCCTGGCTGGAGGGCTTTCCCTTCCCGCAGGAACTGCTCAGACATGGGGGTAGCAGGGCCATAATTGGCTGGTCTGACTGGTACCAGATACAACCTGGCCTCAGCGCTCCCTTTATCGGAGGGCAGAGGCACGGTCTTCCAGGCCAGCCCGCAAGGCGCGGCCAGGTGCAGTGGTAGTGTGCTCAGATACGGCATGTGCCATGGTGCCACCTCGTGGCTGCGCAGTACAATACAGTTAATGTCAATTCTGCTGTCCCTCCAGCCTCAGCCTCCCTCCCCTGGCTGATCACTGCTTCCCAGCTGTGACCGCTAGGCCAGACTGCTTATACCTGGTCCCTTACACACTGGGGCAGTCACAAGTTACTGGAGCTGTGTTGTAGCTCTGTGTTTTCAACAGGTGTCACTGGTGTAGTATGTCCTGCAGAATGTGTGCTCAAGAGCTGGTTTACATGTCAACTCCAGGGATTGCTCTGAGTCACATCTACCAGACAAGGCAGAGGATCAATCTGTGATGTGTAACTTCAAGTCTCCATCAATTATTATAGGTGTTTCTTTATGGAGACTTTTTTCTCCCATGTGAAAACTGAGCAGTAGGGTGTGACTATGTGTGCCCATTTGATCACCCTATTCCTTAGGAATGTTTGTCTGTAGATTGGACTTTAAGAAGTCCAGGCTAGGGCATAAATTATGCCCCATAAACAACATTGCTGATGTCTGATTTTAATAGCATCAGCTGCGTTCCTACAGGACAACAGGAAATTCATAATCTTTGTTTTGTCAGCGACCTTTATACAGGGGCATAGCATGACGCAGTTATTTGAGTGTCTGGATAAACCTTCCCACTAACCCGTTTATGGCAGGATGGTGATGAATTGATGTGACAAGTCTGATACCATTTCTTTGGGGGAAAAAACCCAAACTCTTTGGCTATGAACTGAGTTCTGTTGTCAGTTACAAACTGCTTGGAACTCCTGTAACTGAAAACAAGAGTTTTAACACGTCCACCATCTGTGCTGAACTACTTGGATTCATACAGGATATGTCTGGCCATTTAGGATGGGCATCTTTACTGCAATCACTGCAAAAGGATCTTGAGACAGTGGGAATGAAAATGTTAAGATGGATGCTTGGAATTTACAAGGATGGTGTGTTTGGAATAAACTAATTACTGCACTCAATGTGCAGTGGCAGTCAAAAAGGCGAACATAATGTTGGGAATCATTAAGAAAGGGATAGATAATAAGACAGAAAATATCATATTGCCTCTATATAAATCCATGGTACGCCCACACCTTGAATACTGTGTGCAGATGTGGTCGCCCTATCTCAAAAAAGATATATTGGAATTGGAAAAGAGCAACAAAATATTTAGGGGTATGGAGCATCTGCCATATGAGGAGAGATTAATAAGACTGGGACTTTTTAGCTTGAAAAAAGATGACTAAGGGGGGATATGATAGAGGTCTATAAAATCATGAGTGGTGTGGAGAAAGTAAATAAGGAAGTGTTATTTACTCCTTATAATACAAGAATTAGGGGTCACCAAATGAAATTAATAGGCAGCAGGTTTAAAACAAACAAAAGGAAGTATTTTTTCACGCAACACACTGTCAACCTCTGGAACTCATTGCCAGTGAATATTGTGAAGGCCAAGACTATAACAGGGTTCAAAAAAGAACTAGATAAATTCATGGAAGATAGGTCTATCAATGGCTATTAGCCAGGATGGGCAGAGATGGTGTCCTTAGCCTGTTTACCAGAAGCTGGGAATGGGTGACAGGGGTGATCACTTGATGATTACCTGTTCAGTTCATTCCCTCTGGGGCACTTGGCATTGGCCATTGTCAGAAGACAGGATACTGGACTAGATAGTCCTTTGGTCTGACACAGTATGGCTGTTCTTATGTAATTAGGGGAAGTGTGAAGGTGATCCCAGTTATAGAAAAGCTGAGGGAATCCAGACTTAGGTGGTTTGGGCATGTGACAAGAAGAATAGAAGAAAATACAGGAAACAGGGTATTAAACTGAGAACTGGAGGTTGGAGAAGGATTGAAAGACCCAAGACTAGATGGATGAACATTCTACAAAATGATTTGATTAACAGTGGAGTTTCCGAGGAACTGCTTCAAGGCAGGCTGAAATAGAGAAGAAGGATCAAATAACTGACCCCATATAGAAAGAACTAAGGTTAGAAGATGACATGATTTACTGCAATCACAGACGTATGCCCTATAAGTGATCCAGCATAGTCAACATGGAATCA
Organism: Eretmochelys imbricata; assembly: GCF_965152235.1. Classification (NCBI taxonomy): domain Eukaryota; kingdom Metazoa; phylum Chordata; order Testudines; family Cheloniidae; genus Eretmochelys; species Eretmochelys imbricata. The sequence continues at coordinate 61,017,912 of NC_135580.1, read as the reverse complement.
CTGCCATGGCGTAGCTGACGACTTCCAAGGATGCAGTGGGGCATGTTTAGACATCTCGCCGTGTTGCCATTTCCTCTTTCTGTGCATCAGTCCCCAGCCACCACACACTCCTGGCCAAGACTCTCCTTTACAGTCCTAAATGGCCTCGTGTAATTCTTGGAATACACAGGCCCTGAGCTTTGTAGGAATAACACTCTGGTGCCACACATTAGGCAACCTTGAGATACCCGTAACTGTTCCCTGCAAGCAAAGAAAGTTGGACACAGATGTTTCTGTGCATGAGTCCATCTACCCATTGTAATGTCAGACACTTTCCTGCTGTACCCTGGCATTTGTCGCAGGCAAGGTTTCACTTTTGGTATGTTTAATAGAACATACCAACTGTCTGGTTCAGTTCGTTATCCCTACCTGCAACTTCCAATGGCCAGTGTGAACCACAGTCGCTGAGTTTTTTTTCACCAGTGGATGCTGCGCCCCCTCGCCAACCCGAGACCCCGCTCCGCCCCCTCCACTGAGGCCCTGCCCTCGCTCTGCTTCTTCCCGCCCCTGCTCCGCCCCCTCTGATCTTCTCTCAAATGAGAAATCCCTTCTCCTCTTTCGCGTAGGGAAGCGTCACCAGCTGATTTTACAGGCAACGATGCACACCACTATGGAAGGGCCCTTTGGATACTAAAAGCTTTATGGCCTCATCAAAAGCTGTGGGGCAGTCTGGGGACCAGCACCTTCTCTGTCCATTGTGTCAGAGTGCACTTAGGGGTTGTTGCTCTGTCAGGCATACAGCGCAGGACCTCCTCCTAAACTCGGCAGTTTCGCGGATGCTGTTTACAGTAAGCTGTTACCTTCACTTTAATAACATCCAAGAAATGAGGATTTCCCCCTGTGTGTTTTTAGTAGCACCGAGATTTCCTACAACTTCACCTCTTTAAATTGTCACTAATAATCCTGCTCTAAAATTAGACACCGCGGACCCCTGTACCAAGCTCCATTTCGAGTCCTATTCCTTCCACTTGTAAAGGAATCCATCCTTTATGGTCTTCCACATTTAACAGTTGTAGTGATGCTATAGCGTCCTCACTGGACTCCAGGCTGTCATTTGCAAACTGATGAATGTTCAAATCTCTGGCATTGCCCTCAGGAGGGGGCTGTTGTGTTGACCTGCATATTTTCTCTGAGGAGCCCAATTTGTTGCAGTTTTTGCAAGATTTGTTCTTGACCCAACAGTCACTGAAAGACTCTTTCACACAAAGAAATAATGGGTCTGGGTGCTCTTCAGGTTGTACTTCCTCCTTGTCCCCCACTTTAGTTGCTGCATAGATGATATGAGGCTGTCGCAGCTCCTTGGCATCCTTAGAATCATAGAATCATAGAATATCAGGGTTGGAAGGGACCCCTGAAGGTCATCTAGTCCAACCCCCTGCTCAAAGCAGGACCAATTCCCAGTTAAATCATCAAATCCTTGTAGCTGTGCCCATTCATACAGTAACTTTTACTGCAGGTTTTAGGATCAATTCAGTCTCCGTCAATAGCTGTTCTCAGATTGCTTCATTGTGCATCCCACACACTAGCCAGCCCCTTAATGCATCACTGAAACTCGCTCCAAAGCAGCAATGCTGTTAATAGCCTTTATTCAGCCATGGAATCTGGAATCATTTCCTTCCCCTTTTGATTCTGTTAATAAAAGCAGAGACACTCTGCAATGCCCAGTGGCTTTGGGGAAAGGGGGATCTTGTAGAATCTCAACCACTGCTTTGGCTGCAGGCTTAAGCGGAGCTCTTAGGCTATGCAGCATGTGATATGTTTTGGCCCCATTGCACTCAGTGAAACCCCCACCTTGTTTCATCAGTTATCCCATGAGCTATGCTAGGCTGTTCCAATCTCTCATTATAGGTGGACCAGGACTTTGCTGAGCTCCCAAACAAGTCAATTTTCCCCAAATAGCCTTTAACCCCTAAATGAGCCGGTCACTCACAGTCACAGTAGCTGCAATTTCACTGTCACTCAGCCCCTAGTGCCCTGTGTTCCTGGATTAGGGTCCCATCCTCACCACCAGTCATTGCGAGTTGTGCTCCTTATACAACATCGGTCATAAGAACGAGCCAGCTGGGCATGGTGGGCTCCAAATGGCCACACCATGCCAGGCCTCCCTACACACACCTCGCAGCTCTGGCTGGTGACTGGCAGTTTCAAGAACATAGACAGCAACAGTAGAGAGCAAAAACTATTTAAAGGGGTATGACCCTATTCCCATATGCTCCATTAGCCTTCTTGGTTATAGAGAAAAGCTTGAAAACATGATTCCCAAAGGCCCAAAAACCAGAAAGGGAAAACCACAGACATACACGTCATAATTTTTTAAAAGTGTCAGAATTTTTAAGCCTGTCTCATGATTTTGGGGTCTTGCTCCCTGATTTGGAATGCGTGGGGTTGGCAGCACTGCAGCGGCTATACCTGCAAAGTGACACTGGATTGCCAAGGGAGTTCTTGTTCTCTAGCGCATTGTATGCGAGCCCCGCACTGTACTGAACCCACCTGGCAGAACAGACTGTGGGAATGGCAGGGGAAGGCACATCCATGGGGAGAAAGGGAGGGCTGGGCTGACTCAGGTGTCAGGCCACGTCTCTGCACGACAACAGAGTATGGAAGGCTGTCCGCCGGGGAACACAGTGATTTTGTTCAGATTCAGCACAGGGAAAGGGCTGGTCACAAACGCAAGCACTTCCAAAGAGGCTGGTGCAACAGCTGCTGCCTTAGGCCCGTCCCACTTGCTGTCACTTCCGCAGGCATTGAGGGGACCCCGTGGAAATCCTGGCCGCAGGGTGGTTGCCTTCACAAACCACAGGTTCGTGTGATGCCAGCGCAGTCAGTCAGTTGGTTGCTGTAAGCCCGCACTTACTGGTCTCACCCCTTGGACAATATCTGCATTGGTGATCTACAATGCCCAAAGCTGCCTGATCTGTCCTGATGTTCCGAGATCCTGCCTGTTTGGGAGCACCTGGGAAAGCCAATCTGCTGGGCTGTCCCCTCCAATGGCTGGCTGCTGCGATCAAAAAGCCCACAATCCTGGCAGCTGGCAATAAAGGGCTTCGGTCCCCGGCAGGTGTGAGCAAAGGTCCTTGTTCCCTTCTGTAATGTGTATGTACTGGAAAACAAGACTTTGCCAGCATGTATGAGGGGCTGGAGGTGAGCCTGGAGTGACGATCCTGGCTGTATAGTGAGCCTCCTGGGTGACAGCTATGCTGTAACCCCTGGGTTTGCTCAGCCCATTGAGCATACCCAGCAGTTCTCGCTGAACTTTGCTCCTGCAGGGAGGTAGTGAAGACAGCCTGGAGGCCATGGGTTTCAGATCTCTCACCACTACAGTGCCTCTTCATGGCAGGGCATTGTGTAGCAGTTCTCTCCCTACCTAACGCCCCCCTGCAGACAGCTGCCCTGGTCCTCTGATACTCTGCCTCTTCCTGCCACGCAGCTCTTCGGCCAGGTCACAATCAGTCCTCTCCTAGAGTAACAGAAAGTCCAACAGTCTAATGTCCTCACCGAAGGGTCTTTGGCTTACTCTGGGTTGCGTGGTGCTCACAACCTTCGCCACGGTTTATCCCTTCTCAGGACTCCCCAGGCTCTCCTCTGGGTCGCCTAATGAAAATCCCAAACTAAGCATACAGACACAAACCAATTTCAGCCCTCCTGGGCCTTGTCTCCCTCTCTGCTGCGCCATTCCTCCACTGGGCACCTCCCAGGGCTCTCTCCCTAGTTGTCCAAATCCTGCTGCTGGGGCTGCTTTCTCTCTCTTCTGGCCTCCTGCCAGGCTTCACCCCCTCAGGGGAGGAGCCCAAGGTCACCCCACTGGCCCCATGGAATGACTGCAGAGTTCCTCACTCTCTACTGCCCCAGCCCCTTTCCACTCTCACCTTCCTGCCTGTGTGAGCCTAGGCCAGCTCCAGGTGCAGCCAGATAACTGGCCTAGCATGCCTTCATTAACCCTTTCAGGGGCAGTGTGGGGTACATGCCCGATCAGCGCAACCATAAAGGCTAGAGACTTGCTTTTAACACCGGCGCCCCCCAAAAAAAGGGAAGGGGACAGTGGTGGTGCATGGTGGTCGGGCCCACCCTGCAGCCCAGGAGCAAGCCCATCATTTCTGTAGAATTTAAGCATCTAATGGGTGATGGGGGGGACCAGCAAATAGCATTTCCAGTTTATCTGCTTGCAAAAAAACCATCCCTGTGTTACCCTAACACACAGCTGCCTCCTGGAGTTTGTGGATAGTCTTAAATGAGAGCTCTGAGAGGAGGGAATCGCCCCATTCATCTCAATGGGGTTTTAATACTGAGGCTAGAAGATAACAATTTCAATCACATTGGCTATTTTACAGCCCTCTTTTTAGCAAAAGTATCAAGCTAATGTGCCGCTCCATCATTGCTGGAAGGAGTCTGTGTGTGCCGAGAGCACTGGAGGCATTTTACACACTGGACTAAACAACCTGAGCCTTAGAAAGTGAAAACCAGCGTAGTGAGTAGCTGTATTTTCCTTTGAATGCACTTCCTCCAGCAACCAGCACTTCCTGGGAATTCATGGCCCTGCAGCCTCATCTGGCTTTGTTTGTGGGATGTGGTGAGTGAGTAGGGTTGGGTCAGGCCACAGTTTGATTATGGTGACAAGAGTTTAAGGTCTAGCCTCCTGGGCTGAGCAGCTCCCTATAAGCTGGGCACTATGTGGGGCCAGCACCAGGTGACATACCTGTCAGCAAGTCAAAGAGGACACGCACGGGGTCGGCGCTAGGGGTCAGCATCTGTCAGGGAGTCAGATGGGACGTGCCTGGGGTGGCACTAGGGGGCCATTGTTGAATTGGAGGGGATGCGTGCAGGGCTGGCACTAAAGGGTGGTGTCTGTCAATGAGTTGGAGGAGACACATAGGAGGACAGCGCTAGGAGATGGTGTCTGTCAGTGAGGCAGAGCAGACACGTGTAGACCAGTAGTTAGGCAGCCCATCCGTTGGTGAGTCAGAGAGGACAAGCACAGGGGCAGTGGTAGGCAACCCATCTATCGCTGAGTCGGAGGCGACGCGTGTGGAGCCGGCACTAGGTGACCCGTCGGTCAATGAGTCTGTTAGTGAGTTGGAGGGGACACATGGTGCTGGCACTAGGCTACCCGTCCGTGAGTGAGGTGTGGGGGCGGGTGCTGGAAATATCAAGTGCCCGGAAGAGCAGCGGGAGAAAGCCTTGGCAGGGGTTGGTGCTCACTGGAAGTAAAGACAGGTCAGGCAGGAGTTTCAATGCCAGTAGCAATGGGGAAATGGAAAGTGACTGACTAGCGTCAGTGAGAGGCTGGGCGGGGGTGGTGGAACGCAGGGTGTCAAGAGCTAGAGAAGGAAAGTAGGGCCGGAGGACTAAGAGCCCAGGCCCCAGAGAGGAGGGGAAGTGAGAGTGGAGGGTGGGGCAGTGAGAAGGGAGGGGATGCCCAACGATGTCTGCTGCTATAATGCTGCCTTGGCCTGCCCTGCCTTCCTCAGAGACGGCCTGTTTCCATGGTGAGAGGAGGAAGGATGTGGTACTTCCCAATGTCTCATTCACTCTGTGCAGAACTGTTGCAAGGGCCTGCTGCATCAGACTGGAGGAACAGAGCGCCCCAGAGGTAGCAGGGGAGTCTAGCACATGCAGGGGTGGGTTGCCATTCCTGGGCCAGGACAGCAGTGGGGGGACACATATTTCCAAGGGCTGCTGATTGCACGAGGCTTGTAACCTCCCATGCCATGTGGAAACCAAACCCTCATTCAGCCCTTCACAGACACCCCTGAGCCCACCGCATATCCTCAATATATCACCTCCAAAGTGGGGCGATGCCCACATTCAGCTGGCTGAGGTCACCACGGTTAGTGGCTTCCTCTTCCTCATCCTCTCCCTGGTAGAGCTGCCCACTCTCACAGTGTTGGGGGAGGACAGATTTGGGTTCTCATTAGCTCCTGATTTGTTGTCTTCAAACTTGTGAAATGTTGCCCTTATCCAAAATGGCCGCCTTCTTCTATTCCTCTCAATGGGACTGAAGCCAAGCTCCCCTCAGCCAAGATAGCTGCCGTTTCCTTACCGTCTTTGCCGATGACAGAGAGGCTCCTACAGGGGTTACAGGGAGGAGGTGGATGTAGTGGGTATTCTACCAAGCTCCGCCCAAACAATAAGCCCCACCCACTCACGATGCCAGAATGAGACGCTGCTCTCAGAAGCTACCAAAAGATGATAATGTGAGCTCTCTGCACTCCATGGGACCCTTGTGCTGGGCTCCCTGGTGGCAGAAGGAAACAAGAAGTGGTGGTATCTCCCAACCCAAGTGGGGGAGGGAAAACTCAGTGGTTTGAGCATTGGCCTGCTAAACCCAGGGTTGTGAGCCCAATCCTTAAGGGGACCATTTAGGGATCTGGGGCAAAAATTAGGGATTGGTTCTGCTTTGAGCAGGGGGTTGGACTAGATGATCTCCTGAGGTCCCTTCCAACCCTGATATTCTATGATCTATGAACCACACCTGCTCCTAGCGCCAGAATGAGCTATCACGCTGCACAAGTCTCCATACTGGACTGGCTGCTCTCCTTGCATGGGCACTGAAATAGTTCAGTGTTGACGCTGACATCTGCCTTAGCACCCGCTGAAATAAGTGGGGCAGATCATACTTCAGAGCTACTGTCTCAGGCTCTTCGCAGACTCCGGCAGACATGCTGCATTGGGTATGTTCAGGTCAATTTTTATGTCACAACCATAATTGCTAGAGAGGCACTGTTGTTTAAATTGAAAGCTGAGACTCTGAAGAACAAGAGGGAAGACTGGGGAAGATGGACACACTGCAGTACCAGGAACCAGCCTAATGCTAGCCCTGGACTTCCCCTAGTAAAGATGGCCACTATCCCCCATTGTTTCCAATGGAGCTGAAGCCAGGCTGCCCTCAGAGAAAATGGTAGACCCTCAACGAGGGCCAGACAGGAGACATAAAAATATGGAGGTGCCAGGAATAAGCCTGTGATTGCAGCCAGGAAGGGGGAATGCATTAAGAAATTGGAGGTGTGGGAAGTAGGAGGAAGACTGAGGGAGATTACACCTTGGTGGGGGTGCAGTTCCTGGGGAGGTTGGTTGGGGTTTGGGGTTCCTGGGAAGCATAGTCGGACTCAGGGTTCCTGGGGAGATTAGATACAGGTGGGGTTCCTGGGGAGGTTAATTGGCGGGTTGGGTTCCTGGGGAAGTTACTTAGGGGGTGGGTGCCTAGGGCAATTAGATATGTGCTGGGTTCCTGGAGAAGTTTATCAGGGCCAGGTTCCTGTGGAGCAGGGGTTCTCAAACTGGGGGTCAGGACCCCTCAGGGGGTTACGAGGTTATTACATGGGGGGTCGCGAGCGGTCAGCCTCCACTCCAAACCCCGCTTTGCCTCCAGTATTTATAATGCTGTTAAATATATAAACAAGTGTTTTTAATTTATAAGGGGGGGGGGTTGCACTCAGAGGCTTGCTGTGTGAAAGGGGTCACCAATACAATAGTTTGAGAACCACTGCTGTGGAGGTTAGATAGAGGACAGGTTCCTGGGGAAGTTAATTGGGGGAGGGTTTCTGGGGAGGTTAGTCGGGGTTTGGGGTTCCTGGGAAGTGCAGTTTGGGGCAGTGTGTCTGGGGAGATTAGGTAGGGGACAGGTTCCTGGGGAAGTTAATCGGGGTCAGGTTCCTGGGGAGGTTAATCCTGGAGTTAGCTGTGGTGTATTGAGGACTGTGTTGGAATTTCAAATGATCACTTTAAGAGTGGAGGTTTTCTTGCTATTGCTTGTAGTCTAACGGGCTCTCTAGGGAAGCCTGTGCTCAGAGTCACTCTGGAAAAAGCCAGCTTAGAACAAGGTGGGGTAAGTAGTGCCTCCTGCCTTAGGGAGCATCCTGGTTTCTTTCTTTCTGGTTTTGATTACCGTGTGTGATCCTTCTGGCATCTAAGAGTAAAAGTAGTGCTACACTGCACCCTTCCAGCAGGAGTATTTAATGTCTTTATCTAACTTCTCTGTGTGTAGGTCATGAACAACACTGGGGAGGTGTGTACTGGGGAAAATCCTTTGTATCACTCTAATGGCTTGTGGCGATGCTTGTAGCCGCCCTTATGGAGATGGGTCTGGTGCTGTGTATGTGCTCTAGGCAGGCCCTGGAGCCAATCTGAAAGGCCTGTGCTGGCTGCACAACAGGCCCCCTGGCCTGTCCTCATGACCGGCCTAGCATGGCTACTGCATCCCATGGGACTCTGCTGCTTGACCCTGAAGTGTTGGGGGAGGGGTCCAGGTGCCTATCAATGGCCAGACCCAGGAGTCCGGTCTCCTTCAGCCTCCTCTTGCCTAAGGTTGCTCAGTGCAAGTAGCTGGTGTTGAGTGCTCGCTGGAGCCAGTCCTTGCAGGCTGCCAGAGGAAGTGGTTATCAGCACGTGATCAGCTCAGCCTAGAATTGCGTGAACCACAAACACCTTGAAGGGCTTTGATCCATGAGCTAAAACCCTGGTGATGTTTCTGTACAAGTTTCTCACCAGCCTGAGAGCGGAGCAGCTACTGCTCTCTGCAGACGCAGCCCAGCCTTTCAGCACCCTCACAGGAAGGAAATGACAAGTGCCATCACCCCCACCCACAAATGCACAAGCAGGGGGTTTTACACCCCTGTACTCAGTGCTGGGCCGGAGCCACATTCCAATGCACTCTTGCCAGGATCGTTCCAGGATTGGACTCTGCTCTCACTCACCCAGGGGATCTCCGTGGACATCAGCGACATTAGGCAGCTGAAGTTGGGCCCCCCCCAGCCTTGAAATGTGGCAGTGCCTACAGCACAATGCACTAGTGCTGGGATCTGCTAACTCCCAGCTCCAACTCGTCGTACGATTCACCCTCCCAGCTCATCTGGTGCCAGTGGCCACCTCCAACCAGCAAGGGAAGGCAAACTCCACAATCTAGGGCCCCAGCAGCAGGATTCATCCTCCTGCATCACTGTCACTGTGGGATTCCAATGCCAGGTCACTGGCCCCTGGAGCAAGAAGCCAAGCGTCGGATTTTCACCCTGCACCGTTGTCAGTTCTGAGCTCTTCAGTCCCATGCAGGTCTTGGAAAATGAAAGTGAGCTCAGAGAAGAGCAACCCCAGTGATCAGGTGGGGTTGGGAAATCGGGAGTGGTGGCCAAGGAGACACACAGGGCAGCTAAGTGCTACCTGATGGGGAAGGGAAGGGTGGGGGAGGGGGATCTAGGGAGATGCGCAGAGAGCAGCTAAGTAGATGCAATGGAGAGACACAAGCAGAGGAAATGTAGGCTGAATATCAGGAACATTTTGCTGGCATTGGAATAGTGTTGTTCCCCCAGAGAGGTGATGGGGGCCATGGCTTACCACTAAGCAGTCTAGGCTGGACCAAACTTGCGACATTCCTGCAGCGCCCAGGGAGTGGGATGAGTGGCACCAAGGGCCAAGAGGACTTTGCCATTTCTAATTCCTGTAGCTCCACAATACGCTGCCAGCCCCAGACATGGCACAGGGTCTCTGTCCAGACTAGTCACCCTCCCACCCACCATCATGGGGGGGTCTGCTCTCAGCACAGTCCTTCTGGGGGGGCGCAGGCTGGCGCTGTCCACCCTAGCAGGGCCTGATGAGAGACCATCCTTCTGTGGAACTGGCTGGATCAGTCAGCTCTGCCAGCGTCTAGTGTCTGGGCCATGAACCAGAAGGCAGCACGGAGCTGCTCAGAGCTGGGACCTGGGGGAGGGGAGAGACTGAGAGAGCCTGCACCTGGTGGGCTCGTCACAGCTGAGCTGTGGGCCGCCCTTTGCTGGAGTGGGCAAGGGCGCTTCTCACACTCACCTTCTTCTTCTGCGCCTGCTCCTTGTCGCTGGCATTGGACGGCTTGCGGCGCAGCATGGTGCTCTCTCCAGAAAGGCTGGCACACGACAAGCAAGGGGAAGGCTGAGCCGAGGAGCACAGCACCCGGCGTGTCGCTTACTGCACCCGCAGCCGAGGTAGACACTGGGAAATACACAGGAAGCCGTGGCGTCACATGAGTTGCACTTACGGCAATTGCTGCTCCAGGGCAGCTGGTGCTGGGGGAGGAAGAAGGAAGTAGCTGGGGAACGGTCTCCCTGCCATGGAACCCGGTATCCTGTGTGCCAGGGAGGGCACAGCCCACGTGCCTGGACACAGAGGATCCTTTGCGTGCCCTCTCAGCAGACACTGCTACAGATATTCACGACCAGTGCATTCCCCACCACTGGCTGCACAGATCCCTCTGGGGGGTGCCTCCCCTGCACTGGCTCCAAACTGGTTTATACATTTCTCCAGAGGGGCTGGAGGTAGCCTTCACGCAGTGGATTCCTGGTATTGTCCACATGAGCACCAGGCAGTTGAATTCTGTCCACAACCATTGCTTGGGTTCTTGCAGGGTTTAACCTTAGTCACCTTTCAGCCTGTGAAACAATAGCCACCTGCCTCACAGCTATAGAACATTCATAGACATGAATGCAGATAATCCCCCCCGTGTTCTGCACAGTGCCGTTTTGGCCATCCCCAGTGTGCGGCTCTGGTCCTTGCACAGTTGGAGTGCCTCCTGCACACACTCCTGTAGGGCCACTGTGCATGGAAGGGGCAGTGATTCAGAGCACGTGTCCTGCCTTGCAGTCATCCTGCCCTCAGGACTCCTGCAGTGGTCTCGTCCATGCCAAGAGTGGGGCAGCTGGTGTAAGGTCTAGCACCCAGGCCTGCAGAGCTGCCAGGCAGCAGACACTCAGCAGCAGCTGTAGCCAATTTGCATTCCACTGCTGTGGACATAGACATGGGAAATCCCGCCTCCAGGAGTCTGACAGGCAGCAGCCTCATGGCTCCTGATTGGCTCCCTGCCCTATATAAATCCCAGGGGCAATCCAGAAAGTGTCCCAGGAAACTGTGTGGCTCATAGGTGCCCACTCCATGGGTGCTCTGGGGCTGGAGCACCCACAGAAATAAAATAGTGGGTGCTCAGCACCTACCAGCCACCCGCCAATCAGCTGTTCGGAGGGCCCTGAGGATCAGTTGTTTGGCAGTGGGCGGAACGTGTGGGAGAGAAGGGGTGGAGTAGGGGTGGGAAGAGGCGGAGCAAGGGTGGGCTCTGGGGGGGAGGGGGGAGTGGAGGCGGGGCCTCAGGGTGGAGCAGGGGTGGAGCACCCACCGGAAAAATGAAAGTTGGCATCTGTGGTGTGGATCTCCTCTTACGCTGCCTACTTTTAGTGACTAGTCTCCGACACAGTGCACTGAAGCAGCCCAGCTCTACCAGTTCCAGTGGGGACTACACAAGGAGATTAAGCTCGTGTGGAGGCCCTGACCAACCTAGATGCCTTTGTCTACCTTGTCATATGCATTTGACAATAGGCTTAGTGAACAATGCGAGGAAAGTAAGGGGTCTGTGTTACCACCTGGCCGGTGCCCCTCAATACTTGTCTTCAACCCAGACCTCAAACCCATGTAGCCAGATAGAGCCTGCCGCCATGTGGCCTCATGGGCTGTGTTTCTACTGTGTAGGGTCCAGCCATACTCTTGCCAACTGGCCACCTCTAGCACAGGAGCTCTGGCACAGGAAATCACCATGCCCAGGCCTGGTACAGGAGGTTGGCCTGGGTGAGCCCCAAGATAATGCCCCCCTAATCCTCACCAAGGCATGCCATGTATGATGAGCACTTCCTGCACCTTCAGGTCCTGGTCTGACTCCATGTTCCGGGGAGCCTTGCTGAATTGCCCCACAGCGGGCACTGGTAGATTCTGGGGCAGTGGACAACTTCATAGATGCCGATACTGCCCAAGCCCTGGTATTCTGGTTCAACCAAAGATTGTCCCCAAACTAATGGAGACTGTAGATAGCTCTCTCCTGTCATCAATGCCAGTGACACAGGAAATGGTTCCTCTGGGAGTTGCTGTTCAGGACCATCAGGAGGTCCTTCAGTTCGGAATGATCTGCTCACCACACTTCCCCAAAATCATTGGCATTTCATGACTGGTGACTGATGATCCACACATCCTTTGGCATGAGCATGAGGTTAGCTTCTGCTCCAAGTTCTGCCAGCAAGTCTGCCTACCTGCACTGTCTGATGAACCCGAGAACCAAGACATGCCCCCGTGGTCCTGGCCATGGGTCAGGTGGGCAGTCACTAGACTTGACTCCAGCACTTCTCCCTCCAGTACAGAGAGTACAGTGATATTGTTAAAAAGAAGAATGCTGAGACTCGATCACCACACCATGATTATGACTGCCCAACTGAGCTGCAACAAGGGGCCAGGGTGTTGTTTGGCCATATGTGTTGTTTGGCCATATTTGGCAAAGTTAGAACCAGAGCTGGTAGCCCTGCGTTCCTATCCCAGGAGAATCTGCCCAAGGGTTTCATACGGCCATCTGCCTCTCCTGCTGGGGCCCCAGTTCTGTTAATTAAAATAGAAAGATGGAATCTTGTGCCTATATGCATGGATTACTGGGCCCTCAATGAGGTTAGCATCAGGAATCAACACCCATTTCCACTAATCCTGGAGCTACTGGACTGTGTATGATTGGCCTAGGTATTCACAAAACTCGACATGCAGGGGCCCTACAATCTGGTTCAGATCTGAGCTGGGGACAAGTGGAAGATGGCTTTTCAAACCTGGTACAGTCACAACCAATACCTGGTAATGCCATTAGGCCTTACAATGATACCTGCAACATTCCAGCATTTTGCGAATGAGGTCTTCCATAGCATCCTAGACCAGTACAATCTACCTGTAATATCCTCATCTTTTCTGAGGATCCCAAACAACATACTCAGCATGTCCAGTTGGTCTTGGAATGGCTCTGTCAACATGGCCTATAGGCAAAGCTGGAAAAGTACAGCTTTGACCAGTGTCCATCATGTTCCTGGGCTATATCCTGTCCCCCGATGGCCTCTGAATGGACCCCAAGAAGGTGGAAGCGATACTGACCTCGGTGTCCCCCCAAAACATCAAGGAGCTACAATGCTTCCTGGGGTTTGCTAATTTTTATAGACACTTCATCTCAGGGTTGTCAGGCCAAATCTCCCCATTTACAGAGCTTCTCTGAAAAAACGCCACCTTCACCTGGTCTCCGGAGACCCAATAAACATTCAGCCAGCTCAAGATGACCTTTACCTATGCCCAAATCCTGGTCCATCTTGACCCAGCACGACCTTTCATTGTCGAGACCGATGCTGCCAATGTGGCAATTGCGGCCATACTCTCTCAAAGGCATGGTTCTCAACAGCACCTCCACCCTTGTGCCTACTATTCACAGACGTTCACTCCAGTTGAACAGAATTATGAAATTCTAAATAAGGAGCTTCTAGCCATCAAAGTGGCCTTTAAAGAGTGATGCCACTATCTGGAGGTCCAGGATGGCTTGCTCTGTGTCAAAGGCCCCTTGTATGTTCTGCCAGGATTCCCACAGTTAGAGATACTACAGCTCTGTCATGACTCACCATTAGCAGGCCATCTGGGCACCTCAAGACCTTCTGTTTGGCCATCTGCTCCTTCTGGTGGCCCCGAATGCGCATGACCATGCACTCAGATGCTGATTCCTGTAAGACATGCACCTACACCAATAGACTGTGCTCGAAACCCCTGAGCACCCTAATGCATTCCAAAACCCAATCTAGACCCTGAATGGCCATTACCCTAGACTCCATAGACAAGCTTCCCATCTCTAACTGGCACATTCTAGTGCTCACTGTGGTTGACCAGTAGACAAAAATGGCCCAACTCATCCCCATTGCACACCTGCCCTGTGCAGAAGAAACGGCCCAGCTCCTGGTGACTCATGTCACCTATCTCCATGGACTCCCACAGCAAGTCACAACTGATTGGGGTCCACAGTTTGTGTTGCAGTTTTGGCATGAACCCCTATGATTGTTTGGGGTCCGGACTTACACATCCATCGCACATCACCCACAAACTGACGGTTGGTCAGAACGAGCAAATCAAGTGTTACAACAGCACTTGTGCTGCTTCAAGAATTTCCACCAGGACAACTGGTCGAGCCTCCTACCCCAAGCAGAGTTTGCTTACAACAACACTGGCCACATCCTCACTGGGCAGTCTGTTCTATGAAACCTGTGGCTTCCACCCAGCCATACTTGTCATCTCCACCAATCCCATGGCTGCTAATTGGGAGCAGCAGATCCACGAAGTCCAAGAAGAACTCAAGCCCCATTTGGACAAGGATAAGGAGGACTACACATGGTGTGCCAACTGCTGGTGCCAGGAAGGCCTGGCATTCACCATCTGGGAAAAAGTGTGGCTTTCAGCCCAAAACCTTTACACCAACTGCCCGTATTGTAAACTGGACTACTTATACCTTGGCCGTATTCCATCAGCTCGGTAATCAACCCAGTGACCAGAAAGCTTTGGTTAACCAGATCTCTCAAAATACACCCAGTGTTTCACGTACCCTTGCTAAAACCCTACATCAATGGCCCCTTCACTCACTGGGCTCAACCACTGCCTCTTCTGGTGTGGATCCAAGGATGAGTATGAGGTCCATGAGATACTGGACTCAAAAATCAGATGTGACTCCCTCTTGTACCTCATTGACTGGGAGGGCTACGAAGAGTAAACATGGGAGCCTGTGTCCCAAGTCTATGCACCTAATCTCATGGTAGCCTTCTATGCAATCCATCCAAACAAACCCAGGCTGGCAGGGGGCACTCCTGGGGAAGGGTGTAATGTAAGGCCCTGCAGGTCTAGAACCCAGGCCTGCAGAGCTGCTAGACATCTGACATCAGCAGGCTGCCATCCAGAAGGAGCTGTTTGTGCTCCACTGCTTATGATCTGCTGTGGATACTAACCAGGGGAAGTCCCGCTTCAAGGGGTCTTACAGGTAGCAGCCTCCTAGCTCCTGATTGGCTCCCCTCCCTATATAAATCCCAGAAGTATTCCAGGAAGTGTCTGGGCAACTGTGTGACTATCCTGTAGCAGCCATGACTATGCCTGCTCTTGAACTCCTGGCTTTGACCTTGCCTCCTGACCCAGACCATGAAATCTGACTTGGACCTTGGCATCAAGCCTGATTATGAACTCCTCTGCTACTCCCAGAATCAGGTTTGTCCCTAGTCTGACCTTTGGCCCTGACTGCCCTTGTTGGGATCTTGACACCTGGGATGGAACAATCACAAAGCAAGGCAGGCATTTCATATCACTGTCCTTTTGTGTTGCATAGTTAGTGATGGCTGGGCTCAAGGGGTAAGACACCACAGGGCCAAAGACTGCATGGGCTTGTGAAGGGCACAGGAGAGCACCTTGTACAGTTCCTTGTGGCCACATGTGAATGCTTGGGGAATCTGCTTGGACAATCCATGAATCTTGGATGAGATTATGAGTTCTCTGTATGTATCTTTACTAAGATGCAACCTCCATTTCAAATGTGCAGCCCCTTTGCCTTCTGCATTGTCTGTGTGCCTCCCGGTTGGACTGGAATCCAGAGGTGGGTGGCAAAGGGTTAGTGATGGAGGGGTGTTAGCTTAAGTGTCTGGCCACTGGAATGTAATCACTCCAGAAAAAAGGTCCCTTCTGGTCTCTTCCCAAAGGACCCTTGCTTAGCAGGGGAGAGGTTGCCTAGCAATGGAGTCACTTGGTAGGACTCCTGTATGTGTTGAGGCTCCTAGGGACACACCTGAATGAGGGATTGGATGGCCATTGTAGCACCCGCTATCCACTGAATTACCTCCTTTAGCGCCAATCTCCTTACGGGTTCTTCTGGATCCTGCCTCCCTCTCCGCAAGGTGTATCTTCCTTATTTTCCTCCCATATGAATTTATGTGGCGGTACCTCCACCCCCCTTGCTCCTTCCTGGCAGTGTCACCAGGGCAGCTGGGGAGGAAAATTCTGACCATAGGGTAACCCCCACTTAACTTGCTGGATAGTTGAAGACTCCCAAGAAATAACCGACACACACAATATATTAAACACAGTCATTATATTAAACAGGAGATAAATATAACTGGGTAAAACACTACTCTCAGGGTTACCGGTGCCCACGCTGATAATACCTGTGAAGTTCCCCAGTCACATGACCTGATATAGCAAACATACCATTAGTGTCCTGCTGGTACATTCACTTTGTAGGGGGCCCTTTGATGGTCTGTGGCCATGAATCTTTTGTGTGTAAGCGGGGGAATGGTCCCGCTATTGTGGGGAACTCTTCTGGCTTATACACTACCCTGGTGAAATGGGCTAGCGAAAGGATCTGAGTCCTCACTCCCACTTCCTTTACCCAGAGGCCCGCCTGACCTCAAGGGCTCCCCTTCCACTCTCCTGTGTGGCAGAGTCCTCGTAACCCCAACGAGGCTGGGCTAGGGTGTCGCCACACCAGGGTGCTCTCTCTGCACTGGACACTTCCCTGACCCACTGATCATTACGGACAATTCAAAGCAAATACAATATATAAAACAGCAATCAATTAAAAAAAGGAAAAAATGGGAAAGGTTAAAGGAAAACACATAACCCTGCTTTGCAGCATGGGGACATCACAACCAGCGTCTCTGGAATGTAAGGGAAGTTCAGTCTGTTCCTCACAAGTCCCAGGCCTCCTTCTCAGGCCCTGGCTGTGCTGCAGGGATGCTGCGGGTTGAACACTTGCTCTGGCGGTGGCCACATGCCCTCAGGTTCTAGGTGGCATGGAGTGACTTCTTCCCAGCATCAGCCCCCTGTGTCGGGGTTACGATCCCCCTCCATGTCTGGCCTGCCAGGCGTCTTGGCTGGGCCGTCTCCCTGTGCTGGGCCCACGCCACTGTGCCTCAGCTCCAGCTCCATTCTGGCTCAGCATGGCTGCTGCTCTGCCCCCAGCTCCCTGGGCTTCTTCTCTGGCCCCTCTGGCTCTGGTTGCTGCAGCTCTGCTCCCAGCACAGGTCTGCTCTCTGGGCTGCCTCTAACTCTGCTCCCAGCACTGACCTGCTCCCTAGGCTGCTTCTCTGGCTCTCTCTGGCTGGCACGGCCCTGCCCCCCAGCTCAGCTCCAGACCCCTGCTGTCTCCTTAGCTTGGCCCCACTTTGTCTGACCCAGGCAATTCCAGCTTCTACCGAGGATGGGACACGCCCCCCTCCCCGACCTCCTGACTCCCTCATTAGCCTGCCCACCCTGTCAATCAGGCTGACCCAGAGCATTGGCCTCTCCCCATTGTTCCTGGGGACTGTCAGTCTCAGGGTCCTGGTTTCCCATCGACCCTTCCCCTTTCTTTTGGTACTGGGAGCTAGCCAAACAAAACACCTCCACTGAGTTTTAGTAAGGGGCCAACAGTCCCCTTACATGTGCAGCAGTTAACGATATGGCTGACAGGGTTCAGTACAGCACAATAGACTCAAACGGGGGATAAGGTGGTCAGTCCCTCCACAAGTTTAATAAGCAGCAGGTAACAAAATCCCCAAACCCGCACCCCTGGCTTGAGGACAAAGTTCAAGGTGTGGGGGTCTCCCGAACAATCTCTCGGACTATCTAGCTGAAGGATGGTGGGTCACAACTCAGCGAACGATCCTCAGGTTCAGAGATGGCTCTGGGCTCCTCAGTCACTGCAGAGGGGCTGATCTCTGCTGGCAGGAGTCAGGCTGCTTCTGGTGTCAGGATTTCCCCTCCCCACAAAGCGGTGCAGGGCTCAGGGTGCAGGTTACAAAACTCTACTAAAATCCTAGCATTAGTCTCCTACCCCAGCGCTCAGACACTCGCAGCCAGAGCAGAGCTCGCCATGTGGTGACTGGTCTCGCCTAGGGAGCTGCAGGGCTAACCTAGCCGGGGTGGGCAGGGGAAGTTTTCCCAACAAAGCTTCACAAACTGGGAGTCACCTTGGAGAGGGAAGGGTCCAAGCTGAGGGATGTTGCTGCCGGGCCCCAGAGGCTGGTTCCCAGGGGGACCCTGCAGGCAAGCCTGGGCCTCACCAGCCCCCACAGCCAGCTCTGTCCGTGCGCTTTCTGGGCCTGGCTCCAGCTCCTCCAGACTGACTTCTCCCCTCTCCGGAGCTCCCAAGGCAGGCATCTCACTCCCTATTGGTCAGACTAGCTCTTCTTCTCAGGCTTTCCCTTGTCAGTCATTAGACTCTGTCCCCTCCTTTCTCTCAGGCACTGCCCCTCCCTGGAACGGGTGCCCTGCGATCCTCCCCATGCCAAGGGGACCCTGATTCTCTGAACAGTGTCTCTCCTAGATCATAGAAGATTAGGATTGGAAGATACCTCAGGGCTTTAAAAACCTCTAAGGATGGAGATTCCACCACCTCCTTAGATAACCCATTCCAGTGCGTCACCACCCTCCTAGTGAAATAGTTTTTCCTAATATCCAAGCTAGACCTCCCCCACTGCAACTTGAGACCATTGCTTCTTGTTCTGTCATCTGCCACCACTGAGAACAGCTCAGCTCCATCCTCTTTGGAAGCCCCTTCAGGTAGTTGAAGGCTGCTATCAAATCCCCCCTCACTCTTCTCTTCTGCAGATTAAATAAGCCCAGTTCCCTCCGCCTCTCCTCATAAATCATGTGCTCCAGCCCCCTAATAATTTTCGTGGCCCTCCACTGGACTCTCTCCAATTTGTCCACATCCTTTCTGTAGTGGGGGGCCCAAAACTGGACGCAATACTCCAGATGTGGCCTCACCAGTGCCAAATAGAGGGGAATAATCACTTCCCTCGATCTGCTGGCAATGCTCCTACTAATACAGCCCAATATGCCATTAGCCTTCTTGGCAACCAGGGCACACTGCTGACTCATATCCAGCTTCTTATCCACTGTAATCCCCAGGTGCTTTTCTACAGAACTGCCGCTTAGCCAGTTGGTCCACAGCCTGTAGCAGTGCGTGGGATTCTTCCGTCCTAAGCATAGGTGCTGACTTCCCCTCTTTCCAGTGGGTGCTTGACGCCCACCTCTGCCCCGGCCCCGCCCCCACTCCACCCCTTCCCCAAAGTCCCTGCCCCAACTCCACCCCCTCCCTGACCCTATTCCAACTCCTTCAACAAATCCCTGCCCCGGCCCTGCCTGTTCCCCACTTCCTCCCCCAAGCATGCCAGGTTCCCGCTCCTCCCCCATTCCCTCCCAGAGCGTGCTAATGCTGCCAAACAGCTGTTTGGCGGCGGCTGGGCGGGATACGCTTGGGAGGTAGGTGGAGGAGTGGGGACGTGGCCTGTTCAGGGGAGGGGGAGGAGGTGGAGGTGGTATGGGGGGTGAGGGGAGCTTGGCTGCCCAGCAGACTCTGAGTCTGCCCTTGGCCCCTTCATCCCAGGGACAGCGCCCCTCCCTGAGTTACACCCACACAAAGCCCCAGGAACTAGGTGAGCTCCTTGGGAGTTACACTACGAAGGGCAGAACCTGATCTATTTGCTCTCTTTGGTCATTTCCCCCAGTTTAAGATGTGAGGCTGCTGCAGGAGCCAGATGAGGCAGGCCAGCTGCTTGGCCCACTGACCACAGCCAGGTGCTGATCAGTGTGTGGTTGGGTAAACTGTTCTACAGGACTTTGCCTGGGGTCACAGGACCATTCACCTCTATTGGGAAATGTCATGGAAGCTGGAGCAGGCAAGCTTGGAGCAGACTCCAATCCAATGCTGGAAATGCATCAAGCACTTGAGGCTCCTGCACAAGAAGGCCAAAGACTCAAACAGTTGCTCCAGGAGGGCTCGTTGTACATGCCCATTCTGTGGTGAGCTGGATTGGGTGCTGCCAAGTGCTCCCAGCACAGAGCCTGGAGTGGTTCATATCCTCCTCCTCAACCCGACTGGCCTGATTGTCCAATGGGAGGCCAATGAAGACCAGTGTGAGAATGCAGCAGGGACCGTGGAGGATGCCCCAGAAGACCCAGAGAATGAGAAGCATGTAATTCTGCACCTCTGCCCAGAGCAGTGGTTGCAGAAGCCTCCTTGACAAACCCGAGGACCCTGAGCCTCAGCAGGAACCGGAACTCCAGGATGGTAAATTACAATGAAACCCCACCCTACCTGACAATCTCACTCCTCCAGTGCCACATCCCTGGTTTTCAGCCAGCCCCTGCTCCATTTCAGCCCTTAAATGGCTTCTGAGCAAGGCATGGCTATAAATCAATGTTTTTTATTAATTTCTGATGAGCCACTATTATGCATCTGGCAGAGGCTATAAAACAGATCACCAAGCAATCTCTGCCCCTCTGTTTGCATTTGTTGTCCGGCTGGCAGTGATGGTCCTATGGCCACGCAAACTGGAGGAAGGGAGGGGATGGGTTTAGAAAGGCCCCAGCTGGGTATGGCACAGCTGAAGAAAAGTTTTTTATAGTTTTGTCTAAAGTTAGTAATAGCTGTCTCTTGTTCCTTGGAAGGTTATACAATTCAGTGATTCTTTCCCTCTCCCCACCCCAGCGATCTTACTGAGAGGAGAGGAGGGATGGGAGGGGGAGAGAAGAGGAATTTAGGTCCAGGAAGAGGGGAGGGGGGAAGGGGAAGGGAACATTCAGTTCTGAGGAAAAGTTAGTCACATCTGTCCTTTCTCCCTTGGAAGATTAAAAAATTGTTACTGTCCCTTTCCCTGCTGTCTGGCCTCTCCCCCACATTGAGCCATGTTGCACAAGCTGTGGCAAGTGGGGGTTGGAAAAGGATCCAGTCTGGCAGTTGGATAAACACAGTGTAGTGTTGTGACATTGTTTTGGGGGTTACCGGAGGTGTCTGGAGTGAATTATTACCAGCTGCTTACAGCAAGAGAGCCCTGTCTATGCCCCTGCAGGGGAAACTCTCCCATGCCACCAGCTACTGGCCACAGAGGTGCTCAGCTTCAAGCCACCACAGTTTGCCTTTGCAGGCTAGCAATGTACACACCTCATGTGGTTACACTCCAAGCACCCAGGCCTCTGTCTTCTGGACACCTGCTGTGTCCACTGAGCCACTGCATCAATTCACTGGTTTCCCCTCATTCCAACGCTCTCCATAGCACGTGTCAAGGTTCCTTCCCCACTCTGAACGCTTGGGTACAGATGTGGGGACCTGCATGAAAACCTCCTAAGCTTACTTTTACCAGCTTAGGTTAAAACTTCCCCAAGGTACAAACTATTTTATCCTTTGCCCTTGGACTTTCGCTGCCACCACCAAACGTCTAACACTGGTATTATTATTATTATTAGGAAAGAGTTTGTTTGGAAACGTCTTTCCCCCCCAAATCTTACCCCCTTTTTTCTGGGGAAGATTTGATAAAAATCCTCATCAATTTGCATAGGTGACCACAGACCCAAACCCTTGGATCTTAAGAACAATGAAAAAAGCATTCAGTTTCTTAAAAGAAGAATTTTAATAGAAGAAAAAGTAAAAAAGAATCACCTCTGTAAAATCAGGATGGTAAATACCTTACAGGGTAATTAGATTCAAAACATAGAGAATCCCTCTAGGAAAAACCTTAAGTTACAAAAAGACACAAAAACAGGAATATCCATTCCATTCAGCACAGCTTATTTTCTCAGCCATTTAAACAAACAGAATCTAACACATTTCTAGCTAGATTACTTACTAAGTTCTAAGACTCCATTCCTGTTCTGTCTCCGGCAAAAGCATCACACAGACAGACCCAGACCCTTTGTTTCTCCCCTCCTCCAGCTTTGAAAGTCTCTTGTCTCCTCATTGGTCATTGTGGTCAGATGCCAGCGAGGTTATCCTAGCTTCTTAACCCTTTACAGGTGAAAGGGTTTTTCCTCTGGCCAGGAGGGATTTTAAAGGTGTTTACCCTTCCCTTTATATTTATGACAGCACGACACTTAGGCCCTGTCTACACTGGCAAGTTTCTGCACAGTAAAGCCGCTGTCTGCGCTGTGACTCCCAAGCTGCACACGCTGCCAAGGCACTTAGTGCGCAGAAACTGTGCAGTTGCAGCGCTGTAAAAAAAAAAATCACCCTGACAAGAGGTGTGCAGCTCAGTGTAGACACCCTGGTTGATTACAGCGCTGTGATTGGCCTCCGGGAGGTGTCCCACAATGCCTGTTCTCGCCTCTCTGGTAATTGGCTTGAACTCTATTGCCCTGCCCTCAGGTGACCAACCATCATCCCCACCCCATACATTCCTTTGGAATTTTGAAAGTCCCCTTCTTGTTTGCTCAGTGATGCATGCAGTGGTCTCAGCACATCCTTCCAGGTGGCCATGCCTGCTCCACACACCAGGCGATCCCCCGCTTGGAGCAATGCTGAGCTGCTGGACCTCATCGGCATTTGGGGAGAGGAGGCTGTCCAGTCCCAGCTGCGCTCCAGCCATAGGAATTATGATATCTACGGACAGATTTCACGATGCATGACAGAAGGGGGCCATGACCAGGACACATTGCAGTGCAGGGTCAAAGTGAAGGAGCTGTGGAACGCTTACCACAAGGCAAATTGCCACTCCGGTGCTGCACCCATGAGCTGCTGGTTCTACAAAGAGCTGGACGTGATACTCAGAGGCAACCCCACCTCCACTGCAAAGACCACTGTGGATACTTTGTGGCTTGCGTGCCAGTTGAGAGTGGACCGAGCCAGGAGGAGCAAAACTTGGACGAGGATGTGGAGGGGGAGGGGGACCCAGAGGCAGAGGATGACTCGGAGGTCAGAGATGCATTCAGCTAGGACCTCTTTTCTACCCCGGAGGAGGCTAGCCAGTCACAGCTGTCGGATGTTGGCAAAGTGCAAACAGGGGAGGAGGCGCCGATAAGTGGATTTGATTTGGGGAATTGCTGAAGCAAGTTGTTGGGGGCAGGAGGGTTGCAGAAAGCAGGCTTGTGTCCCACCGCATGCCGAGTCTGAGCAGCGGAACAGGCTGTTGATTGACTCCCTCACTTCACGGGAATCTGCCTCAGATCTCCAGGAAACTGTCATGGAGATACTGGGCAATCCACTGCTGCAGATTCTTTGGCAGAGCAGCTTTGTTTCTTGCCCCATTAACAATAACTTTCCCGCACCACTGTGCCATCACGGAGGCATGGGAGGAATCATTGGTGCACACAGGTGAGCCACACAGAAGCCAGGGCGGAAGCTGCAGGCTTGGAGAAGACCCTCCCTTGATTCCTGCTCACCCTCAGCAGCGAGATCTTCCATAATGATCACATCCTGTGGAAAGTGTGGGGACAGGAATGATTATCAGGCCCCCTACAGTGCTGGCTCTCCCCAAGAGCCACATGCCCAGTGTACAGCAGGGTTCGGGAAGACTGATTTACCCTGCCTCTGTGGCTACTCACCATTTTGGGGGGCTTGTGGCTCATGTGGGTTCAGCCAGTTAGTGACAGGTGTCTGAGTACTGGCTGTGTTTTAAATCACTGAATCAGTGTTCTGTGTGTTGCAAACAATACTGCTTCTGTAAAATGTTGCATTTAAACTTCACAGAGAAGACCTTGGGAGCCCAGCCTCCCTCTTTATCAGTGGAACAGCGAGAAGAGGGACCAAAAGGAGAACATGGCACACCAGAATGAAGCCAGAGTGGCTCTTAAACATTATGGAGTGCAAAGCAGACTCTCTCCTCTGGTTGTTGTTTTTTAATAAAAGAATTGTGCTGGTTTGAAAGCAATCTTTATTCTATTAATTGAAAGCAAACAGAGCCCTGAAAAGTAACAGACAATTGTTAAGCATTCATATTGCACTGTCTGCATCAATCACCTCCTAGCATTACAAGCACTGCACTCCTGAGCATAGCAACAAATATTCATGGCCTTCAGTTTAAAATTCCTGCCTCAAGGCATCCCTGATCCTTATGGCCCCGCGCTACGTCCCTCTAATAGCCCTGGTCTCTGGTTGTTCAAACTCAGCCTCCAGGCACTGAGCCTCTGCGGTCCAGCCCTGAGTGAAGCTTTCACCCTTCCCTTCACAAATATTATGGAGTGTACAGCACACAGCTATAAGCATAGGAATATTGTCATCGACCAGGTCCAGCTTCCCATCAAGGCATCACCAGCGGGCCTTTAAACGGCCAAAAGTACATGCAACAGTCATTCTGCACTTGTTCAGCCTGTTGTTGAACTGCTCCTTGCTGCTGTCAAGTTGCCCTGTGTATGGCTTCATAAGCCACGGCATTAAAGGGTAGGCGGATCACAGGATCACAATGGACATTGTCAAGGTTCCTCCCCCACTCTGAACTCTAGGGTACAGATGTGGGGACCTGCATGAAAAACCTCCTAAGCTTATCTTTACCAGCTTAGGTCAAAACTTCCCCAAGGTACAAAATATTCCACTCGTTGTCCTTGGACTGGCCGCTACCACCACCAAACTAATACTGGTTACTGGGGAAGAGCTGTTTGGATGCGTCCTTCCCCCCAAAATACTTCCCAAAACCTTGCACCTCACTTCCTGGACAAGGTTTGGTAAAAAGCCTCACCAATTTGCCTAGGTGACTACAGACCCAGACCCTTGGATCTTAAGAACAATGAACAATCCTCCCAACACTTGCACCCCCCCTTTCCTGGGAAATGTTGGATAAAAAGCCTCACCAATTTGCATAGGTGACCACAGACCCAAACCCTTGGATCTGAGAACAATGAAAAAGCATTCAATTTCTTACAAGAAGACTTTTAATAAAAATAGAAGTAAATAGAAATGAAGAAATCCCCCCTGTAAAATCAGGATGGTAGATATCTTACAGGGTAATTAGATTCAAAAACATAGAGAACCCCTCTAGGCAAAACCTTAAGTTACAAAAAAGATACACAGACAGAAATAGTTATTCTATTCAGCACAATTCTTTTCTCAGCCATTTAAAGAAATCATAATCTAACACATACCTAGCTAGATTACTTACTAAAAGTTCTCAGACTCCATTCCTGGTCTATCCCCGGCCAAGACCCAGCAACAGACAGACACACAGACCCTTTGTTTCTCTCCCTCCTCCCAGCTTTTGAAAGTATCTTGTCTCCTCATTGGTCATTTTGGTCAGGTGCCAGCGAGGTTACCTTTAGCTTCTTAACCCTTTACAGGTGAGAGGAGCTTTCCCCTGGCTAGGAGGGATTTCAAAGGGGTTTACCCTTCCCTTTATATTTATGACAGACATTTTGACTTCTCCTATAGTAATCTTCTGTTCCGGGAAGAACAGACTTCCATTAACGCGAGTCCAACAGCTGACTTTCCCACTCCGAACTGGTTAGTGACCGATCTGTAGAAGTCTGGAGTAGCCAGCTTCCATGATGCAATCGCCACACGCTTCTCCAACGGCAGGGCAGCTCTCATTCTCGTGTCCTTGCGCCGCAGGGCTGGGGCGAGCTCATCACACAGTTCCAAGATTGTGGCTTTCCTCATCCGAAAGTTCTGCAGCCACTTCTTGTCATCCCAGACGTGCATCATGATGTGATCCCACCACTCAGTGCTTGTTTCCTGAGCCCAAAAGCGGTGTTCCACTGTGGTCAGCACCTCCGTGAATGCCACAAGCAATCTCGTGTTATAGCTAGTACGCGTGGCAAGATCAATGTCTCACTCCTCTTGCCTTTGTAGTTTAAGGAATAACTCCACTGCCACCTGTGATGTTAGTCAGAGTGAGCAGCATTCTGGTCAGCAGCTCGGGATCCGTTCCTGCAGCCCGAAGAGGCAAGGCAGGGTGCGCAGGACACAAACCATTGAAAGATGGCGCCAAATGCGGACAGAAGCACAGGGATTTCTGGTATGCGAAGCAATGCATCACAGGGCATTGGGACAGGACCCAGGATGTCCCACGACTCCCTCCCTCTTCCCACAACTCTTAGTGGCAGAAGAGAAAGAGGGGCTCGGTGGGATAGCTGCCCAGAGTGCAACACTCCGAATAGAGCTGCAAGTGCCACAAGTGTGAACATGCTATTGCGCAGGCAGCTGATAGTGTGAACACACAGTGTTTCCCTTCAGCGCCCTCTCAGCGGCGCTGTGACTCCCAGTGCTGTAACTCTGCCAGTGTAGACATGACCTTAGGTGGGTTTATAGTAAAACCGAATTGCCCACATTATAGCGTGGCTGCACTGTGACGTGGGCTATGTAGTCACACTTTGTCACTGGGGGAGAGCTCTCCCAGCGATTAAAAAATAACCACCCCGAATGAGTGGTGGTAGTCTATATTGGTGCTTTTCAGTGCTAAAACTTTTGTCGCTTGGGGGGTGTTTTTTCACACCCCTGAATGACTAAAGTTTTAGCACTGAATGTGGCAATGTAGACACAGCAGGAGCTTGAGATAAAGATTCAAGTAAAAGGATTTGGAGACCTAAGGTTAGAGGTAAAAGAAAAGCATAAAATGTTCTCTATGGCCTGTACTTATTAACAAGTCGAATAAGGCATTTCTCACCCCCTGGTTAGTTCTTGCAGCTCTTGTCCAGTTTAGAGAGCTGGGATCCACTGTTCATGAGACACCCCCACTGGCAGTCACTCCTCTGTAATGGATAACCATTTGGGCTATTTCTTCTCCTCTTATGCAGTCACAAGCGACTGTCTCTTAGCCCAGGGGGCCCCCTCTTCTGAGAACTCTGCTGGGGTTTGTTTGTCTTTGTAAATCTCCAGTCTGCATCTAGTCCAAACAGTAAACTTAGGTTGTCTCTGAGGATGTTCATTGTTCTTATGTTGATTGGGTCAGCTCTCAACTCTCCCTCCTCAGGTTTCCCTCCCAATAGATGAGGAACAGAATATCCTACATGTTACATAGCTCTTAACTTGTTTCACATACAAACATCTCACAATAACCATGACAATCAGTTACTTCGTAGCTTTCGGCACAAATCTCAGGCGGCCCCTGTGGTAAAATACTGTGAAGATGGTCGGACACAAGGCTAATATGCCTGCCTGCCTGCCTGTGTTATAGGTGTCATGGACACCCATGCAGTGGACAGATGAGGGGCTTGTGGGACTGAATGAAATGAAGTTGTGATGTGTCTCTTTCTTTCCCTATATGTGTCACTGTTGTTAGGCAGGCACAGGGGCAAGGTTTTCTGGTGGGGGTACGGTGGGGCTGTTTTCTGGTTTGCATCTCCCTTTGCCTAGGAACTCCATCTGCTAGCTGAGAATATTGTCAGTCTAGTTGAATTACTTCCCAGTCCTGTGAACAAATTTCACAGACTTTAAGGTCAAAAGGGACCATCATGATTATCCTGGGCACGTCTCAGGCCAAAGAATCTCACCCACCCAGGGGTGGCAGGTCTGTAGAAATTTTGGTGGTGCCCAGAATGCCCAGAGCCTGCCCCCCACAAACTCCACCCCCCCACCTGCCTAAGGCTCTGGGAGGGAGTTTGGGTGCGGGAAGGAGGTCTGGGGTGCAGGCCCTGGGCTGGGGCAGGGGATTGGGGTGTAGGAGGGGTGCAGGCTCTGGGAGGGAGTTTGGGTGCAGAAAGGGTGAGAGGTTGGGCTCTGGGAGGGGATTTGGGTGAGGGAGAGGGTTTGGGGTGCAGGATATGGGATGGAGTTTGGGTGCTGGGTGCAGGCTCTGGGCTGGGGCAGGGGCTGGGGGTGCAGGAGGGGGTGAGGGGTGCAGGATCTGGGCTGGAGCTACAGCCTCTGGGAGGGAGTTTGGGGATGGGAGGGGGTGCAGAGTGAGGCAGTGCAGGCTCTCGGAAGGAGTTTGGGGGTGTCATAAATATAAAGGGAAGGGTAACCACCTTTCTGTATACAGTGCTATAAAATCCCTCCTGGCCAGAGGCAAAACCCTTTCACCTGTAAAGGGTTAAGAAGCTAAGGTAACCTTGCCTCCACCTGACCCAAAATGACCAATGAGGGGACAAGATACTTTCAAATCTGGAGGGGGTGGAGGGGACAAAGGGTTCTGTCTGTCTGTGCGATGCTTTTGCCAGGAACAGATCAGAAATGCAAGCCTTCCAACTCCTGTTAAGTTAGTAAGTAATCTAGCTAGAAAATGCGTTAGATTTCCTTTTGTTTAATGGCCAGTAAAATAAGCTGTGCTGGAGGGAATGTATATTCCTGTTTTTGTGTCTTTTTGTAATTTAAGGTTTTGCCTAGAGGGATTCTCTGTGTTTTGAATATGATTACCCTGTAAGGTATTTTCCATCCTGATTTTACAGAGGTGATTCTTTTACCTTTTCTTTAATTAAAATTATTCTTTTAAGAACCTGATTGATTTTTCGTTGTTCTTAAGATCCAGGGGTTTGGGTCTGTGTTCACCTATACCAAATGGTGAGGATTATTATCAAGTCTTCCCCAGGAAAGGGGGTGTAGGGCTTGGGGGATATTTTGGGGGAAGACATCTCCAAGTGGTCTCTTTCCCTGTTCTTTGTTTAAAACTCTTGGTGGTGGCAGCATAGGGTTCAAGGACAAGGCAAAGTTCATACCTTGGGGAAGTTTTTAACCTAAGCTGGTAAGAATAAGCCGTGCAAGTCTTTCATGCAGGTCCCCACATCTGTACCCTATAGTTCAGAGTGGGGAAGGAACCTTGACAGGGGGCAAGGGGGATGTGTGGGAAGGAGGTGGGGGTGCAGGCTCTGAGAGGGGGTGTGGAGGTGCAGCACTTACCTGTGGCTCCTAGGCAGGGCAGGCCGGGGGGCCTCTGCACGCAGCTACCCCCATGCACTGCCCCCGCAGCTTCCTATTGGCTGCAGAGGCGCTTGGGGCGGAAGCAGCGCACATAGACACAGATCCACCCTGCCCAGGAGCCGCAGGGAGGTGCCAGCAGCCACGTGGAGCAAGCAGGCAGGAAGCCGCTCAGCTCTGCTGTGCTGCCGGAGGTGGGTAGGGGCCCCAGGCCATTTTAAATCACCTGGGAGATGCTTGGGGGGAGAGCCCAGGGGCGGAAGGCAGGGCTGAGGGAGAGACCCGGCCTCAAACATTGCTGGAGCCCTGTGGGCCAGGAATATTCCTAGTGCCCAAGCACCACGGGCTCATAAAATTCGCCACCCTTGCATCCACCCCTCCTGTAATAGCTCCTACTCTCTGGCTGAGTACCTCTAGTCCTCAAACCATAAAGTTACTGAGAATCCACCATTTACACTAGTTCAGATCTGCAAGTGACCAGTGTCACATGCCACAGAGGAAGGTGAAACCTCCCTGGGATCTCTGCCAATCTGACCTAGGGGAAAATTCCTTCCAGACCCCAAATATGGCAATCAGTTAGACTCTCCGCATGTGGGCAAGACCCCCCAGCCAGACACCTGGGTAAGAATTCTCTATAGTAACTCAGAGCCCACCCCCTCTAATGTCTTATCTCCAGCTGTTGGAGACATTTGTAATAGCAATCGTGGATGGGGCACATGCCATTGTAGGATGGGGCACATGCCATCCGCTCCAGGAACTTATCAAGCTCAGTCTTGAAACAAAGTAAAGGTTGTTTTTGTGGTTTTTTTTTTTTGTCCCCGTTCACAGGCGCTGACTTTCAGCTTTCCCCAGGGGTGCTCCAACCCCGCTTGGCCCTGAGGCCCTGCCCCCACTCCACCCCTTCCCCCAAGGCCCCACCCCTGCCCCACCTCTTTCTGCCCACTCCTCTCCCTCCCCCCAGCACTTCCCCATGCTGCCGAACAGCTGAGCGGCGCTGCGTGAGAGACTGTGACACATGGCTAGAAAGGGTTAAACATCATGCAGAAGAAATAACCCTCAAAAGACATGTGGGGAGATAATGTTTGTGGTTTTGGATGTTTACATATGTGTGAGTAGGGTGGACAATGTAATCAACAGTCCCTGTCTATGCTGTATTCTGATAATTCAGACGTCAAAAGAACATCATCATGTAAATGAATTGTAAACAAGGGATATCTTAGTATTCATCTCACTTTGAAATGTACTGTGAATGGTGGAGGATGAGCAAATGGTCTTATGTTAATTCATATAGCTAAGTACCGGTGATGGACCTCCTTCAAAGTCATCCTAATTACCTTTTGTTCCCTGAGGAATTCCAACTTGTCAAAAGACATGAAACTGTATAAAAGATCCTTGGGTCCTGATTCTGTCATCTCCAATCTGCTTAGGCTTCAACAGGGGAAGTTTGAGTCGCAAGACTGAGGTCCCAGTTATGCTGGTACGCCCTGAATATGAGATTTGGACATTGGACTGTCACCTATGAATTGAATTCTAAATGAACTCTTTGCAATTGCAAAGCTCACCATCTCTACTATGAATCTGCACCTCAATGAATTGAACTCATGTCTGTAGGTATATTGATATTTTAACCATACTCTCTCTCTTGTTTTTTAATAAATTTTAGTTTAGTTAATAAGAATTGGCTGTAGCATGTATTTGGGTAAGATCTGAAACGGTCATTGACCTGGGAGGTCATGTGTCTGATCCTTCGGGATTGGTAGAACCTTTTCTTTTATATGATGAAATAAGGTTTACAGAAATTTTCATCACATTTGACGTGGGTACCTGGATGGAGGCCTGAGGCTGGATCACTTTAAGGGAACTGTGTTGTTTGGGTTTCTGAGTAACCAGTAAGGTAATAAAGAAGCTGTTTTACGCTGGCTTGGTGAATATTGGAATATCCACCAGCTTTTGGGGGTTTGTCTGTCCCATTCTTTGCAGTTCACCCTAATTGAGTGACCACAGCTGGCTCCCCACTAGGACCCCGGTCACAGTGGTGTAGTTGTGCTTGGATACACATTACCACAGGTAACTGGGTTTTTGTATCAGAACCACACACTTGTCAAAATTTAATTTTGATATTGGAGAGTTTAAGGGTTAAAAATCAGTTACAGTGAGTGACCCATGATCAAGATCCTGACAAAAAGCCTTGAAGAATTGTGCTCACCGAAGGGGTTGTCTTTTAAGAAAAACGCCCCAGAGCAGGAACTGAAAAATCTGTTAATTGCCAGTGATAAGGAAGCAGACACAGCGAAAATGCTTGCAGTGAGAAATCAGCAGCTAGAACTTGAACAAAAGCAAAAGATAGCTGATATGGAAGGAGAAGCTGCTGAAAGAGAATCCCTGTGTTTTGAACATGAACAAAGAATGGCATATATTTGATTGCAGGAACTAGAAGCTAATGCAAAAGTGCACAGATTTAAGTTCCAACTCAAGAGAATAAAGGAACAACAGGAACTGTATCATCCTGAAAAACCAGCTCATCTCAACAGCAAAGATGGAGATAAAATCTATCTAGGTTGTAACAATGTTGGTATGTTGTTTGACTCTAAGGGCATGGCTACACTTCCAGATGTAGAGCGCTTTGAGTTAAACCCACCTTCGGAGAGCGCAGTAGGGAAAGCGCTGCAATCTGTCCACACTGACAGGAACAAGCGCACTGGCATGGCCACATTTGCGACACTTGCAGCGGAAGTGGGAGCGGCGCATTAAGGGCAGCTATCCCACAGAGCACCTCTTCCCATTCTGGCGCTGTGGCTTGTGAGAAGGGGTTGGGGGCTGCGGGGCCTTGTGGGTCCTGTCCCAACACCCCATGATGCATCAGTTTGCATCCCAGCAATCCCTGTGCTTCCATCAACATTTGGCGCCATCTTTCAATGTTTCTTGTGCTGCACGCTCTGGCTTCCCTTTCGGTCTGCGGGAATGGAGCCTGAACTGCTGAGGAGTATGATGGTGAGTCTCGCCAACACATCATGTTTGGCAGTCGAGTTGTTCCTTATGATCCAAAATGACAGTGAGGACTCCGATGATGATATTGACTTGAATAACACATATGACATGAGTTTGCTTGTGGCATTCACAGACATGCTCACCACCGTGGAACGCCGCTTTTGGGCTCAGGAAACAAGCATTGAGTGGTGGGATCACATCGTGATGCACGTCTGGGATGATGAGCAGTGGCTGCAGAACTTTCGGATGAGAAAAGCCACTTTCATGGGACTGTGTGATGAGCTTGCCCCCACCCTGTGGCGCCAGGACACAAGATTGAAAGCTGCCCTGAAGGTGGAGAAGCAGGTGGCTATTGCAATCTGGAAGCTGGCAACTCCAGACAGCTACCAATTGGTCGCCAACCAGTTTGGAGTGGGGAAGTCGACCGTTGGAATTGTGTTGATGCAAGTTTGCAGGGCCATTAATTGCATCCTGCTCAGAAGAACCATGACTCCGGGTAACGTGCATGACATTGTGGATGGCTTTGCACAAATGGGTTTCCCCAGCTGCAGAGGGGTGATAGATGGCACACATATTCCAATTCTGGCACCAGCCTACCTAGCCTCAGAGTATGTTAATCAGAAGGGGTATTTCTCTATGGTTTTCCAGGCGCTTGTGGATCACCATGGGTGTTTCATTGACATTAACACAGGCTGGCCTGGAAAGGTGCATGACGCACGCATCTTTTGGAACACTGGCCTGTTCAGGAAGCTGCAAGCCAGGACTTTTTTCCCAGAGCAGAAGATCACCATAGGGGAAGTCAAAATGCTCACTGTGATCCTTGGAGACCCCACTTACCCTTTAATGCCATGGCTCATGAAACCCTACACAGGGAGCCTTGACAACAGCAAGGAGTTGTTCAACAACAGGCTGAGCTGGTGCAGAAAGACTGTGGAGTGTGCTTTTGGCTGTTTAAAGGGCTGCTGGTGCTCTCTGTATGGGAAGCTGGACCTGGCTGATGACGGCATCCCCGCGGTTATAGCCGCATGCTGTACCCTCCATAACATTTGTGAAAGGAAGGGTGAACGATTCACTCAGGCATAGAACTCGGAGGTTCAACACCTGGAGGCTGAATTTGAACAGCCAGAGAGCAGGGCTATTAGAGAGGCCCAGTGGTTGGCTGCAAGGATTAGGGATGCCTTGAGAGAGCAATGTGAGGCTGAAAGCAACCAGTAATGTCTGGTTCCCTGCACGGGAGTGAAGTGCAATGGTTCCAATGTTAGTAGGAATCTGTGTTTGCTATGCTGACTTGCAGTGCCTGTTGCTTTCCTGGGCTAAGGTATCTTTTACTTTATGCAATAATAAAGAATGTTTTCAAAGCCAAAAAATCCTTTTATTGAAAAGAAACACAACTGCTTGGGAAACAGAAAGGGCAAGGGGGTGGTATGGGGAACGGTACAATCACAGATTTGCATATGTCCTGTTATCATACTCGGCCTTCTTGTCTGGAGTGCTGTGCAATGAGTGCTGCACTTCAGGATGGCTATACTGCATGGTGATGGGGGTTGAGTGCAGTAGGTAAGGCTCATAGTTTCCAGGGCTGGGTGGTGAAGCTACAGGTGTTGGAGGCAGTTGGTGGCAGTTAAGAACCCGGATGTTGGGGAAAGTGGGTTGGAGATGATATGGGGGCACAAGGGAAAGAGTTTTGGGACCAGGGCTGTAGGGGGTCTCAGGCACGGTAGTGCTGCTCCTGCATGGCTACGAGCGCCTGGATCGAGTCCGCTTGGCGCTCCATTATGCTTATCAGCCGATCCGTGCTTTGCTGCCGGAGCACCGCACATTTGTGCCGGCGCTCCTCATTCTGCGGGCGGATCCCCTTTTCACTGTCCCACCATTCCTGCACTTTTCAATTTTCATTACTTGAATGCTGCATGACTTCATGCAACATGTCTTCCTTGCTTCTACGTGGCCTCTTTCTGATTCTTTGGAGTCTTTCGGCTGGTGATAATACAGACGGCTGAGATCTCAAGGTTGCATCTGTAAAGGCAAAATGCAACACTTAACAGAGGCAGCATTGTTCACATCAGACAGAGCAATGATTCCCCCATACTTAAGGGCAAGCACAGTCTACACAATAGCATAATTTGCCCGTCCCAAAGCGAGCACACATAACCCACGGGAGCCCCAAAATGGTGAGTAAGCACAGGGTCAAGCGTGATTGACTGTTTCACAGCTGTACTGTCCTCTGGGTTTCTGTGCCTTGGGGAGAGCCAACAGTGGCAGGGGGCCCCTATACTGAACACTGTCCCCACATTTTCCACAGGAGTTCATCCTGGAAGATATCTTGCTGCTGAGGGTGACCTGGGAAGCAAGGGAGGGTCTTCTACCGCAATGCAGATTCTGCCATGCCCCATATGCAGCTTGCCTGTGTGCAGCAGTGGTCCTCTCGCCCCTCAAGGCACAGTGGCATGGACACGGTAGCCTTACTGGGACAAGGAACACAGTGGCTCTCCTGAGAAACCTGTGCAAGCGCATTGCCCAAGTTCTAGATGAGACCTCTGAAGAGATCACTGAGGCCGATTACCATGATGTGAGAGAGCACATCAACGCCCTATTCCGCATCTAGGCATGGATGCAGCTCATACCCTCCTCACCCCAAGAGTCCGTACCAAATAGCTTCCTTCCCAAAATAAAAGCCGCTTACCGGGAACCTCCTCTGGTGTTTGTCCTTCCCTAAGCACTGGCTGCCGCAACTGGCTACCTTCCTCCTGGCTTGAGAACAGTTCCTGGCTGCATGCATCTATGGATTCTGGGGTGTCTTCCTCCGCCTCAGCACCCTCGCTCCTGCATTGCTGCTCCTCCTCTTCCTCCTGCCTTGTTGAACTGGGCTCTGAAGTGTCCATGGTGGTACTTGGAGTGGAGGTGGGGTCGGCCCCAAGTATCATGTCCAGCTCTTTGTAGAAAGGCAGGTTGCAGGGGCAGCACCGAAGTGGCTGTTTGCCTCACGGGCTTTGCGGTAGGCATTCCACAGCTCCTTCACTTTAACCCTGCACTGCAGTGCGTCCTGGTCATGGCCCCTTTCCATCATGTCCCTTGATATCTGCCTGAAGGTATCATAATTCCTACAGCTGGAGCACAGCTGGGACTGGACAGCTTCCTCCCCCCAAACACTGATGAGGTCCAGCACCTTGCCATTGCTCCATACTGGGGATCGCCTCGCATGAGTACTCATCTGGAGTACTGTGTCCAGTTTTGGGCCCCACACTACAAGAAGGATGTGGATAAATTGGAGAGAGTCCAGCGAAGGGCAACAAAAATGATTAGGGGTCTAGAACACATGACTTATGAGGAGAGGCTGAGGGAGCTGGGATTGTTTAGTCTGCAGAAGAGAAGAATGAGGGGGGATTTGATAGCTGCTTTCAACTACCTGAAAGGGGGTTCCAAAGAGGATGGCTCTAGACTGTTCTCAATGGTAGCAGATGACAGAACGAGGAGTAATGGTCTCAAGTTGCAGTGAGGGAGGTTTAGATTGGATATTAGGAAAATCTTTTTCACTATGAGGGTGGTGAAACACTGGAATGCGTTACCTAGGGAGGTGGTAGAATCTCCTTCCTTAGAGGTTTTTAAGGTCAGGCTTGACAAAGCCCTGGCTGGGATGATTTAACTGGGAATTGGTCCTGCTTCGAGCAGGGGTTTGGACTAGATGACCTTCTGGGGTCCCTTCCAACCCTGATATTCTATGATTCTATGATTCTATGAGGAGGCATGGTCACCTGGAAAGATTTGCTGAGAGCACTCCATGTCTGGCTGAGCAAATAGGAAGGGGATTTTCAAAATTGCCAGAGAATTTAAAGCATGGGTCTGATGGTTGGTCACCTGTGGGCAGGGCAGTAGAGTTCACAGTGATGACGAGAGTGGCTAGAACAGGCATTGTGGGACACTTCTGGAGGCCGATCAGAGCACACTAACAGACCAGGGTGTCCACACTGATGCCGCGGCGTTCCAGTGGGGGCGCACAGAACATTATTTCACTCGCCGACGTGGAGTACCAGAAGCGGACCAGCTGCGGAGTCAGAGCGCTCTATGTGCCTTGCCAGTGTAGACAGGTAGTGAGCTAGTGCACTCGGGGCTCCTCTAATGCACTGTAACTCGCAAGTGTAGCCAAGCCCTAAGCAGTTGTCTGTGTGTAACAAAATTTACCCCAACAGTGCCACATTTTATGTAAATGCTTTTACTGTGAGCTCAGGTGAAGGTAACCCCATAACTTATGCAGAGAATGTAAAAGTCAATGGTAAAAGCTGTTTAGGGCAAATTACAGCTTCTAACATCACTCTTGTTAAAGCAGATTTTGTCAAAGAGGAAGATTATTCATCAAATCAGAGTATGAATATTTTAATCCTTGTGAAGCTCTGTACCTCAGGGGAACACCCAGCACCCCCCTGTTCATCCTTGTAAAATGATTGTGTGATATCCAGTACAAAGTTTGTCATGTCAGGTGTCTTCAGAAGGCTCATGATGCACTGAGCATTGTTATAGTGATGTGATAGGTCATAAATTCATGTATATAGTTATGAGGCTGAAAATGTGTCTTCATGGCTTAAAATAAACCCAGGCAAAAACTCTCCAAGAGCAGAGACGCAGTTCTCACCTCATCATGGCATGTATGGGATAAACCCAGCCCAGCCTCACAGGAACAAAGGACGCTGGCCTAGGCAGCAACAAAATGATCCGTTTGACTCTCAAGTGAGTCACTCCCCTTCCTTTGGTCAGATTGGGACTGTGATGAGGTAATGCTCATCTGACTCGGGGGGGGGGGGGGAGAGGGTGCAAAGCCAAGAGGGAAGAAAGAATATGATAAAAGGGAGAGAAGTTTGCCATGCTCTCTCTCTTCCACCTCCATCTACAGACATCACCACCAAGCAACTGAAGTGCTGAACAAAGGGGAGAGCCTGGCTGAAGAGCAACCAGCCAGCCTGTGGAGAGAAGCATCTAAGTTTGTAAGGGCACTGAACGTGTTAAGATCAGTTTAGAATGCATTTTGCTTTTATTTCATTTGACCAAATCTGACTTGTTGTGCTTTGACTTATAATCACTTAATCTATCTTTGTAGTTAATAAATGTGTTTGTTTATTCTACCTAAAGCAGTGCATTTGGTTTGAATTGTGTCATTGACTCCCCTTGGGATAACAAGCCTGGTACATATCAATTTCTTTGTTAAATTGATGAACTTATATAAGCTTGCAGCATCCAGCAGGTATAACTGGACACTGCAAGATGGAGGTTCCTAGGGTTGTGTCTGGGACCAGAGATATTGGCTAGTGTCATTTGGTTGCAAGTAGCTGGGAGCAGCTTACATGACAGGGGCTGGGCGTGAACAGCCCAGGTGTGGGAGTTCTCACAGCAGAGCAGGGTAAGGCT
Source organism: Eretmochelys imbricata (assembly GCF_965152235.1). Taxonomy (NCBI): domain Eukaryota; kingdom Metazoa; phylum Chordata; order Testudines; family Cheloniidae; genus Eretmochelys; species Eretmochelys imbricata. Next base: position 60,981,137 of record NC_135580.1, on the reverse strand, counting down.
GGCTACCAGAGTCAAGGATTGGAGTGGCCTAACAGATCACTGGTTCAGACAACACCAGGCAGGAACGTCACAATCCTTTGAGTTTACTGTAAGTGTGCCTTTAGTCAGAATCCATCTTGAATGGAATGGTGTTAAACATAAAGGTATAGCTGGTGTAAGGAAGTTATTGCCTAAGGATCTTTTGATTGGGGATGATATTAAAACTTTGTTCAGTCAAGTTGATGACATAAACCAGTCTCAGGAAAGAAATAATCCTGAACCTATGTCTACTAGGGGCAAGGATTTGCCTATGGAGGGTTTCTCCAAATGTTTGTATGAGGAAGATAGCTGTGCAAAGAAGTAGTGCATATGTGGAAGAAATTTCTGAGTGCCTGTCTGGTAGAGCAGACAGAAAAAGCCTGTCAGCCTATGATGGATAAAAATTTATCAGTTGACCCAGCGTTGATTCTGGACACAACTAAAGCCCAGGAAGGAAGTTGTTCTAAATTTGTGTCTGCTAGGGATGATGACATTGTAACTTGGTTGCTTCCAGTCAATGTCATAAGTAGTTTCCAGAGACCAAGCGATTGTGGTGCTTCTATTTTGCCTGTTGCTAGTATGTTGCTGGGTAAAGATATGACAACCCTGTCTGATCAGGGTGATATCATAGGGGGAAGGTTTCAGAGTAACAGCCGTGTTAGTCTGTATTCGCAAAAAGAAAAGGAGTACTTGTGGCACCTTAGAGACTAACCAATTTATTTGAGCATGAGCTTTCGTGAGCTACAGCTCACTTCATCAGATGCATACCGTGGAAACTGCAGCAGACTTTATATATACACAGAGAATATGAAACAATACCTCCTCCCACCCCACTGTCCTGCTGGTAATAGCTTATCTAAAGTAATCATCAGGTTAGGCCATTTCCAGCACAAATCCAGGTTTTCTCACCCTCCACCCCCCCACACAAATTCACTCTCCTGCTGGTGATAGCCCATCCAAAGTGGCAACTCTTTACACAATGTGCATGATAATCAAGTTAGGCCATTTCCTGCACAAATCCAGGTTCTCTCACTCCCTCACCCCCCTCCAAAAACCCACCCCCATACACACACAAACTCACTCTCCTGCTGGGAATAGCTCATCCAAACTGACCACTCTCCAAGTTTAAATCCAAGTTAAACCAGAACATCTGGGGGGGGGGGGTAGGAAAAAACAAGAGGAAATAGGCTACCTTGCATAATGACTTAGCCACTCCCAGTCTCTATTTAAGCCTAAATTAATAGTATCCAATTTGCAAATGAATTCCAATTCAGCAGTTTCTCGCTGGAGTCTGGATTTGAAGTTTTTTTGTTTTAAGATAGCGACCTTCATGTCTGTGATTGCGTGACCAGAGAGATTGAAGTGTTCTCCGACTGGTTTATGAATGTTATAATTCTTGACATCTGATTTGTGTCCATTTATTCTTTTACGTAGAGACTGTCCAGTTTGACCAATGTACATGGCAGAGGGGCATTGCTGGCACATGATGGCATAAATCACATTGGTGGATGTGCAGGTGAACGAGTCTCTGATAGTGTGGCTGATGTTATTAGGCCCTGTGATGGTGTCCCCTGAATAGATATGTGGGCACAATTGGCAACGGGCTTTGTTGCAAGGATAAGTTCCTGGGTTAGTGGTTCTGTTGTGTGGTATGTGGTTGTTGGTGAGTATTTGCTTCAGGTTGCGGGGCTGTCTGTAGGCAAGGACTGGCCTGTCTCCCAAGATTTGTGAGAGTGTTGGGTCATCCTTTAGGATAGGTTGTAGATCCTTAATAATGCGTTGGAGGGGTTTTAGTTGGGGGCTGAAGGTGACGGCTAGTGGCGTTCTGTTATTTTCTTTGTTAGGCCTGTCCTGTAGTAGGTAACTTCTGGGAACTCTTCTGGCTCTATCAATCTGTTTCTTTACTTCCACAGGTGGGTATTGTAGTTGTAAGAAAGCTTGACAGAGATCTTGTAGGTGTTTGTCTCTGTCTGAGGGGTTGGAGCAAATGCGGTTGTATCGCAGAGCTTGGCTGTAGACGATGGATCGTGTGGTGTGGTCAGGGTGAAAGCTGGAGGCATGCAGGTAGGAATAGCGGTCAGTAGGTTTCCGGTATAGGGTGGTGTTTATGTGACCATTGTTTATTAGCACTGTAGTGTCCAGGAAGTGGATCTCTTGTGTGGACTGGACCAGGCTGAGGTTGGTGGTGGGATGGAAATTGTTGAAATCATGGTGGAATTCCTCAAGGGCTTCTTTTCCATGGGTCCAGATGATGAAGATGTCATCAATATAGCGCAAGTAGAGTAGGGGCTTTAGGGGACGAGAGCTGAGGAAGCGTTGTTCTAAATCAGCCATAAAAATGTTGGCATACTGTGGGGCCATGCGGGTACCCATAGCAGTGCCGCTGATCTGAAGGTATACATTTTCCCCAAATGTGAAATAGTTATGGGTAAGGACAAAGTCACAAAGTTCAGCCACCAGGTTAGCCGTGACATTATCGGGGATAGTGTTCCTGACGGCTTGTAGTCCATCTTTGTGTGGAATGTTGGTGTAGAGGGCTTCTACATCCATAGTGGCCAGGATGGTGTTATCAGGAAGATCACCGATGGATTGAAGTTTCCTCAGGAAGTCAGTGGTGTCTCGAAGGTAGCTGGGAGTGCTGGTAGTGTAGGGCCTGAGGAGGGAGTCTACATAGCCAGACAATCCTGCTGTCAGGGTGCCAATGCCTGAAATGATGGGGCGCCCAGGAGTTCCAGGTTTATGGATCTTGGGTAGTAGATAGAATATCCCAGGTCGGGGTTCCAGGGGTGTGTCTGTGCGGATTTGATCTTGTGCTTTTTCAGGAAGTTTCTTGAGCAAATGCTGTAGTTGCTTTTGGTAACTCTCAGTGGGATCATAGGGTAATGGCTTGTAGAAACTCGTGTTGGAGAGCTGCCGAGCAGCCTCTTGTTCATATTCCGACCTATTCATGATGACAACAGCATAGGGGGAAGGGAGTTCAGGAGAGCTGGCTGTATTTCAAAGAATCCCTATTGAGGTTACAGGGACAAACCATCCCGATGTGTCGAAAGAATAGTAAATATGGCAGGCGACCAGCTTGGCTTAACAGTGAAATCCTTGTGGATCTTAAACATAAAAAAGAAGCTTACAAGATGTGGAAGATTGGACAAATGACTAGGGAAGAGTATAAAAATGTTGCTCAGGCAAGTAGGAATGAAATCAGGAGGGCCAAATCGCAACTGGAGCTGCAGCTAGCAAGAGATATTAAGAGTAACAAGAAGGGGTTCTTCAGGTATGTTGGCAACAAGAAGAAAGCCAAGGAAAGTGTGGGCCCCTTACTGAATGAGGGAGGCAACCTAGTGACAGAGGATGTGGAAAAAGCTAATGTACTCAATGCTTTTTTTGCCTGTCTTCACAAACAAGGTCAGCTCCCAGACTGCTGCGCTGGGCAACACAGCATGGGGAGTAGGTGGCCAGCCCGCTGTGGAGAAAGAAGTGGTTAGGGACTATTTAGAAAAGCTGGGTGTGCACAAGTCCATGGGGCCGGATGCGTTGCATCCGAGAGTGCTAAAGGAATTGGCGGCTGTGATTGCAGAGCCATTGGCCATTATCTTTGAAAACTCATGGCGATCGGGGGAAGTCCCGGATGACTGAAAAAAGGCTAATGTAGTGCCCATCTTTAAAAAAGGGAAGAAGGAGGATCCTGGGAACTACAGGCCAGTCAGCCTCACCTCAGTCCCCGGAAAAATCATGGAGCAGGTCCTCAAAGAATCAATCCTGAAGTACTTACATGAGAGGAAAGTGATCAGGAACAGTCAGCATGGATTCACCAAGGGAAGGTCATGCCTGACTAATCTAATCGCCCTCTATGATGAGATTACTGGTTCTGTGGATGAAGGGAAAGCAGTGGATGTATTGTTTCTTGACTTTAGCAAAGCTTTTGACACGGTCTCCCACAGTATTCTTGTCAGCAAGTTAAAGAAGTATGGGCTGAATGAATGCACTATAAGGTGGGTAGAAAGTTGGCTAGATTGTCGGGCTCAATGGGTAGTGATCAATGGCTCCATGTCTAGATGGCAGCCGGTATCAAGTGGAGTGCCCCAAGGGTCGGTCCTGGGGCCGGTTTTGTTCAATACCTTCATAAATGATCTGGAGGATGGTGTGGATTGCACTCTCAGCAAATTTGCAGATGATACTAAACTAGGAGGAGTGGTAGATACGGTGGCAGGTAGGGATAGGATACAGAGGGACCTAGACAAATTGAGGATTGGGCCAAAAGAAATCTGATGAGGTTCAACAAGGATAAGTGCAGGGTCCTGCACTTAGGACGGAAGAATCCAATGCACCGCTACAGACTAGGGACCGAATGGCTAGGCAGCAGTTCTGCGGACAAGGACCTAAGGGTGACAGTGGATGAGAAGCTGGATATGAGTCAACAGTGTGCCCTTGTTGCCAAGAAGGGCAATGGCATTTTGGGATGTATAAGTAGGGGCATAGCGAGCAGATCGAGGGACGTGATCGTTCCCCTCTATTCGACATTGGTGAGGCCTCATCTGGAGTACTGTGTCCAGTTTTGGGCCCCACACTACAAGAAGGATGTGGAAAAATTGGAAAGAGTCCAGCGAAGGGCAACAAAAATTATTAGGGGACTGGAACACATGACTTATGAGGAGAGGCTGAGGGAGCTGGGATTGTTTAGCCTGCAGAAGAGAAGAATGAGGGGGGATTTGATAGCTGCTTTCAACTACCTGAGAGGTGGTTCCAGAGAGGATGGTTCTAGACTATTCTCAGTGGTAGAAGATGACAGGACAAGAAGTAATGGTCTCAAGTTGCAGTGGGGGAGGTTTAGGTTGGATATTAGGAAAAAGTTTTTCACTAGGAGGGTGATGAAACACTGGAATGCGTTACCTAGGGAGGTGGTAGAATCTCCTTCCTTAGAAGTTTTTAAGGTCAGGCTTGACAAAGCCCTGGCTGGGATGATTTAATTGGGGATTGGTCCTGCTCTAGGCATGGGTTTGGACTAGATGACCTCCTGAGGTCCCTTCCAACCCTGATATTCTATGATTCTTTCCTTGTGCCCTGGCTATCATAGACTTAGCTACTCCCAGTCTCTATTTAAGCCTAAATTAATAGTATCCAATTTGCAAATGAATTCCAATTCAGCAGTTTCTCACTGGAGTCTGGGTTTGAAGTTCTTTTGTTTTAAGATAGCGACCTTCATGTCTGTGATTGCGTGACCAGAGAGATTGAAGTGTTCTCCGACTGGTTTATGAATGTTATAATTCTTGACATCTGATTTGTGTCCATTTATTCTTTTACGTAGAGACTGTCCAGTTTGACCAATGTAAATGGCAGAGGGGCATTGCTGGCACACGATGGCATATATCACATTGGTGGATGTGCAGGTGAACGAGCCTCTGATAGTGTGGCTGATGTTATTAGGCCCTGTGATGGTGTCCCCTGAATAGATATGTGGGCACAGTTGGCAACGGGCTTTGTTGCAAGGATAAGTTCCTTGGTTAGTGGTTCTGTTGTGTGGTATGTGGTTGTTGGTGAGTATTTGCTTCAGGTTGCGGGGCTGTCTGTAGGCAAGGACTGGCCTGTCTCCCAAGATTTGTGAGAGTCATTATGCAAGGTAGCCTATTTCCCCTTGTTTTTTCCTACCCCCCCCCCCCGACGTTCTGGTTAAACTTAGATTTAAACTTGGAGAGTGGTCAGTTTGGATGAGCTATTGCCAGCAGGAGAGTGAGTTTGTGTGTGTGTGTGTCCCCAGGAAAAAGGGGGGGGGTGAAAAACCCTGGATTTGTGCTGGAAATGGCCCACCTTGATTATCATGCACATTGTAGGGAGAGTGGTCACTTTGGATGGGCTATTACCAGCAGGAGAGTGAGTTTGTGTGTGTGGTTTTTGGAGTGGGGTGAGGGAGTGAGAGAACCTGGATTTGTGCAGGAAATGGCCCACCTTGATTATCATACACATTGTGAAGAGAGTTGTCACTTTGGATGGGCTATTACCAGCAGGAGAGTGAGTTTGGGGGGGGGGGGGGTGGAGGGTGAGAAACCCTGGATTTGTGCTGGAAATGGCCCAACTTGATGATCGCTTTAGATAAGCTATTACCAGCAGGACAGTGGGGTGGGAGGAGGTATTGTTTCATGGTCTCTGTGTGTATATAATGTCTTCTGCAGTTTCCACGGTATGCATCCGATGAAGTGAGCTGTAGCTCACGAAAGCTCATGCTCAGATAAATTGGTTAGTCTCTAAGGTGCCACAAGTACTCCTTTTCTTTTTGCGAATACAGACTAACACGGCTGTTACTCTGAAACCTGTCATTATGTAGAAGCAGAGGTTGGTAATGGAAGGACAAAAGAATCTTGAGTCTAACATGGTAGTGAAAATGGATGGTATCTCTTTAAGACAGCCTTGGAATTGGTAAAGCTTGAGGATTTGAAAACTAGTAAACAAGCTCGTGTTTGTGTTGATGCAAATTACCTGACTCGCTGTGGGGAGAAAGACTTGCCTGTAGCTGTTAGCAAAGAGGATGCACCCAGCCAGTCAATGGATTCTGTTACACAAACGAGTTCAGATTTTGACCCTACTGGAAAGGGAGGAAGGGAAGGATTAACCCTTGCAAATGAAAACCGCATGTTAACCCTAAAATACCAAAACACCAAGGAAGGGGTTAAACTGAAAGCCTTTGTTAAGGAAGACCCTGAGGTCAAGAAAAAGCTACAAAGATTCAAAAGGGATATTGAACAAGCTGACCTAAAGAATGATTTGTCTAAACCAAAGGCTTGGCATGACAAAAATAATTGTAAATGTACACTTGTGATAGAACTGATGTTAATGTTATTGCTAATGATTGAAACTAATTTGTTGCTGATACCAAGAACTGTAAAAATGTACAATGTGCATGGTGTTTTGGAAAAGTACTTGAACATGTTAAGAGTGGTGTATATATATATAATTTTGGGGGGAGGGATAGCTCAGTGGTTTGAGCATTGGCCTGCTAAACCAAGGGTTGTGAGTTCAATCCTTGAGGGGGCCATTTAGGGAGCTGGGGCAAACATTGGGGACTGGTCCTGCTTTGAGCAAGGGGTTGGACTAGATGACCTCCTGAGGTCCCTTCCAACTTTGATATTCTATGATTCTATGGTACATAATAGAAACCCTTATGATTATGCTGTTTGGTTCAACAAGAACACACTTTGTGTTAAAAAGCCTAATGATGTTGAGGCTTCACAGCTAATGAATAGACATATTTCCAAAACTTTCCACAGCAGAAAAATCAATACAAGCTTAAACTGCTGTGCACAAAGAGAAACTGAGGTACAACACCTAACAGCCTTTATGGCTGAATGCCAGAGTAAGTACTCTCTGAAGAACGTTCATGGCTATGTTAAGTTAACACATAGACCAAACCCTGGAATCATTGAAGTGTTTCACAAAGTATGTACTAAGTTTTTGGCTGGGGCCAAAGCATGCATCAATAATTTGGCCTTACAAAGAATTCAATATAAACACAGCTCATATCTATGTTGGAAGGTACTTAAGGTGTATCCAGGAGCTCTAATTTCGCCCTTCCACACCAGTCTCATGTTGGAGCTGTGACTTGTGGCTAGAAAGGGTTAAACATCCTGCAAAATAAATAACCCTCAAAAGACATGTGGGGAGATAATGTTTGTGGTTTTGTGTATTTACATCTGTATCAGTAGGGTGGACAATGTAATCAATAGTCCCTGTCTATGCTGTATTCTGATAATTCAGAGGTCAAAAGAACATCATCATGTAAATTAATTGTAAACATGGGATATCTCAGTATTCATCTCTCTTTGAAATTTACTGTGAATGGTGGAGAAACAAGCAAGTGGCCTTATGTTAATTCATATAGCTAAGTACTGGTGATGGACCACCTTCAAAGTCATCCTAATTACCTTTTGTTCCCTGAGGCATTCCAACTTGTCAAAAAGACATGAAATTGTATAAAAGATCCCGGGTCCTGATTCTGTCATCTCAGATCTGCTTAGACTTCATCAGGGGAAATTTGAGTCCCAAGACTGAGGTCCCAGTTATGCTGGTATGCCCTGAATATGAGATTTGGACATTGGACTATGACCTATGAACTGAATTCTAAAGGAACTCTTTGCAACTACAAAGCTCACCATCTCTATTATGAATCTGCACCTCAATGAATTGAACTCATGTCTGTATGTATATTGTATCAGAGGGGTAGCAGTGTTAGTCTGGATCTCTAAAAGCGGCAAAGAGTCCTGTGGCACCTTATAGACTAACAGACGTATTGGAGCATAAGCTTTCGTGGGTGAATACCCACCTTGTTGGATGCATGTAGTGGAAATTTCCAGAGGCAGGTATAAATATGCAAGCAAGAATCAGGCTAGGGATAACGAGGTTAGTTCAGTCAGGGAGGAGGAGGCCCTCTTCTAGCAGTTGAGGTGTGAACACTAAGAGAGGAGAAACTGCTTTTGTAGCTGGCGAGCCATTCACAGTCTTTGTTTAATCCTGAGCTGATGGTGTCAAATTTGCAAATGAACTGAAGCTCAGCAGTTTCTCTTTGAAGTCTGGTCCTGAAGTTTTTTTGCTGCAGGATGGCTACCTTTAAATCTGCTCTTGTGTGTCCAGGGAGGTTGAAGTGTCCAGGGAGGTTGAAGTGTTCTCCTACGATACCCACACGAGGAAATAAGGAAACAGATCAACAGAGCCAGAAGCCTTCTGCTGCAAGACAAGCCCAAGAAAGAAATCAACAGAACTCCACTGGCCATCACATACAGTCCTCAGCTAAAACCTCTCCAACGCATCATCAGTGATCTACAACCCATCCTGGACAACGACCCCTCACTTTCACAAGCCTTGGGAGGCAGGCCTGTCCTTGCCCACAGACAACCCGCCAACCTGAAGCATATTCTCACCAGCAACTACACACCACAACATAGTAACTCTAACTCAGGAACCAATCCATGCAACAAACCTCGATGCCCACATAGCTACGCCAGCGACACCATCACAGGACCTAACCAGATCAGCCACACCATCACCGGTTCATTCACCTCCACGTCCACCAATGTAATATACGCCATCATGTGCCAGCAATGCCCCTCTGCTATGTACATCAGCCAAACTGGACAGTCCCTACGTAAAAGGATAAATGGACACAAATCAGATATTAGGAATGGCAAGATACAAAAACCTGTAGGAGAACGCTTCAACCTCCCTGGACACACAAGAGCAGATTTAAAGGTAGCCATCCTGCAGCAAAAAAAACTTCAGGACCAGACTTCAAAGAGAAACTGCTGAGCTTCAGTTCATTTGAAAATTTGACACCATCAGCTCAGGATTAAACAAAGACTGTGAATGGCTCGCCAGCTACAAAAGCAGTTTCTCCTCCCTTGGTGTTCACACCTCAACTGCTAGAAGAAGGCCTCCTCCTCCCTGACTGAACTAACCTCGTTATCCCTAGCCTGATTCTTGCTTGCATATTTACACCTTCCTCTGGAAATTTCCACTACATGCATCCGACGAAGTGGGTATTCACCCACGAAAGCTTATGCTCCAGTACGTCTGTTAGTCTATAAGGTGCCACAGGACTCTTTGCCGCTTGTACGTATATTGATATTTTAAACATACTCTCTCTCTCTCTCTCTCTCGTTTTTTAATAAATTTTAGTTTAGTTAATAAGAATTTGGCTGTATCGTGTATTTGGGTAAGATCTGAAACATTCATTAACCTGTGTCATAAATATAAAGGGAAGGGTAACCACCTTTCTGTATACAGTGCTTTTAAATCCCTCCTGGCCAGGGGCAAGACCCTTTCACCTGTAAAGGGTTAAGAAGCTAAGGTAACCTCGCTGGCACCTGATCAAAATGACCAATGAGGGGACAAGATACTTTCAAATCTGGAGAGGGGGAAACAAAGGGTTCTGTCTGTCTGTGTGATGCTTTTGCCAGGAACAGATCAGAAATGCAAGCCTTCCAACTCCTGTTAAGTTAGTAAGTAATCTAGCTAGAAAATGTGTTACATTTCCTTTTGTTTAATGGCTGGTAAAATAAGCTGTGCTGGAGGGAATGTATATTCCTGTTTTTGTGTCTTTTTGTAACTTAAGGTTTTGCCTAGAGGAATTCTCTATATGTTTTGAATCTGATTACCCTGTAAGGTATTTACCATCCTGATTTTACAGAGGTGATTCTTTTACCTTTTCTTTAATTAAAATTTTTCTTTTAAGAAACTGATTGATTGATTTTTCATTGTTCTTAAGATCCAAGGGTTTGGGTCTGTGTTCACCTATACCAATTGGTGAGGATTATTATCAAGCCTTCCCCGGGAAAGGGGGTGTAGGGCTTGGGGGGATGTTTTGAGGAAAGACGTCTCCAAGTGGTCTCTTTCCCTGTTCTTTGTTTAAAATGCTTGGTGGTGGCAGCATAGGGTTCAAGAACAAGGCAAAGTTTGTACCTTTGGGAAGTTTTTAACCTACGCTGGTAAGAATAAACTTAGGGGGTCTTTCATGCAGATTCCCACATCTGTACCCTCGATTTCAGAGTGGGAAAGGAAGCTTGACAACCTGGGAGGTAATGTGTTCGATCCTTTGGGATTGGTAGAACCTTTTCTTTTATATGATGAAATAAGGTTTACAGAAATTTTCATCGTATTTGACATGGGTACCTGGATGGAGGCCTGAGGCTGGATCACTTTAAGGGAACTGTGTTGCTTGGGTTTCTGAGTAACCAGTAAGGTAATAAAGAAGCTGTTTTACGCTGGCTTGGTAAATCTGAGTATTGGAATATCCACCAGCTTTACGGGGATTGTCTGTCCCATTCTTTGCAATTCACCCTATTTGAGTGACCACAGCTGGCCCCCACTGGGACCCCGGTCACAGAGGCGCTGGGGGGGGGGCGAAAGGGGGGAGCTGATGGAGTCCGCTGAACAGCTGATAGGTGGTTGGCTGCTGTTGGGTGCTGAGCACCCACTATTTTTTTCTGAGTGCTCCAGCCCCAGAGCACCCACGGAGTTGGTGCCTATGCCCCTGCTATTTCCCTTGGGAGGCTGTCGCAGAACTTCACTCCTCTGAAAGTTAGAAACGTTCCTCTAATTTCAAGCCTAAACTTGTTGATGGCCAGTTTATATCCAGCATTGGTTCTTAACTTAAATACCTCTTCTCCCTCTCTAGCGTTTGTTCTCTATAAATACATCAGAGGGATAATCATGCCATTTTGTAAGGCTAAACAAGCCAAGCTCTTTGAGTCTCCTCTCATAAGGTAGGTTTTTCATTCCTTGGATCATCCTAATAGCCCTTCTCTGCACTTGTTCCAGTTTGAATTCATCTTTCTTCAACACGAGGTCAGCACTGCACACACTATTCCAGATGAGGTCTCACCAGTGCCTTGTATAATGGTACTAACACTTCCCTGTCTCTACTGGAGATACCTCGACTGAGGCATCCTAGGGTTGCATTAGCCTTTTTTATGGCCACATCACATTGCAGTGAAACTAGATATTCTAGTGTGACAGAATACACTCCTGTATTCACACCCTATGCACTGTTGCAATCTTTGTACAAGGTATGCCTTGTAAGGGATCATTTGAAAACTCATAATTTGCTGGTCAGTATTATTCTGATAAAGTGCGTGGCAACACTGTATGTAAAGTTATAAGATTCCCCTGTATGGTGTTAACACATGTAGATTATCATAATTGTCCCTTCTGACCTTAATATCTATGAATCTATGTTCCAAACCCCACAATCTTGCCCAAGCAAAAGAGGTCTGTTTGTTTTGAACCAAGGAGTGTGTTTGCCTTAATTTGCGTGTAAGCAGTAAACAGAGTCAGCAAGCAGGAAGGGAAAACAAAGGCAGATCAAACAGGTGAAGAAGAAACAGCAGGGAACATCCTTCCACGCAGACTTTGTCTCCTAGTGCCCAGCTGGAAACGGTTTTCAAGAGGGGGGACTGAAACTATAAAAAGAAGGGGCAAACAGCCCAAGGCAACCCCCCTGCCCCTGTGTGTGTCCCTGTCTCTCTGGCATCACACCTAGGAAAACAGCTGTTGCTGGGGATGGGGTCCTGACCTGAAGAGTTTGGTCAGTAATCGTGCTGGAAGCACGTGGTGAGAAATTTTGCTTGACTTTAATATAGTTTAATTTAAGCAATTTATCTTTATTTTTCTTGTAAACATTTCTGACTTTTATGCCTCATTGCTTGTACTCACTCAAAATCTCTCTTTGTAGTTCATAAACCTGTTTTTATTGCTTTATCTAATCCAAGGTGCTCAAGCTGAAGCGTCTGGGTAACTCTATTTAAGATAATAAAATGGCATATTATTCCTTTTAAAGGAATAATGGACTTAATATATTTTGCACTGTCCAGCTGAGGGCTGGGCAGTACAGGACATACATCTCTGGGGGGAGATGCAGGGCTCACCCTGCGGTGTAACCAAGGCTGGTGAGAGCCAGAGTGTAGCTGGCTGGAGTGGTCCAAGTGGGAGCTACTTCAGCAAGGCATTGGAAGGCACCCAAGGTTGCAGGGCAGGGGGGACAAAGCCGCCACTCCCCAGCCTGGATTGTGCCCTGGTATGTCATATAGAGGGATAATGGAAACATGGTGGACTAGTAGTGATAACTGGAGCACAGGTATAGAAGGGATTGTATTGTATTGTTTGGTAAAGACAGCCATAAAGGTGGTGTGGCATTGTATGTTAACAATGAGGTAGACTGTAAAGAAACTAGAAGGGAAGGAATGGATAAATACAGGAAAACACACCTTGCCATGGGACCTTGCTGAGGGGCGTTTGCATTGCATTCTCTCACACTGCTCCCTGCGCCCTCAGGTTTCTTTATACTGCAAATTCCGCAAGGGAAACCAAGGAGGAGAAGTGACTTGCCCAAGCCTCAGCAGCAGAGCCAGGAAGAAACCCAGATCTCCTGACTCCCAGACCAGTGTCCTATCCACGTGACCCTGCCACCTGCTTCTCCGGGGCTGATTTGACCTGTGCCAGGTGCCACGCCAGCCTCTCGAGCAGCATGGCATCTGGGAGGCACAAAGACGGCTTAGAGCTGATGGCTTTAGAAACTGGCCCAACGTCTGCAGGTGGATAACTGCCTCCTTGCTCTATTAGCCCCCTTCTTCCCATCTCCGCTGTCCCTCCCCCTCTGCTGGCATCCGCAAGCCCACCCCCTCTATGCTGCTCCCCCCGCCCATGTGCTATACTCTCCCCTGCCCCTCCCACTGCAGACTATCAGCTTTGCCACTCTCAAGAGATCAAAAATCATGAGATTACCACCCCTCCCAATCATGAGATTTTAAAAAAAGACTACAGGGGGATTGCTCCATCTTTTGATGAACACTTCCTGCCCATCCCTAGTGCGTGTGAAATAATTAGTGGGGAGTCAAGGAAACGGCCACCCAGGCAGGACAGCCCATTCAGTCAGGGCAGCCAGCTGTGGGGCAGGTGGGTCTCCCTGCTTCCTCACGTGTCTTTAGCCTCCCAGCATTATTTACAGGGAGCTGGGATCCCTGGGATGCTAACAACAGTGCTATAGCCAGAGTCCATGTCAGGGGCCTGGTTTTCAGGGGCTCTCTGCCCCCCTTCCCCCCCCCACCTGCCACTGTGGCAGCATAAGGGACATTAAACTGGGTTGAAACAGAAAGAGGCTTCTGGGATTCCCCATGCATTGGGGAGTCACCACTGGTATGGCACTGGTCTACGGGCTCTCTGCTGCCCTGATCCCAGGCCTGTTTCAGGGGGTGGATCGGGGCAGGGCCAGGGAGAGCTGTGTGTGAGAGCAGCCCTGAGGCTGCTCTAATTTACATCAGGTCCAGGCAGTCCCTGCACTTCCCCAGAATACATGGGACCTGATTTTCCATTACCCTGGTCATTTGCACTACTGCAAAGTGGGTGTCAGTCACTATTGTCAGGATGGGAGCATGCACGCCCAATGTGCACAAGATGCGAGGCCATGGAGTATGAGGCCCTGGAGTGCAAAGGTGGCTTAAAGCTACTCTAACACCCTGTCTGAAATACAGGGACAGAGCAATGGAGAATCAGGCCCCAGGTCTCTACATTGCCTGATGGGTTCAAATCTGGGCCTGTACCAGAGACTGGGCTACCCTAACTGTGGCAGGCATGGGAGGAGGCTAAGGAAGGGATGAGCCTTTGGAAATTAGCAGGGAGGTTGGAGAGGGCAGGCCCTGCCTGGAAAGGTGGACACTGGGGTGGAGCTGGCAGTTTAGCAGGGGGACACAAGTGGGCCCTAAACTAAAGGCAGGCCCAGGAAGTGATGACACAATGCTGCTATGTAGGGTGAATTTGGAATCTGTCCCGTCAGCCAGCCTAGGTTCCACATGCATCTGGGCCGGCCACGTCAGCCTCCCCCTCCACAGAATTCAGTGCTTCACTGACACTTGCCCGTTGGCATGCTGTTGTGCCCCAGACCTGTACATGGATGCCCAGGTGCATGCAGCAGCCCTGCACACATGCTCCCCCCCGCCCTGCACACACCAGCACTACACATATACACGCGCCCACCAGTGCCACAAGCGCTTGCATGCAGAAGCCTTGCACAGGTACCTCAGCTCAGCCCGCGCACCAGCGTCCCTCCCTGCATGCATCAGCCCCATTAATGCAACCGCTGGCTTGACACACGCACACCAACCCTGCTCGTTTGTGCATGCCACAGCCAAGCCCCACACCCCGAGGGCGCAGCAGCACAAGGGGAAGCTCTCAACCCCCTGCCCGGAGGTTACTTGTTTTTAATCATAAGCTAAAAAGGAAGTGAGGTAACAAGGCTGAGGGTGAGAAAAACATACAAACCACAGACTGCCTGGAAAAGGGGCTGGGAGACTGGCTTACAGCTGGGGGGTTAGACTTGGCTGGGTGGTTGGGGGCGGAGTATCCCTCAGGCCTGTCTGTCAGGCAGGAGCGCAGACACCAGAGAGGTGATTGCCAGGGTGCCCAGGGAGGCGGCCACCAGCGTGCCCCGTGAGAAGGGCTGTGTGTTCCTCCTCAGCCACTCGTACTCCTCCTCCAGCTGCTGTCTCTGCAGCTCTGGCCCCACGCGCTGGAGGATGGTCTCATAGTACGTGTTGAGATACTGGATCTGCAACCAGACAGGAGAAGGCCATGAGCGGTAGGCGTGATGGGCAGCCCCAGCCTGCCCCGAGAGCCCCCACTCACCTGGTGCTCAGACAGGAAGCTGATGTCGATGAGGTTCCGGTCATAGGGCACCAGAGACACCACCTCGAAGGTCAGGTAGGCCTTCTCCCCTGCCCCATGCTGCAGCAGGAGAGAGAGAGTGAGGGGACCGAGCCCACCACCCCTCCCAGGCTGCTGTTTACACCCTGCCGGCCCTCCTGAGCCCTGACCTCCTCCTCCTCACAGCGTGTCATGGCCCCAGTGCCACAGCCTCACTCATCTGCCACCACACCCCTCACTCTCTGCCGCGTGTCATGAAGTGCCTAGCTCTGTGCCACATGGTCAGTACCTGGCTTGAGAGACAGGCCCCGCTCCCTTGTGCCCTGTGGCCAAGGGAAAGGTGCACGAAGCTAAAAACCCACACGTGGGGGTTTCAAATCCCAGTGCCTCCTCCACTGACTGGTCTCCATCTGCCTGGGTGTTACCCGCCCTTCGTTCTCTGCAGCCTCCTCTCGTCCCCCACCAAAGCATCTCCCCATTTCGCAGACAGGACAAGGTCACTGCAGACCCCCAGTCCCTGGGCCAGCTGCCTTGCAAATGGGCTGGGCCGGAGCAGCTCCCTGGGTGACACATTGTCCCGCCCATGGCTAGAGCTCACCCGAGGTTTGCGAGGCTGCTGCTGGGCCCTGTGGTGTCGCTCAGGCACTAGAGGCACAGGTGGGCACCTAGCTTTGCTGCCTCTGGCCACTGGAGAAGGAGGCTGGCCCAAGGGTTTGGCATTCGCCAACATGGAAGACCTGGGGTCAATTCCCTGCTTTGCCACAGACTTCCTGTGTGACCTTGGCCATGTCTCTTAGCTGCCACTGTTACAGACTCTGATTTAGGTGAGTCACAGCCTCTCCCCATGCGATTAGCACCCAGGCCTCTCCCACATCTGAGCCAGTGTGAACCTCCCTCCCTTCCCTCTAACCGTGGCAAGAAGACAGAGCATCTCCCTACTGTTGGTAACCACGCACCCTCTCATCCAGCCCAACTGGGAGGAATGGGGCATGGCTTAGTGCAGAGGCCAGTGCCTATTGGGGATGCTCAGTGTTGCTTATCTACGGTCAGCAGGCAGCATGGCTGGAAGCATGGCATGCAGGGCCTAGCAGGACAGCCCTTCCATGCAGACAAAGTAGGGGCAACCGCTCCTTCCCCTCCTCCAGCCTGGCCTCAGGGGAGGGGCCAACTAGCCAAGCCTTGCTGACCGCTCATGGACAGCCAGACTCCCTGGCGCACATGTGTACAGCCGGCCCTGCAGCTCTGCTCCAAGTAACTCTGACCTGGGGCTGCTCAGCGCTCAGGGACTCCAGAGCAAATGGGCTCGGGGGACAAGGAAAAGGGGGGTTCTCAGGTGGCTGGTTCTGCAGACTCCCTGGGACTCATGAGTCCTGCTGGGCTCTCTCCAGCCCATGCATCATCCCCAGTATCTGACCCAGCAGGAGTGTCCCCCTGCATACAGCTCCAGGGAACCATCGTACAGCTGGACTCTGCTATCAGCGCTGTGTGTCCGGGGCTAGGCATCAGCTCCCTCTCCGCAGCCTGTGAGTCAGTGTAGTGCCAGCTGGGAGCAGCTCTGGGGGCCTGTGGCTATTTTGTCAGTCGTGACTTTTGGCCCTTGCCTGAGCTATGGTCCCTTCGCTCTCCTTCCCGGCCCGGGGTGTTCTTGTGAAAGGAGCCGTCACACCTTTCCCACTGCAGGCTCCTTCGCTGATCCCAGTCTGGGCTCTGCTGCAACCTGGCCTGGAAACAGCTCAGCTCCCTGGTCTCTTCCTTTCCTAGCTCTGGCTCCTTCCAGTGCCTCGCCCCCTTGGCCCCAGCCCAGTGAGTTGTGCTGAGGAACTGCCTTCCTAGCAGTGCATCTCTGTCATGGTTCCGGACCCGGTCCCACCTACATGGTGGCTCCCTTTTGGGATCCCACCAGGTTCCTTTCTCCAGCTCTGCTCTTTGCTCCCTGGTGTTTCCTCTCTGCTCACTCCCAAGCTGACCCACCCGTGCTTTTCCACACCTCACTGCCTGTCTGGGTCAAGCTTACGTGGCTGTTTCTCCTCTTCCTGTGGCTGGACAGCTGAGACAGGTGTGTTTGCGTTGAGCAAGAGGTGCCTGCCTTGCAACAGCTCACCGCCTCTCCCTTCCAACGTGGTTCCATTTGCCACACTCCCTACAGCCCAGTGTGGCCTGTCCTGCTCTCACACCTGGGGCTGCCAAGCCTCCATAACACCACTGGGGGTGAGGGCTACTACTCTTGGCTCCTGCTCTGCACACAATGTGCTCTGAGCTGTGATCGGCTCAAGCCCAGCCCTCACTGCGCCCTCCACGTCCGTGCTGCAGCCTCTCCCGGGGATGCTGGCAAAGTGGCACCGAGTTCACTGATTCTGTTGAAGTCTCATGTGTGGATACCTTTTGGGGCTCACAAGACCCACACTGACTCAGTGGCATTGGTTTAACACATGGTTTTAAAATGCCAGGAGACCAAATCCAGCTAGATACCTATCTGGTCTTCCTGGTGCCCTACCTAGTGCCCCAGCACTCCCTGGCTGGTGGGTGCAGCGGGGCACAAGGGCTGTCATTTTGCACACACGCTACAGGGCCCCATCCTGCCCCACAGACCCCGGGTCACACAGCCAGGCCCCGCTGCCCCCACCCAGATGCCGGCATGCGCAGCTGGGTCCCTCTGCCCCACCCAGACCCCAGCACGCACAGCCAGGCCATGCTGATCCTGCAGCCAGCAAGTTGAGCTCTTTGATGATCTGCCCAAGAACATGAATAAGTACACACTCCACCTCCTGTGTGTTCAGAGTCTCATAGACTCCAAGGCCAGAAGGGACCATTGTGACCATCCAGTCTGACTCCCTGTATAGCACAGGCCAGAGAACTACCCCAGAATAATTCCTAGAGAAGAACTCTTAGACATCTCTGGCCTCACACACCCTTCCCCGAGCCATTGCTAAGCACCTGGTAGGGAACTCATAAAGCAGTGAGCAAACAACCAGGGAGCTTTGCAAACAGGAGCCGCTAACAGGGAGTTTGGAGAGGGACTTTGGAAGGAGAGTGGGAAGGGGGCAAGGTACACTTGCCATTCTTTAAAACCTTTATACTAAACTATAATCAAAACTTCTTGATTTAAACAAAAACCCTATCATTAACCTAGGTAACTGTAGGAGAAAATGCAGGTAGAAGCCCAGCAGCAGAGTGGGGGCTATCCTGTTTATTGCACTCAGTGTAGCATGTATGATTACCTGCCCTGTGGGCGGGTGGCATGTGTGTGCATTTGGTGCAAGGAGCTCCTGGCCCTCAGAGACCGCGTACGGGCTTCGGAGGCCAGGGTGGTGGAAATGGAGGAGCTAAGGGAGGCAGAGAGGTATGTTGATGAGGCTTTCCAGGACACTGTAGATTTGTCCCACCTCTGGTCAGACAGCTATTAAGGAGGATGAAAGGCCCAGAGAAGGAGAGCAGTCAACAGGAAGAGAGGGAAACCTTTCCATAGTTGGGACCCTCCTTCCAGATGAAGTTGGGGTATCCTCTCGCACTGAGGTTACCTCACCGGGGGAGGGAACTCCAGTCATTAGGAAAAGGCAGGTGTTAGTAATGGGAGATTCGATCATTAGAAACCTAGATAGCTGGTTTGTGATGACCGGGAGAACCGTATGGTGACTTGCCTGCCTGGTGCGAAGGTAGACTTACGTGTAGTGCTGGGGAGAAGCCGGTGGTCGTGGTACATGTAGGTACCAATGACGTAGGGAAGAGTAGGAGAGACGTCCTGGAGGCCAAATTTAGGCTGCTAGGAAAAAGACTGAAATCCAGGAGCTCTGTGGTGGCGTTCTCAGAAATGGTTCCAGTTCCACGCGCAGGGCCAGGTAGGCAGGCAGAGCTTCAGAGTCTCAATGCGTGGATGAGACGATGGTGTAGAGAGGAGGGGTTTAGATTTTTTAGGAACTGGGGAATCTTTGGAGATAGGGGGAACCTATACAGGAAGGATGGGCTCCACCTAAACCAAAGTGGATCCAGACTGCTGGCACTTCACATTAAAAAGGTTGCAGAGCAGTTTTTAAACAAAGAGATGGGGGAAAGCCGATTGCTGCAGAGGCACACGTGGATCGGACAGAGACTTCTCTTAGAGGAGAGTCTATTGATAGAGATTCTCTAGGGTTTAGTCAGGAGGAGGGGATGAAAGAGCACAAAGTATGGGCCAGATCAGACAAGAAACATTCACATAAAGAATCTGACACATCAGAAAAGGGCAGACAAATAAACAGTGACAAGTTTTTCAAGTGCTTGTACACAAATGCTAGAAGTCTAAATAATAAGATGGGTGAACTAGAGTGCCTCCTGTTAAAGGAGGATATTGATATAACAGGCATCACAGAAACCTCTTGGAGTGAGGACAATCAATGGGACACAATCATTCTATGGTACAAAATATATCGGAAGGACGGAACAGGTCATGTGGGGTGGGGGGGAGAGAATGGCACTATATGTGAAAGAAAATGTAGAATCAAATGAAATAAAAATCTTAAATGAATCCACATCTTCCATAGAATCTCTATGGATAGTAATTTCATGCTCTAATAAGAATATAACAGTAGGGATCTGTGATCGACCACCTGACCAGGCCAGTGATAGTGACGATGAAATGCTAAGGGAGATTAGAGAAGCTATCAAAATAAAAAAACTCAATAATAGTGGGGGGTTTCAATTATCCCCATATTAACTGGGTACGTGTCACCTCAGGACAAAATGCAGAGACAAAATTTCTCGATACTTTAAATGACTGCTTCTTGGAGCAGCTGGTACAGGAACCCACAAGGGGAGAGGCAACTCTCGATCTAGTCCTGAATGGAGAGCAGGATCTGGTCCAAGAGGTAACTATAACAAGACCACTTGGAAACCGTGACCATAATATAATAACATTTAACATTCCTGTGGTTGGAAGAACACCTCAACAGCCCAACACTGTGGCATTTAATTTCAGAAAGGGGAACTATGCAAAAATGAGGAGGTTAGTTAAACAGAAATTAAAAGGGACAGTGACTAGCGTTTCAGAGTAGCCGCCGTGTTAGTCTGTATCTGCAAAAAGAACAGGAGGACTTGTGGCACCTTAGAGACTAAAATGAATGTGTTAGTCTCTAAGGTGCCACAAGTCCTCCTGTTCTTTTTGCAGTGACTAGAGTGAAATCCCTGCAAGCTGCATGGACACTTTTCAAAGACACCATAATAAAGACTCAACTTAAATGTATACCCCAAATTAAAAAACACAGTAAAGGAAGTAAAAAAGAGCCACCGTGGCTTAACAACCATGTAAAAGAAGCAGTGAGAGCTAAAAAGGCATCTTTTAAAAAGTGGAAGTCAAATCCTAGTGAGGTAAATAGAAAGGAGCATAAACACTGCCAAATTAAATGTAAAAATGTAATAAGAAAAGCCAAAAAGGAGTTTGAAGAACAGCTAGCCAAAACCTCAAAAGGTAATAACAAAATGTTTTTTAAGTACAACAGAAGCAGGAAGCCTGCTAAACAACCAGTGAGGCCCCTGGATGATCGAGATAGGAGCACTTAAAGACGATAAAGTCATGGAGAAACTAAATTAATTCTTTGCTTCAGTCTTCACAGCTGAGGATGTTAGGGAGATTCCCAAACCTGAGCTGTCTTTTGTACGTGACAAATCTGAGGAATTGTCACAGATTCAAATGACACTAGAGGAGGTTTTGGAATTAATTGAGAAACTTAACAGTAACAAGTCACCGGGATCAGATGGCATTTACCCAAGAGTCCTGAAAGAACTCAAATGTGAAATTGCAGAACTATTAACTATGGTTTGTAACCTGTCTTTTAAATCAGCTACTGTACCCAATGACTGGAAGATAGCTAATGTAATGCCAATATTTAAAAAGGGCTCTAGAGGTGATCCTGGCAATTACACACCAGTAAGTCTAACGTCAGTACCGGGCAAATTAGTTGAAACAGTAGTAAAGAATAAAATTGTCAGACATATAGAAGAACATAAATTGTTGCACAAAGGTCAACATGGTTTCTGTAAAGAGAGATCATGTCTTACTAATTTATTAGAGTTCTCTGAGGGGTCAACAAACATGTGGACAAGGGGGATCCAGTGGAAATAGTGTACTTAGATTTCCAGAAAGCCTTTGACAAGGTCCCTCACCAAAGGCTCTTACGTAAATTAAATTGTCATGGGATAAGAGGGAAGATCCTTTCATGGATGGAGAACTGGTTGAAAGACAGGGAACAAAGTGTAGGAATAAACGGTAAATTTTCAGAATGGAGAGGGGTAATTAGTGGTGTTCCCCAAGGGCCAGTCCTATGACCAATCCTATTCAACCTATTCATAAATGATCTGGAGAAAAGGGTAAACAGTGAGGTGGCAAAGTTTGCAGATGATACTAAACCGCTCAAGATAGTTAAGGCCAAAGCAGACTGTGAAGCACTTCAAAAAGATCTCACAAAACTAAGTGATTGGGCAACAAAATGGCAAATGAAATTTAATGTGGATAAATGTAAAATAATGCACATTGGAAAAAATAACCCCAACTATATATACAATATGATGGGGGCTAATTTATCTACAACTAATCAGGAGAAAGATCTTGGAGTCATCGTGGATAGTTCTCTGAAGACATCCACGCAGTGTGCAGCGGCAGACAGTCAAAAAAGCAAATAGGATGTTAGGAATCATTAAAAAAGGGATAGAGAATAAGATGGAGAATATCTTATTGCCCTTATATAAATCCATGGTACGCCCACATCTTGAATACTGAGTACAGATGTGGTCCCCTCATCTCAAAAAAGACATACTGGCATTAGAAAAGGTTCAGAAAAGACCAACTAAAATGATTAGGGGTTTGGAACTGGTCCCATATGAGGAGAGATTAAAGAGGCTAGGACTTTTCAACTTGGAAAATAGGAGACTAAGGGGGGATATGATCGAGGAATATAAAATCATGAGTTTCAGAGTAGCAGCCGTGTTAGTCTGTATTCGCAAAAAGAAAAGGAGTACTTGTGGCATCTTAGAGACTAACCAATTTATTTGAGCATAAGCGTTCGTGAGCTGAGCTGTAGCTCATGAAAGCTCATGCTCAAATAAATTGGTTAGTCTCTAAGGTGCCACAAGTACTCCTTTTCTGTTTTTGAAAATCATGAGTGGTGTGGAGAAAGTGAATAAGGAAAAGTTATTTACTTGTTTCCATAATATAAGAACTAGGGGCCACCAAATGAAATTAATGGGTAGCAAGTTTAAAACAAATAAAAGGAAGTTCTTCTTCACTCAGCGCACAGTCAACCTGTGGAACTCCTTCCCTGAGGAGGTTGTGAAGGCTAGGACTATAACAGGGTTTAAAAGAGAACTGGATAAATTCATGGAGGTTAAATCCATGAACGGCTATTAGCCAGTATGGGTAAGGAACAGTGTCCCTAGCCTCTGTTTGTCAGAGGGTGGAGATGGATGCCAGGAGAGAGATCACTAGATCATTACCTGTTAGGTTCACTCCCTCTGGGGCACCTGGCATTAGCCACTGTCGGTAGACAGGATACCAGGCTGGATGGACCTTTGGTCTGACCCAGTATGGCCTTTCTTATGTTCTTATGAACTGTCACCAGCTGTCACTTGGCTAAGCCCTCAAATCCCTTTACCCTCACCTGGGCTCCAAGTCTGGCCCAGCCCTCTAGAATTGAGGGAGAAAGTGCGGGGAAGGAGGGGAAGGGAAGGTGGCTGCTGACCAGTGATGCGTCAGCAAGGCCTGTCCCATCAGGGGTGAGGAAGATTAATCACCTTGGTCTGAGCTTCCACCACCAGTGCCACGTCTTCAATGCGGATTCCAAACTCACCCTCCTGGTAATAACCGGGCTCTGGGGAGCAGACACAGGGAGGCCAGTGAATCCAGAGCCCTGACAACCCTGTCACGCTGTAACTGGGGTCTCTCTCACACCCCTGGGATCACAGAGCTCCAGCTGCATGATTCCCACTTCCCCAAATACCTCCAGGCCACAAGCTAGACACAAGGGCCCTGTCCCACAGCACTACCCCCCACCCCCTAGCCCTGGCAAGTGCCTAGGACTGCCATGGGGTCCTGGATGCATGTCATGTCATGGAGGCATGGGGTCTGGGGGATTTCATGAAGGGCAATGCTGCCTGAGAGTAGAAGGCACAAGAGCCCACGTCTCGGGGCACAGGGGTACTGGAAGTGCCCGGTACAGGGGTTGTGAGGGACATGCGTACCTATGGATGTGAACATCCCTTTGACCAAGGGCACGTTGTTGGACTGGAATCCCACTGGCCCTGCCGGGAGAAGATGCCAAGTTTATTTCTCCTTCTGGATGCTGGAGCAGGATGAGCCCTGAGACTGGAGACATCCTCTCCCTCCTCCATAAGCAGGGTCTAGTGGAGAGCAGGCTGCACCTTCCACATGCATAGGGCCTGGGGACCTGTGCTTATCGTGAATCTACCCAGAGCCCAGCCTGCTTAGCAACCCTTCACCCCCTGGCACCCCCAGACGATTCCCTCTGCTGGGCCTCTTGAGCCAGCCAGGCATCCAGCAGGCTGAGCTGCCACACTGCCCAGCCATTGGTATCCTTCAGGCCCTGTGATGAGAGGTGCTGTGCTCCCTGGGGTCATGACGAAGTCACTGGGAGGGTGTGGGGCATCCAGTTGCCAGCAGGGGATTGAGAATTCTTGGTGGGCAAAGGGCACCTGTATCACAGACACTGGCCTAGCAATGGGAGCAGGGAGAAAGGGTGAGGCAGAGCTGTTGGCGCAGCTCCCCTGTGCCTGTCCAGTCCAAACTCCCAGGGGTGGGGGTGAGAGCCAAGGGGGCACAGGCCCTTGTGGTGTTTCCCTTGGGGACAGGCAACCAGCAGAGCACCTACACTCATGGACAGACAGAAAATTGCCGATGCCATGGCCAGTCCCATGGCCGTAGTTGAGTCCAACCTCCCACAAGGCTCGGCGTGCGAAGGCCTCAACCACTCTCCCTGAAACACAAAAAGCCAAGAAGTCCTCAGAGGAGAAGCCATGCCCATCCCCAGTGCACCTGCCTGCGTACCAGAATGCTAAACTGTATTATACTGTTCACCCACTGGGTGTCGGTGTGCGTGTACTACCTTGTTTAAGCTAACCTTAGCCGTACCTGGCAGAGCATTAAAGGATCTTACAGTGACCAGGTCTGCTGTGTCTCTCTCTGGGAAGGAATTTCTGTGGTCAGTCAATAACTGGTACAGAAGCCTGACCTGCTAGAAGCAGCCCTGCTGCTATGTACAGGAAGTACATGACATAGTGTCAGAAGTAAACTAATGCCAGAGGAGAACAAACAGAAGGAACAAAGCAGCAAAGGTTGCAAACAGAAGGGGAAAAGGAAGAAAGGTTGCAGGATCTCATCAACATGCCACACTTCAATGCCCCCGAGAACTTCAGCTTTGACAAAGGGACAGACTGGAAGCAGTATTTTGGAAGATTTCCAATTGCTACACATTTATTTATTATTAAACTTTAATTTACGCTGTGGGGAAACAGGCAGAGCATATCTTTAAATCCTTTGACTTTACTGAAGCCAGTCACAAAGATGACAAGGAAAGGGCTCTGGCTATATTTGATGCATACTTTATGCCTCAGAGAAATGTGGCTCATGAAAAACCACATTTTCACCAGAGAATTCAAGGACCGGGGGAAATGGTGGATGTTTTATAAGAGCTTTGAATGCATAGGCTGAAAACTGTGATTTTGGAACTGCAAAACATGAAAATATCAGAGACAAGTTGATTACGGGGGTAACATATAAAAATCTTTCACAGCAGCTACAACTGAAGACGACTAGCTGTAGCTACGGATAACAAAGTATTCTGACAGGTTTCAGAGTAACAGCCGTGTTAGTCTGTATTCGCAAAAAGAAAAGGATTACTTGTGGCACCTTAGAGACTAACCAGTTTATTTGAGTATCCGATGAAGTGAGCTGTAGCTCACTTATGTAAAGTATTCTGAACTAGTCAAACAGCAGAACAAAAGGCTGGAGCATCTTCAGAAACCTGAAACTAGCTTAGACACTGTAAACAGACAGTTGAGAGCACTAAAAGCCATTATCATAAAGCCCCTGAGGCAAGAAGAGAGAACTCCAGAGGGATAAATTCCAGCCTGCATGCATTAGGTGTGGAAAAAGTCCTATCCCAAGAGATGATGCGTGTCCAGCCAGAGGCAAAAGATTCAATACAGGTACAAGATATGGACATCACCAAAGCAGTGAAATTGAATATTCATAGCAAGACTATTGATTTTAAAACTGACTCAGGAACTGAAGTCAGTCATCTCAGAAGGGACTTACAAAAACCTGTCTAGCCCTAGGGGGATTCAGAACTGCATGGGCCAGTCCCCCACTGAAACAACTTACAAAGACAAAAGCTTTGCATTCAGAGTGCACATGTGAAGAAAGGACCACAGACCAGCAGCCTTCTCAGCCGCAGCATGGCTGCCAGGATGGGCCTAGTGAGGAAGGTGAAAGAACTCGATGGACTATTTGGTGATATTGGACTTCTGAAAGGGGATCCAGTACAAATAACCTTAAGAGACTATGCTGAACCATACAGTGTACATACAGATCACAGGATTCCCATCCTGTTACTTCATAGAGTGGAAACTGAGTTAAAGAGAATAGAGTAGATTGGCATAAACCAGAAAATCTCTGAACCAACAGCATGGTGTGCTCCAGTGGTCCAAAGAAAAATTAAAAAAAAAAAAAATTGTTGTGGATCTTAAGAGACTCAGTGAAGCAGTTGTAAGAGAAACATATATCCTCCCAACTAGGGTTGCCATATTTCAGGTTCCCAAAAAGAGGACACTGCCAGAGGGGAGGTGTTGGAGGGGAAGGGGGAGCTGGAGATGGGGTACAGTTGGGGGTGCTGAAGGGGGTACCTGCAGCGGGGGTACTCACTGGAAGTGAGGGGCAGTGTCACTCCCTGTCACGGTGGCAGGACAGCTGGCACAAGCCCAGGATGCAGCAACAGACATCAGTCAGCGCCTCCCTGCAGGACCCCCTCCCCAGGGCTAGGACACCGCCTGCGTGGGCAGGATCCAGCAGCTGTGGCTTGCAGGGGAATGGACCAATCAGCTGCAGATGCAGAGGTGGGACCAATCGGAAAGCGGACCAATCGAGGCTCTTTCTGAGCTGCTGCTTGTCTGCTCTGCAAAACCCCCGGACATTGCCTGTTATTTTTAACTCCCCCCCCCCCCCCAAAGTGAAAGGAGGTACAGTATTCTCCAAGCTGAATGCCTCGAGCAGATTCTGGCCAGTTCCTTTAGCCAAAGACAGTGCTAAACTGACTTCACTGATCACACCCTTTCGGGGACTTTGCTTTTGAATGTTACCTTGTGGGATTCCCAATGCACCTGAAAGTTTCCAAAGAAAGATGGCAGAACTGCTAACAAACACAAATGGAGCTGTAGGTTTCATGGATGTCATTATGGGTCTTCGATAGGAGAACACAACAAATCCCGCAACCAAGGTCTCAGCCTAATCAGTCAATCTGGACTGAAGCTAAACAAGGAAAAGTGCATTTTCACCTACCCTAAATCAAGATTTTGGGACAAACAATAAACAAAGATGGAATCAGTCCTAGCCCTGAGAAAGTAGAACCAACTGGAGAATAGAACACACCAATGAACGTACCAGAACTGAGATGAGTACTGAGGATGGTACATTGCCCTGGTCAATACCTACAAGACCCTTCTGCAGAGACAAAACCTCCGACCAAACTGTTAAAGTCCAACACATCTTGGCTGTGGGAGCCAAACCAAGAAATTGCCTTTAAAAAGGTAAAAGAAATGATCTCAACAGCTCCAGTTCTCACGTACTATGATGTGCTCACAATGCTCGGTGCGGAGGCAAACAAGCTACAGCCTAGGTGGGGTACTATTGCCACAACGTGGCTCTGAGTGGAAGCCAGTTGCATTTTGCTCTCTCACACTTGCAGAAGCAGAAAAATGGCAGGCACAGATTGAAAAGGAGGGCCTGGCAAGAACATGGGCATGTGAGAACTTTCTCAGATCTCTGTGGACTGGATTAATTTACATGGGTAACAGACCAAAAACCCCAGGGAACCCTCATCAACAGAAAACACCTGGATCAAGCACCACTGAGATGCCAGGGCTCTTGGGTGGGTTGATCCATCTGAAAAGCCAACTATGCCCCAGAGCACTGACTCTCAGGTTCTTCCCGGCCTTGTTCTCAGCATGGGGTGCAGCCAGTGATCCCAGGGCAGGGCTGTCCCCAGCTTGGCACCTACCTGACGTTTCGGAGGGGAAGACGAGCCTGGCCAGGTCGATGTTTCCCATCAGCACTCGTGTGTATGCTTCCTGCATGGGACAGAACAAGTCAGGGGCCACCTGCAGCACTTGTCATGGCTGCAGTGATGGCAACGCAAGGGGGCAGGGTGTCCATGCAGACTCACAACCCCTCTTCTGCACGGCATCAGAATTGCTCTGCTGCGGGCCCTATGGCTGCTAGCAGCTAATGGAGACTCTCCTCTAACTAGGTGGTGGCGCCTGTGATTCTGTAGCAGGGGAAGGTGGGCGTGTCCCAGCTGGCGCCATGAAGTCTCAAGTCTCAAGGTGTGGTGTTACCGCGGCTATGAAACTCAAGCTGGCTGTGGATTTGAACAGGGTGCTGTCCTGTCCTGCTGCCTCTGGGCCCTCCAGGGGCTGGTGTCTGGGAGCCAAGGGATGGAAAGAGGAGAGGGCCCTTATTACTGACACAGGCAGGGAGTGGGGAGCCCTTGCCATCCCCCCCATGAGCGGTGCACATCAGTCCAGGACTGTGGCAGATGGTGCCTGGGACCCAGCCACAGGCCAAGGGCAAGGGGTCCACATAGGGGCATGCTCAGTACCTTCTGGAAAGGGGTGGGCTCTCCCCAATGGACAGTCCGGGTTATATCCGTGGTTCCATCCCTGCAGCAGAAGGAAAAGTCAGCAGCATCCCCAGGAGCTGGGCCATGACTTTGTGAGCCTGGGACTCCCCGCCTGCAGAGCACGGAGCCGGGCAGAGCAGCTCCTGTCTGTCCTCCTGCCCGCTGTGGGACTGGAGGGGCACTGGGCTGGGTACGCCCTGGGGGAAGGCGTCTCAGTGCAACCACCATGGTTTGCCTGTTTCTGGACATGGTTAGTGCTGTTCTTGTGGGGACAGAGCTGGGGCAGCACGAACATGAGGCCAGGCCATACGCACAGATATTGCCCTCCGGAGTCCGACAGGTACATTTCATCCACAGACAACTTTCGGCTGCTGATGTTGGATGGACTGAAAGGGAAAAACCCCACAGTAACCAAGAGATTCCGCTAACAACCCCAGCGGACACCCCGACAGCCCCCTCGTGTACATGCTTGCGTACACTCACATATGTGCTCACATGCTACGGCGGGCCAGTCCGAGGGCCTGGAGCAACAGATAGAAATGGGAAAGCTCTGTAGGTCCCCTCCCCCAAGAATGCCCCCCCTCCTCACCACAACATTGGAGCACCCCACCGTGCAGCAGCAGGGCCCCCCACGTGCCATGTGTGCAGTGGGGAGCTGAGAGGAGCATGGCATTCAGCTCTGAGAGGGCTGCAGCTGGCTCCCCTCTCTAGGGCAGGAAGCCCCACTACCTGGGCCCAGCTCCTGGGGCAGTTCTGTCTCCTGCCCTGCTGGCTGAAAGATTCCTGGTCCCATGGGCACTGAGTATGGGGGAGGTCCCGGTTGTGGAGGGCGCCAGGGCCTGTCCCAGCGGCACTGATCCCGTCCCTGGAGAGGCTGCTCCGCTGGTACCTGTAGTGGGCGAGTGCTGCGTTGAGCCCGCTGGCAGAGATGGTCTCAAAGCTGGTGCCCCTGCAGTGCTCCTTCTCTCTGGAAAGGAGAAAGGAGCCCGGGAATGGGGGAGGGATGAGACTGTGCAGCCAGGCCCCTGGGGGTGAGGAGGGGGCAGTGTGGCTGCCTCCAGGGACTAGGAGGGCAGGGGACATGGTTGCGCCCTACAGACCCAGGAGAGGTCAGAGCAAGCCCTGGAGAGGGTGCAGCTGGAGTGTGAGGAAGGGTAATCTAGCTGGACCCTGGCAATTGGTTCTCTGGTCTCCCCCCTCCCCTCCATCCCCCTCCCCGCCGAGCCATGCATTGCTTCTTCCTCTTGGTTCCCAGTCTGGGGGGTGGTCTGGGGAAGGGAGGACACAGCAGGCTGGGGCTCACCCTGACCATCTCCCCCCCACACAGCTCCCTGGAGCCTGCTCTCCCCTCAGGCGGTGTGTAGCTGCCAGGGAATGGAAGGGTGATCAGCCTCTTTCTTCCAGTGCTCGGCTCTAGGACACCATCAGACTTCAACATCGCCTCACCACTAGGGGGTGCTGCTGATCTATATAAACCCGGCCAGTGGAATGCTGGCCATGGGCACCCTAATGCTTGCCCTGCCCGCTCTCCATGTGGCGCTGCCTAGCAGGGCACAGGGGTCTGCAGGCATCCCTGTGTGGCCGTGGCCATGCCCTGCTCACCGTCGGGGTCAACAACACAGAGCGACTCCCTCTCTGGTTACTAAGGGCTCGTGGGGAGCATGGGCCCCAGAGCCAGATCCTGCCCCATGGGCCCATCTCCCACAAGGCCTGTGGCCCAGTCAATGTCCCATAGGGGCGGGAGTGGGAATTGCCAGGCTGGAGCCCAAGCAAGGGTCACGCTCGTACTGACCTTCGTAGCTTGTCCACATAGCGAGCGCCGGAGAATTCATCCACCGACCCCTTGGGAACGTTCTTCTCCAGCCAGAGCAGGTATTGGATCACGGCCACGGCATCCCGCACCTGGGGGCAACCCACCAGGAGCCTGACTCTCCCAGGTGAGAGAAGCACCAGGCCCTTCCCCATGTCAGCCAGTCCCCACTTCTGGGCCAGCCCCTCTGCAGAGGGAGAGCCAGCTCCTGCCAGCACTTACGTGGGCCACTCTCAGCAGCGCCTGCTCCTTGGCGTTCTTCACTGCCTTGGTCATCATCACGGGGGAGTAGCTGCTTTCCACAAGCTTGTCCTGCAATGGGCAGGATGGGCCGGGTGTCAGCCGGCCAGAGGAGCGAGGCTTGCCAGCCACGCTGCCCCTGAGTGCCCTGTGCGTGCTGGGAGCAGGGGGACGGCTATTCCCCTGAGCTGCTGGCACACAGCAGCCCAGCTGGGGCCAGTGGCGGCTCCAGGCCCTGCACTTACCACCTGGCAGAAGAACTGGCTGGTTTCTGGGGGAGGAGGTGGGGGGGCGTGGGTGGTGAGTCACACACCCAGGGCCTCTCAACCCCTCCTCTCGCACACCTGGGGCCTCTCAACCCCCCTTCCCTTGCACACATGGGGCCTCTCACCCCCTTCCCTTGCACACCCAGGGTCTCTCAACCCCCTCCCCTCACAGCCAGAGCCTCTTACCCCCCCTCCCCTTACATACCCAGGGCCTCTCAATCCCCTCCCCTCATGCACCCAGGGCCTCTCAGCCCCCTTCCTCTTGCACAGACAGGACCACTCAGCCCCCTCCCGTCACATGTCCGGGGCCTCTCAACCACCTCCCCTCACACATCCAGGGCCTCTCAACCCCCTTCCCTTCACACACACTGGGCCTCTCACTCCCTCCCCTCACACTCATGGGGCCTCTCACCCCCCCTTCCCTCACATACCCGGGGCCTAACCCCCTTTCTCTTGCACATGCTGGGCCTCTTCCACCCCATGCCCCCATCACTGCTGTCCCCTCCTTGCATGCCAGCTCCTTACATGGGTAATGATACCCCTGATGCCCCTCACACAGGCAGATTAGCCAAAGCCACTCCCAGCCCAGGGCTGGCTCAGCCTGTCCTGCAGACGCAGAAGAGAGGAGGTGGCAAAGGCATATCCCCTTGGCACTGGGAGGACTGGGGCCGGCGCTTACCTGGGGGATCACTCCGTAGAGCCCATAGGTAGTGTATTCCGTCCCAATCCAGACCCGGACGTCTCCCTGGGCATAGGCCTGCACCCTGGCTCGCACCTGGTCATACTCCTCCACCTGCACGCACAGGGGCCCCGGGCACTGTGCTCTCAGGGACTGCAGCGCCTCCGTGCTCAGGCGGCTGCTGTCCACAAACAGACTGGGGGGAAGGAGCACCGGGCTGGGCTCAGCTGTGGCCTCCACCACTGTCCAGCAGCAGCAGGGCCAGCACCCTAGATCAGGGCTGGGGAGGGAGTGGGGCTGGAGCCTGAACGCTGGGAAGAGAGCCCAAAGGGGATTGGGGAGCCGGCCCAGTCCCCAGAAGATGCACTGGGGCTCAGAGGAAGTGGGGAGCCAGTTCTTGGGGGACATGAGGGGGCTCAGAGGATGTGGGGGAGCTGGTGCCCAGGAGATATGCTTGGGCTCAAAGGGGGTGGGGAGCCGATCTGGTACCCAGAGGGATTGGGGATGTGGGGCCAGTCCTTGGAGGATTCATGGGCTCAGAGGGGATGGGGCAGCTGGTACAGTCCCTGGGGGAAGTGCTGGGGCTCAGAGGAGCTGGGTGAGCCAGTCTGATCCCTGGGGGACACTCTTGGTCTCAGAGGGGCTGGGGGAGCTAGACAGGTACCTAGAGGACATGTTGGGGCTCAGAAGGGATGGGGAAGCCGAGGGCCAGTCCGCAGGGGATGTGCTGAGGCTCAGAGGGGCTCAGGGAGCAAGCCCGGGCCCCAGGGGATGTGCTGGGGATGGGGAGCTGCTCTGTACCTGATGTCTGATGTGGTCAGCAGTGCGTAGGAGTAGAAGACAGGGTTGTACGAGATGTCATCTCCTCGGAGGTTGAAGAGCCCTGTAGGAACAAAGGTGTTATAGACCCTCCCTTGCACACCAGGTTGCCTGCCCTGCCCTAGTGTTGCTCCCCGCTGGGTTCCTGGGGCAATGCTGGCAGAGGGTATGGGCACGAAGTGACACTAGAGTGGTGCCATCTGTTGGGATGGGTGAACAGTGCCCAGCACAAGGGGCCCTGATCTCACCCCGTAACAGTGAACAGCCAGGCCGGGCAGGCAGTCTCAGCTTGGTGTGGGATGCCCAGCAGGGAAGCTGCTCTGAGTGGTGCTAAGGGCACTGAGGGCAGCTGTTGGTATGCTGGGAGGGTCTGAGTGGTGCTGAGGACACTGGGGGGTTTGTTGGGGGGCTGGGAGGGTCTGAGTGGTGCTAAGGGCACTGGGGGCGTCCGTTCAGGTGCTGGGAGGGTCTGAGGGGTGCTGAGGACACTGGGGGGTTTGTCGGGGGGCTGGGAGGGTCTGAGAGGTGTTGAGGGCACTGGGGGCTGTTCAGGTGCTGGGAGAGTCTGAGGGGTGCTGAGGGTACTGGGGAGCTGTTGGGGGGCTGGGAGGGTCTGAGGGGCACTGAGGGCACAGGATTGGCCGTTGGGGGGCTGGGAGGGTCTGAGGGCACTGGGGGGGCGGTGCTGGGGGCCTTGGACACCAGGGCTGCCGGCGAGAAGCCAGGGGTGTGGGCTGAGGCCATGGTAGGGAGGGTGCAGTGGCAGGATGGTCCTGGGCCACAGCGCTCACAGGCTGTCTCCTCCAGAGCCGACAGCAGCACTGCCGTGGGGCTCTTGTAATGCTGCTCCATTTGCCTCCGGATCCCGGACACTTTCTCCTGCCAGGTGCTGCCTGAAAGGACGGGGGGGTTGGGCATGAGAGTCAGGTACACGCAGGGCCCCATGCGAGACCCTGGCTCATCCCTGCCCAGCTGGAGACCATTCGTTCCTCCAAAGCCTGCCCTGGCAGAGGGCTCAGGGCTGGCCAGGACTCTCTCTGCAGCCTCCCAGAAATGCTGTGCCCTCGGCGAGCAATCCAAGGACCTCCCAGCCTGACCCAGCCCAGCCAGACTCCACCAGGGGAGCCCAAAACATCTGGAGAGCTCCGGGGAGCACAGGCACCTCCCTGGGGCCAGCTGTGTGCGTGGCACTTAGACATTTGCCTTCCATCAGCACGAACAGGTACACGCCGCCGACATCCCAGCATGCCCAGTGGCATGCAGGTGGTTGCTCTCCAGTGTCACCAGCAGGGGGCGCCAGGGAATGGGCTCATACACCACACCTACCCGCAGGGAGCAAGTACCTACCCGTGAAGGTCTCTGGCAGGAGGTAGATCTTGCTGGTGGGCAAAGGAGGCCGCTGCGTGCCCCAAACCAGGTCCACAAGGTTGTCCTCGATGGGAACCAGGGTCCTGCTGGAACCCTGCAGAACGCGGGCATAACTGTTCCAGAGATCTGAGAAGGGATGCAGCTGTCAGTTAGGCTCAAAGGTATGGTCAGTCTTCTGCGCCCTCCACAGGCACTGCTCCGGCCAAGGTTTCAGGGGGCAGAGCCAGGGCATTAGCAGCTGGGCTGCAGTGTTAAGCCCCCCACCCCATGTCCTAGGCCTTAGAGGGCAGGTACTGTGGAGTGGAATGGGGGGATGGAGGCTTGGCTCCTCGGGGCAGGTAGGAGACACAGGGAGCAGGGGTGATACCGATGGAGAAGAGGAAGGGATCCAGTCCAATGTTCTCGCCAGCGGGAATCTCTTGGAGCAGCCACTTGCCGATGGTATCAGTCCAGACTGCAAGACAGGGCATAGCACAGTGGCACGCGGGTTCTGGCAGGGGACGGGCAGGCTGGGAAGGGGGAGCAGGGCCCGGCACGGAGAGCTCAGGTGACTTGTGTGTGCCATGCCTGGAGAAAGGCTCACAGCTCTGAGTGTCCATAGCTGATGGGCTGCCAAGCTGGTTCTGCCAGGAGCCCAGGGCTCTGAGTCACTGCTAGACTGGCAGCCTCACGGTACCAGGGGCTGTTGTGTGCCAGGCCGGGTTTGCCCGCAGCTCTGGAGACCAGGGCTCCGCAGTGAGAGGCTGGGCTCATGGTCCTGGGACTCCCCAGCGCTGGGCACTCATGGCAGCTTCTGGGCACAGAAAGGCCACTGAGGCCCTGAGACTGAGGGCGGCTCTGGGACTGGAGTGGGCAGCAGAGGTCAGGCTTGGCACAATCTCCCTGCCCATTGTGGCTACTGACTTGTCTTCTGCAGCTCCCAGTTGCAGTCCATCTGGCGCTCAGCCTGGGTCCAGTACCGACTGTCTGTCCACAGAACCGCCTTCTTCGTTGTCACCACCCCAGTCCCTGAGACAGGGAGAAGGCTCATTAACCTGGTTCCAGACACTAGTGGTGCCAGTTGGGGGTGCTGTGGGGAGGGAATGCCCCTTCTAAGGGGGTTGAGGGAGGACCCAGAGGGGGCCCTGTTGTTGGGGTGGGGAACGGAATTTGCTCCCAAGGAGTCTGTGAATTGGTGCCGCTGGCAGGCACATCTCACTGCCCCTCCCCTACCAGAGGGGCTCTTGTCAGGACAGTTGCTGGGGTGGGCGACTCAGGCAGGGACCCGTTAGCCCCGGAGGCTAGTGCATCACTTGCTCTTTTGCTAA
The DNA here is from genome assembly GCF_965152235.1 of Eretmochelys imbricata. Classification (NCBI taxonomy): domain Eukaryota; kingdom Metazoa; phylum Chordata; order Testudines; family Cheloniidae; genus Eretmochelys; species Eretmochelys imbricata. The sequence goes on along the minus strand of NC_135580.1, from coordinate 60,946,581 downwards.
TGCAGGGAGGGGCTTGCGTGGCATTGCACGCTGGCCTGTTCTGCGGCTTCGCACAGAACAAATGACCCGCCTTCCCAGCCTGCCTCTGCGGTGATGGCAGTGGGCAGCAGGATGGTGCCATGTGCCAACAGCCGGCAGGCGCAGATTGCAGACCCATAGCCCCTAAGGGATGGAAGGGACCTCAAAGGGTCACCTACCCCCTCCCACTGCGTGGGCTTCTCCTTGTTGGGACTCCCACCTGCCTCCAGGGCAACAGGGACATGGGAAGTACTTGGTGTCCATGATGTGCTCACCGGTCCCCAGGGCTCCTTGCCCTGCACCAGCACATGCCCACCTTTGCAGTGAGGGATGCTATAACCTCAATGCAGTGAGCCTGGCAGGGGAGCCTGTTCCCATGGCTCTGCCTGCTGCCCATCAGTGCCCATCCTCAGCCCCCTTCCTCCTCCAGACATGGCCCAGCCAGACCCAGCCAGCTGATTCCAGGAGGCCCCATAGCCTCAGCAGTGCATGGGCTGGCTTCCCCTCGGCAGCTCGGAGCCCCTCTCTGGCTAACAAGGAGCGCAAGGGCTGGCTGATCCAGGGTTTGTGTGCTATGGAGGGGGAAGGTCTGTCCAGAGCTAAGTCTCACCCACCCCCACCTACCCTGGCTGGGACGCAGTCAGCTGGAGAGCTTGGGGCCTGGTTACTTTGTGTCCGGGGCGTGGGAATGGCCCCCCTGCGGATCAGGGAGAGAGCACACAGGGAGAGGCACCTTGTTCGGAGGGCGTGCTGGGAGGGGATGGGCCCACCAGGGGCATAATGAGGGTGCAGCCTAACTAGAGAGGCCTGTGGGGTGGGGGATCCACGAGTGGGGGCAGGGAAGGTGAACGGGAATGCAGACAGGCCGTGGGGATGCACTCACCTGCAGATCCCGTGAAGCCACTAATCCACGCCAGCCGTGCATCCCGCTCAGCAATGTACTCGCTCTGGGACACAGAGAGACACGGCATGACAGTGCATGCCTGCCCCCTGCCACACGCAGAGAGACGCCATCACAGTGCACACCTACTTCCCTCATGCAGAGACACACCATCACAGTGCATGCCTACCCCCCCACGCAGAGACACACCATCATAGCGCACGCCTACCCTCCCCGCAGACACGCCATCACCACGCATGCCTACCCCCTCACACAAAGACACGCCACCGCAGTGCACACCTGCCACACCACTCAGAGACACGCATCACAATGCACGCCTTTCCCCCCATGCAGAGACACGCCATCAAAGCGCATGCCTGACCCCACCTCTACGCAGAGACACGCCATCACAGCATACACCTACTCCCCTCATGCAGAGACACACCATGCCAGTGCACACCTGCCCCCCTGTGATGCAGTGGGGATTTTCCCTTGTTAATGTTGTATGTGAGCCTATGTGAGTCTTACTGTTTTGCATGAATGCTGTGTGTGCCTCAGTTTCCCTGTGTATTGCACCAATATCTAGGTGGTGGGAATAAGGGTGTGTGACTTTTGCGGGGGCTGCTCCAGCTGCCTGCATGGATGCTATGGCCTCTCCTTCATAACCTGAGACCCCAGGGGTGGGGATGCAACCAGGTGACTCTTGGCCCGGGAAGCGAGTCAAAGGCCAGAGGAGGAGCAACAGGCAGGGCAGGGGCCAGGCAGCTGGAAGCGAGTTGGCTGTCTTGGGGTACAAGCGGAGGGTCAGAGCCCTGACTCTAGGCTCCCCTCCCCCCAAGATGGACTTGGCTGAAAGTCACTGATTTCTGTGCTAACAAATTCTGTTCTATGCCAGGGATTCCCCAACACCCCCACCCCCTCCCCAGTTTTGTGAACTAGTTACACGCAGTGTTGCCAATGTAGTGATTGTTTGGAAATTTGAATTGAAATTGAAACATTAATACTGTACACACTTTAAAAGCATATAAAAAGCAGGGGTTCTCAAACTGGGGGTCGGGACCCCTCAGGGGGTCGTGAGGTTATTACATGGGGGTCGTGAGCTGTCAGCCTCCACCCCAAATCCCGCTTTGCCTCCAGCATTTATAATGGTGTTAAATATATAAAAATGTGTTTTTAATTTATAAGGGGGGGGGTCGCACTCAGAGGTTTGCTATGTGAAAGGGGTCACCAGTACACAAGTTTGAGAACCGCTGATATAAAATGTATGATAACATACGTGTATCTGCAAAAGTATAATACATTTGAAAAGTATGAACATAGACTGGCTTCCTTGTACAGCTGTTGTTTTTTATGACAATGCCAGTGCATTCAACAGTGATGTTGGCCAACCTAATAATTTCAAATTATGATTTGTAAGCAAAGTCTAAATGAGTTCTCCCTGACAGGTAGTGATGAGCTGGGGGCTGGGGGGAAAGGCTTCAGGACCAGATTGTATTTGCATTCACACCTAATCTACCTAGGTATCCAGCAAACAGAGCTGTGTTGCCCAAGCGATAGATTTTGGCTGGGGTTGGGTTACAAATCACTTGAATGCAGGGGGTAATGAAATGTTGTTGTTCTTATTGTCTGAGCAAAGGGCAGTAGAACTGTACTTAGCCTGTGCTGATTGAGGGCATCAAGAGAGAGGGTGGGGACAGGTGTTTGGCTTGATGGTCTGCCTAAGTCACAAGTACTATTTGACCTGCCCCTCTCCACTGTTTAAAGACAGAGCTGATTAGGCTCCATAGAGAGTCTTTTGTTTTAAGTGACCACTACAGCTGAAATCACTGATAATCAGGTCTAAGTGCTTAGACCTGCTGTGGGACAGGGTTTCTGTGGAAGAGACGGCCCAGTCTGCACTAGCAGCCAGGTTCCCCCACTGAGAGCTCAGCTGAAATCACTGAGAGCTGGGTGGAACTCAAGAGACCAACTCTCAGAGGTCACAGTGGCAGGTGGCAGCAGAAGGTGACAGCTCAGGGCCATTGGTAACAGATCGATGGAGTGCACAGTGGCACAACAAACAACAGTGGCCAGAGCGAACAGTGAGCAGCTGCAGGAATGAGCAAGGTGCCTTCTTGCCCCCAACCTCGGAGGTGAACTCATGTGAAAGCTCCTCTGAACTCTGAGTCTCCACTGACCAAGGACAACACTGGTGAGTGTTAATGAGGCTGTTAAGAATACTGGAGACACAACACAGTTCATGCAAACAAACATGGCTGTGGCATCATACTTTCTATTTAAGCAAGACATATCACACACTACAAACTGGAGGCCAATGTTAAGTGCATTGTCACTTGTTCATCCTGAAATTGAACACTGGTTCCGAACAAGACCAGCAAATGCTCACTATCTTTCTGCAAGAAACTCAACTGACTAGCTAGAAGCACGTGGCGCAACAGTGAAAGACTCAACAGTTGAAAAAGTGTAGAACTCTCTCACCACATTCAAAAAATTCGCATACATGGCTGATGAATGCACAAATGCAAATGGGCATCAAGTATTAAGTCATTGTGTATGTTATCTTGATGTCCGTGGTAGGCCAGTAGATGTATTTCTAGATGTTCAAGTTATAGAAGACACATTGGCTGCATCTGTGACAACCTACATCTTAGAGTTAAATGCTTGTCACTTGGACCCCAAACACATGGCCGCTTGTGCATTTGATGGACCTGCAAACTTCTCTGGAAGACATGGTGAAGTATAAGCTTTGCTCAGAGAAAAGTGTAACCCTAATCTCTCCTATGCAAACTACAGAGGCCATCTACTCCAACTAGCACTAGTACGAGCTGCAGACTCTTCAAAAGACATTAAAAAAGCTACAGATTTAATGTCTTCATTAGATTCTTTTTTCAGCAAGAGTCCAAAAAGACTGAATATCTTGGAAAATACAGAAGATATAGAAGATACACTGGGACTGAAGTTCAGATTAGTCCAACCTGGGAAAATCCTTTCCCTGTCTCTTGACTGTTGTCTTAAAATTACTCCAGCCATTATTACTGGCCTTGGAAAGTATCTACCAAGATGGGATGGATCTAAGTAGTGAGGCTGGTGGATTACCTTTGCTACTACGTTCAGAGAAGACTATTGCCGTTCTCTCTCTTGTAAGTCTACTGTTGAAACTACTTGGGTCATTAAACAATGCCATCCAGGCATCTGCTACAACAGTAGTAGATCTTTGTCCAGCAATAGAAGCGACATTTGGATCAATCAGAGCTATCCATTGAAAAAGTACTGGAAGAAGCAAAGACTTCAGTCCAGAAGTTGAGTAATGAAGGTATGATGAATGATGAAACATGATGAAATGATGAAAAAGAACGCTCAACTGTACTGTTGTGACTGGGAGTAACAAGAGATGAATTCCTACTTCCTTCATCCCAGGAAACATAGCACAAAGATTGGGTCAAGCCACTAGTGATGATAAAAAAGAAGTTGAAGTCAAATCTTCATTCGTCATATGATATTCCACTCTGTGTTCAAATTCTCTATTCTGTCCTGAGCACATGGCAGCCCCATTGCTGGTAGTGCCTCACTCCACTCAACTGTCGGTGTTTTATAGGACTGAGATCTGTAAAAGCTACATAGAGGTTGAGTAGAATCTAGAAGTCGCTGTTGTAGATTTTTAAGAATCTAGTCTGTGTACTTTTTCAGTTGTCTTAACAAACACTTCTTGTCCTCTTCACTTAAGAATTCAATATATATTCAATATTGAATTTTCATCATTGAATAGAATTTTGTGTTTTGAAAGAAGTTGCCTTCTGCCTGATCATGTGAATGAACTAATGAACATATCAACTGAAGGAATGGAAGTACCGGACAAACAAGAAGACACCAAAGATGAACGCATTGCATTCAAGAAGTTCATTAACAGAGTTGTGCGAAATTATAACAAGAAACCAAGAAGGATGTAGACGTAGTGCTTCATAGAAGGCTTGAGTAGCCAACTTTAAATTGTGTGATGATTTTAAAACATAAGTTAAATCTAATAAAATGGTCATGAAACATTTTTCAGTTTTTACTATGGTGCCATACAGCTCACCTTCACCCTCAGGGTCTCACCCCTCATCGGCTCTGACCCACCACCCCCGTAAATTCGAACAACCTCCCCTAATTTAAATTCCTGGGGAAAACACTGTTCCACGCTGTGTTCCTATCAACTAATAAATCTTCTGTTTTACTGGCTGGCTGAGAGTCACGTCTGACTGTGGAGTTGCGGGGCAGGGCCCTCTGGCTTCCCCAGGAGCCTCGCCCAGGCAAACTCGCTGCGGGAAGCGCACAGTGTGGAAGGGGATACTGAACGCTCCAAGGTCAGACCCAGGAAGGTCGAAGCTGTGTAAGCTTCTTGCCCTGGAGACAAGAAGGCTCCCCCAGGGTATTGGCTTGCTTCGTATGGAGTAGTTTCAGAGCATCTCCCTGGTAACTCCATGACACCCCCATGCAGAGACACCCCAGCAAAGCACTTGCCTGCCCCTGCAGAGATACGCCATCACAGCGCTTGCGTGCCCCCACAGACACCCCAGAACAGCGCATGCCAGCCACCCCACGCAGAGACATGCCATCCCAGTGCACGCCTGTCCCCACCCCCCACACAGAGACACGCCATCCCAGCGCATGCCTGCCCTCACCCCCCACGCAGAGACACGCCATCCCAGTGCACGCCTGTCCCCACCCCCCACACAGAGACACGCCATCCCAGTGCACGCCTGTCCCCACCCCCCACGCAGAGACATGCCATCCCAGCGCACTCCTGCCCCCCCACGCAGAGACACGCCATCCCAGCGCATGCCTGCACCCTCCACGCAGAGACACGCCATTCCAGTACATGCCTGCCCCCCCCCACGCAGAGACACACCATCCCAGCGCATGCCTGCCCCACACACAGAGACACGCCATCCCAGCACACGCCGGCCCCCCCCACGCAGAGACACGCCATCCCAGCACACGCCGGCCCCCCCCACGCAGAGACACGCCATCCCAGCGCATGCCTGCCCTCACCCCCCACACAGAGACATGCCATCCCAGTGCACACCTGTCCCCACCCCCCACGCAGAGACATGCCATCCCAGCGCATGCCTGCACCCTCCACGCAGAGACACGCCATTCCAGCACACGCCTGCCCCCCCCACGCAGAGACACGCCATCCCAGTGCATGCCTGCCCCACACACAGAGACACGCCATCCCAGCACACGCCGGCCCCCCCCACGCAGAGACACGCCATCCCAGCACACGCCGGCCCCCCCCCACAGAGACACGCCATCCCAGCACACGCCGGCCCCCCCCCCACGCAGAGACATGCCATCCCAGCGCATGCCTGCCCTCACCCCCCACGCAGAGACATGCCATCCCAGTGCACACCTGTCCCCACCCCCCACGCAGAGACATGCCATCCCAGCGCATGCCTGCACCCTCCACGCAGAGACACGCCATCCCAGCGCATGCCTGCCCCACACACAGAGACACGCCATCCCAGCACACGCCGGCCCCCCCCACGCAGAGACACGCCATCCCAGCACACGCCGGCCCCCCCCACGCAGAGACACGCCATCCCAGCACACGCCGGCCCCCCCCACGCAGAGACACGCCATCCCAGCACACGCCGGCCCCCCCCACGCAGAGACACGCCATCCCAGCACACGCCGGCCCCCCCACGCAGAGACACGCCATCCCAGCACACGCCGGCCCCCCCCCACAGAGACACGCCATCCCAGCGCATGCCTGCCCCACACACAGAGACACGCCATCCCAGCACACGCCGGCCCCCCCCACGCAGAGACACGCCATCCCAGCACACGCCGGCCCCCCCCACGCAGAGACACGCCATCCCAGCACACGCCGGCCCCCCCCCACAGAGACACGCCATCCCAGCACACACCGGCCCCCCCCACGCAGAGACACGCCATCCCAGCACACGCCTGCCCCCCCCACGCAGAGACACGCCATCCCAGCACACGCCGGCCTCCCCCCCACAGAGACACGCCATCCCAGCACACGCCGGCCCCCCCCACGCAGAGACACGCCATCCCAGCACACGCCGGCCCCCCCCCACAGAGACACGCCATCCCAGCACACACCGGCCCCCCCCACGCAGAGACACGCCATCCCAGCACACGCCTGCCCCCCCCACGCAGAGACACGCCATCCCAGCACACGCCGGCCTCCCCCCCACAGAGACACGCCATCCCAGCACACGCCGGCCCCCCCCACGCAGAGACACGCCATCCCAGTGCACACCTGTCCCCACTCCCCACGCAGAGACATGCCATCCCAGCGCATGCCTGCACCCTCCACGCAGAGACACGCCATTCCAGCACACGCCTGCCCCCCCCACGCAGAGACACGCCATCCCAGCGCATGCCTGCCCCACACACAGAGACACGCCATCCCAGCACACGCCGCCCCCCCCCACGCAGAGACACGCCATCCCAGCACACGCCGGCCCCCCCCATGCAGAGACACGCCATCCCAGCACACGCCAGCCCCCCCCCACAGAGACACGCCATCCCAGCACACGCCGACTCCCCCCACGCAGAGACACGCCATCCCAGCACATGCCTGCCCCCCACACAGAGACACGCCATCCCAGTGTACACTTGCCCCCCAAGACACCCCAGCATAGCACATGCCTCGCCCCCACAGAGACACACTATCACAGCACCCCCCACACACACACCCCCGACACCCCAGCACAGCGCTGCTGCCCAGGGATGAGTGCGCTGAACAGTCTGGACACTGGCAGACACCAGCTGCCCAGTGGGACTCTGCCCTACAGCCCCTCCCACTAGCAAGGCTCATGGTGCCTGGGGGGCAGGGGCTGTGCACCAAGGGGAACATGATCCAGACAGGGGAAAGGGGCAGGTGTTTGGGCCAGAAGCGCTGGGCCAAACAGCTGTGCTCCCAGGGACAGGCAGCGAGGGCCTGAACCACAGGCAGGCACTGTGCAAAGGGTGCCTATTCCTGATCAGGGTGCAGCAAATGCTGGAGCCCCTGCCCCGGGGAATGGAGGGTGGGGGAGACCCTAGGGCAGGACAGAGACCTGGAGGCTGGCAGCCTGGGCCTTACCATGTGTGCATCGGTGGCTGGGATGATGTAGGCACTGATGTTGTAGAACTGCATGCGCTGGCGTAGGGCATTTAGCTGTGCGCTCGTGTCCGTCACCATGGGGGGCAGGAACTGAGGTCACAGAGAAACACACTAATGAGGGGCCGATCCCCGGAGCAGCCCTCCGCCCTCCTAGCCTTCCGTGGGGGCCCTGCACTGCTGGCATGGAGAGCAGGAGTAGTGAGGACGTGCAGCTGTGCTGACCACTCTACTCCTGTGTGCTGCCAGGCTGAGCAGCATGTCATTGAAACCACCCAAGGGCTGGCTGGCTGCTCCCTGGGGCCCATAACAGACGGCCCTGGCAGCACGTGGACCCTCTGACGTGTATTGCCTGCACTCGGGGCAACGGGGCTCAGAGCTGAGCGCAGACAGGACAGAGACAGTCTTCAGAAAGGCAGGGAGGTGCCCCTGTGTTGTAGGGGGCTCGGCTTTCTGTTCAGGCGCTGGCTGGCTGCCCTTTGGCTACCCTGCCAGGGCATGTGGATCCCTTGCTTTGCACTGAGAAGCCGGGAGAAGGCTGGAGGCAGAGAAGGGCAGAGAGGAGGGAGAAGGCCTGGGCCCGAGAGAATCTGGCTAGTGGGGGGTGCAGTCAGGCCGGGGAGGATCTCACCGGAGGGGATGTAGTGCAGTCTCTGATGTCACTCCGAGCAGAGCTGCTTTGCTTCAGCCATCCCATGGCACAGCCTAGGAGCAAGGGAGAGAACCACGTCAGCAGCTGCTAGGATGTGCCCCTCTCCCTGAACCACTGAAATCCCTCCTCCTCGTTCCCTGCCATGTGTTCCTGGTGCCCCGTAAGCCCCAGCGCTGTGAGGCCAGACCTCTCTTCCTCTGCAAACCACGGCTGCTCAGAAGGCTATGCAGAGACAAGGAAGATGCCAGTGCTCTAGCAGTGGGCTTATGGGGCCCAGAGCCAAGAAGCAGGGCCTATCTCCATGTCACACTAGTACGCGACAAAGAGCCTGGTTGTGAGGAAGACTTCCCCCAGCCTAGAGACAGTACAAAGCCTCTGCTGCAAACGCTGGTGATACTTGATGTTTTTCCTAAAGCTCCAGCTTCTGGAGTCCTGTGAGTTTGGAGAATCTTAGCTTGTGCTTTGTAAGATATAGTATGTTCCCAGCCCATGTGGTTGTGGAGAGAAGCCAGACATCATTGGCCGAGTGCAGCTGGAGGACTCAGAAACCAGGAGGTTTACATTTATTATTGTTTTAAATCTCATGACTTTTCAGCCAATCTCATGATTTCCTGACTCCAAGTTTTTGAGTGCTTGGGTTGGTGACACTCAAACCCAGGATTGGCCTGGCATCTGATCAGTCTCTACCACTGCCCCCTGCAGAAGAGCAGAAGCAGAGGCTTTGTTCGCTCCCCTGCCCTAAAGCAGAACTCAAGCCTGGTGCCCAGCATTCAGCAAATAGCAAATTCACTGAAAAATGCATGTTTCAGGGTCCTGAACCTGTTCAAGAATTTGCATTGAATTCAGCCAGTCGTTTCAGCCCCAAAAAGAAACATTTTGGAAATGCTGACTCAGTCTGTTTTAACAATATCCATTCAAAGCGACATTTGAAATGCTTTGTTCAACCTGGTTTTCATATAGTCAAGAAACCAGTTCTCACTGACCCAAGGTTTTTTTTCCTGTTCAACCACAAAACCCCCAAATCAATGATTTGCTCAGCCCAAGCGGAACAGAACTGTGGCCTGAGCAGGGGCAGTACCTGGGACAGAGCACCTCCTTGGGCCCGGTTTCGGTGTCAGTGTGGCACCCAGACTCACCTCGGCAGCAGATTGCTTTCTGTTGGACGTGACCAAGTTAGACTCCAACTCCAAGTTGCTTAAATATTTTAGCATCAGGGTGAAATGTTCAGATGTTGCTGACTGTAAGTGAACTAGGTACGTGGGGTAGGTTCACACAGTGTGTGTGTGGGGGGGGAGGTGTCTGTGTGATGCATGTGTGTATACTAGGGCTGTCAAGAGATTAGAAACATTAATCACGATTAATCGCACGATTAAAAAAATTAATAGAATACCATTTATTTAAATATTTTTGGATGTTTTCTACATTTTCAAATATATTGATTTCAAGTACAACACAGAATACAAAGTGTACAGTGCTCACTTTATATTTTTTTTTATTACAAATTTTTGCACTCTAAAAATAATAAACAAAAGAAATAGTATTTTTCAATTCACCTCAAACAAGTGCAGTAGTGCAATCTCTTTGTCATGAAAGTGCAACTTACAAATGTAGAATTATGTAAAAAAATCACCCGCATTCAAAAACAATGTAAAACTTTAGAGCCTACAAGTCCACTCAGTCCTACTTCTTGTTCAGTCAATCGCTCAGACAAACAAGTTTGTCTACAAGTTTGTTTACATTTGCAGGCAATAATGCTGCCTGCTTCTTGTTTACAATGTCACCTGAAAGTGTGAACAGGCGTTCTCATGACACTGTTGCAGCCGGCATCGCAAGGTATTTATGTGCCAGTTGCGCTAAAGATTCATATGTCCCTTCACGCTTCAACCACCATTCCCAGGGACATACGTCCATGCTGATGACGGGTTCTGCTTGATAATGATCCAAAGCAATGCAGATTGATGCATGTTTCATTATCTGAGTCAGAAGGTTGATTTTCTTTTTTGGTGGTTTGGGTTCTGTAGTTTCTGCATCAGAGTGTTGCTCTTTTAAGACTTCTGAAAGCATGTTACACACCCTGTCCTGATCAGATTTTGGAAGGCACTGCAGATTCTTAAATCTTGAGTCGGGTGCTATAGCTATCTTTAGAAATCTCACATTGGTACCTTCTTTGCATTTTGTGAAATCTGCAGTGAAAAATTAGAGGGAACACTGATGATGGCCCAGCACATGCTGTTTGTTTTAAGAACACTTTCACTGCAGATTTCACAAAATGCAAAGAAGGTACCAATGTGAGATTTCTAAAGATAGCTATAGCACCCGACCCAAGATTTAAGAATCTGAAGTGCCTTCCAAAATCTGATCAGGACAGGGTGTGTAACATGCTTTCAGAAGTCTTAAAAGAGCAACACTCTGATGCAGAAACTACAGAACCCGAAAAAAGAAAAGGAGTACTTGTGGCACCTTAGAGACTAACCAATTTATTTGAGCATAAGCTTTCGTGAGCTACAGCTCACTTCATCGGATGCATACTGTGGAAAGTGTAGAAGATCTTTTTATACACACAAAGCATGAAAAAATACCTCCCCTCACCTCACTCTCCTGCTGGTAATAGCTTATCTAAAGTGATCACTCTCCTTACAATGTGTATGATAATCAAGTTGGGCCATTTCCAGCACAAATCCAGGGTTTAACAAGAACGTCTGAGGAGGGGGGGAGTAGGAAAAAACAAGGGGTAATAGGTTACCTTGCATAATGACTTAGCCACTCCCAGTCTCTATTCAAGCCTAAGTTAATTGTATCCAATTTGCAAATGAATTCCAATTCAACAGTCTCTCGCTGGAGTCTGGATTTGAAGCTTTTTTGTTGTAATATCGCAACTTTCATGTCTGTAATCGCGTGATCAGAGAGATTGAAATGTTCTCCGACTGGTTTATAAATGTTATAATTCTTGACATCTGATTTGTGTCCATTTATTCTTTTACATAGAGACTGTCCAGTTTGACCAATGTACATGGCAGAGGGGCATTGCTGGCACATGATGGCATATATCACATTGGTAGATGTGCAGGTGAACGAGCCTCTGATAGTGTGGCTGATGTTATTAGGCCCTGTGATGGTGTCCCCTGAATAGATATGTGGGCACAGTTGGGAACGGGCTTTGTTGCAAGGATAGGCTCCTGGGTTAGTGGTTCTGTTGTGTGGTATGTGGTTGCTGGTGAGTATTTGCTTCAGGTTGGGGGGCTGTCTGGAGGCAAGGACTGGCCTGTCTCCCAAGATTTGTGAGAGTGTTGGGTCATCCTTCAGGATAGGTTGTAGATCCTTACTAATGCGTTGGAGGGGTTTTAGTTGGGGGCTGAAGGTGACGGCTAGTGGCGTTCTGTTATTTTCTTTGTTAGGCCTGTCCTGTAGTAGGTGACTTCTGGGAACTCTTCTGGCTCTATCAATGTGTTTCTTCACTTCCGCAGGTGGGTATTGTAGTTGTAAGAATGCTTGATAGAGATCTTGTAGGTGTTTGTCTCTGTCTGAGGGGTTGGAGCAAATGCGGTTATATCGTAGAACTTGGCTGTAGACAATGGATCGTGTGGAGTGGTCAGGGTGAAAGCTGGAGGCATGTAGGTAGGAATAGCGGTCTGTAGGTTTCCGGTATAGGGTGGCGTTTATGTGACCATCGTTTATTAGCACTGTAGTGTCCAGGAAGTGGATCTCTTGTGTGGACTGGACCAGGCTGAGGTTGATGGTAGGATGGAAATTGTTGAAATCATGGTGGAATTCCTCAAGGGCTTCTTTTCCATGGGTCCAGATGATGAAGATGTCATCAATAACCCGAACCACGAAAAAAGAAAATCCTTCCCCACTCTGAACTCTAGGGTACAGATGTGGGGACGTGCATGAAGGACCCCCTAAGCTTATTTTTACCAGCTTAGGTTAAAAACTTCCTCAAGGTACAAACTTTGCCTTGTCCTTGAACCGTATGCTGCCGCCACCAAGCGTTTTAAACAAAGAACAGGGAAAGAGCCCACTTGGAGACGTCTTCCCCCAAAATATCCCCCCAAACCCTACACCCCCTTTCCTGGGGAAGGCGTGATAAGAATCCTCACCAATTTGTACAGGTGAACACAGACCCAAACCCTTGGATCTTAAGAACAATGAAAAATCAATCAGGTTCTTAAAAGAAGAATTTTAATGGAAAAAAAGGTAAAAGAATCACCTCTGTAAAATCAGGAGGGAAAATACTTTACAGGGTATTCAGATTCAAAACGCAGAGGATCCCCCTCTGGGCAAAACCTTAAAGTTACAGAAAACAGGAATAAACCTCCCTCTTAACACAGGGAAAATTCACATAAAATGAAAGATAAACTTATCTGCCTTGCCTGGCTTACCTATACTGGTTGCAATATTGGAGACTTGGATTAGTATGGGTTGGAGAAGATGGATTTCTGTCTGGCCCCTCTCAGCCCCAAGAGAGAACAAACATGTAAACAAAGACCACAAACAAAAGCCTCCCCGCCCCAGATTTGAAAGTATCTTGTTCCCTTATTGATCCTTCGGGTCAGGTGCCAGCCAGGTTAGCTGAGCTTCTTAACCCTTTACAGGTAACAGGATGTTGCCTCTGGCCAGGAGGGATTTTATAGCACTGTATACAGAAAGGTGGTTACCCTTTCCTTTATATTTATGACAGTCTCTAAGGTGCCACAAGTCCTCCTGTTCTTTTTGCGGATACAGACTAACACGGCTGCTGCTCTGCAACCTGTGTTTCTAAAAGCTCTGCCCTAGGGATTATTGTGGGGCAGGTCTCTGGCCTATACGATTCAGGAGATCAGACTAGGTCACACTGGTCCCTTCTGGCCTTGGAACCTACGAGTCTAAGGCTGTGTCTACACTGCCACTTTCAGAACTAAAACTTCTGTTGTTCAGGGGTGTGAAAAAACAACCCCTGAGCGACAACGAAAAGTGCCAGTACAGGCAGTGCTTTATGGCCATGTTCCCACCAATAAAGCTACCACCACTCGTTCGGGGTGGCTTTTTTAATCCCTCTCCCCCACCGGTAAAGCGTGTCTACACTGCCCACGTCACCGCGCGGCCGTGCTGTGGCCACGCTGCCATGTGGATAGTGTAGACACACCCTAAGAAAGGGGAATAGTGTTCTTACAGATTCTGGGTTTAAGGGATTAGTCTCGGAACTGAGATGTAAAGTAAGACAGGGAGCCTGCAGGGGCTGAGGAGCGCCCTGGGACAGCACCTGTCCACAGGCAGGAAGATGGGGCAGAGAGAAGTGTATCTCATGGGATACAGAAGGGCCAAGGTTTAGGTAATGATACTGGTTTTGGGGGCTGGGGGATTGGAGATGTCCCCCACACGGGGGATTCTTCCACTCCCCCTGCTGGGGATCTCAAGGAATAGCTTGAAGATGCTCTTCCAAGGAGCACTTCTCCCCAGCTGTGTTGTGTTTCCATGTCATTGTCCAGCTGGCAATTATGAGGCGTGAGCTCTGTGAGCTGTATGGATTTCCCAGCATTTCTGGAACACATAGATTTGATCCCTAGAGAGCAAGACTCGGCTTCAACAACACAAAACTGCACATCAAATAGAAACCGTGCAGTGTCTCACCCTCTAAACACGAGCAGGAGAGCTCCAGGATTGCGAGAGAGAGTTCCTGGAATCAGCCAGAGAGCATGAAGGTGTTTGCAGCCATGAGAAGGAGATTGATTGCAAACAGGGATTCTGGACACATTCGAGGTTTCCAATACATACATTTTCCTGAATCCAAAGGAACCACAAGCACCTCAGCCCCAAGAGAGGTGCCTGCACGGGAGACCAGAACCGGAGGAGTCAGAGCAAGGTGCAGAAATCTGGAGAGCTTGTGGGTGGTGTAGATGGGAAGGGGAACAGAATGGAGTCAGGTCATGCTCCATGTACTGGGGGAGCAGAGTGGATGGTTGTGACACTTGGGCTGTAACTTTTCCCTGCTTAGGAATTTATCATGGAAACTAGGTCAAATTAGTTTCAACGAAGAACGTTATGAACAGGTGCAAGAGAACCGCAGAGACACTGGGCTAGTCGGAACCAAACAGGCCACGTTGATGTCATCCAAGGACTGCTGAAATGATGCTAAGTAAAAACAGATGATGATGTGGAGCCAAAATTGGGATGTTGGATATTAGGCCTAATTGGAGGAGAAAATAATGAGGGGCTGAACCATTCCACCCACCCTTCCCTGTGTGGATCCTTAAAGAAAGAGCGTTTTGGGGGGAAAGACAGAACGAACAGACAGAAGAGGAAGAAAAGATGGAGGCTACTGAAGTAAGCTTCACCATCATAGGTACCACCCCCGCCCCCATTTCCTGGGACCCTGGGCCTTCATCATCCTGCTCCTGAGAGATGTCCTGACCAGATCGAGCCAGAGGGAGGAACCTAGCTGACATCACCACCTCTCTCAGCTCCAGCTGAATTCCCAGCGCCTGGCATGACAGTTTTACTACCTTGACACTGTCAAACAAGGGCTTTTCCGTGTAAAAACAGCAGCTCATGCCCACCTCAGCCAACTTCATCTCTTTTCCCAGAAAAGACAGGCTCTCCCCTTGTATCAGGGGAGGAGGAAGCAGAGAGGAAGCCGGGCACTTGCTGTGTATTTGGGGGCGGGAGCAGAGAGGAGGTCAGAGAGGAGGTTGGGCACTCGGTGTGTATCGGGGAAGGGGGGAGCAGAGAGGAGCCCAGCATTTGCTGTGTATCGGGGAGGGGGAGCAGAGAGGACACTGGGCACTCACTGTGTCTCGGGGAGGTGGGGAACAGAGAGGAGGCCGGGCACCCGCTGTCTATCTGGAGGGTGGGGGATAGAGAGGAGGCCAGGCAGTTGCTGTGTACTATTTACTATGGCTAAACATAAATGTGTCCAAAGAATGCAGACCACATGTACAGGATGGGGGATTCTATCCTGGGAAGCAGTGACCGTGAAAAAGATTTCAGGGGGTGGATAATCAGTTGAACATGAGCTCCCAGTGCTACACTGTGATCAAAAAGACGAATGCATTCTTGAAATGCATAAACAGGTGTGACGAAGTGGGACTGTTCTTAATGTTTCCTCTGAATAGTGTGGGGGTGCCTCAGTTTCCCCTATGCAGTTCTTAAGTATCTAGGTGGTGGGATAAGGGTGTATGATCGTTGCAGAGCCCTAGAGGGCAGGTATGTGCAGGGGTCTGGACACAGAGAATGGCCAACACCCTGTTTCCTGGCAACTGATGGCCTGGGCCCTTCCCCGCTGCAAGGTGAGAGCTAAAGGGTTGGAGAATAAAGGAATCAGGTGACATTCTGGCATTCCGGAAAGGGACAAAGCCCAGAGGAGGAGGGGCTGCAGGGGGAGGCAGTTTGGGGCTGGCTGGGGACTAGGAGTGAAGTGCAGACATGGTTGTCTGGCTCACTGCCCCCCAAAATGGACTCAGCTGAGGGGTCCTGTTCTCTGCACCTACAAGCTCTGTATTAGACCATGTTCCTGTCATCTAATAAACCTCTGTTTTACTGGCTGGCTGAAAGTCACGTCTGACTGCGGAGTTGGGGTGCAGGGCCCTCTGGCTTCCCCAGGACCCCACCTGGGCGGACTCGCTGTGGAAGCACATGGAGGGGCAGAGAGGGTGCTGAATGCTCCGAGGTCAGACCCAGGAAGGTGGAAGCTGTGTGAGCTGTGGGTCCTGCAGACAGTCTGCTCACAGAAAGGAGACTTCCCCAGAGTCCTGACTGGCTTCATAGGGAGCAGTTCCAGAGCATCGCCCGGGGACTCCGTGACAACAGGGAATCTCGAGTCGGAGCAGAGAAGTTATTTTACCTCTGTGTTGGGCACTGGTGCGACTACTGCTGGAATCCTATGTCCAATTCTGGTGTCCACAACTCAAGAATGATGTTGATAAACTGGAGAGGGGTCAGCCAAGAGCCACAAGAACAATTAAAGGATTAGAAAACCTGCCTTACAGTGAAGGGGCTTAATCTATTTAGCTTAACAAAGCAAAGGTTAAGAGGTAACTTGATCCCAGTATATAAGTACCTCCATGGGGAAGAAATCAATCTAGCGGAGAAAGTTATACCACGATCCAGTGGCTGGAAGTTGAAACTACACAAATTCAGATGGGAAATAAGGCATACATTTTTATCTGTGAGAGTAATTAACCACTGGAACAATTTACCAAGGGTTGTAGTGGATTCTCCATCACTGACAATTTTTAAATCAAGATTGGATATGTTTCTAAAAGATCCACTCTGAGAATTATTTGGGGGCAGTTCTCTGGCCTCTGTTATACAGGGGCGGGGGGCGGGGTCAGACTAGATCAGAGGTGGGCAAAGTACAGCCCAGGGGCCGCATCTGGCCCTTCAGACATTTTAATCTGGCCCTTGAGCTCCTGCCGGGGAGGGTGGTCCGGGGCTTGCCCTGCTCTGGCACTTCAGATGAGGAGCGGGGTCGGGGGCTTGCCCCTCTCCATGCGTGCTGTGGCTCCATGCAGCTCCCGGAAGCAGCAGCATGTCCCCTCTCCAGCTCCTACGCGGAGGGGCAGCCAGAGGGCTCCCCACGCCACCCCTGCAGCTCCCATTGGCCAGCACCCCCATCCAGAGCCCTCAACCCCTCCCACACCCAACCCCCAATTTTGTGAGCATTCATGGCCTGCCATACAAGTTCCATACCAAGATGTGGCCCTTGGGGCAAAAAGTTTGCCCACCCTGGACTAGATGATCACAATGGACCCTTCTGGCTTTGGAATCAATGAGCCTATGAGCTAGGTAGATCTGCAGCATCATGAGAGGATGGGCAGGGACTGCGATTAGTGGGGACTTGCTGACCAGCATGCCCTGCCTGGAGCGTTGCACCCGCTGTACCATGGTCCCCCTAGAGACTGCTGGAACAGGGCTCCCTTCTGGTGGATGCTTGAGCCATTAAAAAACAAAGGAAATTACTGGATAAAAACATTATTAGTATGAGGTTAAGGTTCAGAGCGTGCCCACAGATTGGTCAAATTAGGGTACAAATCCTCACAAGAATGGGGTGGTTATCAAAAACCAACCGGTAAGCAGCCAGGCTATTCAGAGCCAAGGTAACTTTACAGCGAGGCAAACATATCAAAGCATGCAAATCCACAGAAAAAGAGGGCAAACCACCTTGTAGTGATACTCCAAGGTGATCTGAAATGGAGTCAGGCTTAGCCATTCGCCAAGATCTTCACACAAAGCTAGAATGCCCCATGCACATGACCAACAGCTGTATTCTGCAGATTCGTGCTCGGATACATGGATGACTCCTGGGGCTGCCATTCCCTACACTCTGCTGCTTACTCAGGGGCTGGTCCTGACACAGGCCACTCAGCACAGCACAGGATCGGATCCTGCCAATTCCACATGCCAAGATGCTCTCTTGGCTGAGTTATCGACTGAGTCTCTGATTACAGAACTGGAATCACTCTGATCTTAGTTTGCTGGGATTTTAATCTTTCTTGCTCTCATAATGTCAGTCACTGCAGGCCACCGGAGCACATCCCAGATCACTTGCCATCTGCTTGTGGAGGTGCCCAGCTGGGCCACTGATCTTCCCTGCACGAGTCCAGGCTGCACTGACCAATGCTTTGGGGTTGGAAAGTCCATTGCATATTCCCACAGTTTGTCCTTTAGTCAGTCTGTCATACAGGGGCCACAGATCAGTGCCCACAGGAGGGACAAGCCCCCAGGGCCAGCAGGAGCTGGAGAGCTCCGCTTCAGGTCTGGGGGACAGGGGCAAGGAGCAGCAGTACTATTGTCCTTTCTAAGAAGAAAACCTCACTTGTTTTCTCTGGGATGCCGAGCAAAGAGACTTGCCTTTATTTAACCCTAAACTTCCAACTCAGATCTCAATACCAAGACAGGCACATGGGTCCCGGCCCATGGCAACGAAAGGAAAGGCATGGGCTAGACATTCGAGGGGGTGAGGGGAGATTAGATAGATAGATAGATAGATTAGATAGATAGGCAGGCTCAGTGAGAACAATGGTTTGTCCCAGGCTCAGCCCAGCTCTCCATGCTGGTGCCATCTGAATGAAGACTCTCACCAACATACCAGGAAGGAGAAGTATCCAGGCCCATGTGGTCCAGTGAGAAGAGGGCATGTTTCCTTGGCAGTCCGGAGCCTTCTTCTTCCAGGTGGGATCAAAGAGCTGAGGTCTGAGTCTTTGTCTGACTCCCAGTCCCAGTCCTCCTGTCCTGGAAGTGTTACAGCTGTGCCCGCGAGACAGCAGGTCCTTAGTCAGCAACAGGCAGAGAGCTAGCTTTCAGATTCCTTTCACTTCCTCTGTCCTCCAGTTCAGATTCTTTCAACCAGATAAAAGCAAACAGATAATACAGCAAGGGACAGGGTCCCAAAGTCCAAAGATCCACCCAAAGTCAGCAGCAGTGACAGACAATATCAGAGAATCCAGCCTAGGCCTGCTCCCCTGGCACACTTCTGGGTAAGGCTGGGGCTTGAAAAGGACTGGAAAAGAAGCAGCATAGGGGCATGTGCCTTGCTTTGCTCCTGCCGGCTCTTCTGAGGGCCTGAAAGGAGATTTGTCTCGCCGGGTGTTTATGCTAGAAAGGTCAGGGATACAGGGTCTCCCTGGAAGTCTCACAGACCCAAAGATCTGGCATAGGGGAATCCTCTGCTCTCAGCTGGCAGGAGTGGGGCACAATCGTTCACATTCAGATGTTTAAGGTCACCAGGTTTACGAAGCCAGGCAAAATTTAAGGGCTTTAAACAACCTGAGTGAAATCCCCTCCCCTCTCAAGAGCTCAGCTTGCAGCTCCTTGGGAGATCATCATCCTGCAAGTTCCCCAGCTGGCCACAGAGCCTTTTAGAAGAAAGAAACAAGGGAGATAAGACCCAAATGTATACCTTAAAGAACAAGCAGCAGACAAACAAACCCCTTCGCAGGCCCTCTTTCTGCATCATAAAGCCACACACAAGGGCACAGAGCCAATTCTTTTCCTTTGCAGCTGACTTTAGTCCAGGCCAGAGGGAGGCTGTGGGGCTCAGGTGGGGGCCTGCCAGAACAGAAGTGCAGGAGACAGATGGACTTTCCTTTCCTTTCCCCAGTCTCCTGGCCTGGTTGGGGCAGAGGAGGGCAGGGCTTGGGCCCCACTCACCCCAGTGCCTGCTCTTACATTTTCCCTCCGATTTTGGTACTTTTTGACAACTGCAAGTTAAACACACTATGAGCCTGACCCACACTCAGTGTTGTAGCCAGTCATTAACATGCACAGCTAGGGCTGGGGGACATCCTCAGAGGGAGGAGTGACCAGATCCAAGCCCCCCTGGCTCCCGGATTACACGGCCACTTCTTGTTCTCCGGACAGTTCCTGCTGCAGGAGCTGGGTGGGCTGCAAGAGTGGAGCTGTCTCCGAGCACCTGCGTTTGCTGCTCCTGGTGCAGGAGCACAGTCATAGACTCATAGAATATCAGGGTTGGAAGGGTCCTCAGGAGGTCATCTAGTCCAACCCCCTGCTCAGAGCAGGACTAATCCCCAATTTTTTCCCCAGATCCCTAAATGGCCCCCTCAAGGATTGAACTCACAACCCTGGGTTTAGCAAGCCAATGCTCAAACCACTGAGCTATCCCTCCCCCCGCCTATAACACCCCAGCACGCCAGAGTCCTCGCTGGCTTTACTCAGATATCGTGTGAGGGCCACCCATAGGGTCGACTCTCAGGGCTGGTGATGACCTTGGTGCAGAGGGTGTAGCTGTGACCGGGGCAGGTTATCAGCCACTTGCTGAGTGGAATTTATCCTTCTGCCCGACCTGCATGGGTGAGACTGATTGCCAGTCCTGTCGCTGTCTCTCTTCTGGCACAACTTCCTGGAGCACAACGCCGCCTGCGGTGCCTGACTCGAGGAGCACGTTAGATGTTGGCGCTGGGGTTTTTAATCCGTCTGACCATGAGCCTGATAAAGAATCAGGGTGTGCTGCAACAGCCTAACACGGACAAGCATGGATCTGCTGAATCTAGTTTCTTATCAAGCTCTTTGCCACCTTCCTGCCAGCCCATTAGTCAGGGCTTACGGTGGCTGGCATTAACACAGCTGTCAGAACCGCTGAGGACAGACATGAACTGTAAGCCACGCCCCGTCATTCACTCCTCTGGGCTCCCCTCCTGCACTGCCCAGGAGGAAGAAAAGCAACCGCCAAGCTCAGGCCTTCCTCCAGCTGCACTGGGAAGGAGAGAGGCAGAGCTCCAGCTCCCCTGGGGCAGGGGAGGGAAGGGGAGGGAGAGGCAGCGGGGCAGCTGGAAGAGGAGACGTTGCAGCAGGAGAGTGGCAGGGGAGGCACAGAGAATGCATGGAGCAAAGAGAGCACTCAGTGGGCAGGGACAGCCAGCCATGCTCAGCAAGTCGATGGTGGAGGGCCCGGCAAAGACACAGCTGGGCACAGCTGTAGATAAATCTCTGCATTAAGCATCTTCACATAACTTTAATATGGCTATGTATTATGTCTCTTCATATAACCTTGTATTAAGCCTATCCACATATAACATCTATTTTCATACAACTTTGTATCAGATCCTTATATAGAAACTTTGTATTGAACCTTGATATAATGTTATAGCCCCTAAAATAGTATAATTAAGGTAGAAGAAAAATGTCTTTTTTCTAGGAATAGAATTAGATCTCTCCCCCCCCCCCACACACACACACTTTGTAATCAATTGCCCTGTTGAATGAATGAGGTGTGAATGAGTAAGGTGTGGAAGGCAAGCACCTCCAGACAGCTGCGACAGTTGGAGAGGGGATGGAAGCCAGACCCAAGAACAATAAAACTTGTCAAATGGACTCACTACAGAACAGCAGACATATTGACGGCCTTGGGGATTAGAAGCAAACACCTTCTTTTGGGAACACCCTCTTTGCAGCATTTGGACACCACCCAGAGGGAAGCAGCACAAAGGACCAAGGGATACAGACCAACCGACACAGACACAGATTTTGAATCTGGTATAGATTTGCATGAGAGGGAAGCTGCTATAAAAGTGAGGTGGCTTGCAGAGGACCCCGGGTCTCGTCTTGTTAACATCAGAGCATCAATCCGGATTGGCAGAAGCCCGGCTCCACCCGTCCCCGATCTAACTCACCTGGCCAGTGAAGTTAAGGGGAACAACTAGTTGGTAACAACAACAAGACGGAGTGTGCTTGTGTGTGTGTGAGAGAGAGTGCATGAGTGTAATATATATCATATGCAAATGATACAGTGTTGACTGATATATGTATTACCAATAAATGTGGCGTTTTGCCTTATTCCCCCTGAACAGATCCTGTGCAGTACTTTAAGTACAACATAGCCACACGCCAACAGCTTCCAGCAGCTGGAACATCTCACACGCCTCCTGACAGTCCTCCCTGCCCTTCCCCCTGCTGCCAGAGCACTGCCCTCCTAGTCCTCACCCAGCATGTTCCCTCTCCCAGCCCTGGTCTATGGCAGGCCCGAGAGCCTAAGTCTCATCGCATGAGCCCAGCACAGAACCAAAGTTCCCGGGAAACATGCCCAGTTTCCTCCCCTAGCCAGCCACCAGCCAGCTGCCTGTGAAGAGCAACACTGGTGCGTATGGCACACAGAGCCGTGCAGCTGTCAGAGCGCGCCGAGGGCCCCCGGCAGTTATGGAAACGTAATAATGGCTCATAAAATGGCACTGGAGCAGTTTGTGTAGCGAGCCAGCTCCAGGACAGAGGGAAGAGTCAGCTGCTCCCACTCTCCCCTTGTAGAGCAGGGGCATTGCGAACCGTATCAGCTCCCTTCTCCCAGCCGCAGTCGTGCCCTGAGGGTGCAGCAGAAAGGTCCTGCAAAGCCAGCACACAGGAATTCTGGGGAGTTGCGGGAGGCTAGCCTGCTGGTCAGGGGGTGTTACCGGGCCCCTCTGGTCCTGTGTCTGTTCCAGCCCCAGCTTCCCAACCTGGCTCTGCAGCTCAAAGCTGTGAGACTCATGCTGTGAGCTCCAAAGGTTTGCGGTTCAGTCGCTGGTGTAAGGCCAGGAGGGTGGGTGTAACATACGCACACAGCCATCTTTCCACTGAGCTCCAGCGGGCGTCTCAGCCCATCCTGCCGCTGCTGAGGGGTTGTTGGCATGGCACCCATCTCTGCCAGCTAGGGTCTATGCTCTTGTTAGCCCAGGGAGCCACGGCGAGGCACTGCGGGTGCCCTGGAGTACGCTGTGCCCCCCTCACCTCTTCACCTCCTGAAAACCCTGCACGTTGCCAACCTCAGTATCCAGGAGGTGACCACAGTGCCTTTGTGCTGGAGCCGGTCCTGCTGGCACAGCCCTGCCTCCTGTGGCAACCAGCGAGCCAGCAAATGAGCTGCCAGCACAGCCAGGGATGCTCCTGTCATGCTCCAGCCCCACTTCGGGAAGCCACATGTGTGCTGGCCAGTTAGCCTGGAACAAGCTCTAGAACCAGTCACCGAGTGACCCTGAGCCCAGCCGGAAGGGGTCCACTGAACCACTGAAGAGCCTCTAGGGCATGACAGTGGTGTACCCGCGTCCACTGAAATCAGTCTCTCCTTATGCAGCTCAGTGCATGGGTACATCCTTGTGTGTGCTGAAGCCCTGAGCACACTGGCTGACCCCATCCTCTTGTCTTCCCTTCCATTCCCGGGTCATGGGTGACTGACCAGAGCCCTGGCGGTGGCTAGCAGCCTGTCCTCACCCCGGGCACCTCACCAATTCTGCAGAAGCCCGGTGCTTACTGCCCTCGCTACGCAGCTGCACCGGGCCTACCTTGTCTGGGATGCACACGTGAGAAGCTTGGTGAGAGATCAACGGCACATGCCCAGAGCGCACCGCTAACAGGGTCACAGCTTGGTCAGTCGAACCCACTTCCTCCCACAGCAAGGAGAGCCTCCACACCTCCCTGAAGACATGCACCGGACCGTACGCCGTTTTGGCCCTTCCCCATGGGAAATCCATGCTCAATGGCAGTTAGCACCCTCTGGCTCAGATTTTGTTACCAGGAGACACATACAGCTGTGCACATAGAAACACACTCAGCATACACACAAACTTGAACACCCGCACACAAGTGCTTATGCACACACACACACACACACACAAAAACACAAACTGGTGTACAGCCCCCCAAAACTGTACACACACACCATGCACACACACCTGCGTGTACATTCACATAGACAGAGCTACACACACACACAGATACGTGCAAGGATACAGACCCTCTCCCCTTATAAATAATTCCTGCTGTGAAAGCTCAGTTATTGTCAGGAAGCAGGGCCTTCAGCAGAGCCAGTCTCCAGGCCACCCAACGAACGCATGGCATGCAGTAGGCAGGGTGGCCAGATGTCCGGTTTTCAACCAGAACACCCAGTTGAAAAGGGACCCTGGTGGCAGTGCTGACCGGGCCATTAAAAGTCCGGTAGGCAGCGCAGCAGGGCTAAGGCTGTCTCCCTGCCTGCCGTGGCTCTGCATGGCTCCGGAAGCAGCAGCATGTCCCCCCTCCGGCTCCTATGCCTAGGGGAAGCCAGGGGGCTCCGCACGCTGCCCCTGTCCCAAACACCGCTGTGCAGCTCCCATTGGCCAGGAACCACAGCCAATGGGAGATGTGCGGGGCTGCGCCACCGCGTAGGAGCCGGAGGGGATAGCCACCCGTAGCCTGAACTCCCTCCCGCGCTCCAACCCCCTGCCCCAGCCCTGATCCCCCTCCCGCCCTCTGAACCCCTCAATCCCAGCCTGGGGCACCCTTCTGCACACCAAACCCCTCATCCCCAGCCCCACCCCAGAGCCCACACTCCCAGCAAGAGCCTTCACCCTACCCCCGCACCCCAACACCCTGCCCCAGCCCTGATCCCACTCCCGCCCTCCAAACCCCTCAGTCCCAGCCTGGAGCACCCTCCTGTACCCCAAACCGCTAATCCCCAGCCCCACCCCAGAGCCTGCACCCCCAGCCAGAACCCTCATCCCCCCCATGCCCCTGCACCCTGCCCCAGCCCTAATCACCCTCCTGCCCTCCTAACCCCTCCGTCCCAGCCCAGAGCATCCTCCTGCACCCCAAACACTTCATCCCCAACCCCACCCCAGAGCCTGCACCCTGAGTCGGGACCCTCACACCCCCACACCCCAACCCGGAGTCCCCTCCCACACCCAGAACTCCTCATTTTTGGCCCCACCCTGGAACCCGCACCCCCAGCCCAAAGCCCGGACCTCCTCCCACACCCCAACGCCCTGCCCCAGCCCAGAGCCCCTCTTGCACCCTGAACTCCTCATTTCTGGACCCACCCCAGAGTCCTCACCCCCTCCCACACCCAAACCCTCTGAGCCAGCCTGGTGAAAATGAGTGAATGAGTGAGGGTGGGGAGAGCAAGCAACAGAGGGAGGGGGGATGGAGTGAGCAGGGGGTGGGGTCTCGGAGAAGGGGTGGGGCAAAGGTGTTTGGTTTTGTGCAAGTAGAAAGTTTGCAACCCTAGCAGCAAGCTGCCTGATTGGCTACGTCGCCAGCCTGGCTGGAGCAGTCAGCAGACCAGCTCTTAAGCCCAGCAACAGTAGCAGTTCAGTGGCTGCTCAAAGCATTCACCCACGGCTGCCATAGCTCCTGCTCCATGTTCCCGCTCTGCTCCTGCCTTGACCCCAGCCTTCCCCCGCCTTAGCTCACTCCAGGTAACCCAGTCTTGACCCTCAGCTCTGACTCCTTTGCCGCTGACTCTCAGCTCTGATTCCTGCCTACAAACTTCTGCTCTAACCGCTGGGCCTATCTTCTGCTCCAGCCACGAAGCACGACTACCCACTTCCTGGTCACTGACAGCTTTCAATAGAGGAGATTTGGGAACAAATTGATAAATTAAGCAG
The DNA here is from genome assembly GCF_965152235.1 of Eretmochelys imbricata. Classification (NCBI taxonomy): domain Eukaryota; kingdom Metazoa; phylum Chordata; order Testudines; family Cheloniidae; genus Eretmochelys; species Eretmochelys imbricata. Next base: position 60,921,097 of record NC_135580.1, on the reverse strand, counting down.
TAATATGTCACCTGGACCAATACTCACCCAAGAGTTGAAGGAACTGAAATATGAACTGCAGAACTAGTAACTATGGCATGTAACCTATCACTTGATCAGCCTCTGTACCAGATGACTGGAAGATAGCTAAAGTAATGCCAATTTTTTAAAAAAAGACTCCAGAGATATCCTGGCAATTTTACAGGCCAGTAAGCCTAACTTCAGTACCAGGCAAATTGATTGTAACTGTAATAAAGAACAGAATTATCAGACACACATTTTAACATGATATGTTGGGGAAGAGTCTACATGACTTTTGTAAAGGGAAATCATGCCTCAGCAATCTATTAGAATTCTTTGAGGGTGTCAATAAATATGTGGACAAGGGGGATCCAGTGGCTATAGTGTACTTGGACTTTTAGAAAGCCTTTGACAAAGACCCTCACCAAAGGTTTAAAAGCAAAGTAAGCTGTCATGAGACAAGAGGGAAGGTCCTCTCATGGATCAGTAACTGGTTAAAAGGTAGGAAACAAAAGGTAGGAGTAAATGGTAAGTTTTCAGAATAGAGAGAGGTAAATAGTGATGTTCCCCAAGGATCTGTACTGGGTCCTGGGCTGTTCAACATATTCATTCATAAACAATCTGGAAAAAGGGGTAAACAATAAAATGGCAAAGTTTGCATGTGATACAAAATTACTAGGGCTGTCAAGTGATTAAAAAAATTAATCACGATTAATTGCGCTGTTAAACAGTAATAGAATACCATTTATTTAAATATTTTTGGACGTTTTCTACATTTTCAAATATATTGATTTCAATTACAACACAGAATACAAAGTGTACAGTGCTCACTTTATTTTTTATTACAAATATTTGCACTGTAAAAAACAAAATAAATAGTATTTTTCAATTAATCTAATACAAGTGCTGTAATGCAATCTCTTTGTCATGAAAGTTTAACTTACAAATGTAGAATTATGTACAAAAAACCACAACATTCAAAAATAAAACAATGTAAAACTTTAGAGCTACAAGTCCAATCAGTCCTACTTGTTCAGCCAATCACTCAGACAAACAAGTTTGTTTACATTTGCTGCCTGCTTCTTGTTTACAATGTCACCTGAAAGTGAGAACAGGTGTTTGCATGGCACCATTGTAGCTAGTGTCACAAGATATTTACATGCCAGATGCACTAAAGATTCATATGTCCCTTCATGCTTCAGCCACCATTCCAGGGAACATGCGTCCATGCTGATGATGGGTTCTGCTTGATAACCATCCAAATCAGTGTAGACCGTTGCATGTTCATTTTCATCATCATGAGTCAGATGCCACTAGCAGAAGGTTGATTTTCCTTTTTGGTGGTTTATTTTCTTTTTTGGTAGTTTCCACAATAGAGTGTTGCTCTTTTAAGACTTCTGAAAGCATGCTCCACACCTTATCCCTCTCAGATTTTGGATGGCACTTCAGATTCTTAAATCTTGGGTTGAGTACTGTAGCTATCTTTAGAAATTTTACATTGGTGTCTTCTTTGCATTTCGTCAAATTTGCAGTGAAAGTTTTCTTAAAACAAACAACAAGTGCTGGGTGATCATTTGAGACTGCTATAACATGAAATATATGGCAGAATGCAGGTGAAACAGAGCAGGAGACTTACAATTCTCCCACAAGGAGTTCAGTCACAAATTTAATTAATGCATTATTTTTTGAACAAGCATCATCAACATGGATGCATGTCCTCTGGAAAGATGGCCGAAGCATGAAGAGGCATGTAAGCAGAGTCAGGATGAGCTCCACCCTGACATCTGGTGGTGAGTTGTGGCAAGTTGTGGAAAAGAACTTCAGGGGCTGATCTCATTTGCATAGGCACACCCACCCTGCCTAGCATGAGCCAATAGCTGCCCGAATGGTCACTTTGGCTGCTGTGGGATCCCCAGTTTCTCTGTTATTGGGGCAGGAAGAATAAATTGTTATTATCCTGATTATGTGAATCAAGGACAGTGGAACTGTACTTGGCCTTTTGTTATGCTGGAGGGACTCGCCATCAACTAAGGAGCACTTGCTAGGCAAGGGACATGGGTTCCAAAACTCACTGAATTGAGAGAGGTTGGGAATAGGTATTAATACCTGGTGGTAGAGGCTACCTGGTGAGGGCGTTACATGTTAATTGTACTTCTTTCTCTCCCCTGTGTAGAGTATCAGAGCTAGTTTTGATTCCTTTAGGAATCTAGTTACAGGCTGCTGAGCTGAATTCACTTTGGGCTAATGGTGCACCAGCACTGAGACTCCACTACTAGAAGCTGAAATCATAAAAGAGCTAAACTTACTAAGAGCTGAAATCACTGAGTGTTGTGTTATGTAGTGGGGGAGCCTGAAGATATATTGTGGAGCAGTTTGTGGGACAGCTGGAGCAGCTCATGGGGGCAGCTGGTAGAGTGGAGCGATTGTAGGATGGCTGGTGGAGTGGAGCAGAGCCCAATGGAGAGGTGGGCTACTCGGCTTTGGACCATGTAAGTTGCCCCTTAAACCACCCCCATCTCCACCCAGGTTGGGAGGTAAAATGCTGCAGATAAACTTTCCAACTCTGGTGCTGCATTGACCAGGGACAGAGACTTTTGGGTTGTTGGACTTTTGGGACTTTGGATGACTTTGGGTTGCTGGACTCAAAAACCAAAGGGAAAGGACACCCCACAATTTGCTTGGGGTGGGTTTTTGCTCATGGGTTGTGTTATGAATCCTGTTGGTGGTGTTTCCCCAACATAATGCCACCTTGTTTCTCTCTGTTATTAAAAGGCTTTTGCTACACTCAGACTCTGTGCTTGCGAGAGGGGAAGTGTTGTCTCTTGGAGGTGCCCAGCGGGAGTGGTATATATTTGTCCCAGGTCACTGGGTGGGGGCTCAAGCCGGTTTTGCATTGTGTTATTGGAATGGAACCCCTAGATACTGAACCCGGCCCTTGTTGTTGCCAACTCTGATGGAGAAGGGTTACAGGCATATGAATCTTTAGCACATCTGGCACATAAATATCTTGCGACGCCAGCTACAACAGTGCCAGGTGAATGCCTGTTCTCACTTTCAGGTGATGCTGTAAATAAGAAGTTGGCAACATTATCTCCCATAAATGTAAACAAACTTATTTCTTTTAGTGATTGGCTGAACAAGAAGTAGGACTGAGTGGACTTGTAGGCTCTGAAGTTTTACATTGTTTTGTTTTTGAGTGCAGTTATATAACAAAAAACCCTACATTTGTAAGTTGTACTTTCATGATAAAGAGATTGCACTACATTACTTGTATGAGGTGAACTGAAAAATACTATTTCTTTTATCATTTTTATAGTGCAAATATTTGTAATGAAAAATAATATAAAGTAAGCACTGTACACTTTGTATTCTGTGTTGTAATTGAAATAGATATATCTGAAAATGTAGAAAAACATCCAAAATATTTAATAAATACAATGGTATTCTATTGTTTAACAGTGCAATTAATCGTGATTAATTTTTCCGAGTTAATCACATGAGTTAACTGCGATTTATCAACAGCCCTAAAAATTACTCAAGATAGTTAAGTCCAAAGCAGACTGCGAAGAGTTACAAAGGGATCTCACAAAACTGGGTGACTAGGCAACAAAATGATAGATCAAATTCAATGTTGATAAATGAAAAGTAATGCACATTGGAAAACATAATCCCGAGTATACATATAAAATGTTGGGGTCTAAGTTAGCTGTAACCACTCAGGAAAGAGATCTCGGAGTCATTGTGGGTCGTTCTCTGAAAATATCCGCTCAATGTGCAGCAGCAGTCAAAAAAGCTAATAGAATGCTAGGAACCATGAGGAAAGGGATAGATTATAAGACAGAAAATATCAATGCCATTGTATAAATGCTGATATGTGCTGAAGGAATTGGCAGCTGTGATTGCAGAGCCATTGGCCATTATCTTTGAAAACTCGTGGCGAACCAGGGAAGTCCCGGATGACTGGAAAAAAGCTAATGTAGTGCCAATCTTTAAAAAAGGGAAGAAGGAGGATCCTGGGAACTACAGGCCAGTCAGCCTCACCTCAGTCCCTGGAAAAATCATGGAGCAGGTCCTCAAAGAATCAATCTTGAAGTACTTGCATGAGAGGAAAGTGATCAGGAACAGCCAGCATGGATTCACCAAGGGAAGGTCATGCCTGACTAATCTAATCGCCTTTTATGATGAGATTACTGGTTCTGTGGATGAAGGGAAAGCAGTGGATGTATTGTTTCTTGACTTTAGCAAAGCTTTTGACACGGTCTCCCACAGTATTCTTGTCAGCAAGTTAAGGAAGTATGGGCTGGATGAATGCACTATAAGGTGGGTAGAAAGCTGGCTAGATTGTCGGGCTCAACGGGTAGTGATCAATGGCTCCATGTCTAGTTGGCAGCCGGTATCAAGTGGAGTGCCCCAAGGGTCGGTCCTGGTGCCGGTTTTGTTCAATATCTTCATAAATGATCTGGAGGATGGTGTGGATTGCACTCTCAGCAAATTTGCGGATGATCCTAAACTGGGAGGAGTGGTAGATACGCTGGAGGGGAGGGATAGGATACAGAAGGACCTAGACAAATTGGAGGATTGGGCCAAAAGAAATCTGATGAGGTTCAATAAGGATAAGTGCAGGGTCCTGCACTTAGGATGGAAGAATCCAATGCACCGCTACAGATTAGGGACCGAATGGCTAGGCAGCAGTTCTGCGGAAAAGGACCTAGGGGTGACAGTGGACGAGAAGCTGGATATGAGTCAGCAGTGTGCCCTTGTTGCCAAGAAGGCCAATGGCATTTTGGGATGTATAAGTAGGGGCATAGCGAGCAGATCGAGGGACGTGATCGTTCCCCTCTATTCGACATTGGTGAGGCCTCATCTGGAGTACTGTGTCCAGTTTTGGGCCCCACTCTACAAGAAGGATGTGGATAAATTGGAGAGAGTCCAGCGAAGGGCAACAAAGATGATTAGAGGTCTAGAACACGTGACTTATGAGGAGAGGCTGAGGGAGCTGGGATTGTTTAGCCTGCAGAAGAGAAGAATGAGGGGGGATTTGATAGCTGCTTTCAACTACCTGAAAGGAGGTTCCAAAGAGGATGGCTCTAGACTGTTCTCAGTGGTAGCAGATGACAGAACGAGGAGTAATGGTCTCAAGTTGCAGTGGGGGAGGTTTAGATTGGATATTAGGAAAAACTTTTTCACTAAGAGGGTGGTGAAACACTGGAATGCGTTACCTAGGGAGGTGGTAGAATCTCCTTCCTTAGAGGTTTTTAAGGTCAGGCTTGACAAAGCCCTGGCTGGGATGATTTAACTGGGAATTAGTCCTGCTTCGAGCAGGGGGTTGGACTAGATGACCTTCAGGGGTCCCTTCCAACCCTGATATTCTATGATTCTATGAAATCCATTTTACGGCCACACCTTGAATACGGCATGCAGTTCTGGTTGCCCAATCTCTGAAAAGATATGTTAGAATTGGAAAAAGTACAGAGAAGAGCAACAAAAAGGATGAGGGGTCTGGAACGACTGTCAGAGGAGAAGCAATTAAAAAGACTGGGACTGTTCATCTAAGAAAAGAGATGAGTAAGGGGGAAATATGACCGAGGTCTATAAAATCATGACTGGAGTGGAGAAAGTTAATAAGGAAGTGTTATTTACCCCTTCCCATAACACAAGATCCCAGGGATCATCCAGTGAGATTAACAGGCAGAGGTTTAAAACAAACAAAAGGAAGTATTCCTTCACACAATGTACAGTCACCCTGCGGAACTCATTGCCAGGGGATATTGTGAAGGCCAAAAGTATAACTGTGCTCAAAAGAGAATTAGATAAGTTCCTGGAGGATAAGTCCATCAATAGCTATTGCCTGGGACTCATCCCTGTGCTCTGGGTGCCCATAAATCTCTGACTGCTAGAAGCTGGGACTAGACAGCAAGGGATGGATCACTAAATGATGCCTGTTCTGTCCATTCCCTCTGAAGCACCTGGCACCAGCCACAGTTGGAAGACAGGACACTGGGCTAGATGGACCATTGGTCTGACCCAGCATGGCCGTTTATCAATTCTTATGTTCTCATGAGTTTGCATGTAACAATGAAATCCATGCCTCGATCCCGCACAGCCCGTTCTTTACAAATTATGGCTTTCACAGCCACTTCCTCCCAGACTTGCCTGTAGGATCCCCAGTACCAGCCACTGCAGATTTAGTCTCCCACCTGCTTTCGGTGCACTAAGAGCTCAAGAAACACCTGCAGTCAGCAAAAGATGCCTATAAACACCATGCAGACCAAGACCATCAGGCTGCTCCCAGTCTGGCCATAGGGACAAGGTGCAGCTCTCTGCCCAGAGCCTTAAATTGAGCGGCTCATCCACTAAACTAGATGACCAATACGTGGATTACAGAACGGGTAAACCCCGTGTTTACTGCTGCCTGAATCCTTGAAGATCAACCCCAAATTTCACATCTCATTTCACATCACATTCTTAAAGCCCTACATTGAGACCCTGTTCCCAAACCGCTCCAACCTACCACTGACACCCATAATAGACCGCAGACAGGAGGAGCACTTTGCCCACCAAATCCTTGCCTCTCAGCGAGTCAGGGCAGGCTCCAGTACCTGGTGGACTTGGAAGACAACAAGCCGGATGAGCGATCTTAGGAACCGGTAGAGAACATCCATGCCCCAGGCGTACTGTGAGATTTCCATTGGAAGTGCCTTGAGAAATCAGGCCCTGAGGTGCCCCTGGGGGGAGTGCCCTCGGGAATCAGGTCTGTAGCAGAGCTAGTCACCAGGCAAGCTAACGAACGCAGCCAGCCTGTAGTAGGCTGCCTGATTGCTGGAGGAGTCAGCAGACCGGCTCTTCAGCCCAGTAGCAGCAGCAGTTCAGCAGCTGCTCAAAGCATTTGCCCATGGCTTTGATAGGCCTTACTCCTGCCTTGTTCCAGCCCTGCTCCTGCCTCAGCCTTACCCCTGTCTTGCCTCACACCAGGTAACCCCGTCCTCACCTCAGCTCCGATTGTGATTTCTGACTCCTGCTCTAACCACTAGGCATGACCACCCATGTCATGGTACTAACAAACACTGCATGTCCCTGCTGGGATGTGACCTGTATAGTGTAGGGCTATACTGCAGCACTGGTCCTTTCTATGAGATTCTGCCATCCTCTGTTATGTGAGAAGCCTGCTACACGGTGATGCTGCTGGCACTGCATGTCAGGGCTCCTGAGTCTCCAAACACAGCACTCATTTATTTGCAGGACTCGCTCTCCCCATGTGTACGTCCAACCTGGCCAAACCACGAGAGCAGAGGCCCAGCAGGTAAACATTACCACAACACTGTAAACCAGCAGCTTACACAAGAGCCAGGGAAAGGGTGGAGCTGTCCATGGAGAATGCAAACGCAGCTCCAGCCACGTCCACGTCCACAGCCACATTGTGGGGAGAAAAATGTGCAGGTACTAGAAATGCTCCTGCCCCACTGCGCCTCCCAGACTCTGCCTGAGACCAGCGGGTGGGGGAAGCTATGGGTTGGTTATTCAGTTATGGGTTGGCTTCTTCTGCAGCATCAACTATTGGTTGCTGCTGGAGAGAGGATACTGGAGCAGAGGGATCCTGCTCAGGGCTAGTCTGAGCATGTGCTTGTGTTACAGAGGCCCTGATTCTGAGTTGTGCTTCTGTGGTGGTGGTGGCAACAGGGTGAGGACAGAATGTCTTTAAGTCAGCTTTGCACCTTGTGTGTAAGCTAGAACAGTTCCAAGGGCTGCTCTAAGTTATAACAACTTTGAACGGCACCCATGGCCTGCTCTGCTGGACCAGAGTAACCAGAGGGCAGAGACTTCATGTCATGCTGCCTCATGTCCTGCCCAGACCCCCATCACACCTCTGCACTGGGTCCCACAGCCTGGGCTCCAGGCCAAGTCGCAACGTCTAACACAGCAATTTTACAGCCCCTGTAGCCTGAGCCCCACAAGCATGAGTCAGCTGTCACAGGCCAGCCATGGGTGTTTAATTGCAGTGTAGACATCCCCTACGGCTCGATGTTGCCTAGGGAGCCACTCTGTTCATTGGTGGATGGGGTAGTCAGGATATGTTCATCCTCTTTCCAGAATCACATCTTCTAGGATAAACTTCTGATTCCTTTGCCTGTTCAGTGAGGTCCATTTGTCCAGTTTTTGCAATGCCTGGTTTAGCACCTACCGCTGATGCTGAAATGTGCTTTGGGAATCAAGTGCTTCCTTGCCATAGATCGGGGGACGTCTGCTCCCAGAGGTAGGCACTGCCAAAGGAAGCAATGTTCAGTGGACACCCGGCTACCTCAAGAGTGGAAAATTACTGTCAGACAGGCTGCTGAAAGGGTAGACAGTCCCAGTGAAGAACACTATTGAATGTGCTGCTAGGTAGGAAAAGCAGCTCCGAAGAGTCTGGATAAAACACCATTCCTCCTGCTGTCTGTGCTCTGAAATCAAGCCTTCCAACGCTGTGCTTGGCTGCTGCTGATAGCTGATTCCAGCTGCAGCCAGCACAGCATGACATCCTCTCAGAGCAATGGCCATGGCCATTAAGTGCTGTTGTACCAGAGTTTGCCTTCAAATATTTTTCATCACATCAGAAATGAGCAGCAGAAATTGGCCTTTTGCTGGTAGTTTGATGTTCAGATCAGTGACAGGAGGGGAAACAGTGGCCAAAAGTACAAGCTCACAATTCTCGGCAACTCTGCAAGTTCTTTAATACTCGCCTTGCTTTCCTTCCTAAATGTTCTCCAAGCATTAAAGAACTATCTGCAGGGCAGAGCCTGCCCCACAACTTCACGGTGTTACAATAAATAGCTTCCCCATAGGATGTGCTGTAGTATGATTAGGTCTAGGCGCTTAGGCTGTGTTTGCACTTTTGGTGGCATGTGGGGTACACAAACTGCACCCTCCCTGCCCCCAGCGTGGTATGAATACCAGTGTAGACAGTGAGGCACAGCTTAGACGAGTAAAGACCATGGGCAAAGTTCGGGGTAGGAAGAGGAGCATGAGGGGCATTGCCCCACCAAACTGCAAGCCTTGGGCAGGCACAGAATTTTTCCCCCAAACATGTGGCCCCATTGGCCTGACTGGAGCTGCCCTCTGCCCAAATATAGAAGTCAAACTACGCCTATGGTAAAGACACACCAGAATCTGGGGGGGATGTACCCTATATGGCTCTCTACACACCCAAGCAGTGCCTCCTCCATCTACACTGCTATTTTTATAGAGGAGCAGCACTGAAAGGGTCAGGCAGTAGCTAAAGGGTTTGACTGGGCGGGGGCAGCTGGGAAAGGCTCTGGCAGCTCCTTGCTGTCAGAGTCTTTCCCCACTGCCTCCCCCTGACAGAGCCTTTCACTACCGTGTGTAGCTACACTCTACAGGGTGGACGCCACCTGCTTTTCACTGTGGTGTATAGCTACATGTACCCTACCTGCTGCTGCTGTGTGGAGAACCCTGCTTTCGGGGAAGGGCTTGAGAGAAGACAGTACATGTGGAGGAAGACAGAGACTGAAGGTTGCACTGTGCTGGTGCTCTCTTTTTATGCTCTCTCACAGAATGTGGTGTTAGAAGTTACATAAAACCAGAAACTTCATGTTGGAAATACTGAGGGGGAAAAGAGAAAAACCAAACAAAAACAAAGAGCAACTACTAATCATACATACCAGGTTCCTGTCCCTGAACAGATGGACAGGAAAGGGGCTGTGTTTAGCAATGGGAAAACTATAACATTGAAACAGGGCTGGATAGAAAGGAAAACAAAATAAGAGCCGCCACCTACTAGTTGTAATGGGTGAAGCCTGCCAGCTGCTGCAGCAGCATCTGGGTACACCAGTAGCACACTGGGGGGACCCATGTAAAATCCTATAAGTGCTTCAAAAGCATTTTAACCTACAAAATGTATCAGATATGAAAGGGATCTTTTCAACCAGTGTAATCCAGAACCTGGGGAGACAATAGGTCAGCCTATTGCCAAACTGCGCAAAAGGGCAAACTCATGCAATTGTCAAAATTTAAGAGCTGAATTAATTCATGACAGATTAGTAATAGGGACAAAAGATACAGGAGCTCAAATAAGAATGTTCAGAGAGCCCACACCACTCTACCAACAGCTACTGACACAAACAAAGCTGGTGAACAAGCTCACATATGGCACTAACGCTGAGATAATTCACCAATAGCATAGGGGAAATATGAAAATTCATAGAAAAATACATCCAAAATTGTGCAAAAGTAAATGCACAACTACAAAGCGGAGAAGAGAAATGAATTGCAACAGAAAATCTGTGGTTACGATGGAGAAAAACATGATAATGCAAAATGCTCTACATGTGAGGTCACAGGGGCATGCACAGGATTAAAAATGTTCCTGCTTTTGCGGGAGCACTCTCTGTGCCCCCCCATGGCCGGAGGAGCTGGCTCTCCCCACCCTGGAGGAGTTCTGTGTCTCCAATGCTTGGGAGGCCCTGTGTTTCTGCTTGCCCCACCCCCCCGGCGCACGCCCCTGTGAGGTTATATGCAAAAATTGTGGCCAAAAAAATCATTATCTCAAAGTTTGCAAACAAGAAAAGCAAAGAAAAATATACACCATATCAAGGAAGCAAGCAGTGACTCAGAGAATGAGATTTTGCATGTATCTGATATTAGTGCAATGTAAAACAGCAATATAAATGGTTTATAAAGCTCAGACTGGCAGCAGTTGCAAACACAAGGGAGCAGCACACAAATGAACTGGAAACTGAACACCAGATAGACAGAGAGGCATCAGTGAATGTGCTGTGCTCAAAGGCTTTCTTAGCAATATGCAAGAGAAGAAAGCAAAATTGCAGCCAAGCAAAGGTAATTAAAATTATGTAATGGCATGAGCATAATAACCAGTAGGACAATGTAAATTACAAGCAGAATACCAAGGAAAAGTACAGAGGCTGAAATCTCAAGTAATACGACAGCACAGATGGCACTGCTTTCAGTTAAAATAAGTCAATTCATGAACCTCGGAACATTAGACTTGGGACAAACAATTCATACAACAGACACACAGGCAAAACAAAAACCACACCCAGAGCAGACAATGTGAGGTGGCATCCATGCAGCAAAGCAAAGCTGCTAAACGATTACCAAGATGTTTCTGAAAGACTGGGATGTCTTCCAGGGATGTTAGACCTGGAAATGGAACAGTAGATTATAAAGCCAGCAGGGACCATTGTGATAATCTATTTTGACCTCCTTGTCCAGCACAGGTCAGAGAACTGCCCCAAAAATAATCCCTAGAGCAGAGGTCATTGATGGAAATTCACCACAACGCTTGATAAATTGTTCCAATGGTTAATTACTCTAATGTTAAAACTTTACATTTTATTTCCAGCCTGAATTTGTCCAGTTTCAGTTTCCAGCCATTGGATCATGTTAGATCTGCTAACTGAAGAGCCAATTATTAAATACGTGTTCCCCCTGTAGATACTTATAGACTGTGATCACATAACCCCTTAACCTTCTTTTTGTTAAGCTAAATAGATTGGGCTCCTTGTGTCTATCACTATAAGGCAGGTTTTCAAATCCTTTATTCATTCTTATGACTTTTCTCTGACCCCCTCTCCAATTTATCAACGTCCTTCTTGAATTGTGGGCACCAGAACTGGTCACAGTATTTCAGCAGCAGTTGCACCAGTGCCAAATACACAGATAAAATAACTTCTCTGCGCCTACTTGAGAGTCCTCTGTTTATGCATCTCAGGATCGCATTAACCCTTTTGGCCACAGCATTGCACTGGGAGCTCATGTTCTGGTGATTATGCACCATGACCCCCAAATCTTTTTCAGAGTCGCTGCTTCCAGGACAGAGTCCCTCATCCTGTAAGTATGGCCGACATTCCTTGTTCCTAGATGTATGCATTTACATTTAGCTGTATTAAAACACTGTTCCCTGGTTACCAAGTGATCCAGATCGCTCTGAATCAATGAACTTTTTCTCTTCATTATTTACCACTCCCCCAATTTTTGTGCCATCTTCAAATTTTATCCGTGATGATTTTATGCTTTTTTCCAGGTCATTGATAAAAATGTAAAATAGCATAAGACCAAGGTAGCCAGTAAGAGAGCTGCAGGAGGAGGTGGCTCATCTGTGAAGCATCTGGGAGCACTAGGACTTCATCGATATTATGCATATGGAAACATCTGGGATGGAGGATACTAGATGACTACAGTGGCACCACTGGTTGCTCTGTGGGGAGGAGACTGGTTGCTGGGTACCTTGAACAGTAGACAGGGCTCCATCCCCCACCACCCAGGTCCTGGTCCTCTGTCCATCGAGCTGAAGAATTGCTATGCTGGACTTGCAACAGGAGGTGAGGAGCAGACTCCCGTGACTGAGGAGGAGAAGCCACCTGTCCCAAGGCTGAGAGGCTCATGGCCACAGCACCCGAGAGGAGGAGGTATAAGGGTGTCAGGAACTACCTTCTGAGGGAGATGGAGGCATCCATCTGCCAGCTTGACCTGATGCCCCGGGAGGCGTACTGCCTGCCTGGAGCCCATGGCTGAGAGATTATGGAAAGGTTGGTGAGGCTCATCTGTCCCTCTGATCACTACCCCATGCTGCTCACCCATCTGAGCACTAATGATACTGCCCAGGGCTTAAATTCTCACTAAGTATTTCCCGGAGCCCCAGGGCTTCAGCCCCATGGGAGGTGCAGGGGTTCGATACTTCAGCCCTGCAGGGCACCAGGGCTCCTGTGGATTTGAAAATATTTAGCAGAGCTCCGTTCCGGAGGTCTCCAGCTGAATTTAAGCCCTGATACTGCCAGGTCTGACCCTGAGTAGATCAGCAGTGACTACAGGGCTCTGGGAACAAGGGTGAAGGACCCAGGGGCACAATTTGTGTTTTTATCCATCCTCCCAGTTGAGGTAAGGGCCCAGGCAGGGACACGCACATCCAGGAGGTGCATGCATGGCTGCACAGATGATTTAGATGGAAGGGCTTCAGCTTCCTCACTCAGGGGATGCTGTTCCAGGAAGGTCTGGTGGGACGAGATGGGGAAGAGCATCTCCGTGCACTGACCGGCCCACCTAGGTTCACATGTGACAAAAGCCCATAGGTAAGCATAAAAAAAGGCAACCTTACCAGAGGGCTAGATGTTACGGGGGACAGGGAAAATTACAATAGGGTCATAGAGCAACAAGTAGGAAATCGGTGGGGAATCTGTTCAACGTCTTAGATGATTGTACATAAATGCAAGAACATAAGCTAAATTATGACAGTTTGTGCCACAGAGGCTTGGTGGGATGTCTCGTGACTGGAATGTTGTGGAAGAAGGGTATAGCATGTTCAGGAAGGACAGGCAGGGAAAAAAGATAGGCAGTGTTACATTATACGTCAGGAATATATAACTGTTCTCAGGTCGAGACGGAGTTACGAGGCAGACGAGTTGAAACACAGGCACTGACTTTCTTCTCCGCCCTTGCTCCGCCCTGAGGCCTTGCCCCCACTCTGCCCCACCCCCAAAGGCCCCAACCTCATTCCGCCTCTTCCCACCCCTGCTCCACCTCCTCCCCCAAGCGCCTCCCGCCTGCTGCCAAACAGCCGGTCGGCAGGGCACCCATGGAGTTGGCACCTATGAATTGAAAGCCTTTGGGTAAAGATAAAAGGGCGGAAAATAGGGATGCCGTCATGGTAGGGGTCTGCTATAGACCAAATCAGGAAGGTGAGAGGGATGAGGCATTACAAGCACAAATCACAGAAATATCCAAATCACAAGACCTGGTTGTAATGGGGGGCTTTCACTACCCAGATGTCTGTGGGAAAAGTAATACGGCAACACACAAAATTTCCAGTAAATTCTTGGAATGTACTGGGCACAACTTTGTGTTTCAGAGAGTGGAGGAGGTAAGCAGGGGGACAGCCATTTTAGATGTGATGCTGAACCAACAGCTGGAAATTACACCTGCAGCTCCAGTGTAGACATGCCCTAAAATGGCAAAAAAAACAAGTGCAGATTGTCTCTAACACACTTGTGTCATGACACATTGCAGACTCCGGTAAAGCACTCATGTGTCCCTGGGACTACAGCTGCCTCTGAAAAACAGCATCCACAATCTTCTCTAGTCACATAAAACCTTTTGCATTTAGACTCCTATGCCCTGACCCACCCCACTCCTTCCCTAGGTGCTATCTGTATCTCAGAATTGCCTTCAGCAGGAAGACGGACGGACTACATTCTGCTCTCAGGTCTTGTCTGCTGCAGGGATTTTTGTATGGATGTAGCTGCACCAGTACAAACCCCTATTATAGAGGCATGGTGTAAATTTAAAATCAATCTAGTTTAAACCAGTGCAAATCCTTAGTGGAGATGCCCTTAAACTGGTTTAAGCTGCATTTAAATTGATTTAGCTGTTGACAAATCATTGAACTAGCTAAACCAGTTGAAATGAGGGTGAGACCAGTGTAAGTGCTTCTACATGACAGGCTTGCACCAGTTTAAACTGGATTGGTTTAAATTTAGTTTAGTTAAATGGGTGCCACTTTTCTAACGTAGGGCAGGCCCATGTGGGAGAGCAGAGTGCGGTGGAGCACTGTGAGGCCTGTGGTCTCTTCTCTCCTGTAGGGGTGAGTCCCAGAGCACAGGCCCAGGCGTGGGGAAGTTCTGTCAACTGCACAATTTGATGGTCCCGTAGAAGCATGGCTGTTAGAGGAGGTCATGCTGAGAGCCAAAGGATGGATGGTGTAGGGCAGTGGGGGAGAGCTGGAATCCCAGGTACCAGCATGCAGTGCAGGGGCAGTCTCCTGAAGGGGATTAACGTGTAAGGCCACCCCTGACCAGAATGCTGTTCTCCATGGGGAGTCAGTGCAGAGCCCGAGGGTGAGGGGTGCGCAGAGTGCTGGGCTGCTCCTGGAGTGTGAGTTGATGAGCACGTGTTGGGGAATCGCCAAGACAGGCTCTCTGTGCCTGCCGTAAGCCATAGACAGTCCCCATAGGCAGCAGGAGAGAGAGCTGCCTAGGCACTTTCCAGCACATGCAGTTCACCAGTCCATGGGCAGGAGCTCAAAAGGCACTCTGGGGGCTTGGTTGGGGGGCGGTGCTGTTGGCTCATCTCAGTTCCGGCACGGAGCTGCCCCGGTTGCACTCGGTATTCAGATTAGAAAGGGCTGGCTTGGCAGCAAATCATTCCCTCTAAACACAGGTGCCTGCGGCCTGCACAGCTCAGATTAAAGAGCCAATGCAGGGGAGGATAAAAACGCAGTTCCTGAGGCCAGGCGTGTTCGTCTGAGCCAGTGCAGCGCAGTTCCCATGTTAGCCTCTCTCTCAGCTCTGCTGTCATTTCACCTGTGAAGCAAACCCAGCACCTACGGTGTCCTGGGGAATAATTGTTGGCCAGAACAAACAGCCTACCCCTTCCATGTAGCACCACGTGATGTTCATGCTAGCCAACCTCAGGGCACCAGGGTCTAGTGACGCAGATATTCAGGAAAAGCTCAGTATTGCTGCAGCCTGGCTGAAAAGCATGCAAGTCCCGTCCCAAACCCGGGGGGGGGCTAGAGAAAAAAACATGGCACTTTACACTGCACCCCCTGCAGAGTGCACACTGCCCTGGCACCCGCCTCATGGGACCTGCCAGCCGCTTGTGCCCACTTCCTCTTGTGTACGTCAACGTGCAGAGAGCACTAATGCAGGGTGGGGTCAGTGCAGAATGGGTGTGCAGCGTGGCTGCTGAACCATGCAGTGCTGCTAACAGGGCAGCCAGGCTCAAGGATGATGAGGGGAGAAGGTGCAGCCAGGCTGAGAGGTGAAGGGGCAGCCAGTCGGGGGGTGATAGGGGAGGGGCAGCTGGACTGAGGGGTGAATTTGGGGAGAAGGGGCAGCTGGGCTGATGGGTGAAGGGGGGAGAAGAGGCATCCGGGCTGAAGGAGGAATGGGAGGGCAGCCAGGTTGAGGGGTGATGAGGGCAGAAGGGGCAGCTGGACCAAGGGGCAATGGGGGATGGGCAGCGGGGCTCATAAGGTGACACGGGGCCAGCTGAAAGGAGCAGGGTTGAAGAAGGCAACACAAAGATGCTGGCACTGACCAGGCCAAGCTCTGGTGTCTGGCTGGTGCACCAGGAAGTCTTCTGCACAGAGGCGGGGCAGGTTGCAAGAACCCTCCAAAACTAGGGTATCAATGAAGCTTCAAACTGATCTGCAGGTTCAGAGAGGTCCAGGCCAGAAGGGATCCTTGTGATCATGCGGCCTGATCTGCAGAGCAGCAGAGACCCAAGTGAGTTCTGCAGGGAGCCAGCGTGCGGAGCCCGCGCAGTAGCAGCAAGTCAGGCCGGTGAGGAGTTTGCATGCAGACGAGGCTGGAGAGGCAGCACAATGACTGGGAGAATCCCTGACTGGAAGTCAGGAGAACTGGGACTATTCTCCACTGGAACATTTGGGCTTGTGTGCTAAAAATAAGAGGGTAGCCAGGTGGCGGCTCGGACTAGCCATACAGACCTGCCTGGCCCCTCTGGATACATACTTGGGTGGCTAACCCGAGCCATGACCCGTGTTCTCCTGGCTAGCACAGGTATGTCTGCGTGAGCTGGGAATCACACCTCCAAGCTCAAATGTGGCTGTGCCCATAGGCACGGAGCAGGCATGGTTAGCAGCCTGCAGGCGCTAGTCCCTCTGAGCCCTTTCCCCTGGGCTGGGGCAAGTCCTTCACCCTCTGAGGCCTGAAATTCAGCCTTCCCCGGGCAGCACGGGGCCTCACGTATCATTTTGCTTCAGTTAACCTCCTCCTGTGTTACCTCCTTCATACCACTAGGTGGTGCTCCAGGTGCACCACCCTCACAGGTGGAGTAGCACGGTGCTCTCAGGGTCTGGGTCAGGTGCAGGCCCTCTCAGGGCCAGGCCGGCTCTCCTCCTCCTGCCCCGGGGTGGGGGGGCACGCTGGCGGCTGCACCCCCCACTCTGCCGGCCGCTGCACCGTGCGCTGCAGAGCGGGGGTGACGAGGCTTGGCAGCGCCTCTCCCCCCACAGAGCGGCAGGGGCAGCGTCCGGGAGGGTGGGGCACTTAGCCAGCGCCACACTGACCCCCTGAGCAAGAGGTGGCAGCCGGGCTGACTCAAGTCAGGGAAAGAGGCCGGACGGTTTGGAAAGCGACTCGACCCTCTCAGGTTGGGTGCGCTTGGAGCCAGGTCAGGCTTAGCCCAGAGCAAACGTCTGCAATGCAGGCTCTACTCACACTGGGCTGGCTCTGTGCAGTGCCACGTGCAACGCCCATCTCGCCCCGAGCCCTCAGCTCCAGGAGGCACAGAGGGGTGCAACTTGCACATGTTGCTGGGGTGTGACCCGCCGGGCACTAGCACTGTCCACTGTGCCCCGCCATGGGCAGCCCTTGGAGCAGGCAGTCAGAGGCTACAGAAAGGCCACTATTGCTGTCTACTAGCTTCCCAGTGGAGTAACCAAGCCCCCTGGGGTGTGGCTCATAGTCTGGCAGGAAAGCCACCTCCCAGGCCTGCTGGGGCCAGCTCCAGCAAATCTGGGCCTCCTGCAAAGCCATGCAACTGGGGCCCCAACGAGGAAGCCCAATATTCTGCGTGCAACCTTCTCCTCTCTTGGTGCCTTGGAGCCCAGCTGGGGCTGCTGTGCTCAGGGAACCATCCTGACTTCCAGGGGAGGGGGCTCCCCTAATCCCCACTCAGCTCTCAGCAGCACACAACACCCCGAGCAGCAACATCCCTCCAGCATTTGGCCCTGCCCCGACAGCCCTCTGGGATGGCTGGGCAGCAGCATAGCTGCAGTGCTCCAAGCCGAGGCCTCCCCAAGAACAGGGGTTGTCCCCTGAGGACATTGCAGGTGGGAGTGAGCAGGCTCAGTGCTGGGCAAGGTCTTCATAAGCCAGCTGGGCAATGCTTTCTCCTCCCTCATCCCTTCTGCCACACTGACCCCAGGGAAGGCATACACACACAGCCTCCCCTGGGCTGCGGTCACACCTCAGTGCTACCAGCTCCCTCCAGCAGCACGCTGAGATTTGACACATTCAGGTCACCAACGACCTGTGGCTGGCAGTGTCTCCTAGCCCCTTTGCCCGTGGGCGCTCACAGCCCCAGCAGGCCCCTACCTGAGGGTGCTTCTTCACTAGCTCAACTGAGGGAGGGATGGGCCAGTGAGGCCCTGCTCCCTCCTGAGGCCCAGAGGAGGGTGGGCTGCTGCCTGCTTAGGCTGAACGGGCTGGAGCAGGGCTGCCCCTCTTTGGGCCCAGTGGGGACCAGACGGCTCTGGTCCCGGAAGCTGCCTTTAATTGTTATAAGAAAAGGAGTACTTGTGGCACCTTAGAGACTAACAAATTTATTTGAGCATAAGCATCTGATGAAGTGAGCTGTAGCTCATGAAAGCTTAAGCTCAAATAAATTTGTTAGTCTCTAAGGTGCCACAAGTACTCCTTTTCTTTTTGCGAATACAGACTAACAGGGCTGCTACTCTGAAACCTTTAATTGTTATGGCAACGAAAGTTTCTCAATGATGTGAAGTGAAGTTGCCTTGGCAACAGGAGGCCGAGGTTTATTTCCACTGCAATAATTAGTGAAAAGTGCAAACGAGTCTCTCCCTCTCCTCCTTCCCTGGTCCCCCAGACCCCTGCCTGGCTGCTGCGATGGGGGCTGGGCTTCCGCTCAGCACTGGGACTGCGGAGAACACGCTGTGGGCGCTCCCCTCCCCTCTGTCCTGACAGGTACTAACTCGGCCCTTGGGCTGCTGGACAGGACCCGGGCTGGCTGGGCGCTCCCTGGGGACTCCCTGGGCCTGGGAGGCGGGCACAGGCTGAGGGAGAGCCCCATCCCCTGCCAGCTGAGCCACCCCTGTGAATGGGACACAGGTCTGTGGGCAGCGCTGGCTATCCCACCCGTGGAATGAAATCCATGTGTGGACTGTATGGCCCACAGGCTGTATCTGCACTTACCGCCCGGGCAGGGGTCATGGCCCAAGGGGCAGAGGGCACAGACCCTGCATCCATAGCCTAGAGCCAATTATTCGGACCCTCCCAAGCACCACATTCCTGCACTTAACCCTGTGAGCACCAGATGCACTCGGGACTCTCTCCTGGGCTGAACTGCCTCCCTGGGCCCCTCTGGGAAAACAAGGCTGAGGAAACAAAGCCTCCTGGGAGATCAGACACCCACAGGGCTCACTGAGTGGCAGGAGAAGGGAGGGAGGTCCCTGGGATGTTGGCCAGGGCCAGGGGCTGAGGAAATGCAAAGCAAATGCAGCAAGACAATAATAGCCCAAGATCACATGGGGAATCTGTAGCAGAGCTAGGAAAAGATCCTAGCAGTCCTGTCTCCCTGTCCCTGCTCTAACCCACCAGACTCCACATCCCTCCCTGAGCTGGGAACAGAACTCAGGAACCCTGACCCTAAATGTAAATGTAAACATCTAGCAACAAAGAATGGGGACCGCACTTACACAACGCAGGACTCTACCCTGGGAGCAGTGATTCTGAAAAAGATCTTTTTTGGTTGTGAGGGGGTTGGCTAGTCAGCTGCACATGAGCTCCCAGAGCGATGCTGTGGCCAAAAGAGCTAATGCAATGCTGGGATGCATAAACAGGGGAATCTCGAGTAGGAGCAGAGTGGTGATTTTACCTCTGGATTTGGAACTGGTGCGACGGCTGCTGGAATCCTGTGTCCAGATCTGGTTCCCACAACTCAAGGATGCTAATAATTTGCAGAGGGTTCAGCGAAGAGCCACGAGAATGATTAAAATATCAGAGAGGTAGCCGTGTTAGTCTGTATCTACAAAAACAAAGAGGAGTCCGGTGGCACCTTAAAGACTAACAGATTTATTTGGGCATAAGCTTTTGTGGGTAAAAAACCTATTTCTTCAGATGCATGGGAAGAAGTGTTTTTTTACCCATGAAAGCTTATGCCCAAATAAATCTGTTAGTCTTTAAGGTGTCCCCGACTCCTTGTTGTTTTTGAGAATGATTAAAACATGCCCTGGAGTGAGCTCAGTCTATTTAGCTTCACAAGGAAGGCGAAGGGGGACTTGATCACAGTCTATAATACCTACATGCAGAACAAATCTTTAATAATGGGCTCTTCAGCCTGTCAGAGGAAGGTCTAACATGATCCAATGGCTGGAAGTTGAAGCTAGATAAAATCAGACAGGAAATAAGGTCAAATTTGTAACAGTGAGAGTCATTAACCATTGGCACAGTTTACCAGGGGTCATGGTGGATTTCTCCATCACTGACCATTTTTTAAATCAAGATCTAAAAGATCTGCCCTAGGGATTTTTGTGGGTCAGGTCTCTGGCCCATGTTAACCAGGAGACTGGATGATCACAGTGGTCTCTTCTGGCCTTGGAATCTCTGAATTTGTGACTCTCAGCCCTGTTCTTCAGCTACAGTAGCTCCCCACTTAATGTCCTCTCGCTTAACGTTGTTTCGATCTTACGTCCCTGCTCAATTACAGAACATGCTCCATTTAAAGTTGTGCAATGCTTCACTATAATGTCATTTGGCTGCCTGCTTTGTCCACAGCTGGCAGCCCCCCTATCAGCTCCCCGATGCCCCCCCCACCCAATGGGGCCTCCTGCCCGCCGGCAGACCCCGCGGATCAGTGCCTTCCCCCTCTTCCCCCTGCCTCCTGCCTGCGGCAATCAGCTGGCTTGCGGTATTGAAGAGGGAGTGGGGAGGAGCAAGGACTTGGCACGCAGGCTCCCCCTCCCTCCCCTGCCTCTTGAATGCCACAAACCAGCTGATTGCCAAGGGCAGGAGGCAGGGGAGGGAGGGGGAGGTGCAAGGATGCGGCGTGCAGAGTAAAGGGGGAGGGGGAGAAAAAGAGGCGGGTTAAGGGTGGGGGCTTGGGGGAAGGGGTGGAGTGGGCGGGCCAAGGGTTGAGCCCCCCACCCCTGGTGCTTGCAGAGTAGGGGAAGCTGCTGCTGCTGCTGCGCAACGTGCTTCTCCTAGCCTACGGCACCTTCAGCCTCCTTGCCTGCCTCGTTGTCTCCAGTGCCAGTGGGCTGTGCCAGTGTGGGGTAAGGCAGGGGCACCTCCCAGCTATAGTACTGTACTGTACTGTATGGCAAAAAAAAATTTTCCTGGAACCTTACCCCCCCCCCATTTACATTCATTCTTATGGGGACATTGGATTCGCTTAACATCGTTTCACTTAAAGTCGCATTTTTCAGGAACAGAACTACAATGTTAAGTAAGGAGTTACTGTACCAGCTCATCCTTCTAGCACCACAGACACGCACAGCACTTAACAGAGCAAAGAGCCCACGGACAGCTCCATTGTCTGTGCTGAGTTCAGGAGCAGCTGGGCCAGACTGTCAGTGTGGGGGATAATAGGTTATGCACAGGAGTGTGAAGAGGCAGCTCAGCACAGAGGAGGTCAACACAGGACCTGGAGGGATTGGAAGGAGCCAGTGGCTGCACTGAGGGACAAGGACCCTGGGGGTCACCCACAGGGCTCGACCTGCTTGCACTAGACCTGGTCCCTAGCCTCTTCCCCCTTCACGGAAAGGGGAAAGGGAACTCTCCCCAGCCAGTTGAGAGCTCACCCTCTCTGGGACCCCAGGAAACCTCTTCCCCATGAGGACCATGAGAAAAGCCTCAAGGGATGGTCCAGTCCCCCGCCCTCGCGCTCCCAGTTCTCTGTGAGACCCACAGGCTTGTCCTGCTGATGACAGGAAGTGGCTATGCTTCTCCCCAGGCGAACTCGCTCTCACTGCATGGCCCCACAGACCTCTCTGTAAGTGGGAAGGGGGAGTGAGCCCTGCAGCCCTTCTGCCGTCAGGAGAGGGAAGGCGGGAAGGGAGTAGGGGTGCCTGGCATCCTCTGTGGGGTGGCTGGGCGGGAAGTATGACCACCCAGGCTTTGGGAACTGTGCCAGGGAGCTCTGCTCCCAGCTGAGGCCCAGCTCTGCACCATCCCATCAAGGCCATCTCCCATCACTCCTTCCCTCCTAGCCCCAAACAAACAACTGTCAACAGGACAAAACTCATCGGAAGGCAAATGTCCGGTGGGGATCGATCAAGCCCCGGGTGGCCACTCTCTCCCATTAGCAGCTTCCTCGAAGGCCCTTCAGATGGAGGTTTCCAGGCTGGTCTGGACGTGCGGGGAGAGGAGACATCCTCCTTTTGTTGGCTATTGTTAGCCTTCCGTCACCTGCAGAAGCCATCGGGTGACTCAGGCTTGTGCTATGTGTTTAGCAAACAGGATGCATGTCAGAGGAGGGGAGAGGGGCCAAGGAATGCGGAAGGGAACTGAAGGAGTTTCCTAGAATGCTGGGAGCAGGGGAGAGGGAGTCCTGTGCCCGCAGGCCTCTCTGGGGTGAGGGGTGTCGGAGTCATATCAGGAGCCATGGGCAGCCGAGCGAAAGAGGAGCTGCCACACAGGATGGGCACTCGCTGCGCTGGGAGCTGGGGAATGAACCCACAACCGATGCTAGCCATGGCATGGGGGGGCACATCCATGAGAAGGGCAATGCCCAACCATGAGCCCTAGGCAGGGCTTTGTCCAGGCTGTGGGCTGCCTAACAACCAGACACAAGAGATGCAATTCCCTGACCTCTTGAGGCTGTGGGGGATCATATACTGTCTCCCCAGATCCCATGAACTCCTTGGAAAAAAGACTGCCTCCCTCTAGCCTTGTGTCATAATCCAATCAAATGTAACCCCCTGGCTTTCTAGAGTGCTGGTCACTGCTATCTTCCGGCACTGCCCTGCAGCCACCACTCCCCACACCCACTGGCATGGAGTTCAGACTGATCTAGCGTGAACTGATCCCTACAGCAGTGTCAGGACAGTGACAGTCCCATCTCCTTGCTTGCCTCCCCCTCTCTCCTAGCCAGGTGCCTTTTACAGGAGAGATAGTGCTAAAGGTGGCGGGAAATAGCAGACTTCTGTCTGCCAGTCGGGAAGGACTGATCAGCAAACACCTGGAGCAGGCTCCAAGACTGGCTGTGCATTCCTGGGCAGTTTGCGTGCTGCTTCTGGCTGCGTGGACATGGCAGAGCCTGCAGCAGGGCTTGCTGCATTGATGACAAAGGTAACGTCCCTGGTCTCCACTGGGACATGGCTCATTAAAGTCAGTGGGAGTTTGGTCACTGACTTCAGTGGAGACAGGGTTTCCCCAACACCCCTGCCCCTGAAAGCTTACACTCGCCCAATTGGATACCTAATGGTTTGGGGTGGGAACCACATTGGAACCACATTGGCGTACACCGTCATGAATCCTCAAAACATTTCAGGTGGCCCTGGGCTGCATGCTTGGATCAAGCTGAGGGACAGCCAGCCTGAACAAGGCCTGTGGGAGACAGCAAACCGTTAACCAACCCCTCAAGGAGCTCTGGGGCAGGCCAGGGCGCTGCAGGATCGTGCTAGCTGTGATGTGGGGCATGCTGGGGAGCTGCCATAGGGCACGAGCTACCCAGCCCGGCGTCACAGGGCTCGTATATACGGAGGGCTGTGATGGCTGCTCTGCCCTTGTGCTTTGTGGGGTGTTCATTGGCACAAAGGCATTTGTTTGTAACTCATTGCAGGGCACCTTTAAAAGGCTCTGAGCCCATGTGTGCCCTCCGTTCCGCCTGAGCACCGGCACGAAGCCAGCGGGCTGCACTGCGAAATGCTCTTTGTTCAGTATGGGTCTGTTCTGGCCCAGAATGGAAATGCAAGAGCTCATCAGCTCTCCTGCCCTGTCTGTCCTCCTAGCACGGTACTGGAATTGCTCAGCAGAAGGCTCTCACTGGCGGGGGTTGTACAGCGCTTCTGCATTTCCCATTTCTCTGCCTTTGCGCAGCTTGCAGAGGCTTCTGCTGGGGCTGCAATCTGACCCCTCCTGCCCTGTCTAGCTGGTGCTCCCTCAGTCTGCTTGGTGCGTCTCTCCAGTGCTCCTCTTGGGGCTCTCCTGGGAGCTGTGTCCTGCTATGTAGTTAGTGCTGAAAACTACAGAGGCCCTTGTTCTTCAGGACCTTTCGAGCAGGCTCAGTGCAACACAGGACCTCCTGGACTGGAGCATGAGACCTTGCCTCAGCCCCAGGCAGGGCCAGCAAGGTCCCCGAGGTAGGCGCCATGGCCAAGCCCTGCTCTCTGCTTGATGGAATCTATTTTAACCCTTCAGTGGGCAAATGGCAGTGACACGACCGCTGAGCCTGGGAAGTCACGGTCATCCCAAACCCCTGCTCATCACACAATACACCCAGACAATTCCCTTAATCCCAGCCCCAGGGGGATGGTCCAGCCAGCCTCTCTAGAGCCCGGCCAGTGCAGCCCAGCTGCGTGCGTAACCATCCCACCCGGCAGGGTCCAGGGGACCATGAGGAATATGGTCCTGAAATAACTATGCCCTCCAGGGCTGACAACAGTCTTGGGCCTTTGCGGTGGGCCCAGGGCAAGGGGTGGAGTCTCCCCTGAGAGATGGCTGCAGCTGTGGGATGGTGCATTTGGGAGAAGGGGTCCCATGGGCCACCCAGCACTCAGCCACCCCATTGAGAACACAGACGGTGCACTGGAAAATCCCCTAGATGGAACACTGCAGACCCACTCCCTCCCCGCCCCTCACCTACTGGGAACACTGAGCCATGCAGGGCTGAGAGAGCTTGTTCCACCATGTCACCCTCCTCAGTCCCTGTGAGGAGGGGAGGAGGAAATCCCATCGCTCTGCCTAGACAGCTGGGCTGGGAAGGAGAATCCCCGCATGGGGGGGAAGATGCTAGGAAACCCCTTAACTCAGCAAAGCTGGAAGGAATGGGAACCCCTCAGCGGCACACAGGCTCCAGCCCTGGAGGACAGCTCCCCCAAGCGAGGTGGTTGCTGGGGGCGAGCAGACATGGTGAGTACAGGATCCCAGTCACTCCCGGTCACAGGACCCAGGGCCAGAAGCCTCCCCAGCACTGGGGACACAAAGCCAGAAAGCTAGGGAATGGCAAAGCCAACAAGCCCCCAAGGAAAGGTCCCCCCCAGCTCAGTCTCTGCTCTGTGCGCGTCCAGGAGTGGAAACGAACTGCACAAGAGCCACGTGCCGAGTGGTTCGTTCATCCCACATAAATGTTAGATAGGGGTGAGGGGGGGGTCATTCACCTTGTTGCAGCCTGCGGAGCTGGGAGCATATTGTGGAGCTCCAAGACAAGGTCCTGGGGCAAAGGGTGGGTGGGAAGCGGGGCTGGAGTAGCTCTGGACTCTCAACTGTGGGTTGAAAGAGGACGCTGACTCCGGCTGTATGATCTGTGGAGTGTCGATGGGAACCTGTCCTGCATGGGGCCCAGCATACAAGGAGGAGGGTTTCAGATCTGGAAGGGGCCCTCTCAGCCTGGCAATGACCCTCTTCTTCAGTTGTGTTTTCTAACTATTCATTCCGTCATATGAAAGCCCTGCCCCCACCCTCCCTTGTGCACACTCACTCCAGAGGCTGCCATTCTGGGGTTCCCAACACTGCGGAGGGTTGCACCCTGATTTGCACAGAGGATGGGGGAAGGGCACAGCCCCTCCCAGGCACTGATTAGCCAGGAGCCAGTGCAAGAGGGGAAGAGTTATGCACAGAGAGAAAAATACGTCCAGCAAGGAGGGGAGATGCTGTGTGGGCAGCCGTGCCAACCTCATGCTCAGCAGTTGCCAGCCCCCCAGAAAGAGCTGGTGGTGGCTGTGTCAGCCCTGGACTATTGCTGTGGTGAGCAGAGTGGTTACTCACTGCGAGTGGGGGCCAGTGGGTCGACTGCATATGTGTCTGGGTGAAGTAATAGTGGCTTCCCAAGGGAGCAGAGTGTGGAAATGGGATTCCAGCAAGGGATGACGTGTGAGACGTGAGGAGGGGAGTTGTGGGAATAGGTCACCCCTGCAACATTGTGCAAGGAGTGGGGCTGGCAGACTTCCTTCACCGGAGCACGCCTGGGATGGCTGCAAGGGAGCGTGTCCAAGCAGGTCTGGGTATTGTTAGTGAAAGGGGCTGGAACCCAGGAACCAGCTCCTGCCCAGCTGTGGGGGTCAGAGGGTCGAGTCTGCTGCTGGGAAGGGCAGTGACACTGATCCAGACTAGCCACGCTCTCCTCCCTGTCTGCTAGTGCCAGTGTGCGGCTGCCACTGCCAGATCTCAGCACGGGGCAACTTCAGGGCTGAGGGCACCAGAAAAACTGAATTCATCCGCTGGGGAGCCAACACCTGTCCAAATGTGAGTGCAGGTGAGGGCGGCTCTGTGGGCATGGGGGCGGCATTTATGGACTTAGCTATCAGGGAGACGGGTGTCTGCAGGCATGTTTCTCTGTGTGTGTGTGTGTATGTGTAATGAGAGGCACAGCTGTGCGTGTCTAGTCAGATGCGTGTGTGTGTGTGTGTGTAACAAGAGGCACGGCTGTGCATGTCTAGCCATGGTTGTGTGTGTGTAAAATCAGAGGCACAGCTGTGCATGTCTAGCTGTGTGTGTGTGTGTAACTAGAGGCACAGCTGGCGTGTCTAGCCGTGTACGCGCGTGCACGTGTATCTAAAGGCATGGCTATGCGTGTCTAGGGATGTGTATGTGTGTAATGAGAGGTACGGTGGTATGTGTCTAGCCAGGTGTGTGTGTGTGCACAGGTGCCAGTGTATCTAGAGGCATGGCTGTGTGTGTCTAGCTGTGGCTGTGTGTGTGTGTGTGTGTATCTAGGCATGGCTGTATATGTCTCTGTTAGGCTCTGTGTGGCCCTGGAGCCAGGGCTGTGTGTGAGGGTGCAGGAGAGGCTGGCGGTGTGAGCGGATGCAGCTGCATTGACTGGCCTGTGTTCAGAAGGAGAGCTGCTGCCACATCCCCTGCTCTGACACCGAACCTTTCCCTGTGAACAGCCTGACACTTGGCACCCACATTTCCAGAACTAGGGGCCCATGTCAGACCCCTGGAGAAGCGGACAGATTTTCAGTATGGCAAGCCCCCAGCCACAGTGAGAACTGCGAGGGCTCCCACCTTGGAGACTCTCACCCTGTCAGATGGGACCCTTTAGGCTCTCAATAGAGAGGGAACTAAGAGCGACTGTGAAGGGCTGCTGGGGACGGGTGCAAAGAGCGCAGGCAGAGGGGAGAAAGGGGAGTGGGAATTCTGTCCTCCAGCAGGAGGGCCGCAGCACAGGGCCACAGCACTGCAACACTCAGCTCTGACACTGACTTTTCGCACAGTGAGCACTCCTCCCGGGGCACCCCCTGACCAAGGGTTCTCCTGCCTGTCCGGAGGGCAGAGAGAGAGCAACTGCTAGGAGGGTTGCTGCTTTTAGAAACCCGGGAGCACTCAGACGGTGCCCTGGGGACATATAGGCACCCAGAGAGTGGATGTGGGAGTAGCAGCCACCTGCCGGTTAAGGGAGAAGTCCCTTTAGCACCACAAAGCCAATAGCTGATACATCTAGCAGAGTGTTTATCTCCCACAAAGTCATCTGACAAGCGAAGGCTGCAAAAACCAGGGTTACATGGAATTTTTAAGCTTCTGTCCCTCCTCCGTCCCTTTGAGCAAACAGGAAGTAACCTCAGGCAAGGGCAGAAGCGAATGTCTGTTTCTAGGACAGAATAGGGAGGGCTCATGGAGGAGGTGGCCAGGCTGGCAGCGGTGAGAGACGTCCTTTGGAAAATGTTATCATCATTAGTGAGACACAAGCGCTTCTCGGCAGTTCAGGTTTCACCAGGTTCCATTATAAACCCTCCCTATCACTTTCCATAGAAATGTTATTTTGGCCTTCACGGTTTGTGGTTCCCTCCAAGTGGAATTTTCTTTCCGGGTTTGAAGCAAATAGATCGAAGCACTTTGGAGTGAGGAGACTTTACAATTTTTCCTCTTGTAAAACTTGGGTCTAGGCGTTTCCCAGCCCCATTCGTTAAAAATGACTTGGACATCAGGCTTCCTGCTCGCCTCCCACGCCATTGAATATTGAGCGTTGGCTGCGTACAGAAACAGAAACAAACATCTCTAATGTGCCACAAGTACTCCTTTTCTTTTTGTGAATACAGACTAACATGGCTGTTACTCTGAAACAGTTCTTAGAGCTCATCCCAGGGACATCTTAGCTCCCCAGCATGGACGCCAACATGTCACATGTTGAACAGCAAGATCCTGGCACTGACCCTCTGACACATCCAATGGTTTTTAAATGTTCTGTGTGGCACCTTTAACAGGGACAAGCACCCACAGCTGAATGGCAGAGACAGCTGGTCTAGAGACGTTGGCTCCCCAAACCTTTGCTTATAAGTTTAGTCCCTTTTCTTCCTTCTCACCATGCCACAGCTCCTCTCCTCAGACCACATCCTTCCCTCCACACGCACCCAGTGGGATCCCCAAGGCCTCAGTCCCTGCAGAGCTCGGCAGCATGGCGTGGACTGATGCACATGGAGGAAGGGTAGACCCAGGACTGCTACAAAATTAGACACCAAGGCCAAAAATGTGAGGAGTCCCCTGATTTAGGGTGCTCCCTTGAGACACTTTGGGCCTGATTTTCTAATGTGCTGAGCACCCAGAGGTCCCACTGCCTTCTATTGGAACTGTGGGGAGCAGCACCTCTGAGAATTAGTCAGACCTAAGTTGGGCCCCCACATATCAAGGTAGCTAAAATTAGTGGCCACATTTGAACTGTTGGCCCTACTGTACCTGAGTCAGAATCTCCACTGTCCTTCCAACGACCATGGTACTCAGCCTCCAGGATCCAGGGGCAAGATGGGCCCCCACTCTGCCCCATGGCACAAGACTGTGCAACGGGCAAGAGACAGCTGGGACACGCACCTTTTGTCTGAAGCCTCAGTGCTGCAAACGGGCTGTGATAGAGCATGGGGCCGAGCCACACTAAGGGCTTGTCTACACGCTACTGCAGCACCACAGTGGTGACACCTCATATGGCGATGCGAGGGGTTCTCCCATTGGGGTGGGTACTCCATCTCCCCGAGAGACGGTAGCTAGGTCAGCAGGAGAATTCTCCCCTTGACTAAGTGCTGTCTACACCTGGGCTTACATCGGTTTAACTGCGTCGCTCAGGGGGGTGTGTGAATTTTTCACACCCCTGAGCGACGTAGTTCTACCGACTTAATTCCTCGTGTAGACCAGGCCTGAGTTTAGTCACCTGCACTTTCCTCACAGCTTAGGATCTACAGAGCAGGAAGCCTACAGATAACTCCCTTTGATTTCTCATCTCCATTCTCTAAGCCCATAATGTTTCCCTGTTCCTGGGCTGTCTCAGTGTGGGTCCTGAGAGGGGACAGTATATCTGCATTAAAGAGCTGCTCTCTTTCAAGGGTAAACACGACAACTCCAGCAGCTTTCCCACTGTTTGCGTGCACCTCATCATGTCCACACAAAGGCACGGGGCTCATGCAAACCAATGCATTGGGCCCAGTCCAGCCCCTGTAGCACCTGTGCCAGGAAGCACTCCTCCCACCATTCCCTGCATGGCAGCCACACTCCAACCAGTGGCAGAGAGGCAACAGAACAATGCATCTTGGTCCTTCTGGAAACAGATACAGCAGGCTGGATGAGAAGTGGATGTGACCATCTGAAGACATTGTTTGTACCCAGGGCTTTGGTTGCAAGTTACCAGCTGCTCTGGTCTTAGCTGGGGGTCTACACATGTGCCCCAAAGAGGCACATGTGCAGACAAGGTAGCCCAAAATGTGAGAAGATACTTCCTTGCCCTCTCCCTGGCTGGCACTAGAGCACAGCCCCACACTGGGCCCTGCTTCTGAGAACAACTTATTCCACAACTGGAGCTTTGGGGAAAGTTTAAGTCTGAGACTTTTTCACCCTGCGTTAAGGGCTTCCTGCTCCCAGGTTCAGAGAAAGATGTCCAGCGGGTCCGGGCCTGGAGCATGATCCCCATTCAGGACTCTCTGTGACTGTGCAGGCCCTCTGTGGGGGGAGGCGGGGATGGCTGGTGGGGTTACGGTTGGATGAGGGAGGGGTCACCAGCCCGGGGACAATTAGCCCTTCTGCTGATTCTCTTTGGGAGGGTGAGCAGTGACAGAGCCAAGGCAGGAGCCCTCAGAGCAGCGGGCAGGAGGCTGAGGCCCGGCTGCAGCATCGTCACGCCCATGCTCCCAGAACCCCTGTGTCAGGCTTCAAAACTCACACGCCAGGATTAAAAACCACGAGCAGTTTTCAAACCGCAGCAGTTGCGTTTGGATAGCTGCCTGCTGCACTGGGCGCCGTTGCTCCCGCTCGCTGCATGGGTCCCCCAGTCCTGCCCAGCACAGTGCTGGGAGTCCACTCTGTGTACAGCGGAGCGCAGGGTCTCCTGCCACCCCCGGATCCCCCCGGCCGGGACTTGGAGACGAACATCTGTGATGGCAAGACTCGCGAGGAAATCGGGAGAGATGGCAACACCATGCTGGAGGCAGCCCTCCCTGCCGGACATCCTGCCCAGCACCGGGCCAGAGCCCGTTGCACTGCTGGACATGGGCACTCTTGCTTGCGGGGGCAGGTGCAATCACACCGGCCACGGCAACAATTGGGAGCCTTTTGCACTGTGGGGTCCCATGACTGCTCCAGGGGCTTGGTCTGGCACCAGGGAGCCCGCAAGGGCTTCAGTGCAGATGGAGTCTAAGGGCCTGAGCCGACACTGAAGTCAATGGGCTTTGGAGCAGAGCCAGAATGCCTGGGCGACGTGTGCCAACCCCCCTCCCCCATCCCCCATTGTATCCCTTGATACCGGACACTCCAGGCAGCTGATCTGTCACAGCACCACCTGTGGCATCATATCCTTCCTGCAGAAGCAGTCCCTCTCTTCCTGTTTCTCCCCCCAGGCTCTCAGCACACTGGAGAGACACCCAGGGAGCTCAGGGCTCCACTTCATGGCTCCTTTGTGTTGCTGTTGTGCGTGCCTGTGCTGCAGATGTTTACAGCACGGCAGGACCTTGGCAGCACCCATCAAAACATTTTCCATCACGGCCCCTCTTCCCCTGATTTTCACCAGGTGTCAGATTGGAAGAATAACTCTCAGCATCACCCAAGCTCCACCCACATCCCAAGCTCCGCCCACTCACCACACCAAAAGAAGATGCCATCTATCTGCAGCGGATCGTGCAGATCTTTCCAGTCTGTGTCCCCCTCGCTTTCCTTCCATGCTCAGTATGCAGTGACACCCACTGACCATTGCCCGTTTCTTTGTGGTGAGCTTTGACTCACAGTGCAATATTTCACAGTGCTGATATTTAAAATACTACCATTAGGTACCAGTCTAAGCACCCCATTGAGATGAAGAGGGCAGTTCACACTGCTCAGAGCTCTTGCTTCAGGCTCTCTGTAGACTCAGGCAGGTGTCACTACATTAACTGGACTTGCTTCCCATTTCTGAAGGCTTTCTGCACAGTCATAAAGGCTAGAAGCTTCAGATTTTTAAAACTGACGCGAAGGTTTGAAGTACGAGATGGATTGTCTTGCCGTGCTGCCATGACCCAGGCCAATGGTTTTTACACACTCATTAGCCCCTGAAATCTTTGAGTCTGAAATTTCCCACCATGGGTCTTTGACAGAAAGAGCATTTTGTCTGGAAGCTCCTGCTCAGCCCCTCCTGTTATTTTTGTGTTCAGTAGATGGACACACCCTCTCCCTGTGAGGAAGTCTACAGCTAGCTGCAGAGCAGTGGCAGAGGTCAGAAAGCGGCCCCTGGGCCTGGACAGAGGAGCACGCCTTTGCTCGGTTTGAAGGAAACGGGGTTCATCTCAGCGAGTGAAAGTGGTGCACTGCACATGGGCCAGGTGTATTTGGTCATGTCAGGAGAGCGGTTAGGACCCAGAAGTGCAGCACACCCTCCACTCTCATTGGCTGGTACTAAGCACTTCTGAAAATCAGGCCCTTCAAGGCAGAGGCACTCCATATGCATGCACCCTGGCAAAGGCTGGATCCAAGTCCCACTGGAGCCAGGCTGACTTCTGCTGACCTCCATGCGAGCCCTTTGATAAGGATCAGTTAGTGCCACATCCAGCAGAGTTTCTAAGCTGGCACAAAAGCATGTGACTGGGGCACCGCTGCATACTAGGAACTGCCAGATGCCAGGATGGCCCCTGCGGCCATGGCGAGGTTAGAGCTGGCTTTACACTGTCTGGGAGGGGAGGATCAGATGAGACCCCAGCCAGTCCCTTGTCCTGGGTTGGGAGCAGCTTGACTGGACCAGAGAGTCTGGTCCTATATTACATGGAGAGCAGGGATCATATGCTAAAAGCTTCTTTAACCTAGCACAGCAGTTCTCAAACCACGGGTCGGGCTTAGACTTGCTTAGACTTAGGCTTTGGCCTCCCAGCCTGGGGTGGTGGGTCTTGGGCTTTATCTTTGGCCCTCAACCCAGGGCGGCAGGGCTCAGGCTTCAGTCCTCCCCTCCTGGGGTCGTGTAGTCATTTTTATTGTCAGAAGGGGGTTGCAGTGCAATGAAGTTTGAGAACCCCTCCTCTAGCAGATAAAGGCACAACAAGATCCAATGGCTGGAAGCTGGAACTAGACAAATTCAGACTAGAAATAAGGTGCGCGTTTTTAATGGTGCGGGGGATTAACCCTTGGAACAACTTACACAGGGATGACCAAACCCCCAAGCCAGGTAAAGAAGGTGGAAACTCACACACTTGGAGCCTTTAGATCAAGATGGCATGCCTTCCTGAAAGACAGGCTCTAGCTCAGCCATAAGCTATGGACTTGATGCAGAAACCACCAGGTGTAATTCTCCAGCCCACAAAAGCTTATGCTCAAATAAATTGGTTAGTCTCTAAGGTGCCACAAGTCCTCCTGTTCTTTTTGCGGATACAGACTAACACGGCTGCTACTCTGAAACATCTCCAGCCTGTGTTATTCAGGAGGTCCCACTAGATGACCTTAGAGCTGCTTTCTGGCTTCAAGCCCAGGACACCATGAATTCAGGTCAAGGCAGGTTGCGTTTGTCCCCAGCTCTCTGTTCTGGCTTCAGAAATAATGGCTTTTTAAAATCCACCCTCTTTGGCCCAGGACACCAGATTTCTGTCATTTGAGCCCTCATGCTTTTCTCTTGCTGGTCTGACCTCATGCAGAGCGTTTGTGATTTCCATAGGGGAGGGAATAAGAAGGTGGAGTTCCTGGATCGTTCCATTCACCAGTAGCCACAGCTGCCTTGGCTTTAGAATACAGTGGCCAAGCTGGGATTCCCTCACCAGCAAGTGGGCCATCCCAGGTGTCCCTTGACACTCATGTCTCTTCTCCAAACTTGGTAGAGGCTACCACAAGTCGAAAGGAGATTTGTCCTGCCCTAGAATTTTTGCATTAGAAAAGAGAAAAGATGCATCCAAATGTGGAGGACAATAGATGTCTGACTCTAGGGTGAGCGTTCCCATTGCACAGCCAGCTGCTGGAGAGCAGCGCGAAGTGCGGTGATGAGAGGGGCTGACTAGGATAATGCTGGGCCTTCTTCACGAGACGTGACACTTGAGGATACCCCCTCTTCAACTCAGCAAAGTCATTAGCCTCCCTCTGTCATGACCATCTAGCTCGCTCGTCCCCTTGTATTCACAGCTTAATAGCAATGTTTGGGGTAAAGGACCACGTCCCAGAGGCCGCATGAGATGCAACTGAACATATTCCCAGGCCCTGTCAGAGCAGCCAGGTCCCCAGACAGAGACGTGCCTCACAAAGCTGGATTTGGCTCTGGAGGTATTTCGGTCTTGCTGCAGCTACTCCTCACCACAGACCTGTGGTCTGTGACTCACAGGAAACGTGTGCCCTTCTGCACTTCACTGTGTGCTGCCTTTCCTGGGAAGTGAGTGGCAAGTGTGTCTGATCTTCCCGGCTGAAGGAAGGTGGAAATGGGGGAATGCTTACTGGACCTTGGCAGGGCAGCACCACTACACCTTCAAGCCAGGCTGTGGGGTCCCAGCACTCCTCCAAGCTGGGGGGCAGGGAGGGTGGGCACCATGGGCAGCACCGAACCCCCAAACCAGGTAGAGAAGGTTCCCTGCCTTCAGCCTAGGAAGGGGAGCTTCACTCCTCCTCCCTGCTCCCTGGCCCTTTAACCATTGCTGATGATAATGTTACAGGCCTTGGTGCTCATGGGAGGGTTTCGTCTCCAAACACAGCAAGATCCAACCAGCACATTCTTGAACTGTGCTCTGAAACTTAAAATGATAGTAACTTCTTGTCTTTGCATCAAGCACTGGCACTTAGAGATAAAAGGGAATCGGGAAGCAAGGAACCATGAAACGACTGAGGACACGTGCCCAACGAGCCCCGATGTTAGCCGGAGGGAGCCCAGATGCTAGCCAGAGGGAGTGCTGATTAGCAGATAGCTACCCCAGAGGTTTTGGCTTCATGAAAGTAACTTTTGAGGAATGAAGCAAGGAGTGCCCAGTCTCCTGGGGAGCAGCGGTGCTAACAGCTTTACTGATAGGCTAGGTGCCTGGGAAGGATGGAGGCTCCAGGAGAACGCTAAGGAAATGCAGGAGAAGTTGAACGTGGAAGAAAAACAGGGGGAACAAAAGCCTAGAGTGGCTAGCAGAGAGGATTTGAATGGCAAGAGGGAACTCCAGGGGAGGCAGGTAGGAGTGCAGCAGGGGAGATCAGTGGAAAGCAAGGGAGGCAGAATGAAATC
The DNA here is from genome assembly GCF_965152235.1 of Eretmochelys imbricata. Lineage (NCBI taxonomy): Eukaryota > Metazoa > Chordata > Testudines > Cheloniidae > Eretmochelys > Eretmochelys imbricata. The sequence goes on along the minus strand of NC_135580.1, from coordinate 60,886,612 downwards.
TTGCTAGCTGAGTGCCCCAGGAAATACACCCGCTGTACAAAGGCATGGGTAGTGGGTAGAACTGCAGGGCCGAAGCAGTGCCACCACAGAGAGAGGAAGATGGCGAGGGAGCAGAGCCGCTCAGCATTTATCCTGCCTCAGGGTTTCACACACTCAGTGCTTGAGCTTGAAAGCTCAAGAGGATCTGGGCGGGACAGAAGAAGTCTGGGGAAGAGGCAGGTGAAAGATGAGTTACCAAAGGCCACAGTCTGGGTCCGGAATGGGATTGCCACTGGTGCACTCTGGGCAGGATTTGGGCCAAGATCAACATAGATCATCAGGTCCAGACGAGATGCCCCTCAGAACAGCAAGGGAACTGTGGTCTCCTGGAGGTCCCAAACAGCTGGGAATTGGACTCACTAACTGCAAGGGGAACAGCATGAAGATGGAGGCCTGAGCGTTGACCTGGAACCCATAGGAATCTGAGGAAGGGGTTCAGAGCTGCCAAGGGCATGACACTAATGCCTCTCACTGCCAACCCCCCCTCATGTTCAGCTGTGCCATGCAAGCCTAGCAGGAGGCAGAAAGGTGCAGTTCCTCCCACTATACATGCTAGATTTCAGGTGACCTCTGGTCCGTCTCTCTCTGCTCCCTCTGCTGGCAATGGGGATGGGGCTAGGGCTACTGAAGTGGGGGAGAAGCAGGATGGAGGAGGGTAGGGCACAACCAACAGGGGGCAGCCTGGCCCAGTGCCACACAGGGTGGGTCATGGGAAAGCAGGGACACTGTTTCAATATGGTCCCCGTGAGAACCTGCCGCACTGCAACAGTGACCTATTTACTCTTGGGGGAATTCTGTGTCACTGCACATGCACAGAATTTATGTCCTCCGAAGATTTCTTTACTTCCCTGCAGAAAAATAACTTTCTGACGGGGAAGCAAAGGGAAGCCCCAAGAGCAGTCCTGGGGCCTTCCCTAGCAGTATGTTTCGGGTGCCCAGGGCAGCCAGCAGAGAGGTAAATCACATGGGGCAGCGGGTGGGACTGGGGAAGACCCAGCTGGTGGCTCCTACCCTGTGCTGGGCTCAGCTGCTAGTCCCGGCTGGGCTGGGGAGGATGGGACTTCCTCTTCCCCTGCCCAGCATCCGGGGCCAGGTCAGACCCTCCCCCAAATTTCTCCCCTGGCTGTAGGAAGCTCTGCAAACTCTCCATCCAAGCCCCAAGCATCCAGACCCCCTCATACCCAGACCTCCCCACCGAGCCTCACCCCTCACACCCAGAACCCCCCCTGACAAGCCTCACTCCCCCTGCACCTGGACAATCCCTGTGAGTCACCAGCACCTGGATCTCCACCCTACCAAGCCCCAACCAGCTGCACCTGGATTCCCACTCCACTGAGCCCCACTCCCCCAGCATCTGGACCTGCCTGCTCAGCTCCTTCACCAAGACCCCCTGCTGAGCTCTATCCCTCCCAAAACCCAGACCCCCCCCCCACTGAGTCCTAACCATCTTCACCTGGACCCCCCTGCAGAGTCCCATTACCATTGCACCCAGAACCCCCCAATAAGCCCCTGTGCATCCAGATCCCCACCTGGATCCCCCAGTGAGCTGCCCACACCCACATTGCCCCACACAGAACCCTCTCAACCCACACTTGGGATTCCCCCCACACTAAGCCCCTCTACACTTGGATCCTGCCTTGATGAGCCTGCCTGCCCACATCTGGTACATCTGGCACGGAAGGGTAGGGTCTGGGGTGTTTCTGGGGCAGGCCCTGTCCTTGCGCTGTGTTAGGGATGGGTGTACTCTCATCACTGAGTTCGTGTCCTGTGGTGGGAGCTGCACAGTGATCTCCCACCTCTGTGCAGCCAGTGGCCTGTGCTCCCCAATGCCATGCTGGAGCCTCCACATTTATTTGACAAATAAAATTTGCAGAATTTTGAAGAATTTTAAAATATTGTGTGCAGAATTTTTAATTTTTTGATGCAGAATGACCTCAGGAGTAACCTACTGTACCCCGGGGTGTGCAGAGGATGCTGCCCTCAGCACAGGAGCGTCCTTTACAAAGGGCACAACCCTCGCAGGGAGGAGAGACATCATTGTGTGGGCACCTCTGGCCAGCTGCTCCCCAAATGCTGGGCAGGAGGGTGCAACCTAGGCATAGTGCAGGAAGGGATTGGAAAGAGAGACATTGTCTCCCTACAGTCCAGCCCCAGAAAGAGGCAGTGTGTACCTGCCGGGCTTGGGGTAGGGCCGGAACCAGAATCTGACTCTGAGAGTCACAGTTGGGTTCCTGCTTGCTCCAAGGGAGGAATCATGGGTCCCAACCCGTTTGCTGGCACAGTTCACTTCTCCCTCTGCCCTGGCTCTGGTGAGTTTCCTGGCTCTCTGACTGTGAAGCCAGAGCTCCAGACCTTTCCCACCCCTGTTCACCCACCTGGGCAGAAGGTAGCAGCCGACAGCTGCTGCTCTCCCAAGCATGCAGGTTCAGCAAGGTGGGTAGCCTATACAGGGGAACACCCCTGATCCTCTGCAGGCACCCAGCAGGGCTCATGATTGAGGCTGTCGCTGAAAGAGGGGCACAAGTGACTAGGCTGAGATGTAATGCAGCTGACTGCAGACACCATGCTGAACGGGGAGGACAGGGGAAGTGATGACCACAAAGCGCTGCTGAGGAGCCGCTGGACAAGAAATGTAAGGCTGTTGCAGTACAGAGATGTTCTGTATCTACAGAATCATTGCAATCCGAAATAGAATAGACATACTGCTAGGGCATTGACCCCACCCATGTCCAAAGCAAGATGGGTCCCTGCTGTGGATTAGCTAGCAGTGATGCATCCGATGAAGTGAGCTGTAGCTCACGAAAGCTTATGCTCAAATAAATTTGTTAGTCTCTAAGGTGCCACAAGTCCTCCTTTTCTTTTTGTGGATACAGACTAGCATGGCTGCTACTCTGAAACCTATTTATTATTAATTTAATTCTGGTTTCGATTAGCAAATCATTTGTGACTTCTGCAAACATAACTGTTATTTGGAAGGGTTGGCCTGATAGCATATTTGACACATTTCAGCCTGCAGACTGTTTGCAAACAGCTCACTTTGAAGAGTCAATATTCATTATTCGTGCTGTGATTGGTCTTCTAAGCTACAGGGCATTGTTTCTGCTTCATGATTGGATGACTGAATGCTTTTAAACAATAGTGAATGACCAATGACAAATGAAAAGTGCTCATGCTAAAATTTGTGGCCTTTGGGGGATTTGCTCACCGGAATGCTTGCCAGTAACGAACAGCATGCATGGCCCTTTGAAGAGGGCTGGGCTCCTGGCTAAAGCGCAGAATTGGGTCTCAAGACATCTGGGTTCAATTGCTGGCTCTGAATCAGACTTCCTATGTCATTGGACAGGTCACATGGTCTCTCTGTGCCCAGAAATTCATCAATGTTTGTGAGTTTCTCAGATTCTAAGGTGATTGGGGCTTAGAAATAGTTAGATAGAGGGAGAGAAACACACTGGCTTGATACTTCTGTGTGTGATAACATTCACAAATCAGGACTTTTTTACTATTCCACCAATTCTGTCACCGAACAATTTGTTCAGTTTAGTTCTCTACATCCCAAGTGACGAGAATCTACCCAGAGTACAGAGTCACATTCTGGTCTACATTTACACAGCTGTAACTCTGTTGGCCTTGATCCATAGTAAAAACATGTCACGAGTGTGTGAAATGCTCCCAAATCAGAATGCTTTCTGCACCCCCTGGCCCAAGCTCTGCGCTCCTTTCGCACACATGAGGTGTTGAGGTGTACACGGTGCCAGACAGTGGAGGATCTGGCCCATTGTGTTTAATGCTATTCCTCCAGACTGGTAGCAATGGAATGGTGCTCAGAACCGGGCCCATAACCTATACAGCACTATGCTATCATAAAAAGAAAAGGAGTACTTGTGGCACCTTAGAGACTAACCAATTTATTTGAGCATAAGCTTTCGTGAGCTACAGCTCACTTCATCGGAATGTTTCCACAGTATGCATCCGATGAAGTGAGCTGTAGCTCACGAAAGCTTATGCTCAAATAAATTGGTTAGTCTCTAAGGTGCCACAAGTACTCCTTTTCTTTTTGCGAATACAGACTAACACGGCTGTTACTCTGAAACCTATGCTATCATAGGGGGTCTGCCTCAGTAAGGCCACTGGAGCAAGACACAGAAAATTGGGAAGTGTCTGTCTGCTGCATTCCCCATTCCTATGGACAAGCCTAGGATCAGGGCCCTACCCTGCATCCTTCCCTGCACCACACTCAGCTGGTGACCCCTCCAGCAGCTGAAGGGGCTCCCTATGGATCTGGAGAACCAAGGTCAACCCAAAACAGAGCAGTCATTCAGGGAGAAGTATATTCTGCTAAGCAATCCCCTGGGTCGCAGAGAAGTGGCTCTTCTCCGGGGGGGGGGGGGGTATTGGTTGCCCCATTTTCTACCCTTCCTTTTGGGGAGGCCGGGGGTGGCACTGCTGGGCCACCTCTGGGGAATGACTGGGGAATGACTGAGCCTGCAGCTCACCCCTGGCCCCATCTTCCCCAGGTGCAGTATCTCTCCTGCTCCCAGAACTATGGGAGTAGTCGAGCATCACCATCTTCTCACATGCTGATCTCACACCCACCAGGCAGAGTGAGGAATTCTCACAGGGATGCTCACACCCCATTGCCTGAGATTCCCCTGCCTTCCCACGTGCTGAGCATAAGCCAATCTCACTGTAGGGGCTGCCTCTCCCTGCCCTGGCACCTTGTCTCATCATTCCCACGTCTTCACTGCAGGTGTGAAACACCCACTGCAGGGAACTAGTACTTAATTTGTGCCAGGGCTTGCTGAATCCTGGCACCTCTGAGCCTGGCAGTTCAGAGCCCCTGCACCTCTGGTCTTGGTCTGCACCTGTTTCATTACCAGCTGAGCACTGCAGGGAGCCCTGCTTGGGGGGTGCTGTACTCCCAGCCTGCCCAGGTGAAGATGATGAGACAGGGGCCCAGGAGGGGAAGATCAGGTCCTCGGGGAGGGGGGCAGTATTTGACGCCGATACAGAGCGCAGGGGAATGTTGATTCGGGAGCCCTGTGGGCTCGGGGTGGGGCAGGGGGCACCCACCTAAGGGGGAAGGAGTTCAGTGTCTGGATCCCATCCCCGCGCAGGCCGGGCCCTGGGGTCCCCCAGCCCGGCTCGGTCTCTCCGCGCAGGGTGGGGGCGGGCGCGGGCGCGCAGCGGGCCGCGCTCGGGCTCTCCAGCGCCCCAGGGCGGGCGGGGCCGGGCTGGCCGCGCCCCCCTCCGTGCGGTGGGTGCTGGAGCGAGCAGGGGAGGCCCCTCGCCAGCCTCCGCGGCCACATGACCGGGCGGGCCGGGAGCCAGGCGCACAGCTCGGCTACAAATGCAGCCCCCGGCGCGAGCGGGTGCATTCGCCGCCGTCGCCGCCACCGCCAGGCAGAGCCCTGCCCCTCCCCGCCGAGCAACGCGCCCGGCTGCAGCCCCGGCCCCACCATGAGCGTGCGGCGCTGGCTGCTGGCGCTGCTGCTGCTCTGGCTCGCCCTGAGCGCGGGCTCCGGAGGTGAGTGCGCCGGGGCCGGCCCGGCTCGGCACTTGTTGCACAGGCCGGGCTCGGGAGGCGGCTGGCGCTGGGCGGCCGGGGGCGGCCCCTCTCCTGGGCGCCGGGACACCTGTGGCAGGCAGCGGGGTCGTGCCAGCCCTGGCCGCGCTCAGCGCCCGGCCTCGGGGCTCTCGTGGGTGGCTCTGAGCTCGGATCGGCACGAGGCGAGCCTGGGCTCTCCCTGACACAGCCCGGGAGGCCGCTCTCCGTCCTGCTTCTCCTTGGGGCACCGATCCGCCCCGCCTCTCCCCCAGGCCCACAGTGCCAACCGCCCCATGCCTGCTCCCATACCCAGCTGGATCCGCTCAGTTAAGGGGCATGGCCGTGTGTCTTGCTAACCAGCAGCAAAGCAGCCCCCTCTTGGTCTGATGGCAGCTCCCCTACCAGGCGCCCTGAAGGGCGATGGGGCGCACGGATGTGCTGTCGCTGGTGTGGAGCCAGAAGGAGACATAGTAGGGCAGGGGGGATGAACAGGAGGTTGTCCGTGCAGGGATGGGAGTGTGGGATGAGGGCACTGTGCCTCCCCACCAAGGGGCTGCCCCGACCTTGGCAGTATCCTCTTCCCTAAGGGGCATTCCTGATTTGGGCCCTTGCCTCGGGGCATGCCCCCGGTGATTCTGTAGGGCAGGAGGGGACCTGTTGCAAGAACATACTTGCCAAGGGAGTTAACTTTCTGTGCAGTAACCAGAACCGGTGACAGACTCCCCCTGCAAGGGTGGTTTGGCTTCAACAGCTCTGTTTAACTGGTGAATGTGTGTCAGGAAAGTGGTCAGGAAAGTGAGTAGGTAATAGCTGTGGCCTGAGGTCAGACTAACATGGGATTTGCTATGCACGCTTCCTGCACAAAGCTGCAGCAGGGATGGCTCTGTCCTGACCACAGCACGCACGCACACACACCCCGGCAGTCTGGCCTTTGGCCCCCAGCCCTTCCCCACAGCTCCCCTGACATTCCATTCCCTGCAGCAGCGACTGCTAATAATCTGGCAATGTGTGTTGGCTTTGTGATGTGGCTACTCTGCACTCCTAGGGACTAGCCAGGGCCCAAAAACGCAGATCATTTGGGCCTTACTGCAGCTCTTTGGAGTCACAGGCTAATACTTTAAACATAGCAGCTCAAAGCCTAATCTTACAAGGCAGCGACAGGGTGTATTTATCTGAGTGTCATGGTGAAGGGAAAGAGCATCCAGATCACACATAGTTAAATGGCATTGCAGATAGCTGTGGGGTCTGTTCCCTAGGGTCCAGGCTGATCTAGAGAAACTCTGCTTTGTGTGCCCTTGAACCAGCCGAGGCAGAAGGGGAGAGAACACCTGATGCTGAGTGTCAATGGATCCCAGGAGAGCTGCCCACAGTGACTCCCAGCCAAAATAAGCTCAGTACGTCTCCTGTTGGCACAGCTAGAGGGCTGGGTCCCTTTGGCCTTGGCTAGTGTAACCTCTGCCTGTAGCCCACAGGTGCCAATTTGAGCCTTGGTGGCTGTAATGGGCAGGATGCCCATATGGCGATACCAGCTGCCAGACCGGCACCCGCCCAGTTGCACCTGCTGTAGTGGCTGCCACTTACCAGGTGCCGCTGGGCTTTTTCAGGTAGGCAGGAAAATCCTCATTCCCAGATCCCTGGCATCAGGGTGGAGGTGGGTTTTCGCAGAGGGCATCTGATGCCTGTTTTTATATTCTTCCTGTTCAGTTGCTCCCTGGGCTTTATACCATTGTTCTGGTGCTGTCTGAAATTCTCTCCCAGTCCTTACCTCCAACCCTCCTGGAGCAGTGAAAGGCGCACCCAGAGAATGCCTGGAGCAGAAGCCTGCTGTGCGCCAAACGCTGGCGCTGTCAGGCTGTGGCAGATTTTTGTATGCAGCTAACGAGATACTTAAAAGAAAAACAGGTGCTTATAAGCGGTGCTGGTGCTGGTGCTGGTGGAAGGTGTCTGAGTGACAGCCCTGGAGACTGAAAGCTTCTGTATGGCAGAACAAGTGGACCGGCAGCCGTAGTGCCAGCATCTGAGAGAGGCAGGAGGAGGCATGGAAAAGGTGGGCCAGCTACAAGGGGTTCTTGTGTCTGGCGTCCAGTACAGAGCAGCCTGGGAATTAGTAGGCAGGTGGAGAGCTGCGGTCATTGAGTCTGACCCAAAGCCTTGGACCCCCTGGACCCGCAACCTGGAGTCGTCCCCCCGAGGGGATTTTCCACACGCTGCAGGCCAGCGCCCTGTGAGTGGAGTGGAAGGGTTGTTTCCCCATCATGACCTCAGCTGTAGGGCTGGGACTGCTGCTGCAGACTGTGCCTCCGTGGGGGGAGAGCACCCCAGCTGTGCCTGAGGTTTCTGTGCCAGTGCAATGGCCCTGCCCTTGCAGGTGCTGCCTCAGGGAGGGGTTCCAGACAGTGCAGCGCATGAGCGGGGGCAGCAGCAGGGCTGTCCTGAACAGCACAATGGCCACAGCCACAGGGTCTCTGCTCTTTCCGGCCCAGGGTCTCAAGCTGCAGCCAGGAAAAGCTCCAGGACCCCCTCCAGCCACGAAGGCAAAGGATGGGGGTCAGGCCAGGGAGTTCTGCTGTGCCCTTGAGTAGCGAGTGCCTGCTAAGGGGGGCTGGTGTCCCACACGCAGGTTACTGTGGACTGGCCCTGTGGCTCTGGAGATGGTGAGCCCCCCAACCAAGCAGCGTATGCTGCCCAGCGTAGGGGAGGGGGCCTGCCCAATGATGGTAAGCCAGAGCACCTCAGATGGGCTAGCAGGGCAATGGCTGGCCCTGGCAGAGGAGATGCAAGCAGTGTCAGCCTGGCCCTGGCTGGCATGCAGGGCAGAACACGCAGAGCTAGCCTGGGGGCTAATCAGCACCTCACCGATGGAGCCTTGTTGACAGGAATTGGAGGCTCTTCCTTCCTCCTCTGTCCAACGCAGACAAAGCTCTCTTCATGGTGATAACAAACCTCATCCTGTCAGAACTGCCGGCTGGAGAGGCAGGCAAAACAACACCACATGGACAGGGCAGAGAGTGTCTCAGCCATGGGAGCCTGTGTGCCGCCCAGCAGCCAGAGGGCTGGAGCCTGGGACCAGGCCAGGGCTTGGGAGGGCCGTTTGCCCACCCCCCTTTTCTCTGCCTCAGGCACAGAACCGTGGCTGCCGTCTGGAGATGTGGCTGTGGGGAGTCCTGGCCTCCATCTCCCCTCTCTGGCTAAGGCTGCCCAGGCTGCCTTCATGTGACCGTAATGGGGGGAGGTCTCCCTGGCACAGGGGAGGGCAGCTTACCCCACATTCTCCTTGCCCTAGATCAAGCTCCAAGCCAAGCTGTCTACGGGAGGGGGGCAGGATCATCCTGTAACGGGATCATCCCAGGGCCTAGCCCAGCCTGCCTGGGGCTGCATCACAACCCAGGACCCCTCCCAGACTAGCTGCTGTGTGACTCCCCAGGGGATTAGGGGCAGCCCAGAGCCCTGGCGCCTGGGAGGGGACAGACTGCTGGAATTCAGGGCATTTCTTACTGAATTAATCTGAGTTTCCCAGTGTGGTGGAATGGTACAGAGGAATAATGGGGGGTGGAGAAATGGGTGCCCCCATCCCAGCTCCAACACCAGGTGTCCTTGGTATAGATGCAGACTCCACCCCACAGGGTCTGGTGAGACCCTGGGGTCAAAGAGTGCAGGGAATGGCAAAGTGTGTGAGCTGGGTCTAGGAAGGGCAGGGAAACCTAGGGGTGGGGAATGGTGGGGTGCAGGGACAGCCCATGCATGTGGCCTGTTGGGAGGGCAGCATGTGCTGCATGTATATGGAGGCTGCATGTTTGTACTCCACACTATGAGCGAGTGGGTGTGCAGTGGTGCAAGCAGGCACAGCTGCTCTGTGGGGCTGTGTGTGCAGTTAGATATGCGGGGCTCTCAGGCAGGCTGTCCCAAGCAAGGGAGGGAGGCTGGCAGGCGCTGGTGTTTGAGAGGGGAGGAGTGTGTGGTTACTGGTTGGGGGTGGCTGTGTGCGGGGCAGGGGAGTGGAATGCAGAGCCTGTGAGTGTGAGCATAGGCTGAGGCTGCTATCTGACCTAGGGATACCAGGAGCCTTGGCTGCTGGCATGAGCTGTCCCCACTTGCCAGAGAATTCCCCATGGCACCATGCCAGGGGCTGCAAGTGACCTGGCCAAGTCACTCCAGGAAGCACTCCACAGCCTAATGGCTCCTGCTGGGGGTAATCCAGGAAACCGGCTGCACACTCTGGGCCCATTTCCATCACCACTCTGTGCACCTTGCCTTGGGTGATGGGCAGGTCTGGCTGGGACGCTGACACCCAGCAGGGATGTGCTGCCTTTCGGTGACACCAGAACCACAGCCTGGGTTGAGAAGGCCAGAGGGGCTAGTCTGGAAGTGAGAGTCAATAGTCCAGGAGGCTTCCAGCCAGAGGCAGAAAATCCAGCCGCTGAATCCAGAGAGAGAGTGTGAAGAGTGCAAAGTAACCAATACCTCTGAGAGCAATGGACTAGTTACTAGCCACTGGCGTTCCCTGGCTTATTCTGTGCCCGAGCCCAGAGCAGTGACTAGACTGCCCTGGGGGTAGAAGTCTGCTGAGGGGGCTCTGTAGAGGGACTTCCCTCCTTCCTAGGATATTCTGCAGAAGATGGGGAGGCTGCTTTCTGCAGCTAGGTGCCCTGGGCTCTGCCCCTGCTCAGAGTGAGCTGACTGGGGGGATGGGCTGAGATGCAGCACTGGGCTTTCTGCTATAGCCCAATGTTTAACCTGTGGTGGGGGCTGAATTTCCACCGTGGCTGGAGAGGGACCATGCCTGGGATGGCCATTGGCTCTTCCATGAAATCTCCCCTCCTCTGTGGCCCTGGGCAGGATGCAAAGGCCGGAGAAGAGGAGGAAATGCAGTAGGTCCCTCTCCCTGCAGGTGGGAGAAGTAGCAGGAAATGGTGACCTGCTCTGCTGTTCCTGGGCCAGGTTTGATGTGCAGCCGGTAATGTGGGGGAGGGGCTCTGCTGGGGTTAAATGTCCCAAGGCGGGCTGGAGTCCTAGGAGGGGATTTCCAAGGATATCTCCCTAGCCCTGCCGCAAGATGCATCCTCAGGAGGAAGGAAATGAACTGGCCTTGGTGAGGGGATTCAGCTGACCCCAGCCCATCCCTGGGCAAGGGAGCTGAGCTCACTTTCCTTCCCCAGAGGAGAGTCCCTCTGGCAGGCAGCTGTGGAAGCCCAGCAGTGCATGACACAGAGCCAACTCCAGGAGGGGCCAGCCCTGCCACCCCCCCCCCAGTAGAAGCAGCCCCTGCCTTTGCCCATCTCGCCCTGAGCTGGCGGGGGGTGGGGGGCGAGGAGGAGGGAGGAGACCTCTTCACACAGACATGTGGGCAGTCTGTGCTGGGATGACTCCAGGCAGGTCTTTCCTTGATAAATGCACCAGGAAAAGGTTCAGAAAAGGGCAACAAAAATGATTAGGGGTTTGAAACAGCTTCTATCTGAGGAGAGATTAATAAGATTGGGACTCTTCAGCTTGGAAAAGAGACGACTAAGGGGGGAATATGATAGAGGTCTATAAAATCATGACTGGTGTGGAGAAAGTAAAAATAAGGAAGTGTTATTTACTCCTTCTCATAAGACAAGAACTAGGGGTCAACCAATGAAATTAACAGGCAACAAGTTTAAAACAAACAAAAGGAAGTATTTCTTCACAAAATGCACAGTCAACCTGTGGAACTCTTTGCCAGAGGATGTTGTGAAGGCCAAGACTGTAACAGGGTTAAAAAAAAAGAACCGATAAGGTCATGGAGGACAGGTCCATCAATGGCTACTAGCCAGGATGGGCAGGGATGACATTCCTACCCTCTGTTTGCCAGAAGCTGGGAGTGGATGACGGGGGATGGATCACTTGATGATTATCTGGTCTGTTCATTCCCTCTGGGGCACCTGGCATTGGCCACTGTCGGAAGACAGGATACTGGTGTAGATGGACCTTTGGTCTGACCCAGTATGGGTCTTATGTTCCTATGTTCAGTAAGGCAGAATATAGAGTCTGGAAACCAAGAGCTGGGAGCCACTGAGCTCTAGGACACTGGAGCCCTGGGACATGTCAGGCCTGCTGTGTGTGACTTGAGGGGCTGTGTGGGCAGGGGCCTCTGGCACTAACATGCTTTCTCTGTCTGCAGCACCATTGGCTGAGGCGCCGGATGGCAGAGACCTGGAGAAAGGGAACATCCGGAACCTGGTGCAACCCAAGGGGGTGCGGAATGGAGCAGGACACCGGCAGAATGGCTGGCGAAAGTCCCGACGTCCAAGACCCCGTCTCTCCCACAAGGGCCCCATGCCTTTCTAGAGCAGGTAACGGGCCTTTCCATGGGATGGTGGGGGAACCACATGGGACCAGCCCAGCACAGTTTGGGAGGGCATGTCTGGGGAGGTGCAGGCATGTGGGGAAGCACCGTGGCTGGGAGAGTGATCACAACAGAGTACAGGTGCTCCAGCCAAAGGCCCCATCCTAGCCCTCTGACACTGAACACCTGTCCTGGAGCGGGGGACAGTGCTCAGAGCTGCTGTCCATAGAGCAGATGTGAACAGAATCCATCCCCAATGGGTGCAATGCTTCAGTCCAGCTGCTCATAACTACCAGGGTCTTGCACTAGAGGGAATGGGGTCCCCTGAGATTATCCTGGAGGCCACAGCTGCTGGGGTATCTGCGGTTAGGGGTTGAGGGAGCTCCCTCAGGACCATTCGCTTGGTTATAGAATAGAAAGCCAGATGTGATTTTTCTGCACCCCTTGGATTTGACTCTGGGGGCAGCCCCTGAAGCAGGAGGAGAACCTGGGTTTGTGAACTGCGTGGGGCTGGATTGGGTGCTGAGGGATGAGGGGTCAGTCTCCCAGCAGGGGCTGTGGCCTCCCCTGACTTGTCTCCTTGCCTCTGTTCACTTGCAGGGTTCCTGTTGGCCCCCTGAAGGCCCATCCCCTTTGTCCTCTCTGCTTTATAGACTGGTTTGCTTGTCATGGAGCCCTGAGTGCGGGGCTCCCGCCTGCTGGGTTGGGCAGGCTCCTCCCATCCGCCAGCCTGTCATGCAGTCGCCCCAGATGAAGCTGTCGGCACCTCAACCCCCATCACATACGGAGACACAGACCCGCACACTCCCAGCAGGCATCTCCGTGTCTTGTCTCTGCAGACCCAGCACCCAAGCTGGGTGCAACTGCTGGCATCTTTCCCCTTTCCCTGCTGATGGCTGGGGTGGAGCCTTGCCTCTTCCCAGCCCTTGGCAGAGGGAATGCTGCCCAGGGCTCACCTTGACCTAGCCAGCCCCATTGCCCTGAGTGGGCCCTTAAAACTGCTCAGGACTGGAAGGGTGCCCGACTGCCAGCTCCCTCTGTCCCCTTGGCTGTGTCTCTCTCACAGAAGCAGCAGGACTGCAGACTCCTTGATTGGGGATCTCTGGGCTGAGGGGATTGGGCTGGGTTGCACTTGCTCCCTTTGTGTTTCCAGGGGGTGGGGAGGAAGAGCACTGCTGTAATGAGCCTGCCTGGTCTCATTGCTGCCCTGGCTCATTGTTAGCCTGCCAAGAGGCTGGGCAAGGAGCATGTAGCTCCAGTGCAGCTGTGAGGGGGGTCATGCTAGGGGCAGGGAGCTGTGGCTGGCATGAGAAGGCCACTGGGGCTGAGAAGCACAGAGGGAGAAACTATCCTTCTGGGCTTCCTAGGCAATCCCCCATTAGTCCTGTCCCGTCCCCTCCACTCCCTAGAGAGCTGAGCACCTCATCTGCATGTGTACAAGGTGGTGGTCAGCTCGGGTCTGTTTATTCTTGTGGTGCTAAACCTGCACAGGGCCCCTTCAGTGTCTTTGAACACTCCCCATCTTCCCCCCATGGGAGATGAACCGGTCTGGTGCGTGGTGCTGCAGAGACGGCCTGGCAACCTGGCCATTGCTTTGCAATGACTCTCCCAGCTGCCCCTGGGGGAGCTGCTGGGCTCAGGGGTGGGGGGGTGCTTGCAGGGCCCCGAGGATCCTGTGGAGAGGGATTGGGCGTGGCCATGCTGTATGAGACTGTCTCTCCATGCCCATCCTGTTTTGCTGTGTGTGTGGCAAAGACAGTGCCTGCCCAGCAAGAGCTGGAGGAGGGAGTGAAGGAGCAGCCCTGGGAAGAGGGGCTTTCCCAGGCATGGGGGGCTAGGATCTGAGCCTGGGAGGCTTGCCACTTTGGAGTACCCTGGTACTGCAGTGGCACTATGATGTGGGCCTTGGGAGCACCCTCTCCTGGCAGGGTGCAGGGAAGGATCTGGCATCTGCACTGGCTAGTCTGGCAGGGACCTCCCTTCCCCCACACTTCTGCACCAGGGGGTCTCCCCTTGTGGATCTCTGCTCCAATCACACTGAAGTCACTTGAGGGCCAGCAGTGGGGGGCACACCGCTCCCCAGCCTGACCCATGGTGCCAGCATGGCTCCATGGAGTGAGGGGTGCCAAGTAGGCAGGCAGAGCTGGCTCCTGTGTAATATTTCAGGTGTCTGTCAGTGATTCTTGTATAAAATACTAATTTATACCAAATGGGGATGCCTTACTCCAGACAAACCTGTTCCCTGTTGGTCACTATGTTTTCTGCGTCTGTAAAGATTGGTCTATGTAAATGTCTTTATTATAAAGTTATGATAATAAACCCTTCTTTTAGGAGGTCCAGGCACTGTTTATTCTCTTCTCCCTTGGGACTGGTGTGTGTGTGTGAGATCCTGGGTGTCACAGCCCCTGGCTTAGCTTGGACATTGCAGAGCACCCCCAGGACTTCCTGTCTGTAGCTTGCAAAAGGCTTTCCCCAAGTTGGTCAGGACCATCCCCATCGCACAGCGGGAAGCTGCATGGGACGAGGCCTGGAGAGAGTGGAGTAGTGAGGGGCAGTTTGGTTCTGATCAGTGGGTAGTCGTGAGCAGTGTGGTGGAATGTAACTGGGGGCCCTGCCCAGTGCAGGAGACAGTCTGTCCCATCACATTAGTCCCCTCCCAGGACTTACCATTGCTGAGCTCGCTGGCGAGTGCAGGGGCATCAAGGGGTCTGGATCCTGAGTGGAGGTAGTTGGTTCAAGCCCTGCTGTCCTTGCCTGCCTGCCTCAGCCATGCTGCAGCTCCCTTTCAAGTCAGGGCAGTTCAGTGAATCAACCCTCTGCCTCCCCTTTGTCCCATGGAGGCCCATGCCTGCTGTGCCAGGAAGCCGTTAGCTGAATTAGGCGGGCTGTGATGTTGGCCTAGATACCCATGCAGACACTTGAGCCCAGAGAGAACTCCTTGAACCAGGCCTCTGGGCTAGCCATGCAGTGGGTCATTGCTCCCTGCTCTGAGCCAGGTGCTTTCCTGTTTCCCCAGTAAGTCATAAAATGTCTTCTCACCACACTACAGCTGCAAGTGCCACTGCAGCCCATCCATTGGGGATGTTTTGTTCTTTGAAATGCAGCCACTGCTGGGCTGGGGCTGGGCAGCTGTTTTGAACAAGAATGGCATATCTAGCTCAAAGTGGGTGGTGGAGGATTTAAGGAGGCAGAATGGAGGTGGCTGGATCTGCATGGCCCAGCACGTCATCCTAACACTGTTCTAACTGCAGAAAGCCACCTTGAGGCTGGTTATGCTGAAGGAGTATGTGGGTGTTTGAGACAGCGCATGTATTTCTGTGGTTGGGGGGGGGCCTCCAGAAGCTGCCTTGTCAGAGCTACAGTGACACTCCCATGTCAAGAAACTCATGGACTTCAGGCCTTGCTCCCCATTCACCTACACAGGATGTTATTTCCAAGCCCCTACTGTCTTGTCCCAGGCAGAAGAGGCAAGATATGCGTGCAGAGGCACGTACCGGAGGTACTCGCAGAGGCTGAATGTCTGAACCTGCCCAGTGGCGGGGGGGGGTGTGTGGGTAAACTGGTATAGAAAAAACAGGAGCATCACAGACGTGCTGTAGAGAATTACTCTACTGCTAGGCCAGCAGAGGTGTGGCAAGGGCACAAGGAAAAGGAGTGGGGTCCAAGAAGCATTCCTGAGGGATGAGGTTGTGGGACCTAGAGCTGGGTGGAGTGACAGACGTAGACCCATAGGACTGGAGGGGACCTTGAGGTCATCTAGGCCAGTCCCCTGCACTGCTGGCAGGACTAAGTATTATCTAGACCATCCCTGACAGGTGTTTGTCCAATCTGCTCTTAAAAATCACCAGTGATGGAGATTCCACAACTTGCCCTAGGCAATTTATTCTGGTGCTTAACAACCCCAAGAGGAAGTTTTTCCTAATGTCCAACCTAAACCTCCCTTGCTGCAGTAAGCCCGTTGCTTCTTGTCCTATCCTCAGAGGTTAAGAACAAAAATTTTTCTCCCTCCTCCTTGTAACAACCTTTTATGTACTTGAAAACTATTATCATATCCCCTCTCAGTCTTCTCTTTTCCAGACTAAACAAACCCATTTTTTAAAATCTTCTCTCATATGTCATGTTTTCTAGACCTTTAATCGTTTTGGTTGCTCTTCTCTGGACTTTCTCCAATTTGTCCTCATCCTTCCTGAAATGTGGCACCCAGACTGGACACACTACTCCAGTTGAGGCCTGAGTAGAGTAGAAGAATTATTTCTCATGTCTTGCTTACAACTCTCCTGCTAATGCATCCCAGAATGATGTTCACTTTTTTTTGCAACAGTGTAACACTGTTGACTCATATTCAGCTTGGGGTCCACTTTTACCCCTCAGATCCCTTTACGCAGTACTCCTTCCTAGGCAGTCATTTCCCATTGTGTATGTGTGCAACTGATTGTTCTTTCCTAAGTGGAGGACTTTGCATTTATCCTTATTGAATTTCATCCTATTTTCTTCAGACCGTTTCTCCAGTTTGTCCAGATCATTTTGAATTTTAATCCTATCCGCCAAAGCACTTGCAACCCCTCCCAGCTTGGTATTGTCCACAAACTTTATAAGTGTTCTCTCTATGCCATTATCTAAATCACTGATGAAGATAGTGAACAGAACTGGATCCAGAATTGATCCCTGCGGGACCCCCTCGTTATGCCCTTCCAGCATGACTGAACCACTGATAACTACTCTCTGGGAACGGTTTTCCAACCAGTTATGGACCCACCTTGTAGTAGCTTCATCTAGGTTACATGCAGGGTGGCTCAGGGAGTGCTAGGGTTGCGACCTCTGAGCAGGACAACCACCTGCCCCCACCCTACTGCATACCCCCTGGGCACCACCTGCCCCCCTTCCAAGGCCCTGTCTCCCATCCTGTCTACTGCTCCCAGGGCTGCCATGGGCACTGACCTCACCAAGCAGGATGTGGCACCAGCCATAGAATCATAGAATATCAGGGTTGGAAGGGACCCCTGAAGGTCATCTAGTCCAACCCCCTGCTCGAAGCAGGACCAATTCCCAGTTAAATCATCCCAGCCAGGGCTTTGTCAAGCCTGACCTTAAAAACCTCTAAGGAAGGAGATTCTACCACCTCCCTAGGTAACGCATTCCAGTGTTTCACCACTCTCTTAGTGAAAAAGTTTTTCCTAATATCCAATCTAAACCTCCCCCACTGCAACTTGAGGCCATTACTCCTCGTTCTGTCATCTGCTACCATTGAGAACAGTCTAGAGCCATCCTCTTTGGAACCCCCTTTCAGGTAGTTGAAAGCAGCTATCAAATCCCCCCTCATTCTTCTCTTCTGCAGGCTAAACAATCCCAGCTCCCTCAGCCTCTCCTCATAAGTCATGTGTTCTAGACCCCTAATCATTTTTGTTGCCCTTCGCTGGACTCTCTCCAATTTATCCACATCCTTCTTGTAGTGTGGGGCCCAAAACTGGACACAGTACTCCAGATGAGGCCTCACCAATGTCGAATAGAGGGGAACGATCACGTCCCTCGATCTGCTCGCTATGCCCCTACTTATACATCCCAAAATGCCATTGGCCTTCTTGGCAACAAGGGCACACTGCTGACTCATATCCAGCTTCTCGTCCACTGTCACCC
Source organism: Eretmochelys imbricata (assembly GCF_965152235.1). Classification (NCBI taxonomy): domain Eukaryota; kingdom Metazoa; phylum Chordata; order Testudines; family Cheloniidae; genus Eretmochelys; species Eretmochelys imbricata. Next base: position 60,869,090 of record NC_135580.1, on the reverse strand, counting down.
CTAGGTCCTTTTCCGCAGAACTGCTGCCTAGCCATTCGGTCCCTAGTCTGTAGCGGTGCATTGGATTCTTCCATCCTAAGTGCAGGACCCTGCACTTATCCTTATTGAACCTCATCAGATTTCTTTTGGCCCAATCCTCCAATTTGTCTAGGTCCTTCTGTATCCTATCCCTCCCCTCCAGCGTATCTACCACTCCTCCCAGTTTAGTATCATCCGCAAATTTGCTGAGAGTGCAATCCATACCATCCTCCAGATCATTTATGAAGATATTGAACAAAACCGGCCCCAGGACCGACCCTTGGGGCACTCCACTTGATACCGGCTGCCAACTAGACATGGAGCCATTGATCACTACCCGTTGAGCCCGACAATCTAGCCAGCTTTCTACCCACCTTATAGTGCATTCATCCAGCCCATACTTCCTTAACTTGCTGACAAGAATACTGTGGGAGACCGTGTCAAAAGCTTTGCTAAAGTCAAGAAACAATACATCCACTGCTTTCCCTTCATCCACAGAACCAGTAATCTCATCATAAAAGGCGATTAGATTAGTCAGGCATGACCTTCCCTTGGTGAATCCATGCTGGCTGTTCCTGATCACTTTCCTCTCATGCAAGTGCATCAGGATTGATTCTTTGAGGACCTGCTCCATGATTTTTCCAGGGACTGAGGTGAGGCTGACTGGCCTGTAGTTCCCAGGATCCTCCTTCTTCCCTTTTTTAAAGATTGGCACTACATTAGCCTTTTTCCAGTCATCCGGGACTTCCCCGGTTCGCCACGAGTTTTCAAAGATAATGGCCAATGGCTCTGCAATCAGAGCCGCCAATTCCTTCAGCACTCTCGGATGCAACTCGTCCGGCCCCATGGACTTGTGCACGTCCAGCTTTTCTAAATAGTCCCTAACCACCTCTATCTCCACTCCAGATCAGCCAGATCCACTCCATTCCTGGCCAGGGCGACCTTGCAGCTGGTATGTACGTGACAGCCACTGGGCGCTGCTGCCCCTAAGCTCTACCTGTCCTGCTTGCTGCTCCCAAGCCACCACCTCCCCAACACTCTGAACCCGAGCACCCTCTGCGCAGGTACTGCCCCCCTGGTGCAAACTGTAGGGCTGGGGGAGCCATTGGGGTGACTGACAACAACCAGGGCTGGGCTGGGAGGGCTTACAGGTTTCCTGGGACAGCTACCTAAAAAAGGGAAACTCCTTGGAAAATGAGGACAGGTGGCAGCCCCAGCGAGTGCCAGAGACAGGAACCGCTCAGGCAGCAGGGACAGGTGGCAGGGCCAGGGAGGGGAACCGCTCAGGGCAGCAGGGACAGGTGGCAGGGCCAGGGAGGGGAACCGCTCAGGCAGCAGGGACAGGTGGCAGCCCCAGCAGGCGCCAGGTTGGTAAATAGGTCAGGGCAGCACCTGAGACAAGTGGCAGCCCCACCGGGCGCCAGGGAGGGGAATGGCTCAGGGCAGCGCCCCAGGCTGAAGGGCAGCGATTGTTTGCTCCAGCCACAGGGAAGGAGCCCCTCAGAGATCTGACTGTGCCCTAGTACTGTATCTGTGTCCCTGGCACAAGGGTGCCAGGCTCTCTGAGGCCCTGTACTGCTGGCCATGGGCGTAGAATAAGCCAAAGAACAGGAGCTAAGGCGGCGGGTCTGGAGTTCAGCTGAGCTATCTCAGCTCTGACTGTCTTAAGCCCTGGCTGAATCAGCGGGCGAGATGGTGGAAGGGCCCCAGGAGAAGATGCAGGACAGTGTCCATTGGAACACCACCTTGTGGTGGAGGCAGAGGCAGGTTCTCCTCACACTCGGCTTGTCAACAGCCCTTATTGAAATAAAAACTTGCCTGGCTATACTAACTCCGCACAGCCCCCAGCTGAGTGCGGGTGTCAGCTGGTCCACAGGGACACATGTTCATGTCACCCAGGAGCCCACACCTCCTGTCTCCCGAGAACAGGCAGGGAGTGATCCACTCACCACATTTCCACATGGGACTCCATGCCATCAGAGCGCAGCCCATGGGACCTCGAGTCTGTGGGGGGGCGTGACCCTTGTGAAGGAAGGAGTGTCTGCTCTCCACCGGCAGGCATAGGGCTCGAAGACTCCTTGGGTCCCTGGCATCTAGATCCTGCAAAAGGGCTTTCCCCAAGTCGGTCAGGACCATCCCCATTGCACAGCGGGAAGCTGTGTGGGACGAAGCCTGGAGGGAGTGGAGTAGTGAGGGGCAATTTGGTTCTGATCAGTGGGAATTCATGAGCAGCTCCAGGGTGGTGGAATGTAACTGGGGCCCTGCCCAGTGCAGGAGACAGTCTGTCCCATCACCTTAGTCCCCTCCCAGGATTTACTGTTGCTGTTGCTGAGCTCGCTGGCCAAGGCAGTTGGTTCAAGCCCTGCTGTCCTTGCCTGCCTGCTTCAGCCACGCTGCAGCCCTCTTTGAAGTTAGGGCAGTTCAGTGAATCAACCCTCTGCCTCCCCTCCGTCCCATGCAGGCCCATGCCTGCCTTGCCAGAGCTGAATTAGGAGGGCTGTGATGCTGGCTTAGATGGCAATGCAAACCCTTGAGCCCAGAGTGAGTTCTTTGAACCAGGCAGCTGGTCTAGTCATGCTCCTCCCACTTCTGCCAGTAGCATTTCATTTTAGAGAGACAAGCGGGGGGGAGCGAATACATTTTATAGGACCAACTTTTGCTGGTGAGAGTGTAAGGACTGAGGCCTTTTTCTTCAGTAAGTAGCAGCACATGTGGACAGCAGCAGCCATGAGCTAAGAAGCAGAAAGTCACATACGCACATTGCATCTAAATGACATCAAAACAGTGCACTATCGGGCTGTTAAGAAGGTGCTCCCGTCCTAACAGTACCCACCGCCACCAGATAAAGAAACAGATCTTAAGAGCTTTAAATAAAACTTTGCTTGATAGCATTCTGTCTTGGCAAGAAATCACTTATCAACCATTGTGATTGTGAAATCTCTGCTTCTATTGTTTTGTCTTTGCGGTCCCCACTTCCCTGTTGTTTATCTGTAGGGTCTCTGATTCTTTCATTGTTTCTGTCTGTTGCATCACTCATTTTGCAAGATTTAAATCAACTAAGGTGGTAGGATCTGACTGGGTAAAGAATTGTTTAGTAGTGGTCTAGGGTGGGTGAAAAATACTGGTTTACAGGACTTTCATTTAAAATGATTGGTTATGGTATAGCTAAGCAGGACTCAAGTTTCACTATATAAACTGGAGTCCAAAGGGAAGTTTTTTGGAACCTAACTCCAGGACACAGCCCAAGATCAGAGCTGCCAGACCTCAACACACTGCCAACCATGTGGTGCAGAAGCTGGAGTACCCAGATGACCTGATTCTGACTGGCCACCAGGAAAAGTTTGTCTGCCTTATTGGGAGTGGTAAGCATTGTATGCTTAGCGTGTGGTGTCTGTTTTGGTAACTGTTAATAAATAGAGGATAAGGATATTACTGTATAAGGCCCTTTCACTTGTAAAAGGCCCCATGAACCCACAGAAGAGTATGCCTTGAGCCCTAGGAACTGAGTAAGGGTGGCCCCGAGCCCTAGGAACTGGGTAAAGGTGGGGGCATAGGTGCCAACTCTGAGGATGCTCCAGAAAAAAATTAGTGGGTGCTCTTCACCTACCAGCAGCCAAGCTCCCCTCAACCCCCATCCCACCTCCACCTCCTCCTCCTCCCCTGAGCATGACGCGTCCCCGCTCCTCCACCTACCTCCCAGCGTTTCCCACCCAGCCGCCATCAAACAGCTGTTGGCAGCGTTAGCACGCCCCGGGAAGGAGGGGAGAGGAGCGGGAACGTGGCGTGCTCAGGGGAGGAGGTGGGGAAGAGGCAGGCCGGGGTGGAGATTTGTTGAAGAAGTTGGAATGGGGCAGGGAGTGGGCGGAGTTGGGGTGGGGACTTTGGGGAAGGGGTTGGAATGGGGGTGGGGAAGGGGTGGGAAGAGGCAGGGCAGGGGTGGGGCCTCATGGAAGGGGTGGAGTGGGGGTGGGGTCAGGGGCAGGGGGAGGGGGTTGAGCACCCATGGGAAAGAGGGGAAGTCGGCCTTATGGGTGGGGGTGCCTAAATTAACTGGGTTATGCCTTGAACCCACAGAAGGGTAAAGGTGAGGTGCCCTAGAGTGTGTGGATAACAAGAGAGACTAGCTTTTAAGCTTACACAGAGCTCTTCCTGAGGTCTGGGAAAGGTCCCAGAGTGTCAAAGGTGGAACAGATTCGTAAGCATAAGGATCATTTTTCTGTCAGTTCATTCAAAAGTGTAGTGATTGTTGGTGGGGCATTTAGTGCACAGGATGAGGTACACCCCACGTTGTGACAGGCGTGTGCAGGGCCCATGGATTTTGAAAGGTGTGTAGTGGGGGGGCGTTGATCATCACATCAGGGGCACTACATCTGCACGTTTTGCATCTGCTGTTATGATAGGCGCTGGTACCACTTTGAGTTGGTGTGTCCTGGTCTGTGGGGAGCTTGCTTCTGATGATGAACTTAGTGAAGCTGGAGGGTTGTTTGAAAGCCAGAAGAGAGAGATTGGGAAAAATTTCTTTCAGAACATGGCTACCATCCAGTATGGGTTGTAACTGTTTAATGATACACCGTATGAGTTTTAGTGTGGGATGATAGGTGACAAGAAGTGGTGTGTGGTCAGTGGGGTTTGTTTCTGCATGGGAATTACTTCTCTGGGGTTTGGTGAAGGCAGTTTTAAGTGTGTTAAGGTGTGTAGCCTGGACTTTCTCCAAGGAGCATATTCTGTGGTATCTGAGTGCCTGGCTGTAACTAACAGATTTCCTAGTATGTTTGGGGTGGTTACTGGATCTGTGGAGGTAGGTGTGGTGACCCATGTCTTTCTTGTATATAGTTGTGTGTAGGGTTCCATTGCTGAAGCTGATCATGGTGCCTAGGTGTGGGAGTTCTCTAGAGAGAGTCTGATGGGTGGTGGTTGTTGAAGTTGTGGTGGAAAGCTATGAGGGAGTTTAAGTTGTCTGTCCAGAGGATGTAAATATCACTGATGTATCTCAGGTGTATCATTGGTTTCGTGGTGCATTTGTCCAGATATTCTTCCTCAAGGTGGCCCATGAAGAAGTTGCAATATTGGGGAGCCATCCTAGTACCCACGGCTGTGTTCATGGTTTGGACAAAGTGTTTGTTGTTGAATGTAAAATGGTTATGGATGAGGATGAAATGGATGAGTCTGGCACTGTGTTTGGGGTGGTATCTGAGGGGTATCTATTGTCTTTAGATAGTTGAGGCAGGCAGTGATGCTGTCATTGTGAGGGCTGTTGGTGTATAGGGAGGTGACATGCATGGTAGCGAGGATGGTGTTCTGAGGAATGTTATTAATGTTGCAGAGTTTCTGGAGGAAGCCAGTTGTGTCCTGGAGGAAGCCAGCCCTTTGTGTGGTGAGTGGTCCGAGGATGGTTCTATGAGTCCCCATATTACTTCAGCAAGCGTTCCATGGCCAGATATGATGGGTCTGCCTGGGGTCCCTTGTCTGTAGAAGGTCCCTGGGGTGGGTTCGTGGGGGTGAGGTTGTCAAGTTTCTCTTGGAGTTGTTTGGGGAAGGATTCAATGATATCCCTTAAATTCCTGGGTGGACTGTGGTGTGGGGTCTCTGAGTTCTTTATAGTAGGCAGTGTCGGAGAGTTGTCGGTTGGCCTCATTTGATGTAGTCTTCATGGTTGAGGACTATGATAGATACAATCACCATGCTCTCAAATGAACTCAAACAGAAAAATGATAAAACACCCTATCACCTGTAGGTTAACACTTTTCACAGAACGATCATTCCATATCTGACCTCTCAGTCTTTGTCCTCAAAGGAAACCTGCACACCTGCCAAAGTTGAGCCTGGGAGTTTAAATTCATAACTCTGCTAGACACTACTAATCATGGACTGAATAGAGAGACACTGGATTTATGGCTTGTTACAAGAATCATAGAATCATAGAATATCAGGGTTGGAAGGGACCTCAGGAGGTCATCTAGTCCAACCCCCTGCTCAGAGCAGGACCAATCCCCAATTAAATCATCCCAGCCAGGGCTTTGTCAAGCCTGACCTTAAAAATGTCTAAGGAAGGAGATTCTACCACCTCCCTAGGTAACGCATTCCAGTGTTTCACCACCCTCCTTGTGAAAAAGTTTTTCCTAATATCCAACCTAAACCTCCCCCACTGCAACTTGAACCTATAACGCACTAACCTCCTCTGTCCTATGACTGCAGAGGCGCTAATTTCACCATGAATGGTCTCTTGCAACATGTGTTAACTCCTTGTGCTTAACAATCTGTTCCACCTTGTGTTTAGCTGTGACACTCGTACCTCTCCCAAACCTGAAGAGCTCTGTGTAAGCTTGAATGAATGCTTGTCTCCCTCACCAGCAGAAGCTGGTCCAATAAAATGTATTACCACACCCACCTTGCCTCACTAATATCCTGGGACTGACACAGCTACAACACTGCAAACAACATTTAATTTTGTCACAAACGACTTGTATTTGCTGAGTCAGTGATTCATGGCTACAGTCCGGAAGCTGCTGTTCACGGACATTCCTACCAACCGCCGTGTGGGGTGTGAGTGCTCACAAACAGCGCATGAAGAAGGGGCAGGCTCGACAGCCAGGTTCTAACCCTCAGGGTCTGTCTACACTTAAAGTGTTACAGTAGTACAGCAGGAGCTGTGTCCGAGCACTTCAGCATAGACACTCATGGCAGCGGTGGGAGTGGGTCTCCCATCGCCATGGTTAATTTACCTCCCCAAGAGGTGGTAGCTAGGTCGATGGAAGAATTTTTCTGTTGACTTAGTGCAGTCCACACCGGGGGTTAGGTTGGCATAGCAACATCTCTCCGGGGTGTGGACTGTTCACACCCCAGAGAGCCATAGCTATGCCAATGTCAGCTACATAGTGTAGAGCAGCCCCCAGTGAGCTGTACACAAAGAGGGCTGTTCAGAGCAGAGAGTCTGGGCAGGAGCCTGGGACTCAGGAGGAGACCTGGAGTCCATTCCCTTCTCTGCCACAGACTTTTTGTGTGACCTTGGGCAAGTCACTTAACCTCTCTGGGCCTCAGTTCTTGACTCTTGGCCCTGCCCTGATGCACAGGGGATGTGAGAGTAAAGGTTATGACACACGCAGATCTCATGGTAAAGGGGGCTGACTAAGTATTGTTGCCCCTTGGCCCAAGAAGTGAGGGGCCTTGCTAGGTTGTTTCTGTCAGGGGTAGAAGCTGATGACGAGTCAGGTGTTTCTTTGGCACAATCCCATTTATTCACCAAGCACGTCCTCAGATGCTCTCCCTGAAAACAGCAGGAACAAATAGCTGCAGGCAGTTTCCTAGCTCATACTTCCCAACCCTGCCTTTCCAGCCAGTCCTGTGCCCCTAGCAAGCTCTGTCTGTGCTCCCGCTCAGAGCCATGCTCACGGCTGTGTCTCTCCTACACACCCCGACAAGCAATCCCCTTCATCCTGGGGCTGACTGCCTTGGGTGGTAGCATCAATTGTCTCCAGCTATCTCACTTCCTGAGGGGGCTTAACTGCTCTTTCCTGTTATCTTGAATTAGGGTGGTTAGCCCACCCCTCAGCTTTAACCAGGTCTTTGGGGCTGGTGGCTGAATTTATTTGGACATCACAGTTAAATAAATAATGTCCTGGTTACTAACTTTGCTGGCTTCTGTGTGCAGATTATTGTTTTTAATGACAAGTTTTTTAAATCGTGCCTTACATGTGTGTAGTTATGTATGCTGGTATTTTAAAATGCCAATGTTGCCTTGGTTACCAGCGTCTATGGCTCTCTAGTGAAACGTGCACTGAAGATTCACTAGACAGGCTTGGCTGTCCCTAGCAGGGTTAGTATTGATTAAAGGGGACTCCACAGTGTGGGACTGAAAAAGCCACCCAGCCATCCTAAAACCTGGCTGTACTGATGGGGTTGTCACCACGGACGACAGTGTGTTCCCAGGCACCTCTAGCCAAGAGGAATGCAGCCTAGCCTGCGATCCTGGCCTAGCAGCCATCTGGCAATAAACATACTGGGGAAGTGGGTCTCAACCTTCACTCTGACTCAGAGTCAGCCATTTGCCCAGCCCCCTCACCTTTGCTCTCAGAGTCAAACACATGTGACTGATTCCAATGCTACCCCTATAGAATGGAGGGGGTGTGTATGGGGAGGGAGAGGGCTGCGCTGGGAGGCTGGCAGAGAACGCTCAGCCCTCAAGAAGCAGGGCATGCGGGGAGTGGGGGGGATGAGATTTGCTTTTCTCTAGGCTATAAGATTTTCAGCACCTCCCCCCCACCCCAACTGCCTTTTGTGACACCCTGAAAACTACAGAACTTTCTCCTCAAGGGACACCACTCTTTTCCTGTTGTGAGCATGGTCTTAAGGCTCAGCACCCATTCCTGCAGCCGCACCTGACACAGCAGCTCACTTCTCCCCCGTCCGGGCCACTGGCTCTTCACTTCATAGAGGCACAGAATTTAAGCCCAGGCGGGACCATGAGGCCATAAGCTAGGGCAACCTCCTTTATAGCACAGGCCATTCATTTTCAGCCTTTCCTCTGTAGTGAACCCACAAACGCGTGTTTGACTATAGCTCACTGTGTCACAGGCACACTCGGGCAGGTATAGCTCCTCTGTGTCGGCCCAGCTTTGCAATATTCCACCCAAGGCTCTGTGTGGGTCTCCATCAAAAGCTAACAGTTTGCTGGTTCTCAAGGCTGTTTGTCCAGGAAACGTTTTTAGAGTTTGGTACCAGGCAGAACCTTGGCTTCTAAAACTGGTGGGGCTGAAACTTGTCCCCTGCAGCAGGCTGGGTCTCAACACTGAGAACAATCAACAGCCCTTGACCCAGCCCAGCCTCATCTGTACAGCCTGGGGCAGATGCAGACTTGATTTCACACAGAAAAGGTCTGGGACTGTAGCAGAGAGGGAAAGACGGCAACAAACATTATCCATTAAGGAGGCAACATTCTGCCAGCAAGGGTGTCTCATGAAAAGTGGATCCCAGCTCTGTGGGCCAGACAAGGACTGTACGAGCTGACTACTGGGTGACAAATACCTTATTAGACTGGAAAATTACTTGTTAATAATTCTAGGCTAGCCATTCTCTTTTACCTGTAACCTTACTTTCAAATCCTTTTCGTTGCCTTTAGTTTGAATCTATCTCAAGCTCTGTTAAATAAACTGTCCTTTTGTTACAATTGACACATCTACATGCCTTGTGCTAAGTGGGGTGTTGAACTAAGGTGAAACCGGGGTGCACTGCTTTCCTGGCAGCAAGGGTGTCCAGAAGACAAGGGACCAGACACTCAAGTGTAACAAAGGGGGTGTGTAAATTGCTAGTCTGAAGCGAGACAGAGCAGGGCTAGCAGAGCTCTTGTGCTGCCAGGGACTGGCAGAATTGGGAGGCACTAGGTGTGGGCACAGGTAAGGCTGGAACCTGGAAGCAGTGATGCACCCCAGGCACCCCCAGGAACCCTGAAATGTGTCACACCTACCTTTCCGAAAGGCAGCCAGTTTGGATCTGAAGACATCAAGAAATGGAGAAGTCCATCATGTCTCTTGGAAGCTTGTTCCAATGGTGCCTTATTTCTAACCTGAATTGGTCTGGTTTCAGCTTCCAACCATCGGGTCTTGTTCTCTACTAGATTAACAAGCCCATTAGTACCCACCATTTTCTCCCTGTGAAGATACTGATGCAGCATACTCAAGCCACCTGTCTACCCTCGTTTAGATTCACTGACTAGATTAAGCTCTTTAAGTTTTTCGCTGTCAGGGCAATTTTTCCAACCCTTGAATACTTTTTGTGACTCATCTCTGCATCCTCTCAAATTTGTCAATATTCTTTTTAAAACTTGCACATGAGAACTGGACAGAGTGTTCAGTATTGTTCTCACCAACACCATACAGAAAGGTCACATCTCTTCCCTGCTCCTCCACACCTCTCTTCTATTTATACACCCAAGGATTGTATTAGCCCCTTTTCTGACAGCATCGCAGAGGGCACTCATGTTGGCCGGCTTGTCCACTTGGATCCCTGGATCCTTTTCAGAGTCACTGCTGCCCAGGATACAGCCCCCCAGTCTCTAAGAATGGCCTTCATTCCTTGTTACTAGATGTATAACTTTGCTTTTGGCTGTACTCATAGATTCCAAGATCAGAAGGGACCATTGTGATCATCTAGTCTGACCTCCTGTGTGACACAGGCCAGAGAGCTGCCCCAGAATAATCCCTAGACCAGAGCTTTTAGAAAAAAATCCAATCTTGACTTTAAAATTGTCAGTGATGGTGAATCCACCTGAGCCCTGGGTAAGTTGTTCCAGTGGTTAATTACCCTCCTTGTTAAAAATGTATGCCTTATTTCCAGCCTGAATTGGTCTAGTTTCAACTTCCAGCCACTGGATCGTGTTAGACCTTTCTCTGCTTGACTGAAAAGCCCATTACTAAATATTTGTTCCCATGTAGGCAGAGGCAGATTAGGAGTTTGTGGGACCCTGGGCCACAGCAAGTAGGAGCCCCCCCCCCTTCCACCTGCAGTCCCCTCTGCCCCCACAGCACTCCTGCCGCGGAGCTGGGTCAAGGTGCGGGGGTGCCCATTTTTCCAGAGGCCTCCCAATTGGCTGGGGCCCCTGGGCATGGGCCCCGTTGGCCCAGTGGCTAATCCGCCACTGCATGTAGGTATTATAGACTGATCAAGTCACCCCTTAACCTTCTCTTTGTTAAGCTAAACAGACAGAGCTCCTTGAGTCTATCACTATAAGTCAGGTTTTCTAATCCTTTAATCGATCTCATGGCTCTTCTCTGACCCCTCCCCAGTTGATCAACATCCTGCATTGAAGCCGGGCTAGTGGTCTATAATTACCCAGGCTGCCCTTTTCAGATGTTGGCACAATATTCGCCCTCTTCCAGCCATTTGGCATTGTCAGGTCACTTCCCTGTGCACTGGACTCACGCACCCCTCATGGCTCGGGTGTTTCTCTATTTATAAACACAAGGTATTTAACGAGTGTAGAATTGCCAGTGCCAGCTGGTCAGAAAATGTAGAACAGACAATGAATATTGGTCGTTTGCATAATGCCAGCTAAGGGTGTTGTGGGAGATACCAACATGGGGGATAGTTTACCACCCAGATCCGGGTCCCAGGGAGCCGTAGGTTGGTAGGGGGAGCAGCTCCCCCAAGAAATGCTCCCAGAGCTGACTTCATGAGCACCCAGCACCTCCCAAGTGGGTGAGCTTGGTGACAATCACTGCTCTGCGGTTTGCTTCAGTCATTCCAAGCTCAGGGGTCAGAACATGGTGGCCCTGGTTCTGGGTCTGGCTACTTCTCACCAGGCTAGACAAAAAGTGTAGCGGTGAGGCTGCATAGCCAGCTTTGGATGCAGCCTGGCTGGCTCAAGAGAGTGAGCATGTCACCCTCTAGTGGCTGCTGCCCCTCCCCAAGGGGTTACAGCTCAGTACCAGCGGTGTGGTGGATGGGAGAGAGCTGGTGAGGCACCTGTCTGAGGCACTAGTGTGCTCAGGGGCCTGGAGGAGCCAGCAAAGCCCATGGTGCTGGTTTTTCCTGTTCAACTCAGCACCCTTAAATCCTCCCCTAATGTCAGCAGTCACAGTAGCTGCACCATGGCTGTAAGCCAATGGCCATCAGTGGTGAGCCCTGGCTGAGTGGAGAGGTGTTGGAGTCATTCTTGCTGTGCTCTGAACCATGTAGCTAGTGTGGTGCTCTCTGGCCGGGTTTTTAGCATTCCAGGAGGAAGTCTGCACTGGTTTAAACAGGACTCCTGGAAACGCTTCCATTCTAGAATTTTGTAAGTCACCAGCAACCCCCTCTGCCCCCTGGGGGATTTCAGCCACGCCTTTATTTTGGAGCAACGTCTAATTGAGACACAATAGCAAACACCAAACCAGATCTGGAGCACCCCCTGCCCCACCCTGCCGAAGGACAAGCCAACAGAGCATGTGTGACGAAGTGGGGATTTTTCTTTGTTATGTTGTATGTGAGCCTACGTGAGTCTTACTGTTTTGCATCAATGCATTGCTATGCATGCCTCAGTTTACCTGTGTATTGCACCAATGTCTAGTTGGTGGGAATAAGGGTGTGTGACTTTTGCAGGGGCTGCTCCAGCTGCCTGCATGGATGCTATGGCCTCCCCTTCATAACCTGAAACACAGGAGGGGGATGCAACCAGGTTATTCTTGGCCCAGGAAGCGAGACAAAGGTCGGAGGAGGCGCAACGGGCAGGGCAGGGGCCAGGCAGCTGGAAGCGAGTCAGTCTCAGCTGGCTTGGGCCACAGGGGAGGGCCAGAGCCCTGGCTCCAGGCTCCCCACCCCCTCAAGATGGACTTGGCTGAAAGTCACTGGTTTCTGTGCAAACAGGTTCTGTTCTACGCTGTGTTCCTATCCATTAATAAATCTTCTGTTTTACTGGCTGGCTGAGAGTCATATCTGACTGCGGAATTGGGGTGCAGGGCCCTCTGACTTCCCCAGGAGCCCCACCCAGGTGGACTCGCTGCAGGAAGCGCACGGTGTGGAAGGGGATGCTGAATGCTCTGATGTCAGACCCAGGAAGGTCGAAGCTGTGTAAGCTTCTTGCCCTGGCGACAGTATGCTCAGAGAGAGGAGGCATGGTCCCCACAGAGTCCTGGCTGGCTTCACACGGTGTAGTTCCAGAGCATCATCCCAGGTGACTCCGTGACAGCGTGCATGGAGGATTCAGGTGCATGCATAGAGCAGACAGCTTTGGCGTACCCTGTACCACCCCCTGCCTGCCAATGGGCACCGGAAGGCTTCCCTGGATTTTTAACTGGCATCTATTCAGCTCAGGTATGAGAGAGGGTAATGCCACGTGCCAGGCAGAGTGACATGAAGGGCACTTGACAGAATTATTTGCATTGCTGTGACACTGCCGAGCCATCTCCACTGGCCCTGGGGCGAGATAGGCAGGGGCTTCCTTCTCCAGAGGCTTTTGTTTATTAAAACACAGCTCAAGTGACCCCAGCCCAGGAACCAAGCAAACCTGCACACACCTGAATCCAAATAGCCTGGATCCTGCAGAGTCCCCACAGCCCTAACCGGTGTGCCAACCCCCCTGGAGAATCACCTTCACGCTCCTGCTAACACATGAAAACACAGGCAGAGCGCCACAAACACAGATCCCCAGCTGGCGCATGCCCCCACCCCCGCCCTGCCCCGCGAGCAGCGAGCACCCATCACAGAGGACTCTGCACATGGTGTCAGCGGGGGATGGAGGGTTCACCCACTCACCCAGCATGGCCACACCTGCCCAGAGGCCTGGGTCACACACACCAGCCCACACCCCAATCACTGCCCCTCGGTGCCCCAGGGACACATTCCCCCCCATGTAGCCTCTACTTCTGCCCACCCTGGTCCTCGCATACCGCCAGGGCCAGCCTGGGAGCAGGCTCTGGCTCCTGAGCCAGCCCACCCTGAGCCACTGCACCCCTCTAACATGCTCCGTAGCCAGCATGCTAATCCCACGTTGGGGGGGCCAGAGGCAGCAGCACCGCAGCAGCCTGGCCCAGGCCAGCTTGGTGCCAGGGTGCCTGGGTGGAACCCGCAGCACTGCAGATCCCCCGGACTCGGCCGCAGCACTCGCCCTGCCCTGGGGAGCGAAAGCTGGGCGTGCAGGGGCAAGCACCCCTGGAAGAGCAGAAACTGGAGCCAGGCAGCAAAGGACGAACGACAAGGAGGTCAGGACAAAGCATCCCCCCATCCAGGGCCGGCTCCAGGCACCAGCTTTCCAGGCAGGCGCTTGGGGCGGCAATTAGAATGGGGCGGCAGTCCGTGTCCCCTGCCGCCGCGGCAATTCGGTGGGAGCTCCGCCACTGTTGGGGTGGCAAAATTGCTCGAGCCGCCCCGCCCCCATCCCTTGGGGCACTTCAGCAGAAAACTCAACAAAACTCCCCCAGGACAGAGAGTCCATGGCCCCAAGTGCCTGGGGCCCTTCCCACTGCTGCATCCTTTTAGGAAGCGGTAGAGGCATCTGGACGCTGAGCAGTGGTCCCTCTAGTGGCACCAGCCGGGCACTGCTGGGAGACACTGACTGTTCCCTCCACGGGAGGGGTGAGATCCTTCCCCCCACCCCCAGACCTCCTACACTCCCCCTGTCGCTGCACCAGCCACTCTCCCACTCCCGCCCCCCATACTGGCTGTCTCCCAGCACAGCCTGTGTGCCTGGCCCCGGGGCAGTGACAAGGGCAGAGGGGCCCAGCCAAGCAGAGGGCAAGGGGCTCTGTGCAGACACACGCGGGCAGGGTGGGGCCCAGAAGGGCCCGGGGAGCAGCTCCCGAGCATTTGGGCTGGAGCTGGGGGGCAGGGTGTCTCTGTAGAGGTGGGGCTCAGCCACTTCCCAGCCTCTCCGGCCAGGGCCAGCTCCAGCAGGTGCGAATGGAGCGGCAGTCCGTGTCCCGTGTCGGCAATTCAGCAGCAGCTCCGCTGCTCTTCCCGCAGCAGCAGCTCTTGGGCGGCAGCTCTGCCACTCTTCCGGGCACGGCGGCAATTTAGCAGCAGCTCCGCCGCTGTTGCGGCAGTGGCAATTCGGCGGCGACTGCTTGGGGCGGCAAAATCGGTAGAGCCGCCCCTGTCTCCGGCTGCAGCGGGAATGCTGTGGGCACCTAGCTCCCCCGAGCAGGCCCTGGACCTTCCTGGTGGCCACGCAGGGACTAACCTCCCAGGAGCAGGAGCACCCAGAAAGCAAGGGTGTGCCTTGCCTTCCTCCTCCCCCCTGGCAGGATGTGTCCTTGCCGTGCTCCCAGCTGGGAATGAACCCTGACCCTGCAGCTAGGAGTCTGGCTCCACAGCCCAGCTCGGACATAGCTCGGGCACAGCCCCCTCCCACGGGCAGTACACTCAGCCGCAGCAGCCCCAGCCACCATCTTCCCCAGTGTTCCCATGGCCCCGCTGGACTCCGTTTGCTTGACAGGGGCCTTTTCACCCTCTCCACTGCAGGGGGCTGGTGACTCTGCCAGGATTCACATGCCAGGCCTGCGTTGGTGGCTGGCTCCCGTGATGGGGAGCAGAGGCCACACATGAGGTCAGCAGGAAGAGGGTTAACCCTGCCGCCGGGAGACGTGGACAGTCCACATCTGCAGGGTTCAGTGCAGGGACTGGGGCTGGCCACGGGAGAGTCGGCTGGGTGCATTTCATCCCCCAGGCTCTAGGAGAAGGCTGTACTAGGAGTCCACGCCTCCCCATGCACCAATGCCAGGCATCCCGCCCCTGCTGCTTGCTGGCCCTGAGCACGTCCCAGACAGCCTGCAGGGAGTGTCACTGGTCACATGTGGGTCAGGCTAATCTCCTCTCAGGTTCTTGGCATCCCGGAGGCCTCCCAGCAAAGCAGCCCAGTCTGGGTACCGGCCAAGTCCCTGCCCCTTCCCCACGGCCTGCAGGCATCTCTCCTCTTGCACCCCCTCGCATCCCAACCCCCAGGTGTTTGTCTAGGGGCCGGGGAGGTGGGGGCAGCCTGGTGCTGGGGTTAGACTGGAGTTTTCTCTGGTCCCCTGTGGCAAGAATTTCTGCAGCCCCTTGGGACCCAGCTCAGACTTGGTACTGACAGGCCCAGAACACCCCATACTTCTTGGGAGAGCTAGACCAGGGTCGGGAGAGGCCGTGGGCTGGTCCCTGGACAAGGCCCTAGGCTCCAGCTGCGCTGCTCTGGGGACTGGAAGATGGGCTCAGCCTAGTGTGCTGAAACCAGCAACGTGGCTATTGCAGCACCGGCAGAGGCTTGGGCCAGCCACCTGAGCGCAGAGCCACTCTGCTTCCTGGGCTGGTGCGAGGGGGGCTGGCCCACACTGCTAGTTCTAGCGCGCGCCTGTCTCCCCAGGCGGGGAGGCTGGCACCCCACTGAAGTCCAGGCACACCTTCTGCGTGCAGCAGGGCCTGGCTGTAGAACGGCCATAAGCCTGCATGCAGTCTGGGGTGTGGGGCACAGACCCAGCGGCGCTGGGGGCTGGCTAAGGGTTTGATGGAGAGCGCAGGCCATGCCCAGGGCGGTGGGGGCGGGGTACGGTGCATGGCAGCAGCCCAGCCCCCACGGGGATCCCCATAGCAGGGCTGCCTCTGTCTGGAAAGGGCGCCAGCACCGCCAGCTGCCAGCGTTCGGTCTCCCATAGGCAGGAGGTTGCTGGGTGGCGGCAAGGCTGCTGTTACTGGGCAAGTGATTTTTAGAGCCATCCCCCACCACCAGCCCCATCTTGCCAGGTCCAGCTTCATCCTGGGCTGAGAGGTGTCTGTGCTGCTGAATTTAGGGCTATTGCATCTCCCAGGCCCTGTGGAGGCTGGCGGAGCAGGGAGACGCCGAGCTGGCTGGGGGAGCGGGGCACAGCGAGAGCTCTGCCGGCAGAGATGCTGCTGCGTAGGGAGGGGAGGCTCACAGCCAGCCCGGCTCGGCCCTACAGCAAGTCAGCAGCACATTGCGAATGTCTGTCAGGCTGCGCAGAGGCAGCCATGAGAAGCAGGGATGCCCGTCCACTGTGCAAGGCTGTAGGACCAGCCACTGGCATACGTGTCGTCACTGTGCCATCGGCTGGCCAGCTGGGGGCGGGCGGGGTACTGGTGGGGGAGACAGCTCTCTGCCAGCTTCCTCAGTTTCCCACTCCGTGAGGGAGGCTCAGGGCTAGGGCTGGGATGGGTCAGTGCCTGACTTTGTACACCTGACCTTTCGGTGCAGGAGGGCCCACACCTGGGCTCTGGTGCCGGGACTCACACTCAGCCCCCAGCACGCTGAGATTTACATGGCTCCAGCACATTCTGGCTTCATCTCGCATCTTTGTCTCAATCTCCTTAAGATTCCTGCCATAGTTCTGGCCTTTCCCGGCCCTGAGGCTGCAGGGGCAGGGACGGGCAGATCCCTGGCAGGAATTCTGAGCATTGCAGCCGGACAGGAGGAGGAGGGAGGTCGCCAAGGCAAACCCCTCCCAGCTACGCTCTGCTCCCTGGACCCCCCTGCCCCGGGAAAGCAGACCCAGGGCGCTGCACGGGCCTGAGAAGGAAACCGAGGCAGTGCTGCTAGAGTGGGCACAGCTCTTGCAGCTCCACCCAGTGCCATGTGCCAAGGGGCTGATGGGCAATGGGGCTGGGGCTGCCCTGCCCAGGCACGGTGGCGCTCCCATACCCAGGTGCTCAGCTGGCTGGAAGGGTGGACAGAAAGGAGAATGGGCACGCAGCCTGATGGCCCGGGCCGGAGCCAGAGGCATGGAGCTCAGGCTCTCGGGTTCCTATGGGGATGACACCACAGTGTCGTTACCTTGGCACGCACGCAGCTCCAGAATTGCCCTGATGCTGGCAACCCCCAGCGAGACCCCCCCCCCCTCCAATGCCAACACCCATCTCCAAGCCCCCTGCCCCAGAGCACCTAACTCACCCAACCCCCTGTGGCAAAGGCCCCATCCTCAACCACCCCACACCCCAGTGCCAATGCCCCTCAGCCTGCACTCCACCCCAGGGCACCGCCAGCCCCAGCCCTCCCCGGCTGCCAGCACTGCCCGTGGCCACAGGGGAGAGAATTGGGAGGGGTCAGGCTCAGGGCAGGTCCACAGGACATCACTGGCACCATGAGCTGTATGGCCACCCCCAAAACGGTCAAAAATCATGTGTCAGGCACCACAAAAATCATGAGATTGTATAAAACTCACAGCTGTGGGGGGGCTCTGTATTTCCCTCCTGCTATCTGAGCCCTAGGGTGCCCTGGGGCCACATCTGGAAGCTTTCTCCACAGCCATGAGGGCTAGAGACTCACTTTTTCTTTAAGTGTGAAAGCTGAAATCATCAGCTCCACTTGGCTCCAGGAGCTGGGGCTTTAAGGAAAACAAGAATTATCATGAGACTCACGACACAATCATGAAAGTTGGCAACACTGCGGAAATTCATAAGAAAAGGCAGATGTGGACCAGGTCTTTCAGTCACGGGGCAAAAGCCCCTCTGCCCCATGGTTCCCTCCGGGGCCCCCCAGGGTCTGTTCCTCTGTCCCATGGCTCCCGCTGGGCCCTCCAGGGTCTGCCCCTCTGCCCCACAGCTCCTGCTGGATCCCCCAGGGTCTGCCCCACTGCCCCATGGCTCCCACTGGTCCCCCCGCCGGGGTCTGCCACTCTGCCCCAAAGCTCCCGCTGGGCCCCCCGGGTCTGCTCCTCAGCTCCTGCTGGATCCCCCAGGGTCTGCCCCACTGCCCCATGGCTCCCACTGGTCACCCCCCGGGGTCTGCCACTCTGCCCCAAAGCTCCCGCTGGGCCCCCCGGGTCTGCTCCTCAGCTCCTGCTGGATCCCCCAGGGTCTGCCCCACTGCCCCATGGCTCCCACTGGTCACCCCCCGGGGTCTGCCACTCTGCCCCAAAGCTCCCGCTGGGCCCCCCGGGTCTGCTCCTCAGCTCCTGCTGGATCCCCCAGGGTCTGCTCCTCTGACCCATGGCTCCCGCTGGGCCCTCCAGGGTCTGCCCCTCTGCCCCACAGCTCCTGCTTGATCCCCCAGGGTCTGCCCCTCTGCCCCACAGCTCCCACCAGGTCCGCCCCATGGCTCTTACTGGGCCCCCAGGGCCTGCCCCTCTGCCAGTGAGAAGGATGGAAATCGCAGCTCCAAGTCTGGCCAAGAGTCAGAGGCCGGGCCCAGGGTTTTCCCTTTGCGGGGTCTCCTGGGCTCTGCCTCTCTGCTGAGCAGGATCAGCCTGATCCGCATTCGACCCACCCCCGTCTCTCCACTCCCATCTGCAGCTGGTCTGCCTCAAGCCCCGTGCAGCCGAGGGCCAGCCAGCAAGGGGGCATTTGCTGCAGTTACCAGTCTAGCTCCCCGTTGCTCCACGAATCAGCCATCCCAGGGGTCCCGAAGCAATGTGCACCTGACACTCCCCTGCCCCTGAAATGCAGCCGCCTCTGGAGGGGACTGGGAATTGCAGCCCCTGACAGAGCCCAGAGCAACAGGCCCCTTTCAGACAAACAGCAGAGGTGGCTGCAGTGCCAGACTCAGCTGGGGGCCAATGAGCCCGGATGCATTTGCTCTGGCTGGTCCCTGGCCCTACAGAGAGTCCTGAGAGCTTGTGTTCAGAGCCGTGAGCCTCCAGCCCATCAGCAAGGCAGCAGAGCGCCCCCTGGCATCAGGCTGGGGTGTTAGCACAGTACTGAGAGAGAGATAAGGGGTCACCTACTGCAACCCCACACACCCCCTTCCTAGGGCTGACTCAGCCCTGCCCTCCTGCACTTGGGGGGCTGTGGGGCTAACACGGCAGAGTGGGACTGAGGAGCTGAGCTGCGCTGAGCACTGGCCCAGCCTGCGGGAGGTGAGTGGGGGGCAGCGTGGCCGGCACAGAGCAGACTGTGCAGACCGGTCAGCTGGGCCCAGGCTTTGCCCTGCAGCGGAGGCTCAGCAGGAGGTGGGAGGCGTTTGCCCTGGGTGGGGCTTGCACCCACGGGGTGTGCGCAGCTCTGCACTAGTGCTCGCATACTTCACTGTCCCAGTCCCTGGCAGGCGACAGGGGCCTGGCGGGGCCCTGGGTTTACAGCTGGCATTTCTCGGGGGGGTGGCAGGGCTCATATGCTTGGCACCCTGAAAGCTTGGGCTGGGAGAGGCTGAAGGGAGCCGCTCTCAGCTCACTGAGGTTTTTTCTAGTTGGGAGCACTTGTGTTACAGTTACCATAAGGTGGCAGCACAGCCTGGTGGTTAGAGGGATTGGAAAGCAGGACCACTGGCTCCTATTCCCAGCTTGGCTAGCAGCCTCCTCTGAGATCTACTCCTGGGGGAATTCTGTGCCACTGTGCAATGCAGAATTTTGCAGAAATTAACATTGTATGTGCAGAATTTTCTTTCCCCCACCGAAATAGATAGAAGACGGGGAGGGAGCTAGAGGGTTCCTGGCAGCTGCAGTTCCCCACATGCCCTGAGGGAAGGAGACAGCGCACAGGAAACTCCATGCAAGCCTGGGACCCAGCATCAGGCTGTTTCTCCCTCTGGATCCCTGGGCTCTGAGAGTAGGGGGGAGGGTATCTGGGCTAGGGGGGGCCAAAGCTGGGCTCTGGGGGGTAGGGGGTGTGAGTATCTGGGCAAGGGGGAGCGTGGCTGGGCTCTGGGGTGTGGGTGTGTGTGTGGGTGTGTATCTGGGCCAGGGAGCCCCCACGGCTGGGCTCTGGGGGGGTAGGGGGCGGGGTAGCGGGGCCCCACAGCTGGGCTCTGTGCGGGGAGAGATTGTATGTGTCTGGCCCCCAGGGTGAGTTCTGAGGGGGGGAAGCCAGCCTCCCCAGACGATGGTGCCCCCATGCCCCCTCCCCAGACAACGATGCCCCCCCCCGTTCCCTCCCACAAAATTGGACCTGTCCCACCCCTCTCCTCAGACTACGGAGCCTCCCCCCTGCCCCTCCCCCAAACCGGACAATTCCTACCCATCTCCCCAGATTATGACGCCCCCCCGTGCCCTCCCCCTCCCCAGATGAAGGTGCCCCCCGCACCCTCCCCCAAATTGGACCTGTCCCACTGCTGTCCCCAGACTACAGCGCCCCCCATCCCCTCCCCTAAATTGGACACGTTCTGCCCCACTCCCCAGATGATGGAGCCCCCGGCCCCAAACAGGATACATCCCGCCCCCGCTCCCCAGATGACAGTGCTCCCCTGCCCCCCTACCCAGACAAAGGCGACCCCCCTTACCCCAAACTGGATCCGTCCCTCCCCTGTTCCCAGCTAACAGCACCCCCTGCCAGCGTCCAAACTGGACCCATCCCGCCCCCTTCCCAGACAATGCCCCCCACCCCTCTCCCCAGACAACAGCCCCCTGCCCCTCTCCCAAACTGGACCCATCCCTCCCCCTTCCCCAGATGACACCGCCCTCCCACCCCCAAACTGGATGCCTCCCTCCCCCCTCCACAGATGTCAGCGCCCCTCTGCCCCAAACTGGACCCCCCCCCAGAAAACAGTGCCCCCCTGCCAAAAACTGGACATGTCCTGCCCCCATCCCCAGATGATGATGCCCCCCACTCTAAAGCTGGACCCGTCCTGCCCCCTCCCCAGATGTCAATGCCCCCCCACTGCAAACCTGACCCATTCCGCTCCCTCCTCCGTCTAAGGTGCGCCCCCCTCCCCAAATTTGATCCATCCCACCTCCCGACGACTGTGTCCCCCGCACCCTCCCCCAAACTGGACCCATCCCGCCCTCCTCCTCAGAAAACGACGGTGCCCCCCGCCCCAATCTGGACTCTTCCTGCTCCCTCCCCCAAACTGAACCCGTCCCACCCCCGTCTCCAGATGACGGCACCCCCTGGCCCCTCCCCAGACTATGGTGCCCGTCCCGCCCCCTCCCCAAACGACACTTCCCCCCCCCGCACACTCCCCCAAACTGAACCCATCCCACCCCCCCTCCCCGGACAGCAGCACCCCCTGGCCCCTCCCCCAAACTGGCTTTGACCCCCCTCCCCAGACTATGGTGCCTGTTCTGTCCCCTCCCCAAATGACAGTGCCCCCACGCACTCCCCCAAACTGAACCCACCCTGTCCCCCTCCCCAGACGATGGTCCCCCATCCCCAGAAAATGACAGCGCCCCCCATGCCCTCCACCAAACTGGTCCCATTCTGCCCCCCCTCCAAACGATGGCACCCCCCCACCCCAAACTGGACACGTCCCTCCCCTGCCCCTTAGATGACTGCGCATCTCCGCACCAAACTGGTCCTGTCCCGCCCCAGATGACTGCGCCCCCCTACCCCCTATCCCAAACTGGCCCTGTCCCACCCCCCTCCCCAGACAACTGCGCCCCCTCCACCCCAAACTGGACACATCCCGCCCCTCTCCCCAGATGACAGAACCCCTTTCCCCAAACTGGATATGTCCCACCCTTGTCCCCAGACAACAAAACCCACTCCTTCCAAACTGGACCCATCCTGCCCCCTCCACAGACAATGGTACCCCCTTACCCCCTTCCCCAGACGACGGCACCCTCCCACGCCCTCCTGCAACCTGGACCTGTCCCACCACCCTCCCCAGATGACGGTGCCCCCTGCCCCTCCCCCAAACTGGCCCATCCTGCTCCCCTCCGCAGATGACGACGGCACCCCCCTCACCCCAATCTTGACACTTCCCACCCCCCTCCCCAGACAATGGCCCAACACACCCCCTCCCCCAAACTGGAACCATCCCACCCCCATGACACGATGGTGCCCCACGCCCCCCTCCTCCAAACGACCCGTACCGCCCACCTCCCCAGACGATGACAGCGCCTACACTCCCTCCCCCCAACTGGACCCATCACAACCCCTCCCCAGACAACGGTGCCCCTGCTCCATACCCTGAACTGGACACCTACCAACCCCCTCCCCAGACGACGATGGCGTCACCCCTCCCTCCACCAAACTGGACCTGACCCGCTCCCCTCCACAGATGACAGCCCCCCCATCCTCCCAACTACCCATTTCCCCAGATGTCCCCCCGCTCCCCTCCCCCAAACTGGACCAATCCCACCCACTTCCCAAGACAACAGCGCCCCCTCGCCCAAACTGGACCCGCCCCACCCACTTCCCCAGACTACAATGCCCCCCCCGCCCCTCCCCCAAAGCCCCTCCCCCAGCGCCCCTCTCACCCCCCACCCCAGATGTCGGTGCCCACCCGCACCCTCCCCCAAACTGGACCTGTCCTGCCACCCTCCCCAAACAATGACAGTGCCTCGACGCTCCAATATGGACACTTCTCTCCACCTCCCCAGACCATGACGGTGCCTCCCCAAAACTGAACCCGTCCCGCGCCCCTCCCCAGATGTCGACAGCACCCCCTCCCACAAACTGGACCTGTCCTGCCTCCCTCCCCAGACTATGGCACCCCCTGCCCCCTCCCCCACATTGGACGCATCTCGGCCCACCCCAGACAATGGTGCGTCCCACACCCTCCTCCAAACTGGACCTGTCCCGCCCCCCTTCCTAGATGACGACGGCGGCCCCACTTCCTTCCATGAACTGGACCCATCCTGCTCCCCTACACAATGATGACGACACCCCTGTACCCCAGGATGGACACTTCCCGCCCCCCTCCCTAGATGACAATGGCAGCCCCCTCCCCAAAACTGGACCCGTCCCACCCCTCTCCCCAGACTACCAGGGGTCATGGCCCTTTCCATCATGTCCCTTGATATCTGCCCGAAGGTATCGTAATTCCTATGGCTGGAGCGCAGCTGGGGCTGGACAGCTTCCTCCCCCCAAACAGTGATGAGGTCCAGCACTTCGCCATTGCTCCATACTGGGGATCACCTGGAGGCATGGTCACCTGGAAAGATGCGCTGAGAGCACTCCACGCCTTGCTGAGCAAACAGGAAGGAGATTTTCAAAATTCCCAGAGAATTTAAAGGGCGGGTCTGCCGGTTGGTCACCTGAGGGCAGAGCAGTAGAGTTCAAAGTGATGTCCAGAGTGGCTAGAACAGGCATTGTGGGACACTTCTGGAGGTCGATCAGGCACATTAATAGACCAGGGCGTCCACACTTGTGCCGCAGACCTCCAGCCAGGGCACAGCAAGCGTTATGCTTCTCATGGAGGTGGATTACCAGGAGTGCTCCAGCTGCAAAGTCCGGGCTTTCTACGTGCCTTGCCAGTGTGGACACCTCATGGGTTAAGGCACCCGGGGCTGACTTAATGCACTCTCACTTGCAAGTGTAGCCAAGCCCTCATGATTTAGTTATACAGATGCAACTGTGTGTGTGGACACTCTCCCATCAATTTAAATCTGGCATGTATTCGTTTAGGTTGCACATGTAAGGCCTGGTCTATGCTGAAAAATTAGGTCAACTTAATTATGTCGGTCAGGGGTATGAGAAATCCACACTCTTGGGGCCAAAACTGTGCTGAAAATAACTCTTGATGTAAGCACAACTATGTTGACAGAATAATGCTTCCATCAGTGTAGATGAAACTTCCATCAACCTAGCTCCCCATGCTTGGGTGTGTGTGTTTTCCTACACCAACGGAAAACCCCTTCTCTTGGTGTAGGCTGTGTCTACCCTACGGGATTAGGCTGGCATAGCTACAGTGATGTCAGTGTCGACATACCCTGAATTAGCAGGAAAGGTTGAGTAAAGATCTACATAAATATTTGGCCCTAGCTGATTTGGCACCGATTTGTTTAAAGACGAGTCTGATCTTCCACCTAGCTCCGTTCCCAGGTGGAAGATCAGCAGCCTCCCAACATCAAGTGCAATCCAAGAGCAGTGTGGAAGCCCGGACAATGGTTGTGTTATGCACATCTCCCCACATCAGCTGTGCCAGGAATCCACTGAATCCCCATCTATGGAGACCCTGAAGTCTCCCTACCCCCTTCTGTGGGTTTTTTCACCAGAAGGGGGCAATTTGGCCCAAGTAACCCTAGCTGTGACTGCTGCAGGTGGTGGCGGTGCCAGATATACTATAGGGATGGTGGATGCTATATAGATTCCTAGTCTAAGGTGAGATTGTGACTTCACCATCAGACCTGAGCAAGGGGCAGCACATCTGAATCTCACTATAGTCCTTGTGGGGAAGCTTGCTCCATAGGGAAGCAATCCCTGTCACAGGCACAGATTACTTCCCCCTCCATGCAGGCTCAGTGGTGCTGGTTGGTGCACTGAGGGAGAGCAGAATGAAGCCTCTGCCCATGCCCTTGCCCACCTGTGCAGGAGGGAAAGGAGCAGCCCCAGAGAGGCTACTGCCTGCAGTAAGGGTAACTTGTGCAGGGGGCTGGGGCGCTTTACATCCCCTTACTGGCCTATGCTGAGGGGGAGTCAGAAAATGGTTCTTAGATTAACAGCTGGGCAGCCCACCTAGGCCCTGCGGGGTGGCGGAGGAAATGATGCCCAAACTCAGAAAAGGAGGAGGGAGAAGAAGATGAGGACTGAATGATGGGGATAATGACTGTCCACTCAAAATCAGGATGATGATCCCTTGCTAACATAAAGCCCAGCGTCAAAAGAGGTCTGGGCCCACTTAGCAATTCTGGGGCTGCTGTATTGGAAAGGCAGGAGCACAGTTAGGAGATCAGCAGCAGCAAGGGGAAGAAGGGGAGGTGAAACCAGCAGGAGAAGCTGGGTAGCTCACTCTTAGCTTCTGCAGCTATCCAGGCTGCGGGAGAAGATTCACTCATGTGTAGGGTGACCACATGTCCTGTTTGGGCTGGGACAGTCCCTTTTTTAAGCCCTGTCCTGGCTGGCCCAATGTTTTAGGCAAAACTGGGCATTTGTCCTGTTTGCTCTCCGCAGCTGAGCTTTAAGTGCCCCCCCCACCCCGGATTGCCCTGCAGGGGAAGGGAGGGAGAGGGGCTCTACCCTCTTTCCCTGTGCCTCCTGTTCCCCCCCGCCCAAACTTTGGCTACATTGGCTGCTCTCCCTGGCAGCCGAGTGGGGAGCAGGGCAGAGCCGCATCTGTCTGAGAGGGCTTGGCTGGGTGGGGGGGAGAAGAGGGGACTCTAGCTCGCTCGGCTCCAGTCCCTGCAGCATGGCCCGGCCCAGTTGCCAGGGACGGGGCTGAGCGAGCCAGAAGCATGCTGGCGGGGAGAGAGGGGGACTCTGGTTCACTCAACCCTGGTCCTGGCAACTGGGGCGGCAGTGGGCTGCCCCCAGCCCGGGCCCTGCTGCAGATCCAGGGGCCGAGCGAGCGGGAGCCCCGCTCCCTCCCACTGGCAGCCAAGCCCAGGCTGCCTCCCAGCCAGGCTCTGTCATGCAGAACTGGCTCTGTCCTGCTCCCTGCCCGGTTGTCAGGGAGAGTGGGTCAAACTTGCCTGGGGAAGGGGGAGGCACAGGGAGAGAAAGACAGAACCCCCCGGGGCCCCTCCCTGCAGGTAACACGGGGCAGGGAGAACGCAGCGGCCTGGGGCTGGGAGGTGTCACTCAAGCAGGGGAGACACGGGGGGGGGTCACATGTCCTCCCCTTTAGCTTGTGCCCCCCCAGTCATAACTTGTCCAGGGGCAGGGGGGAGGGACAGTAGTGGCTGTGCATGGATTGCATTTAGCCCTCTAAGTTGGAGATAGAGGGTCCATCAGCATTTAACAGAGGTGCTGGTGTCTTAACAGGGGACGTCAACTCCCCTCGCAGACACTTCACTTCCCCAGAAGGCTTCTGTGGTATTTCCCCAGCTGTGCGGATTCCACATCCTTGTGAGCACGGGAAAGGTGGCTGGGTTAAAATAGGTTTCAGAGTAACAGCCGTGTTAGTCTGTACTCGCAAAAAGAAAAGGAGTTCTTGTGGCACCTTAGAGACTAACCAATTTATTTGAGCATGAGCTTTCGTGAGCTACAGCTCACTTCATCAGATACATACCGTGGAAACTGCAGCAGACTTTATATATACACAGAGAATATGAAACAATACCTCCTCCCACCCCACTGTCCTGCTGGTAATAGCTTATCTAAAGTAATCTAAAGTTAAAATAATGGAACAATGAATGCTGAGACATTTGGCAGACTGCGACCTTAGCTGCTGAGTTTCCCATGAGCAGGGATTCCCATTCACAAGCCTGAAATCATCTCCTGCCTGGAGCGAGGAGAGGAGCCCTTTGTCCCAGCTGCCCAGGGCCTTGAGGAATCAGAGATCCTGAGAGGCATCTACATAGATGAGCGATGGGATAAAGCATCTCCGAACCCATGCCTGGGGGGATTCGCCCCCTGAGTACCAGAGATTTCTGGAGCCAAAAAAAATTATAAAGGTAGAGTCCTGAGGCCAGAAGGGACCATTACACTCATCCAGTCTGGTCTCCTCAATCACCTAGGCCAGAGAACCGCCCCTGGAGAATCCTGCATCCCGCCCAGTGGCTAGTGACTGAGCCAGAAAGGATCTTAGGGATTCAAAGAGAGAGTTCCCCCGTCCCCACTCTGTCACCTTCCCTTCACTGTTCCCTTTCCTAGCTGTCCTCTCCCATCTCCTCCCCTCTGCAGATGGATGTTGTGCGTACAAGTCTGGGGTTTGTGCCCTGGGAGAAGTGGTTATCGGTGACACACCTGTGTGAGGTTCCTATTTCCGAGTTTCCCTGTCTCCCACCCCCAGGGGATGGCTCGTGCCTAGACGGCCCCTTTATCCCAGATGATGACGGGATTGTGTCTCCAACTCAAGAGTCCTCACTGGGAAACCTAACTGGAGAGCGAGTGAAGCAGTGGGCACCCTCTGGAGCCACACAGAGAGAAACCCCCTCCATGCACTGGCTGTGGGGGCATCACAGCTGGTGTTCCATCTGCCAGATAGAAACCAGCAGGGCCATGTCTTCTGGGCCCATGGGGCCCCATCCCACCAGACACATTCTGCATCACATACTATTCGAGACATGTGGGCTCAGCCGTGAGTTGTGAGCTCGGGGGAAAGGAGCACTTTCCTGGGGTGATTGATTGCTTGGGAATCACATAACAGGGGGCATTTGGGTGGAAACCAGAGGAGAAGAATTCCTGGTGGAACCACTGGCCTGCTGGGTGACCTTGGGAAAGTCACTGCCCTGCTCTCTGCCTCAGTTTCTCTATCGGTAAAATGGGGATAATGTTACTGACCTTTGTAAAATACTTTGAGATCTAGTGATGAAAAGCACTAGATAAGAGTTGGGTCTTATTATTATTTTATTTTATTATTAAGGAGCAGCATCTTGGGCTTATTGATCATTGCTTAGGTGCCAGTGATCATGACTTGATTACATTTGTCATGTGCAAACAGAATAATGTCCAAACCAGTATAATTATATCTACACTTGTGCTTTAAAAGGGCCAGTTTCACAAAGCTGAAAACCGTGATGAGTCAAATGAGTTGGGAGAAAGGATTTAATCAAAAAATTGTGAATGCTATTTTGGAGTTGTATAAGAACATTGTACTAGATGTCCAAAAAGCCAAAAGTCTCCAAGCAAGAAAGAAGGCTACACAGGTGGAAAACAAACAAACAAACAACAACCTGGCTTAGAGGAAAAGTGAAAGCAGCCTAGAAAAAAATACAATATGTAACATATTGGGGGAAAATATAAATTAGATGCAAGGAATTGTAGAAAATTGCTAAGGGAAGCAAAAGAACACAAGGAGATTATCTATCGCCAGCCAAGTTAAGGACAATAAAAACACATTTTAAGAATAT
Organism: Eretmochelys imbricata; assembly: GCF_965152235.1. Lineage (NCBI taxonomy): Eukaryota > Metazoa > Chordata > Testudines > Cheloniidae > Eretmochelys > Eretmochelys imbricata. Next base: position 60,841,074 of record NC_135580.1, on the reverse strand, counting down.
TCAGAACAAAAGGAAACCTAACAATGGTATTTGACCATTACTAGGTGGAAATGGTAGAGCTGACAATAGTAAGGTAGAAAAGGCGAAAGTGTTCAATAAATAGTTCTCTTTTCCATTTGGGAAAATGCCAGATAATGTATTCATGTTATATGATAGTAGGAAAGACTTGCTATTCCAAGTGACTAAGAAGAATGTTAACAACAGCTACTTTTAAAGCAGCAGATCCAGATAACTTGCGTCTAGTTAGGTTTTAAAAGAGCTGGCCAAGGAGCTTGCTCACCCATTAATGCTGATTTTTGACAAGTCTTAGTACACAGGGGAAGTTCCAGACGACTGGAAGAAAGCTAATGTTTTGCCAGTATTTTAAAAGGGTAAATAGGACACCCTGAGTAATTGTAGGCCTGTCAGACTGGCATTGATTCCAGGCAAAACAATGGAATGGCAGATATCCAACTCAATCAATAAAGAATTAAAGGAGGGTAATAGGATTAATGCCAATAGCATGGGTTTATAGAAAATAGATCCGCTCAAACTAACTTGATATCTTTTTTTGATGTGATTACAAGTTTGGTTGATAAAGGTAATAACACTGATGTAGTATATTTAGAATTTTGTGAGACATTTGACCCAGCTCCACCTTCCCCCCCACACTGCCCGGTGCTCCCGGAGGGGGCCTGTGGGAACCCAGCATCCCATCGACCCCCACCAGGTGACCCGGCGGGGGGGAGAAGGGGGGCTGTGGAGACTTAGCGCTCCTGTCCCCGCACCAAGTGCCTGGGGGCGTTGTGGCCTGAGGGGGTCCCCCCCTTCACATTGTCACTTGACATACGTATGTCCTCGCCAAGCCACCGCCTCTCCTCCCAGAGTGGGCCTGGCTGCAGTAGGGCTGGAGGAGGCAGCATGAGGAGATGGTGTCCCAGGGTTCTGGGAAGCTGGGAGATGGGTCTGGGGGCTCCCAGAGGCCGAAGCCCTAGGAGGAGCCACTGATCCCATTTCTGCTGTTCCCCCCCCCGAAAATTACGACTTGGGGGGGGCACAAGCTAAAGGGGAGGACATGTGACCCCCCACGTGTCTCCCCTGCTGAGTGACACCCCCCAGCCCCAGGCCGCCGCGTTTTCCCTGCCCCATGCCTGCGAGGCGGGACCCAGGGGTTCTGTCTTTCTCTCCCTGTGCCTCCCCCTTCCCCAAGCAAGTTTGACCCACTCTCCCTGGCAGCTGGGCACGGAGCAGGACAGAGCCGCTTCTGCGTGACAGAGCCTGGCTGGGAGGCAGCCTGGGCTTGGCTGCCAGTGGGAGGGAGCGGGGCTCCCGCTCACTCGGCCCCTGGATCTGCAGCAGGGCCCGGGCTGGGGGCAGCCCACTGCCGCCCCAGTTGCCAGGACCAGGGTTGAGTGAACCAGAGTCCCCCTCCCTCCCCGCCAGCATGCTTCTGGCTCACTCAGCGCCCGTCCCCAGCAACTGGGCCGGGCCATGCTGCGGGGACTGGGGCCCAGCGAGCTAGAGTCCCCTCTTCTCCCCCCCACCCAGCTGAGCCCAGGCAGGGAGCAGGGAGCGGGCCCCACTGCCTCCCAGCCAGGCTCTCTCAGACAGAGGCGGCTCTGCCCTGCTCCCCACCCGGCTGCCAGGGAGAGCAGCCCTTGTAGCCAAAGGTGGAGGGGGGGGGGGCAGGAGACACAGGGAAAGAGGGTAGAGCCCCTCTCCCTCTCTGCCCTCTGCATGGCAATCGGGGGGCACTTGACCCCCCTGCCACCCCCCACATCACCTCTGGGATGCAGACTTGAGCTGGGAAACACTTGGACCATGGAATCAAGAGCCAACCTGGCTGCACAGCAACCGGACAGGACCGGGTTAACCCCGAGCGATCAGCTGTGTTAGTGCTGCAGTATGTACACTGACTCCTGGTAGCAGGGACACTCATTCACTCCCTGTTAAGAGACACAGGCCAGGTGTGCAGAAACCCCCACATCGCTAGACTGGAGGCTGAAACCAGAGGCAAGCCCTACCAAGAAAAGGGGATCTCCGAGTTAAACAGGCTCCAGGTGCTCAGGGCCGTTCCCTGCAGGAATTAACCAGAATTCCTCCATCCATTCATCCATCCATCCATCTCAGAGTGAGTCCCCCCCCCCCCGACTCACAGCTCTACACTGCAACTCTAAACGTTCTCTTAGGCTTTCCATGGCAGTCACTGCCCACCGGGATGTTCAGAAACCCCAGTCCCAGGATACAGGGCACTCTTCTTTGTGACTGGCCCCGTTCGAGGGCCAGGGTATCCCCACCCCACCCTGAGAGGCTTTATGACGCTGGCACAGAGCACGTGTTTATCCCCTACCTCCCCACTCCACCCAAAAACACAGCTAGAGACTTTCTGAATATGGGCAGTAGGCAAGACACCCAGGAGTCTCCTCTTCCAAGCACAGTGCTGTGCTCTGGGGACACGTACTGGAGACCCTAATGACTATAATCCACTATCAAGCTGCATGGCTTCAGCCAGGCACCTGAAGAGGTCAGGAAGGATTTCCCCCACTGATGCTCAACTGTAATCTAGGGAATTTTTCCATCTTCCTCTGAAGCATCAGAGATCTGGCTACAGCTGGAGACAGGATCTTGGTTGGGGTGGGCCGGTGGTTTGAGGTGATGCAGAGAATCCTCTCTCGAGATGCCCAGCTGGTCCCTCACTCACAAGCTCAGGGTCATACCGATACTGGATTTGGGGTTGGGAAGGAATCTTTCCCTTGATCAGAGTGGCAGGGACCATGGAGGTTTTTCACCTTCCACTGCAGTATGGGGCGAGGGTCGCCTGCTTGGATCACCCCGAACCAATTCCCTGCCATTGCAGGGGCCTCGGGTGCTAGTGACGCCTGGATTGCTCCTGTTCTCTGTCTGTGATTCACAATAGTGTAGTGTCTCAAGGGCTTTAGTTTAACTGAAGTCACAGGGTTCAAAATTGGGATATCGGGGTGACATGTCAGGGCCTGTGACACACAGGAAGTCAGACTGGATGATGTAATGATCCCATCTGTCTGTAAACGCTCTGAAACTAGGAAATCTGGCCTGTCCCGTCTTCTGCTGGCGTGGCTCTGGGAGTGGGGGGATGACAGCCTCTCACACAGGTTCTGGGGACGACAGAAGCCTAGCCCTAGGAAGTCTAAGGGATAACAAGGAAACCTGAGGCAAGGCCTGGACTCCCCGCCCTCCCAGCTTCTAACACACGTGCCCTGGGGTGAGGGGAGGGGACCCAGTGCCCCCGTCCCCCCCTCCAGCACCTCCGGGCCCCTGCAGGTTGCCCCCAGGGATGGAAGGGAACCCAGTGCCCCCAGAGGTTGCCCCCGGGAGGAGGGGTGGAGGGGGGGGGACCCAGCACCCCCATACCCCTTGTCAGGTACCCAGGGGTAGGGTGACCAGATGTCCCAATTTTATAGGGACAGTCCCGATTTTTGGGTCTTTTTCTTATATAGGCTCCTATTTCCCTCCACCCCATCCTGATTTTCCGCATTTGCTGTCTGGTCACCCTACCCAGGGTGGATGACAAGGGGACTCAGCATCCCAATGCCATCTGCCAGGTACCTGGGGGGGATGAGGGGACCAAGCGCACCTGGCCCCCCCGCCAGGTGCCTCGAGGGAGTGGGGATCCAGTGCCCCCATCTCCCCTGCCAGGTGACTCGGGGGACCCAGCACACCCATCCCCCCCTTTGCCAGGTGCCCTGGAAGGGGAGGGCACCCAGCGCCCCTGTCCACCCTCGACACTGGATGCCCTGGGGGGGGGGTAGGGGACACAGCGTGCAGAGCCCCTGTCCCACACTGCTGGGTGCCCCGGTGGGGAAGGGGAGAGGACCCAGCACCTCCATCGCCCCTGCCAGTTGCCCTGGAGGGGGGGAAAGGTACCCTGCGCCCCTGTCCCCACCCCACACCTGGTGCCCCAGGAGGGGACCTAGCACCTCCATCTCCCTTCAGGGACCCTGGTGGGAGAGGAGGGGACCCAGTGCCCCTGTCCCCCCGCTAGGTACCCCAGGGGGAGGAGAGGAACCAGCACCTCCGATGCCTGGTGCCTCAGGGCAGGAGGAGACCTTGAGGGGGGGTGCCAGTCGGGCCGGACCTGGCCCAGTTGTGGGGGGATGGGGTGCAGGCTGGGCTCAGTTTCGGGGTGGGGGTGGGACATGCCCAGTTTGGGGGTTGCGATCTGGGGGGGTGGTGCAGGATAGGTCCAGTTTGGGGGCTGAGGGGGTGCCATCATCTGGAGAGGGGGTGAGATGGTTCCAGTTTGGGGGAGAGAGTGGGGGGCGCTGTTGTCTCAGGAGGGCAGACCCCCCCCCTTGCCAAATGAAGGTGGGACACTGAGGCCTCCCTTCCACACAGGGTGAGAGACTGTGCCGCTCAATCCTCCCTCAGAGCTGGGGAAAGGCCTGGAGGGATGGGGCTGGGGCAGGGGGGGACCCCACCTTGCAAGGACCTCCCCCCCCAGGCTGGCCCTTAAGAGACCCAGTCCTAGAGCATCCTAGAGAGCCTGGGTCACAGCGCCCCCTACAGGCTGGCACCAGCACAGGTTAGTTTCTTGCCATGACATTGCCCCTCCCTCACCCAACGCTTCCCCTGCTGCTAACAGCCTGCCTCACTGCACTGGGGCAGGCTGGAGGCAGCACGTGGTGACCCAGGCGGGCTGTTTCTTGCTGGAGGGCTTGTTCTAGATGACACACAGGCTGGCTGGAGACACGAGTCCCTGGTCCAATTTGCCTGGGGCAGGGAGTCCCCCTGGGCCTTCACAGTTAACCTCTGCACTGCTTGAAGCCCCATTGGCTGGAGCACTGTCACTCAGTGTTCCCAGCCTATCAGTCTTCCACACGGAGGGGCAGGGCTCCCCAAATCTGACACTCCCTGGCCTGAGAGCTGGCAGGGCAGGCCCTGGTGCCCGCCCTGCTCCGGGGGAAAGGCAGCTGGTGGGGCAGGCCCTGGTTCTTGCCCTGGTCTGGGGGAAAGGGGCAGGACCTTGACCTGACCCCTCTGGAGCTGCCTTAAAGCAGTGGTGTGCCCGCTCCTATCTGCATGTCCTGGGGCACGCCTCAGTCCCCACTGAGCCCAGTGGCCTGGCCAGGGCTGTCTGTGCTTCAGCCAGGTTGCTGTGCTCTCACTTGGCAGCCTGTACAGAGAGCATGAGCCTAGCAGGCATATAGGGCCACCCCACCATCCGGGGGCAGGATACAAGGGGATCCCGCAGGCTGGGTTGTAGGGTACATGGGGGCCGCCAGGGGTCAGCTGGGGAGGGTGTCCCATAGCACTGAACACCACGCAGCCTTGGTCCCTGTCCACCAGACACACAGCTGGGCTCTGACCCGAGCTGTGCTGTGTTTGCCTGCACTCAGCCGGGGCGTGGGAGGACCCAAGGCTCGGATTGTCCAGCAGGAGCGGGGCGGAAAAGGTTCCCCGTGCGGGAAGCCCAGCAGGGAGCGCTGGAATCTCTGGCCCTTCCTGGCCTGGCTCTCTGCCCACAGCCCTGCTCCGCTGCGTCTCCAAGGCCGAGCAGATGGGGCCGGCAGGCTCTTCCGAAGCCCTTGGCTTCTCCACTGTGCTTAAAAGCAGCTGAGCTCTGCTTTTCCCTCTGCTCGTGGCTTCCTGTCTGCAGGGGCCAAGGAGCCCCGTCCCACCATGGAGAGGAGGCAGGGTCAGATCCAGTGCTCTGAGATGGGGCAAAGCTTCCCATTCAGAGCATGGTGGGGCACTGCCTGGGCAATGGGGCTGGCATCAGACAGCAGCACTCTCACTAGGCATCGCTGGTATAGGCCTGTTGGCATACTCAGGGCTGTGCAGGGGCACGCAGTGCCAGGCAGGTGCTTGGCCTGAGGGCACCCACAGAGACCAACAGGGCCCAGCCAGGGAAGACAGAGAAGTTGGCACATGCCAGAGGGGAGGTCCTTCCAGGCGTGGGGGGCACAGAGATGGGGCCGCAGGAGGCTGGTGTGTGGACCAGCAGTAGGAGTGGGCCACCCTGTGGGACGCAGAGCCAGAGGTCTGTGGAAAGGAAGAGGAGTGGCTGGAACCCAGTGCAGACAGATGCCCACAGAGACATGGCCAGAGAAGTGGGCGGGAGGGAGACCCGGCAGCTGCAGTTCGGGGTGGCTAGCGATAGGCCCAAGAGACAGGGCCCAGCAGAAGGGTCGTCTGTCCAGAGCAGGGAGGGGATCTGAGGACTCAGCCCAGAGGTGATGGCCGAACCCAGGAGCTAATGACCTGGGAAAGGGGCAGAGTGCAGGAGAATGGAGCCCTGTGAGCACTAAAGGAGCCCCTGGGCACTGGTGCCCCTGCCAGGAGGGCACAGTGAGTCACACGCCCAAGAGGAGAGTCAGTGTCAGCAGAGACCCAGAGAAGGAGGCTGGCGGCGTGGCCATGAGACAGCCAGGACGCCAGCAGGGCTGGTGAAGCAGCCAGAGTGACACCAGGAAAGGGCAAGGCAGACAGCAGGGGGCTGGGGAGAGATGGATGGGAGCCATGCCCGGGTCCGGGTGCAGGGAGTGGGATGGATTGCCACAGTGGAGCCCCCTGCCAAGGGGCAGTATAATGTGGGCGCTGCACCCAGAGGGGCAGGTTTAAATGACTTGCTGCAGCAGAATGCAGATTAGCGGGAGCAGCTCCATGCTGGAGGATGGGGGCTGATCGAATGGGATGGGCGCTTGTCTCTGAGGATTGTAGATCAAAGAGGGATTAACACAGGAAACAGCTCCAGGCTGTGCTCAGACCTGGCAGCTTCCACAGCTTGCACTCACACACCATGTGAGCATGTGTTTGCACCCACACCCACCCACACACACACCCCTGTAAGTGCATACCCCCCCAGTGAGCACACAAGCCCACACACACACCCCTGTAAGTGCATACCCCCCCAGTGAGCACACAAGCCCACACACACCCCCCTGTAAGTGCATACCCCCCCAGTGAGCACACAAGCCCACACACACACCCCTGTAAGTGCATACCCCCCCAGTGAGCACACAAGCCCACACACACACCCCTGTAAGTGCATACCCCCCCAGTGAGCACACAAGCCCACACACATGAACACCCCCCTGAGCATGTGCATGCACACACCCATACCCTGTGAGCATAGGCACACGCACGTACACACAGCCCTTGTTACCACACACACACACACACACACACCCTGCAAGCGTGAGTGCACACACATGCACACCCCCATGAGCATGTGCATGCACTACGCCCTGTGAGCACCCACCCGCCCACACACACACACACACACACAGTGAGTGCACAAGCCCCCCCCACACCCCGTGAGCTGACATACACACACACGCATGCTGTGACCACACAAAAACACACCCTGTGAGCAGACAGATGCAGCCCTTGTGAGCACATGTACACTCCCACCCTGAGGGCACATGCAGACCCTTGTGAGCATGGGCACATGCACACACACCTCCCCGCAATCACACACACACACACATACACATGAGCTGGTCCCATGGCCCCAGGGCAGGCATGCAGCCACAGCTGCCCAGTGCTGGTGGGCCTCTGCACAGGGCTCATTCCCTGCTGTGCACTAGCCCTGCCTGGATCAGACTGTGAGCAACTTGGCTTCAATTCTCATTCCACTTCCTCCCGGGCCAGGCTGGTGGGGGGCACAGCAAAGGCCCAGAATGGGCTGGGGCCCGAGGGCTCCTGCAGTGGCACATGCCCCAGCTCTGTCATACTGTTGGCAGCTTGCCAGGAGCCCAGGGCAACCCCACTTTAGCTGTGAAATGCCCTTTCAGCCACACAGAGGGGTGGCCTCAGACCTGGCTCCTCCCTGACAGGGGAGCGCTGCATGCTGGCTGGGTCAGCAGTAATGAAAGCAAAGCGCCACTGCACCATCAGAGGGGCTGGGCCTAGCTTGGGCTCAGTCAGAGACCCCAACACGGTGTGGGGGGCCACACCTTGACTCTGGAACTGTCCTGGAGCATCCCTGGATTAGCACAATACAGGAGACAGATGTCAGAGGGAGCTGGTCCCTAGCGCCACCTATGGGCCGGAACCAGTGCCTGAGAGACTGGGTCACAGCATCCCCTATGGACCGGAACCAGCGCTCGAGAGACTGGGTCACAACACCCCCAGTGGGCCGGAACCAGCGCCCAAGAGACTGGGTCGCAGCACGCCCTACGGGCAGGAACCAGCGCCCAAGAGACTGGGTCGCAGCATGCCCTACGGGCAGGAACCAGCACCCGAGAGACTGGGTCGCAGCACGCCCTACGGGCCGGAACCAGCGCCCGAGAGACTGGGTCGCAGCACGCCCTACGGGCAGGAACCAGCGCCCGAGAGACTGGGTCGCAGCACGCCCTACGGGCCGGAACCAGCGCCCAAGAGACTGGGTCGCAGCATGCCCTACGGGCAGGAACCAGCACCCGAGAGACTGGGTCGCAGCACGCCCTACGGGCCGGAACCAGCGCCCGAGAGACTGGGTCGCAGCACGCCCTACGGGCAGGAACCAGCGCCCGAGAGACTGGGTCGCAGCACGCCCTACGGGCAGGAACCAGCGCCCAAGAGACTGGGTCGCAGCACGCCCTACGGGCAGGAACCAGCGCCCGAGAGACTGGGTCGCAGCATGCCCTACGGGCCGGAACCAGCGCCCAAGAGACTGGGTCGCAGCACTCCCAATGGGCCAGAACCAGCGCCCGAGAGACTGGGTCGCAGCATCCCCTATGTGTCGGAACCAGTGCCCAAGAAACTGGGTCACAGCACCACTTACTGCTCCCCATGACTCAGATGCCACAGTCCGCCTACTTCCCAGGATACCCCATAGATTCAGCCCTGTGCAGCCACCAACACTCCCCTACCCCTTGGCACCAGGACTCCTCATGCCAGAGCCAGCCCAGTGCTGCCTGTGCTCCAGCCAGGCCAAGGCCCTTGTCCTGATTCCCTGCCACAGTGATGGCTTGAGGGGTTGGGATGAGTCCATGGCTGGCCTCTGCCTGACTCCCACTGGGGGCTCTACTGGGAAGACTGGTTGTTCGGAGGCCAAGAAGTCTTGGTTGGATTTGCTGGTACAGGACCGAGAGGAGGCAGCTCGGGCCCCACAGAGGAACCTGGACCAGGCTGCCCGCTGCCTGCTCCCTTGGTGTGGCCGTGCACTGCCCTGCGGCCCCTCTGGCACATCCCGCCAGCTCTGGCATTTCCTCTCCTCAGCCTGAGAAATGCGGCTGGTGTGCAGAACAATGGGCTCACTTTGCCTGGGTTCCGGGATGCTGGCCGGGGCACCCAGCTGCTGCAGGGGGCCAGGAGCAGCCCTGCAGGAGCCCTGCAAGGAGGTGGCAGGAAGCAGCTGGAGATGACACTGCCTGAGGCTTCCTGCGGCAGGACGCACTCGGCTTTCTCCACTGCCGCCCCAGCTGCTCTCCCTCCCATGCAGGACGTGTCTGGGGACCAGAGAGGGGCAGGGCCGAGGAGAGCACTTGCCTCGTGCTCCAGGCTCTGGGGACCGGCTGGGGCCCAGGCAGTGGGCAAGGCCCCTGGAGGGTGGGCTGGCCCAGCTCAAGCACCCAAGTCTTTAGCTGGGACCTCCTGACCAGTCAGGCTCCCAGCTCCAACGTGCAACTCTGTTCTCTGCAGCAGGGGCTTAGCCAGTGCCCATCACCGCAGTGTCTGGGCGCCTTCCACCATGACTAATTCTCCAGGCCCATGTGCCCTGGGGCCCAGTGCAGCCCCTTAAGCGGCTGGCAGGACATTGCACAGGCAGGGCTGTGCTCCACGGGGACAGGCACATGGAACCAAGGTTTCCCAAGAGCTCTGCCCCCATGTAGGCAGTAAAACAGGGCCAGATGCCCCTAAACACCCAGCTCGCTGGGCCCCTGGCATGCAGCTTCTAGCCCTTACATGATGGCTGCCATCTTGGGCTACTCCAGAGATGGAACTGGGGTGTGTGGCCCTGGCACTGGGTCATGGCTGGGGCCGGGGGCTCTGTAGGGGGGGAGGTCCCAGCTGGGGCAAGGTGCTGCAGGGGGTGGGGGCTCACAGCTGGGGCAGGGGACTATGGGGTGCGGGATCCCAACTGGGGTAGGGGCTATGTGTGGGGGGGCACCCTAGCTGGAGCAGGGTGCTGCAGGGGGTGGGGGTTCCTGGATGGGGCAGGGGGTTATGAGGTGTGGAGTCCTAGCTGGGGCAGGGTGCAGCAGACATGTGGGGTCCCGGCTAGGGCAGAGGGCTGGGGGGTCCCCGCTGCGGCGGGGGGGTCCCAGCTGAGATGCTGCTCTGAGCGCAGTGCTGGGGCTACAGTGGGTTTGTCTTTGTCACCGAGGCCTTGTTCACATGGGCCATTTTCCCGGGACAAGCTGAGGGTGGATTCAATCCGCTGGCCTCACCTGGCCTCGTGCTAGCTGGTCAAGGCTCCCCAGGGCGGTTTTAGTTTCACTTGCAGCTTGCTGAAGGGTTAAACATGGGCAGGGAAGCTGCTCATGGCCCCTGGGGCCAGGGGTCTCACATGGGCTCAGGCCTCAGCCCAGCTGTTGGGGTCCACATGTGTTCTAGGCCCCTGGCTCCTCAGCCCATTGGGAGCTGCCAGGAGCCCAAGTGTGCCACCGGAGCTGCCCATTTGCCGGGACCGTCTGCTGTCCCCAGACCTGACAACTGAAGCTGGCTGCCAAGCTGCTCCTGGGCAGCAGGGCAGGCCCTGGCCCAGGCTGGCACCCGTGTGGGAGCCACACAGAAGCTAGGAGGACCTGGCTCTAGGCCAGCGAGTGGCCTTGTGAGGAGTGCCAGGTGAGGACTGATGAGTGATGCTGTCCCCCGAAGCTCTGCGCAGCTCCCGAAAGCAGTGGCATGTCCCCCCTCTGGCTCCTACGCATAGGGGCAGCCAGGGGGCTCCGCATGCTGTCCCCGCACCAAGAACCAGCTATGCAGCTCCCATGGCTTGGCTGCATCCCCACCTAGGAGCTGGAGGGGGGACATGCCACTGCTTTCGGAAGCCGCTTTCAGTAAGCGCCACCTGGAGCCTGCACCCCTGACCCCCTCCCACCCTCCAAACACCTCGGTCCTAGCACAGAGCACTCTCCTACACCCCAAACTCGTCATCTCCAACCCCATCCCAGAGACCTCACAACCCCTGCGCCCCAACTCCCTGCCCCAGCTCAGAGTTCCCTCCCATACTCTGAACTGCTCAGCACCAGCCTGGAGCCCCCCTCCTGCACCCCAAATCCCTGGCCCCACACCAGAGCTTGCAACCTCAGCCAGAGTCCTCACCCTACCCACACACACTCCAACCTCCTGCCCCAGCCCACTCCCGCACCCTGAACCCCTAATTTCTGGCCCCACCCCAGAACCCACACCCCCATCCCAGAGCCCATACCCCCTCCCACACCCCAACCCCCTGCCTCAGTCCATACCCCCTCCCATACTCCAAACCCCTCGGTTCCACCCCCAGCCCATAGTCCCCTCCTACACCCAAACCCTTCATCCCTGGCCCCACCCCAGAGTCCACACCAGCCGGAGCCCTCACCCCCTCCCGCATCCAACCCAACCACTGCCTCAGCCCGGAGCCCCCTTCTGCAACCTGAACTCCTAATTTCTGGCCCCATCCCAGAGCCAGCACCTGCAGCCAGAGCCTTCACCCCCTCCCACACCCCAACCTCCTAAGCCAGCCCAGTGAAAACAAGTGAGTGAGTGAGTGAGTGAGGGTGGGAAGAGTGAGCTAAGGGGAGGGGGGGATGGATTGAGTGGGATCTTGAAGAAGGGGCAGGGTAGGGGCGGGGCCTCAGAGGAGGGGCTGGACTGGGGGCGGAGCAAGAGTATTCAGTTCTGTGTTAGTAGAAAGTTGACAACCCTACCACCATGGGGCCTGCAGCTTGGCCTCAGGGTTTGCTAGGAAGGGGGCCAGGGGATTGACTCAGCCCACAGACCAGCAGGAGCCACTTAGCCAGGGTCTTTGCCTCCCACCCCGGCCCAGCCTCTGGGCTCCACATGCAAAGCAGAGGCTGGGCAGGTCTGGCCTGTGCTGCTGCCCCAGCCACTGCCTGCCAGGGCACAGGCTTATGCCACAACCCCAGCCAGTATCTGACCAGGCTCTCCCGCTGTGAGGGGGCAGGTGCAGCTCTGCGGCCCGGACTGGCTGTGGGGTTCAGAGCAGTCTGGCTCTTGAAGATCCACAGAGAGGAGAGACGGACGCCCTGCTAGCCCAGCCTCCTGTCAGTGCTGGATTGGCCCCAGTGCCAGGGTCCTCTCTACACCAGGGGGCACTCGACGGGGCACTGTGTATGACCCGGCCAAACCCAGCTACACCAGGGCTCCCAGCCGGGGCAGTGTTCTGGGAAGGGTGAACGAGGCCTGCCTGGGGCTCTACCCGACTGCTTCTCTCAAACCTCAGCAGGCTCAGGGCATGCAGCCAAGGAGCTGCTGGGGGAAGGGCCGGTTTGCTGGCAGCTCTCCCTGCTCGGTGGAGAGGGCCGGGGGCTGGATCGTCTATTGTCAAGGAACAGTCATACAGGCCCTTGACCAGGGCAGAGCCCTGCTGTGCTGGGTGCTGTATGCACATAGAGCAAAGATACGGCCCCTGCCCCAGGGCACTCACAGTCTAAGGCAGCTGGGCTGCTCCAAACGTCAGTCACACCATCCCGAAAGCAGCCAGCACCAGGGCAGACTGGTATGCTGCAAGGGGCAGGCAGTGGGTGCGCTGAGGGAGTGACGCTGCCCTGCTGAGTGCAGACGGGACCTACCTGCGGCGTGGCATACAGGAGATCCGTCCAGGTGATCCTCGAGGGACTGCTGCCAGGCTCCATGCTGTCTCCAGCTCAGTGGCAGGGGCCTGTTGCAGCGCCAGAACCGGGAGCTGGGGCCAGCCGTGAGTGACTGTGTCTGGTGTATTCTTCCCCTGAGGCCGGGAGCACAGGCGGGGGTCGGGGGGAGGCAGAGCACAAAGCCCATGTCTGGGCGCTGAGCCCCAGCACATGGACCTGTGCAATGTCCTGGGGGCTGCAATGGGGCTTTAGCTCAGAGGGAGTGGGGAAGGCAGGCAGCTGGGCTGTGAAGCTGCGGCCCAGCAGAAGGGGCTAAGGGACCAGGCAGGCTGGGAACATGCAGCCGCTTCCCCGTGTGTCACCGGGCCTTACCTTTGGCTCGGTGTAATGGGAAGGGAAAGTAGTGCTCTTGTGCCATCTGCTGGCTGCGTGTGGAATTGCTCTTCTCCCAGCTCTACCCTACCCTACATCCTACTCTACCCAGGACCCCTGTCCCCCACCGACCACTCCCAAGGCCTCAGCTCCAATATCCCACCACCCTGCCCTGAGGTCTCTGTCCTCAGTGCTCCCCCACATGCACCTACAGCCCTTGAGCCTGAAGGGGGGGCGGGGTAGTAAAATAATCTGTGAGTTGACAGAGATTTGCAATGCGGGGGAGAGGAAAGGGGCAGTTGACTAAGTCAGATTTCAGCAGCCTTCAAAGTGCCCTGGCCTGGTGCCTACCGCAGCTGGGGAGAGGGCAAAACAAGCCCCGTCTCTCCAGAAGTGGCCCAGCCTCCCCTGCTGGCCTGACCTTATAGGGGAGGGTGCTCACATGATGGGCACCATGCGCAAAGGAGCAGCCTCCTGGCAGCAGTCCTGCCATGTAGCACATCAGACGTGGACAGGCAGCTCAGCAGCGACAGCGGCTCAGTTCTCTCTGTTACGTGCCACTCACACCCATGCTGCTGGGTATGATACAACATGTGCCTTGCCACTAACCACAGCACAAACCGAGCAAAGACAAAGGGAGGCTGAACGGGAGAAGGAAGGTTCCCCAGCACAGGGCTGGGAGTCCCATTGCTAGGACTGGTATGAACTCGACAACTAGCGAAAAACCTCCATGGCATGGCAGGGACCCTCGGAGCATCTGTCTGCACGACAGGCAGGGGCTGGTCCTGTGAGCTACTCATGGCACCATTCCCAGCTCCCACAGCAGTAAAGTCTATCAGCTGGGCCCATGGTGCTGGGGGCACTTGAGGAGACACTGTGGAATGTGCTGCCACTTTGGTCTCCAAAGCAGGTGCTCCTTTGAAATGTTCTAGCTTACAAAGCTGGGGCCCAGGCGTGAGTCCCCACCCCCCATCTGGCTTAGCTTAGTGAAGAGGGCCTTCCCCATGGATCTGGCGATGCACCTGGAGGTGCATAGGCTCCACGAAGGTGGTGGGGACTGCACGTGTGTGAACAATGGCCTGGGGGCAGTCGAGTGGAGTGCTGAGGCTGCTGCCACTTTGGACCATGCCCTGTGGCGCTTCCAGGGTTACCCAGGGCTGTGGGGCACCTCGCTAGCATCTGCCCTTAGTGCAAGGGAGCCTTTTCTGTACCTTCTGGGAATCAGTTCCCTGCCGCCATCACCCATGGGCAGCACGCTGCTCCTGATCCACTGGACACTTGCCCAATTCCAAGCTCCTCTGTCGCTAAAGGAACAGCATGCCCCAGCTTAGCAGTGACACACCATGGAACTTACACTTATCTGCTTTCTCGATAAACAGTGTATTAAACAAAGCCCAGAGATTCAAATGCTAGCCAGCAGAAACCAAGGGTTACATATAAACTAAAGTCACAACATACCTACTAGAGCAGTGGTTCTCAAACTTGTGTACTGGTGACCCCTTTCACACAGCAAGCCTCTGAGTGCGACTCCCCTTATGAATTAAAAACACTTTTTAATGTATTTAACACCATTATAAATCCTGTAGGCAAAGCAGGGTTTGGGGTGGAAGCTGACAGCTCGTGACCCCCCATGTAATAATCTCACAACCCCCGAAGTGTCCCAACCCCCAGTTTGAGAACCCCTGTACTAGAGGCTAAACTTAACTAACCAGTTCCCCTCAAGTTCTTCTTGCAGCAGTTCATTGGCTGTGAGACTTCGTTGGTGAAGCAACCCCCTGCTGGCTAACTGCCTAGGGGAAGGATACAACATGAGTCTCTGGCCCTACAGTTACAGTGCAAAACTCCACTGTCTGCACTTATGACCAGGCTAGCTCCTGCCCCGCCACTTGGGTTTCCCTGGCTGGAATTTCCCCTGGAGACTGAGTCATGTGGTGACCCTGTGGCTCAGACTGTAACTTGGAGCTCACTAGGAAGTGTGCAACACTCAATGTACCTGCAGACAACCTGAGAGAAGGAAACACAACCAAGTTTCTTTCTTTTATCAACTTCCCATGGCTGGTCCCACATTCCAGACCCTATGAAGAGAACCATCAGTAGCTATACTTAACTCCTCCTGTGTGGTGTCCACACATCCATCTCACCATGGTTATAACAGCCACAGAGACCTCAGGACACTAGTATGTAAATACTAGACCCAGAGGCTCCTTGTGACCCTAATGCACCCCTGTGCCCTCTGCCAGCGGGCATCAAGACATCCCTGGATCACCAGTGCCCCTCCCCATTGCAAGCCCCAACAAGCCACCCCTGCAGAGGGTACACAGGTGCCATGAGAGCCTCCTGCGTCATGGCTGAGCCCAGCTAAGCAGCTGCTGCCGCTGATCAATTCCCACTGTGTGCAGTGGGAGTTACCTGGATGCAGGATCTGGCTAGCAGGGCTCCACAAGGCAAACCCTTGGGAGGAAGCTGGGACAGCCTGATCCAGCCCCAGCCCCTGGAGCCTCCCCAGCCCTAGGGTCCCTCAACAGCCTGCAGCATTTATGGCCCTTGGGGCTGGGTTTAAGGCAGTGGGTCTCTAGGGCAGGGGTTTCCAATGTGGGGGGTGCATGAGCCCTTGGGGCCACCTGCTCCTCTGTCCCTACTGCTAGCCTCATGCCCTGTCCCCTGCAGCAGGGCTGCACTGGGGGTGCAGAGGTGGTGAGCCCACAGAAGGAAAAGGAACTGGCCCACCTGGGAAGCTGTGATGCTGTGCGGGAGAAGCGGGGAAGCTCTGCTCCAGGGCTTTGAGGCTGCATTCTCTCTGTGGATTTGAAAGGCCCTGAGCCAGCTCCTCTCAGGGCCCGTCTGCTGCAGGGCCACAGGGAAACTTTCCCCAGCATGTAGGGAGAGGACAGGATCCCTTTCAGTAGTGGGAGCCCTGTGGTGGTGACGTTCGTGACCGAAGCACCCATTAGCAGTGGGCTGGGCATGGCTGGGAGTTGTTTACTGCTGTTGTGTAAAGACCCCAAACTGGGGAGTGCGGGCTCAGCTGCACACAGCCTGGGGAGCCCTGGTGCAGAGGCTGCTGGCTCAGTGCAGGTCAGCCCAACATGGCATCTCTGCTAAGTTCCCTGCATGGCTGAAAGGGGTTGGCAATGGGAAGAGATGGCAGGGCCCATGAGACAGTGCCAAGTGCCCCAGCCATAGCACAGGGCTGAGACCATTTGCCACAGGCCATACCCAGATACAGAGCAGATGTGTAGATGAAACTCATCTGGTCCCCGCAGGGAGCTATGGGTGGGTGTGGGTCACATCCCAGCCAACATGGGATGCTAGCTAGCAAGTGCCCAGACCACTCAGTGGTCCCTGTAGGAGGCATCTGGCCTCGCCTTTGCAGGATGGTCTGTGCACCGCCAAAGCCCCCTATCTGTCTGAGCTACAGACAGTGGGAGAGGAGGCTAAGGTAGTTATTTCCTCTACTCAGGCACTTTTGCCTTGGTGAGGACGGACACACAGTGCCAGGACTCCTGCCTCCAGCTGCTGTGTGGAGACTCCCCACCCCACACCTATAGCACCTGCACTTTGCCCTCCTTGCTGCTGGGGAGCAGGGCAGTTTCATGAGAACATAGTCCTGGGAGAGAGGGGAGCAAGGTGCTGAGAAGCTGATGGCACATGGGAGCTCCTGCCATGCAGCTGGATTCCAGCCCCTTTCTTTGGGGCAGGGACAGGCTCAGGAGCAGACTTTGGGGATCCCTTTCTCAGTAGAGTGGCCTGGAGCAGGAGCATGGAGAGTGGCCATAGAGTGGCCTGGAGCAGGAGCATGCTGCAAGGCCAACTCCGCTAAGTGCCCAAGTCAGCCACAGCACCATGCTTGCTGGGAACCCCCAACTGGGCTGCCCGTCAGCCATTCTCCCCCAACACCTGAAAGGTTTCCTATCTCAGAAAGCACAGCTGCTGCTGACAGTACTGACAGTGGCGGAGCCAGCCCTGAAGCCCTGCCTGGAGGTGCCAACTCCACAGCCTGCCCTGGGGAGTGCTCCAGTTTGGATCACCTACCTTCAGCCTCCTCCACTGTCTAGGATACCAGCTGGATGGCGAGGCCCAGGCCTTAGCATGGGCACAGCTCCCAGGCTGGGCCAGGCTGCAGGTTCCGCAAGCAGGTGCCATTGGCAGCAGTGGTGAGCATAAGCCCCTTGCACCGTGCATGCCATGTATGCCTAGGAACAATGTGCAGCTCCGAGCTGCTGCCCTAGGAGAGCCCAAAGCACTTACTACCCCACTGGGCAGCACAGGGAAAGGCAGGTCTGGGGGCTCGTGACACCACTTTACTCATTGCACAACAGAGGTTTATTTGGAAGAAACAGTTTTCTAATAAATTATGTAATAAAAAAGAAACAGCCCAAGGTACAGGAGCCCCGGACAGCTCCGAGCAACAGGACAACGCACAGAGCAGCACAGGAAATGGAGGGGAGAGCTCCACAGGCCAGCCTGAGTGCAGAGCCCTCCCTGGTGGGGGGGAACATGGGCCTTCCCCTCTCCTGGCATTGTGTGTGTGTGTGTGTGTGTGTGTGTGTGGGGAGGGAGGGGAATCTTCCTCCAGACACTTACCAGAGCCTACTGCTGACCAGGACCCACTCCCTCCCCCCAAACTACTAGCTGCCTGGACCTGGAGGTTCCTTTCTGCTGTGGCTCTGGCCCACATCTTGGCTCCTGGTGCTGGAGCTGCCCAGGCTGGGCCTGTGGCCAAAGCTGGCACGTCTTAGTGTTCTGGGAACCCTCTCCCCCATGCAGCCCCCACCCCCCTCAGCCTCAGACACAGACAGGAAGCACACAGCTGGGAGCACCCCACCAGCACTGGTACTGGGAGCAACACCAACCCCCTGGCATTTCAGCCCTTCCTCCCCGCCACGGGGGAAACGGAGCAGCAGAGGGGTGAACACCAGGGAACAGAGCAGTGTAGAATGATGTAGGCCTGCAACTAGTCTCTTCCACCGGCACCCGGCAGGGCACATGGCACGTCCCCCCTCCCCTCCTAGGGCTCAGCTTTAGGTGAGCACCAGCACAAAAAGGGGAACAAGTGCCAAAGAGCCTGGGATCTTCCGTCCCTTGGAGAGCAGGGCAAGGGCTCTGCACAGACAGCAGTGGGCCCAGCATGCACAGGCAGGAGCGAGGTGCTGGGCTCAACTGTAGCAGAAAGCACAGGGCTGGGGCACAGCCAGCGCCACACACAGGAAGGGGGATCCCCTCCTCAGTGGCTGACAGCAGAGGGCTGGAGGGTGCCACGGGCGAGCGTTGAGGAGACTGCAGGGTGCTGGCTGCAGCGTTCTGACCTGCCAGAGAATCGACAGCCCTGCCAACTGCCCACACAGTCCCACTGAGCTACCCCAGCACACCCCCAGGAGGCTCAGCCCTCCCCCTGTTCCCACGGGAGACTAAACTGCCCCGGACAACCCGACTATGCAGATGCCTCCCCCCATTCCCTGCAGCCTTCACCAGCGAGGCTGCACCTTCACCCCATAATTCCAACAGCAACCCCACCGGCACCCCAGAAGGAAGTTGGGCCAGGGTCCCCATGCTCACTGCCCCAGCACTGGGCTGGGTGCCAACAAGCCACAGTAAGGCTGCCCTGCTTGGGGGAGGGTCGGAGTGAGCAATGCAGGGGCAGGGGTCGCATCACACAAACCACAGAGCAGAGAGGAAAGGCCAGGCAGCCCTGAAGGGACTGGAGAGGCCAAAGGACTGATTAACCCTTTCAGTGCTGCTGCTGGCACACACAGGGCCCAACACAAGGGATGCACACTAGGGGAAACCCCTTTGCGCAGCTGGCAAGACACACAGTTGTCAGCTCCTGGTCTGCCCTTCCCATACATAAGTCCACTGCCAGGGAAGGGATGCTGCGGGATGAACCAGCACAGCCCCATCCCTTGGAGGGCTCTGGCTTGCATGGCAGTGTGATGAGTGTACAAGTCCTCTGCAGTGTAGGTACAGCAGGGGGAAGGGTGGGAGGCCACTTCCTTTCTGATGATAAACACGACCCGTAGCATAGCTTAGAGACTTCTCCCATATCCCCTCAAGGGCTATGGGGTGGGCCTGGCCCCCACTAAACCACCGGCAGTGGGTCCCACGCATCAACACCGTGGGCAGGGAGGTGACTCCTGGTCCCCGCCGAGCAGGAAGCCCAGGAGGAAGCTGATGGCTCGCTGGCGGTCTTGTGGACTCTGTTTCAACATCAGGTTGGGTGGAGGCCGCAGGAGGAGGCTGGTGAACAGGGTGGCTGCAAAGAGAGGCAAAATCCTGCATTAGACGTGCAGGCAAGGGCTTGTGTGGACACTGCATGGATGGCAGCAGGCGCGGGGGCAGGCTGGGCTCTTACCGATCATATTGGCACTGACGTTGTTGTCCTCCGAGTATTTCAGGAGCTCCCGCAGGAACGCCATCAGGTAGTGGAAGACGTTGTGGTGACACCGGGGCAGGTGAGAAATCACCTGCAAGGGGGGAAAGGTAAGCTTCCCCAGCAGCACGCGTTCCTCCTCCCCCCACGCCCGCACAGTCTGCTACGGCCCCTCCTGCCGGTCCAGATCAGGCTGCGTGTGTCCCCCTGGACCGGCACAGCTCCCGGATGCCCAGCACCACCTGCCAGGCCTCACTGTCTTTCCTCAGCAGCAGGACTCCTGTGAGGAGGAGCCCTCCAAGCTCAGCCCCTGCCTCAGGCGCACGTCAGAGGAGACGTATGTGCCTGCAGCCGCTGGACCCAAACCTCCCGAGCCAGCTTCCCCAGCCCCCACAGCAGGCACGTGCCGCCATAGAACACCGGCCGCACACCCAGGAGAGGGCCTTGGGCCAAAGGCCTGGGCGGGTGAGGGGCAGTGGCATAGCCTGCTCCAGCCCCAAAGGCCATGCTGCTAACCGCAGCAGGGGGGAGCCCCAGTGGCCCTGTGACGGGGGAGGGAGGCGCACACCTGTCGACACAGCCGGCTGTCGTGGGAACAGTCCAGGCATCGCTGATACAGCTCGTAACAAATGACCGGCTCCGGCAGAGCCTCCAGGAAGATGAGGAGTGCCTCAGCCACCGAGTGGTTGCTGCCCGCTGCGCCAACCCAGTCAAGGAGCAATCTTCTCCAGCATGGCCCTGCGCAGTGCCCAGCCGCCCCCACGACTG
Source organism: Eretmochelys imbricata (assembly GCF_965152235.1). Lineage (NCBI taxonomy): Eukaryota > Metazoa > Chordata > Testudines > Cheloniidae > Eretmochelys > Eretmochelys imbricata. Next base: position 60,820,866 of record NC_135580.1, on the reverse strand, counting down.
GTGTCTCTCCGCCACCCCTCCTTCAGCCTCCGCCCCCACCCGTCTCTGGCTTTGGGCTCCCCCTTTCCTCAGGCAGCCTCCTCAACGGTGCTTCCCTCTACCCCCTTCTATCCAAACAGCCAGGGCCCAGCACAGCCCACTGTGCACCCCCCGTCCCCCTCCGACACCCCCGCTGTGCACGCCCCCACACCCCCTGCCATACGCACCCCTGCCCCCTCCAACACCCCCGCTGTGAACCCCGTCCCCTCTGAGACCCCCGTTGTGAACCCTGCCGCACCCCCTGACATATGCACCTCTGCCCCCTCCAACACCCCCCACCCCCTGCCACACGCACCCCTGCCCCCTCCGAGACCCCCGCTGTGCACCCCCCATCCCTCTCTGAGGCCCCTGAAAACATGCCCCATGAACACCCCTACCCACTCGTACACCCCCACCGTGCATCCCTTCAATTCTCATGCACTGCCCACCCCCTCCGGCACCCCCCCACACTCCCTGCAGTACGCGTCCCCAACCCCTCCAGTACCCCCTCAACACCCTGCGTACGCACCCCCAGCCCCTCTGGCTCCCCCCTCACATCCGCTGCCATACGCACCCCCTTCCAACACCCCTGCTGTGCACACCCCCCACCCCCTGCTGTACACATCCCAGCCCCTTCCAGCACCCCTGCCATGTACCCCCCGACACCCTGCTGTATGCATCCCCAGCCCCTCCGGCACCCCACTCACATCCCTTGCCGTACACACCCCCGCCCCTTCTGACACCTCCGCCTTGCACCTTCCATGTGCATGTGCACCCCTCACTCTCCCTCCAGCGCCCTCTGCTGTGCACACCTCAACACTCCTGTCATGTACTCCAACCACACAGCCCCTGCCGTACCCACCCTTGCCCCCTCTGACCCCTCCGCTCGGCACTCCCTCATGCACGCACGCACGCACACACACACCCCCCCGTGCACACCCCCACCCTCCCTTCAGCACCCCCTGCCATGCACACCTCCTGGATGTCTCATCACAAACAGAACATTTCCGAAACTGAGCTCGTCCCCCTCTGACCCCTTCATCTCCCTCGCTGTTAACAGCCCCGCTATCCTCCTCACTTCCCACTCCCAGCATGCGCCCTCAGCGTGGGCTTTAGCGTCTCCCCAGATCCCTGCTGCAGCCCTACTCCATGCCGGAACCCACCCTACACCCTCCAATCCAAAATGCTGCTGCAAAGGGCTCCGGCCAACCCCCACCCTGCCTCCTCCACCCTCACCCTCACGCCCACACCTGCATCTCTGCTCTCTCATCAGGCTCCTCCCAGAGCTCCCTGAAGGCATCGCTCAGCGCCTCCTGTACCTGGTCCCCTTCTTCTGACCCAGGGCCCTGTGGTGCTTTGGTGTTTTCGAGTGGCTCCCTGGAGAGGGGTGAGATGGAGGCAGCTCCCCTCACAGGGAGCCTGCCCCAGGGAAGGCAAGAGCAGGATCTCCATGGGAAGGGCAGGGAGCTGGGCTCCACTCTCAGCACTGGGAAGGATACGGATTGTCTCGGGGATACTGGTGTCCAGGCAGTCGATGATCTGCTGCAGCTCCTCCTGCATGCCAGGCGTCTGGAACAGGTCCTCCTGCCAATGACAGCACAGTCAGGGCACCCTCCCGAGAGCCGCAGTGCAGAGAGTGCAGCCGAGGGAGGCTGCACGGGCCCTGGGACAGCCTGGGCTGAGGCTGAGCACAGGTGCGATGGCCAAGCCCTTGGGGAGCCAGCCTCGGCCTTGCAAACACCCAGCCTGAGTCGTGGTCTGAGTACTACCGACTCACTGAGCCGGGGTGTCTTCCCTGGTCACCAACAGTGGGGAGCTCTCTGTGCAGGCACATGCCCTTTCTGTTCACCTGATGGCAAGCGCACTTGAACAGGTGGTCCACCAGCAGCCAGATCTCCTTGGGCACCTTCAGGGGTCTCTCGCTGGCATCCTCGCTGTCCAAGGGGCCCATCTGCAAAAGTGATTTCTCCTGGTGGGAAAGAGCAGACCCAGGGTCAGGGAGCCCCAATCCCTCTACAGCACAGACACCAACACCACCAGAACCTGGGAGAGCATGCGCCCTACCGGCACTCACCCAGGCCAGCCAGCTCCCACCTGCCTTCCCAGCACCCAGCCCCGCTAGACCAGGGCCTCAGAGTCCTTTAGAAAAATTCTGCCACTCCAACAGCTTCTGCTCTTCTCCCCGCCCACTCGGGTGACAACCCTGTTAGGACCCCGTACAGCACAGCCTCCCCCTCACCTGAGATCTGCACCATGCAGCTTCCCTAGACCCTAACCCTCCTCCACACCCACCCTCCCTCTTAGCCCCCTTCAGACCAGGCTGGCTTGCGTGGATCACCTGACCCACAACTAGCAAGGGTGGGAATGCAAAAAGCTCATGTGCTAGGCAGGAAAATAACCTTTTAGAGAGGCCAATACAAACCCACCCCCCTTCCAGGCCACCTGTCTCCAACAGAATGCAAAAGGTTTCAATGCAGTATTTCCAGCCAGGCCAGAGCCCACAAACCCCAGCTATGACAGGCACAGGTCTCTGCTGCTCTGGCAGGTATCCATGCTGAGGATCCCCCCCTGGGGGGGCCAGCTCCTGCCCTGCCCCAGGGCAGGCAGCGCATGTCAAAGCACTACCGTGAGGCTGCTCCAGCAGCTGCAGGGCAGAACAGCCTGGCCCAGGATGAGGGAGCTTTAGCCAGCTCCTGTGCGGTATGCTGACCTTTGGCTCTAGAGCACTCATCCAAACCAGCTAGTGCCAAATGCTGTCCCCAGCCTCTGAGCAAGCCTGACAAGCCGGCTGACACTCAGCATGCCAGGAGATGCTAGAAGATGCGACAATGGCCTAGATTCCCCGCTGCACCTGGAGAAGGGGAAACACCCACAAACACCCCCTTCTTTTGGGGGCACTTTTCCATCCCCCCCAAAAGAACCCTCAACTTCTTCTCCCTACCCCCACCAAAGACAAGAGCCAAAACTAACTTCCTGCCCAGCTCCGCCTTCAGGCATGGAGACCCACAGCACTCTGGGCTGGACACATGCTGGGAGACCACTATTCTCCTCCTCCTACATCCAGCCTGCTTCTGCGGAGAGCTAGTCACCTGCTGTCCTAGGAGCTGCTCACGCGCTCAAATCAGCCATCCTTAGAAAGGAAACCGGCAAATTGCAGCCAACCAGTTAGCCAGCCTGAGAAGAGATCTGTGTAGCTCGAAAGCTTCTCTCTCCTCTCTCGTACCAACAGAAGCTGGTCCAATAAGAGGAACCTCCCTCACCTTGTCTCTCTCATACCCTGGGACTGACACATCTACACCATCACTGCAAGCTAGGAAGTTAGCATTCCCCTGCCCCAAAGCATGCTGAAGGGGGCCCAGCAATACACACTGGGTCCTGGGCAGGTATTGCCGACATGGTGATGGGACTCCCTGTGCATCTCCAAGCCTCTGCCAGGCTAACATATCTCAGCAGAAGAGAACCTGCTCATTGTTCCTTTGGGCAATGCCATTCCCTTAGTTACACCCCCTCGGGCCACACTAGGGTGTTTACCCCCACCCAGGATTGGGAGATGGCTCCAGCTCCTACACCACAGCTGCAAGTCCCAGTGAATGTCTCCTTTTAATCCGGCCCCTGCTGCTCTACTCTTCATTCTAACAGGCGGACATCCCGAACGTCCAGCTCCCTGCTGTCTGGCCGCTCAAGCGCTGCGCAGTGAGACTTCCTCTGGCCTGCCACGTGGTGCTTCTGCACATTCAGCCCCAAGGTCCCACTGGCTGCTACAGAACTGGCTAGTTGCTAGCAGCCCTAACGCGCTGTCATACTACAGGCACGTTTTGCTCTATAGCTGAATCCCTGGTTTGGATCACATGCTCTCTCCCCTCCCCTCAGACGTACTGGCTTTCATTTGTCCAGGTTCAATCCCACTGCTGTTTCCTTCCTGCCCAGCTAGCTGCCCATGACTGTGGGTTTAGCACAGTCGTTCACTAATGCCCTTAGCACTCTGACATGCATGTTCTCAAGCCTGCTGAACTGCCCCCATTCGGTCCCCCCAATGCCCACCCTGCTGGTGGTGAATAGCTATATTCAGGCTCCACTCCGTACAGAGTGCCCACACCTCCCTTTGCCTCATTCTCCTGGCTACCCGTGTGAAGCAGCTGAGACACTGCATAGCTTTGGACTCTCCACTCACTTCCCAAGGGACAGGGCTTCACCCGCAGTGCGTGTTCCCAGTTTTACACCACCCTGGAGGAGTGCCACTAGCCGCACGCAGCGCTGACCCGCAGGTACCGCTATTGGGAACGCACCTGCCCCCAGAGCGAACCCTGTCCTGTACACACACATGCGTGGCGACCCAACTGCCAAGTGGACTTGCTTGGCAGCTGCCCTTTTCCAGACCTGCTGGGTAGGGTTTCCCATGCGCAGCCTTAGGGATTCCCCTCAATCACAGGACGCACTTTCACAGAGGCTGTCTGAAGGAGCGGGACCTATTAGCTTTACAGTGCTAGAAATCACGTGCAGGTGAAGGCTCTCTCTCTCTCGCGGCTCTAAACATACAGGGCCACAGATCTGGAGCAGCACGTTGACAGCAGTGAGCATACTCCAACTACAGCTTTTATCCTGCAAAGCAAAGGCCAGAGCTTGAAATCCTTATCCCAGGGCTGAATCTACACCACAGGCTGTTTATCCCATCTCAGGGCTCGTCTACACTTAACAAGCAGCTGCGTCACTGTAGCGCTTCCATGTACCAACACTGACAGGAGGGGTTCTCCTGTTGGCATCGGAACTCCACCTCCCTGACAGGATTCTCCCATCAACTAGTGCTGTCTACACCAGGAGTTAGGGCAGTTTAACTGTGTTGCGTGGGGGGGGGTTGATTTTTCACACCCCTGAGCGACAGTTATAACAACCTAATTTCCTATTGTAGGCCAGGGCTAAGAGATTACATGGACATGACAGCTGCATAACACTGGCAGGTGCCACCTGCCAGGACTGAACACTGAAAAATGCATAGCTGGACTCTGGCTCACCTGTGGGTTAGTACAGTTAAAACAGATAGTACTGTTACAAGAATCAGAGTAGCAGCCGTGTTAGTCTGTATTCGCAAAAAGAAAAGGAGTACTTGTGGCACCTTAGAGACTAACCAATTTATTTGAGCATAAGCTTTCGTGAGCTACAGAATGCATCCGATGAAGTGAGCTGTAGCTCACGAAAGCTTATGCTCAAATAAATTGGTTAGTCTCTAAGGTGCCACAAGTCCTCCTTTTCATTCACCACAAGAGGTGTTATCCCCTGCCCATCACGAAGCACTACTGTGTCCAAATGGGCCATTGTGGAATAAGGACTTTGTTGATTGTTTCCCCCACAGCTCTGAGGAGGGGACATGCCCAAGCCCTCATTCCATCCCAGCTTGAACGCTGGGGGAAGGGAATAAAAAGGCCTGTTAAGGAGAACTGATTATTCCTTTCTTTGCTGCTTGAAATCTGAGGGGTGAGGATTTCTAAGGGCTTGTCTACACTAGCACTTCACAGTGCTGCAACTTTCTCACTCAAGGGGTCACTCTTTCTCACCCACCGAGCGCTGCAAGTTTCAGCAAAGTGTCAGTGTAGACAGTGCACCAGCACTGGGAGCTATTCCCCTCGTGGAGGTGATTTTTTTTATAGTGCTGGTGCCACAACTACACAGCCACATTAAAGCGTTGAAAAAGCTGACACAGTCCACCCCTAGCTGCTGGGAATGGTGACAGGCTGCACTGGATTCCTACCAGGGCGCTCTTCACTTTGGCTTGCAGATGTCTGACTAATTTGGAGCGCCCTCTCCTCTTGTGCTGGCAGGGAGGAAGGAGTTTCTCCTTTCCTCCCTTCTTCACCCCATTAGCCAGCTGCTCCAAAGACAGCAACCCTGGGAGACAGGTCGCCCTGCTGTTCCCCTCCTCCCTGCTGGATGAGAGGCAGAGGCTTTCTTGTCCCACAAGATCACTCCCTGACGCCCCACCTCCTCTCCTGGTTCGCTCTGCTCTGTGAGCACAGCCTAGGGCAGCAGCACAACTTCGCACGTTAGCAAGCCTCTGAGCAGCTGCAGGAGGAAACAAGAGACTGGGGCAATCCTCTGAGGATGAGTTGGAAGAATGGGGGAGAGGGAAGGACAGTGGCTCCTTGCCTCCTCTCCCCCAGGCAGCGGTGGGATTTGAGTCCCTGACTCTGCAGTACAATCAGCACATGCAGAACAACGGTTCCTAGCACTGCCCTGGCTTTGCTGCCTCTGCTCAGCTAGTGGCAGTTGCGAGAATTACCAGACTGCTTCATTCTGCCGCTGTGGCAAGTATCAGGCAGAAAGCGTGCCTAAGGGCTTTCCTCAAGCTATGGCAAGGCCCTCCCCAGCCCCAGGCCTCCACACAGACATGCAGAGATGGAAGCCATCCCTCCAAACTCTTTTTGCAGCTAGCAGAGACCTCTCCCCCAGCAAAAACATAACCTTCAGAAAGCCTTCCTCAATTCTGAAACCCATTTCTCATGCATTGATTCAACTCACTCATGGGGGGTAAAGCAAAGTCAGATTTTGCAGGCAGATTCACCTTGGGCACTGAGATCCGTCAGGAGAATTTCTTACCCAATAGAAAATGTTCTAAGGAAATTACACACACCTGAAAGGTGCCATCTCCACCTTAACTAGAGTCACTATGAGGCACACAGGGGCTAATTCAGTACTGTAGAGTGTACCTGTCTGTTCTAGGCCCACAGCAGTGCCTTCTGGCACCAACACTCCCTCTGCAGCAGTCTCCCCCTGCGCTCTCCAGGAAAATGGGAAAAAAGTCTAAGTTCTCATTTTTTACAGTGAGTTCAAACAAAAACCACTGGTTTCAGAGTAACAGCCGTGTTAGTCTGTATTCGCAAAAAGAAAAGGAGTAATTGTGGCACCTTAGAGACTAACCAATTTATTTGAGCATGAGCTTTCGTGAGCTACAGCTCACTTCATCGGATGCATACTGTGGAAAGCGTAGAAGATCTTTTTATACACACAAAGCATGAAAAAATACCTTTCCCCACCCCACTCTCCTGCTGGTAATAGCTTATCTAAAGTGATCACTCTCCTTACAATGTGTACGATAATCAAGGTGGGCCATTTCCAGCACAAATCCAGGGTTTAACAAGAACATCGGGGGGGGGGGGTTGTAGGAAAAAACAAGGGGAAAAACCACTTAGAAAGCCCCCTCAGCATTGGCTTGCATTACCTTCTCTAGGAAGCTGTCTTCTCCCTGAGAGGAGAGCAGGATGTGAGAGAGAGAGAGAGGAGGAGAGCATGATTAACAGAAAGAACCTGATTTAGGATTAAGCAGAAAAGAAACAGACTCTGCAGCCTGAGACCACACCAGCACTGACTGGCAGCTACTTCTCAGATGTTTTGCTGACACCACTGCTGTTAAAGCTGCAGCAGGAGATTTAGATCCCAGTTAGCAGGAATGCTGCTCACAAAGGCCTGTTAGGATTCCACTGAGCACCCCCAGTGACCTTGTAGCATTGTTCAGCACTCAGCAGACTCCCATGGCCAGAGGTGGAAACAGGCGCCTACCTGGAAGATTTCTCTGTCCACTCCCCGAGTCTTCACAATCAGCATCAAGTGTCCCTGTACAATCTGACCTGCCCAGTTTCTCCTGTGACTATTTGTGTGTGCGTGGCAGCGGGTGAGTTAAAGATGACCATCAGGAACATTGTGCAGTCAGGGGCAGGAAAACACATGCTCCAAAGGCCCAGAGCGAGTCAGCCTCAACCTAACAGTACTACATGATAACGCCTCCTCTTTCAAATAGCAGAGTTCTCCCGCACCTTCCAGCCTGTGTACATAGGGACCCCTCAGCCACCATGGAAAGGCAGCAAAGCCCAAGGGGGCCTGGGGTCAGGAACTCCCAAAACCTAGACAAAGTGGGCTCCCCTTCCACAGCACTAGGTGATTGGGAGCAGAGATAGACAATATAATCTTCGGCTCTGGTGACACCCGACAGCCACATCACAGAGAGAATGGCTCACTTTATTGCCTGTCCCACCAGGGCACTAGCCTTCTGCTTGCCTGTCCCCTTTCTGTGGTCAGTACAGTAACAATTATTTTCAATTTTGCTGCCTGAACACCATCCGCTCCTGTGGATGCAAACCCTCCAACAGGCTGCTCTGGGTCCTGGACTGGCATTCCAGCTGACAGCAGAAATGGTGCTAGTTCTTAAACCACAACAAATCATTATCACCTGGCCCCTGCAAGCACATTCAGAACTGGAGAGAACCATGCACAAATACGTCTCCAGCTATACTCACTATTCCACACCAATCCAATTTCCAGACCCTCCTTCAACCATTCTGTCCTGTTGCCTTTTAGAGATTATCTCCATTCCGGATCACAGTCCAAGTCAAGTTGGCCTTAATTTGAGCAAAGCTTTTGATGCAGTAGGCTTGTTTCACTATCTAAACTCAACAACACCGGATAGATAACAGATCTCTTCTCATGACCTCCTACAGCTCAGTCTCTGTATCTACAGGTTTCAGAGTAGCGGCCATGTTAGTCTGTATTTGCAAATAGAAAAGGAGTATTTGTGGCACCTTACAGACTAACCAATTTATTTGAGCAATTTATTTATAGGAGGAACTCAAAGATCACTCTGCTCATACACAGATCAAGCACATCTGCCAAATGTGCATGCTTGGTGTGAAGCCATCATGTGTGTTGAGGGTGCCATTGCTAGTGTCTGTTGCTATCACTCTCTCTGAGCTTGCTCTCAGCCTCGGAGCAAGCCCGTAAATCCAGTGCCAGAATAAATATGGGGAATTGATTTTGGCTTTAGAAGAGCCCAGCAGTTCGTTCAGGTAAGTCACTGGCAGCATTTGGAAAGGACTTGTATTTCCTTGTGCACCCAAATCAGGGCCAGCCTCTGGCATTTTCTGACAGTCTCTCTAACAGCTACTCACAGGACTGCTTGGAGGCAACGTCTGGAAATGGCAGACTCATCTTACACTGTGCCCTGAGCTGACCATAATCAGCACCCCCTAGAATAAAGGTTTCCATAAGGAAACCCAGGCAATTCTAAAGATGCAGCAGGAACACGACCATGAGGGTCTGGGTTAGCTTTTCATCCCATTAAATATGAGAAGTGAAGCCCTCAAGAGAGGTTGGGGTTGAAAGCACAGAGCAGTGAAGAGTCCTTAGGGGAACGTGAGGAAAGCCAGGGTGCAGCGTGTGGAGGGGAAGCAGTGGCGAGTCAGGACCATTACCCAAGTGAGGGAGGTTAGCCCTTGGGAAATGCGGCCATTTTTAGGAGGGGGAGAGTTCAGTGTCTGGTTAATAAACCACAGTGCAAATCTCAGGAAGCAAGTTCCCAGGAGCTTCAGGACTACTGCTCCTTACCAGATCGACAAGTTTGGTGACAGGAACTTCACGGATTGGTCGTCTCATACGGCACAGAGCCTCCAGGGAGGTGCCGAAGCAGCTGGGCAAGTAGCTCCCACTGATTGTGAGGAAGTAATCCTTGCCTCGGTCCAGGTGAAGGACAAGGATATCCTCAATTCTGTCCTCACCTGAGTTTAGGAGGGTCACAGAGTCCTTACTGACATACACATCCAGGGAGATGTCCACAGTCTCATCTGAAACAGGCAAAGGGCACACATGGACTTGTAGAACCCCACAGTGGAAAAGTAATGGAGACCTCATGGACAGACACAGAGCACAGGAGAAAGTTGGGCAGAGAGGCAGAAATCCAAAGGGGAAAGGGAGACAGACGGCTCGTGATGGTGGGAATGGTGAAAAACAGCAGAAGAGAGGGAAAGGACAGAATGGTGGTGGCCTTAGCCAAGACACTACAGAGACAGTGTGTAAAACTCACTCGGCTCCAGGTACCCCTCACAGGGCTCGGCCCGAAGCCATGGTTTACAGTACTGGCTATCATTAAGTTTGGGGATGAAGAAGAAGTGACAGGTGACCTGCCCGTTGTTGGTGATCTGGAACTTCTCCTTCTGTAGCTGCCGGAACTTCACTTTCTCAAACACAAACTACAGAGCAAAGAGAAAACAACTTTTCTTATTACCTGCAGGGAACTGTAGTTAGGTATAAGGACTCCACATCACCATCAACACTGGGAGGTAAGTACACCTACCAGCGTGCTTGCTGAGAGGTTAGGGCAATGGACAATTTCTAACCCAATACCTGGTTGTGTGGAGGTGACTGAAGTTAGTTTTTGGCACATTTGTCCACACTGGCGTTTAATAAAACATTACCAGGCCACGTCTACACTACAGCTGCCATAGGCCGTGCAGCTGTGCCACTGAAGCACCGTAATGTAGACGCTTCCTACACTAACGGAAGGAGTTTTTCCATTGATATAGGTGGTAACTAGGTTGACAGAAGAATCCTTTTGTTGACCTAGCTGTGTCTACATTAGGGTTAGATCAACCTAATGGTGGTACTCAAAGCGTGACATTTTTCACAGCCCTGAGAGATGCAGCTAGGTCAGCCTAAGTTTTAAGTGTAGACCAGGGCCTCAGACACCTTTAGAGAAATTCTAGCCCTTCTGCAGCTGCTGCTCTTTGGGAAGCAGACAAGGAATTCATTTCTGTTCTCACCTCTCTCCGGCTAAGCTCCAGTGAAGGAAGGAAGTCATTCTCCATTCTGTCCATCAGACGAACAATATCCTCAAACAACCTCCGGTACCTCTGCTCATCCACAATCTTCACCTGCAGGAGATCAGATCACACTCACTGAAGGTGTAGGCCTTAAGAGTGTAAACTCCCTTAGTGGTTTGTAAATAACTGCAGCAGAAGCTGAGGACATTCTTGGGCATTTCACATGTGCAGCTTTGAAGGCTGAAGATTTGTTCAGTTGCTCCCCCAAGTCTCATGGGTAATTTCATGCAAGTTATTATACCTGGAGTAATTGTACTGGTGTCTTTTTCTGGCCAATGGGCACCAGGAAGGATCTGCTATTTGCAGGAAATGCTCTAAGGCCATTATGCACCTAGTAGCACAGGAACTCTGCAGTCTTACCCCAAATTCCTCAGGATTTCAGCCTGCTTGATTGGGTAAGAGGAGAAAGCAATGAGTTGTCTAGGAGACCACCCTAGTTCAGAGAGTGGGGGAGAGGAATACTGGACACACATGCTGGCTCCGCCCAACAGGCCAGGGATCTCAAGTCTCTTCCCTCCCACAACTTATATTCAGCCGTTCACAACCCCCCCAGCAAGCCAGAAGCACCCCAGAGTTCCTGTTTCTCCAAGCAGAGCAGAAGCAGCATCATGGGAGTGGGTGCAATCATTTACAGGTAGCTCATGGCCCCGAGGAGGAGCCAGTTGCAAACAGCTCAGTGCACCCGTCCCAGTGGCAGACATATTGGGATCACACCTTAGAGCCTAAGAAACACTATTTAAGCAATCAATGGCTGGAGCCTTCCTGCTGAATACTCTGCATGTCTGCTGTGTAAACGCCAACCATTGTCTGTGTCAACATGGCACAAAGCTGCTCTGGCACTGCACAGCCGACCCGTGCTGCATATGAGAACAGCAGCTCTTGTGAGTCCCCTGCTGCAGAGACTGAGGTAAGTAAGGCTGCCCAGCTCCAGCTGCCGAGCAGCTATTACTCATTTCTGCTCGCCCCCCTCCCTTTTATATCAATACAAACATGGGTGTTTGTATCCCTTGCTTCAGCAGATGGATCCTTTAACTTGGAACTTCAACCAAGCGTTCTCCCCAGCACATCAAGTGACAGTTACCCCAATAAGGAACAGCGAGCTGACTGGCTTGTGGTCGCTGGTTTTCAGGTCCATGTGACTGCGGTACCGGAGCTGATTAATGTTCCCCCCTCTCCAGAGGATTCGATCGCACCAGGCTGGCACGCGACACTTCCCACTGCAGATATACAAGTTAACAGGAAATCAGACAGTCCTCCTGTCCATCTGACCATTCCCCTCCTCAGCCAGATTGGTCCCTGCAGGACACACTTCCTAGGGCAGCATCTGGAGTGATAGGGCTCCCACCACTTTCCTCATCCAAAATGTTACCATTCTGAAATCGCATCCCATTACTTCTGTTCTCCTCTCTCTGCCCCCCTCCCAGGGCTACAGTCCTACACTGGGAGTGGCACCCTTTTCATACCTAGTTAGGCTCCCTGCCCCAGTTGTCAGCTAGCCCATATACATGGATTTAATGCCCCTGATCTATTCATCATCCCCGCAATCGCTCAGGTTGCTCTTCTTAGCACCTGTTAACACCTTGCTGGTACTGCAGTGCTAAGAAGTGGAATGGGCTCAGTGGGGGCTATCACCATAACCGGAGGCTTCTGCATGTGGCCCCAAGTTGCATTAGCTTCTTTTGTTACCACACTCCGGTGCAAGCTCCAGTTTAATTTACTACCCCCACTGCTGAAAATCTATTCAGCTGTTCCTGCTTTCCAGGGTCCTCGAGTCTGTGTTTTGGATGATCTTTCCCCAGATGAATTTGCATGGGCAAGAGTAGCAGAGTAGTCTTCCCCTTTAAGGGCCTGCAGAGCCAGGGAGCAGCAAGCCTTGGCCTAAGGAGAAGCCCAACAGGCAGGTGTTGGGATCCAGCTGAGCAGCAGCTAATGATTGGCTCTGATTCCCAGCTGGAAGATATAAGGACCCAGTTCTGTAAGGGAGGAGGGGGGGACCTGGTAGAGAGAGACACTTTCCTGAGCAGCAGCAGAAGGCTGCAATGGGGCAGGTAGGCCCCGTGGTGCCCCTGAGGCTAAGTGAGATGTGTGATCCTTGAGTTCCTGGGGGGAAGAGGACCCTGCAGTGCCAGCCCAGGACAGGACTATCATTTTTGTTTCCTGTAAATATTTCTTGCCTTTGTGTGGTAGAGGAATCAAAGAGCCTGTGCTGAAGGCTAAACCAGAGTTCGGCATGGCTGACTGTTCTGTCCTCAGGCCCACCAGACTACAGCAAAGCTGACTTCTTCTGAGACTATCTGCACTTACTCCTAACCCCTCAAGTGCCTTGTGTGTTGTGTCTCTGTCCTCAGAGGTATTCCCCACACCTCTCAGACGAATATCAACTGTATATTTCATTCATTAGCCTCACTGACGTTCTGCATCAGCAAAAAGCTCCGTCCCAGATAACGCGTCTAGTCTATTTGTGAGGGATCCACGAGGCTATTCAATGTCATGTTGATGGCTCTAGGCGTGTTTCCAGGAGAAGGATCAGAGTCTAATAATTCAGCCAGGGAAGGAAGCTGTGTGGCAAGATGCTGTTGGTGTCACAGGTTAACAGGCCACCATCAACAGACTTACCTGGAATCCCAGCGGTCCGTTTTAGAGTCAAATTTGTACGTGGGGATGAATTTAATCTCTCCCTCTGTGAAATCAGCAAAAGCTTTCTTATGAGTCCGCTGAATATTCAACTAGAGGCAAAAAAGGAACAGCCTGTCAGCACAACAGCAAAGTCTTCATAACTCTGCAGAGCAGAGTTACAGGCAGGGCCCTTTTACTCCGCAGCCATGGACTCTGTCACAGAACCCACCCCTTACAACAGAACCGTGCCCCCAGACAGACACTTTCATTACAAAACAGAGCTACTCCGAGTGCAAAGAAAACCTTCCGAAGACAAACCAGATGCAAACTGACATAGTGCTGCCTGCCTGAGTCTGTACACAGCATGAACCAAGAGACAAGGGAGCCAAGTTGTTCATCTCAACCAAGTGTTAACTTTGAAACCTAATGATGACAGTTAAGCAAATCCATTGCTAACTACTTCACTGTTGGTCATTTTAACAGAAACCTACAACTGGTGTGCTTGGCCGACAAGGCCAAACCAGCTCTCATAAGTCTCCTACCCAGTTACAAAACCTCCTAAGTTCCCCTAACAGCATCAAAAATTCAGTTAGTTATTTTCAATACAAAATTCTGCAGCATCCTGGAAATTAAGTAGTAAGAAGCAGCACGAAGTCAGATTTACTATCACCATAAATACTCCAAGGGACACTGCACTGATTGTATTGTTCCTTTTGTGTTTCACTGGATAAACCCCGCTTTTTGAAATGTATCTAACGCTGGCCCAGAATTTCCAATGTGCTGCAGGGACATACTTCACAGCCCACACCCGTCAGAGAACTCAGGTCCAGCTTGTTGAGGAGCACACAACAGTTACAGGCAGGAATCCCCAGCGCTCCTGCAACACACTTTCCAGGGTCCCTCTGAGCTGTGACTGACCTCGGTCAGTGTTCCCGCTCTGTCCTCAAGAGCTGGTGAGAGGAGCTGTTGAGCATGCAGCGTGTATCTCTGAGCTTTAATACATATTCTTACAGCCTAAACATCACATCTTTTGGCCAGAGACACTTTTTAATATTTTTAATGGGAACTAAAACGGCAAGAAACAAAAAACACCCTAGAGCCGTGTCTAGATCTCATCACCACAGGATACATGCCAGCCTTCCCAAGTGTAAGGATATATTAAAACAGGATGACCCAATACCCACATGACTGAAGTTCACTTACCTGGTCATATGTCAACAGTTTCTGAAGCTCATGCTTACTGATCAGAGTTTTCACCTCACTGGCATCAGGGAGGCACAGCCTGTAGTTTAGGTCTCCCAGCCAGATGACAACACTACGGACAAAGGCAAACATGGAAAAGAAAAGCCTGCAGTTCGTATCAGAACTCCCATGGGAGAGAGAGATGGGGGTGTCAGATTGAAAAAGGGGTCTCTCGGGATAGCTAGAGCACAACAGGACATATAAGAGAATCAAAATATGCTAGCAGCTGCCGCTCCTGTAAGTGTCTACAGAGATAGCATCCCAAAGGTGGGTGATCTATATGGGATGAAGCAGTCAGCTAGCTAACAATGCAGAGATTCCAAGGACAGAAGGGCGCATTGCGACCATCCAGTCTGAGCCCCTGGACAGCACAGGATAGAGAACTGCCCCACAATAATTCTTGTGTGAACTAGAGCAGATCTTTTAGAAAAACAGCCAATCCTGATTTAAAAATGCCAGTGATTGAGAATCTACCAGGATCCTCAGGAAGGGCTGCTGACGTTTTCCCTAGCCTGAAAACAATGTGGAAAAACCCACCAATGTTTTCATGAAATGAAACAAATAAGAGGAACAACACAATTCACTGCACAGTGGTATTTATCTCTCCAACACAAGGCACACACGTCACCCCCAAGGAAGAGCTTGCACTTCTGTAAGGCACGCATAAGAACACAGCAGCAGAGTCCCCTGCCTACCCAGCAGTTAGGCCTTTTGCTTCTGCCCTTGGATCCCACACAAGTCTACCAGTTTGTTTGCTTTTCCAGTACCTAGTACATTACCAACCCAAGGCACCTATGCTGACCAACCCAAGGCACCTATGCTGAGCACACAGACTGGTGCTGAGCTGGCAGGACACACAAGCAGGTCTCTTGAAAATTCACAAATCTAAATGCAGCTGTCCTATCTCATTGTTCCACCCACTAATCATAGAATCACAGAATATCAGGGTTGGGAGTGACCTCAGTAGGTCATCTAGTCCAACCCCCTGCTCAAAGCAGGACCAATCCCCAATTTTTGCCCCATATCCCTAAATGGCCCCCTCAAGGATTGAACTCACAACTCTGGGTTTAGCAGGCCACAGCTCAAACCACTGAACTATCCCTCCCCCATCACATCCCTCTCTGCAATCACCACACCAATGACAACTCCTGTTCCCCTCACACATAGGCTTCCAGACAGTCCTATAGCCTTCTCATCACTTCCCAACAGGTATAACAAGAACTTTGACACTCTCATAATTTTCTTAGCCTTTTACAACAAAGTTTATATTCACAGATTCAAATCTGAGCTCATTTCTAGAATCAAAAACCTTGCAGACTATGTGAGCTGTTTATGTAAATCCTTCCAAGTAACAAGAGCTCAAAAATGAACAAACCAGAGAAACCTGGAATAAAACCCAGTTTGTCTGTTGTTCTAGAAATGCCCCAGGTTTTCCACAACCATGTAATAATCAGCCTTTGACTCAAGAGTGCCAGCTGCTGAGATGAGCACATTACAGACTTCTTGCAAGGGAAGGGTACTAGAGACAGGTTTGCCCTGTGAGCCACTACAAGAACACTGCCCACTAGTGCAATCACTGGTTCAGCTGCACCAACAGCAGTGTTAGTGTAAACAAGGCTCTGGCATTTTCCTCACCATCTCAATTAACCTGCAGGTTTGTCTACACTTGGGCTCTTCTTGGTAGCAATTTCTAGCTAATATTCCCCAGACCTTGGAGAAGGAATGTGGAGTTGGAGACTTACTCGTGTTTCATGATGCTCAGCTGAGGCAGGCCCTGGTCAGGAGGCAGGAAGCTTAACCGGGCACAGATATCCTTGTAATCCTGGTTCCGCCGCTCAAAGTCCTCCACATGAGCAGCAAGGTGGGAATTGACAATGCAGAAAGTGGTGTTGTGGAATACAAATCTCACAGCCACACCACCCTTGTTACCCTGGGGACAGAGTTACAGGTGAGACTGTTACACAAACACATACAGAAAAGGTTGGGTAACAGATTGAACAGGAGAGAGCTGGGGAAATGAAAACAATGGAGACAATGAAAACAAGAGGCACACTGACAGGAAAAGAGGCAGCAGGGATGAGAGAGTAAGGCAAGACACTGTACCACAGACCACATTTCACACAAACATACACCAGAGTCAGCTATTCTGAGGCTATGCACCCACAGACCAAGACCACTCACCATCTTCCCCATGATTCCAGTCCCCACAGTCTCTGCCATGATATCCGTGATATAATTCAGTTGATCCTTCCTGGCAAACACAACTAGCATCATCCCAACCAGACGGACCACCTGCACCTGCAAAACAAATAAATAAATATTCTATGAGTTTCCAGGTCAGCCGTAATACAATCCCCGATTTCTCACCCCCTGTGCTGCTTGTCTCCAGAGTCTCTTCCCATCTCCCATGGTCCCCCAACACTCCACGTACTGCACTAGCTTGGGGACTCCCTGCACAACAGGTGGAGACTTGGGAAGTCTATGGTCCTCCGACAGCACCCGTAAGGGGTGCTGCTGAGCTCATGGTTGTTCAGGTTCTGGTGTATTCCCTTGAAGCAGTGCCCCACTGTGAAAAATTTGAGGCTTCCCAGGTGCATTGTAGGATACAGATTGGAGCCACATAGCAATACTATGGTGGGAGGGATAGCTCAGTGGTTTGAGCATTGGCCTGCTAAACCCAGGGTTGTGAGTTCAATCCTTGAGGGGGCCATTTAGGGATATGGGGCAAAAATTGGGGATTGGCCCTGCTTTGAGCAGGGGGTTGGACTAGATGACCTCCTGAGGTGGTCCCTTCCAACCCTGATATTCTAGGATTCTATGAATACTAAACTAAGCTCCCACCAACAACACCTCGAAGAAGGAACTGACCAAACTAGTCCTGAACCTCACAAAAGGCCTGAGCTCAGGTCCCAGGATGGCTGGAATTTATTTCTGCTCATCTTTGCTTTTACAGAAGTACAGCAACCTGGTGGTGGAGCTCACGGTTTAAATTCCCAACTCTTTGCATGAGTAGTTTCAATGTAGGGGAAACAGCAAGCAAGTGAAGCATACACAGAGTCCGATATGCCTGACCTGCAGGCACCACAAAGCAGCATCTCTGGGGTCCTACGCAATGCCTGCTTCCCACAGAGCATTTGCTCCTTCTGCAGGACGGAAGAAGGGAGGTCATTCTCCACTGTTCTGCTCATCCTACAGCCATTAACATGGCACCTGTGTGCACAGTCTCTTGCTGCATGGATCCTGGCTCTGCCACTGTCTCTTCTGGGTGACTCTGGGCAAGTCACTTCACCTTCCATACTGATTTTACCAAGGTGCTTCTTTACTTTTTTTCTTTATAATAAAGTTCTGATTTTTAAGAATCTGATTGGTTTTTAGTGTCTTAAAAACCCAAGGATCTGGTCTGTGCTCACCTGATTTACCTATTTGGTTGGTAGATTATTCTCAAGCCTCCCCAGGAAAGGGGGTGAAGGGACTTGGGGGGATACTTTAGGGAAACAGGAACTCCAAGTGGTCCTTTTCCTGAATCTTTGTCTAACTCACTCGGTGGTGGCAGCAGTACCCATCCAAGGACAAGGAAGGATTTGTGCCTTGGGGAAGTTTTTAACCTAAGCTGGTAGAAATAAGCTTAGGGGATCTTTCATGCGGGTCCCCACATCTGTACTCCAGAGTTCAGAGTGGGGAGGGAACCCTGACAACCTGTAACTTGTGTCACTGGGCTCTACATAAAATAGTAGTGCACGGATGTCACAGCAAAACATGGTAGGGGAGGAGGAAGGGGAAATTAACTAATGTCTTAAGACAGAGCCACCTGCCAGAAGGCCTGCTATGCCAGCAAGAAAAGCTGTAGTGACTCAGTCCTGACACTTCATGAAGGAGCCAGCTAGCAACATTACAACTAAAGTTACTCTTTCCCAAGGCACAGTCTCCTAGCTAACTTCCCCTATACAAGCAATTTTGTTCCTTCAAGGAAAAGCTATTCACTTGGCTCCTTAGAACAAGACACACCCGGTTTTTATAGTTGCGGAGCTACCAAAACAAGGGAAATGTGGAATTTGACCCGCCTCTGCCTCTTATTGCCTGCGTATAGGAGGGACACATCTCACACCGAGCACCTGTCCTGTCAGCTCTCTGAGGGTATTTTTTTGTTGTTGCCCCACTCATGAGGCACCCACCAAATGGCCAGGGAGCTATTATTGGAGGATATCTCTGCCCTAGAACTATCTCCAGATTTATTCTAGTCCCACAGTGACTCTCCCTGCCCAGGAAACTATTCCATCAGCAGTGTCAGGTACACATCCTTGGGGGACTCTGCTCTTAGCCATTTTGGTTGGGTGACGTATGGACCATCTGAGTTGGGAAAGCGTGAGCTTCATTCCTGCCCCCATTCCCAGTCCCACCAGCTTGGATGCCAGAGGAGATGGTTTAGTAGGACTCACTTTCTTATACTTGGCCTTGGGGTGCAAGGCCTTCTCCACAGCAGCCAGCCACTCGTGCTCCTTCGCAGAGTCCAAGTAGAAAAAAGCTTCCGTGCTGAGGTCCAACTCCTGGAACCTACAAACAAGTCAATTTAGGACACAACCCCTCTCCCCCAAACCAGTCTCTGCTCTGTACCCCCATCAGAAGATGGCACTGCAGGAGGCCCAGTCTGAATCTCTCTATCATCATTCATCCCGGAGGAAGGTCAACTGGGCCTAGCTCAAACGAAGGCACTATGGCTCCCTTACAGTGTCTTACAGGCCCCTTCCAGAGACTATTTCCCTGAGGGACATTAGCCTGGTCTACTTTGCTAATGCCGAGGATGAGCTGGTTCTCAGCTGGTGCCTCACTGGAGGAAAGCTGCTCTGTTAGTTCAAGAAATCTACTTGACTTTTGGCTGCTTCTTTACATCATCCTGACTACTCCAGCCCTGTGAAGGAGGATCCCCTCCCTTCCGAGTCCCAGGGTACATGCTAGGCAGCAGTGTAAAGTTTGGAGTCCACTAGGAAGCCTGGGAATTTGAAATGAATAAAATCCACCAGTGTCCAAGGGAAGGGAGCGAGACACAAGATGTGTATGTATAAATGAACAGGAGTTCATGCCTCACCCAACACAGTAGATATCTGGGGGGTCTGAGTCACAGACTAGCCAGGGTTCCAATCCACTGTCCGGAGACTGGCCATTCACATTCCACGTTCCCACAAAAAACCTGCAATACACACAAGAGCAGCCATGCTGCTGGGGCAGAGCTTTACTGAATAGGTCCAGACTCTCTAATGCACACAACATCAAAACAGGGAGTGTCTGAATTGCATGAGGGTCCTGTGTAAAAAGGCCAGTGAACTTGCTAAGGAGTGTAAACTACACATAACATGAAGAGCTCTGTCCAAGACTGCAAAACACAGAGAATTCTGGGCATGGCACATTTCTAATTACTAGGGATGTCACAGAGCTCTGCAAAGTAAAGGGCACCTCACTGGGGGTCTACCTACATGACCCACACCATGCTTTCTACATTCTGAAAGTGAATTCCATGTTGGCAAAAAGGCACCAGATTGGCAACCATGAAGGCCTTTGTATTTATAAGACAATACAGCACGAGACAGCAGTGCAAGCTCCCGCTACCTCGCCTCTGCCAACATGCCTCAGTTCTACTTGGGGGAGTTCAACCCCCAGTCCCTGGGCTGAGATTACCTATAAGGACACCAGGAAGTGCCAATAAGATGGGTGAAGGGTGCTACTGTGGCCACCTGGCCACCTACGAACTGGACTGAAACCCCACTACTTGTTTCACATAGGCCATCCACCAGCAGGAGCTCATTTTGAGACCTGGGCTGGGTTCAAGGCAGTAGCCCACAGAAGCTGGGAAAATCTCTGCTTCTCACTACCCCTACATACTCTGTGCCTCGCGGCTATGGCTCTAGGGGCAGCACTGACCTGAAGCTCTGGATGTTGACATATTCCTTCTCTCTTTTGGCAAGGATGTGTTTGATGAGACCCTCTCTTTGCCCAGACTGCGTGTTGGGCACAAACAGCTTGCGCATGGTGTTGGTTACTTTTGGCTGGTCTCTGGTCACACCTTCCCTCTCTCGATGAAACCTAGACGGGAGACAACAAAAGACTTCAAACTGGGGTTACTGCCTAGGATACTGGAGGGTAAAGGCAACAGCTCTGGGATGCTACTTACTGCCTATTTTGTGGAGGAAGAGGGGGAGGCGGGGGCTCCCGACGAGATCCCATTTGCTGGTTTTGTAAGTTTCTTTTCTTCTCCAAACTTATGGCATTGAAATGATCTTCAAAGCCTAGAACCCCTGTAATGACCGAAGCCTGGGTGGTGAGAGTGAGGCCCAGGTGAATGTTCTTCAGAAAGCAGCTTAACAAGAACCTAGAGGGGGCAACGTAACTCCGGAAGCGGGAAGAGAGATCCCCACAGGAATGTGGGTGTGGCAAGGGGAAGCAGTATTATACCAACTCTGATGGTGCCAAGAGGGCGAGGGGAAGAGATGCTGACAGAGGCGAGGGGGAGCAGAGAGTGAGGAGATGGACAGACCAAGGGAGTGGAGAGACAATCATGAACCAAGAGGGACTTTGGCAGAGGGAAATACAGTACGTCAATAAGACATCAATCCATGGTAACATCACACTAGGACCAGGAGGTGGGCTTTTGTGGGAATTAGTGGGGGGATGGAGGAAAAGCACTAACCAGGCTCCTACCTGACAGGACCAATGAAAATCAAAGCTCCTGCAGAGGCCATAGTTTTGTATGTATCCCACCCAACCATTGAAAACAAGGGCCCCATGACTGTGCCCTGAACACAGGGCTGCAACTGCCGAGGTGGGACTCATTCCAGTACCTGAAACAGATGACTGAGGAGGAGCTGGGAGGTTTTTCTCCACCTGATACCAGCTGGCTGGCTCCCTGTGCTCAGGAAGAGGCGCTTTCAACTGGGCTGGAGAAGGAAACATCACTGTCAGAAACTGCTCTTGAGCCCCAGAGACACACACATGGCTGTAAGTGTGGTTACCTTCTTGTATGTTCAGCACTTTGGTGAGGAACCGAAGGCAGCATTCCTCATCGGGGATCTCAAAGAGGCGCTCTGGTGTGCAGTCTCCCTGTATTCTTATCTTGCAGCCAGCTTCAGACATACAAAACACACACACCAAGACACAGACAGGTTCGGCTTCTTGACCTTTAAACCCCTCCCGTGAACAAGCTACTAGCTGCCATTTGCTCCTCTGGGCCCATGATGGAAGTCCTCATTTATTTGCCATCATCTTGACAATTAGTCTATTTTAAAAAGTGAGTTTGAGGCAGTGTCGGGTCCTCCTTGTGCCCCTGAGACTCCCACCAATTTGTGGGTGGGCGGGGGTTCCAATGCCATTTTCCTGATTTTTAAAACTACTTCTCTCCCCTGCTGCTGTGTGAAAGACACTCACAAACAACAGGGGAAGCTGCCTTCACAAAGGAAACAATGACACTGCAAGCACCAAATGCAGTTAAAGGCACAGTGTCAAATGGAGACAGGAATCCAAGGTGGTATTTGTAGCAGTAGACACACATTTTCAGACAGAGTGATTCCAGATCCCCAAGACAAGCAGCCCACATGTTACCAAAGATAACCTAATCCTCAAG
This sequence comes from Eretmochelys imbricata, assembly GCF_965152235.1. Classification (NCBI taxonomy): domain Eukaryota; kingdom Metazoa; phylum Chordata; order Testudines; family Cheloniidae; genus Eretmochelys; species Eretmochelys imbricata. Next base: position 60,798,744 of record NC_135580.1, on the reverse strand, counting down.
TGCATCTGTTCTCCCCATCTTCCACTGTGCAAAGCAAAGACAACCTATACTTGTCTATGCTGCATGCAAAGCACTGTGGGACCCTGCAGGGTATGAAAACCTCCTAAGAGGCCCTGATCAGGTTACACTTCCAATGTGGGCATCGTGTACTACCCCTGCACTCCAACCATGGGGTTGCTTCTGTGGCAGCAAGGAGTAGAGCAATAATATAGGACAGAAGCAGGAAAGCGAGGGGCTGGCAGGTTAAGTTCCGGGGAAAGTCAAACAGGCTCACAGGGAGGGGTTTTGCGAGAAGCATTAAGGGAGAAGTCAAAACTCAGCCAAGTGACACCTTTTGATCTAAGTATTTAGATCATACTCCTTGTGGTAATGAGCATTTTCCAAAAGAGTAACAAAGCCAGCCAACCCCTCTACAGCCTTACAACCCACAACTAGCACAGGGATAGCAAGTGGGGTAGAGCAGAGGGCAAAGGGGGAGGAGACAAGAGGGGGAAGCAGAGTGGGTGAAACAGGAAAGTGGGTGTGTCAGTGATGGAGAGATGATACATTTGTTAAAGAAAGCTCTCATCATAACAGACTCACTGTTTGTAGCTATATCAATCAACAGAGTTTCTTCAGCCTCTGGGAAACAAGAGAGAAGGATCAGGAAAGTTTAACCCTGTCCAGGAGCAGAGACTCAGTACATACAACACAAGCACAATGCCTGCCTTCAACACAAGGAGATCCCAGGCCCCAGCAAAGGAACAAACTGCTTCCATACCTCTCACCACTAGCAGTGGCACTACTGGAGAGAGTTACGACCCCACAGGCTGGGCCAGACTGGACAGAGGTCCCCCTGCAAAAGGGTCTCTTCAAATTCAGGGAAGTTAGACAGCGGTGTGTTTAAAATGAAAGGTACCAGCCTGCCAGTCCTGGAGACTGACTCCCCAAGTGCAGCATGAGCAGTAACAGTAGTACTAACTCCCCACATACACAGGTCCACCAACAAGTCTCACGGCTCGTCTACATGGAGAAATTTACCAGCAGAAACATGCCATAGCTATACTGGTATAATGCCCCTTGTGGACACTTATTGCAGAAAAAGTGTCCCCCCTCAAGGAAGTATCACAGGACAATTACAAGGTATAGTTCTGCTGGTAAATTTCCTCATGTAGACAAGCCCTCAGCCCGTTCAGATCCCATTTCCCATTCTATCTTTGGCCTCTGTGGAGCTGCCAGTAGAGAGGGCCATTTGATGCCATTCCAGGCAGTGTTTTTTGACACCAACACCTACCAATGAGGAACTGAACCGAGGCTCCCCAACCCACATTTATATCGAGATGGACCAAATCCCCACACCAGTTTGGGAGAGGTAGGAAGCTCTAATCATAAACTCTGAGTTTTAGTTGCATGGGGAAGTCCTAATCTGTACAGCCAGGGGAAAAAAAGCAGTGGATTTCTGGCTGAGGGGTAGGTGTGTTAGGGTCAGTACCTTGCACACATCTAAATCGGCTGTTGATGGGAATGTTATCCTGGTCAGGTGGGTCCTTCTCCCGTGAACGGATAACCAATCTGGAAACAGAGAAAAGCCTCATAACAGCACAGAAACTAAAAGATTCTAGAGCAAAGGTGTTGCTGACTTCATGACTGTATTTCTTCTGGAACCAAAGAGACCACAGGCCCTGCTCTCTAGTTCTACGTTGTTGGGGATAGTGAGGAGGAGCATTTATCACATGACATACGGGAGATGCATGCAAAAATATGCATATGGAGGAACCGCTTCCAAAGATGTACATGATAAAGGAAGCATGCTAAACTCCCGGGCCATGGGTCCACAAACTATACCAGAGGAGCTGGGGAGTTGACTGGGGACCCAGAACCAGGAAGCAGGGCCACTTTTCTGTCTGTTTAGAGCAGCGGTTCTCAAACTGTGGGTTGGGACCATGTTTTAAAGGGGTTGCCAAGATTGGCATTAGACTTGCTGGGTCTTGGGGCCAAAGCCCCAACCCTACTGCCTGGGGCCAAAGCCCAAGGGCTTCAGCCCTGGGTGGTGGGGCTCAGGCCTCAGTCCCCACGGGTCATGTAGTAATTTTTGTTGTCAGAAGGAGGTCACGGGACAATTAAGTTTGAGAACCTTTGGTTTAGAGGACAGCACTCCAAAGTGATTGGGAAGACTCCAAGAGCAAATGTGCTGATGGCGTGGCAGGGGCCATTCCATTTCTCAGGCCTTTGCTACCCTCAAAAGTTGTACAGCTTTAACTCATCTACTACTCTACCCTAACTCATCAACTTTAACTTCACTCATCTAGTGGTACAACTCCTCTACTGTGGGGGCAGTTATAGCGGCATAAAGGGTCTTTACACTGGTAAAGCTATTCCTGTATGGGAATAAGTTATATGGACACAAGGTACCAGTATAACACTATGGCTGTATCCACACTAGCAGTTATAGCAGAATAACAACTTTAGCTAAAAAAAATCAGTTTGTTAAGTGAACCAGTTAAATTGGCACAAAATCTGTTTGTATAACAGGCCACAGTGCTGTTCCAGCTACAACTAATAACTTGTACGCGGTGCAGGGAAGGATCTACCCTTAAGTCCTGCATGGAAAGGGCCTTTCTTGGGAAGCTCCAATATAAGTTCCTATTTTCTCCTCTTTATGTTCCTCAAAGAAAAAAAGTAAAAAAATCTTCAACCATCTTTTCAGACATGTGAGTGATTGTCTCTTTTCACATGGATTTTAATTTGGTTTCATGAAGGTTAAAGCTTTAACTTTTAATTGTAATAGGCTCACAACAATAGTTGTCAGTCTGACATTAAGTGTTCCACCTCAGCACTCAAGAGCATAAGGACGATCTGCTCTTAATTCCAAATGCAAGACAGGAGTTCAGCTACTCAGAGCAAGGCATCCCCAAGAACATATTGAAAAGTCACTGCAAACTTTCCAGATAGTTGCCTACCCACTAACAGCAACTAGGGAAAAAAATCCATCTGAATTTTCTTTTTTTTACTATAAAAAGATAAAAACCTAGCAAATGTTTCTTGTAACCTTCAGTATAACATCACCCTGGAGGGTGACACCATGGGGATTTCCCTAATGTACCCCATCTCCCAGGGAGCAACACTCCAGAAGACGTCACTGTACTAACCAATCACAATATTCACATAATGCTGCTGAGTCTATTCCAGAAAGACATCACTGTACTAACCAATCACCCAGGCCCACACACCAGAGGCAAGTGATACTAATGGAATCAGGGCAAGGGCAGAGATGCTCAGACAGTAGAGAAGAGGAACACAGTCCCACCAAAGCCTGCTCACTCCCTACAATAGCATGGGATATGCCCACCTTTTCCCAGTACACTAACTCCTGGTGGGAATCTCTACACAGCTGCCCCTGCCAACGTAGCCCAGGCGAAGACTGAATAATTCCCCTGCCTCACTCTGCCAATGTGCCCCCCGAGGGCGGGGGAAGGAAAAGGCCGTGCCATGACTCCAGTCTGTCAGTATGCCCCCAAAGAGTCCCTGCCACCTGCCAGCCTGGAGCCGTTTTCAACCCTGCGCCCGGGAGCAAGAGTCACTGTGGGCAGGCAACCTCCCTGCGGAGCCGGGGCAGCCGTGTGTGCTACTCACTCGCACTGCCCGTGGCGCTGGGAGAGGCTCAGGACACAGGGCTCCCTCCGTCCTGCTTTCACCTCCACAGCATAGGCACACGGCTAAGGAACTCAGCAATACCGCGGGCAGCAGTGTCCCCCCAACCAGCCCGCCCGCCTTCCCCCGGGCGCCGGGGTCCCCCAACCAGCCCCTCCCCCGGGCGCCGGGGTCCCCCAGCCCGCCCCGCACCCTTCCCCCAGCCAGCCCCCCCCGCCTTCCCCCGGGCGCCGGGGTCCCCTCGGGCTCCCTGTCCCAGCCAGCGGATACATCGAGGCTCCAGGCCGCGGGCGGCGGCAGCGGCTCCATGGGGAGCGCAGGGATCCGGTCCAGGCCACTCCCCGCGGCCCGGTCTCCCGGCGACTCACGGCCGAAGCGAGCGCGCAGCGACCGGGGCCGGACAGAGCGGTGCCGGCCGGGCCCGCAGTGGCCGGTGCCCCCTGCCGGCCGGAGGAGCTCACCGCAGCGCGCCGGCTCCTCCCGCCCTGCCCCGCTGACCTCGCCTCAGTCAGCTCTGGGCCCGCCTCTCCGATGCTCTGGGCACGGGGGCCGCACCGGAGCTCAGAGCAGGGCGACCCAGCCACGGGGCCATCAGGCGACACCCCCCTAGCCATGGGACCCCCCCCTCAGCCACGGGCCCGCGGGGCGAGACCCCAGCCACAGAGCGGCCGGGAACATGCTGGCTCACATCAGGGCAATCCAGGCACAGGCCCGCTGGGTGAGACCCCAGGCACAGGCTGCTGCCACAAGGCAGCAACGGCCCTCACCGCCCCAGCACTGACTGCAAAGCCCAGCTACAACCATGGAGGCTCTAGATCTCTGCCAAATGCGCCTGCCCTGCCACTTACAGCAATGCCAATGAGCCTGTCTCTGCCCTGCAGAAATGGGGGTGGCCGCTGAGTGATGCCAGGGCACGGCCTGTGAAATGCTGGGTTCCTACAGCAGGATTTGTTACCAACCTCAGAGTCTCTCCCTACCACCTCAGTTAAGCTGCCTTTTGGGTTTGCATAGTTAATAGGAATGAAATGCTTGGGAAGCCTGCTCTGAAATGAGAACCAAATTGCAGATATTGGCTCAGCTGTTCAAACCCCAGACAGCCCTGGTGATGACTTGTGGAAATATTTGCAGTTATTACCAAATAAAAACACTGCTACATCCTATCCAGAGAGTCCTGACAAATTATTCCCTGGTTCAGTCACAAAATCATCTCTGTCTTATTCAAGTAAGTAGGAAGGAGTGAAATTAGTTTTTATCACTGTAGGCTAAAGTGTTCCTGGAACCACCAATCCCCCAAGGTGGGTTTTTTTTTTTAATTGTGTGAGAAGATGTAAAAGGTGAAAGAGTGGACAGGTATGTCAGGGAAGCTCTTCCTGGTGTGGAGACTTTACAAACAGGCAGCCTGCTCTCTTTGGCTGCCTCTTTTCCTGCTGCTCCACCCTGCTCTCTTTGGCTGCCTCTTTTCCTGCTGTTGCATCAGCTCCTGCTCTGGGATAGATTCCTTTTCTTAAGCTGCAGCAGCCTCTCTTTCTGCAGCCAGTAGTTCTCCCTCTCCAGGTTGCCTTTGTCTTTGTCACCATGCCTAGGGAGTGCTGTGCTGGGTTTGAAATGCAGATTTTGAACAGGGAGGTAGGTAGTTAACTATTGCAACAGCTTTCTGAGGGATTCTCCAAGCACTTGGAGAGTGACTATTTTTCCAAAACATGTACTCTAATACAACCACTAGTTGTGGGGGCTGATGGAGGAATTTCTATAGCCTGTGTTATGTAGAAGGACAAACTAGGACACCATCACAGGGCCTAATAACATCAGCCACACTATCAGAGGCTCGTTCACCTGCACATCCACCAATGTGATTTATGCCATCATGTGCCAGCAATGCCCCTCTGCCATGTACATTGGTCAAACTGGACAGTCTCTACGTAAAAGAATAAATGGACACAAATCAGATGTCAAGAATTATAACATTCATAAACCAGTCGGAGAACACTTCAATCTCTCTGGTCACGCAATCACAGACATGAAGGTCGCTATCTTAAAACAAAAAAACTTCAAATCCAGACTCCAGCGAGAAACTGCTGAATTGGAATTCATTTGCAAATTGGATACTATTAATTTAGGCTTAAATAGAGACTGGGAGTGGCTAAGTCATTATGCAAGGTAGCCTATTTCCTCTTGTTTTTTCCTACTCCCCCCCCCCCCCCCAGATGTTCTGGTTTAACTTGGATTTAAACTTGGAGAGTGGTCAGTTTGGATGAGCTATTACCAGCAGGAGAGTGAGTCTGTGTGTGTATGGGGGTGGGTTTTTGGAGGGGGGTGAGGGAGTGAGAGAACCTGGATTTGTGCAGGAAATGGCCTAACTTCATTATCATGCACATTGTGTAAAGAGTTGTCACTTTGGATGGGCTATCACCAGCAGGAGAGTGAATTTGTGTGGGGGGGTGGAGGGTGAGAAAACCTGGATTTGTGCTGGAAATGGCCTAACCTGACGATTACTTTAGATAAGCTATTACCAGCAGGACAGTGGGGTGGGAGGAGGTATTGTTTCATATTCTCTGTGTATATATAAAGTCTGCTGCAGTTTCCACGGTATGCATCTGATGAAGTGAGCTGTAGCTCACGAAAGCTCATGCTCAAATAAATTGGTTAGTCTCTAAGGTGCCACAAGTACTCCTTTTCTTTTTGCGAATACAGACTAACACGGCTGTTACTCTGATAGATGACTATAGTGGTCCCTCCTGGTATTAAAATTAATGAACCATCTTGGTCTGTTTCTATAGTTATTTTGTAATGTGGCTGGAAACCTCAAACCTCCCCCTGCAAAAAAATGGTTTAGAGGTTGGCTTATGCCCTGATTCACAAGAGTTTAACTCCCTTCCAAACCACTGCATTATTTGAGACCCTCACCACTCTAACTTTGGCTAGTCTTGCTATGCAACACTGCTTTGAACACTGCTAAGCTCTTGGCCTCCATGGTACCTCCTAATGCTGCTGCCATTCCCTTGCTGAGTGCTCATTACGGATGGAGATGCATCCTGTATGTCCAGGGATCCTGATGACAGTTGCAAGGCACATTGTTTTAGGAAGATAAACTGTTGGGAAGCCCAGTGGTGTCACACGAGTCAATGTGCTCGCAGAAGTGGACAGGCAGGAGGGCTGTCCTGAAATAAATCATCCACATGCCATTGGGATGAGTGGGACAGTTCCTGTCCCTCGTAGTTACATCGTCAGTGGCTTGTGCACATGAGGAAGTCATGGCTTGGTGGGACTGTGAGATCACAAGAAGCTCCCCTTTCCCCTCTCCCCACCCCTCTTCTCCTGCCTGTTACTTATTGGTAACTGGCAGGATACTGAGGTCACAGGTACTTGGCAGAGAGGCTGGCCCTTGCTCAAGAAGCAGAGCAGTTGTTTGTGACTGGGCTTGAATTGTGAATCCGAACCCTGAAGCCATACTGAACAACCCCATATCACTGGCTTGTGATCACTGCACCATCCACACCCAAGCTAGTAGAAAAATGGCAGAACCTTTCATTGCAAATTGACTCAGGCCCATGAGGGAAATGACCAAACAGGGTCCTGACATGCAGCTTACTCAGTAAAACAAGGTTCTCCCACAGTGACCAGTCAGTGAACAACACCAATGGGACCAGTTAGTGGCTGAAGATGTACAAATGCAGGAGATAGCTCTGGCACTGAGAGCATGGGCCAAATCACTGCAGCCTAGCAGGTCACATCCTGCAGCTAGGTGCCTACTGATACTACACTGATCTGGGACACCCTGGTACACACACACACACCCTTGTGTTACACACACACGTGTGTGTGCGCATCACTGCCAGGCTCTGAAGTTTTTCACTGTGCTGTTTGAAATGTTACAGTTTCTCTCTCTCTAAATAGTTGTGGAAAGTTAGTTATTCATGATTGTGAGAGTGAGGGGCTGATAGCATGGACAAGAGCCAGTTACAGGCTGTACCACAGGAGGGTGCTATGCATGCTGCTCAGTGCACCTGAATCCTGGCCTCATAGCATCCCTGTAAGCGTAGTCTTGGGCTCCCAGAAAAGCTCTACCCTAACATCTGTCCTGAGATACAGCAGTGCGTATGTCCTCCAAACTGCAGCCAGTGCAAACACTGTCCAGGGCCACAGCACTCCCGCCTGTTTCCATCTTGGTCCTGTGACATGGTGTATCAGGCCTTCTCTGCCCCTGCTGGAGGAGTCGCTGCCCTGACACACCTACCCAAGGAGAATTGTCACCTAGGAAAGAGGGGCAGTGAGTTCAGAACTCTAAGTGGTCTCCTAGAACCAACAAGACTTGGTCCTCTGGTGGCTGAAAGGGCTGGGAGGAGGCAGTAGCCAATCAGGACCCATCAGGCAAGATAAGAAGGCTTGCCTACTTCCTAAGGGAGAAGGCTGGGTCACTGGGTGGTGGTTGAGCAGATCAGCTGCCTGGTCTTACCCCAAAAGCACCTGGGTCAGGGCCTCAAAATCCAACAGCACCTTTGATTAAAGCGTGCAACAAACCATTTACTTTTGTTGTGCCATTAAAAGCTCAGGCGACTGTTTTTTAGCTGAATTTCAACTAGCTGATACTGCACTGATCTAACAGCACAAGACTAACACGTAGATGCCTGGCTCCTGGTGATTTAGGCCAGGTTCCCACAAACTTTGCTAATGCACATCAATCCTGACTTGCAGCTCCTGTCATGGGGCCTCACAAATCTTTCCCAGTGCCTCTGACTCCCAGCCTGCTGTGCTCTCCCTGCCATTGAGTCTTTTTTGCACCTCTTATATTACTCAGAGTCCATTGTCTCTGCCTGAAGAGCCAGGAAGTCTTCCTGGGGTGCAAATTCTGTTGAGTGGTCTTCTCCCCCACTCGTTTAATTTGATGGCTTTGTTTCCCTTATACGTAAACACACTTTAATTGTTCTTTGCCTGTAACCAAGCCTGTCAGAAAGGTAAATACACATTCACTTGTCTAGGGCAGGCTGGTTTTATTAAGAACATATTTTCAGCACACATCTATAACTCATGCACAACCCATACATACATCATGCAATGATTTGGGGACCAGTGTGTCACCAGTTTACATATCATACCTTACATGACACCTTTGGGATATATCTTATGATAAGAGTGTGTTGAGGCAATTAATGCGTTATACCAATAAAATAAAAACCAGCAGGATCTTATTAAAGGGGAAAAGGCAAAATGCCACATTTATTGTGAATACAGAATCATAGTTAGCAGTTAGTTATAGCTATAACATTCCATTCAACTTCATATTTATTCATACACACACACATACACACAGGTTCTACAAGGTTGTTATCATAGTTACCAGCCTTAAAGTTGCTCATGCCAAGCCACTGGCCAGGTGGCCTGGACATGAGGAGGGAGCAGGGCCTTGTCAGATGCTCATCTGATGCTCCTGGAAGTTGGTTTGCAGAATCAGACCCCAAAGTTCTCACTTTCTAGAGTCCATTTTTATAGGAATTTCTTCGTATGCCAGTCTATGGGAATTGCTTCATCATGCTGTTGCTGAATCAATCAGCAGATGGCACATTCCTGACGGCTCCGTGCTGCCAGATGTTATCTTGTTCTTTGGTTTTCCCATCCTTGAGGCTGTTGGGTGGATTCCAGTCTGCCCTCCGGGGGTCCTCTGGTTATTTCCACTTGACGCCTTCTTCAGCCGATGGACACTGGATTCTTAGGCTGGCACCTCCCTGATCATTCAGTTATTATCCACACCAAGCATCCATCCACATACATCCTCTATCTCTATTTTAATCACAATTGTTAACAAAGCGAGATGAATACAACAAAAGGGAGGGAAGTCTCTGGGTGCTGTTTCTGTTGTTACAGAGTATTGCTTTGAGTCTCTCTCTGTGTGAGTAGCTACAAAGAATTGGTTTGAGAACAGACTCTGTCTTAGAATGTACTAACACAATTAGCAACTTGCAAGTTTCACACAGAGAGGGAGAGAAACAGTACCAAAACCCAAGAGATCTCTTAACTAGTAATACCCTGGAATTTAAACTATGGGGAATCAAACTCATTTGTGATTTTAATACAGAACTTCTTTAATATGATCCAACAAATGTTATCAGGTTTGAGGTGAGTTACAGTATGGGGAACCCTCTGCTAGTTGTCATTGAGGGGTTCCTGGGGTCACAGAAGCCCGAGGATCAAGCAATCCCAGTCAGTTTGTCTCCTGCACGACTGGAGAATCCAGCATCAAGAGACAGAGCAGATGCTATGCTGCTGCATAGGCCTCAGGCGTTTCTTGGTACCAGGGGCCCTGGAACTAGGGGTGCAGTAGCACCCCCAGCTTGAAGAGGTTTTCCTGATATCCTGGGCTTACAGGTTTGTTTAATACCTTTCAGCATCCCCACTATACAAATTGTTCCAATGCCACTGCCTGGTAAGGAGAGATTTCCCTGCTGCTGCTGTTGTATCATTGAAGGGGTCAGCCTTAATAGCCCAGGCACCAGTACCAGGGTCGATAACCCTTGACTAGGGTTCTGGGCAGTGTCTCTTCACAGGGGATGCTTTGCCTTGTGCTCCTGCTTGTTTCCTGATGGACAGTACAAGGGACTTTTCCTCCTAGAGTGGCTTGGCTCCTTTGAGGAATGTGGTCTGTGTTTCTTTCTCTGCACTGGACAAGGGGCTGGGGGCTGACTCTCCACAATGTCTGGAGGGTCACTCCTAACTGAGCTAGAGGTACTCCCTACCTGCCCGCAGCAGGAAGGTGTGACACTGGCAGACCAGGTGCCAGCTCAGGCCAAAGCCCCAGGACACCTCACTTGTGTATTAATATAGGTCAAAGTGATTGTTAAATGTATAAGATTGTAGCTGAAACTTCATGAAAACAAACGGGACGTTACTTGCATTGGTTTTACTTATCTGCATCCGGTTATAAGGTAGTAGCAAACATTTACGTTGTGTATACCCCTGTAACTAAACAACCCAGCAAACAGGAAGACGCCTCGGTGGCATAGGCGGTGACTCCGTGGGTGCCGCGGGGCTGCAGCATCCATGAGGAAAAATTAGCAGGTGCTCCACCCCCACCAGCAGCCAAGCTTCCCCCGCCTGAAAACCTTCGGACTGGGGTGGGGGAACCACTGACCCACAGAAAATACCAATCGCGGTCCACACAGCCCCGCGCCTCCTCTGCCCCCGCGCTTTTCCTCCCGCCCCCTTGCCAGGCCTCACCGTGGCTCTTCCCTTTGCGGCGGCCGAGAAGCGCCAATTGGCTGATTTTCCGGCTCTCATTTGCATGCCGCGGGTGATAGGCTGGCGGGGCGGCCCCGCCCGGGGCAGGTCGGGAAGGCGGCGGGCATTTTGAATGGTCGCGCGGCGGCGGGCGACTCTCCGTCTCCCTTCAGCAGCGCGCCATGGCGGGGCCCGGCCCGGCGGGGCTCTACGAGAGGTGAGGCCGGGGTTGCCGGCAGGCTGGGCTGGCGTCAGCGCCGCGGGCTGCCCGGGCCGGGGCACTGCGTCTGCCCTGAGGCGCTGGGAGCGGCCCGTTTCCCTCGCTCCGCCTCAGTCTGGCGTGTGCCTTCGCTCCCTCGCCTGTGAGCAGGGACAGGGGTGGGGCCCGGCTGGGTTCGCCGCTGATCGGCCTCTGTGCGCGGGAGAGCCGACAGCCCCGCCGGTCCGCAGTGCTCACGGAGCTCTACTGCCATCTCCTGTCGTACGGAGGGGAAACTGAGGCACGGAGCGGCTACTTGCCCGAAGCCACCCAGCCGCAGAACCTGGCATGGTCCCGGGCCAGTGCTCCTTCCGCTGGGAGGCGGGGCTGGTCTGTGATTGCTCACAGAAATCCCAACCCTGCTCTATGTCCCAAACCCTGACTGCTTTGTGGCTGGCTGGTGTGGCACCTTCTCCCCGCCCTTCCCTCCAACACTTCCTCCTTCCCGTCCTGAGCCATGAGCTGGCCCTGCAGAAACCAGTGACATGTCTGAAGTTGCTTCTTGCTGCCTCCTTGTTCTGTGCTGCTGTGCACACATGTCTGTCACAGACTATTACTGGAGGGCCTCACGCTACCTGGTTATGTAGCCTAAACTGCACACTGAACTGGGCCCCTCACTCCCTCTCCCCACCCCCAGCTGGGACTCCTGCACCTGCTTCAGCCAGGCTTCCCCAGCCATTTGTTACCTTCGTTCCCTGCACCCCAGCTCATATGGAGGGGCAGGGAGAGGGATTCAGACATCCCAGGGGGAGCAGGGTTCCCCAGACTTCCCTACATATAACAAGTAGGGCTCCCCTAATCCCAGCACACAAGGAAGGGGCAACTTCAAAGGTGACAGCCCCACCCCTAAACCCCCAACTTCCTCTGCTACACCACATATTCCCCAACCTCTCCTGTCTTCTCCCCTCCTACTTCCCCAGTCCTTCACCTGAGCCCCCCAACTCCTCTTCCCTCCTCTCCCCCCCATTCCCATTTATCTACCTGCCATAATACTCCCATTGCTCACTACAGACCTAAACCCCTCTTCCCACATCCTCGTGCATCCCTAATCACCGTCCCCTCCCAGTGACCATTTGGGAGTATTCTGCTGTACTTAGATTACATTTCCACAAAATAGAAATCGCCCTTTGATGGAGGCAGACTAGAGCAGTATGCCTGCTTTTTTTCACTTCAGATATTACTCTGGGTTGGATTTGAAGAACAGTGTGTGGGGTGGTGCACAGATTTGATAACTACAACATATCCTCACAGACAACCAGGTCCTGTGATATGGAAATGGATTTCCTCTTTGCACATGTTCACTAATTCTGTAGGTGTGTAAATGGGCATGGGAGCTGTAGTGTGCAAGAGTGGAGGCGCAAACTTTTTCAAATAACGTTTTGTTTGACCACCACCCCCCCCAGGCTGTTGGGTGCCATGTGCTCTGTTGGGGTACCCTCAAGTGTTTTTGACCCTGGTGTGGTGATCTGAGCCCTGGTTTTGATCTCTATCTGTGGGCAAAAAAAGTTGACAGACTGTGTCAACTTTAAGAAAAGCTGTTTTGTTTTTGGTTTTGGTTTTTCCTTAGCAATCTCTGGGTCAAATGCCCCCAAATTTGGATAATTGATTGTATCCTGTGCCCCCCAAGAGGAACACTACATTTCAAGGCAATCCGATTAACTGTGTGGAGTTTAGAGCACTTAAACAGTCAAGCTTTTAAACAGAAAGCTGGTCTTCACCTTAACTATGGCAGAGAAGCTGTTCTGCTATAATGAAGTTCTTGGGCAGTTAATATATTCAAATTGCTATACAAACATCAGACTTAATTATGTTAAAACAAATGGACTTATGCATGTTTGTGTTAATTGTTTGACTCCTGCAAACACTGCTCCTTTGTTTTGTGTTCTACAGGTATGTGACTCAGGCAAAAGAAGAGGCCAGGAATGGAAATCTGGAAGAGTCTCTTAAACTCTTCAACCTTGCAAATGAAATTCATCCCAGTGAAAAGCTGAGAAGCAGAATCAAAAGGCTTGAGGAAACACTTGCAGAGCTGGCACTTGCCACAGAGGAAGAGGAGGGATTCGTGGATGTATGTAACAGTGGTCTAATGATCTATGGAGAGATGCACAACAAACTCTTTGAGTATCAGAGAGAAGGCGTGGCCTTCCTATACAGTCTCTACCGTGATGGAAGGCGAGGAGGTATATTGGCAGATGACATGGGTTTGGGAAAGACTATCCAGATCATTGCACTCCTTTCTGGGATGTTTGATGCTGAACTCATACAGTTTGTACTGCTAGTCATGCCAACCACCCTTGTTAGCAACTGGATGAGAGAGTTTACTAAGTGGACTCCAGGACTGAGGGTGAAAGACTTTCATGGCACCAGCAAGACTGAGCGTAACAGAAAACTAGAGAGAATCCAAAGAAAGAATGGCATAGTGATCACAACATATCAAATGCTGATCAATAACTGGCAACAGCTTTCTAGCCTTAGTGGACGAGAATTTGTCTGGGACTATATTATTCTTGATGAAGCCCATAAAATTAAGTCCCCATCTGCTAAAACCACTAAATCTGTATATGCTATTCCTGCAAAAAATCGCATCCTCCTCACAGGGACACCAGTCCAAAATAATCTGCGTGAGATGTGGTCCTTGTTTGACTTTGCATGTCAGGGGTCCCTCCTAGGAACAGCGAAGACCTTTAAAATGGAATATGAGAATCCTATTACAAGGGCAAGGGAGAAAGATGCGACTCCAGGAGAGAAAGCACTTGGACTTAAGATCTCTGAAAATCTAATGACCATTATAAAGCCATACTTTCTCCGAAGAACTAAAGAAGACATACAAAAGAAGTACAATTCTGACAAAGTTAAAACCCATCTTCCTGAAGATCAGAGTAAGAACATTGCTCCTGTAATGCCCTCTCTTACCAGGAAAAATGACTTCATTGTGTGGGTGTATTTAGCACCAGTTCAAGAAGAAATATACAGGAACTTTCTCTCTTTGGATCATGTGAAGGAGGTGTTAATGACAACACGGTCGCCTTTGGCTGAGCTGAATGTCTTAAAGAAACTATGTGATCACCCCAGGTTGTTGTCAGCACGAGCATGTAGCCAGCTTGGCTTGGAAGGAGGTGGTTACCCTGAGCAGGATGATGAGAATGAAGGGGGTGCATTTTCAGGAACTAACAAAATTGATCATCTCTCTGATGAGATTCTGATTCAAGAGTCTGGAAAATTGATGTTCCTCATGGGACTTCTAGAAAGGCTGCAAGAGGAGGGGCATAGAACTTTGGTATTTTCTCAATCAAGAAAAATGCTGGATATCTTGGAGCGCATTTTAACTCACAGACATTTTAGGACCATGCGTATTGATGGAACAGTGACACACTTAGTGGAACGAGAAAGGAGGATTGGTGTGTTTCAGAGTAATAAGGATTACTCTGTCTTCTTGCTTACTACGCAAGTAGGTGGTGTTGGCATAACCTTAACGGCAGCTAGCAGAGTGGTGATCTTTGATCCCAGCTGGAATCCAGCTACTGATGCCCAAGCTGTGGACAGAGCTTATAGGATTGGACAAAAAGAAAATGTAGTAATTTATAGGCTGATTACCTGTGGTACAGTAGAAGAAAAAATATATAGGCGACAAGTCTTCAAGGATTCATTAATAAGACAAACTACTGGTGACAAAAAGAACCCATTTAGGTATTTCACTAAACAGGAATTAAGGGAGCTCTTTACGTTGGGAGACACTCGAACCTCTGCAACGCAGATTCAGCTGCAGTCCTTGCATGCCACCCAAAGAAAGACTGACTTAGAGCTGGATGAACATATTGCTTATCTGCACTCGCTGGAAATGTTTGGCATTTCGGATCATGACTTAATGTATACACGAGAAATAGCTCAAGAAGAACAGGCTGAAAATGAAGACGCTCATCAGTATATTCAACAAAGGGTACAGAAGGCCCAAGAGCTGGTCCAGTTAGAATCTCAGCTCAAAGACCAATTGATGGGGAGAATCAAAAGTGATACTGAGGGAGCATGGCTGAGACCAACAGTATCGTCTTCACAACCAAAAAATAAATCACCAGAGTTTAACACAAATCACTTTATTTCACCACCTGTATTAGTTGAACCTGCAAATGATGAAGCTGTTGATCTTACAGAGGATGAAGATGTTGCTAATGTCAGTGCTAGAATGACAAGTTTGCTTATTGTGGATTCAGAGGAAGAGAAGTCTGCACAGGATGTGTCTAATATGGATGTTAATGAATTGCATACTAGCAGTAAGGTATTGAAACAATCCAATATACATGAACCTGAACAAAAACTTGATCCAAATTTTATACCTTATTCCCTTGGAGTTTACTCATTTGTTAACAAAGAGAGTCATAGTCCTGAATCAAGAAGACACTCTCATCGCTCACAAAGCATAAACGATGTCCAAATTACCTCTTCGCTCTTTTCACAGCCTTCGTTTAATGGATCTGTCTTTGCCGATGATCCTAAAAGATACAGAAATGCAGAAATGTCACTTCAAACTCATGATCCTTATGACCCAGAAGATGATGGGAATGAAAATCCTGAGCTAGCTTCTCCAGGAGCATCCAAAAGTCTATTGAATGTCATGTCAGAATTCCCTAGTGGACTCCAGAAGTCTCATGTGAGTGAAGCCAGTTTGGAGGCTACATCTGTCGCATCTTCTCAGTATCAGGCTGACTTCAATCTTGTTTTGGAAGACTCTGAAGATGGACAGCAAGACATCTCAAAAAGGGAAAAATTACTGGAGTACACAGAAAACACAGGCTTTCATCTCCAAGTAGGAAACCATGGTAGTTCTGCAATGACTTCTTGGGTAAGAGAAGATGACAACTTTGGGAATTCCTGTAACGTAGCCATGGATAACCTAAATGACTCTATACCAGTGAGTGAAGCCTTGATGGAAAGTGGTGATGACATGCCTATTGGCAAAAAGAAGCGGGCGAGAAGAATTGTTTCTGATAGTGAAGATGAAGATAATTCAGTCATGATTTTGGATGAAAATCCGCCTGAAAAAATGTCCTCTCCCTTAAACAGCCCTCTATGTCCATCTCTGGTGGGGATTAGTTCATCTACTCCTAAATGTGATAAATCTATAGTAAACCCCATTTTTTCCCCAAGAGGAAACAAGTCTACAGCTTCTAGAAGATCTCTTATTATTGCAGTGTTGGACGAGGTTGAGGATATTGAAGAAACCATAGGAGCTCTCAGCCAAACAGAGGATAGTGATGAGGTACAAGAAGAACTTGTGGTAGAAGAAGCTGAAGAGCATAGTGTGGAGCCTGAGGAAGAACCTATTGGAGAAACACTTGATACAGAAGGTACAACCAGTTATTTAGATGATACAGAATCTGTCATATCTGAGGCAGATATTGAGGAAGAGCCTCAAGAGGAATCGACTGGTGATCCTGAGCTGCTATCTGGTGAGCAAATGGACTGCTTTTCAAAGGAGAGTGCAGGCCAGAAAGATAATCCGACTATTGTAGATTCTCTTCATGCACCAGATAATTATGATGCCCTGATAGAGTGTGGGAAGAAACTGAAAGACAATGGAAAACTACAAGATGCATTGAACTGTTTCCTGCAAGCTCTTGACATAAAAAATGGAGATCCTGAAGTTATGCTTATAACTTTAAATTTGTATAAACAACTATCGCAGAGGTGAGGACTTGGTTACAAGTCAATTCCCAAAAGAACAATCGCAAACCCAATCTCACTTTTTCTGAGGGGAAGGACCCAAAAAAACCACCTTTTATCTAAGCTACCGAATTGACTTGGATAATGGACAAAATTTGACTTTTTTAAAAGGCTGGCACTGACAGAAGCTACAGTGAGGTGAGACTAAAACTACAAAAGAGACTTGGGAGGTAAACATACTCAATTTTTTTAAAGAGGATAGAGCAAATATTACAATTGCATCTCTGAGCAAGGTATTGTTTCAAGAGCAGTTTGTAACTTCCACTTGGGTGCTGGAGAGAAGGGTATTTATTTTGCATGCAGTTCACAAAGGCAAAAAGTCACTAATTGTATGTTTAGAAAAATGTTTAAAGTTTAAAAAAAGAGAAACAATTACTTTCTATACTCCATGTCTGTCTTACTTGCAGTATACTAACTTGCCTCTGTGTTTTATACTTTTCCCTTCAAGTTTGGTCAATACATTTTGTCCCTCCGTAGACCGAGGGAGGCTTGATTACTAAAGCATGGAAAACTGGCTTCACAGTTGCAGCCTATGTCGGTCATTGAGGCATCTGATTTAATGCTGGGAAACTACTGTTACTGCTGAGCCCCTGAACTGTGCTAGTACAAGGGTTCTATGTTACCCATTGCTACTCACTTGTGTCCCTGATGTTATGCCTCATTAACTATGTTAGGAGTGCTGTGTATCTGCCCCAAACTTCCCATGGGGGGATTACTGAACTTTTCTTCTTGGCACAGACACCTGCAGAACAGTCAGGAGTAGCTTCAACCCATCCAGCTACTGCTGTGGATTTAAGTTGCCTTTCCTGGGAAGATGGGAGAGAGCAAAGCACTGCCACATTGGGAGCATCTGGTGGTGGGCGCAGGCTGGTACACTGTCTTGGTAGATGCTGCCTTGTCCTATGGCTACCCCTCTAGCTGTTGCGGAGGGGGGATGTGGGACAAGAGCTCTTTTCCTAAATCCTTGTAGCCAAAATACACGTTTGTTGTAATTGAGCTACATCTCTTTCCAGGGTTAGGCTCATGCTCTGACATGAACTTAAATGTGGGACTAGGCAACAATCTGCATGTCCCCTCCTACAAGAGGCTCAAATGAGGACAAGCCTCCTGGCTGCTGTGCCCCCTTGCAGTCTGTTTGGAAGATCAGATGTGCCTTCTCTCCATACCACATTAAGGGGGGCATCTGTCTGAGCATAGTTACTGAAGAGTCATTCACTTGTTTATGGAATAAAAACAGAGTCCTTGTGGCATCTTAGAGACTAACACATTTATAGGGGCATGGGCCATAGCCCAGCTTTCAGCCTTTGCTTAGACAGACCAGCCCAACATCCAAGCAGGAGTTAACTTAAATTTCACTTGTGTGGACTGCATTTGTAGTTGTCTTGTGCTGTGAGACAATAGGTCTGTGACTTTTGCCAGAGATAGTGAGTAGCCATGCATCTTGATGATCAGTCTCTGAAAACTAGGCACAAAGATGTCCTAAGTTTGGTTGCCAGTTTCATAGATTCCAAGGCCAGCAGGGACCATTACGATCTGCTCTGATCTCCTGTATAACACAAGCCATAGACCTTCCCCAAACCAATTCCTAGAGCAGATCTTCTAGAAAAACATCCAATGTTGATTTAAATATTGTCAGTGATGGCGAATCCATGACCCTTGGTAAATTGTTCCAAATGGCTAAAAATTACACCTTATTTCCAGTCTGACCCAGTTTCTGACTCTGGAGTATTGACAAGGAAATTTAGCTGGGTTCTGGATGTCCTCGTTTCCTAAGAGAAGTGCTGTACAGCAGTGGCTCTCAACCTTTCCAGACTACTGTACACCTTTCAGGAGTCTGATTTGTCTTGCATAACTAAAGTTTCACCTCACTTAAAAACTACTTGCTTACAAAATCAGACCTAAAAAGACAGAAGTGTCACAGCATGGTGTTACTTAAAAATTGCTTACTTTCTCATTTCCACCATATAATTATAAAACAAAGTAATTGGAATATAGATATTGGACTTACATTTCAGTGTATAGTATGTAGAGCAGTATAAACAAGTCATTGTCTATATGAAATTTCTTTGTACTGATTTCGCTAGTGCTTCTTATGTAGCCTGTTATAAAACTAGGCAAATATCGATATGAATTGATGTACCCCCTGGAAGAACTGTGTACCGCTAGGGCAGGGGTCAGTAACCTATGGCACGCTTGCCAAAGACAGCACATGAGCTGATTTTTTTAATGGCACGCTGCTGCCTGCTGTGTCCCCGGTGCTGGCCCCGCTCAGCCTGCTGCCAAACTCAGGCCAGCAGTGTGCTGAGGGGGGCCGGTGGCCAGGACCCCGGCAGGCAGCAGCGTGCCATTAAAAATTCTGCCCGCTCCGGCCCACTCTTCTCCCCCACCCCCACCCCACGACCCCATGGGGACAGGGTGAAGAAGCTTGGTTCTGCCAGCTACTGCTGCAGGGCAGGCAAGGTCCCCCCTCCCCCGCCTCTTCCCCTAGTATGCTGGGTTCTTGCCCCTCCTTCTCTCCCTCCCTGCCCTTGGTCAGCTGATGGCCCTTGCGAGGGAGGGGGAGAAGCGGAGCCAAGCACTCCCTGCTTCAGGGAGGAGGCAGAGAAGAGGTGGGGGTGGAATCAGGGCATATCCCCTCCAGCCCCCTGCTGTGAGCCGCTCTGGGCAGGGGCTGGGATCACCCCCATGCCCCTAGCCCATGCCCCCTGCCCTGACCCCTGCACCTCCCACGACCCCAGCCCTGACTCCAGCACCCCACACACATAGCCAGCCCCCCCACGCCCTGACTCCTGCACCCCCTCACATGCCCCCAGCTCTCTGCCCTGACTCCTGCACCCTCCACACTCCATGCCCTGACTCTTGCACCCCCCCACATTCCAACCCCCACCCTGAGCACCAAACGAGCTCTTGCACCAAATGGCAGCTGCCCAGGTAAGCACTCCACACCCAAACCTCCTGCCCCAACCCTGAGCCTCCTCCCTCATTCTAGGTCTTGGCCAGGTCCTACATCCCAACCCCCAGCCTGCTCCTTCACCCCCAGCCCTGTGCTCAGTGCACTCCCACCCTCTGCTCAGTGCAGAGAGAGAGGAAGAGAATGGGCTAGAACCAGGGAGAAGGTAGATACCCACTCTATGTAGGCAGGGCTGGGATCCCAGACCAGCGGCGGGCTGAGTGGCAGTGGGCTGAGCTGCTCAGCCCACTGCTGGTCTGGGGTCCCGGCTGCTGGCCTCCCTCAGCCCGCTGTCAGTCTGGGGTTCTGGCTGCCAGCCCCTTGCCAGCGGGGGTGCCGGCCACAGGCCCCACTCAGTCTGCTGCCAGCCTGGGTGAACGGAACCCCAGGCCGGCAGCAGGCTGAGCGGGCCGGCGGCATAAGATCAGCATTTTAATTTAATTTTAAATGAAGCTTCCTAAACGTTTTGAAAACCTTGTTTACTTTACATATGACAATAGTTTAGTTATATAATATATAGACTTATAGAGAACTTCGAAAAAATGTTAAAATGTATTACTGGCACGCGAAACCTTAAATTAAAGTGAATAAATGAAGACTTGGCACACCACTTCTGAAAGGTTACCGACCCCTGCTCTAGGGGTATGTGTACCCCTCGTGGAGAACCACTGCTGTACAACCCTGCTTCCTGCATGTCTGTGGTAAGTATAACCATCCTGGTTCTTAGAGGTGCACAAATAGCTTGTCCTAACTACACAAGTCAGTGGTAGAGCCAGCTAGCTGCACACTTAGTATCATAGTACCTGTGTGCTTATCTAACCCATCTCCCATATTAAATAATGTGGCCCAAATTCTGCCCTGGAACATGTGGACAATTCCTGCACCTTCAGTGGAAATTACAGGTGTGGGTTGGAGATCAAAATCTGGCATGTGGTTGTGGGGGCAGGTGCTAGCTACTTCTCAGTCATCTATGCCCTTCTGGCTTGAGATGGCTGTCTATTCCATGCAATCCAAGATTACTACTACTGTGCCATCTAAGCACCAAGCAGAGCCACTGTGCCCTGACAGCAATGAATTGCACTGCTCCACTCTGGTACTTTCCTACCACTCAAGGCTGTCTCTGCCCAACTGTACTTGGATTCTTTCCTTTTGCACAAGGAAGGAGTGAAGAAGGGACATCCAGGGCAATGCAGAGATGCCAGTGTGAGGAAAATCATGTCCCACATTGCAAAGGGTCACTCTCCCTTATTGTGTTATGGAGAAGGTTCATTGTGGCAGTGGAACACAAGAGTCAGAACCACCATGTGTCAGAAGTACAGTAACCAAACTTCTCTGCCCCCAATTGCCAAACCCTCCCATGGGCATCTGATGTGCTTCCATCACACCCCTACTCCAGTTGCCAAAACTGTCATCTCTACCCACCCTCTGTCCTTCCCATTCTTCAGTGGCTTTGCTCTAGTCACTGATAATGCATCGCTGTCTTGTCACCATTCCTTCAGCAGAAGGTGTTCCCCAGGTCCACTGCAGAACAGTTAGCTGTAGATCAGAGGTGAGCATACTATAGCCTGCAGGCCACATTGGGCCCACAGGACCATCCTGCCCGGCCCTTGAGCTCCTGGCTGGGGAGGCTAGCCCCCGGACCCTCCCCCGCTGTCCCCTCTCCCCCCCGCAGCCACACAGGCAGCGCTCTGGGTGGCAGGGCTGCATGCTCCTGCAGGGCAGTGCAGCAGCGTGTCTGGCTCCGGGCAGTGCAGCTGCCAGACATGCTGCTCTGAGTGGCATTGTAAAGGGGCTGGAGCCAGGGGGCAGACAGGGAGCAGTTGGATAGGTGTGGGAGTCCTGGGGGGGCCTGTCAGAGGGCAGTTGGATGGGGTGGAGGTTCTGGGGGGCCGTCAGGAGACAGGGAACAGGGGGCAGTTAGAAAGGCATGGGAGTCCCAGGGGGCAGAGGTGTGGATAGGGATTGGGACAGTCAGGGAGCAGGGGGTGGAGTCCTGGGAGAGGGCGGTCAAGGGACAAGGAGCAGGGGGGTTGGATGGGTGGGGGGTTCTGAGGGGGGCAGTCAGGGAGTGGGAAGTGGGAGGGGTCAGATAGTGAGCAGGGCCAGGCTGTTTGGGGAGGCACAGCCTTCCCTACCCGACCCTCTGTACAGTTTTGCAACCCCACTATGGCCCTCTGGCCAAAAAGTTTGCCCACCCCTGCTGTAGATGGTTCTTCAACAGCTGAAAAATCTCTTGGAGTACCTTTCAATCAACAGCTACTATCTGCCCTATTAGAACTAGTTCAAAGGCCAAACTAGATGCAAAGGGGTCCTGTCACTGAAAGGCTACTCACAACTGAGCTGGCCTGCTTTGCAGTGTTTCAGCACCATGTTCAGTTAAGCTTGGTTAACTAGAGTTGTATGGTTTTTATGTTAATTTGTGTTACTCATTTCTGAACCACTTGTCTCACTGAGAATGACCTTAGTGAGAAGCATTATGGCCATACTACTTCACAATGTTATTGATGTGAATAGCAAGGACTCTTAGGCATGTACACAACTAGGCCTCCTAGCTTGAGTAACTGACTGAAATATTTTGTAAACCAAGCAGTGGTGAGGTGGGGCCTTGAGATGACTTCCCATCTGGAATAGGTCATACTGAATGCAAAAGGTGCTGACTCATTCTATTCTTAAGAACAGTGCTGGTGGTGGAATCTTTGAGGGTTGAATTGAGGGGAGGCCAGATTTCAATTCCCCCTGAGAAACCCAGGTTAGGGAAAACAGACTGCCTGGGTCTAACATTTTGCTACATGTAACCTTTGGAAAGGCAGTCTTCCCTCCTTTCACAGCTCCTGCACCTAAGCTCTTGCCTCCAATAATGCACAAAGCCTGTCTGAAAGTATGGCCAAAGTGACAACTTTAAATATGCTTCTATTCCCAGCACCAACATCTACATGGCTGGCTTCTCATTTGCATGTTGCTAAAGCAACAGCCAACACACTAACAAAGTACTCTATACATCAGATTCAAGAGATAGGAAACAGATTACAAATATGGGTTTGTAAGAGGGTTGCACATTTAATTGCTCCTGGAGGCTGAGCTCTAAGTTCAATGCAGGTCTGGGGAGTGTGCACTCTGGAGGGTCTGAGGGGGATTGGTGGGAGTTTGGAGAAAGGGTATACAGCTCTACCTACATAAGTAATTAAGTGTGTGATGCTCTAGTCACTAGAGTCTAGTGACTGCTGCTTGTGATGTATGTGGGCAACAGCAGAGAGTGCCAGAGAGCTTCCTCTGCCTGCAGTACCAAATGGACACTCTGGGGCCTTGACTTGAAAACAGGCTTTTCTGGTTTTTACCCAGATCAATAGGATTTTGCCTATTAATGCTTGGAACATCCCCTGACATTTTGGAATTGATCAGATGTGGTTTTCAAAAGTTATCACCTTACAGACAAATGCCATTAAACTGAATGTAGGGCCTCACTCTGGCTGGCTAATTAGTGATCATAGCAACACTGGCTCGCAGACACTTCACCCAAAAGATGTTTAACACAAGTCTCTTAAGCTGATTTATACTTGGGTATTTATGGCACCTGTTAGTGCAAACCATTTACAAAACTAGTCCAGATTCCTGAGTCCTACATATCCCCAACCCTAACAACTCCCACAACAAATCTGCTGGGAAGTTCCTATTCACTGTATAGAACTGTAAGTGTCAGCTTCACTCTTTTTTATATTTTATTTTCTCCCTTCAACCATAATTATGTGGTATCCAAACTTCGTTTTGACAGGAGGGTCTGTGTACACTGGCTTGTCCATACTGCTGACTGCCAAGGCAAATGCTGCTTCCTGGAAAGGTCCCACCATAGAACCTCTGGTCATCCAGCCCAAGTCTCCCTGAAAGAGTCAACAAAAATGGTCAGGTCTGAGTATCCCATTTCAAAACATGCCCAGAGCTGCATTGTGAGACAGAGTGCGTAACATTTCTATAAAGCAGAGAGAAAAATCCAACAAACAGGGTTTTTAAGAACAAATAACCTTCTTCCATTCAGTGCTTGGACCCTTAAACTTTGCAGCTGTCTACTACTGCACAGATGTGTGTGGAATGAGAGTATCATCAGATACTACGGCAATGTGTTCAGAATAAAAACCTATAGAAAATAGAGCATAAGAATGGCTAAACTGAGTCAGACCAATGGTCCATCTAGCCCAGCATTCTGTCTTCCTACAGTGGCCAATGACAGATGCTTCAAGGAAATTAACAGAACAGGGCAATTATCAACGATCCATTCTCTGTCATCCAGTCCCAGCATCAAAGTCTTAGGGACCCCCTCAAAATGGGTGCATCCTTGGCCATCTTGGCTAATAGCCACTAATGGACCTATGCTCCATGAACTTATCTAGCTCTTTTCTAAAATTTAGATATGGCCTTCACAACATCCCCTGGCAACAAGTAGCACAGGTTGACTGTGCAGTGTGTCAAGAAGTAATTCCTTTTGTTTTAAACCTGCTATCTGCTAATTTCATAGGGTGACCCAGCTTCTTAGGTGAAGGGGCATTTAACACTTCCTTACTCACTTTCTCCAAACCATTTATGATTGTATAGACCTTTATCATATTCCCCCCTTAGTTGTCTCTTTACTCCTGGAGGAATACTGTGCCAAAGTATTAAAAATTCTGCACCAAAAAATTTAAAGTTCTGCACACAATATTTTAAAGTTCTACAAAATTCTGCACATTTTATTTGTCAAAATAATGCAATAAAATCATGCCAGTTTCAATTATTTTGGTAATTTATTTAAACTACAATACAATGGATGGAGAATGGGAGTGCAGAGCACTGGAAGAAATCCCCAAACCCCCTTTGTCAAATAATAATGTAGCTAGGTTTGACCCTTTATTTCTAGTTATTAGTCAACAAATATATGCAGCCATATGGTCAGTGTTACATCATAGGCAACTGAAGAGCAAGTGAGGGCTGGGGACTCAAATTCACAATTTATATTGGTTACTGACCATTTCCAAGAAGGTAAGTACCAAACAGGCAATGGAGCACATTTTGATAGGAATTTTTTTTTCAATCCAAAAAATTTAGACCAGTTCTAGTCACTAAAGCACCTTAAGAATTTATAAGGCCATACTGTCCTTTACACCACTCTGGCAATGTAAAGGAGCCTTAAAACTTTTACACCTGTTTTATACTCCTGGGGGAATTCACAAAGACAATGGGAACAATTCACTAAGCAGGCAAGCTGCTACATTCTGCTCTGCCTCACGCCTACCTCCTCAGAAACACCCTAGAGCCCTGCCTCTCCACACCGAACGTGCCGCAATAGCAAGCAAGAGGGACAGAGTGTCTCCCTCCCTCTTACATGCATGACTGCTCAGCCTCCCGACCCCATCCCAGTGGCGATTTACGTTTCTACCAGCTGCTCCAGGCGCCCGAACCAATCTGCCTGCGCTGCCAGGGAAGGGCACATGACCGCTCTTGTGGATTTCCCTTTGTTTCTCCATCAGAAGTCATTTTTCTGTGGGGAAGCAAAGAAATCTGCAGGGAACATGAATTCTGTACATGCGCAGTGCGCAGAATTCCCCCAGGAATTTCTCTTTTTCAAGCTGTACAGTCTGTCTTTTTAATCTCTCTTCATATGAAAGCTGTTTCATACCCCTAATCAAATTTGTCGTTTGGACCTTTTCCATTTCTAATTATCTTTTTTGAGCTAGGGTGACCAGAATTGCATGCAATATTCAAGGCACCATGGATTTATACTGTGGCATTATGATATTTACTATCTATCCCTTTCCTAATGGTTCCTAACATTGTTAGCTTTTTTGACGACTGCTGCTGCATATCAAGCAGATGTTTTCAGAAAACTATTCACGACTCCAGATGTCTTCCTAGAGCATTAACAGCTTATTTAACCCATCAAAAACATTTCCTGCATCTTTGTCGTCTGTACTGTTAGAATACAGAGAGGTAGCCGTGTTAGTCTGTAACCACAAAAACAATGAGGAGTCCGGTGGCACCTTAAAGACTAACAGATTTATTTGGGCATAAGCTTTCGTGGGTAAAAAAACCCACTTCTTCCGATGCATGGAGTGGAAATTACAAATACAGGCATAAACATATATTGGCATATGAAGAGAAGGGAGTTACTTTACAAGTGGAGAACCAATGTTGAAGGCCAATTTAGTCAGGGTGGAAGTTGTCCACTCCCAATAATTGATGAGGAGGTGTCAGTACCTAGAGAGGAAAAATGGCTTTTGTAGTGAGCCAGCCACTCCCAGTCCCTATTCAAGCCCAAATTGATGGTGATAAGTTTGCAAACGATCCGTCACTCTCACAGGCCTTGGGAGGCAGACCAATCCTCACTTACAGACAGCCCCCCAACCTGAAGCAAATACTCACCAGCAACTACACACCACACCACAGAAACACTAACCTAGGAACCAATCCCTGCGTTGCCTTCTCTATCCCCATATCTACTCTAGTGACACCACCATAGGACCCAGCCACGCCATCAGAAGCTCATTCACCTGCACATCTACTAATGTGATATATGCCATCATGTGCCAGCAATGCCCCTCTGCCATGTACATTGGCCAAACCGGACAGTCTCTATGTAAAAGAATAAATGGACACAAATCAGATCTCAGGAATGGTAACATACAAAAGCCAGTAGAAGAACACTTCAGTCTCCCTGGACACTCAACAACAGATTTAAAAGTAGCCATTCTTCAACAAAAAAACTTCAAAAACAGACTTCAAAGAGAAACTGCTGAGCTACAATTCATTTCAAACTTAACACCATCAATTTGGGCTTGAATAGGGACTGGAAGTGGCTGGCTCACTACAAAAGCAATTTTCCCTCTCTTGGTACTGACACCTCCTCATCAATTATTGGGAGTGGACAACATCCACCCTGACTAAATTGGCCTTCAGCATTGGTTCTCCACTTGTAAGGTAACTCCCTTCTCTTCATATGCCAATATATATTTATGCTTGTATTTGTAATTTCCACTCCATGCATCTGAAGAAGTGGGTTTTTTTACCCACGAAAGCTTATGCCCAAATAAATCTGTTAGTCTTTAAGGTGCCACCGGATGACTCCTCCTTTCTGTGCATTGTTAGACATACTTGCTGACAAGCATTTTGAAATAAATTACTAAAATAACTGAAACTGGCGTGATTACATTGTGTTATTTTGACAAATAAAATATGCAGAATTTTAAAATATTGTGAGCAGAATTTTAAATTTTTTGGTGATGAATTCCCCTAGGAGTAAAAAGCTAGAGCTAGTGTTCTGTCAAGGGGGTCTGGCTATGGATTGAGTTTACTGAGAGGATCAGACTAATGTGGAGTTGAAGTACTTTGAGTGCATACTGTAACACCCTCCTCTGTGACAGAGCATTTCCCTGCAAAACCAGATTGATGGGGCAGGTGGAGAAATATGGCCCACCCAAAGACTCTTATTTCAAGGAAAGAGGAAGAGCAGGAGATCCAAGAAGTCCATAAGAGACTTCCCAATGCAACATCATTTATCCGCTAAGTGCTATGACACCACTTATAAGTACTATGGAACTTGGTAGATTTCCCAGAGTCCCAGTCTCCTGCTAACGACTAGATTGGGATGGCCAAATTTACTGACTCTCCGAGCCACATACGATAGTCTTCCGAAGTTCGAGAGCTGGGCGTGCCTGCCGGTGCTTCAGCCCCAGCAGGTTCCTTCTGCAAGGATGAAGCCCCAAGACCCCCCTGCCCCCTAGCAGGGCAAAAGCTCCTAGCCCCACCACTCTGCCACAGGCAGAAGCCCGGAGCTCCTGCTGCCCCAGTCTGGTAGGCAGAGAATGGGGGGACTGAGGGTGGGTGGGGGGGCTTCACGAGCCACACTTTAACTGTAAAAAAGCCACATGTGGCTCACGGGCCTCCGTATAGCCACCTCTACACTAGCCAATGGTGCCTCCCTGACATCAGGTAGTCCACCTAAGAGCTGGTTTCAGAGTAACAGCCGTGTTAGTCTGTATTCGCAAAAAGAAAAGGAGT
Organism: Eretmochelys imbricata; assembly: GCF_965152235.1. Lineage (NCBI taxonomy): Eukaryota > Metazoa > Chordata > Testudines > Cheloniidae > Eretmochelys > Eretmochelys imbricata. The sequence goes on along the minus strand of NC_135580.1, from coordinate 60,770,956 downwards.
CCTTGTGGCACCTTAGAGACTAACCAATTTATTTGAGCATGAGCTTTCGTGAGCTCACGAAAGCTCATGCTCAAATAAATTGGTTAGTCTCTAAGGTGCCACAAGGACTCCTTTTCTTTTCACCTAAGAGCTGTCAGCACAAGCCTGACAATCAGTGAAACGTACCCCTTGTCTGGCTTTATCTTCACTGTACTGTGAGGCTACTTCACTGAAGCGCACTCCAGACTTCAGTTTCTCCATGGCCTCCATGATTCTGCTGTGCTTTTCACACAGAATGTGTCTAACCTAGAATGCAAAAGCAGAGGGAAGTTACATTTTGGAGGCTCAGCTCAGCTCCCTACAAAACAGTCATTTTACTGCAGTTAACTGAATAGGCTCCTGTCAGTGCCACTGTGCCCTGACTGCTGCAGCTCACAGCGTGTTTCTCACCACCGTAGAGTTGAGTCCATTGGAGGGCTTCCCACCTCCAGCCCAGGACATTCAGTTCAATTGCTGTCCCAAACAGCAGCCAGGGCAGAGCCAGGCAGTCCTCTGCCCAGCCTGCCTCCCACTGCTGCAAGTGGCACACCAGCTTGGCAGCAGCCCAGTCCCAAGCACTGCACCCAGTCCCACTGCCCTGTCACGCAGGCAGACTGCACTTAGCAGCTGCCTCTGAGAGGCATCTTCACCCCCCTGGATCTTACTGGGCAGTCGAGGGTTGCCGCCATGTGGGCCGGCACGAACCCCTGAACCCCGGAGCCAGGCCGAGCCCGAGCCCCAGCCCCTGCCTGGGCGCCCACAGCCTGTGCCTCGTGCCGCCTGGGCACACCACGTGCTTGGCGGAAGGCGGCAGCTGGGGAGATGGGCCTATAGCCCCGCTACCCCTCCGCGCCCCACTCACCTTCACAGAGCTGCCGCCGCCCTTCGGGGCCGGGGCCGGGGCCTGCCTCTCCCCACTGCTCGCGCCGCCCGCGGCTCCTCCTTGGGAACAAACCAGACCGTCATTAGCCGGGCGCGGCTCCTGGGGTGGCACCAGGGTCTGCCACAGACCCGGGCCCGCCTGGCGAGGACACGGGCTGCCCTGGGCTGAGGGAACGGGCGATGGACTTCCCAGCAGGGCGACTCCCCATCCCCCTCTATCCCTCCCCAGACCAGGACACGACAGCCCGCCGCCCCTCCCCGCGCCTCGGGGCGCTACAGGCCCCCGCCTCACCCTTCCCTCTTTTCCCGCCGCTTTTCCCTTTGGGGGGCATCTCCGCAGCCAGGAGCCGCGCGCGCGACGCCGCTGGGAGCGCGAGGGCCCCGCTCAGGCCCCAGCCGGCGGCGAGCGCGGCGCGCCCCGAGCCCGGGCTGTCCGCGCTAAGTGCCTGGCGGCGGCGAGGCGCCTCTGCTCGGGGAACGGCTGCGAGCCTGGGTCGCGGCACAGACCCCGGCGCGGGGAGCGCCCGAGACCCCCGCTCGCTCCTACGACGCCCCGGCCCCGGCCCCCTGCCCCGGCCCCGGCCAGCGCCCTGCCCCTCCCCCGCCCGCCGAGGGCGACCAGGCCTCCCGGCCCGACTGTTAGTTCTTTGTCCCTCGGTCGGGAGCCCACTTGTCCCGGCACTGCGGCCGTGGCCGCTCCAGGCGCTTTTTTTGTTTGTTTTGTTCCTCCTGTCCCGATATTTTGTCCGTTTCATCTGGTCACCCTACCCCGCCACGGGACTGGCCCTCGGCTAACGCCCTTCCCCCGCTGTCTCCCCACCCATGGGACTGGACCCAGCCCCCGTTTCCCCCCCCACGGGACTGGACCCCGGCCAGCGCCCTTTCCCCGCTGCCTCCCCCCCCATGGGACTGGACCCAGCCCCCGTTTCCCCCCCCACGGGACTGGACCCCGGCCAGCGCCCTTCCCCCGCTGTCTCCCCCCCCATGGGACTGGACCCAGCCCCCGTTTCCCCCCCCACGGGACTGGACCCCGGCCAGCGCCCTTCCCCTCTCTGCCTCTCCCCCCATGGGTCTGGACCCAGCCCCCGTTCCCCCCCACATAGGACTGGACCCTGGCCAGCGCCCTTCCCCTCTCTGCCCCCCCCATGGGACTGGACCCAGCCCGTTTCCACCCCCCCGCATGGGACTGGACCCAGCTCCCGTTCCCCCCCCCATGGGACTGGACCTTGGCCAGTGCCCTTCCCCTCTCTGCCCCACCATGGGACTAGGCCCAGCCCCCCACAATGGGCTGCCGCACCCCCTAAATTGAAGTGGTTTCCATCATATGCAGGGTTTACAGTTTGGTTCAATGGCTCTCGGCACCCCCACTGTACAGATTGTCTGGGCAGGTGGGGCAGGGTGATGAGACAATGAGAAGAAAACGTTTCCTGATCTCTTCTATGGCGTCGTATCCTGAGTATGCGCCTTGCCAGTCGTCTAATGCCTGAGTGCCTAAACTCTCATTAGGAGGCTGTAAAGTACTTAACACACATCTAGGTGTTATAGAAATAAAAACAATAAGCAGGACTAGCTTGGCAAACATATTTTATAACAAGTGATTCCTTATATCATTCCTCTTCCTCACCTTGAGAGAACTGTATTTTGTCAAGCTTTACTTTTCAATAACTAAAAAAAAAAACCTTAAGCATTCACATTTTTATCACACTTACTACAAGGGCCTCTTACAATCTCAGGGAGATTCTTTATATTTACCTGCCTTTTTCCCTGCTTTACTTCCTTTTTTGAAAATTTGGAGAATTGTTTGCAATGTTGCAACATGTGTACTGCAGCTGTAAAGGATGCATTATTGAGTCAAATTATTGTCATGCCTTCACTGTTGATATTTTGCTTCTAGGTGCTGCTGAGGGAAGGAGAGAAAGCAGTTACATAACTATCTAGGTATGCAATGGTGCATATAGGGGACTTTCAGTTAGTGGAATTTCTGCTCAGTTCACCTGACTCCTGAAATGGAGGCCTTATCTATCTACAGAAGTTGCACTGCTGATTTAACCTAAAATGTTTTTAGATAAACCACCCTGTGTGGATGCTGATTTTTTTATTTAACTCTCTTTCTAATTGATTTATGCTAAACTGATCTGAGCCTGATTTAAACCAGTATCAGTGTGTCTACACACAGTCTTTGGCATCAGTTTAAGTAAACCAGTGTATAATTATCTTAAGTTATATTGATGCAATTTGTGTGTGTGGACAAGGCAGGCCTAGGGAACTGCCAGATTTCTTCCCTGTTGAACACTCCTAGGCATAACATTAGTCACTGGCTTTATCTTCACCATTCTCATTTGGAGGGTCCACACGACCCCACCCCAAGTTAGCCAGCACCTGAAATGTGTTGCATACTTGCCACTGATGCATGAAGGACCGAAAGCCATCAATTTCTGTGGAATTTAACCTTGTTGTTTTTTTTTTAAGTTTCTTAGATTGTCAGCTTCTTCAGGGAAGACCAGTCTCTTTGTTCTGTGTTTGTACAGCACCTAGCACAACAAGGTCCTGGTCTGTGACTGGGGTTCCTACATGCCACTGTAATACAAATAATCAACAATAATAATAATAGTCCTTATGGCTGCAAATAAAACTTTGTGACGTGTGACTGGAGCACCGTTATCTCCTTCAGTGTGTAGACAGTAGATAGTGCTGCTGCGGTTGCTGGCCTTCATGGCATTTTCAAGAAACAGCAGAATGAAATTAACAATACCCCAGTCAGTTTCATAGCTGCTGTCCAGATCCCTGTGTGCACCAGTTAAACTGACAAGAATGTTAGTTTTACTCTGCTGCTACTTGAGAAAGCTGTTATCACCAGCTGAGAGACATCGGAGCTTTTGCCCCTAGACCTTGCTAGCTCTCCCTTTCTCTTCCCTCTGACTCGTAGCTTTAGTTCTTTGGGTGGTAGGTATCTGATCACTTGATCAAGTCCTATGTTTATGCCCTAGATTCACCTCTCTTTGTAGGATACGCTGCTACACCCACCTTGCCTCCTCCACCTGAGGAATAGGATGCATATAATAAATCACTATGCCGAAAAATACACAGCAGCCACATTTGTATAGATACCATACTTCTCTGCATAACTCACATACAGGTAACACAGGGTACAGTGTGCCCCTCATTCTTTCACACATCCACTGCTCATGTGAGGGGTTGAAGGGAACCAGGCCATGCACGTTTCACTAGGACAACAGGGCTTGGCTGGCTTTCCCAAATCAAAGTTGGTTTATTGGAACATAGGACTTGCCACTCTGGATCTGTCCTGAGGCCCAGCTAGCCCAGTATCCCAGCATCAGCTGTTTCAGGGGAAGGGGGAGGCTCTGAGGAACTCGGTAGGAGGCACTAAGGAATGACCTGCTCACAGGCTGCATGTGTTCCTAAATCTGTGTCAGTAGCTGGCTAGAGCCTGAAGCCAGAAGATTATCTCCCTTACATGTTTTTACCCTACCTAATCCTACTGTAGATTGCCCATGTCAGCCTGCTAAGCTCTTGGCCTCAGTAATACTTGGTGGCAGTTGTGACAAAGTGAGAATTTTCTGTAATACTTTTATTGCTTCTATGTGTGCCTCAGTTTCCCTCTATATTGCATTGCTACCCCATGGAGGAAAAAGGGGTAGAGTCTGCTCTTGGGAACAGCACAGGACACAAGGCGGGGGCGTCGCTCTGATCCAGGACAGAACTCTGCGTCTCACCCCAGACTGCTTAGTTTCCTTCATAGCTTCTTCTGAGGGACGTTGCTTGAGGCTTTTTGAAAACTCCAAGTGAATTATGTCAACGGTTCTTCAACTACTCATTTGTTGACATACTCAAAGAATTCTAGTTTTAGCCTGTCTAGAATGCAAAACTAATGTATGTCATAATTATTTGTTAAGTAGTGTGCTCTCCTTGGTGTTCTGCAAATGGGAACTACACATGCATTTCAGATAGAGTGAAAATTACATGTAAAAACCTTCACTAATTGAGTGGAAAGGGTGAAAATTGGAGCACAGTGGTCGGAAACTGCCCAAACAAAAGTTGCTGTAGCAATATTAACTCAGCCAGATTGTACCTAATGGAGACTAATTTAGAGCATATATAGCTGGGATCGGCAACCTTTCAGACATGGTGTGCCGAGTCTTCATTTAGTCACTCTAATTTAAGGTTTCGCCTGCCGGTAATACATTTTAACGTTTTTAGAAGGTCTCTCTCTATAAGTCTATATTATGTAACTAAACTAGTATTGTATGTAAAGTAAACAAGGTTTTTAAAATGTTTAAGAAGCTTCATTTAAAATTCAATTAAAATGCAGATCTTATCAGTTTAGTGCAGTGGTTCTTAACCTGGGGTGCACGCACCCCCTGGGGGTGCAAGATGCCCTTTCTGGGGGTGCGAGACCTGCCTGATTTTTTTTAGAAGGTAAATCATGGAAAACACAAATTAAGCACAGGCACATAAGTACGACTACTTTGTTGCATCAAACCTCTGTATTTATTAACATTATACATTTTTAACGATTACTGTAATATACAAAGTTTTTAGGCTAATTGTAGTGTAATTTTTGATAAGGGGTGAGAGAACATATTTTGAGAACTCCAGACGGTCAGCAGGCTGAGCGGGGACAGGTGTAGTGTATTAAATTGCTGCCCATAGGAATATGCTACTTAGGGTGTACTACTTACGGCTGCCAGTCTTGATGCTCGGACTGGCACAGTAAGGTGCCAGGGAACAGGGGTGGTTGGATAGGCGTGGGAGTCCCGGGGGGCCAGTCAGGGGTTGGGGGAGTGGATAGAGGTCGGGGCAGACAGGAGACAGGAAGCAGGAGGGATTGGATGGGTGGAGGGTTCTGAGGGGGGCAGTCAGCGGGCAGGGGTTCCCAGGAGGGGGTGGTCAGAGGACAAGGAGCGGGGGGAGGGGGAGGTTGGATGGGTCAGAGGTTATTAAGAGCGCAGTCAGGGGGCAGGAAGTGGGCCAGCTGTTTGTACTGTGGTGTAGTATATTAAATTTCTCCCCGTAGGAATGTGCTACTTACAGTGTACTAATTACGGCTGCCAGTCCTGGTGCTCTGCAAGTAGCACATTCCTACGGGGAGAAATTTAATACACTACACCTGCGGACAGAACCCCAGACCGGTGGAGGTCCTGGCCGCTGGCTCTGCTCAGCCTGCTGCTGGCCTAGGGTTCCGTTCACCCAGGCCGGCAGCGGGCTGAGCGGGGGCGTAGGCTGGGACCCTGGCTGGCAGCAGCGTGCCCGTAAAAATTGGCTCGTGTGCCGACCCCTGATATATAGCATTCTAACCAATCATATAAAATGCTCCCTCTGTAGGAAATGGTTGAGTTCCTCTTGCCTGGAAAAAAACCCACCTTTACTTTTCCTGATTGTTCTATGTATGTATGTATTTTTTGAGTTGTGCAGCCTTGGAGTTGCATTGAGCTAGATGTTTGTACTTCTGTTTCTTGGAGTTTTAAAAGCCTGTAAAAAAAAGCTGCGTTCCCGGCTATGACCCTGTGCAGTGAAAAGGCAGCTCTAGGCTGATCTATCTGTACAGAGTAGGAGAACACGTATTAGGGGAAGGGAAAAAACATTTTTAGTAATATATTGGTTCGCGATTTCCCAGGAAAGACACAAACGAGAGGAAGCCTAAAGACTGATTAAATCTGAACCTCTGAATCGGTGTGAGGAAGGGACCCTGCTGTCTCTGAGAGCTGCCCCTCATGATCCCCTCTCCTCTTCTCTCCCACCCCAGCAGCACCTCTTAAAGAGCTTGATCACCTCACCGGCAGGGCTGAGGTCAGCCTATCTCCCAGTTTTGGCTGAGTCTCTGAGACGTTCCCACTGTCCTTGACCAGATGCTGATGGGCCAGAGTGGCTGGTGCTCCCAGCTCTGCTCTCACTGTGGGAGACTAGAGGGGCTGCTTTCAGAGACAGCAGGGTCCTGCCCTCAGTTCACCCCAATTCCCAGGCTCAGATTCAATGGGTCTTTACGATTCCCCTGCTGTTGGGTCATTCCTGGGAAAGGTGCTGCTGATTCTGGCACTTTGCCCCTCTGCTCCTGCCCCTTGCCTTTTAGTTGCCATCTGCAGTGTCTCTGCATCTCCTCCCAGCAGATGTTTCCAGCTGCCAGTGAACTCTCTGGTCTGGATGCCCCTTATGGTTGTGCCTGCTAGGGGAATGCCAGCCCAGTGATTAATTAGGCAACAAGTCCCGTCCCCCTGTCCCCCCCCCAGTATACCTGCTATCCGGAGCATCACATGAGAAGGGCCCTGGGTTGCCAAATGCCAGTATGTTCACTGGCGAGCAAGGAAGGGCAATTCCTGGCCCAGTGAGGTCAATGGAAAAACGCCCACTGGCTTAAATGGGGTCGGGACTTCCAAGAGCATCTCCATAGGCGTCAGTAGCTTCATCTCCGGCTCCCAGTCATAGCTGAGCAGGTCTGATTCTGTTCAGCAGAGGGCAGCGTGTATTTGCACACACCAGCCTCTTCAGCCACACTGCCGAGAACAGTGTGCGTCCCCTAAGGTGGGGGACGACGCAGAGAGACATTTGGGGGCACACAGCTGGGCCTGGGCCAGCCCCCACAAAAGGCAGGGAGGAAGAGCCCTTCCACTCCACCCTGAGCTCAGCTCTGCCTTCATTCCCTCTCCACCCCCAAGCCAGCTCCACCCCCATCCCCAGTTCAGCCCCCAGCTCCTCTGCTGAGCCAACTGTGCAGTAATGTGGGGGTCAGGGGTGGTTTGTGGACAGATTCCATTACTGGCGGGACAGGAAAAGTTTGGGCACCACTGCCCTAGAAGCAGGGTGGTTCATACTCCCTGCCCCTGGAGCCCCAGCATGCTGCTGGCAGGATGTGGCTAACCGCTGTGAGCTTGGGGCGGGGGGCGGAAATCTGGCACAGGGTCACTGCTTACTCTGGGTCTCCCAGGAGGCAGCCAGTTCAGTGCACTTGGGGGCTGCTCTTGCCAATCAGAGGTGATGGAAGTCTCTCCCACCTGTGCTGCTCCCCCCAGGCCTAGGGTGGGTTCCTAACCCAGCAGACCTGGCCTCCACAGACATAGCTCTGTCCTGCCCAGGCCATACCAGCATGCCCAGGACCTATCCTGTGTGGGCCATAAATGATATGTAATCAGATTGGACTCCTATGATGTATCAGGTGCATGCAGGACGTCTAACTTGGCTACTGACTCACTAAGGCTGTGTCTACACAGCAATGTAAGCCTAGGGTTAGTGGGACTTGGGTCAGCTGACCCACGTCAGGGAATCCTGGGCTGGAGTGACTACACTGGCTTTTAACCCTAGATTAAGAATTTCCTGACCCATGCTTGAGCCTAGGGTGCTGGCAGCCACACTGCAGTGTACATATCCAGAGCATGCCTAATGCTCCCCCCATTGACACTCTAGGCCTAGGAACATGGTGCACTGTGGGAAAACTCTACTGTCTGTGTTCATGGGCTAGCTGTGCCACGATTCCTACCAAATGCCATTGACGTAAATGGTGTTATGTGCTGGGGAGGGGGAGAGAAGATGGCTCATTTTGGCAGGAGGGCAGTGCTGCGGGGGTGGGGAGGAGTGATCTTGAGTGCTATGTAGCGTAAGTCAGAATGACATGATGGAAAAACAATGTATGGTTGTGAGTAGGGTGGAGGGGGGCACAATGGCTTTGCAAAATGGCTCAAGCTTATCCGTCTGCACTGAAACCCTGGATGCTCTGAGGGTGCATGTGCCAACCACAGCTCACTCCCCCTGCAGAGGAACGCCCCAGGTGGGACATACACTGCATCAGAGACACCACACCTGGCTAATGTCCTGGGTGCAGAAGCAGCCCCCAGTGTGCAGCCGCTGGAGCCTTCTGACACCCACTTTACTGACAAGTCCCCCGAAGCAGCAACATGGTGACCCATGGGTCTGCCTAATAATCAAGGTCTTCAGTGCTAGGCACTCCCCCCTGGGAACCCCAGAACTAGCTACTTCCTTCCCTGCTCCACTCCGCCCAAGATGTGTGGCCCCAGCCCACATGACCCAGCTGGGGGGGTCACTGCTCTCCCCCAAAGATCCCCGTCCCTTAAACACACACCCAGCCTGGCTGTTGCCGCTGCAGAGTGGCGAAGTGCATCCCCAGGGATTGGGGTGCAGTGTGCTCCAGCACCTCCCCCTGCTCCCTTATCCCTGCCCCCACTGCACCCCAGGAGCCTGCAGGGAAGCTTTGGGGCTGGCACTTAGCAACTTTGATCCCTGCTCCAGGCAAACTCTGGGCAGCAGCGAGCTGGAACAGGACGGGAGAGCAGGCTCAGCCAGGCAGCACTGGCACTTGGGGCTGCTGGGCTGGCTGCCTGCAGTGCACACTGCCCCCAGGAGCTGTGGGATAGATCCGGAGGACTCCCGGGACCTGAGTCAAGCCAGGCTGTGCACACAGGAAAGCACTAGGTCCCAGCTTAACTCAGCCTCAGACCCTCCAGCCCTGCAGGGACTTGGGTCTGAGGCCTAGGTTAGCACAATTGCAGGGTGGATGCAAGGAGGGGTTTGCCTTGAGCCCAGGCTCAGAGCTGGGCTTATCTGGCTGTGCAGACATACACTAAGTGGTCTTGGCCAAGCTGCTTCACCTTGCTGGATCTCAGTTTCTCCATCTGTAAAATGGAGCTAATGATACCAGCTTTGGAAACCTCTATGAGGTCTATGGCTGGACACTATAACTGCTATTCCACCCAGAGCCCTGGCACAGTTTAAACTTCACACAGGTGCACCTGACAAGGCTGGGATAGGAGCTGTGCAGTCAATAGGATTTTAATATTTTCACTGGGTTTAAAATGTCTGACCACCCTCCACCCTGCCCTCACAGAGCTCAACTCTAGGACCTTTGCAGGCAAAGGCTCTGAGTGGCTCTGGGGAAGAAAAGCACACGTACAACCGGTGGATGTGACAGTTATTGGAGTTTACCAAGCTTGCAATAGTTAAAAAGTACAACATTCAGAAATATAAAAATGTGACTTTCGCCATCTCCGAGGGCTGTCCACGGGCAGGGATTGGGCTGACATTGCAAAAGAGGCCACTTACGCCGGGGGAGGGGGAACTGTTTGCATAACACACAAAAATAGTTCACATTCTTTCATCTTGCCCATGGCTGGCCCACTTAGGACAAACAAGCCCTATATATCCATAGGGCTTACTTCCATCTTTGCTGCACAGAACCAGTCCGATAATTTTATCTAAGTTCAATTGGGGGACATATGAGGAAACCCATCCCTAGCAATCCAATTAATTCCCTGCAGCGCTCCAGATCTGCAAAGTGACACTTTCCTAAAAAGGAGTACTTGTGGCACCTTAGAGACTAACCAATTTATTTGATCATAAGCTTTCGTGAGCTACAGCTCACTTCATCGGATGCATACTGTGGAAACTGCAGAAGACATTATATACACAGAGACCATGAAACAATACCTCCTCCCACCCACTCTCGTGCTGGTAATAGCTTATCTAAAGTGATCACTCTCCTTACAATGTGTATGATAATCAAGTTGGGCCATTTCCAGCACAAATCCAGGTTTTCTCACCCTCCGCCCCCCCCACCCCCAAACTCACTCTCCTGCTGGTAATAGCCCATCCAAAGTGACCACTCTCTTTACAATAAGAAAAGGAGTACTTGTAGCTCACGAAAGCTTATGCTCAAATAAATTGGTTAGTCTCTAAGGTGCCACAAGTACTCCTTTTCTTTTTGCGAATACAGACTAACACGGCTGTTACTCTGAAACCTCTCTTTACAATGTGTATGATAATCAAGGTGGGCCATTTCCAGCACAAATCCAGGTTTTCTCACCCCCCACCCCCATACACACACAAACTCACTCTCCTGCTGGTAATAGTTCATCCAAACTGACCACTCTCCTTACAATGTGTATGATAATCAAGGTGGGCCATTTCCAGCATAAATCCAAATTTAACCAGAACTAGGTGCAGACGTTGAACTTGGCAAAACAAAAGCCGCGTTCTCTGTTAAAGCATTGTGGGGGGGGGGGGGACGCCCTGGCCCCACTGAAGTCTAGGGCAGACCTCCCAGTGACTTCACTAGAGCCAGGATTTCACCCACGGGTTTTTAAGGCCGGGATGCGGAGATTCAAACTTTTTTTTTTGTTTTGTTTTAAAAAAGTGAGTTTTTGATGGTGAAGAAAATCAAGGGAAGATTCTTTTCCTGAAGCAGCTATTTTCATTAGAAGCGCTTTGCAAAGTCCCTTCCTAGCAGGACATTTACAATCCAAGTGCTAAAAATCACACCTCAGTCACATCATACAAAGCCATTGCTAACTGCTGGGTGTAGCATCTTTTCCCTGAGCAATCGTGTACAATACTGTACAGGGTTATTGGCATTTTTTCTTGGCCATAAATTCCAGCAGTAGCTTCTCTTTAACTTTATGCAACTAAACATGTTATTTGTATACTGAGCATTCAGATTTTACCCTGCAATATGCAACACTTCCCTAAGGACATGTTGCTTCTACTAAGGCTTACGTTTTTGCCTGGCCTAAAGCCAATTGAGGAATAAATGTCTATGGAAATGCTGAGGCATCTTATTACGCTCATTGTATAACAACTTTGCACAACCTGTTTGAGTTGTTCAAGGACTGGAACCCAGGTCATGCTGGTTTTCGCAGCCACAAATCCAGCTACTGGAACCGAGCAGGAGTATCAGATGACCTCAGACTACATTCTAATTGGTCAACAGCATGTTAATAGGGCAAAGGAATTGTTCTTCATTTGTTCCGCTGGCCAAGGGAGGGGACGCTGGCAGCAGAAGGGTTATGGCACATTCCCAGGTGGGTAGCAGTTCCAAGAGAAATCTGGGGTTCCCATCTCACCTGTTCTTCCTACGCCAGACACCACTTTGGAGATCCTGTTTGGGCAAAACCAAAATAAAATCGGGGCCTTAATTGGGGGCAGACATGGGCCTCAGCAGGATGCTGATCTGCTGCCAAAATCCTGCAAAATGCCACAGTTCAGTGCATGAGATTGAGATGAAGAGCAGAGGTTCTAAACTCTGCCCTGGAGGAGCCATCTGGCAAATCCAACTGGAAGATCCAGTGCTGTGTCTTTTGCCTTCCTTACAAGGTAGAGATATTAGGCATAGACCAATGGCTGGGCCACATTTCAAGCCTCGACCCATGCTGCTTGGAGTCAACACAAATGAGACCAGGTAAATAAACCAGCTCCTTGGCAGTGGAGTCAGCAACCCTGTGAACAGCAGGAGCCCACAGCATGGTGACAGATCCAGCTGACTGATATGTATGTAGTGACTCTTCGCTTGCCTTCTCAACATGGCTGTGATCACACATGGCACTTTATAACCTGGAAGAAGGTGCGCTTATTCAACAGAGCACAGTGATTGGCTCGCCTCACTTCATGTGACGTAAGCAACTTTGTGAGTCACATTCCATGTCTCAGATACATAGGGGACAGAGATGGGAAGGTCCTTCTGGGCCACTGAATCCATCTCCAGGATCATGTGGGATGTGAATTCCAGAGAGAGGGGGTCTGTGATGGGAGACAGATACTACCGTGCAGCTGGGAGAATCTTCAGCCTCAGCGGCATCTGAAGTCTTTCCTGTGGAGACAGCAGGCTGAAGACTATTGGTGGCAGAGGCAGAAGAAACAACAGTGAAGCTTAGAAATTTTTATGATCTATTTTTCCTGAGTTTCTCAGCCTGGGTGTTAACTACAGGCTGAAATTCTGCAAATCCATGACAACGGAAGGAGTAACATGTAATTAAAGAGACCAGAACTGGCAGCGTGAAGAGCTGAGCCTCCTGTAGAGCAAAGTACAAAGTCATCTTGGTAAAAATGGGCCAGTAACGCTTCTGCTGGGATAAAGGCAGAGCAAGGAGTAAACACAAAAGAGCCTGGTGCTTCTCCAGCAGGACTTCCCTGGTGAGGGAGAAGAGCCGGCTCTCCGCTCTGGGTGTGCTATGTTCCTAGGAAAGCAGTGGAGGTTCTAGGACTGGGTCTAAGAGTATAATTTTGCTCTACAGACTGGTTCCGCAAAGATGACTCTCTGGTGCTGCTTCAGTCAAATCAGAGTTGGGAGGAAACTGTCCAACACCAAATGCAAGACACCCAGGTTTTGTCTGGTCTCATCTGGAACGGGCACCCCCCCTACTCCTCCCCATCCCCTGAACAGCCAGAATCCAGTTCAGGTTCTGATACAGCCACTCACGTGGGTTATTCCCTTCCCCAGAATGATGGGTCAGGCACCAATCCTCGCCTGCACCCCTGGGGCTCAGAACCATCTGCAGGTGTAGGCCATGCCAGGAGCACTGCTAGAGTGTACACCATCACCATGCTGTGTGGACCCCTCAGTTCGCAGGGGCCTGGAACTTGTCAGCTGCCGTGGGGCTGTTGCTGGGGATTGGAGCTCAGAGCTCTTGCCAGTGCTGGATTCAGCAGCCTATTCACCTGAGAGTGGCAGTGAAACCCGAGCCTGATCATAGCCCCTCCCCTGGGTCACGTGGCATCTTCCCACGCTGCAGGAACCCACCTGACACTAAGGACACATGGCCCTGCCATTTTCACAGCTTGACTCCCCCACTTCCTCCCTGCTGAATGGGCACAACCCCAGCTCCCCTGCACTGGGTTTGGAGCCTGTTTTCCTGACACAGCCACAGGGGCCTGATTCTCCTCACACGGACACCTGGGTGATCCGGCCCAGGCCAGCACAGTCGGCTGGGTGCAATCCATTAAAGAGAGAACAGAAACAGGCCCATTGTGTCAATCACATACCACACCCCGTGTCAGAGAGGGACAGTTCATTCAACACAGGAGCCTGTGACACCAGCTTGGTTGCTTTTCCTGAGACACACCACATCATGAGAGCTCAGTCCAGGGCAGCTGCTGTGCAGGTGACAGCAGCAGCACCTTGCATGGTCAAGTACAGCAAGGAGAGGTAGCAAACGGTGACCGGTAAGCCAGGAAACTCTTCGGCATTAAATCTCCCAGCAGAGTGGGCTTTTAGCTTCATGTTACAACCCACAGGTGTTCAGGGTCTGAGGGTTGCCATAAAGCTAACGCCCACGCTCGCTGCAGAGTGTCCGTGGAGCGTCCACTTCACAGGGCCCTCCCCGTGATGCATGCTGTGCAGATGGAAACATCTGCTATCCCCTGGCCTGTCTGATAGGTGAATAGCCTGAGAACTCGTGGAAAGGGCACAATTCTGAACAGATCCTGGGGGTGCTGAGGGAAGCAGGTCGAATGATTCATTGTGAATTTAGCCCTTTTTCTGGTTCAGAAGCAGTTCCTGGGTTTCTGGCCTTCACAAAGATTTGCTGATTAGTTTGGACCAAAGATTTCCAGCTGAGTTGTGAGCTCTTTTTACTGTGACTAGCCACTTGCTGTCATTCATGGGGTGTGACTGATCATTGAAGTCACATGGTATCATTTCAACTCTGACTGGATACCTGAAACTTTTAAAACAGAAGAATAACACCCACCACCTAACGTGACCTTCACCTGTGTTACTATCCAGACAAACCCCCACCTGTGCCAAAATGCATGGTGCCACCAGGACTGGTGAGTGTCTTCCCGCATACCCCACTGGCATTCAAATCTTCACCAGCTGGCAATAACGGCCCCACAAACCCCAGCGCTTTCATCTGTGAAAATATCGCAGCTCTTTGCATTATTCAGCCAGCTCCGGTGCTAAGCGCCAGTGCTCCTGCTGGAATCAGCGTGACAGGATCAGGACCTTGAGTCACTGTCGTTCACCATGGTCTGCTGCAGGGTCCTCCTTGTACCAGATTCCAAAGGGAAGGCCACTCATGGCAGGGCATCACTCCAGGATATCCCATGCCTGTTTTGTCTCAGCCAGTCCTGGATGGGGGGGGGGCCTCTGGGGGTGTGCTCACTTGCTGCGATGAGTTCCGTTCGCCATGTGCAAAGGGTCACACACACCAGCACATTGGTATGTAGACAAATACAGAAGGAAGAAAAGTCCAGGTTTTTTTTTTTCTCAAAAATCCTCCATTAAATGTCAAGTTCTTGTCCACCCATTAGTCATCAGCCAGCAACTACTAATTGCCCTGTATCCCTCAAGCCACAGTTTGATCATTAGGGATCTGGTAGGTGTGTATGGGACATGCAAAGTTCTTATTGGTGCCTCACACCCGGGGTCCTTCCGACCAAAATGTCCTGTCTTCCAGGGACCGTGTGTGATGCAAGCGCTGAGCCAAATGAGGTCTGGCCATGAAGTCAAGCAAGAAAACGTTTAGATAGAGAACCCCTGGATTTCAGTGGAGACCCTGCAAACTGGGATGGGTAAATGAGCAAGGCAAGACCTGCTGCTACCAGACTGGCTGGCAGGGGTTGGGAGCCCCCTCGTCAAGCCAGTTGTTCATGCTGTGGTTGTGAGACTCGCTTTCAAACACTGTCTATATTTTGTCTAGAGCAGGGCCTGAGAGGCCAGGGCAAGCCCCAGGGCTCTAGGCCTGGGGGATCAGGACTTTGCTTTTGGGCCACTCTCTAGTTTTTCCCTTTGGTGAATGCTGGACTCTGAATGGGGCTGTTTGTAGTGTGAATATCTGCCCGCCTTGCCCCACCCGCTGTTGGCCCACACTGTTCTGTGTGTGGATCGTGGATGGTGTCTCTGTGGGTACATCTACACTGGAGCTGGAGAGGGAATTTCTAGCTCAGGCAGCCAGACCTGCGCTAGCTGGAATTGAGCAGGCACGCTAAAAATAGCAGTGTAGCCATGGCATCGGGCCTGGCAGGAGGGGCCAGCTATTTTGAGTACACTGCCATCTGAACCCTAGGCCAGGCTTTGGTGCCTGGCCCCTACTTGACACTGCGGCTGCGCGTAGACACTAACTTGGTCACTAACACCTTCTGACGTGCCTGCGGCCTGGCTGTGGGGAGCTCCTGGCAGTAGATTTGAGGGTTTGCAGTACAATTGGCTAACGTGGCTAGGTTTGGGGGGGTTTAATTCTTAACAATGGAAGGAGAGATTCCAAAGAAAAGCCCGGATATGGTCAGAGCCCGAAGTACTTCCCGTCCCGTTAGCACAACTGTAATGCGCCTGTTAGGACAATCAGATGGTCTCCCCCATGTTGCTGGGGCTGCTAGTGGGAAGGTGCCAGGCACAGACATTGCACACAACATAGACATGAAGGTTACTGCTGTGATTCCGTCCCCTCCAGGGCCGCGGTGCAGGGACAGCACAAGGTGAGCGCATGGCACTCCTTGTGGGAATGGAACCAACAATGGGTTTGCACAAGCGCCCCTGAAATGCTGCTGCTGGGCTGAGCTGGCCGAGCGTGGGGATCCCTGGAACTGGCTCTCTGGTTTGTGAGCCCTGACCCCTATTCTCGGGGCTGGTTTGTTGCTTGTGACAATGCCCAAACCGGAGGCCACTCCCAGGCTACCTGACGTGGCTTGACCTCGTTTGTGAGACTGGGCACCACCGAAGTCACATGGCAGTGTTTTTGCTCTCTGATTGGATGACTGAAACTATTTAGGCAGGCGACTCAGGAATCACACCATTTGCAGGGTGAATAAACCTTGCTGCTACAATCCCTGGGAAATTGTATCCGTGAAGCATTTCCCGAGTGCCTGGCCATTGCCAAATGTCTACCAACAACCGCCCCCCGTGTGACAGCTCTGCTTACACAAACAGCATCCTCAAAATTACCATGCAGAGTTGTGCTGCACCAGAATAAATAACCCTACCACAGCAGGTCAGCTCTGATTGCGTTGCCCCACTGATTTCTCATTCCTCACAAATCTGGTCCTGCGCGCAGTCACAGCATAGCGCGTGGACCTCAGCAGAGTCCTGGCTCCCACTACTTTCACCTGGCTTGTTTTTAGTTATTACTTGGATTAGCTGTGATGTGTAGTTCAGGAGCAGACCCAGCTCTGGTCTCTAGAGGGCTCAGTCTCTGGGCCTTTCCTAACTACTCATGGATTGCCAATGATGTCTGCTTTTCCTTCCTTTTGCCACTAGATGAAGCCAGAATAATTCACTGCTCGCGATGACCCCTGGCTACTAGAAGCTCTTTCTCGGTGGTGTGGCATCATCCTGGCCTGTCAGCAGGGAGTTCTCTCTGCATTCCTGTAGCCTCACACACGTGTCCACTGTCTCTGCCTCTCTGCAAAGCGTCATGCATAGCGAGTGCTATATAACCAGAACAGGGACATGATCATCCATTGCTGCCCACTCCTTCCGGGCGTCTCCCCAGGGCCTGGATCCCCCCAGCTGCTGCGTAGGGAATCAGACCCACCAGCTAGTTCCAGGGGCATGCTGAAGACTGGGGGCTGCCCTCAGATGAATGTGCTGCTGGCTCCTTCCATGCTGCCGTCACCCCCACCTCCTGCTATGCGCTTCAGGCAAGGAGCATGCCAGAGCCTGGCGGGGGGCTGATGGGAAGCAGACAGCTGCACCTTTGATCGTAGCACTGGCAGGTTGTTTCCCCCCACTTTTATTATTATGTTAAAAATATTAAGTGAACAGGCTGGGTGTCTTTGATCAGCGTGTTCCTGCGGCAGCAGCTCTTGGGACTGACAGGGAGTGAAGGGAATGCAGACTGGGGAAAGCATCTTGTTTGATAAAACATCAATACAGGCCTGTGGGACTCTGCAAGGGGCTGAGTCATCAGGAGCGCAGGGCGCTCGCAGAATCAGGCCCTGACTCAGCAATGCAAAGACTGTGCTTGGTGCTCATTTCAGTAGCTTTGCTTTAAAGCGAGCCATTCCCCCAAACCCACTGCTGATTCCCTTCCGCTAGAGTACCGTGGGGAGGGAGCTCACAGCGCAATGCCTGTGGGGGGGGGGACCCTGACAGAAGCATTCACAGCAATCAATCTTGTGAAAGCCAGTTGTGATTTGGAAGCATTTGTATCCGACCCAGGTCTGCACAGCAGGGGGAAGCTCAGGGAGAGGGGAATTTGTTATCTGAAAGCCAGGAATGGGGCCAGAGCAAACCCCCAACCCAACACCCCTCACCTTGGAGGGGTCTGAAATCCAGCTATGGCTAAGGCACCTCTCAGACAACCCAAAGCTGTCCAGCAGGGAGCAGGCCAACCAGCCTGGGGGCTTGCAGTGCAAGTGCCAACGGGGTGTAGGGCACTGCCTGCCTGTGTGGGAATGGAAGCAGGCCGGGGCCTCGGCTCTTCAGTGATTGTCACCGCATTCAAGGGGGGTTGGGCGGCTGTCAGGCAGCCTGTACATGACTCGCCCGGGATTTGTGCATCCTTGTCACATTAGCAGACACCCACTGTGTGTGTGTGACAAGTGTGCATGGCGCAGGATGGCCCAGCTGTGTGCACACACAATGCTCATGTGTCGCAGAGATGCAGCGCCTGGCTCAGCCCAGGTGTAACTCCACCAAACAGCAGCCTGCCTGCGTCCGAGGGACACACCAGAGCATAGGTAAAGTGCGTTTAGTGAGCAAGGTGACAGACTCCTCAGATATCCTAGAGGGAAGGAGAGCAGACCAGTGGGAGATAGCTGATCAATCAGATCAGATTGATAGGTAAGAGAGTTTGTCTTATGAAGGAAAATAAGCCATGCCTAGCACCTCCTGAGACACGGCTCGTATCTGACTCACAGGAGAGGAGTGGTGTTGTTCTTCAAGGCCAGCTACAATATGGTTTGGGCAGAACCCCTGGGGCTGGTCCCAGGGATGCTTGGTGTCTGGGCAGGGAAGGCCATGCCGTGGGTCCCTCCCGTGCTCAGTAGGACCCTAGACTCTCTAGACTGTCTCCAGCAGGGGCAGGAGGAACTAGGCTGTGAAGATTCCTGGTGAGGCTGAGTCCATGGCCTCCTACAATGCCCTTCAATCCTATGTCAGACACAGAGCCAGCGGAGGAGACACAAGCCGCTTTGCCAATGACTTGCCAAGTGCCTCTAGCTAAGTCGGTCCTTTCGATTTTCAGCAAGTTGCTTCAGCCTTCCCGTTTCCTTTGCAGAAAGGCACCTCCTTTCGTAGGTTGGCTGGGCCAAAGTCATCCTGAGCAGAATCCCAAGGACAGCCAGGCTACACCATGGATCAGTTTGCCCCAGGCACTTGCCATTTCAGGTCTTGGTCCTGCTAAGAGCATGTGGCCCCTTGTGCCCAGACAGATTCCCCCTGGGCTGAGCATACAGCACTCACGGCAGGGCTGGGCCTGGCCTTGGCTTGCTCCCTCTCTGAGCGTCAGTGCTGGATGTTCCTTCCTTTTGGCTGACAACAGGTCCATTTCTCTCCCTGCAGCATCGCCAGGGGCTGGCAGCTGGCATCGTGTGGACAGCACCGGTGGAAGCTCTCAGAAGAGCGTTAGAACCTGGCCAGGGAGTGACTGAGGGTCACTTTGGTTGAACACTGGGTCTGGAGCATCTCAGTTCTTCCAAAGCAACCTACATTCTAACTGGCCCTTCTGTCTCTGCTGCCATCTGTTCAGCTCAACTCAGTACTGGGGTCTTTGTCCGGGGAAGGAAAATTACAAGGTCAAATGAAAGAGAAAAAACATCATCAACATTTCGCATGATCAAAGCTATTTAAAGTACCACACGCTGAAGCGAATGAACAGTTTCAAGCTAGCTTCGTCGTGGGCACTGGGTTACAACTGGGGCTGAACTGGAGACCACTTGCAGAGCCCCAAAGAGCAGGAGGACAAGTCCCCACTTGTCATCAGACCCTGGGAAGCTGCTGGGCTGATGCAGGAAGGAATAGGAAGCCCACTGTCATCTGAGGATGGCCCTGCTCATGATGACCGATGTCTGCCTTCTCCATTCCACAGGCGTCTCCTTCCACTGTATCTCCACTGGAAACGAGGCCAGGAGCCGACTGCACAGGGGTGCGGGCTCTGTAGTTAAGACATTTACCTTCCGTCTGCTGGAGTCCCCAGGGAGACACAAAAAAGATTTGCAAATTGCCAGTAAAGAAAGGAAAAAATTACACAAATCCCAGCAGGACAGGATGTCCTCACAGCACCAGCCTGGGAGAGTGCAGCCCCTGCAGCTGGAGCTGGGCTTTGAAGAGCCAGCATAAAACTCCCAGCAATGCTGTCTCCACCCCTCCCTGGCCAGGATGAAGTCGGGGTGGTCAGGGCTGGGTTCTGGCACCGCTTGGGTTGTCTAACTCAGGGGCAAACTCCATCATGACCCGCCGAGCCAGTGGATTTGTGCTCTTAAGAAGCTCTGCCGCGGAGGTGCGAGTACCGGGACTGGCCTTGCTGCCTTTCTTCTGTAGCAGGGCCTTGAAGTCTTCATTCCGACTGGAGGCTCTGCCAGGGCCTCCTGTTGCCGGGGGGGACTCGCAGGCCGGGTGCCCGGCTGGGTTCTTCACCGGGGAGTGAGAATTCTGCCTGCTGCTGAAGGCATCTCCTGGCTCCTTCCAGCCCAGCAGCTTCCTCTTTGACCTAAAGACAAAAGAAGCCTGTGGTTGGCGTGGCTGTGGCAGTGTGTTCCAGATCCTGAGGCAGAGGCGCTCACAAAAGGGCATTCCCCACAACCCCCAGGCAGGCGGCTGCATCCCACCCATAACTGTGGTGAACACCTGACCCCCAGATACGTGGCCGTGCCCTCACTGCGACCCGGAAATGTTCCATCCACTGGAAACTTACGTATAACAGCCAATTCAGCACGGCCAATCAGTGCAGAGAGATGCAGAACCCAGTTACTTCACTGAGCTCCATTGCACAACATCATCGAGAATAGGCCAAATTCACCCCTGGTGCCAGCCCCTGAAGTCAGTGGAGCTGCTTTAGGTAAGAATCTGGGCCAACACTGCCTGCAAAGGATTCTCAGGCCAGTGAGAGGTCCTGGCCTGACAGCTCTGGACCCTGACCCTCTTCCCCTTGGAGTGAGGAGAGCAGAGGCAGAAGCAGGAAGTGCTATATTCTGCCATGGTGCCACCCTCCCGCTCGTCCCAGTGCCCGGACCAGGAGGGGAGGGGAGTTCAGCCTCCAGGGCACTTGGCACATCCAGTGTTTGGCCAGCAAGGAGGACAACTGGTGCCGCTGGTGATGGGGGGATGCGCTGTGGATAGCGGGAACTGCACTGAATCCACCCACTTCCCTTCCGAGAAGCCACAGAGCAGCCAGCAGGTGGCGATGACCAGTGAGGAGCTATAGACTCCCCAGTCCAGTGGTGCCCCCCACTCCCGCCAGCACAGAGCTGTCCAGCTCCTGTGACAAGCCCTGGCTCCCTGGCAGAACTGAAAGGGGCCTGGCTAAAGGGCTGCTGCCCCAGCCAGCACAGACGGGAGGCCCTGTCTGGTGCACTTCCCAGGGTCAGCTCTGCAGCTGGGCCAGTCCCAGGCACAAAGGGCTGCTGGGGGCACAGGGTGAGACTCGGGTTCTGCGTCCAGCCCTGTGCTGACAGCGGGCCAGGAACACAAGCTCTGAAATAAAGGCAGCTGGCTGCCAAGGGCTCTCTGTGGAGCCGCAGCACCGCCCGGTGTCCTGGAGAGAAATCTGTCCAGATTTTAGAGCCGGCCTCTCGGTGAGCAATGGGCCCAGCACCACCAGAGTGGTCGGGGTTTGCAGCAGAAGGCCCCGAGTGCCCTGAGACACACAACTGGAACCGGGGTGCCATGCCATGGTCATCTCTCTTGCCCTGGTCTGCTCAGGGCACTCAGTGCGTGGGGTGGGGGCCAAGCCGGTAGCCCTGGAGACAGAGGGGCCTTGTTTATCCTCAGAGCTGGGACTGGCCTCACCCAGATGAGTTTAGCCCCATGGCCTGCTCAGTCCTCAGCTCTGCGGAGACCAGCCCCCAATAACTGCCTGCTGGGCCGGAGACTCCCAGAGGCCAACAGTGGGTAAACGCGATGGGGGTGTGAGTTTTCCATTCACAACATAGGCTGGTACCTGTGGATGACGGTAAATAGATCCTCTGTTGTACGGGTTGTCACAAATACATCATCATCCTCTTCCACGATCGACTCGGCTGTTTTGTCACTTACAAAACTCCTCTCATCAGTGCTGAGCTCCACGGAATCCCCTAGACAGAGGGAAGAACAGCCATGAGCTGGGCTTGCTGAGAGCAGGATGGAGGGAAATGTTCCCAGCATGGCGGGGGCCTTTCCCAGGAGATGCGTGGGATCAGCCCGTTGGAGCAAGCTGAGGATATCTGTATCCATGTGTGTGCCCGGACTGGGGCACCCCTAGGTAACCTGGCTCTGCACATTCCTGTGGCTCAACAGGAGCAGAATCCCAGAGTTAGTACCAGCAGCACCTGTCCTGCCCGCCTTCCCGGGCGCTGCGACTGACCAGACGGCACAAGCGCACAGCTCCCCTTCCTGCACGCACGCACCACCCGGGAGACACCTGGGCTACAATGAGACTCAGACAACGATCCTGCAGTCCTCGCACAGGAAGCTCTGGCTGCTGGCCATGGGGTCTCCAGCTGGGCGTCCCAGGGTGCCCTGGCCACGTCCTGGCATGGGTAGCCGCCTGCCAGCTCTGTTGAGCACTTCCCACTTTTATACCGGCTCTGGGGAACGCACCCCACCTCCTATGGGCTGTGGGGAAACGCAGCAGAGAAGAGCCAGTTGCAGCAGCTGCAGCCAAAGCCAGGGCTCCTCACGTGCGCAGAACTCGCTGCAGCACGGCTGGACGTTCTCTGCCCTGTGCTCACCGGCTGTTTGTCCAACCCCCCTTCTCTCCCGCAGCCTCACTCCACATCCGCCCCCTTACCTTCCCCCTCCCTCCTAAGTAGCTGCACCCCTCTTAAGTGCCCCCCCACTTGCTGCCTTGCCATTGGTCGCTTTGCTGGGGTGTTCTGCCCATTCCCCAAGTCTGCGCTGGCTATTGGTCCGTGAGAACTGTTTGCGATGCTGTGTCCGTACAGCGTCTAGCACAGCAGGGCCTGTTGGCACCATTGCAATGGATGCGTTAACTAATAATACCCCCTTCCCCTCCTCAGCCAATGGAGCCTGCCAGTGCCCCTGGGGTGGGCAGGCCAGGAGAGACCTGCTGACAGGAGCCCAGCAAGCCAGTGCCAGGACCAGGGCTAGACTAGTCAGCTCCTACCTGCCTGCCGGTGCTTACCCCACCCTGCCCTTCGGGGCAGCCCACTTCCCTTGCAGACACATTCCACTCTCTACCAGGTCTTTTACATCTCTGGGCTGATCAGCAGCTGCCACGCTCTGCCCCAGAGTTAACTGCTTTTCAGGGCTGGGTGGGACAATCCCTGGGCAGCGGTGTGGGTAGAGCTCTGGGGTCTAACACCGACGCTGTCGGCATGGTTTCTTGGGGGGGGGGGTCTGGCCACGCCGCAAGGAGCTGCGTGGCCAAGGCTGTGCACCCAGGTGTGCAGTGAGCCATTCAGACGCCCCGGCAAGCTGCACATGGCAGTGATTCCCAAGGCATGCCCAGGGTGCCGGGGGGGGCAGAGAAGCTGTGACACTGACCTGCAGGACTCTGCCCAGGCATGGCAGCAGCTGGGGGGCTCGAGTTCTTCCCCATGGCCTCGGGTGATGGCAGGTAGTCCGCGTCTGGGTCGCAGCAGCTGGTGTCCTCATGCAAGGTGATGATGGGGCTGGGCGTTAGCCTGGGATCCCCCAGGCAGGCTCCCAGGTGGGGCGGAGGAGGAGTGAGCGGCAGGTACAGCACGCTAGGCTTCTTGGGGACGGGGGGTGGGACTTTGGCTTTCCTCTTCTCCCCCTCAGGTCCACGGGGGGTGCCGCTCCTCTCTGGCTGGGCCCTGGGCTCCTCCTCCAGGCTGCTCTGGGACAGTCGCCGCAGTCCTGAGAAAAAGATCCCTGGGCAGCCCTGGGAGGGCGCCAGCGGAGAGGGGAGCTCTCCAGGGCTCCTGGCCTCTGGGCTCCTCTTAGGCTTGGGTTTCCGAATGACCATGTAGATGTCCTGCAGCCCCCTCTCCTGGGCAGAGGTGCCCTGCAGCGTGGGCGGGGAGGTGGGAGATGCCAGGGTAAACTCCGCCTGCAGAGGTGGGGGCTTGGCCATGATGTTTGGGGGCCATTTGGCCAGCGTTGGCTTCTCTGCCACGGGCGGCTTTGCTTTCCTTCCTGGAAGTGGTATGGCATCACCCTCATGCTCCTCGACGCGGTCTGGGCTGTCCAGGTCATCCTCGGGCTCGGACCTGCTGACGGAGCGCAGGCGCACGGACCTCAGGTCCGACTGGGTGACCACGGGCATGATGGGCTGGATCGGGCTCGTCTTCGGGCCGAGCTTGGTCCCGAAGGTGGAATCCGAATGATGCCTGCTCACCTTGGTCTTCCCCTTGAGTGAGATCTTCAGCCCAGAAAGGTCCAGGTGTGTCAGAGGTGTGATGGGCAGGTCGAAGGAGAGCCGGGATTTGGGGCTTTTTTCCATCGGTGATGGGGGGGGCAGGGAGGACTTCCTTTCGGGCACCAGCGGCCTCACCTTGACGGTCTGGTGGGGGGAATGCCCGAGAATTGCCGAGGTGGGGATGGTGGGCGTTGGGGTCTCTGACTGGCTCGAGTAGCCACTGGAGGGGGACATCAGCCTCACGGGCCGCCCTGGGGAGGAGCTCTTTAGCTCCACTTCCGCGGAGAGCTGGGAGGGCGTGGTGGCCCTGGAAATGGAGGGGGATGGGAGGGACTCAGAGCTGCCCTGGGCCTTTGTGCATTCGATCACAGTGGTACCTGTGGCAGTACTGGAACCGGACAGGGACCGGTAGGGATCGCTGGCTTTCCAGTCCGCAAGGCACCAGTCCTGGGAAAAACGTCCGCCGTCCAGGTCCCTGGCAGGAGGCACTGCTGTGTTACCCTGGGTGTCCATGGGCAGCACAGCACAGCCCTGAGGATCCAAGGGGAGACAAAGGCTCTTGGGCCGCAGCTCCTTCGGCAGCACTGTGCCAGGCTCTGCGCTGAGCCCCTGCCCGTCTTTAATCAGTGAGACGCTGCGCATGGGGGGAGACGGCTTCTTCTTCGCCTTCTTGAGAGAGATGCTCTTGGAGCGGCGCCTCCGCTGGGCATCCTGCTCCACCCCCAGGGAGATGTTGTCCGTGCTGGTGCTGCCCTCGGAGCTGGCACTGGGGTAGCTCAGGGCGTAGGTCCCGCTGCCTCTCCTGTTCTCAGGGTAGGTGATGTCCACAGAACAGAGCGAGCCCGAGTCTGTGGGCACAGACAGCGACCTCTCGCGGAACGGGCAGGCCCTGCCCCCCAGCTCCAGCCGGGAGGGCGCAGCCCCCTCTGCGCCACTGTCCAGGAAGGTCACCTTGGCCTCTCTCCCCTCAGGTGTCTCGCTGCTGGCAGCGTTCAGTGGGGACTCTGGAGCAGTGCAGGGGAACACACAGGGCCCATTGCTTCCTGGCTGCTCGTCTTTCGCGATGAAGAAGGAGGCCGCGCCATCGCAGCGCTCGGGCGAGCCCAGGCCTGGAGACCCCGGGGAGCCGCCGGGCGAGGGATACGCTGCGTCCTCCTCGGCCGGGCTCAGGCAGTTGAAGGAAGCTGTGTTCCAGGGAGGGGAGAAGGTGGCGTCCTTTGGCCCATTGCAGGCAGGGCTGGTGCAGGCCACAGCTGTGCCCTCCATCCTGGCAGGAGGCTGGTAGCAGCGCGCCTGCAGGCCTCCCCCAAGGTCACTGAACGTCTTTCTCAGTGGCACTGCCGGCGGCTGCGGGGTGCAGGGATGCCGGGGCGCGCTCTTCCCATTTGCAGCCTCGGGGACAAAGCTGCAGGACACTGACTCCCCAATGGGCGCGTGGGGCGTGAACGTGGGGCCGTTGCTGCTGCCTGGAAGGACAGACACAAGAACAGGTCAGCGCTGAGCAAGCAGCTAGTGGAGCTCCAGCTGCAGGATGGGCCACCAAGCTGTGCACTCATCCACTGCCCACGGAGAGCCCTGGGAACCACGCTCACGCCTACCCGCACCACACTCGGCGGGCGCCTGTCTGCTCTGCGCCCAGAGCCCCAGCTGGCCTGCCTCTGACCTGCTACCGGGTGTCAGCGTGGTGCTGAGCTCTGTCTGGCCTCTGAACAGAGCGACAGCTGGGCCCGCCCTGAACAGAAGGGACCCTCCATGCGACAATTTCCTTCTCCAATCATGCAAGCTGGGCTCAGCCGTCTGCAGCATCAGTGCCCAACTCTGCACAGTCCTGTGTTCATGTGGGGGAGTAGTAGGGGAGGGCAGGCTGGGGGATGGATGAGCTGGGGTAAGGGCAGAGGATCCCCCACCCCCAGCTCCGCAGAAATCAGCCTGGGACCCACTCTGTCCTCCTGCCCCCATGGTGAAGCAAGAGACCCTGGCCCTGCTCGGTCAGCTGCAGTGGAGACAGTGTGGAAGGCCAGGGTTTCTGTAGGAATGACCCTGTTACCCAGGGTCCAGGCAGACCCTTGGGGATGCACCAGCTTTAGGAGCCTGCACAGAGGGTTCCTCTGGGGAGGATCTGACCGGTGGGTTCCAGTCCGGACAAGCTGGCTATGCGGGTCCAAAGTGCATGTGCCCAGCCCTTGCCTTGCAGCAGAATGCACGGCTGGGGACTGCTGACTCCCAGCCTGACTGCTGACTCCCAGAGCCACTGCTGGAGGTGGTGGGGAACAGCAGTGCCCCAAATCCACCAGGGGCAGAGGAAGCGAATGCTGGGGAAAGCCAAGGGCCCTGCACTGGCACCTGTAGCTTATCCCTGAACATTAGGAAGGAGCCCAGGAATGAATCCCCCAGGTGTTCCCAACGTTGCAGATTTAACATGACTGGATGCAAGCCCCCTTCCTGGGTGCAGGCTTTGGCATCGCTTCCCTAACCCCAGGGATGGGAGAGCACCCACTGTCCAGTACTGCCTACTAGGCCCTGCGTTCCCCCGCGGTGAATCCACGCAGGCCTGCCAGTGCCAGATGGGTTCCCCACAGCGGGGCCAGAGCAGGGGCCTTTCCACTGGGGGTGGGGGAGGGCAGGAGCCCTGATAAAGGCATCACCCCTCACTGTCAGCCCCCACTCCTAGGGCGGAGGTACTTCACCCCACTGGTGACACTAGCCTCAGACTTGCCCTCACTCCTGAGTTAGCTGTTCAGAGCTCCCAGCAAAGCGAGACACCCCCCGTGCTCTGCTCCCCGCTCATCGCTAGAGCTTTCAGGGCAGAGCTCCCCACATAGCACAACAGCACCCGGGCTAAGGAAGGGCCAGGCCTGAGAAGCACAGAGCAGCCTCTGCTCCCAGTGACAGCTGTGCATGCAGCACCTCGCAGGACCTGGTTCCCTGGGTTGAGCACACGGAGCCATGTTGTTGCTGCTCCCCCAGGGACTCTTTGCTGTGACCCAGCAAGGGCTGCAGGGCAGGAGCTCCTCCCACCCCTGGACTGGCCAGGGCGGTGGGGGGTGTTATGGCTGCAGTCAGGTTAGGCGCAGGATCTGGCTGGGCTGAAGTCTCACAAGCTGTTCTCACCAGGTTCTGGCCAAATCCAGCCTGCATCTGAAGACTGGGCCCCTCTGGACTGGAGGCAGCTGGACCCAGAATGGCAGGAGAGAGGTGAACTGGAGGCAACCTTCCCCCAGCCCACAATGGAGAGGGACTGGCATTGCAGGTGCCAGCCCCAGACCCAGTGCTCTGCTCAGTGCATCCTGGGCTGTAGGGTGGGGAAGTCTGACTGCTGTCTCCCCAGGCTCCTGTCTCCAAGCTGGGTCCCAATCCCAGCTACAGCTTCCTCCAGGGCCGGGCCTGGACCTCACAAAGCCCAATGTGGGTGGGGTGATGTTGTTATCCTGAGAGGTGTGGGGAGCAGGACAGGTCCCGAGACCCAAGGAGCCTCTCTTCCCATGGCTTGCAGCGTGCCTAGGAGAGGGGAGCCCTCCTCACTCCTGAACGGCCAGCCCACAGCACGGCTAGCAGCTCCTTCTGGCCTCTCTGGGGGGCGGTGCCGAGGCCTCTCCCCTCTGAGATGGAGTACAGGCCAGCCGTGAGCGATCTCCCATCCCAGAGGAACCCTCCCTCCCTGCTACCTGTTGCCCATTCCAACCCAGCCAGCAGCACCAGCCCTGGTGGTGAGCAGAGCCAGGACTGGGCTGAGCTGCAGGGAAAGGGAATTCTCTGTGCCCAGGCTGCAGGACACACCCCTGAGGTCCCCTCAGCTCCTTAGCACCAGCCAGTGCTGCTGGGTGGCTCCCGACATCCTGTTCTGGAGTCGTGGAAGAGGCTGGACCCCAGGGCTGTGAAGTGTGACTCTGGGGAAGAAAGACAAGGAGGACTTGTGGCACCTTAGAGACTAACCAATTTATTTGAGCATAAGCTTTCGTGAGCTACAGCGCACTTCATCGGATGCATCCGATGAAGTGAGCTGTAGCTCACGAAAGCTTATGCTCAGATAAATTGGTTAGTCTCTAAGATGCCACAAGTACTCCTTTTCTTTTTGCGAATACAGACTAACACGGCTGCTACTCTGAAATCTGGGGAAGAAGCTGCTTGTGCCACCAGAGATCTAGTTGTCATTTTACTTCTGCTCCCTTCCAAGAGCCAGTGTGAACAGAGCCCAAATTACCCCTAATTGCTTGTCAAGAGAGAGCATTTCACAGAGGAGCTGTCAGGCGCGTGTGAGCCCAGAACAAAAGCACTGGCTTCCTGGCAACAACTCC
Source organism: Eretmochelys imbricata (assembly GCF_965152235.1). Taxonomy (NCBI): domain Eukaryota; kingdom Metazoa; phylum Chordata; order Testudines; family Cheloniidae; genus Eretmochelys; species Eretmochelys imbricata. Next base: position 60,742,548 of record NC_135580.1, on the reverse strand, counting down.
CCAGCACTCCCAGCAACTGCACTAGCAAATCCAGCGGGGAGCCGATGCTGCAAACCAAGGGCCATCAGGGCAGCAGACCCTGAACTCCGTCCCCAGCCTGAGCTCCCCAGTGCTCAGATCTAAGAGGAGCTGCACACCCACCTCTGCCAGTGCTCAGCACCCTCCAGCCAGGCCTCTGGCACTCACCTGGCGCACCCGCACCCAGGGCCCTGAGAACTAGTGAGCACTTCAGAAAACGTGGGCCCAAATGACTGGCCCACGGTCACACGGCAAGGCACCAGCAAGGCCAGGAATCCCACCCTGGGCACCTGTTCCAGGCCCCTTCATGATGGACCAGCCAGCCCTTCTCCCCAGCTCAGGGTGTCAGGCTGTAGCTCCTGGGATCCCCCTCCTGGACTGGGGCAGCCAGGGAAATGGAGGAGATGCCCCTGAAAGAGGGGTTCTGGCTGCCTAGCCTCAGAGCTGGAGAAGGCTGATTAGATCTCTAAGCTGCCCAGCCTGGCCAAGGTTGTAAAGGTGGTAAACCAAGGCTCTGTGTGGAGCCCCAGGCTGCTCCTTCAGCTAGCACATCTCAGGCAGCAGGAGTGGCCCTGCCTACAAATGAGGGCGGCCTGCAGTCGGCTCTGGCTGCATGGCCCCTAGCATGGCCTGGGGACACCTGCCCTTAGGAGCCATGTTCCTGGCAGTCCCTGAGTGCTCTCTAGCCTGGGACAGGGGAGAGAAGCTGTACAGTTGTCGTTGTCACCTTGGTCTCGCAGCGCGAGGTTAGGGAATCCGATAATGGTCCGTCTCCGCCGCAGCGTGGATTTGGGGTTCACCGCGGTCTCCGTGTTAAACAAGGAGTGCCGCGCACTCGCGTGCCTATCAAAGAGCTGTCCTGTAGCCAAAACAAACACACTGTACATGGCAGCAAGCAGGGGGCATGGAGAACGCCTGGTCCGGCCCTGGCCCAGCTACTCAGGCCACCTTCTCCCTGCGTTAGCTCCCCAACTCGCTTGCCTAAGGCTGCGTTGTGCTAAAGTGAATTTGGCTCTTGGGGTTTATAACAAAGGGCTCTGCCCTTTCCCCCGCATTGTTCCCGTTCCTGCGTGAGCACGAGGGCTCTATGCTGGAGCACACAGGCAGCCGTGGGGCGAGGCCCGGGTAGGGAGGGGGTTCCAGGGTTCATGAGTGGTGTTTGGGAAGGTCCCAGGCATGGTGGGGGGTCACACTAGGAAACTGCAAGCACCAGCACAGCAACACAGACAGTGGGCTGCTGTCCTGGAGCCAGGCAGGCTGCAGGGCAGCACATGTGGCCAGGGGTGGGGACACTCACAGAACAAGGAGTGTGGTCACTTATGTATGTATTTACACATGTGTGAGTGTGAGGCAGAGACGGGGTATAGCGTTTTGGGCCTGTGCTTGGGATGTGTGCATCGGTCATGAGTGATATACTCCAGGGGAGTCCTGTGGGTCACCCACATGCTGTCTGCCCACCCCCACTCTGCTTTCGCCAGGGACTCCAGACAAGCCGCTCTGCAGATCTGTCACTCAGCCAGAGAGTGTTTATGGGCATTATCTGGAGGTGCCCGACTCTCATGGGCCCCACTGCATGGCCTCGGGAGAGGAGTATGTAGATCCCCAGAAAGGCGCTGACAGGGCAGACACCAGGTCACAAGCCACAGGGCTAGAAACCAAGGCCTCGTCCCACTGGAAAGGGCACTGCTGGCTCCCTATGGCATCGAGCTCAGGTGTGTGTCAGCAAGCGGCCCTCACCCACGGTTTGGAGTACTGGACTTTGGGGCAGGCGCCCGCATCCCATCTCCCTAGGTGGCAAGCCAATGGCCATTTTATAATTGCCTGCTGGACAAAGGGGGCAGGTGGTCAGGCCAGCCCCTGCTCTCTGCTCCGGGAGCCGGCCCTGGTGGCCCAGGGCAGGCTCCAATGGGTGGGGGAGGGTCACTCTTGGGCATGGCCAGGCAGTGCTGCCTGAGGGGGCTGTGGCTGCCAAGGGCCAGCAATGGCAGCGCCAGAGAAGCAGGTCACCCCTGGCGTGCAGCTGCATTTCTCCCCCCTACCCACCCCCGGGCTGCTGGTGACTGGCCAGGCAGCTGAGGGGGCGATGCCAGGAGCAAGTTGGTGCTCAGGGAGAGGGGCTGGTTAGCAGCGAAACGCAGGCCTTTGGAGAGAGATGGCGTGATGGATGGGTAAATGACTCCAGGGGGGCCTCACACATGCTGCTGGGCAAGCCAGCCAGGGGGAATACAGAGACAACGGAGACACAATGTATCGGAAGCCACTGAGACCCATCCCCCCATCTTGGGGACCCTGGTGCTGGGCAGGAGGGCTCAGGGGCAGCCCAGTGACAAACGGGCAGAGACATGCTCTGCAGGTTCTCCCCACAAGAGGGGCTCTGGCCACACAGCTCAGAGCCCCCTGGGCCGGGCTGAGGGCCTGGCTCCAGGCGTCCGATGAGGTGTGAAGGGAGGAGTCAGGGGGCTGAGCAAGCTCCTCTGGGGCTCCGTGCAGGCCTCGTGCAGCTCCAGCCTGATCTCCAGCAGGGCCTTATGGCAGCCTGGACATTGCTAGGGAGGCCAGCGGGAGGGTGCAGGGGTATGTGTCCTCCCAGCCAGCTGTGGGGCAGAGTGCTCAAGCAGTGCCTGGGGAGGAGGGCATGGGGGGTGGGGGAGCTAGTTTCCTCCAGAAGCCAGGTAGTTTGGTGCTGCTGAAGGCCCCACACTGAGCGGAGCTGCTGCCCGCAGCCAGGGCCCTACAGCCTCGTGTTCCTGCCGAACACATGAGTTCCCTTGCACAGATAGATGGATCCCAAGCACTGGGAGAACCAAGGTGACAACAGAACACACTGACCGGTTAGCTCAGAGATACTCGTTAGATGATGCAGATGAGACTGGATTAACTTAATGACGTGGCTAGCCGGTCAAAAATGAAGGGTGATGTTATGGGTGGTAAAATACATGAACAAAGCACAGAAATGCTGCCCTGCAAACTGACCCCTGAGGGCTCTCCTCGGCCTGGCTACTGAACATGATCCCGGCCTCTGTATAACCCACAGCACATGTGGGCCAATAGCATCACTGCAGGCCACCCTTGCCTCCCTGTGCCTGGCTCTGCCTCCCCACATCTCTGCAGCCTAGCCCCGCCTCCCTGTGCCTGGCCCTGCCTCCTCACATTGCTGCAGGCCAGCCCCACCTCCCTGTGCCTGGCCCTGCCTCCTCACATCGCTGCATTTTGGTTTTACAGGACCTTTGCACTTTCCCTGGCGGTGGCATCACAGCGCCCGGGGCTCAAAGCCAGCCAGTGCTGTGCCCACAGCCGCCCCGTGCAGGCTGCAGAACCCCAGCGCCGCTGCTGGGAGCTGACTGGACAGATTTAACCCCTTGCCCCCCCATGCTCCTACACACGCTTCCCAGGGGGCCTGGAAGGGGCACAGCCCTACCAGAGACATTGATGGGGACAATGTTGGCTTGGGTGGAGCAGGATTGGTGCCACCTCTTCTCCTCCACGGTGGGCAGAGGGAAGGCTCGGGTCCAGGCCGGCTGCTTGTCTGGGGTGGTGGGCAGGCTCAGGAATGGCTCTGGGGGCCTCACACCCAGTGTGGTGGCCTCATCCTCATTCACTCGCCGGGCCGCGGGCTGTCAGGGAACAAAGGAAATGGATTGAGACACCAGTGTCCCGGTGGGGTGATAACAAGTGTGGGGAAGGTGGGAAGGGAGGGATTGTGGGAGCGTGGGGGAGAAAGGGGGGCATGTGGGGAGCAGGAGTGACTGTGTGTGTGTGGAGGAATCTAGTGCTCAGAATGAGGGACTAAGTGATGGCTTGAGTCAAAAACCTTGTAGGCAGGATTATCCTTCCCTCCTGTGCCACTCCCGACCCGCAGTCCCCAGCAATCCCAGCTCAGGGCCAGCTTTGCCAGTGCCCCTCACTCCTGACCCACAGCCCCCAGCTACCCCAGCCTGTCGCTCTCCCCTACCATCAGCTCTGCCGATGCCTCTCACTCCCGAATCACAAACCCCCCACCCCCGCCCCATCTATTGCTCTGCAGTAACCTCTCTGGGTGACCTCAGGCAGAGTTGGTACCCTGTGTCCCCGAGCCCATGGCCGCAGGAAGGCTGCTGAGACACAGTGCGTTGGGGTTCTCTCTGTACAGAGATGGACTCACCATAAACACGAACTCCAGGCGCTTGGCGGGCAGGGCCCTGGGAGAGGGCTCAGGGGGCGCGTCCAGGGGCAGGTGGCTGGCGTTCCTGAAGGTCTGACCAGTGACCCTGGCCTCTGTGTACTGCTCCTCATACTCCTCTGAAATACAAGCAGCCAGGGCATTTCCACAGTTGGCGGTTTGGGATGCGCTCTGCCCTCTCCACCCCAGTGCTGAGCCAAAGGCTAGTGGGACATGCACTGGGCATGTGCCAATAATGCACTCTCTGGGCCCCTTGCACAGCAATGGGGCCCTGCTCTCTGCCCCCCCCTCGCACATGGGGAGAAGAGCCCAGAGGAGCTCCTAGCTGCTCCCGAGTGCTCCACAAAGCGCCCCCAGCCTGGTTAGCTGGCAGTCCTGCTGCGGGCAAACCTCTGCTCGCTGCCTGTGCTGGACACCTCATCCTCCAGTCCCCAGGCCTGCATTTGTGACACCACTGGAGCTGTGTGGGGCAGGGCCTGGCCTAGTGCTGCCTGGCTGCCCGGCCCCAGGGCGCTGGACAGGTGCCTGCAGCAATGCACATGGGAGCCACTGCTTCAGGTGCTCCTAGGTCTCTCTGGGGGCGGTGGCAGCTCCTGAGAATTGGTGGGCACAGCAGCCTTGTGCTGGCCTCGTGCAGCTGCACGGGGGGAGTGCCAGGGCCTGGACACGGCTTCTGGCCTCTGGGCACCAGCCCCAAGTGGGTATTCTGCCTCCTCAGCTAGTAAGCCACGTGCTTTAACAGGCAGAGGAACCAGACAACTACCCTGGCTGGAGGAAGTGGCTCTCGCTGGGACCCACGTGTTTCTAACAGACCCACATGGCCCCACACCCTGCAGGAGGGTCTGGAGGGTTTGTGGGGGGATGAGAGGAGGGAGCAGCTGATGCCAATCTCACAAGAGGACAGGGGGAAGGGAGCACTCCACCTTCTCCTGTCAGCAATGGGTCAGTCTGTTCCCTGCTCCCCCCTTCCCCCCTGTGTGCAATGGGTCAATCTGCTTCCTGCCCCCCTCCCCCTGGGTCACTCTGCTCCCTGCTTCCCCCTTCCCTCCTGTGTCCGATGGGTCAGTCTGCTCCCTGTTTCCCCCACCCCAAGGATCACTCTGCTCCCTGCTCTCCCCTCCCCTCCTGTCAGCAATGGGACAGTCTGCTCTCTGCTGCCCCCTGCATGGCAGGAGCTGCGGAAACAGCCTGTACCTGCATGCCATGGGTGTGTCTTGGCCGAGAGCCAGCCCGGCAGCCCCAGCCCTCCCCTCGGCGAGGGGTACCTTGCAGCAAGCTCTGGAGATTGAACTGGGCCTCCTGGTGCAGCTCCTCCACACAGGGCGACCTGCCTGCAGCCAGGAACACATTCACGGGCTGTTGCCATGGCAATTTGGAGTGGGGCGTTTTCTTGCTCTCCAGGTCCAAGTTAGAGGTGGCTGCAGAGAGGAGAGGAGGGGTGAGACACGGGCTGCAGCTCCCCAGACCCTCTCATCCCTCCCCAGCCAAGGGTGAGCTGCAAGCCCGGAGCCCAAGGCCCCGATGTGCTCACCTGGGACACAGCCCTTCATCAAGGGCAAGTTAAGTGGTTGTGGTGTCAGTGTTGTTATCCCCATGCTAGGAGGGGGAAACTGAGGCAGATAGGGGTTGGGACCTGCCCAAAGTCATATGATAAATGGATGATTCAGCTGGGAACAAAAGCCTGGTGCCCTGAGTCACGGACCCTGGCTCCAGCCCACATCCCCTCCCTCCCTGCCCACCAACCAGCCTCTAACCCAACGCCTGAAGCAGCAGCATGGCCTGACACCAGGCACCAGACCATGAGCCAGGAAAGCTGGGTTCTGTTCCCAGCTCTGCCACTGCTCACTGGGTGCCTCAGTTTCCCCTCTGTAGCATGGAGATTCTGGGCTGTCCTGGCTTTGCAAGGCACTTTGGGCTCTAGGGATGGACAGTGGCAGCTGGTATTCTCCAGCCCCCTCCTAGAGTGCAGGGGTCAGGCCTCATGTCAACAGAAAAGAACTGCACAGGATTTGAGGCAATCACACCAGCCAGGCACGGGCTGTAATAAACAACGCACATACGGACTCTCGCTAGCAAACAAACAGCTCCTCCCCCACCGCCCCGACACCCCAGTTTGACCCTACACCACAATGGTATTGGAGCTTGCTTTGGGTTTTCCTGCCTGCTTTTCACCCTGGCGTCACTAGATGGCACTAAATAGCAGCAGACCAAACTCTCCATCTACACAGTCCCTGAAATTCAACCACCACACAGTGAACAAACCAGCAAACAAAGGGGCGCCATCACAGTCCTCAACCGCGATGACTACAGCAACAAGGCCAAGCAACAACTCTCCAATACCACCTGCCATAAAGAACTCAGAGACCCCACACCACAGTCCACCCAGGAATTTAAGGGATATCATCGAATCCTTCCCCAAACAACTCCAAGAGAAACTCGACAACCTCATCCCCACGAACCCATCCCAGAGACATTCTACAGACAAGGGACCCCAGGCAGACCCATCATATCTGGCCATGGAATCCTTGCTGAAGGAATATGGGGACTCATAGAACCATCCTCGGACCACTCACCACACAAAGGGCTGGCTTCCTCCAGGACCAGGGTGGACAAAAATCAATAATTAAAAAAAAAAAAATAAGAAAAATTGGATTTTTTTTTTTACTTAAATTGGATTTTTTTGATAAAATGCTTTTTGAGGAAAAAAACCTATCTAAAGATAGTTTTAATTAAGATACACTATAGCTCAAAGATATCTCATCATGGAATAGGGATTATAAATTATAATTCTATAGTATGAGACAATATATTCATGTAACGTTTAAGAAAAGTTTTGTAAATGAGTTCCAATAGTTCATAGATTACGGACCCCATTTTATGGGGTTCCACAGGCTTCTGTATAGATTATTTAGGTTAATCTTTCTCTCTACCCAATGGGACTCAGTGCTCAGTCTAGAAGATACCATCAGAGATGCTTAGTTTTGCAGTTCTCAAACTGTGGATTTGTCTCCCCAGAGGTAACATGCTTGTTAACAGCAAAAATGTTTTAAAATAAATAAATATTATATAGAGGTGAGAAATAACAGACCTCAACTCTATTGTGCCTCTGCAAATTTGTGTACACAAAGTCAATCCCTTACCTCTCTCTAAAAGTGCAAAGTTTCAAAAAGTTCAATGAATAGAAGATTGTTGGGGGCGGAATAGATCTGGACAAGGAAAAGAAGTCTGGAGAGAAATGTGAGACGCGAGGGACATATGCTTGTTTTGTTAAAATATTATATGTTTGCTGTTGAAGAAAAAAAATCCAGAATACTTAACGTTGTTGTTTTAGTTAAATAAAACGATTTAAATGTCTGTCTGGTGATGTTCTCCTCCTAATACAGCATGGCAAGAAAATCCTCCAAATATTAATGATTAACCTGTTGAATTGGAGATAGTTCACCTCCCAATAACTTCATAAATATCTGCTTCAATTACCTTTGGAAATGAAATAGCTAAACAATCATTCATTTTCTGATTTTGCTGTAAAACTAATCTGAAAAGTTTTCAAAATAAATCACTGTTTGAAAATGTACAGTGTGTACCTTCTAAAAATGAAACCTACATCTATCTCTGAGTTGTGAAGAATATGTATTAAGGCTATAACAACCAACAAGAATGCACTTTTATGTAGAAAACCATGATTAAATCAAGTCTTCCTGACTAGTGATTTAAATCATGATTTAAATCATTTTGATTTAAATTAAATCCACCCTGTCCAGGACACAACTGGCTTCTTCCAGAAACTCTGCAACATTAATAACCTTCCTCAGAACACCATCCTCGCTACCATGCATGTCACCTCCCTATACACCAACAACCCTCACAATGACAGCATCACTGCCTGCCTCAACTATCTACAAGATAATAGACACCCCTCAGATACCACCCCCAAAACAGCACCAGACTCATCCATTTCATCCTCACCCATAACCATTTTACATTCAACAACAAACACTTTGTCCGAACCATGGGAACAGCCAATGGTACTAGGATGGCTCCCCAGTAGGCCATGGTCTTCATGGGCCACCTTGAGGAAGAATGTATCTCCTGGACAAATGCACCACGAAACCTGAAAAACATCAATGATATTTTCATGTTCTGGAGAGAACATCTAAACTCCCTCATAGATTTCTACCACAACTTCAGCAACCACTATGCTTCCATTAAACTCTCTCTGGAACACTCCCACACTAGCCTCAACTTCCTGGACACCACAGTCAGCTTCACCTATGCAACCCTACAGATATATACAAGAATCCCATAGATCACCACACTTATCCCACAGATCTGGTAACCACCCCAAACACATCAAGAAATCTTGTAGCTACAGCCAGGCACTCAGATACCACAGAATATGCTTGGAGGAGAAAGTCACGGATATACACCTTAACACACTTAAAATCGCCTTCACCAAACAAGGAGACGCCATCTTGAGAAGATCGCATCAAGGAATGGGCCACCCACATATCCAGAGAGAACCTTCAATACGGAAATAAAACCCCTTCTGACCACACACCCCTAGTGGTCACCTACCACTCTTCACTGGAACCTAGAGGGGGTATCATTAAACAATTACAACCCATACTCGATGGGGACCCCATCCTGAAATAAATCTTTCCTGAACCCCCTCTTCTGGCCTTCAAACAACCCCCCAACCTCGCCAAGCTCCTCATCAGTAGCAAGCTCCCCACAGTCCAGGACCCACCAACTCAAAAGCCGCACCAAACCCTGTCAGAACAACAGATGCCAAACCTGAAGATGTAGCTCCACTGCTGCAATTATCATTCCCCACAATACACCTTTCAAGATCCATAGGTCCTACCCATCCATGCCTGTCACAACGTGTGGTGTACCTCAGCCAGTGCACGGAAAGCCCCAAACAAAAACAACTGGGTGAGTGAAGCCAGACAATCACTGCGCTCTCGAATGAACTCACACAGACAAAAACACCCTATCACCCATGGGCCAACACTTTTCACAGCACAATCACTGTATCACTCTCACACCTGTACAACACCTTCAAAAGACGAGCCCGGGAGCTTAAATTCATGACTAGACACTAAAAATCATAGACTCAACAGACACATTGGATTCATGGCTTATTACAACAATCAGACATCCGCCCCACTAACAACTGTCTTTTTAATTTCTTATTTTTCTCCTCTCTGTTCCTTTCTTCCCTGTGTCTGCAGGGGTGTTTACAGGCCACTTCACCTTGAATGGTCCCTTGAAATATGTACTAACTACTTATGCTAAACAATGTGTTCTATCTTGTATTTAGCTGTGACACTCTGAATACATTTCCCATACATGAAGAACTCAGTGTAGCTCATGTTGTGTGCATGGCTGTTCCAAGCTGCTGTGCGCCGCCCCGAGGTGGGCGCATGTCCCTGGGACCCCTGGCATGCTAGATATTCTCCGTAACAGCGCTGGTGCCCTGCCCTCTGCAGGGAGAGACTCCTGGGACTGGCTTCGCCCCAGGAAGTGGACAGGACCATGCACAGGGTGCTGGGCTAGCTAAGCACAGAGCTCTCTTTGCAGGGAAGCGGCTGGACAGAACGGGAAGCGGATTTCCTACTGAGAATGTTTTCCTGCCAGTGTGATTAGCACAGGGATGGCTGGGGGGCGGGGGAGAGGGGGAAGGGCATGAGAGCCCTGCCCAGCAGTCCCTGGGCTCAGTGCCCAAGTCACTGGCTATGCCTCTGACCCCAGTGGCCCAGACCCAGAGGAGATTCATTGCTCACTTTGCTCCCGCTGGCCTGGGTGGACCCCAGATAGTAGAACTCCAGTAAGAACAGTCAGCTCCCAAAGCGCTGTGCAATCCACAGGATCTGTGTACAAAACTCACCGCCCTGAGACACCAAGTACTCAGGAGCTGCAGGCAAGGGGAAAGCTCAGCCCCAGCTCTGCTTCCTGTGCTTGTGCCTTAAAACATGGACTCTTTTACAGCAGAAGAAATTGTTCATTAATCTTTCGTGCCAACCAGAATCTCCCCCGCACCCTTAGACCCAGTAAGGCCCAGCCCAGCCCAAGCAGACCTGCCAGGGTTCTTGGGTCTGAAGAAGATCTACAAAAGAAGCCAAGTTTGAAGCAAGTCAGTGGTGCAGCTGGAGAGGGCTAGAGGCTGGCGAGAGCTTTGTGTGCCATTGGTTTGATCAATTAAAAAGGCAAGCAGGGCTGACAGGGCTCAGTGGTGCCACCCGCACCCTCAGGTCAGAGCAGGGACGGGAGTGTCAGCCAGGGCACTCACATGCGACTGAATCCCACTACCCCCATGGGGGCGGAGGGGCAAGCTCCCCCTTGATCCTTACTTGTCGGAGCCAGCAGAGTTGTCCAGGGATCGAGCCCCGGCCCACCCCAAGCACGGCTGGGACTGGAGAGAGGGAACTTGGAAAGTGGCACCCGCTTGGGGACCCTTGGGGACCCTCTGCCAGAGGCCCCATCCTAACAGCATGCACCCAGGCCCCTCTGCCAGGCAGTCCAATGCCCCTCTGCAGGCACTGCCAGGCTCCTCTGCCAGGTATGCCCAGGCCCCTCTGCCAGGCATCCACACCCCCCTCCTGCATCCTCTGCCAGGTAAACCCAGACCTGTCTGCACCCTGTGCCAGGTGTGCAGATCACAGCCTCTCTGCAAACATGGCCCCTGACCTAGCACAACCCAGCACATCTCTCCAAGGCAGGCTCTGTGGAGACCACCCCAGCTCTGCAGCATGAGGATGCCCCACGGCTCCTGGGCCATCACATCTCTGTGCGCTCGCTTCGGGGGGTGGAGGGTGGGGAAGAGGCGGGGGCTCTGCACTGACAGGAAGGGCGGGTATGAACACTGCCACACTCAGCACACCTCAAGGTGGGTTCGTGTCACCTGCCTGAGTTACACCCCAGCTCAGCCGAGGCCCGCGGTGGCTGCCGGCTGCCCTGATCCCAGTCCGATTGCATAGAGACAGCCGAAGTGGAGCCCAATGCATTGAGCCTGGGAGACCGATCCCCCACCCCACCCTGGGAGCCCCTGTGGTTCAGGGCCTGCACTGGCCCCCTGTGTTCTGAGAGCGTTTGGATCCACAGCCAGACTTTGTGGCTGGTCTCTGTCTCCCAGCACCCTGACTTTGGGGGGCGCTGGGGGCCGACACATGTATCTGGGGGTCCCCTTCCCCCTCTCCCAGCCTGGTCCAAGGATGCTGAGTCCCTCAGCTGGGAGCTGCTCCTGGCCGCTCTCTTCCCGCTCTGCGTGGGCTCTGAGCTCTGAGGGGCAGAGGCATGGTGCCAGCTGTTGTGGGAGGGCTCCTGGCTCATTATCACTACAGGAAGCCCAGCCCCAGGCTGCCATGCACGGCTCCCCTAATGACCACCCAGCCTCTTTACAGCCGCCGTGCCACTGGTGCATCGAGCAACACGCCCTGCCCTGCCCAGACGCTCACAGCCGCAAGCAGGGTCACACGAGGCCACCTGGAAATGGCCTGGTCTGCACCCTGCCCAGCCCAGAGCAGGAGGAAAAGGGTATTGTTCCTACCCACAATGCACCGCACCCGGGCCAGGGCACAGAGCTGGCCTTGGGAGGCCTGAAGGGGAACAGGACAGTCTCCAAGGACCCTTCCTTTGCCCTCAGATCTTCACCACACGCACCTCCACACAATGTACCCTGCACACACGCACACGACAGGCCTGTCCTGAGACACGTGCACATGGAAATGCATGCACAGAACACACTTGCGTGTACAAGTGCGCACAGGTACACACACCCCCATTTACACAGAGGTATACACACACCCAGAGACATGTATTCACACACACACACCCGGCATACACACACGCACACGGCATGCACACACCCGTTCACACAGATATACACACACCAAGACGTATTTACACACACAAGTATACAGACACACAGGTATACATACACATTTACAGAGGTATACACATGCACACATGGGTATACACACCCACTCAGACACCCACTCACTCAGAGGTATACACACACATTCACACAGAGGTACACACACACAGGTATGCACAAACACACACACATCCACAATTTGCATGTTTGTGTAAGTGTCTCCCACAAACGAGCCCCTTCGGCAAGGCTCTGCTCCCTAAGGCCTTGTCTACCCTAGGGCTGGCTGCCGTGGGATGCCCAAGGGATGCAGGGCTCCTGACAGCAGCACAGGGGCAGCTGGGTCTGGATGCCACGCGCTGGCCTCACTTCCCCGTGTAACCCACAAGAACTAGGAGGCAAGGGGGAAAAGAAGCCAAAGCTGCATTAGCAAGCCAGGGTTGCATACACAACTGAGGTAAGGGATGCTTGGGAGCCCCTGGCAGTCCCCTACAGCCCGCACACAGCCCACGGCAGCAGGGCCCAGACAATTCCCCTCCCATTCCATGTCAGACCACTTAGCTGAGGGTAAAGCTGGGCATTTAACGAGTCATTGGCTGTCTGGGCACCTGCTCTGCTGCTGAGTTAACCAGGGCACTGTCGTCTTAATGGCACAGACACCCAAGTGAGCATTAAACAAACCAAACCAAAGCCATGCTCATCATGCTGCCCTGCCAGCCTCGGGCATGGGCCAGGAGAGAGCAGGGCAAGTCCAGGGCTAGCTGATGCAGAAAGCAGGCCCCACCTTTCATAGATTCATGGATATAGATAGATTCATAGATATTAAAGTCAGAAGGGACCATTATGATAATCTAGTCTGACCTCCTGCACTATGCAGGCCACAGAATCTCACCCATCCACTCCTGCAATAAATCTCTCACCTATGTCTGAGCTATTGAAGTCCTCAAATCATGGTTTAAAGACGTCAAGGTGCAGAGAATCCTCCAGCAAGTGACCGGTGCCCCATGCTACAGAGGAAGGCGAAAAACCCCCAGGGCCTCTTCCAATCTGCCCTGGAGGAAAATTCCTTCCCAACCCCAAATATGGCGATCAGCTGAACCCTGAGCATGTGGACAAGATTCACCAGCCAGATACCCAGGAAAGAATTCTCTGTAGTAACTCAGATCCCACCCCATCTAACATCCCGTCACAGGCCATTGGGCCTATTTACCATGAATAATTAAAGATCAATTGATTGCCAAAATCATGTTATCCCATCATACCACCTCCTCCATAAACTTATCGAGTTTAATCTTGAAGCCAGATAGGTCTTTTGCCCCCCTTCCCTTTGAAGGCTGTTCCAGAACTTCACTCCTCTGATGGTTAGAAAACTTCATCTAATTTCAAGTCTAAACTTCCCGATGGCCAGTTTATATCCATTTGTTCTTGTGTCCACATTGGTACTGAGCTTCAATAATTCCTCTCCCTCTCCAGTATTTATCCCTCTGATATATTTATAGAGAGCAATCATATCTCCCCTCAACCTCCTGTTGGTTAGGCTAAACAAGCCAAGCTCCTTGAGTCTCCTTTCATAAGACAGGTTTTCCATTCCCTGGATCATCCTAGTAGCCCTTCTCTGTACCTGTTCCAGTTTGAATTCATCCTTCTTAAACATGGGAGACCAGAACTGCACACAGTATTCCAGGTGAGGTCTCACCAGTGCCTAACACCTCCTTATCGCTACTGGAAATACCTCGCCTGATGCATCCCAAGACCACATTAGCTTTTTTCACGGCCATATCACATTGGCGGCTCATAGTCATCCTGTGGTCAACCAATACTCCAAGGTCCTTTTCCTCCTCCGTTACTTCTAATTGATGCATCCCCAGCTTAGAACTAAAATTCTTTTATTAATCTTTAAATGCATGACCTTACACTTCTAACTATTACATTTCATCCTATTACTATTACTCCAGTTTACAAGGTCATCCAGATCGTCCTGTATGATATCCCGGTCCTTCTCTAAATTGGCAATACCTCCCAGCTTTGTATCATCCGCAAACTTTATTAGCACGCTCCACTTTTTATGCCGAGGTCAGTAATAAAAAGATTAAATAAGATTGGTCCCAAAACTGATCCCTGACGAACTCCATTAGTAACCTCCCTCTAGTCTGACCGTTCACCTTTCAGTATGACCCGCTGTAGCCTCCCTTTTAACCAATTCCTTATCCACCTTTCAATTTTCATATTGATCCCCATCTTTTCCAATTTAACTAACAATTCCCCATGTGGCACCATATCAAACACCTTACGGAAATCTAGGTAAATTAGATCCACTGCGTTTCCTTTGTCTAAAAAATCTGTTTCTTTCTCAAAGAATGACAGGTCTCAGAGTAGCAGCCATATTAGCCTGTATCCGCAAAAAGAAAAGGAGTACTTGTGGCACCTTAGAGACTAACAAATTTATTTGAGCATAAGCTTTCGTGAGCTACAGCTCACTTCATCGGATGCATGCAGTGGAAAATACAGTGGGTAGATTTATATACACAGAGAACATGAAACAATGGGTGTTACCATACACACTGTAAGGAGAGTGATCAGGTAAGGTGAGCTATTACCAGCAGGAGAGCGGGGGTGGGGGTGGGGAATAAACATGGGGAAATAGTTTTACTTTGTGTAATGACCCATCCACTCCCAGTCTTTATTCAAGCCTAAGATAATTGTATCCAGTTTGCAAATTAATTCCAATTCAGCAGTCTCTCGTTGGAGTCTGTTTTTGAAGTTTTTTGTTGAAGAACTGCCACTTTTAGGTCTGTAATCGAGCGACCAAAGAGATTGACGTGTTCTCCGACCGGTTTTTGAATATTGTAATTCTTGACGTCTGATTTGTGTCCATTGATTCTTTTACGTAGAGACTGTCCAGTTTGGCCAATGTACTTGGCAGAGGGGCATTGCTGGCACATGATGGCATATTATCACATTGGTAGATGTGCAGGTGAACGAGCCTCTGATAGTGTGGCTGATGTGATTAGGTCCTATGATGGTGTCCCCTGAATAGATATGTGGACATAGTCGGCAACAGGCTTTGTTGCAAGGATAGGTTCCTGGGTTAGTGGTTCTGTTGTGTACCTTACAGTGTGTACGGTAACACCCATTGTTTCATGTTCTCTGTGTATATAAATCTACCCACTGTATTTTCCACTGCATGCCTCCAATGAAGTGAGCTGTAGCTCATGAAAACTTATGCTCAAATAAATTTGTTAGTCTCTAAGGTGCCACAAAAGTCCTCCTTTTCTTTTCTCAAAAAAGGGGATCAGGTTGGTTTGGCACGATCTACCTTTTGTAAAACCATGTTGTATTTTGTCCCATTTACCATTGACCTCAATGTCCTTAACTACTTTCTCCTTCAAAATTTTTTCCAAGACCTTGCATACTACAGGTGTCAAACTAACAGGCCTGTAGTTACCCAGATCACTTTTTTCCCCCTTTCTTAAAAATAGGAATTATGTTAGCAATTCTCCAGTCATACGGTACAATCCCTGAGTTTACAGGTTCATTAAAAATTCTTGCTAATGGGCTTGCAATTTCATGTGCCAATTCCTTTAATATTCTTGGATGAAGATTATCTGGGCCCCCCGATTTAGTCCCATTAAGCTGTTCGAGTTTTGCTTCTACCTCAGATATGGTAATATCTACCTCCATATCCTCATTCCCATTTGTCATGCTACCATTATCCCTAAGATCCTCATTAGCCTTATTAAAGACTGAGGCAAAGTATTTGTTTAGATATTGGGCCATGCCTAGATTATACTTAACCTCCACTCCACCCTCAGTGTTTAGCGGTCCCACTTCTTCTTTCTTTGTTTTCTTCTTATTTATATGGCTGTAGAACCTTTTACTATTGGTTTTAATTCCCTTTGCAAGGTCCAACTCTACTTGACTTTTAGCCTTTCTCACTTTATCCCTGCATGTTCTGACCTCAATAAGGTAGCTTTCCTTGCTGATCCTTCCCATCTTCCACTCCCTGCAGGCTTTCTTTTTCTTAATCACCTCTCTGAGATGCTTGCTCATCCAGCTTGGTCTACAACTCCTGCCTATGAGTTTTTTCCCCTTTCTTGGGATGCAGGCTTCTGATAGCTTCTGCAGCTTTGACTTGAAGTAATCCCAGGCCTCCTCTGCCTTTAGATCCATAAGTTCTTCAGTCCAATCCACTTCCCTAATTAACTTCCTTAATTTTTGAAAGTCAGCCCTTTTGAAATCAAAAACTCTAGTCGCCGATTTATTTTTGTTAATCCTTCCGTTCAGTTTGAACTGAATTAGCTCATGATCACTTGAACCAAGGTTGTCACCTACAACTATTTCTTCTATGAGGTCCTCACTATTCACCAAAACCAAATCTAAAATGGCATCCTCTCTAGTCCGTTCAGCAACTACTTGATGAAGGAATCCATCAGCTATTGCATCTAGGAAAATCTGAGCCCTATTATTATTACTAGCACTTGTCCTCCAGTCTATATTTGGGAAGTTAAAGTCTCCCATGATCACGCAGTTCCCATTAGTATTTACTTCATTAAACACATTAAAGAGGGCTCTATCCATATCCAAATTAGATCCCGGCGGTCTACAGCACACCCCAAGCACTATCCCAGGGGAGGCTCTAGTAGTTTTCTTCCCCATTGTGATTTTTGCCCAGACGGACTTGGTCTTATCCATTCCATCGCCTCTTATTTCTTTACATTCTACCTCATCATTGATATACAATGCTACTCCACCACCTTTGCCTTTATTTCTGTCTTTCCTAAACAGCACATACCCTTCAATACCTGTAGTCCAGTCATGACAACTATTCCACCATGGTTCTGTTATCCCTATAATATCTGGTTTCACTTCCTGCAGCAGTAGCTCTAGTTCCTCCATTTTGTTACCGAAGCTCCTCGCACTGGGGTACAAACATCTTAATTTTTGCTGTTTGGCCTCGCTCACATTCTGTACCTGATTAGGTACGGACATTCTACAGCCAGTATGACCTATTAGACTGGTATCCACACTGCCCTTCCTCCTTACGTCCATTCTCCTACCCACGGCTGTATCCTTTCTTACTTTGTTTTCTTCCCTCTCAGTGCTAAAATCCGGCGAGGAGATTACCTGGACATCTCCCAACCATCTCCCCCAAATTCCTAGTTTAAAGCTCTCTTAATCAGTTGTGCCAGCCTCCATCCTAGAAGTCTATTTTCTTCCCTACTCAGATGAAGTCCATCCTGAGAAAACTGTCCTCTGTCCATGAATGCCTCCCAGTGGCCATACATCCCAAAGCCCTCCTTATAGCACCACTGCCTGAGCCATCTGTTGATAGTCATAATCTTGTCACACCTTTGTTGTCCTTTTCTAGGAACAGGCAGAATCCCACTGAAGATCACCTGTGTCTCGATTTCCTTAAGTGTCCCCAGCCTGGCATAGTCTCCCTTGATACGTTCCAGCGAGAATCTACCGGTATCATTTGTTCCCACATGAAGGACAATCAGTGGATTCTTTCCCGCTCCCTTTAGGATCCTTTTCAACCTCAGGTCCACATCCCATATCTAAGCACCTGGAAGACAGCACACCCTTCTATTCTCTGGATCAGCTCTGGTTACAGGCCTGTCTATTCTTCTCAGTAAGGAGTCCCCGATCACGTGGACCTGCCTTTTCTGGAGACATGCGATTCTCCGATTGTATCCCCTGTTCCCTCTGGCTGCAAATTCTTTCCATTCCTATTCTCCCTTGTAATCCTCTTCAACTCATCCTGTATCCTCCTGGGGCTCATATTTGGTGTAGTCTCCATTGACTCTTCCCCTTTTCCTATAGGACTTTCAGTTGTGGTGCGGCAGAATGTAAATGATGGGCCCAAACACAAACGCCAGAACTGGGCATGCTTGAATTCTGAGCTAAATCCAAACACTGGGCCAGGCTCACTATCTCCAGAATGGGCCAGAACAAAAGTCCACATCCACTGCCCCACTGCACCCTGGTTTCTGATCAGTTCAGCAGCATGACCACCTCTCACCATCTTATCATACGGCTCGCAGGATTTGGTATTTAATGAAAGCCACAGCTCCAGGAGTCCTGTGATTAGGTGAGAATCTCAGTTGC
The DNA here is from genome assembly GCF_965152235.1 of Eretmochelys imbricata. Taxonomy (NCBI): domain Eukaryota; kingdom Metazoa; phylum Chordata; order Testudines; family Cheloniidae; genus Eretmochelys; species Eretmochelys imbricata. The sequence continues at coordinate 60,724,390 of NC_135580.1, read as the reverse complement.
ACTAAGAAGGGTACATTCCTAGCGCTCTGGCTGCACAGAACCCCATTCGGGTCTGACACCGGAAGGCCAATACAAAAACCCAGCCTTGATTATTGTTAAAATCTGCTGACTTTTAAGCCATCTTGGGAGCTGGGGGCCCTGACTCGTGGTTTTTGCACACTTGGGGTTGGCAGTTCTGAGCCCGTCTCCAAGCAATACTTAGCAGCTCCCAAGCCAGCTCTCCTGCCATGTGGAGGTAGCCTACAGGGGCCAGACACATGCAGACTGGCCTAGGTAGGGGGTAGAAGGTGCTTTTGATAAAATAGGAAGTGGCAGGAAACTGCCCCAAACCGCAGCACCCTTGGAAACCGAAATTCCTGCGTTTATTCCCCCACCCCCACCCCTTCTTATGTTCCATTGTCATGAGCCTCTGCAACTCTGAGAGCCAGTTCCCTCCTCAGGGACTGTCCTGCATCTCCCCCACCCCAGAGGTATCAGGCTTTCCAAAACCTCGTGGTAGAGCAGGGGCGGGCTTCAGTGAAGAGAAAGAGAGTGCTGTCTGGGGGCTGCTGGACACAGACACACCTGCGGGGCTCACTGGCTGTCCAGCTCCCAGCCTGCACTAGCTGGGATGTAGCAGTCCTGGGTGCGCCTGTTCCCTGTCCTACCAGCCACCCACACCTTGCTGAGCAGGAGCAAGAAGTCTGGAAAACTATCCAAGAAGAGCATCCCAGAGGGGCTGATCCTGTGAGTGCTGAGCACCTTCAGCTCCCACTGATGTCAGTGGGAGCTGGGGGTGCTCAGACCCCTGTTGGAGAGGTATTCGCACATCACAGGATCAGGCCTGCCTGTTTGCAGCGTCTGGTTCAGCACCTGACCTGGGTTCTTCTCTAAACCTAGGCCCGGGTCCTGCATCACTCCTAGCCAATGTCCCAGAGGTGGCAGCGGGAGGGTTGGGTGCCATGGAATGCAGGAAACCCCTCCCCGTCAGAAAGCAGAACTCCTACCACTAACCCTTCCCCTGAAACATGCTGCTCAACGGTGACAACAGCCAGAGAACTCTGCAGTGAGCCACATGGCAGCTAAGCTCACATGAGTTACTGACTCTAGGGATGCGGTGCTGGCAGGGACCATGAGAACAGTGCAGAGCAAGTCCCCTCCCCACTGCCAAGGACTTTGCAGTAGCCCTAGAAGGACGCAGGCCTCACACAGCAGGGAGATGGGAAAGCCCCAAGTGGCCTCTAAAGTAAGCCTGAAGGAGGACAGATGGTCTCACTTTCCCCCGTGACCTCAGCAGACCCAGCCGGTTCCAGTCACTAACCCAGCCCACCCCAGCTCCCACCCTGCCAGTATTTTCCAGACTCCCTGACCCGAAACCAATGAGTTCAGATGCAGCCACCTGACTGCAAGCAGAATTAGGCAGCCTACTGCTTTGTGCTGCCTGTTGGGGAGCCCTTCCCCGCCCCACACGCCTGACCCTAATTAGTGCCAATGACAATGGGGAAGAGAGCCCGCCAGTCCTATTCACAGACTGACAGCGCACCCTCCGCAGGCCTCAGAGCGAGGTGCAGAATTACAGCCTCACTCCAATGAGGTGATCATGTCACTGTCCCCACAGATGAAAGGCAGCCGCCTCTCGGGCCCGCCTCTCAGGCGGAATGCAACAGCTGGGTGAGGGCACACCCCATGGGAGGCTTCTGGAGAGGAAATGAGGAAAAGCAATTCCACAAGTGGCTGCTGTGGGGCAGAACTCATTTGTGGGAGGCAGTTCCAGAGAATGGCTACTGGTGCTATTGTACGGCCCAGGCCCTGCTCCCCCAAGCTGGGCACCCAGTGGGAGGCAGAATGGCTTCTGGACACTGAGATGGATAAAACCCAATCGGCCCAACCCTGCTCTGTCAGTGCCGGCCCCCCTCGCCCCTCTGCTCAGGTGTGTGTCAGCCCCATGAGGACTGGGGTGCACCCAAACTCCAGGAGTGCTGGCCCTGTTTCTACAATGGATGAACCCCAACGCTGGAACCCTTGGGTCCCTCAGTCTCAGAACCCCCTCTTCCACATTCCCCCTGCTAATTCCCTTCACCCAGAGCCACAACCTGCAGTGACCATTTTTTGACTCGACTAGTCTAGACAGGGCACGGTTCCTCCACAGCCTGGCCACCCTGTTGCTAGAGAGCAATGTGAGGAACCTCCTCCTCTGAGCGCCCAGCGCCTCCCAGACCCCTTTGCTGGGAGAGAGAGTGGCACCTTGAGCTGCTGGCCTGGGCATGGTTTTCACAAAAGTGGTATTCTGCTTGACTGCGGGGACACCCAGGCCTGGCCAGGGACAGACACACAAACAGGGACATGCAAAGACAGAGACACCTAAGAGACAAGGACACACCCAGAGAGAGGGACAAATACACACACACACACAGGGACACACCTAAGACGGGACAGACGGTCAGAGACAGGGACACACACACACACACAAACAGGGAGACACAGAGACAGGAACACACCCAGAAACAGATGCACAGAACCATACACCCATACAGGTGCACACGCACACCCTGACACGCAGACCCACAGGTTGCACTGATATGCATCCGATGAAGTGAGCTGTAGCTCACGAAAGCTCATGCTCAAATAAATTGGTTAGTCTCTAAGGTGCCACAAGTACTCCTTTTCTTTTTACGGATATGTATGGTTCATCCTCCCCCAGCATTTGACATCACTAACACCTGCCTCAGCTCCCACTGGAGTTGGGGGTTGAAGGGGGGCTGGGCTGACACTGGGAGCAAGTGCAGTGGGTCATTTCTGTCACATATGCAGGTGCTTCAGCTGGGCTGTATTCCTGCTCCCCAGGGGCACAGGACTCACAGCAGGGTGGGAGCATGTCCTCAAAGCTCTGCCATACCAGCACTGGGCACAGTGGACATGAGAATCAGCATCAGAAGCTCTGTGCTCCAGAGACCATCCAGGCCGCCCCGGGCCTTCCTCCCCTCATCCCTTCCAGGCCACCCCGTCCCTCCCACCTCCCTGGGGGTTTTGCTGAGCCATGGAGTTTGTACAAAACTTGGGATCAAAGAGCAACATGCCATCTCCTGTGCCTAGCTACTGCCACAATTCATGTTCCCATGACGACGGCATTTAGCAGACGACTTTTTATTCTTTAAATAATTTGACTCGTTTCCATATCAACAGAGAGATGGGTGCACATGTAGGTGTACGTGTGTGTGCGTGCACGTGTGTGCGTGCGCATGGAGACGTGTGTGCATGTGTCAATATGCCTGTGTGCGTGCACACGTGTGCCCGAAAAACATGGAGCAGAATGGCCTTTCCCCAGCCGGGACGCGTCCATGAGACCTGCGCGGGGGAGCGAGTGCTCTTGCCACAGGTGTACTGGGCTGCCTTGCAGAGCAGAGTTGGGCGACCCGGATTTCGTGTCATGAGTCTTTGCCTGGGGGCAGCGTGGGAAGGGCAGAATGTGCTCTGTATAGTTCAATATGGGCCCCCTGCATTTCTGCCAGGAACATGGTTTCTCACGGGACACAAAGAGACCGTCTGCCTTACACAGTGAGCTACTGGCTCTGGGCAGCATGCGAGGCTGCCCTCTCAGCACTGTGGCGAGAGGACAAGATGTGTGGAGGCACCAACTAACAGGAAATCCCTTCCGCTCATGTGGCAGAGGGCTGGTGTACAGGGCTGAGCCTCTGTCGGGGACGGCTCCTGGGACTGTCAAGGTATCCATAGAGCATCGCGCTGAGGCCAGAACCACCCCTGGCAAGGGCGTAGCCCTGCAAACATCCACTTGGGGCAAAACCAGAGCTGCCTGCCAGCGATGATGGAAACTGCTGACACATCTGTGACCAAACCCCATTAATTTGCTCCTGCACTGCCAGGTGGCCCCCTGGCGCCCGCTCCTGCACTAACTGCCCGCCCCCCTTAGCGCCCACTCCTCCGCTCCCCACCCGGCCGCCCCCCACTCCTGCACTAACTACCCGCCTGCCCCCCTGGCGCCCACTCCTGCACTCACTGTCTGCCCCATAGCACCTGATCTTGCATCCCCTAACCGGCCCCACAGCCTGTCACTCCAGTGGGAGAGCTAGTGCCCACAGCATGCAGGGTCAGGTGCCAGGGAGCAGTAAGTTTCTGTGAAAGTACTTGGTAGGCTGTCACGGAGTCCCCGGGCGATGCTCTGGAACTGCTCCCTATGAAGCCAGTCAGGACTCTGGGGAAGTCTCCTTTCTGTGAGCAGACTGTCTGCAGGACACACAGCTCACACAGCTTCCACCTTCCTGGGTCTGACCTCGGAGCATTCAGCATCCTCTGCCCCTCCGTGCACTTCCCACAGCGAGTCCGCCCAGGCAGGCTCCTGGGGAAGCCAAAGGATCCTGCACCCCAACTCCGCAATCAGACGTGACTCTCAGCCAGCCAGTAAAACAGAGGTTTATTAGACGACAGGAACATGGTCTAAAACAGAGCTTGCAGGTGCAGAGAACAGGACCCCTCAGCTGGGTCCATTTTGGGGGGCAGTGAGCCAGACAACCACGTCTGCACTTCACTCCATGTCCCAGCCAGCCCCAAACTGAAACTCTCTCCAGCCCCTCCTCCTCTGGGCTTTCCCCTTTCCCCGGGGCCAGGAGGTCACCTGATTCCTTTGTTCTCCAACCCTTTAGCTCTCACCTTGCAGGGGGGAAGGGCCTAGGCCATCAGTTGCCAGGAAACAGGGTGTCGCCCATTCTCTGTGTCCAGACCCCTGCACACACCTGCCCTCTAGGGCTCTGCAATGATCATACACGCTTATCTCACCACCTAGATACTTAAGAACTGCATAGGGGAAACTGAGGCACCCCCACACTATTCAGAGGAAACATTAAGAACAGTCCCACTTCGTCACATAGGCATTTTCCTTCTTTGGTCAGTGCCAGCTGGTGGGGTCCCACTCTGGAAACTGAACTATCTCAGGGTGAGGAAGAGGAGACTCATGGAGCATCGCCCGCAGGTTTGTGAGGAGCGGTGTGTGTCTGTGCAGTGCTGCTCCCAGCAACGGAGTGAAGCAGAGGTAGGGCTGCCATGTTCTCCCGCTGGGCCAGCAGCACGGCTGGGCACTGGGCATGTGTGAAGCTGCTGCAGTGCAAAGGGGGATCAAACCCTTTGGGAGGCAGGCTGCAGCCCACAGGCAGGTGAACAGTGGCTCCTGGTGGGTCAGGGGGAAAGGGCTGCAGGTACTTTGCGAGGGGACGCGCTATAGCCCCAGGCATGCTGGCTGGTGTGTGCTCAGCACTAACATGGACCTGGCCCTGATTGTGCTAGCCGTGCACTGACAAGCGTGTATGTGCTCCCTGCCTCTGCTGGACAGATCACACCTAGGCACATGTCTCTACCGGTCAGCGAGTGCCCCAGCAGCACGTCGAGAGCATGGGCCCAGCTGCCCTGCTTGCTAGCTTAACCATATAGCTACCATCACTCTAAATGCCACTGGCTCCGGCTTTCCCAGGTTGCCCGGCAGCAGTGGTGCTGAGCCCTGCCTGCTGTTCTTTGGTATGCCCCAGTGGTCACTGTGCAAGGCAAATTCCTGCAACCAGCCCCTCTGGGGGATCTCTGGGTGGCTCTCCTGCTTAACCGGCCCTGTTGGGCTCCACCCAAGTCGTCCCTTGTGGTTCAGGTCATGCTCAAGGCTGGGCATGGGAAATGCTGTCTGATGTGACTGGTTTGCTTCAGCATCACAACAGAAACCCCACCCTCTAGGAGCCTGAAGAGTGGGTTTAATTCAAGCAAGTGGGACACAGAATGGGGTGGAGTCCAGGGTTGCGGCCCTGGCACCTGTGGCAGCTTTGAGAGGGGTGGTGGCAGCAGCATCAAATGCCATCCTGGGGACAGAGAGCCCATGCCTCTGCCTCTCCTCCCAGTCGGCACAGACTAGCCGAAGCCTGGCTCCCTGCAATCTGAACACAGATGGAAGTGTTGTCTTACATTCCCCCAGTGACACAGCATTACTTACAGTTTTCTCCAGCAAATCTAGGCAAGCAGGGTGTTCCAAAAAAACGCCCCCTGGGCAGGGGTTGCAGAGAGCGTGCTGAGGTTGAGGCAGGGGGCTGGGAGCTCACATGGAACAAAGGGAGAGCAGTGGCAGACTGGCAGTACATTCCTGGCCCAGGGCACCCCCCAGGCTGGCAACGCCCAGTCATTCTGCGCTAAGCTCTCTGCAGCTAGGCACACTGATGACCCAGGCTGACCACAGGGAGCCTAAATCAGTGACACTGGCCTATGGGCCGGGAACCAGCATTTACCAGTGCCCAGACATAGGACCGTATTCCAGAAATGAACTCCTCATTGGCCGAGAGCAGCAGCCTGGCACTGCTTGAACCCGCAGAGCTCCCTGCCAGCTGGCAGGGGTATCCACCTCCCATGCCCTCTTGGGACCCCGTTACCTTCAAACATCTAGACACAAACAAGGCAGCTGCAGCCACCACAGCTGGGACATGAAAGCAACCACCCTCCGCCATAGGGAGCAGGGTGTGAGAGTGCTAGGCATATTGCTTACGTGTCCACTGGCCCCTGATCCCGCTCAGTCCTGGACTCGCTGCGAGCTCTAGTCACTCTGGGCGACTCTGGAGCAGGGGCGGCAAGTGCTGCAGGGCAGTGGGTGCCCTCCAGCCCCACCCTCAGCCTGATCCAACCGACCAATTCTGGTCATGTGTGCAAACCGCAGTGCTGAGCCACGGCCCTTCTTGTGCAAGGAGAAGGGGGAAGTGGGGCGCTGCACAGGATGCAGGGAGGCATCCGACAGCTGCAGCATTAGCAAAACAGGCTTGCAACTGTCTCCTTAGCCCCACCCTGCTGACCCCATCCTTTTAAGCAGGACAGGGCTCAGGGCTGTCTCCCACTGTGGTGGCAGCTCCCATCCATTCCTCCGCTTGGATTCGGACGGCCCCCCTCACTCTGCAGGGTGTGACAATTAGAAGGGGCAGCGCAGCTGGAGATAGGGCAGGAGATGCTGAAACGCCACAGCCAGCAGCCATTTCCTATTTTCTACCTCCATAGGGTGCATCCAACATGGGAGAATTTGAATACAGACTGCAGACTGGAATTGATCACAGAACTAAAAGTTAACGGTAACTGAGGTACAAGTGATGTGATCACATTTGCAATGTGTAAACAGAATAAATTCCAGACCAGTGATACATATAGTCGGTGCTTTAAAAGGGGCAATTTCACAAAGCTGAAAACAATTATAAGACAAGTCAACTGCGAGGAAGAAGTTAATCAGAAAAATGTGAATGATAATTCGGAATTGTTTAAGAATACTTTACTGTTCGCCCAAAAAGCCACAATCCCACAATTTGAGAAGTTTTCCATATGGGTTAAAAAATTTGGTCTGGTTTAGACAGAAAGTGAAAACAGCCATAAAAACTGTATATAAACAAAAGGAAGAAAGGGAAAATTGATAGTAATGAACAGCAGTCAGAAGCTAGGAACTGTAGAAAATCGATGAGGGAAGCAAAGGGCCACAAGGAGAAATCTATGGCCAGCAGAGTTAATGATAATAAGAAGGAGGGTTTTTTAAAAAATATATTAGGAAGAAAAAGAATCCTAACAATAGAAATGGCAGAAATGTTCAGTAAATATCTCTGTTCTGTTTCAGAGTAGCAGCTGTGTTAGTTTGTATCCGCAAAAAGAAAAGGAGTACTTGTGGCACCTTAAAGATTAACAAATTTATTTGAGCATAAGCTTTCGTGAGCTACAGCTCACTTCATCGGATGCATGCAGTGGAAAATACAATGGGGAGATTTTATACACACGGAGAACATGAAACAATGGGTGTTACCATACGCACTGTAAGGAGAGTGATCAGGTAAGGTGAGCTATTACCAGCAGGAGAATGAGGATGGGGGGGAGGAGAACCTTTCGTAGTGATAATCAAGGTGGGCCATTTCCAGCAGTTGACAAGAACAGAACAGAGATAAAAAGAAAAGGAGTACTTGTGGCACCGTAGAGACTAACAAATTTATTTGAGCATAAGCTTTCGTGAGCTACAGCTTACTTCATCGGATGCCTGTAGTGGAAAATACAGTGGGGAGATTTTATATACACCACAGAGAACATGAAACGCTCACTTTACCTGATCACTCTTGTTACAGTCTGTATGGTAACACTCATTGTTTCATGTTCTCTGTGTATATAAAATCTCCCCACTGTATTTTCCACTACATGCATCCGATGAAGTAAGCTGTAGCTCACGAAAGCTTATGCTCAAATAAATTTGTTAATCTTTAAGGTGCCACAAGTCCTCCTTTTATTTTTATCTCTGTTCAGTATTTGGGAATAAAAACAGATGATGTAGTCATCGAGGATAAACACCCTTTCCACTCCACTAGTATCTCTGCAGGGTGTTAAACAGCAGATACTAAAGTTAGATATTTGTAAATGGGCAGGTCCAAAAAACTTGCATCCAAGAGTTTTAAAAGACCTGGCTGATGAGCTCACTGGACTGTTAACATTGATTTTCAATAAGTCTCAGAACACTAATGAAGTTCCAGATCAAGAAGACTGGAAGAAAGCTAATGTTGTACCAATATTTTAAAAGAGTAAATGGGATGACCAGGGTAATTATAGGTCTGTCAATCTGATATGAATCCCAGGCAAGATAATAGAGTAGCTGACATGAGACTTGATTAATAAAGACATAAAGGAGGAGAATATAATTAATGCCAATCAAAATGGATTTATGGAAAATAGATCCTTTCAAACTAATTTGATTTTTTTTATGAGAATACATATTTGGTTGATAAAGGAAATGGTGTTGATGTAATATACTTAGACTTCTGTAAGGCATTTCACTTGGTACCACAAGACATTTTAATTAAAAAAACTAGAATATAAAATTACCAAGTCACACATTAAATGGATTAAAACTTGGCTAACTGATAGGTTTCCAAATGTAACTGTACACAGGGATTCATCATCAGATGGCTGTATTTCCAGTGGGATCCTGCAGGAATCGGTTCTAGGCCCTAAACTTTTAAACATTTTTATCAATGACCTGGAAGAAACATAAAATCATCACTGATGAAGTTTGCAGATGACATAAAAATTGGAAGAGCAGTGAATAACAAAGAGGACTGGTCACTGATACAGAGCAATCTGGATCACTTGGTAAGCGAGGCACAAGCAATAATATGTATTTTACTGTGGCTAAATGTAAATGCACACCTTTAGGAACAAGGTGTGCCGGCGATATTTCCAAGATGGGGACGCTATCCTGGGAAACAGTGACTCTGAAAAAGATTTGGGAGTCGTGGTGGACAATCAGCTGAACATGAGCTCCCAATATGATGCTGTGGCCAAAAGAGCCAATGAGATCCTGGGATGCATAAACAGGGGAATCTCAAGTAGGAGCAGAAAAGTGATTTTACCTCTGCATTGGCACTGGTGCAAGCACTGCTGGAATCCTGTATCCAGTTCTGGTGCCCACAACTCAAGAAGATGGTGATCAATTGGTGAGAGGTCAGAGAAGTGACTTGAGAATGATTAAAGGATTAGAAAACCTGCCTTAGAGAGATAAGCTACATAGATTGAGCTCCTTGAGTCTAATAAAGAGAAGGTTAAGGGTGACTTGATTATAGTCTAAGTACCTACACGGGGAACAAATATTTAATAATGGGCTCTTTAGTCTAGCAGAGGAAGGACTAACACAGAGGTCAGCAACCGGTGGTATGTGAGTCGATTTTTACTTGCACGCTGCTGCCAGCCAGGGTCCCAGCCTCCGCCCCCGCTCAGCCCGCTGCCGGCCTGGGTGAACGGAACCCCGGCAGAAAGCAGGCTGAGCGGGGCCGGCGGCCAGGACCCCGGCTGGCAGGAGCCGGCGGACAGAACCCCAGACCGGCAGCAGGCTGAGAGGGGCCGGCGGCCAGGACTCCGGCTGGCAGGAGCTGCTCAGCCCGCTGCCGGTCTGGGGTTCTGTCCGCAGGTGTAGTGTATTAAATTTCTCCCCGTAGGAATGTGCTACTTGCAGAGCACCAGGACTGGCAGCTGTAAGTAGTACACCGTAAGTAGCACATTCCTACAGGGAGAAATTTAGTACACCAGGGTAGGGAAGGCTCTGTGTCCCCAAACAGCAGGCCCACTTCCCGCCCCGACTGCCCCCCTCAGAATCCTCCACCCATCTAATCCCCACTCCCCCCCGGCTCCTTGTCTCCTGACCTCCCCCTCCCTGGACCCCTCACCCCTATCCACCCCCACATCCAAGCCCCCCTGCTCCCTGTCCCCTGACTGCCCCGACCCCTATCCACACCCCTGACAGGCCCCCTGGGACTCCCACACCTATCCAACCACCCCTATTCCCCGGCCCCTTACCATGCCACTCAGAGCATCAGGACTGGCAACCCTAAGTAGTACACTCTAAGTAGCACATTCCTATGGGGAGCAATTTAATACCCTACACCTGGCCCTGCTCAGCCCGCTGATGGTCTGGAGTTCTCAAAATATGTTCTCTTGCCCCTTATCAAAAATTACACTACAATTAGCGTAAAAATTTGAAAACTTAAAAACTTTGTATATTACAGTAATCGTTAAAAAATGTATAATGTTAATAAATACATAGGTTTGATGCAACAAAGTAGTTGTACTTATGTGCTTGTGCTTAATTTGTTTTCCATGATTTACCTTCTAAAAAAATCTGGCATGTCTCGCACCCCCAGAAAGGGTATCTTGCCCCCCCAGGGCGTGCGTGCACCCCAGGTTAAGAACCACTGCACTAAACTGATAAGATCTGCATTTTAATTTAATTTTAAATGAAGCTTCTTAAATATTTTTAAAACCTTGTTTACTTTACATACAACACTAGTTTAGTTACATAATATAGACTTATAGAGAGAGACCTTCTAAAAACGTTAAAATGCATTACTGGCATGCGAAACCTTAAATTAGAGTGAATAAATGAAAACTTGGCACACCACTTCTGAAACGTTGCCGACCCCTGGTCTAACATGATCCAGTGACTGGAAGTTGAAGCTAGACAAATTCAGTCTGGAAATAAGGCAAACATTTTAACGATTAGAATAATTAGCCATTGGAACAATTTACCAGAGGTCACAGTGATAGATTCTCCATCCCTGACCATTTTTAAATCCAGACTGGCTGTTTGTCTAAACGATCTGCCCTAGGGATTATTTCAGGGAGGTTCTCTAACCTGAGACGCCAGACTAGATGATCACACTTGTCTCTTCTGGCCTCGGAATCGATGAAGCTCAGGCCTGACTGAACCCAACAGTGGTGAGGGATGAGAGCCCCTGAGACAGAGGCTGGGCCTGACTCCACGGAGTGCAGGAGAGGGGGCGCTGACAATAGTATCCTTTGCAGGTCAGGGGAGCCCCATGTCCAGCAGAGACAGGCCAAGAGCAGAGCTGAGCCCCACCCTGCTGTAAGAGTCTCTGTGCTTCTTGGAAACTTCGGCAGCCTCCATCCTCTCCTTTCCAGGCCATTCTCCCTGCTATGGCTCTGTGCTGCTCAGCTCCGCCAGGACCTGCAGGGAGGGTAGAGAGCTTGCCCCACTCCCATCAGCTGTGTTCAGAGCCCAAAGAGAGGGTTGCGGGGAAAAGCTGAGCTTGCTACGGAGAATGGAACTCATTGGCTAGCTCTGCTATCTCTCCATGGGCCAGCATCCCAGGAGCTGCACTCTCTCCACCCGGCTGATGCTGGGGAGGGGCCTGTCATTGCTAGTCAGTAATAAAACACCTTCCCAGTGCTGCCTAACTGTTAACGAATCAATCACACAGATGGGGGGACAATGCCTCTCATTAGGGATCAGGCAGGGGAAGGCAGTGCCTGGCACATGGCAGAGCAGGGAATTCACATTAGCTGGAGAAGTCACCCGGGCCTAGATCCTCAGAGGTGCTCAGGCTCCTAAATCCCACTGATATGCGTGGGAGGGAAGAACCTCGACACCTCTATGGAGCTGGGCCATGGCACATCTCCCCCGCAGCACAGGGTTTGTTCAAACCCAACTTCCCCAAACCCCATCTCCCACAAAATTCTGTCTGCGGTCACTACTGTCCCCCTGCAAGTTGCAAACTTTCTCAATACCCAGACAAACCCCTGCCTGTCGGGATCCTGGGCAAAGGGGGGCAGGACTGAGGGCAGTAACTGAAGCCAGGGACAGAGCACTATCAGGTCAAGCCAGAGTCAAGAGTCAGGAATCTGGCTGAGGTGCAATAGCAGGTCTCAGGGCCCCTGTTGGGGGTCCTGGGGTCTCCTGGGAGCCAGGCTCCAAGTCAGAGCTGAGGTTCAGAGTCAGGGAGCTTGGCAATGGAAAAGCAGGGCAATCGCAACAGATAGCTAGGAATCAACAATATTACCTGGGCTTTTTCTGGTATACCCCATGGGCCAATACAGGGACAAGGAGCCAATCAGGGATCGCTAAGACCACTTGAGGCTGAGCTTGCTGTGGCACGTAACTTTTTTGCACTAGGGTCCCAAGGAGAAGCCCGGTAATAGCAGGTGCCAGGTGGCAGTGGGGGCTGTCAAATAGCCCTGTGGGCCTGGGTTCAAGTCCTGTTGATCCTTACAAAGCCTGCAGCCCTGGGCTTGTGCCTGAGAGCGAAAAATCAGTGGGACCAAGGATTCTAGTTTCACCATCCAAACTGAGAGGAGCAGACACCCCCAGCTGGGGGAAAGGAGATGGGAGCGTTCAAACTCACTTCCCTCACTGCGAGTGTTATTAACTCAGGAGAGGAAAGAGTGAGTCAGTGCAGATGGGTGTGAGAATCACGGAGCTGTAATCTGCAGCTGTCCCCTTCTCTTCATCCAGTGAGCCACCAGGGGTCACATGTTCTAGCCTGCCATCTCCAGCCAGAGTTGCAGGTTTCCATCGGTTCTGAGGCCAGCAGGGCAGAGCTGCCCTCCTCACAGGGTGTGTGACAGGCTCAGGGGCTGCCCATATTGCCTGGGAACATGGACGTGGCGAGATCTTTCATTTTTAACTGAGTGGCAGAAGCTCCTGCAATGCCTGGCACCAAGGAGCCCCCTTCTCCCCATACCACAGCCCCATCAGCTGCCTCAGCCAGCCCCGAGGGCTCATCAGGCCATTTCGTTCCCATTCCCGCAGCAGGGCCAGGCTCTTCTACGGTTCGCAGTCGAAGAGCAACTTTGCAGCACTACGTCAAGTTCTCCGTTCCCATGGAAACCCAGTGGGAACCTGTGCAGTAAAGGAGCCATTTCCGCCAGCTCAGCCCAGGAGCCGGGCAGGGCTTAGGCCTGGGGCTGGGCTGCCGTCACTCCAAGGTGGTCTGATCCTCAGACAGCACTACCAGGCACAGTGCGCTAGGTGGCTGGCGGAGCCACATGGGAAGGGAGGCTGCATGGGAACCCAGACACCGTAAGCAGCAGCAGACCCAGCAGGGGAAAGGGTGTCAGCCCATCCACCCATGCCCTGCAGACTGGGCCAGCCAATAGGACTAACAGCTGAGTGCCTGTGTACTAGAATGCCAGAGCAGGGGCTGTTTCCCAGGCTTGCATGCTGTGGCTCCGTGTCCTCCCCGAGGCTGGAACAGGTTTCCATACAGCCCATCCAATCCTGTCGGGTGTTTCCATAAGAGCGGCAGCCTCTCTGCTGGCTGCAGCTGACTCCCCACAAGCTGGCAATAAATAGGGCATTTCTTGTGTTAGTAGAAGGGGTATTCACACCTCAAAGGTGTCCCTGGAAGCTGCCTTCCCCCTGCTTTTCCAGTTCAACTGTCTCCAGCTGGTCACCCCAGTGGCCCCTCACATGGAGCAGAAGTGCCGTGGTTACAGCTATGGATATACGAGGAGCAGGCTGCAGCTGCCCTGTCTTTCCTGCCGAGGAGCAGCCTCCAAGCGGACAGTTGCAGCAGGTGAGATCCAGCCATTGGTGCTTAGCTCAAGAGGGCACATTGCATGTTGGGGCCTGTGCTCAGATGAAGTCACATCGAGAAAGGGGAAGAGTACCCTGGATTGTCGTGCTGACGCTGGCTACAAGCCCCCGGACACACGGCAGCCCTGCTCACAGACCCTCCCCTATGCTCCGATTGCAACCCAGAGCAGCTGTGGATTCCATCCTTCAGCCCAGCCTGGGGCCCAGGGGCTGGAAAGCACTAGCGGAGATGGAGAGTTCTGTTAACCCCAGCTGAGCAGTGGTGACAGCTGCCCTGACCCTGGGAGACCACCCTGGCTAGACCGATAGAGTCTGTGTGGCTGAAGAGGCTCTGAATCCCATGTTATGATGGGGTGAGATCACTGCGGGGCCTTGTCAGGTCAGAGCTGTGGCTGGCCCAGACAGTGAGCTTTATTCCCCATCCAGATTGCCATCACAACTGCAAAGCAAGGGGATACGAAAACCAGGTGCACAAGGCAGTGAGAAACCCCCCAAACCTTCCACCGTAGGTGGCCCCACGGTTGTCAGGCTCCCCCTCCCATAACTCTACCCTCCCAGCTGAGGTGGCCCTTCTGCGCAGCATCCCTCCAGGGGCAGCGCGGTCTGCAGGTGATGGACACTGAAAACAAACGACCCACCAGGTCCCCGCAGAACTGAATCATTTCTAGTGTGTCAGGACCCTCACACAAACCATTCCACACCCCCCCACACACACACACACAAAACACACTGCTCAGCGTGGCTGTGTCCCACCACACTCTCCTGTGGCTCTGGGGCTACAGTGAGTCAGGCCCCGGAGCAATGCTCCCGCTCTGGCACTGGCTCCGGCTGGGACAATCTCTGTGCCGCAGTGTTCCCATCTCCCAGGGACAGCTGAGACTCACTGCCCTAATGTTTGCAAAGCACGCTGAGCGTGCGGGGAGAGGAGAGGGTTAATAGTGAGCCTTTCTGCCAGGAAAGATATTGGCTGCTTTCTTTACAAAGGGGACATCATCAGACCAGCCAGCAGGGAGGAAGTCCCTGGGAGCTGGTAGTGTCACAGAGAAGAGCTGGGCTTGCTTGGGTCTGAGCAGGGGCTGGCAGGACCGACCCTCCCCAGGCCCAGGAACAAATGCTAACAGACTGGGACAGTTTGCTTTTAAATTAGAGCCAGACTGACAGCCCTGGTCACCCACAGTTCACAGAGAGGGGCAGTCAGGCAGAGAGAGGGGCTCAGTCACTCACAGACAGCGCAAGTCAGTGCAGGGCTGAGACAGGCCCCAGGTCTGAGACTTGCAGGGCAGCAGTCTCCCCACTGGAGCTGCTGCTTCCCCCACTACGCCTCCTGTTACTGTGCTTACTGCCCCCTGCTTCAGCTCCTGCCTGTCCACCCCAGCCAGAGCCAGCAAGGAACTGCCCTGGATTGACTGACACAGTCCTGACCTTCAGAGCTCCCCAGAGTTAGGCAAAGAGCCCACAGAGCAAGGCTCAGCCCACTGACACAGCAACCCCCAGCCCCTTGCTGTGACCTCTCAGCACCACTCTCTCCTTCTCACACATCTTTCCCCTTCCCTGGCCTCTCCTTATCAGGTCAGCTCAAAATAAGCCAGTCACTCAGAGACGGCTGTCACAGGGAGGCCTTTAACTGGAGGTATAGTTCAGTGCCTGACCACTCCCCCCTCCCTCCTCCTGGCAGAGGAATATGGTGTGCAAAGAATAGCCCAGGCCCTTCCCTAGCCCGAGACTCCACAAGTGCCTTACAAACAGTCCTTAGTCAAGTCTCACTATCTGAATGCTACCCAGGGGAAACTGAGGCACAGACTGATGGCAGAACAAGGCCAAGGTGTCACAGGGAGCCAGCCCAGACTCCTCGCTCCCAGTCTCCTGCTCAGATCCTACCCCACCTCACTGAAAGGCTACTCCTCCTCATCCCCACGGGCAGGCAATACAAAGTCCGGCAGCAGCACAAGCTACAGTCGCCAGTGCCATGGGGCCTCCTCCTCCCTCCCAAAGTTGGGGAGGGCGGGGAAGGGGTGGCTTAGACAAGGGCCTGGAGGTATCAGGGGCAGTGAAAGATACCACAGCTTGTGTGTTTCAAACCCCCACCCACACTTCTCCCTCCCAGCCCCAGGCAACTCAATGACACTTGTTTTGCACTTACACCCATTTTCACCACCATTTGCATCAGAGCTGGACTTGGCTCCACATGGTTAAATGGAAGACGTCTCCAGAGACAACCCAAAATGTGTGTACAAGGGGGTCTCTGCACGCACACTTGCAGCTAAGGATTAAAGCCATGCTAGAGGTACCAACCACAAACATAGACCCAGGGGATCTTGCACTGAGATCGCTATCATTAAATGGGTTACCAGGCTAACAGTCCAGCCGGCACTGCTTTGCTTAATAGGTACTGGCATGACGGGGTCACCAGATGGTGCTGCTACACATAGTCTTCCAAGTTCTTTATCACAGTGTGCAAGCCAATGTTCAGCCTGTACTGTACTGCGGTTTGTGAGGCTTTGGGCAGGGGGACCTGTGTTAGCAACAGGTGCACGTGCTCTCTGCCTTGGGTTCTGATTAGCGTCAATCCTTGAGGAGGCATTGGTGCCTGGGGGCTGGGCACTGGTGCTGGGCTGAGATTCCTAGGAGAAGGGCATGCCCTACAGGCTGGGTGACCATCTTATTCCTGGACTGGTGTATGTGTGTACCCCCCCAGAGGGTACCCCTGGGAATCACACCCACAGGACCCTCCAAGCCTTTCCCTAGTGCCTGGGCATCACCAGTTCATAGAGAAAAGCTCAGCAGAGTTCCTGAGAGTCATTTTAATTCTGGGTAATGTTAATATTTGGTGGCGTCACTCTACAATGGTTGCCTGTACCTGAGGCGCCAGTCCTGTGGGGAGAGAACAAGAGCAGACAGCAGAGAGCGCAAAGAATGAGAAAATCCATGGCACCATCAAAACTCTCCTCACTGAATAGTCTCAAAGCAAACACAAAGCAATAGCAATGCAGATTTTGCCACTCTGGTCCTCGCTGATGGAAGGTGGTAACACACGGTGCTCAGACAATAGCAACAAGTGGTGGCACAGACATACAAACAAACTCTGCAGTGGCCCCAGCTGGTGGAGCACCAGTAACAAAGCACCAGTGGCCACAGCTGGTGGTGTGGTAGCAACGCAATGGTAACACAATGGCCGATTTTCAGAGCAGTTGGAGGACGGTTACAGGGAGCTCGGTGACCTCAGTCCTGGTAACAATCTGAATTCAAGCACTGGAAACAAAAGGCACCAAAATGGCAAGCCTTACGCTCACCCACTTCCTGCCACTCGCTCTGACTGGGCATGCCAAGGCAGTAACAGGCCTGCTCCTCCTCTGGTATGCCTCACTGATTTCAGCTTCCTCCAGCGTAAGTGAGAAGAGAAGCAGCCCCAGCGCTCTGTCAGAGGAGCTGGGTGACATTCGCTGTGGTACCTGAGCTGAAATGCATGCTGGGCAGTGCCCACTGGGAGAGAAGCAGAAAATAGGAAGCAACGGGATTTAGAAGGGATTGCACAGAACGTTTCTCATCTGAAGCCTGACTCACACTGAACTCACACACAGGCTGGTGCAGCTGCCCCACTTAAATGTGCCAAGTTAACAGCTCTGGATGCTGAAGATCATATCATAATGCTCACGCACAAAGGGGCCAAATTAAGGCTGTTGGGCAACCTTCATTTGGCATTTCCTATGTTTTCAGTGTTTGGCTTTGCAACCTTAATAATGTTCTTTAATGAAGGTGTATTGGATGCAATTTCCAAGGTTTTATTTAATCCCCAAACTGTCATACTGTGAACCATACAGACAGGGCAAGAATCTTTAGATACATGACTTGAGCTAAGGGAGTGACGGGTAGCAGGAGAAGGCTAGGACCTGCCACTAGAGAGGGATGAGACACACACTGCTGTGGGCTTTCCCTGCTAGTTGCTGACAGCAGAGGACTGGTGAGACTCAGAAATGTTACATTCAATTCCAGACTGGTTAGGGAAGTGCACTCTGGTGGTTACAGACCCTTTTGCCCCTGCACATCAGCCTCTTCCTCTGCTCCTGTCCCTTCACTGCTCCTCTCCCCACTAGCTCATGCCCAACTCCTGCCCCCCCTGCTCCTACCCTTCCCATCTCCTTCTCCCTGACTCCTGCCCCATCACCAACCTATCCTTCCTCTCTCCCCCTAGTCCTATCCTTTCCCCACCCCCAGATCCTGCCCCTTCTCCCCCCAAACCCTTATTACAACCCCCATCCCAGCTTCTGCCCCCATACTCCCCCCGCACTCCTTCACCTAACCCCTCTCCTCTTCAGGCTCCTATTCCCCCGTCCCCTTCATCTTTTCCCCTCCATTCCTCACCCCTCTGCATTCCCATCAAATCTGTTTCCTCTCCCTTCTCCAGGCTGCCTGGGTGCCAGCTGGGGGTGGGAGGTCTCAGAACACAGGAGACAGACTCCCTGCTCTTAGTTCAACAGTCAACATGTCAGTTCAACATGACAGCAACTGTAGAGTAGCCCCATTCAGCCCCTGCATTCCCAGGCTGGAGCATGCTCTGTCCCGACCTGGGGACGGAGCAGGCCTGCACAGTCTGATCAGCACTAGGAGATGGGAGGGGCTAGAGCACGCTTGGCACAGGGAGACTTTTGGGAGAATTTAGCTACCAAACTCTTAACAAATTTCTACTGAGTATGTGAAAACTGAGATTTTTCAAAGGCTTGACTTAGTTTGGGCATTTTCCCAAGGGGACAGTTAACGCACATCCCCGACACAAAGGAAACTCCTCCACCAAATTTCAAGCCCCTGCTTAACAGCATGGAGGTGCTAGAACTTCTCTGTGAAAGTTGGAAGAATGGTTTTAGCATGGGCAAAATAGCATATTTTCCCCTAATGTTGGTCTCAGAAATGGCTGCACTGTTTGAGCTGAAACTCAGCCAGCCTAAGTCAGATCCCCGGCATGGGACATTTCAGCCTGGCTGGTTAAAGCCTTGCAAAGGTATAAGCAACTGAAAACACGGTCTTAGAAAGTCTCAGGAAGCAACCAGGGGGACAGCCAGGAGCACCAATCATTCCAGGGCAAAATCACTGCATGCTGCAGCACTCCGATGCAGTGGGCTGGAACTTCTGCACCGGCTTCACTTCAATTAAACAATGCCACTTCTGATGGAATTCAATGACAATAATTAATACAATCTAAACAGTGGGCCCTGTGCTATTTAATCTACTGTTCAATTCAATGGAGTTTATACCAGTCCCACATTTCCACTGTTCACTGTGCAGCAGATTTTTCCCTTGCAGGAGAGAACTGCATTGGCAAAGCTGTCGTGGGAGGAGTGAACAGTTTTGGCAGCTGAGTAAGGGACATTTGTGGCATTTAGTAGGTAGGAGACAAATTGGGATTGTGAGATAAGCATATTGGTTGTTGTTTCTGCTAAAATATTCATCAATAGTTAATGTTAGTATGTACAGTATCATTGTTAGGGTTCAGAGTTAACATATCATAGAGATGAATGGGGCAATTCACCCTTCTCAAGCTGCAGATTCATGAAGGTGACATGGTAGCAGTTACACTCAGTTAACAGATCCAGGAAAGCAATGCTCACCTTGTTCTCTGATTTAACTTTCCTTCACTAACTCCTTTGCACCCTCCACCCCGCAGAGGCGCATCCCACTGTTTCCTCTCCAGCCTGGGAACGGGAAGAGACCATTATTTTGATTTGTAAATACAAACTCCTATTTTTCAGAGTCTCCTTTGTGCTAGACACACAATTTTTTTTCAATGAAAGCTTTGATTCAGCTCAGGGGTCGGGAGACATGGAGTCTGTCTTTATCTATGGGCCAGGGTCAGCTTCCACCCTACCAGGGAGCCTCAGCTAGGACTTCGGTCTCCACGGCCTGGTGAGTCCTTGGCCTCTCTGCTGACACGGGGCTACTGAGTGCCTCCTCCACTGACCCCTCAACTATCTCCAGCAATCCCTGACCAGCTGTACTGGCCTGCGCCTCAGCCCCCTGTGCATCCCCAATGCCCCAAGCCATCTGGGCCTCCAATGGCAGTGTCCTACATTCAGGATCCACTGGGCTGCCCTGAAACCTGCACCAGCTCAGCCCCTCCTTCCCAGAGCCCTGGCAGGAGCAATGGATGCCCAGAGGTTCCCCTGCTCCCCAGTACTCAGGAGCGGTCACCATGGCAATGGGAGCACTGTCACCTACTCAGGGACAGAACAGCCATAAAAGGTGAAAACAGCAACAGCCAAAGAGGCGCTGCCAGTCAAAGAGCTGGGAACCTGCCGGGATATAGTCCTAGAGACCCCACAGCACAGCACAGCTGGACACGGCCCCACGCAGGCCAGCTGGGCGACTTCCCAGGGGAGGCACAGTGCGGGGTATGGAGGGTGGGAAAGGAGATTATCATAAAGGAGACAGTGAAGATTGATCTCTTTAAAAGGAAGGGGGGTCTAGTGGTTAGAGCCGGGGGGGAGGGCAAAGCTGGGAGTCAGGACTCCTGGGTTCTCTCCTGGCTCTGGGAGAGGAGTGGGGTCTCGTGGTTAGAGCTGGAATGAGTGAATCAGGAGGCCCAGATTCTATCCGCAGCTCCACCACTGACTCCCTGGGTGATCTTGCGTGAGAGTCTCTTGCCTACTCAGTATCTCCACCTGTAACATGGAGAAACTGTGATTCCATCCTACCTCACAGAGTCAGGAGAATTAATTTATTCCTGTCTGTAAGTCAGGAAATCAAAACAAACCAGGGTAGGTTTCCATTCTGGGGATGCTCCACATGAGGCAGCTCTTCTAAAGGACCCAGATCCTGCTCGGGTCTCAGAATGATCCATTCTGCAGAGCTCCAGATGCTCCATGGTCACCATTAGAGAGGGGAAATCTGGTTGTCCTCCTCATCAAACGTGGCACTTTTACGAAAAGCCTGGCAAAGCTCACGGGCCCTGTGTAGACTGTGGCAAAGCCCCACCATCCTCCCTGGACCCCTGGGTGCCTGCTGTGAGCACTTCTTCCACCACTCTCTGCTCAGCCCTTGGATTAGGGAGGGCAGTGACTGGCCTGACTCAGAGAACTGCCTTCTGACATTGTCCAAACCCCTCCTGCAGCTCCGCTCCCCCTGCTCCCTGTGGGGAGGGGAAGGAGGTGAAGTCATGCACTTTCTCACACCCACCCTCCCGAATCTGGATAGCAGAGGAAATGGGACTCCAGATTCTGTTCCCATGCCAAGCCGGGTGATTCGCTCCAGCATGGGGGATGTGTGGGACAGCAAGCCACAAACCATTTTCTCTGTGCCTGCCCTGCAACCTAGGCTGCTGGACGCTGCACCCACCCCAGTAAGAAGATGACAGCCAAAACGAGGAAAACAGTAGTTTACTTCTAGGCATTTGAATGGTGCTCCAAACAGTACAATCTTCATGCTTCACAAACATTAGTCCTCAATGAGCCCTGTAATGCCCCAGTGCATGCTGAATTTTACAGGTGGGGAAACTGAGGCACAAGAAGGCAATGGGACCCACTGAAGGCCACATGCAAATCAGTATCAGAGCCAGGACTTGAACCTAAGAGTACTTTAACCACAATGCCATTCTCTCCAGGTGCTCACACAGCACAGTGTAGGAAAGAACTCAGCATGCCTCTGCCTGCTCCCACCACTGACACCCCCGCTTGGCAGAGACTAGCTGTGAGCTGACCCCACTTTCAGGGATCCGTATGTAGATAAGCAGCCCTGCATATTTTGGGAACTGGAGGCTCTCCCCAGCCCAGGTGTTTCCACCACAGATTGGCCCAGCAAAACCCCAGCTCCAGAGACCCCCCCATGTTTGACCTTCAGCCCAGACTTTACCGATGACCCTTATCTCTGTAAATGAGCCAGACCTAGGGTTGCCAACCCTCCCAATTTTGCCAGGAGTCTCCCGGAATCGGGCTCTATCTCCTGGAGGCTAATGAAGCCAAACCAGGAGATTTTAAGCTGCTAAAAGTCTGGCAGCGCAGCGGGGCTAAGGCAGGCTCCCTGACTGCCCTGGCCCCGCTCCCGGAAGCAGCTGGCACATCCCTGTGGCCCTGGGGCAGGGGGGGAGGGGGTCTCCTTGCGCTGCCCTCCCCCCGAGCATCAACTCCGCAGCTCCCATTGGCTGGCAACGGCAGCCATTGGGAGCTGCAGGGGTGGTGTCTGTGGGCAGAGGCAGCACGCACAGCCTCCCTGGCCCCTCACCCAGGGGCCGCAGGGATGTGCCAGCTGCTTCTGGGAGCAGCATGGGGCCAAGGCAGGCAGGCAGGCAGGGAGCCTGCCTTAGCCCTGTTGCACCACCAACTAGGAGCCGACCAAGGTACGTGCCTCCTGGCCGGAGCCTGCACCCCGCACCTCCTCCTGCACCCCAACCCCCTGCCACAGCCCTGAGCCCCCTCCCACAGCCAGCACCCCAAACCCCCTCCCACACCTCAATCTCATGCCACAGCCCTGAGCCCCATCCTGCACCCAAACTCCCTTCCAGAGCCTGCATCCCCTCCTGTACTCCAACCTCCAGTCCCAGCTTGGTGAAAGTGAGTGAGGGTGGGGGAGAGTGAGCAACAGAGGGAGGGGGGATGGACTGAATAGGGCGGGGCCTCAGAGAAGGGGCAGGCCTGGGGGCGGGGCAAGGGTGTTTGGGTTTGTGTGATTAGACAGTTGGCAACCCTAGCCAGACCTCACCCCTAGATCTGAACAACTTTCAACCACAAGCCTCATGCTGTAGGGCAGAAGCCAGCCACAACCCTCCTGGGTTAGCAGGAGATTTGCCCATAGGCAAATTAGTGCACCTTAGCCTGTAACAGGAGTGATGGGCAGTGAGGATGTGCTGCTGGGCGGAGAGAGGGGAACGTTGGTGGCTGTATGGTCACTGCCCCTTTAAGGAGGAGTGCTGTAGGTAGAGTATGAAGCACTTAGCAGCTTGCACTGGTAGCTGAGACTAGGCAGGGAGTGGGCTGGGTACAGCTTGGGAATACGCCCACCTCTACTTACGCTAACAAGTTGGGCATTAATTTGCCTGCTGCTCAGATCCCATTAAGAGTCCCTGTAGCTAACTGAAATGCCACGGCTGGCTTATTTGAGTCTGGAGCCACAGAGCCAGACCCTGGCTGGGGTGAAGTGCCATTGATCCACTGACGTCAGCGCATTCCCATGGCTTCACCGCATCTGAGCAGCTGGCCCAGTCAGCCAATGGCACAGGATCAGGCCCAGCATGTCTTGTGCTCTTGCTGTGTGAGATGGAAGTGGCATGCAGCCTGACCTAGTACTTCAGCCATTAATCAAATTAACTCACTCAGCCCCTTCGAGGGAGCAACGGCCAAAAGCTATGAGGAGGGGGCCTGATGATTCTGTCAGCCAGAACCGGAATAGCCAGGTGCAGGGCTGCCAATGGCACCATGGCTCACAAATACCGGGCAAGACCGAGCTGCACACCGCGTATTACCAGTGCTGGGACGGGGCAGTTCTGTGCCACTCTCATCCGAGTGCGAAGGGAGGCTGTGTATGCAAGGAGCTACCACTTCTTTGTCCCCTGGTTTCTCATTCTCTCCTGTCCCCTGGGCAGGTACCAGGTGCTGCAATCCCCCAAGACAGGAAAGCCAAATCGAGCCACTCATCTCCTGTACTCTCTCCTGCTACCTCCTGGATCCACAGACCCAAGGCTCGAAGGATCACCGGGAAAGGAAACAAATGAGATCTGTACCCTTTTAACTCTTGGAGGCTTTAGGCCTGACTGTCTTTGCTGAAGGACCCTGTGGACAAACAGAGAGCAGTAGGATCTCACTGAGCACTGCAGAGGGGAAGTAGTTTTTTTCAGGCTGTTTCAAGCTGTTTGTTTTATTATTAGCAGGTTTGTTGCCTAAACTTCCCCCTTGGGAGAAAAGCTCTTTGGGACAGATTCTAGCCCCCCAGCCCTTGGACGGCAAGGAAAGCACCTCCTCAGACCCCTGATCCTCCAAGGACAGCTCCAGCAGAAACAGGCAAGGCAGGACAGGTCACCCCTGGTATCTCCAGCACCAAGCAGCCCCCTTTTCCATGCACAGGGAAGGCACCTGTACCACTGCTGCCAGTCCTCTGTAAGGGATACGGAACAACGCTTTGCCATGAGCTGCTGGGGAACAATCCCTGGGGGTAGGGGGATAACGTGTCCTACCAGGCAGCAGTGCACCAGGGGGCTCCAGAGCTTTGCACGAAGAGCTGGACAGTGCCTGGCACAGAGCGGCGGTGGGCACCCTGCTGGCCGTCCCGCCTGGGGTACCTTGCTGAGCTGTAACCCATGCAGGGCCACCCAAAGGATTCAGGGGGCCTGGGGTCTTCAGTGGCGGGGGTCCTTCCGCTCCGGGTCTTCGGGGCACTTCGCCAAAAACACGGAGCGGAAGGACCCCCACTGCCGAATTGCCGCCGAAGACCTGGAGCAGAAGAAGCGGCGGCGGGTCCTTCACTCTGGGTGTGTTCACCGGCACTGAAGGACCCCTTGCTGCCGAAAACTCTTGTAGGAGCCCCTGAAAACTCTTGTGGGGGCCCGGGGCAAATTGCCCCACTTGCCCCCCCTTTGGGAGGCCCCGAGCCCGTGCTCAGGGCTGGCGGCAGCCCTGCAGCGCAGGGTGTGGGCAGCCCCATTCAGCTCTTGCTCACTGTGATGAACTGGGACTGTCCTTAATGTTTCCTCTGAATAGTGTGGGGGTGCCTTAGTTTCCCCTATGCAGTTCTTAAGTATTTAGGGGTGGGATATGGGTGTATGATCATAGAAGAGCCCTAGAGGGCAGGTGTGTGCAGGGGTCTAGACACAGAGAATGGGCGACACCCTGTTTCCTGGCAACTGATGGCCTGGGCCCTTCCCCCCTGCAAGGTGAGAGCTAAAGGGCTGGAGAACAAAGGAATCAGGTGACCTCCTGGCCTGGGAAAGGGGAAAGCCCAGAGGAGGAGGGGCTGGAGGGAGTTTCAGTTTGGGGCTGGCTGGGACATGGAGTGAAGTGCAGACGTGGTTGTCTGGCTCACTGCCCCCCAAAATGAACCCAGCTGAGGGGTCCTGTTCTCTGCACCTGCAAGCTCTGTTTTAGACCATGTTCCTGTCGTCTAATAAACCTCTGTTTTACTGGCTGGCTGAGAGTCACGTCTGATTGCGGAGTTGGGGTGCAGGATCCTTTGGCTTCCCCAGGAGCCTGCCTGGGCGGACTCGCTGTGGGAAGTGCACGGAGGGGCAGAGGATGCTGAATGCTCCGAGGTCAGACCCAGGAAGGTGGAAGTTGTGTGAGCTGTGTGTCCTGCAGACAGTCTGCTCACAGAAAGGAGACTTCCCCAGAGTCCTGCCTGGCTTCGTAGGGAGCAGTTCTAGAGCATTGGGTTTGTGGGTGTCATGGAGTCTGCCCGGGGACTCCATGACACCCACAAACACTGGCAGAGTGAGTGCCATCCAGCCAACAGCGGGCCAGGGCCAAGAACGCAGCGAGGGATGACCCGGGCCGAAGGGCCTGCCTGGGAGCCCCAGACCGGCCCCAGGAAGGGGCTAACCAGCTGCCAGGGTCAGGGCTGGGCCAATGGTAGTGAGGCCAGCTTGCGTTCTCATTGTCTGAGGGCGCTGTCACTTCACACTCTGCGGCAGCTCTGGGAGCTGAATTTGTTGGAAACTGAATGGGATAAAAGGGTCAGTCTGCCCCCTGCCCCCAAGCTCAGGTCCCCACTCTGCCAGATCAGGCCCCAGGGATCCCCCCAGATCGGCCCTGGGGGGGGGGGGCAGTGGGAGCAACTGATTTTATTTATTTAAAACAAAAAACCGACACCCACACTTCCCGCTGGTTTGGCGCCACCAAGAGGTTCCCATCTCCTCCAGGGAAACTGTCGGTCACTGCCCTCCGCCTTCCCTCCGACAGCGGCCCCTGCTGCCTCTATGCACTGTATGTGCAAAGCCCAGCACGCTGGGGCCCTGATTCCCCAGGGGGCCTTCAGGCGCTGCCCCGCACCCCCAACCAACAGCCATCTATTTACACCAACTTCTCGAAACGGACCAGAACCAAAGCCCAGACCAAAAGTAAGAGTCCATGGCCAGGTACGCACAGTCACCCCAGGGAATGAATGCAAGAGCTCCAGGGGAGCCTACAGAGCCCTACAACTTTGCCATCGGAGAGCCTTCTAGCTGCAGCATGCTGTCACAGGGCCAGGGCCCAGCCGCGAGAGAGAAGTGACCCGGGTCTGGATCTAGATCTGAACTCTGCCTGGGCACACCTCAGGCCTCGCCTGCAATCCCTGCGGCACTGCTTTCACTACCACCAAGATTTTCAAGCGGTTTCGGTACCATGGTGCAAAGCCCTCTGTGGACACTCAAATTCAATTTAAATCTGGCTCCTATCGACTTAGCTTCACTTGATTGCTTTCTATAAAAACCAGTTCACTGGGAAACTGGAGCAACTTTGCACAGAGACCAGGCCTCAGGTGCTTGTAGCACTTAATAAAAAGACAGCTGTTGGGTTCCTAACTCACCGCATTGCGTTTTCAGTCACACAGCACAGACCGGCTCAGGCTGTCCCAGCCAGGCCTCACTGTCCTAGGCCTGGTTTATTATTGTGGGGAGGGGGCTCTTCCTAGTTTTCCCCTTTGCACCCCCTCCCTAGTGGTCAGCAATGTTGTCTGTGTCTCAAGTGCACAGAGAAGACAGAAGAGCCCCTCCAGTGCACAGAATCCCCAAATAGCTTAGTGTAGAGGAAAGTGGAAGCATGCTGGTGTGGAGGGAGCAGCCAGCAGGGCAGCTTGTCAACTCGTCCATAGAGGGCAGACAGAGGAAGGAGAGGATGTGGGAGCTGCCTGCAGGCTGCACTGCCCAGTTTCCAAGCGGCACACGCCCCATCATGCCAGTACCAAACCGGCAGCAGTGAAAGCCTGGCTTCTCCTGTCATGATGGAATGGGGGAGGCTGACAGCTGCGATGGGCATGGGCTACGGGCCAGCCTCATGGCCTAGCAGCAGCACAGGCTCTCCACTGCCGTGCTGAAGACCCAGGCTCATGGGCAGGGACTTGGGTGAGGGACACCCGGGGCTGGGTGTAGGGCATGGAGGCCCTGATGCAATTCCAGCCCGGGCTGGAGTCACTGCTCAGGATCCCAGTGGCCTTGGGGAGGGGAGGGCTCAGTGCAGTTCCTAGAGGGCAGGTGTCCACCATGGGCTGTTTTGTCAGTCTTGGCAGAGGCTGGACTCCCCTCTCCCCCTAGAGATGCCCCCAGTCACGGCTGAGGCGCACTGGCAGGGCAGTGTGTGGGCACGATGGGGGAGGACAGCTGCGCTTGTGGGCAGCACTATATCTGCCCTGCCACAAAGGAAGGGTCCCCCAGAGAAGGGCTGCTGTCACAGTCGCTGCTGAGCTCTGCCCTTGCAGAAGTGCTGACGGCTGCTGACTGGGGGAGCTGCAGCTCCCAGGCGCTAACATGCTGCGGGGAACCCAAGACTCCAGGAAGATGGTGCTTCCCCATGCACCTCGCTACCCTCATGGCAATGCAGGTTCTTCCGTCCCCAAGGGCAATGTAAGGAAGTTGTGTGTTAGAGGAATGAGGCTGCGCAAGGGGACCAAGAGGCACGACACGTGGGATCAGAAAGGGCTCGGGAGGGCAGGGCAGACACCTGACCCCGCACGCAGCTGCTGAAATAACATCGATCCCCAAGTCTATAGCAAAGGGCTCTGCCTAAAGGTCCTGGCCCCACCCCCACCCCTCCCAGCCCTGCAGCTGCCTCTGGGGGATGCAATGGCTATCACCAGCACGTAGCACCACTGCTCAACGGTACAGGGCAGGAAGAGAATACCATTACCCAACAGAAAGGGAAGCAGGGCCTGTGGGGAAGAGCACACAGAGTTAGCACCCAGCTGTAAGGACAATCGGCTGGAAGCCATTAGCAATGCCCAGAACTCAGTCATCCAGAGCACCCATGGCAGACGGTCTACTGCCTGCACCTTCCCAGCACCCCCTCCCCACCCAAATAATGCAGCCCTGAACTCCCACCCCAGCCCAGGAGGGGAGCCGGAACACAGGGGATGCAAACCCTGTGCTCTGGGACCCCAGCATTTACCTCCCACGGGCCAGGCAGCCAGCCAGCATCTCAGACACACACACCTGTCCGGTAAGCCAGACGACACCCAGCCCAGGATACCCCACTCATGCCCACATGCCTTTCCAATTGGCCATCACACAAGCACCCCTGCCACTGGTGATCACACAAACTCCTTGCTCAGCCCTTGCACTCCCCAGCGCAGGTCCCACGTACCCAGCGGGAATGCGCCTGCCTTTCAGTGACATTTGGGTCTCTTTCATGGAGCCATGTTCTACATTTTCTTCAGTGTATTGTGTAAGCTGTTTCGGGGCAGAAGCCTGGAGTCCCAAGAACCTCCCGGCTCACATGGCCTCAATGCCAATAGGGCAGTGCCACCCTCCTCTCAGCAACAAGGGGGCACATTCCCATAGCTATAAAGAGCTTCCTTCTCTCGTCTTCCAGCTCTGGATCCTCCCAATATGATTTCAGCTCTGACACCCACTCCATCCCCTCTGGCTGCTCCATATCCCCCTCCACTCCGTATCCCCCTCCTCCTAGTGCCCCACAGACCATGGGTCACGGAGACCACCTTGTGCTCCCATTCATTTGGACGCAGGAGTCCTGGAGTCAGTCACTGTTCCTCTCCCGGTCACGGTGCTGCCCTGTACTTTACTGCACATCCAAACAGTACAATGGCAGAAGCCACGAGTGCTGGAGGGAGCCAGTTCCCGATTCAGAGCTCTCAGACACCCGCCTGTGAGCCTGTTGTAGCGCTGGATGGATGGAAATGCATGCTCAGCAGGGCTCCCTACCATTTTCACAGCTGCCAGCAGAGTAATTACATCCCAAGGGGCTGGAAAACTCAAACAAGCACTTGAGGGAGAAGGAAAAACCTCATGCTCCTGGCCAGGTTCAGCAAGGCAGCACTGAGCTACAACCCCGGGGCATGGGGGTAGCACTAGAAAGCAGGGCAAGGACTACAGCAGTGCTGGCTTGCACAGCCAGGCACCAGCCCCATCACCTGGCTGTGGAGGAGGGCAGCACAGCTGGAGAACCCTGCACAATCCATCAGTGCGAGCCCTGGGCACCAAATACGTCCCCAAAGCACAATGGACAATCCAGGGGATGCACCACAGCAGTTGCATGAAGCACTAATTGCTGCTCCATGCCCACTGATCTCTCAGCTCCTGCACAGATCAGACCTCTGGCCCTCCAGCCCAATAGCCAGCTCCAACCATTCCCGATCAGATCGCTGACACAGCTGGACTGGAAACCTGCCTCCTGCCAAGTGACCAGACTCCATGTGGTCTAGTCCTGGTCAGACGCCTGACCCATCCGCCCTGCACCCCACCAGCTGCCACATCAGACCGGACCCCTGGTCCATCCGCCCTGCACCCCACCAGCTGCCACGTCAGACCAGATCCCTGGTCCACGTAGCTCAATGTTTTTCCTCTGTCAGGGACCTGTACCAGAACATGAAGGAGCGCCCCATAGAATCCAGAGAAGCTGGACCCTAAACATGAACCCTCATTTAGCTGGAACATCCAAAATCCTGAGTGTCCACAGCACAGTGTCACTCACAGTAACTAAAGCTAACTAGCCAGACCAACTGCCCATTGACAGGGCAACGCTGGAGCTGAATGGACCTGGCTGGGCTCTGGCGGGTTCAACTATCCCATTTCTAGCTCTGGTTCTAAGCTGTATTATGCCCCGCCCCACCAACCATCTGGCCCTGAGATATTCCCATTGCATATGCAGGAGAGAGGCTCTGGAAGCAGTTGCCAGGTCCCAGCCAGACAGGACACTCTCCGAGTGGTGCTTCGCTGCACTTCCTTGCTGCTCACGCCACATCCCGGCTCTGTCCCCACCCCCTAGGATCAGTGGGGCAGAATGAACACAAGTTACGGTGTGTCAGCATGGCCACAGCCCCCAGTGCACAGGCCACTCTGGAGACAGCAGCCCACTGGAGAGATGAAGGTGAGCCAGGCTGAGGGCAGGTGGCTTCCCCGCCCTGGCTGCCAGTGAAGGGAGGGCTGCTCACTGAGTCTGGGCATGATTGGAGGGGCAGAAGGAAGCAGAGGCAGTTTGCACTCTGGGTGTGCGACTCACTCATTGCATCTCCTCACTTTCCCCGACAGAGAAACACCCAAGCAAGGGACCATTATTGCTCTGTCTACCCAGCAGCGCCGCAGTGTCCCTGGGAGTGGGGGCTTCCAGTCTCTTTTACCTGTTGCCCTGCAAAGGGGTGACGTGCTGGGTGCGCAGCTGTGGACCAGGATGTTTATGCCTGGCTCCAGAGCTGCCTCTGGCATGAAGTTCACCTCGCTATCCCAGCTACTCGCCACCAGGTGCAGCCCTTAGCACACAGTGAGCACCATCCTGCCCAGGACTCCAGCCCAGTGCTGAGCACACCCCAGAATAGCTTTATAAAGGGGGGCTGGTTTGTGCACACCAACGCCCCCGTTGCCCTGCTAAGGGAACCCCTGCATTAGGACCCAGTGCCATGTCACAAGCCCCAAAAGCTGTTGGCAAAGGCAGAGGCTGCCTCCCCGTGCTGCAGCCCCCACATCAGTGGTCAGAACCAGCCTGACGTCTTTGAAACTGCCTCCAATATGCAGGCCAGGTTCAGTGATCTCTGCCCTGGGCCCAGTCCAGACAGGTGGGACCCCACCAGATTCAGAGTCTACCTCAGAATTCTTGGAGGGGCCCCAAGTCCATGCTGCCCCACTGGAGAGCAAGATGCCCCTGTATGTGCCATATCCAGTGCCAAGCTCATCACTGGCACCTAACCAAACCATCCCCAATGCTCCAGGGTTTCTCTGGTGTCCTGCCTGTGCTCTTCACCAAACGCCCAGCTGGCCTCCACCCCACTGGCATGGGACTCACCGCGCTGTCATCCTACCTGCCCTGTGCCGGGAAAGGACCAGTGACTCAGACCAGTCCATGGCCGTGCGGCAGCTGCCCATGACTCCACATAAAGTGCCGACCCCCGCGGTAGAGCAGGGATTATGGGAACATCCAACCAAAACAACAGAAGAGTCTGCGCCGGAGACCCCTGGCCACACCCCACGGCTCGGGTCAACTCTGCTTCCAAATAGTGCCTTCGCTCCAGCCAGGCGTGGAGGGGAGGGGGGGGGTCCCCCAGCCGGCCCCGGCAGCCAAGGCTCCTCTGGCTGGGGGTCCCCACAGCTCCGCTCACAGGCTGGACGGCGCTTGCCTCTGGTGCCCACTGGGTCCTGTGTCATAAACACCCCGAGGGGTGAACTTCCTCTGCCTCCCCACCCCGCTCCAGCGACAGAGGGAGGAAATGACCAGGAACCGGCTGTTGGAGTCAGTTCCCTGCAGCCCATTGTCCTGGCCCTGTCCCCTCTTCCTTCCCAAGTGCACAGGAGGCTGGGGGAGGGGCCTTGCTTTGCATTCTCTCCCTCCCTCCTCAGACACATCTGGACCCTGCTTTGGGCTGTTATCCCCAGGCAGAGAAACCCCTCCCAGGGTTCCTAGCTGGAGCCAGCCCCTGTGGGAGGCTGGGCCTGTCCATAGTCCTACGCTGATGGCCAGATGCCCAGCCACTGGGAAACGGAGAAGCTCCACCCAAGGCAGCGGAGCTGCCTCTCAGCTGCTCCCCACCACAGCCACATCAAACCCCCCACCCCAAGCAGCACCAAGGGGCTGGCCTGGCCTGCAGCGGAGGATCAGGGATGCAGGTTTGTTGTCTAAAACTCCCCCCTTGGCAATAGTTCCTGGGCTGTGGCTCTCCCCCAAGGAGCCCGCTGCCAGCTCCCAGAGACACAGGTTAATGACAGCCCTTGGAACTGGAGCCCTCCCAGTGCCCCAGAATGCTCCTGTCGACTCCCAGGGCCATTTCTCTGCACCCAGCTGCCACAGTGATGGGTGCCCTAGGCAGGGGCTGGGTGCTGCCAGGTGCTGAGCACCCTCATCCCCAAAAGTTAGTGGGAGAGGAGGCTGCCCAGCACTGTGTGTACAGGGGGTGGGGTGGGGGGGCGGCGGCTGGGTCACAGGCGCAGACCCTACCCGAGGCAGCACCGCGTGACTGGCACAAAGACTTCTGGGCCAATGTGGGGAGTCGCACTGCAGCCCAACCACCCCTTTCCTTCCCAGCGGTTCAGCCCCCTGGCCACTCCCCATTTGTCCCACCCCATCTGCACATGCCTGACTGCCCTGTGGGCTGTCCATGGCGCTGGAGGGAGCAGGGGCACCGCAGTGTTCACTTGGCCAGGCTGGCTCAGGGCTCCTGCTCCGTGGGGCAGAGTTGTTGGCCTGCAGAGCACGAGGCAGCCCCTAGAGAGATGCAGGCACCGCCTTCGACCCTGGGCGAGCGGAAGGGGGGGAGGAGGAGGGGGCACTTCATGAAGCTCTGGAGTTGCCAAAGGGTTAGGCCTCTGCCTGAAGCATGCTGCTGGGAGGCTGATCCCTGCCGAACCCCTAGTACTGCTGGTGCTGGCAACTCGCCCCCTTGGGAGAACCCCAGGGCCTCTGCCGGCCAGGCTGTCCCTCCACGCAGGATGGCAGTCACAGCCCCCCTCCAGTCACTCCAAAGGCATGCTGCAAAGGCGCAGCAGAGCCCGGCTGGCAAAGCCATGACCCAAATGGCCCTGTCCTAGGTCTAATCCAGACGAGGGAGGAAGTGGTTGGAAAAGCGTGCAG
This sequence comes from Eretmochelys imbricata, assembly GCF_965152235.1. Lineage (NCBI taxonomy): Eukaryota > Metazoa > Chordata > Testudines > Cheloniidae > Eretmochelys > Eretmochelys imbricata. Next base: position 60,691,864 of record NC_135580.1, on the reverse strand, counting down.
CTCTCAAAGGAGAAGGACCCGGAGCTCCGTGGGGCAATGAACGAAGCCCTCGCTCTTCATTAGCCCCATATCGCATGGCCCATTTGCCACCATCCAGCCAGCCAGACAGGGTGTTCAACTGCCTCCCTACCAGCATTCGCCGACTAGCAGCACCCAGCCCGCAGGCCCCTCACCCCAGAGTGACTGCACTGCAAGGGACAGAGCACTGGGGAGGGAGCCAGACTGCCAGCCCTGGAGAGGAAAGGCCTGTGAATCCCTAGCGCAGGGACAGCACAGGCAGGGCACACTCTGCCTCCCTCCATGGCTTTCCTGCCGAGGAATCACGTCTTGGGGAGTAGGAGTCTGGGCTCTGGAGCACGATGCTACCCCCAAAGAACCTGATTATTGTCAGCATGAGGTGTGGCTGGAGACTGCTCCAGTGCAGCTCCCACAGAGCTCAGAACAGCCCTCCAACAAGTCACTCCAGGCCAGGCCCAGGGTGGTGAGAGGCCCAGAGCCCATTCCCAAGCTCTCTTTGCACTTCCTCCTCCTACAGCCCCTCGGCTTGGGGTGGGTGGGGATCAGGAGTGAGCCTGGGGCCTTCTTGCTGCAAGAGCTGGGGAACCGCGGCTCACCTCCCAGCAAAACAAACACCTACATCCAACAGCAGCTAGGGCTGGGTCCGAGCCCTGGGCCGGGATCTGAGCTCCAGCTGTGGCTCATTAGTAGAGAGGGGACCATATGCAAACCCACAGCTCAAAAGCCTCCCTTGGAGGGGTGCTGATTTGGGTCAGGATTCCAGCTTGCTGCAGGCAGACAGAGTCAGACCTGGGGTTTGGTTGCACCCAGTAAAGATGTTCCCCTTCCCCTCCCCCAGCTCTTTCATTTGGGGTAATCTGCTTCCCGCTCTGCTCTGTGCAGTGAGAAGAGAGGGGCATGGACCTTGCCAGCTCTGTATCTGTCAATCACTTTTGTAGCAGAGATGTGGGGGGGTGGGCATGGAGCACATCACTCACATGTCACTGGGATCTGGAGGGACTGATGAATGTGTGCTGGTTAAGTGATGCAGACTCAGATCCTTTCACGGGGCATGTGTACTTTATAGTGTCGTTCCCCTTTAAATGTGAGACAGAGCCAGTTGGGAGGGGGTGCAGGCAGGGTGACGCACACACTGTGCTCTCTTCTGGAAACTTTGTATTTGTTCTTTCTTGGCTACTAGACATCACCACCAGGCAGAGCGTGCATGCTTATCTGTGTGTGTGTGTGTGTGTGTGTGTGTGTGTGTGTACAGGAAATACAAGCTTGGAGGACTCACAGCTAGGTGGGGACATGGGAACAGGCTGCACATGCTGGAAGGTGCAAGCCGCAGAATTGGAGAGAAATTATTTGGGGTGGGTCAGGAGGGTGGAACTAAAGGGAAATTTAGGCTGAATACTGGGGAAGTCTCTCCAGGAGCCCCAATGCTTGGGACAGTTCAAACTAGGCTGGACAATGCAGTCCCCTGGTACAGTCAGGGATACTCCTGAACTGTCAGGAACCAAATGGGCCTTTTCCTTTGCTAATTTCAGTGGTGCCCCCACGCAGGGCTGACTCCTGCTTCCAGTCCTGCCAAGGCCAGCACACCAGTTCCTGCTGCCTGGGCTGACGCTCCCATTTCATAACGTGGGCAGCAAATGCCCAGTCCCTGATCGCTGGGGCCGGGTGCTCAGTCCCAGTGGGGGCCAGGCCAGGGAGCCGCCTTCTCATGGGGCTTTTTCCTACAAAAGTGTCAAAAAGACAGGAGAAGTTTTGAATTTTGAACTCTGACCAACTCCTCTATCTTTAGGCTGCCCGAACCCACTCACCCCTGATCCTGCCTCAGCCACAGACCAACCTCCCTGCTGTAAGGCCAACAGGCAACATTTCTGAAAGCACCTAAGTGACTCAGGTGTCTACGGCCTGTTTCCAAAGAGAATTGGGCACTGCAGCACCTACGTCTCATTGGCTTTAATGGGGGCTAGGCCCTTCAGTGCCCATGTCACTTCTGAGACTGGGACGTGGATTCTAAATCACGCAGGCACTTTCAAAATCAAGCCCAGTGCTCCTTTGTTTGTGGGTTTCAGAAAGGAGCCAACCCAGGGGTGCTGACGGAAACTCCACTGCAACCCAAACTGGGTATTGGCTGCTACTTGCCCACTACAAGCGGAAGATGAGGTACCAGGGCATCGCATCTCCCAGAGAGCCGGGATTTAAGGCACCACAGATTCAGCAACCGCCCCTGCCACCCAGCCCCCAGGGATATCCTGAGTAACCTAGGGACATGGGTCATCTCATCCACACACAAATTCAGCTCTCATCTCTATGCTGACAGCTCCCAGCCCTACCTCTCTTCTTCAGACCTGGCTCCGTCTGTTCAAACTGCCATCGCAGCCTGTCTCTGATGGCTCCTCGGGGATGTCTAGCTGCCCAACATGGCTGAAACAGAGCTCTTCATGTCCCCCAGTCCCTCCCTGTTCTGCCTTGCTCCATCACTGTGGACAACACCACAACCCTACCTGGCGCTCAGGCCCATAACCTGGGCATCATCTTTGCCAGGGCCTTCTCTCTAGGTCCTCACATCCAGGCTATGTCTGAGCTACGCCTTTCCGAGCCATCCACACAGCTAAAACCCTCGCCCAGGCTCTCATCTCATCTTGCATCTCACCCACTGCAACATTCTTCTCTCCAGCCTTGACCAATGTCACCTCGTCCCACTCATATCCATTCAGAACAATGGGTTCTGCTGCAAGGACCCTTCTTCTAGCCCGCAGCTTTGACCACATCATCCTCTCTGCATCCTTCCACGGGCTCCCCCTTCTCCACTGCATCAGACAGGAGCTACTTGTTTTCACTTCCAAGTTCCTCACAGACCATCCCCACCCGACCTCTCATCATGACAAGGCTCACCTCCAGCCGAGCCATGAATCCAGATTCCATCACTCATGGGTAGCCCATGAGTTACATGTTCAAACAAGCCCCTTCATGCTTTCCCCCGTGCTGTCCCCACAGCTGGGAGGAGCTCACTGTAAACATCTGCAGAAGTGACCCCTTCTCTTCCTTCAGATCCTGCCTCCCAGCTTTCCTTTGCCAAGATGCCTACTTGAAGCTCTCTGAGGTAGACACCATCTTTCTGCTCTGTTTGCACAGCACCTAGCATAATGGAGTCCTGCCCCATCACTGGGGCTCCTATGTGCTACAGTAATACAAAGAAATACCAGTGTAGTGGCTGAGGTGTGGGGAAATACGGGCAGAACCCATTTCCCACAGACACAGTTAGCCAGGCCATAGTTTACATGTGACCACCAGAGATCAAACTGTTTAGCTAGCATGATCTGCGCAAGTGTGGGACAGGAAGGGGGGCTCTTGTCCTGCAATTCATGTGGAGATAGACTAGGGACTGGAACTGGATTCCTTTGCCCACCTGGAATGGACTCTCAGCACAGCCCCTGCTTGCTGCTGACTTGGTGTTGGTGAGCTAGAGTTTGCTGCCGTTTCCCCAGCATTCCTCCACAGGTTACGGCAGGCCTGACACTCCACGTAGCTGCAGGACTGAATCTTCCTTGCTGCTCTTTGTTCGTTTTCTCTGAACCAACAAACATGACAAGCAAAATGTGAAAAATACAGAGAAGGGAAGCAGCTCTCTGGATGCGACCTTTCTGCAGGTTTCACAATGCAGTGCCGGAATTCCATTTCCAACCCTGCACGAGCCGTCATGCTCCACAGCTGCACGGCTTACCTTTGCAATCAATCTCTTAGAATCGAGCGACCCTGCACCTAGGCAGCAGGTGAACACTCAGACGCTCAGGACAGAATACACACATCACTTCCCGGACCCATCACCTTCCTTGGTCACTTTTTGCACACATTTCTGTGAGCAAAATGTTGTCCTCAAGAAACTCTGTGGAAACTGAAAGCATCGGGCATACTTGCACATGAGGGTGTGTGCATCATTATTCACAATGGCCATGTTCCCCAGGCCAGCTTAGAAGTTCTTAGCAGATCTGGCAACTCTCAAATTGTGAAGTGGAAACAATATCATGCAACTCTGTGACTAATCTCACAGCACAAATATTCAGCAATAGTGGCAGTGAAGAGTTCACGAGCATTCCACAGGCTGAAATAGGTTTGCACAGCCACTTGTGGATTAATCAACACATCCGTGAAACCAAAGCCTGTTTGGGGCTAATCCTCAAACAAGGAGAGGGGCTAATTCATCTGATGAACTGCTCACTGCAAACAGTCTGGGAGAAAGGCTGCTTTCCCTAATCAGCCCCAGCACACACTAGCAAATCTACAAACAAACAGCGTGCATGACATCAGCCAAAGAACCAGGCCACAACCTCCAAAACCAATGCTTCTCACTCAGCCTCTTCCTCTTTGCAGGCCTCCAGCCACCAGAGGGAGACAGATTCTACCCAGAACGAGCAGAGCTGAGTCCAGTAGAGGGCAGCAATGCATGTAAATGATTTGATTGGGTTTGGCTCTCGGGCATACACTGTACTCTGTATTCCAGCCTTTCTGCAGAAGCTTTGCTGTCCAGGACCCTGATGCAGGAGAGAAGTTTCAGGTTCATACAGAAGTGGGAAGAAGAGGGAGCCTCTGCAATACAACAGATTGGTGTGTGGAACCTCAAAGGGAGGTTCCTGCAGAGCTGATGCAGAGTCAAGCTGATACAAGGTCTCCTGCAGATCCACACAGGATCCCTGGCAACACTAGATCCATTACAAGGACTGTCCTTCGGCACTCCTGCTTCACAAAGCCAGCCTAGGAATCATCCAGGCATCACAGAGGAATTTGTGAAAAACACTAAGAAATTTAAGGAGACTTACACACACACACACACACACACACACTTACTTCCTGGTGAAATGGGGAGGAGCTGTGGGTATACTAGGCCATCAGGCCCTACGCCAATCTGTGATGCTTGTTACAGACATCTCTCTACCGTATACTGAGGACACATGGGGAGATGGAGAAGGGCAGAGTTAAGGTTACCAAAGGGTCCCAAACAGTGACATTTGTTTAAGGTGTTACGCTAACTTAGAGTGTCCTGGCTTTCCAACAGAGGTTTTTAACCCCAATGCATTCTTGTAAGGCCTATGCTTTACCTTTAATTAGGATACGTATTTAACAACGTTAGCTCCACTTTGCGGAGGCTGTGTCTGAGCACGTATTCCTGGCTAAGCCAGCCATTACTAGGGAACAGCTGTAAGCGTGAGTGGGTATAAAGACTCCTTCCTGCATTGCCCTCTGTCCTGGGGTGAGGCATGAACAGAGGAGCTGTTTGCAGAGGCTGTTGTGCACTTCCACTCCCCCTCATAAAGGACTTTAAATGTAAGGGATTAAGCCATGGCTAGATGCAGATGGCCTGATTCTGCTCAGTTCCACCAGTGTACCTCCATTGACGGCAGTGGTACAGTTCCGCCCCAGAGTCTATCATTCAGCCGAGCAGACAGCCTCATGCGCTATCAGGTCAGCAATCTCCAGCCTGCTCAGCCAAGACATCTCAAGGCTGTTTGCTGACACTAGGCAGTGAACTGTGGCCCAGAGCTCCAGCCGCAGATGACAGTGTCACAGTCAAAAAATGGCTCTGCTTCACTCACTCACCCGTCAGGGCCAGAGGCCTCCACCAAACCCACCAGTCTCCATGGGTCTGTCTCACTTTGGGGGCTCTCAGGACAGTTACAGCCTGCCTACACAACAGTCGGAGGTGGGATTCCCAGCTTGGGTAGACATACCCGTGATAGCTCTGCTCGAGCACTGAAAATAGCAGCATGGCCGCAGCAGCACAAGTGGTTCAGGCTAGGCACCCAGTACGTACCCCACGGATTGGGTGGATTGGACTCCGGTGGCTAGTCCAGGCTGCCGCAGCTATACTGCTGATTTTAGCGTGCTAGCGTGAGCAGAATTAGCACATGCACATGTGCCTGAGGTGGGAATTACACTTCCAGCTGCAGTACAGATGTGCTCTTAAAGCCCTAGGTCTCCAGGGTGACACATGGTAACCAGGGTCACTCTGTGCAGCACTGGATTACACAGACACTGCACACAGGTGCCTGGAGTGTGCAGTCACTGTCCATGCACACTGTGTCACTCTGCAATGAGGCCACAGCATATATGCAGGGTCTGATGGAGTGTCACAAACCTGAATTGCAGGGACTGAGGTCACACGTCCAGTGCTGGATGTCACTGCCATTCATCTCGGCCACTGTCCTGGGGGACGTCACCAGCATCTCCCTGCCCTCACACTGGCGGTCACTGCACAGTACTGGGGGGGCTGCATGTTAGTGAGAGTTCTGGAGCCATGGTTAGTAACTCCCACAGACCTTATTACTGCGACCAGTTACAACAGACAGATTGGCTCACTACAGAGCCCCTCCCCCGCAAAGCTTTGGCCTTTCCCTGCCAGTCACTTCGTCTTCATAAGGACATAGGAAATTCCACACCTGGTCAGAACATCGGCACAGCCACCCCCTGCCCCACCGGATCAGATGATCGGCACAGCCCCCCCTGCCCTACTGGGTCAGAAGTTCAGGATGGCCATTTCCATAGCCAGCCCCTGCCGCACCAGGTCAGAGCATCGGCACAGCCACGCCCTGCCTCACCGGACCAGACAGAACCTCAGTGCAGTCCTCCCCTGCCACATACTTGCTGTTGCCCACGTGGTCAGAACCCGGCCTACGACAGTATTTTTTTTTTTTTTTTTGGTGGTGGTGGTGGGTCGGTTCTGACTTGGGTCCCCTGCAGCCCGGAGGCCTTAGCCCCTTCCTTCCCCACCTCTGCTGGAAAGGAGGCAGGTGACTGACAAGCTCTCAGGGCTGCTCCCCATAGAAGAGTCAGAACCAATGCGTATTTGATGAGAACAAAGAGCTGTTTAAGGAGAGCACAAGGAGCAAGCACAGCACAGGCTGTTTGTGTGAGCACAGGACTTCACTGGATAGGGGAGGCCAACCAAGGCATTTCCTACCCTTAGCCAGGACTTTCCCAGGGTAGTGGTCAGCTTCAGGTTGGACTCCAGCCATGCATCCTGCCCTGCTGCTCCCAAAATGGATCCTCTTTCCTCTGCTCCCAGGGGCTGACTGAGGCTTTGCCCACACTGCTGGAAAAAACCCTCCTAGGTCAGGAAACATGTCCCCACCCAGCAGGTCCATGGAAGCCTCCGCAGCCCTTCTAGCCTGTCTGAGGCTGGTTGCAGTCCCACTGCCCAGCCCTGTGATTGAGTGTTGCAATCACTTGATCTGGTTCTGACCTGTCTGGGGAGGGGACCCACCAAAGGCCTGGTTTTTTCTGGGGATAGCAGGCACTAAGGGCTATCGAGTTTCAGTAGCTTCTTACTCAGCAGATAAGGCTTCACCTTCAGCTTTGGTTTTAGGGCGGTACCTTTCCAGGAGGAATGCCTGGGCCATCAGAATCCCAACAGCCTTCTAGCACTAACAGGACTGGGTGTGTCTCAGTTGTCCCCACTTTACATATGAGATGAGTGTGAAAATTCTCTAGCAGCCAAATTCGCAATTATGACTTAGCTAAAACCCTCAACATAGCACATCGACTAGGATCCAAGGGCAGCTTTGCTGTGAGAAGTTACCCAAAATTAAACCGCAGCACTGGGGAGGGGTCATATTAGTGGGGGTGACTCCATGGTATACACGCACTCAGTTAACAAGTAAAGAGATACAGGTTTGTTTTCTAAATAGCTGGCCCTGCATGCTCCTCAGGGATCTGGAGCAAGCCAGGGCCTTCCCTTCTCCTGCATCTAGCCAGACTAGCCTCCAGCTCCCCCTCTCTCAGCTGTGTGGGCTTTGCAGGGCTAACATCAGCCAGGACTCCTAGGCATGAAGTTCTCCCTGAGCTGTCATATTCCCATTCACTAGGTATCTGTAAGAGACAGGGCAGCATTTTGAGCTCTAAGGATTGGCTGAACTGAATGTGGAATAGTCTGAGGAGACCTGACAAAGGTTAGCCCAAGCACTGGGAAAACGGCAAGATCTGAGCATGTGCAGAGCACATCCTCACATCTCCTGGAGCCAGGGGTCAGAAAGAGGTGGAGGCAAGGTTCCCAAGTAGCTGAATTGCCGAGGTCAGCCCAGGGGAGGGCAGAGGAGTGAATAGACAGCCCTGTGTGAAGCAAGGTCAGGGCTAGACAAGGTTGGACTAGTTTGCTAGTCCAAGAGCTCTGCAGTGAATCCTGGTAACCCGCACAGGTCCCTTGGGGGTAGGTTCTGTCACTGCCTCCTTGCCTGGGTCTCTCCAGTGACACAGCGAGTCGTAACGCACCCTCTACGGTGCTTGACTCAAGCCCAGGAGTCGGCAAGAGACTTGCACCCATGCAGTGAGGGGAGAGAACAGACCCCAGGCCCTCCAGCTGGAGTTTCCCTGCAAATGAGCAGTGGGTGCTGGGATATGGACCCCATGTCACACTGCACATGTGCAACAAATTCAAGTGCCGCAGACGGTCCAACTCCTCTCCGAATCGCCACCGCCCCAACACACAGCCAGTCTCAGTCAGCTCCAAACACGTAGGAGAGCTCCCTGAGCTCGCAGCAACACCAGTGCCTTATCCTCTCTGCAGGCCCAGACACCAGAGGGCATCAGCAGTGCATGTCTCTCTCCCACACACAGCGTTACAATGCAACACAGAGAAGCCTGCCTCCCTCCACTGGGCTAACACAGCTGGGCTGGTTACAGGGGGACCCCAAGCCACTGAAGCCAGTCACCCACATTCCAGCCAATAGAGGGCAGCAGCAAGCCAGCACCTGCACACACACAACCTGGAGTGAAGGTGACATATTCTAGTTAGCAGCTGGGCCAAGAGCAGAACCCAGGTGTCCTGGCTCTGACTCACTGTGTGACCTTGGGCAAGTCCCTTAACCTTTCTCCAGATGTGACACAGCTAGAACAGGGGGTTGCATGCAGCAGGCCCACGCTCTGGGCCAGCCAGGGGGAATGAAAGCTCCCTGGGGAACTGCTGGAGCACACAGCCCAGTGTCATTCCCGTTGCTATAGCAAACCCCAGAGCACCTGCAGATACTCAGCATGTATTGTCAGCCCCCCCTCACCACCGCAACTCAGAGCACTCCAGGGAACAGAGCCTGCAGCCCAGCTAGGCAGCCTCCCCACCTGCCCCTGCCTGGCCTGAGGAGGAGGTGCAGGAGGGGTCTCCAGGGAGAGGAGAGGAAGTGTTCTGCTTGTGACCTGGCAGGAACATGTGTGACAGCAACAGGAGGGCAAGCTAGGCTGCAGGAGGAGGATTAGGGCGCAGGGCTGGGAGTGCACGGCAGGCAAGAAGCTGCTTGGCAGGAGCCCGGTGCCCAGGCTGCCAAGGCTCACCCTGCATTGGCTCTGCACTGGCAGGGGGCTAGCAGAAAGAGCCGGTGCCTGGGCTGCCAGGGCTGGGGCAGGCTCATCCTGCCCTGGCACTGGGTTGGCAGGGGGCTGGGCAGCACAGCATGGCAGAGGCAATATAAGAGATGGATTATGGTGCTGCCCACACCCTCCCCCAGGCAGATGCAGGATCCCAGCTGCATGGCTCATGCCGGAGAGGGGAGAGCAGGGGCTTACGCTGCACCCGCAGCACGGGGGGAGGGGAGGGGAGACTACCGAGTGCTGGGGGTGACACAGCCAGAGCGCGCGGGCGTGGTGGGGGGGAACAGGGGCTGCGGAGCGCACCCAGGCAGGGCCCCGGGGAGCCGGGCACGGAGAGGGACCCCCCCCAGCCCGGGCGCCGCGGCGGTACCTGTTGCCGAGTCCATCTTGCCTGGCCGGGGGCTCCTCGGCGGCTTGCGCTGAGAGTTGCCCATACCTGGGCGCCGGCGGCTCCGCCCGGGGGTCACCGCGCCTCGGCGCCGCTGCGCCCCGACTCCAGCATCCCCGCGCTCGGGGGGTCCTGTAGCGCCGCGCCGGGCTGAGGGGAGCGGCCCCCGGGGCGGGCGGGAGCCAGGGCGCGGAGCGGGCAGCCGGCCCTCATGCCGCCCTGGGCCAGGCCGGGCTCGGGTGGCCCGCGGCGCGCTCCCCGGCCCCCGCGCCGCGCTCCGGCACGTCGGCGGCCCCGCGCCGGACCCAGGCAGGGGGCCCGCCAGGCTGCGGCTCCCCGGCCGCGGCACGTTCACACCATGGGGACCTGCCGCCGAGCCGGACTCGCGCCGGGAGCGGGGGTCTCTGCAGCGCTCACGCCCACGGCGCCGGAGCAGCCGCTCCGGACTGACACCCCATGGCCACGCTCCGGCCAGGGACACCTGGGAGGCGGGAGGAACCCCAGGGGAATCAGATGTGGAACTGGAGTGAGATCGGAACCAGGCCCTGCCCCTCTCCGGGGAGACAGGCCGGCCACTGCTGTGCCGAGGGGTCTCTGCTGTTCGAGGAGCTGCGAAGCCGGATACCCAGGAGCTGCATCGCTGGCAGCCAATGGCATGGCTCCGTTCAGCAGCCCCTTTAGGAATGTAAACGTGCGAGCGTGTGTGCACACCCCCACATGGAGCGCTGCTCCCCCGGGGCCACTGCGGGCTTTGCAGGCTCTCAGGGGTCTGGGAGGTTCAGCTACTGCCTGCCCTGGCAGCTCTTCCAGGCTTTGGGCTTGGAGATGCCTGTGCTGCCCTGGGGAAAGGGGGGGGGGGGGGACCCTGCAGCAAGTCCCATGGCCCCACCTGCTGCTCCCCCAGGGCATAGGCACAACTGAATTGAACAGGGATCAAGCTGCTCAGCCTCTAGGGACTGAACAGAAATCAGGGTATCCAGGTTTATCATTTGTCTAGCAGCAGTCAGGTGAGACCAGGGCCCAGTACAGGCCCCCAGCCAGGGCTCCTGCCCCAAAGAGCTTCCACTTTAACAGACAAAGGGGAGGAAAGGAAATGGAGATGGGAAGTGACTTGCATATAGAGCCTGGTGTCAAGAGGCCCCCTCTAGTGCTCCCGCATGGCAGGATTGTTCTGTGACCAGCCCATGCCAAGAGGCATCAGCAGCTAGAGACAAAGGGATGGCTCTCTGGGGTTTTACCCCTTCGGTTGGGGAGCCCATCCTGAGGGTGTACTGCCACTGGCATGGGGAACAGCTGAGTCCATGAGCTCAGGGTTAAGGCAGCGGGTGGGTTTGGAGGTCACTGGAGTCTTCTCTCCCTGGGGGAGCTAATACCCTGCAAATAAGAATGGACATCCCTACATCTGTGTGGGTGTTGAGTTAATGGTGGGCCTGTGCTGGGGAGTACCGCAAGGTGCCAGGGTCCCTAAGAACTGCACCTGGGGACTATCCCTCCCAACACTAGTGCCGTTGCTGGGTGCCCTGGTATCTCAGTGGACTTCGGGGGCAAGCCCAGCACATGCTGCAGGAGCAACCGAAATACATTTAAAGGTGCCAGCCTCCTGCCATCCAGCCTGCCTGGTGCTGCGCATGCCCAGCCAGCACCCCCATCCTCACTGTAGCAGGGTCACTGGCCGGAGGCATGGCCAAGGCTGCCCAGCCTGGGCCTGATGTGAGCCAAGAGCTCAGCTTGTGCCTGGGCTAGAAGAAGGCAGCCAGCACAGATCACTGAGCACAGGAGCCTTGCGGAGCACAGGAATCCTTAGTGCTCTTGAGCGCCCCCTCCTAGCGACCCCTGGGAAGATCTGCATCGGCACCCCCTTCAGAGATAGGGGCATGCAGACAGAGGGGGCTTCTGGGTCATGCAGTGAGCTGGGCACAGAGCCCAGGAGACATCACTTGCCTCTTGGAGGAGCCCGGTCACTGCCTGGGACTCATGTATTTGATAGTTCACCCCACAGCCCCCCCCCCCATATAGACAGAAACACCTCCACGCTCAGAGGAACTCTGGAGGCCTATGCAAACATCAGTTGTTTTAACCCTCCCCTGACCACTTCCAACAGCTGTTCGACCGCCTATGTGGCAGTTACAGAGTTAAAATACACCAGACAAAACTCTGCGCTCAGAGAGGGGGCTGTAGGCAAGACTGAGGAGCACTCATAGAGCTGGGGGAGGGGAGGTCAGTGTTGGGACTGCAGGTTGGGACTGAGGGGAACTGGCAGAGCTGTGGGGAGCCCAGGGGACTCCAGGTGGCTGCGGTTTGGGACTGAGGGGCACCAGCAGAGCTGAGGGTTGCAGGGAGCCCAGGGGCCTGCAGGTAAGGAAGGGAGCCTACTGACAGCTCTGTTGGTGGGGAAGCGCCCATTGCCCCTGGAAAGCTGGGCACACATCACTGCTATTAGCCTCCCATCTTCACAATCCCTAAAACTCATCAGCTTCACTCAGGCATGCAGGGGAGAAAACTAGACTAATGCCTTCCAGGGGGGCGGTGCAGCAGAGTGATCTGAACTCACCAGCACCGCCCCATAGGGCAAGGAGATGGGGGGCTCACTGGCAGAGGTTGGGCCCATTCCCAACCTGCAGGGTCTGGGAATTATTATTTATCAGAGCCCGACTCTCTTTCCCAACGTGATGAATTTTGTGGAGCACTTACATGCCAAATCTCAATGTCTGTGTAACAACAGAGGACCAGAAAGCACTGGGAGGTTGTTATGGAAACAGGAACAAATTGAATCAGTACTTAGCATAAGTTGGCAAAAGAAATTTCCTCTTTGACTGACGTGGGCACAGGTGGGCGTGAATGGCTGCAGGTGTGCGTGGCAGACCTGCACTCGGGCGTGGGCGCGGCCATGTCACCCAGCCACAGGACATACTGCACCAACCCACTGCCCCACCAGGATACTTCAGTACAGCAACTTGCAACTAGATTTCAACAACAATTACCCATCTTTGCAGGAACCTTCCCTCTCCCCCGGAAAGAAGGCAGCACCAGGCCTAGACAGTCTGTATGTCCCATGTAAACACTCAGGCCTTGAGACTGAGCAACACTCAACCAGGGAAGATGCTCACCCTGCTGCAGGCAGGCTCATACCAGTCCCAGTCAAGCCAGTCTCAGCCCAAGCCACTCGGCCACTCCTTACAGCAAGAAATACTCAGACCTGCTTCCAGTCGAGGGCAGCACAACTCCCTGGGCTGTCCAGTGTCTGGGGGACTCCACCCAGACAAATCTGCGCAGATGCTTGCATGGAGGAGAGGAAGCTGCCTCTGCCTCCCTCGTATCATCAGAGTTTGACAATTGCTCTAGGCCATGACTGATCAGCCTCCGGGAACAGCGTCCACTGGAGCTCTCCCCTCTGCCCCGGACGCTTCATCTGTTACAGGTTTCTACCCCTGGGGGCAATGTACAGGGGAGAGGGCCCATTGTGGACAGTCTAGGAGCAAAGAGTCATGATGCCCTGCGAGGTCATCAGCTAAGTGGACCTTCTGCACATTGAGAAGTTTGCAGCCATGGTGCAGCATCCTGTCGTTGAAGGTTCACCCCCACACAATTGGGCAATTCAGTCTGCAGTTCAGGAGGCCCCTGGACTCCTCGCTGGTGCTGAGCTCTCACATAGCAGCACCTGCAAGGAATGCTTTCTGTCACCTCCGGTTGGCTAGGATGCTCCGGCCCGTCCTGCCGGATGATGACCCGGGCTCAGTCATTCATGCCTTCATCCCCACTGGGCTGGGCTACAGCAATGTGGGGCACCTGGGCAGGAAGCCAACAGCACTTAGGAAACACCAACTAATACAGAGCGCTGCAGAGCATCTCCTCAGCAGCACAAGTTTCCTCTGAGCTGTCCTCCCATAGACTAACACTGGCTCCCCATAGAATAGCAAGTCAAGGTCTCCGTCCTGATCTTCAAGGGACTCCTTGGCCTAGGCCCAGGGGATCTAAAAGAGCCTCAAGCTCCAGGATGAAGACTGTGGTTGCGAACTTCGCTCCTCTGATGGAACTCTCCATAATAACTTTCTTGGGAGTCAGTCCAAGACCGGGAAACAAACTCCTCCAGGAAGCGAGGGCCACCGTAAACTTCCCCACCTTCCACTCCAAGAGCCAGGTGCATTTCCTTGACCTTGCCTCCTCTAATCTAAACACATAGCAATATGCATGTGATTCTCTGCGTGTGAGAGTCTGTGTGTGGCTCTACATTATAAAAACAAATTCCAAACCGAAACATTCCACTGGGCAGAGGATGAGAGACCAGACAGATATTAGTCATATTGCTTAATGCATGTCTGAAAGGGGCTCAGATACGAAAGTGATGAGTGCGGTATGAGAACCTCTATAGAACAGACTAGGACTCACTGGCTGTAGGAACATCAGAAAGTAACTGGGATTGATCAGTCTCCACGGGTGGAGCAGGGAAAACCAAAAATCAGTTGGTCATTGGAACCCTGCAGCGCGCTCCCGGCTTCAAGGAGGATGAGCCACCTGGACACGTCTGGGACAGTTCATTTACAACCAGGGACCTGACCAGTATGGAAACATCTTTCTCCTGTCTCCCCCTGGCCCCACCCCAAACAGGCTCTGAGGCATGCGCTGCTCTCTGATAAGTGACTCTATAATTGTCATCCTCATGGCCTCCAAGTTTCTCACCTCCCAGTGACTCCAGATCAGACGCGCTCAGCGTACGGGTGCAAACAGTGCTGGGATCAGAGCCGAGCTGGGTTATTTTGGGCTCATGCATCATCTCTGATCATAAAAATTCTTTGGTTCAGATGCAGCCCTTGGCCCTCCCTGCCCTGTGACCTAGGTAGACCCAGCACTTCGGTGCTATTTAGTCACATGCTGGTGCTTGCCCAAAACCAACTCCCTGGGTCCTGCAGGCCATACAGGTTGGAGATCACATACCACATGTGATTAGGGTCTGAGCTCAGCCCCTCCCCATCCTGAACTCTGACTGTGTGATGCCTCCCACCTGGAGGAAAATTCTGTGACACAACGGGCTGGCAGGACATGAACCCAAGGAGCCATGTCCACCCCAGTTTGACCCAGCACATCACCCCATGGCACCCTTTGGGGCACAAGCTTGCATGAATGGACATAACTCAGCACATAACCTGAAACAGACGAACCATCTCTGCGGAAGAAGAGGGGAAAGGAATTCTGGACCGAGGGCTTTCTGCTGTTGATGCCCCACTGCCAGCCCCAGGAGAGCACTCTTGGGGACTGGCAGCAAAGCCCCAGCCAGCTAGCTCTGGTGCAGCAATGCCTAGGGACGAGAGGGAGGCGGGACCCACACCAGAGATGACCCCGTTGTAAGGCCAAGCAATTTGTTTCAAATGCCCAGTGATCAGAGCACAAGACTGGGAGTCGGGAGACCGTGCTTTAACTCCAGCTCTAAGAAGGACTCATGCAGCCTCAGCCAAGTCACTCCACACATCGGTGCCCATTTCCTGGCCCCACAGGGCGGATGGCACTGATCCACCATTTCTACGGGACTGCGGCTCTGTCCGTGTTTGGCAGTGCTTGGGAACGCTCCGCGGGGCAGAGCGATTGCCTCTGTGTGCACCTGCGTTCTAGTGGCTGCAGGAGAACATGGGACAGCGTCTGGGAGGCAAAGGGCTGCTCACCCAGAGCTTTCCAGCCTGGTTCCAGATTGTCACAGGCCGTGCAGTGTTTACATAGCTCCTGCCCCCAACATACCAAGCTCATGTCTGAGCCCCACTGGCTCAGGAAACCCTACTGCCTTCAGCTGGCTGCTTATCCTGGGGCTGAGAGACCAGTTGCTGGAAGGACAATCCGATCACAACAGATCGGTGTTTCCTGCCCGCAGGAAGGGGCACTTGCTGCTCATATGACCCTTATCCAGCCAGCCTCCCCTGGTGTCCCTGAGCCGCTGGTTCTCTGCCAGGAGATGGGCCCTCTGCCGGGATAGGTCTTCGGAAGCGCTGTTTGCTTGAGCTGAAAATAGATTTCCTCCTGGCCTCCATCCATCCAGCTGCCCATGTGCCGTGGGAGCCAGGAGACACTGCAGAGAATGACACACAGGCAGCTCCCATCTGCCCATCCAGCCCAGTCACTGTACTGTACAGGCCTGGCCCCTTGCACCATGACAGGAGTTTGTACTAAGGAAGCGGCCCGGCTGGCAGAAGCTGCTAGGGAGATGCTCTGGGTCAGCATGTCCTCACCGTGTCTCCAGCAGCACCGACCCCTGGCAGGTTGCCTTGGCCATATATTGGCAGATGGGGTTGCGGATAAGCCCCTACCGACAGAGGCCCCGTGCTTGGGATCACGAGTGGCCTGAATCTCAGCCTTGGTGTCTGAGATGAGACAAGGCTGGAGAGCAGGCTCCTGGCAGTGGAGAAGCGACGGGGAGGGCCAGCAGGGAGCCAAAGTGCTGTCGCTGCAGGAGAACGGGAGACCAGCCCTGGAACGTGCACTGTGGGCTCCTGACGTGGGGATCTGACTAGACTCAGTATGACTTCAGGCTGTTCGGATGCAACACGCGCTGTGCATGATACAATCATTGTCCAGAAAAATAAGAGGGGCTGTAGTGAGGGGACATGCACATGAAGGACTGGGGAGCCCCTCGCAGCTGGCCAGGCTCTTGGCTCTCTGGCAGGCAGAAGCCACTGGGCGAACTCGGCAGCTGGGTGCTCTGAGACAGGTGCAGGCCAGGGGATTCCCACAGCTCAGGAGAGAAGTGCAGTCAGGCAGGGGCTAGAGTTAGACTCTTGGTCATGTGACCCAGCATCTGGCAGACATCCCTCCCTACTTCAGGTCCTGGCTGGAGGGAGCTGTTCTCTGTCCTGGAACGACTTGCACGCTGTGATGGTGAAGCCAACAGGTCAGTAAGCCGCAGAGGCCAGGACTTGTCTACACTAGCAATTTACAGCGCTGCAACTGTCTCGCTCAGGGGTGTGAAAAAACACCCCCCGGCACGCAGCAAGTCTCAGCGCCGTAACGTGCCAGTGTAGACAGGGAACCAGCGCTGGGAGAGGTGCCCCTCGTGGAGGTGGTTTTGTTAGAGTGCTGGGCAAGCTCTCTCCCAGCACTGCCCTGCGACCACACAAGGCACATTAAAGCACTGCCACAGCAGCACTTTAGTCTTGTCCGTGTAGACTAGCCCTCAGATTTGCCTCCTCCCCTAGCCTTTCCCTACCCCGTAATGCAACCGAGCCAACTAAGGGCAAATAAGCTGTTAATGCAACACTGAAGCCATGAGATCAGGTCCTCCTTTTCTTTTTACGGATACAGACTAACACGCCTGCTACTCTGAAACCTGTCAGAGCACAGGGGAACTCCACTGCCCAATGGCAGCTTGCAGGTAGCCAGGGGGAGAGGACTAGCAAAATGCAACAGGCCTGAATGAACCAGGCTGAGGCGGCCTGACCTTACCTGACATCTGAGCGCTTGATCTTGACCTAAGGTTGTATTAAGTCCAGCGCTGCACTGAATGTGCAGAGATCATCCCCTCTACAGCTCCCACCTGGCAGCTAGGAGATACGCAGAGCCTCTCCCCTGCAGACAGTTGGACCCCCAGGCCGAGATGGAGCAAGAGTGGGTGGGTCTGACTCTGTATGTTAGTAGGCCCAGAGGAGGCCCCGCGCTCCCCCCCACATACCGCCGTGTCAAAAGCAGCCTTGCAGGCCCCTGAGCTGATGGAGAAAGCCGCGTCTTTGAAGAAGTCATAAACACCCCCTACGTGCACAAGCAGAATTTTCTGCCAAGAAACGATGTTAAAAATGAACAGAGAGTGAAATGAGCTCATTTGGAGAACAATGGGCTGGGGTGTGAGCCAAGCGCTGCAGAGAAAGAGCCTGGAAAGCAGAATTCCACACACATGTTCCTGGAAGGGAAAGGACCGCACTCCAGCATGCTCTGGCCTTTGGGGTAGAGGTGCGAGACCCGGCATCACCCCGGGTGGTGGGAGGGAGGGAGTGGAGATTGGGGAGTGATGGGCAGACCTGCTTCCTCCAGAATCTGCCTTTCCCAGCCAAACCCCCAGAGCCCACCTCCCCCTGGCTGTGCCCTGCTATCCCCACCAGAGACCACCTCCCTGGATTGCGCCCAACCGGACCAGCCTGGTGGAACCCTGCCCTGCCCTGTTCCACCAGGCTGCACTCCACCCCACCTCCCTGAGGCCACCCCATACCCACACTATCCCTCAGGGCCGTGCCCCACCTCTCCTCCCCTGGACCTAACTCAGGCCATGCTAACCCCATTCCACCTCAAATATAATCTGTATTAGAGAGGAGGAAACTGAGACACACAGAGGGGACTGGACTCGCTCAGGGTCAGGCAGTGAATCAGTGACAGAGCTCTGAATGGAACCAGCACTCCAGACTCTGAGTCCTGTGGCTTAGCCACAGAGCAGCCGCCCCTCCCCCGGCCCTGATGTAGCAGGAACATGCTCCAGACAGAGCTGTACATCTGTCCTCTCTTGTACCTGCTCTGCAGACAGTGCCATCCCTAGACCAAATGGCACCCTAGGCAAGGAGCATCTTCAGTGCCCCCCTCCATTTGTTAAACTTTTGAATACTTATTTTTAATTGCATCTGTAACCCATTTCACAACTTCAATGCACAATTTGCATGCATGTCAATTTTATCCCTGTCATATAAGATGATAAATTTGCACACTAGGATCTGTACAACAAAAACAGCACCCCGAGCCTGGTGCCCCCCAGGCCCAGCACCCCAGGAAGTCACCTGCCCCTAAATCCGGCCCAGTCTGCAGGGGACCAGCTGGTCGAAGGAGAAGCTGTAGCCAAAGGCAGAGGCTGCTCTGCCACCTTGTGCTACCTTGGGGTTCTGCACTCCTGGATTATTATAGCATCATAGAATATCAAGGTTGGAAGGGACCTCAGGAGGTCATCTAGTCCAACCCCCTGCTCAGAGCAGGACCAGCACCAACTAAATCATCCCAGCCAGGGCTTTGTCAAGCCAGGTCTTAAAAACCTCTAAGGATGGAGATTCTACCACCTCCCTAGGTAACCCATTCCAGTGCTTCACCACCCTCCTAGTGAAATCGTTTTTCCTAACAGCCGAGAACAGCCAAGCTCCATCCTCTTTGGAACTCCCCTTCAGGTAGTTGAAGGCTGCTATCAAATCCCCCTTCACTCTTCTCTTCTGCAGACTAAATAACCCCGGTTCCCTCAGCCTCTCCTCGTAAATCATGTGCCCCGGCCCCCTGATCATTTTCGTTGCCCTCCACTGCACTCTCTCCAATTTGTCCTCGTCCTTTCTGTAGTGGGGGGCCCAAAACTGGATGCAATACTCCAGGTGTGGCCTCACCAGTGCCGAAGAGAGGGGAATAATCACTTCTCTCGATCTGCTGGCAATGCTCCTACTAATGCAGCCCAATATGCCATTGGCCTTCTTGGCAACAAGGGCACACTGCTGACTCATATCCAGCATCTCATCCACTGAAATTCCCAGGTCCTTCTCTGCAGAACTGCTGGTTAGCCAGTCGGTTCCCAGCCCCAGCCTGATTCCACCACCTAGGGGCGCTCTGGTTGATGCTGGGTGTCTCAGGAGTGCCGATGGGAGGGGAAAGAAAGCTCCGTGGACTTGGTGATGAAGTAAGCAAAGGACTAGTAGCGTTATCTTGCTAGGTGTTGGCACAGTGACCCGTCCCCTGACAGCACCCCCGCTCCCCTAGTCCTGCAAATGCCAGCACCATGCAGCTCTGCTGATGCCTGTCAGTCCAAACTCACAGCCCCACTCTGCTATCCCAGCCCTGGGCTCCCCGCACCCAGAGCTCTGCTGATGCCCCTCACGCCTGGTAGCATCTAATAGCTGTTATTCCAGTCCAGGGCCTCTCTTGAACAGAGAACTCTAATCACACCAGATGCCGTGCTGCTTTAGTAACACAGACACAGTTCCACTAGTGACTAGACCAAGACTGCCAAACTCGCTTCACTTGTGAGCTGAGATGGGATCTCACCTCATGTTTCTGAGGCCACTCCTCCATGGGCCCTCTCCTGCCAGCCCCTTGTCCCCCTGCTCCAACACCAGTCCTGCTTTAAGCATCTCCGAAAGAGTTTGCAAACTGCAGCTGTTTCCAATTTGTTTTGGTTTTTACTAGACAAGATCCTAGCAAGAGGAGGAAAATATCCATGTTCCAAACACACGGCTACGGGCTGCGTCCATTTCAGGAACAGCCTCACTGAATTATCACATGACAGAATATTTATTACGGGGGAAAACTCATGTTTCAGGCCAGAAATCTGGAAGTGGTTTCCCAGGAATGAGCTGTTCTCCTGCCTTTCTTTGCTTGTCTGTGATATGGACTGAGCCACTGACCCAGCTGGCAAATGCTCTGGAATTCTATGATCGTCAGTAATAAGGATGCTGATGACTACAATAGTACTTGCTTTCCCAGCCAAAGACCTGATCGGTATCACTGGCCAGCCCTGGTCTGAGAGAGCATACAGGCATATCCTCTGGGGTTCACTGCAGTTGAATTAGGGCTCTGACACTTCAGAGACACCTGGGTATCACAGTGGCTGTTTATACTTGTGTCCGAGACCCCACGACCAGGCGGACAGCATGTACAGCAGGAGTCAATAACAGGGACTAGTAAGGGGCTGTTTCTGTAACTTGGAGAGAACTTCTCCAGGCTCAGCACTTCTGCTGACAGCTGTCTGTAGGGACAGCCCTGCTGTTAGCTCGCTGGATATTTGGGATAAAAGGAAATGTAGACTCACCTCAGAGCAGACCAGATTCATTCAGACTGAGAGGGGACAGTGTCTAATGCTGTCAGCTCCCCATAGTTCGTGTCTATTTAACCCTGTGATTGGTTTCATTATTTTTTTGTTTGTGGCCTTTAAATCTCAAAGGCCTCTGCTGTCTGCAGACAGGCAGCCCCACTCCATTGAGTTCAGCACAGATTGTTCCTAAGTTGACGCACACACTGTGCTCTCTCTCATCCAGACTCGACTGACATTCTTTTAATGTAAAATGAGTCATTCATGCTGAAATCAGCCGGCTGCTCTTGTGTATGGAGAAGCCCCACGTATGTGCAGTATACAAGGAGGGGTTCCTCCCTGGCCCTGGCTGGGGGATCTATTTACACCCCAAAGCCAGGCTCTTGTATTGCTATATGAGTCAGAAACCTGGATCCTCTTACAGGCAGACTTGGCACACCTAGAGGCCCTCCAGAGGAGCTGTCAGCACCAAATCCTGAACATAAAGTGGTTTGACTTTGTGCAAAATGTTACAGTCTCGCCGAGCTCTGGCCTTCCTTCAATCGCTCACCATATTCGAAAGTGACCTTGCATACCCAGCACACTGTGCTTTCAAACGTTCCATCAGCCCGCAAACGGGCACACGCCCTGACTCTGCCTGAAGGGCCACCCCAGAGAAGGGAGTCACGGGATTGAGCCAGAGTTTGGAACTTTACCACACGATACCCGGTGCAACGCCATCAGCCGTGGTCACTCTGACTGGCACAATGGTCCGTTGACTATGCACATCTGATGATGACGCATGAGGCTCCAGAGCCCCTGTGGCCTGTCCCCTAGCTAGTGTACCTGGAGGCACAATCCTTACTCATGTAAATAAAGCACGGCTAAGACTAGGCACAGGCAGAGCTGTCAATTGTCTCTGCTATGCCAGGCTGCTAATAACCCTGCATCTGATCCAACCATTCAGCTAAAGCTGCCACTTGCCAGGGAATAATGAATGTACCATGAAATCTGAGGCAAATCAAATAATTACAGACCCCGACTCCCACAGCTTACTGCGATCTGATCACCAGTCAGACTGGGGTTTATGGGCCTGTTGCGTGGTGAGCCGTGTCTATAACCGTGGAAGGGGGCTGTATATATGGGAGGCACAGAGCCAGCCAGCTGTTGCAGGGTGTGATGCTAATTGGAATCCCAGCTTATTTTGATGGTGGTGACAGCTGCTCCTGTTTCGCCCCCAGGCTTCACAGCCCAGAGACAAAGGCTGGCGCTGGGAATCACCATTGGACCCACTGCTACAGGGCCATGCTGTACTCAGCCACCCACACCCAGAGACAGCTGCCCACCACTCCCATTGGGGGATGGAGGTGCTCAGCCCTAAGGCATAAAGCTGTGATAATGCGGCCCGCTCCCTGCACTGAGACCCACTCTACACGCCCCCCCTTGTAAGCTTCTCTCTGGTGGGGTAGCGCATAGATCCCCTGCGCTGCTGACTGGGTGCAGCTGTACCTTCCCCATCCGGAGAGGGGCGCACCTCGGATGGCCATTGGGATGCGAGGAAGTCGGTGCCTCACCCCATCACTCCTCCTGCAAGACAGCACGGTGCTGGCAGCGTAGGTCACCTGCATCCAGCAACTGCACAGCAGGAAACACAGCCTGATTCCACCAACCTGGGGGCTGCAAGAGGGCAGCTGGGACTCCAGCACCGAGGCTGGGAGCCACACCCAACCACCAAGAGTCGGGCCTCTGTCCACTAGCTTCCCCACGGTGTCCCCTGCCAACAAGCCTCAGCCCTGACCTGCAGAGCATGCAGCAGGAGGCCTGTGCCCACGGCCAAGCCGGTCCTGCTGTGGGTGCCAGGGCAGGCCAGATGCATGCCAGTTCTGGGGCTGGTGTTACTGCCTGAGCCCCCTGAATTCCCAGCATGCAGGCCCCCAGGACTCACACAGGGCCCCCCTGCAGCGAGGGAGAAATGAAGGAATGTGCCGCATTCCTGGTGGAAGCCCAGCACTGCTGAAAGGCCCCAGTGACGAGCATCTGGAAACAGGGAGGACGTGTGCCAGGAGCTAGCCTCATGCTCGCTGAGGCCATGGGGAGGGGAGGCAGCAATACCAGTAGCTGTGTTGAGGGGCTTCCTGTCCTCTCCCAGGGATAGGTCAGAAAGGGATCCCCAGCGAGGACAGCGCATGTGGGGGGAACCCAGATTGAGCCAGTCTTGCAGAGGATTCACGAGAGTCGATTATTACAGACTAGTGTCTGCAAAGCAGCATGGCACAAACCCATTACAGGCCTGACGGTGCCAGGGGATGTTACACTGAAAGTGCCATGGGAACGCAGAGGCTCCCCCACCTCCCATCACAGAAGTTGGCTTTACTGGTTAGACCAGCGACCTGGGAGTCAGGACTCTTGAGTTCTGCTCCCATCTTTGCTGGTGACTTGGTGTATGACCTGGGACAAGTCCCTTCCCCCGGGGGGTCACATCAGTGCAATGGGCTGATGCTGCTGCCCATGGCAGCTGATAGCAGACAGCAGGATTGTTCCTGAGACAGGAACGTGCCATGCAGGCTGCCCCCCGTGACACATGTGGCGATGGGGCTGATCTCTGGAGCACAACGTGCGCATGTTGCTGCATGGCTCTCCCTGAGCAGCAGCAGCAGCTGAGTTTAGACGACGGACGTGACCCCTCTGTGATCACTTCCAAGCCCCATGTCACTTCAGTCCCTGCGCAGCCCAGTCCAGCCTGGGAGCCTCTATTGTCTGGAGATTCCAGCCACGCAACAGCTAGGTAAGAATCCTCCCAAGTCCACAACCCTGACAACCAGCTACTCCTCTCCAGTCCTGCGTTTTACGACAGCTCCTCCCACTCCCCTCACTAGCCCCCACTGCACCCCACGTGAGCCCCAACACTGCCGGAGTCCCGCACAGCCCCTCAACGCCAGCCTCCGTCCCCACCCACCTGAGTACTCGACTCTCTCACACATGCCGGTTCTGCGAGGAGCACACAGGGAACATGCAAGAAACCAGAGCAAGCGGCTCCACATGCACCCAGACGCTGCCATGGAGCTACAAAGTCAGGGCGTGGTGCCCCCTCCCCTCTGTAAGGGTGACTGGCTGACAGGTCTCACCCCTGTGCCCAGAGGTGTGAGGCACAGCGGTTCTGCCCTAGGCATGTGCCAGCCGTTCTGTCCTGGCCGGAACCCTCTGGGGGGTGAAGATCTGGGGGACCAAGTCTCAGAAGGCGGGGAGGAGGAGAAAATTTGTACATACCCAGCTCTCAGAGCGCCTTCCCCTCCAGGAACCCGGCACAGGCAGCGAGTGGCAGCAGGGGGAAGAGGCTGTCCTGTGCCCAGCTGGTTCACGTAACCTACCATCTGAGCCCGGGCCATGTACTGAGCCTATGCACAGAAGCAGCAGGCTGCTGCTCACCATGCCTGAGCGCAGGGTGGGGGAACGGCCACAGTGCCTCTATCCCCTCTGCTCACTTCCTAAACTCAATCCAGATTTGCTTTCAGGGAAACTGCATGAAATTGATTCCCCCACCCCCTAGCCTGGGCCCTTCTTAAAGATATAGCCTCTGCATTTCCGCCAGCACAGACACATACCGCCAGAGACAGCGCCGGGCCCTGCTCTATCACGATGGCCCGCTCCATGCACTATGCCACAGGCCTGCACGGGCATACGAGCACTATGAGCCACGCCCAGAACCAGAAGGGGATCTGCTGAGGTGAAATGGGACGGTGCTGCAGGGAGCAGCCAGCACAGAGACGTTTGCCCTTTGCTGGTCTCCAGCTCCAACGGTGCCTGCTGCTGGTGAGCACGTCCCTGGAGGGTGCCGTTCAGAACTCCGGAATGAATTTCTGCACTGGCCGTGTGCAAAAAAATACACCTGAATTTTCTTGGACAAGCTCGACTAGGGAAAAGCTTTGGCCATGCACCCCATGCTGCTCCCAGTGATGTCCCTGGGACCTTTTCCATGGATTTTATAACAAGTGTGCTCAGGGCCTAGTAGGGCCAAAACAGGGAGAGCAGAATATGCCTGCTGACAGGGCAAACAGCTCTCAAGAGCTTGGAGCCCTTGCTATCGGCCTTTTGATACTATTCCAATAGATTCCAAGGCCAGAAGGACCCACTGTGATCATCCAGTCTGACCACCTGGATAACACAGAGACCTGCCCCAAAATAATCCCTACAGGAGGTATTTTAGAAAAAAACATCCAAATTTGATTTAAAACATTGTCAGTGATGGAGAGTCCACCATGACCCTTGGTAAGTTGTTCCAATGGTTAATTACTCTCACTGTTACAAATGTACTGCTTATTTCCAGTCTGAATTTGTCTAGTTTCAACTTCCAGCTGACAGGCCTATAATAACCCAGGTCATCCTGTTTACCCATTATAAATATTGGCACAAAATTTGTTTTCTTCCAGTCTTCTGAAACTTCCCCAGTGCTCCAAGACTTATTGAAAATCAACATCAATGGTCTGGCAAGCGCCTCGAGCAGCTCTTTTAAAACTCTTGGATGCAAGTTTTTCAAAACTGCTGATCTACAAATGTCTGACTTTAGTAGCTTCTGTATAACATCCTGCAGAGATACTGGTGAAATGGAAAAAAATGGGTGAATAGTTGAATGTTGTGCCCTTGGCAATGTCCCACTGGGTTGGGTAGGCCTGTGCTCAGGACAGAGAGGAGGGGAGTAGATGAGGGCAAGTGGAATGTAGCCAGAGATTGCACAGACCAGTCCATGCAGGGCAATACCATGCCAGCCTGAGGAGCGTCATACTGCACCCTCCTCCCCAGAAGCATGAAGTGCCCCTCCCATATCATTTTTAATAAACTGGGATCAGGCAGCAGGATCCAGTTATTTGCTTGGGACTTTGCCCAGCTGCTTGTGACTGGAGCCCGGAGGCAGCATCTCCGTGAGAGCGCCATGCTCATCTGGCCCTGACCTCCATCTGCAGAGGGAGACGCGAGCAAGCCCTCAAGCCCGGTGCCTTGCCGAGGAAACCGGACCCACATGAGTTCCCTGGGGGCCCCTGGAAGAGCAGGCTCCAAGGATGTCGGAACTGGGCACAGGCATGCACGCATGGGAGCTCTGGGGAACACAGTTTGGTGTCCGCTTTTCTCCATGCATAGCAGCAGCCCCAAAGGCCTTGGGGCTACTGGATCGGGGCCCTGAAAGTAAGGCTGAGTTCTGCCCTGTAGTAGAGTCACTGCCAGGCAGTGAGTTTGGGGGTCTCCCTGGGGTCGCACAGCCCCACCTACCCTGGGGCTGCAAACAGGACAATACAAAAGCTATGGCTGACACGGAACAGAGACGCCCTCCAGGGTCATGCACCAGCCAGCTGCCATCACTACATAGACCAGAGTCAGACCCCAGGAGATCAGCCAGATGCCACATCCCGCCCCTTCCCTCCAAATACACCCGGCCACACACACCCTTTTCCATCACACACCACATCCTTCCCCCCCACACCCTCCCCCCACATACACCCCATCCTCCCCCTCCACACCATACCCTCCACCACCACCCCAGACCCTCCTGTGATGTTATTGACATAATCTGGGACCGTATAGATCATTGTTGCAACCAAGGTCCTGTAGTGGCACCAAATCTTATATAAAGGGGGTCAAATGAGGTGTCTAAGACAAGGTTATGGCTTGCTGATTATGATTATGCTATCAATATGTGTGTATCATTTTTATAGTTGAAGTTATGAATATTGGCTCTATACTGTCTGTATTTCAAACATATGCTATGCTTCTGGGTCACACCCCAGACAAGTTGGTGTCAGCTCTGCCTAGCCTGCTTGATGGCCCATTAAGGACCATCAGCTATACAACTGACCCACTGAGAGAAGGCAGACACGCCTTGCGACTCAGCAAGGTATGCAGGGACCTGCCTATGGAGAGAACTCTGAGGTTTTTCCAGGCCATGTGATGGAGAGCTTGTCTTTGGGACCAAGAAAGAAAGACCACATGGCAAGAGACTATAAAAAGCTGCTGCAGCTCCTCCATCTTGTCTTCAGTCCTGCTTCATACCTCTGGAGGGACTTTGCTACACTACACTGAAGCTTTGAACAAAGGTCTGAATGACCCATCCCAGCTGTGGATGTTCTCCAGAGACTTGATTTGAACCTGCAGTTTATTCCATCACTGCTACTAGCCTGAACCAAGAACTTTGCCATTACTAAAAAGAAAAGGAGTACTTGTGGCACCTTAGAGACTAACCAATTTATTTGAGCATAAGCTTTCGTGAGCTACAGCTCACTTCATCGGATGCAACAAATATGCTCAAATAAATATTATGCTCAAATAAATTGGTTAGTCTCTAAGGTGCCACAAGTCCTCCTTTTCTTTTTGCGAATACAGACGAACACGGCTGCTACTCTGAAATTTGCCATTACTGTATGTCATTGATTCCATTTAACCAATCCTAGCTCTCATCTATATCTTTTTCCTTTTGTGAATAAGCCTTTAGATTTTAGATTCTAAAGGATTGGCAACAGCGTGATTTGTGGGTAAGATCTGATTTGTATATTGACCTGGGTCTGGGGGCTTGGTCCTTTGGGATCGAAAGAACCTTTTTTCTTTTACTGGGGTATTGGTTTTCATAACCATTCGTCCCCATAACGAGTGGCACTGGTGGGGATACTGGGAAACTGGAGTGTCTAATGGAATTGCTTGTGTGACTTGTGGTTAGCCAGTGGGGTAAAACCAAAGTCCTCTCTGCCTGGCTGGTTTGGTTTGCCTTGGTGTGCACAGAAACCCCAGCTTTGGGCTGTAACTGCCCTGTTTTAAGCAATTTGTCCTGAATTGGCACTCTCAGTTGGGTTCCGCCAGAACCAGCATCGTTACACCTTCCCCCACATACCCTCATCTTCCCCGACACACCACATCCTCCCTCCCTCCACCCACAGCCTCCCCCATCACATCACACACAACACATCCTCCTCCCCCTCTCATCTACAAACACATCAACCCCCCACACCTTACCATATCCACATTTATCCCCCCACACTGCACTCTCACCTACCCTCCACATATACGCGTCTCTCTCTCTCTCTCTCTCTCTCTCACACACACACACACACACACAGAGCCATCACATCCACTCCATACATCTCCCCACACCTCTGGGTTAATGGACTTGGAGCCTGTGCTTGGAAGGGAGCCTTGCAGGCAGGGCCACTGTTCTCACAACACGATACACAATTGCCCCAGACCCATCAGGCCCAGCCTCCAGCACTTGGGGTACCACGCTGATGCCTTGAGAAAGCTTCCCGTCCAGGGGGTTCTGGGGCGAAGGGAGCAGTGCAAAAACAATTGCCCAACGAGTCATCTGTGCAAACAGTCAGGGGGTGTCTCGGGGGTCTCCACCTACCATCTCCAGGAGTGGCTAATGCAGCCTGGCACACGCCAGAGCTACCTCTGCTGGGGACACTGGGCTTCCAGGTGGAGACACTTGCCCCATGGTACTGTAGGAGTAAAATGCCAGCAGTTTGTGGGTGGGGAAGAGACACCCTTCTACTTCCCGGGAGCTTTAACACTGCTCTCCTGCACCTGCAACATGACGGCTGCATGGAAGTGAATTGTATGAGTGCACGCAGGGGAATGCACGCACATTCCCATGCACAGGTGCACCTAGCCATATGCACATTCCATGCTGTATACCTGTGTACACGCACACACATGAAGAGCAGTCCCTGCACAGCCTGAGAGCATCTTAGTCCTGCTTGGGAGAAAAAAACCCCAGCCTGGGGTGCAGAGTAGCTCTGGACGACTGCGTGAGTGATGTCATTCAGCCCACTGAAAGGTCCGGGGTTCTGCTTTTGCTCTCAGCTCAGGGCAGTGCTAATCTCTAATTGGCGTGTTAGAGGCCTGTGCTTTGGCAAGCGAAGGATCAGTCCTGGCTCCCAGTAGAGGGGTGGATGGATGTGCATCAATGATTTATCTGGTAATTATGTCTGTGGTCTCAGCACATTGGTTCCTTACACTTGTGTTGCCTGACCAAGGTGACAGGCAGCTTACAGAATTTAAAAACACCCTTGAGCCCCTTTCGATCTCCCCTACTCCCTGCTCCCTGCAGCGTTCCTATGTCCGGACAGAGCATTTGAGAGCAGGTCTTGAGATCTGCTCCAGGTCACCCCACTGTAGCAGCTTGTGAAGAAAGGGCTTTCTTTTATAATGGCACCAAACATCATCCCCCCCAAAAGCAACAGCCCATCCACGCAAGTGGGTACAGGGCTCCCAAAGAACTCCAGAATTGTGACAACAATATCGGGAAACAGGGCAACACTGAGAGCAGAAGTGACCTTATTTCACAGGGCGTCCTGTCGGGTTGGCTGTGTCTGGGATTGGGCACAGGCTACTCAGCCTTCAGGTTCTAGCAGACTGGCTCTCCCCTGCGGGTTGCATGCAGTGGTCATTTACAGCTGGACACAGGGAAGGGCGAATTACAGCAGAATTCTCCACTCACACTGGAGATTGCAGTTCACACCCACTCTGCACTGGTGGAAGTGACGACACAAGGGGTAAGACGGGGCAGGAGAATCAGGCCTGAGGACCCCAGAGTGAATCTACACTGGGCAGCAGTAGCTGAAAGCTGTGATCTCCCATGGGTTCCTTGTCACGGTCTAGTCTAGCCTGGGAAAGGGTGAGCAAACCTGCTTCTGCCACCACAGGGCTCGAGACCCCATTTACAGCCCTGCCTCCACGCTCACACCTGCCTGAAGCACATCTTTACAGTCCCCGCTGGCAAAGAAAGCTCTAAGCCAGGCAGGCCTGGCCCTGGAGATGGGCCCAAACTGCCTTGGAGCAGCTGGGTGGGGACAGAGACTGGAGCATGTTTGTTGAACATCCTCCTCGCACAGTTTGGGCCCATGCTGACTAGCCTGACCCCCTGTTTGAGTGCCCCTCAGCTGCGTTCAAACAGCCCCACAAGGCTGCCCTGCCGGTGGAGGAAAAGCCTCTGCACGTGATTGCAGTGGCAGTCTCAGAGGCCAGCAAGGCCTGAACAGACCCTGGAGACCATCCTGCCTTCTCCCCCTACCTGTATCCCTGCCAGTCAGGGCTGGCATGCTGCTACATGAACTCCGCTCCGCTGGGATGACCAGAGGCCTCCAGCTGTCCGGCACTTTTCACTAGCACATCCTCTCCTTTCAGCACAGCAGCAGCTGCCGAGGTTGCATCCAGCTAGCCAAGGGCCCCATGTAAACAGGAAAGGAGCAATTTCCTTGCACAGTATTGTTGTGTTTACTGTCCTGCCTGTCCGAGCTATAACGACCTGGATCATGGAACGGGTTGCAAATTCCATGCAGTGCGTGTCCCAGCGCAGCACAGCCATGGACGATGGTAGCAGCACATGGCACATCCACAAACCTCATTAACAGGGCTGGGATCTGGGGGCATGGGAGGCTTAGAAAACAGTGCAGTCTGCACAGTGTTGCCCGCCTTTACAAAACACACAATCCAGGTACGTAAGCACTGCCGGTTTCGGTGCATGCTGCCCTTATTCCATCCCTAGATTTCATGGGGCAACACTGGCATCTCCCCTCCCACCGCACACTGACCACCAGGCTGCACCACCGGGTTTCCAGTGGATGCCTGCTCACGTCCATGTGAAGCATCGCAGGCTGGCTGCTTTAGTGCCCAAGGGCCCCACCTCAGCATCAACCATGGGGGCAGCCCATAGGGCCTGGTGTGATCTGGCTGGGCTGGCCTCTGCTGGAGGTGCTGCCCTTTGAGGTGAGGGTGGGAGCCTCGCTGGGCTGAGGGTAGCAGGCCTGTGACTGAGGCTGATGACAGGGCTGCAGGGAGTCACACAGGGGCACGGCCTGATACATACATTGGGGATGCCCATCAATACTCCACTAGCTCTCACCTCCTGCCTTGATCACTGTGGAAACCACCGATCAGGCCTGCAACCTGGGCCTCATCCTCAACTGGACCCTCTCCAGGTACTCACCTCCAGGAGCCATGGGACTCCTTGCTGGCCTCCTGCAGAGCGTCTCTCACTTAGCTAAACTCCCAGCAACTCATGTCTCCATTAACGGTCTTAACAAAGGTACCTTTGTCCCACTCACATCCATTCAGAATGACACTGCCATGCTTCTCTGTCCATCCCTCCGCTGGCTCCCCCTGCGCCATTGCATCACACACGAGCCACGCGTCTTCACTTCCAAGGCGCTTTGCAACCGATCCCCACCTGACTGACCATCTCTCATCCGCTCCCGCCCATGACCCCAGCCTCCATCGCACACTTGTTAAATTCCCTAACAAGCCCCTGCCTGTTTTCTCCCCTCCTGCCCTACCCGCTTGGGAGGAGCTTGCTGAAAGCAGCTGCAAAGCCACCTCATTGCTCTCCTTCAGCTCCCTCCTGGAAAGTCTCCTTTCCAGTGAGAGCTGCTCATGGCTAGGCTGCTGCTGTGCGGAGACTGCCAATATTGCCTCATTGTTTCCTTGTACTCCCCCAACCGTCTCTCCATCTGTTGTCTCTTGTCTTATATACTTAGATTATAAACTCTGGGCCAGGGCACGTCATTTAGTTCTGTGTTTGTACAGCGCCTGGCACAGCAGGGTCCTGGTCCATGACCTAGGTGCTACAGTAATACACATAATAAATGATAATAATCAGCCATTTATTTAGCATCTAATATTGCCCAGCAGTGCAGCATTTCCCAGCGAAGGCAGAGGCTTTCTGAGGGGTCACTATTCTCACTTATAATGCTGCTCACGGAGCTAGGACTAACCTCCCGTCTCTGTTCCTCCAAAGGGACCAGCTGGAAACGGTCAGGAAAGGTCACTAACACCCCAGCCTGAAGATCAGTTCCCAACATATACATTTGGCTTTGAGACTGAAATCAGCCTTTACATTGGAGAGAGGGAACAGATGGGAAGATTTTAAATACATGCTTTGCTATTTCAGTTATTTTGAATGCAAATACCAACTCCCCTGCCAGCTGAGCTGGAAAAGCCCGCACTGCTAATCTCCAACAGGCTCCCTCCAGCCAGTTCCAATATGGGTGGACATTTTAGCCCAACCCCCAAATCTGCCTGGCTCAGAAGTTCCCTGTGCGGGTGGCCAGGCTGGGAGGAACCATTTCCACAATCACTGGTTTGATCCTTCTCCCTTTAATCTGATCACAACTGCAGTCATTTGTACTACAAACAACACCAGGTGTGCCCTCTGCCCCGATCCCGGTGGATCCCTGGGGCATATTTCATCGGACAATTCCACTGGAGACTAGAGACACCTGATAGGTGATCAATGAGATGGGAGCAAAATTGTGAATGAGTCAGAAGAGCGCCAGGAAAGTGCATGTAATGATAAAGGCCGCTGACCCCCAGCTGGCTCTGTTACCCAGACACTGGCAGTGATCTTTAGAAACATTTTTAGAAATATGAAGCCCAGTTCTGAAGCGGGGGGGGGAGGGGGGAAAGGTGCATGCAAAATGGCACTGTATTGACAAACTCCCTGATGCCTGAGCAGTCATCTGCACATACATAATCTTGTTGCTCATGCACGGTGTGCGTAGCCTTTTGCACACACGTTTTGCACATGGCCTTACAGCTGCCAGTTTTAACCATCTACAAGGACAACCCTGTGCTCTGCAAACTGTAACATGCGCCAGTCTAATGGGAACAATCTTATTCCAATCAAAGAGCTAGGGACAGAGTCGACAAAGATAAGGGGAAGAATCGATAGGTCACTTGCAACCATCTCTAAGCCCTTCTGCTGATGTGCTTATAACAACCAGCATAAGAATGGCTATACTGGGTCTTACCAATGGTTTAACTAGCCCAGTGTCCTGTCTCTGACAGTGACCAGTGCCAGGTGCTTCTGGCAGTGTCAGAGGTTTAGGGACATCCATAGCATCCCTGACCATTTTGGATAACAGCCATTGATGGACCCATCCTCCATGAACTTATCTAATTCTTTTTTGAATACAGTTAGACTTTTGGCCTTCACAACATCCCCTGGCAATGAGTTCCACAAATGGACTGTGCCTTGTATGAAGAAATACTTCCTTTTGTTTGTTTGAAATCTGCTGCCTGTTAATTTCATTGGGTGACCCTCAGTTTGTGTGTTATGTGAAGGGGTAAATAACACCTCCCTATTCACTGTCTTCACACCAGTCATAATTTTATAGACCTCTATCCCAGTGCTTAATTAGGTACCTCTGGGCTTGGCAGTTCGGAGCCCCAGCACATCTGGACTTGCTGCATCAATTACGAATGTAAAAAAATTGCTTGAGCCCCAGCACCCTTTTCATTACAAATTAAGTACTGCTCTATCATACCCCCTCGCAGTCCTCTTTTCCAAGCTGAGCAGTCCCAGTCTTTTCAATCTCTCCTCAGGTGGAAGAGGATAGTATTGGAACTGCATTCCAGCTCCACCGTGCCACTGTTAAATCCCTCCTCCTCAACAGCATGGATAGGATTGGGGCCGCACTACTGTGTCCCGAAAGTCTTGTCTACGCACCTCTCTCCCTTTGCTCCTCTAGCTCAGCCACTCTGCTCTGAAGAGCCCAGACTGCGTCTTGGAGGGCCAAGAGCTGCTTGCACCCTATACACATGTACGCTGCCTGCCCACACTCTGCTCCTGGCTGCAACGTGCCTATAATGGTTACTCAGTATTCATTAACCCTTTATAAACAGGACCATCCTACAAAGAACATGCCTGCTGCCCCAGTGAATGGCTCTGAGCGGTGGTTGCTTAGCACAGAACTGGGAGCCAGGGCATCTCTGCTGCAGTGCGGGCTCTGGCTCTGGGCCCTTGAGCAGGGTGGCAAGGCTAGTGTTCTCTAACAGGGTTCTCAGCTGTTCAGATTTTGGGTGCCCAGCCTGAGAAAACTTCATGGGCCTGACAAGTCAGAGACAAGGAGCAGTTGCTGCGCCCTCAGGCTCAGCCCTCTGCCAGACGCGCCCTCTGCCCTACCCGGGTACCCAGTGTCAGCACCCACTCCTGGACGTGCTGGTATAAGGCCTTCCCCAAACTGTGAGCTGCGATGCCCTTCCAACAATGGGCTGTAGCTTCCGGGCACTATGCTTTCGTCCCTCTGTTTGACCCCCCTCACTTCTTTTCGGCTATAACCTGCCCTCCCCCCACACCCAAACCAGAAGAGGTTGTGTCTCCCTCCCAGAGGGCAGGAAAAGCCAGCCCCAGCCCCTACTGCAGAGAAGCCCAGTCCCCATGGCTGACTGCTGAAGTCTCTCACCTAGGGGCAGGGGCTGTGCCCTCCGGGAAGAAACTTTGGCCAGAGCTGTTGCTCTCCTGCCTGGCCTTCCAGAAATGACATGGGTCACAGCTATCTGTTCCCCTAGCTGACCCCAGCTCATTGCACCCCCGTCCCTGCTGCCCAGCCTCCAGACAGACCATTCCCAGAACACCACTCCAGCTGTCAGGGGCCACTTTGCCTGGCCTCCCTGCACACACCATAACCTAGCCTGGCCCACACAAACAGACCCCCCCCACCCCCACAGCTTCCATGCTGGAGGGACCACCCAGAGAGCCAGCAGGCTCCCCCCACCTACCCTACTGGGATGAGGACACACTGCTCAGACAGAGCCAGGTTAACAGAAGGCCAGTGGAGGGGAGGGGGTGACAGCCTCTCCTGACAGCAGCAGGCACTGAGAGCCCCCAGCCTCACAGAGGGAGGTTCAGGGCCCGTGACCCTGCACAACTCACCAGTGTCTGTGGGGCCTGTGGGAACCAGGCTGGGAGGAAAGGAGGCACAGGATGCGTGGGCTGGTTTCTTTGGTACTCTAAGCGGACTGGGCTGGTGGTCCTTATAGTGGGGCAGTTGCCCCACTCCTGGAGAACAGGGGTTAAAAGCAGCCAAGCTAGGAGGGGATTGGGGAAGCAGTCACAGCTGTGGCCAGCTCAGTCAGGACCCAGCTGGCTCTTAGAAGAAGGCTTGGGGTGAGGAGCTGGAGGGGTCTCACTCTAGCTCTGGAGGGGGAAGGGCTAGCTGCCTGGGAGCAAAGTACCTGGAACAGAGCAACCCCCAGGCTGCAGGCCTTGTTAAAGGTCCAAAAAGGTACTGGGGCAGCCTGGGGATAGGCAAAGGCAGCAGGTCCTAACCCCTTGCCAATGATGAGTGGCCATTACAGACTGCAGTCTGCCCCAGTAAGTGGGGGCTAGATGATGACTAGCAGTAGCCACTGAGGCAAGGTGGGCTTAGAGGATTGGGGGTTCCCCTGGAGGAGAGACCTAGAGAGTGGGGGTACTCCTGGGGCAGAACCCTGAGGTAAAGGGGCACTGGGGTCCAGGAGGGACACGGGGGCCAGCGGCAGGCAAGACACCAGACTGAAGCGGGCGTGCCATACGCTGGAAAAGAGCTAATTCCCAGATGACCAGCAGAAGGTGCCATACCAGTGAGTCTTGACCTCACTTTGCTACAGCCCTGACACTGCAGGACGCTGGGTGGGGGGGAGCTGGCAGGGGCTAAGGATGGACCAGAAAAGCAGGTAAAACTCGGCTTGCAAGAGGAGGAAGGGAAAGAACACAGGAAATCATGGCACCTGGGGAGCTGGAGTCGAGAAGAGCCCATGCTGGGTTCTCAGCCTCTCCTTAGCACCTCCATTCCTGGCTTTCAGAGCGTCTCCCATGCACGAGGGGTTAACCCTCTGGGGGCTGTGCCAGCAATGACCTCCCTGCGCGGGCGCATCCTGCCATTCCCCA
The DNA here is from genome assembly GCF_965152235.1 of Eretmochelys imbricata. Classification (NCBI taxonomy): domain Eukaryota; kingdom Metazoa; phylum Chordata; order Testudines; family Cheloniidae; genus Eretmochelys; species Eretmochelys imbricata. The sequence continues at coordinate 60,656,719 of NC_135580.1, read as the reverse complement.
GTCCTGCCCCCACACAGGGCCTTCACTCCTGGCTGGCTTCAAAGCACTTTCCTGAGAACAACTCCAAGCACCCCAGCCGCTCGGTAATTCCCTCCAAAGCCCTTGCCACAAGCCCTCGGTTCCCTGCACAGAGGCTGCCTGTGCACTATGCCCTACCTTGCTCGGAGGAGTAGGGTGGGGGATAAGATACCACCATCTCCTCTCAGTCTGACCTCACAGCTGATCCTGCATAGCGACAAGGTCTGACTTGATGGCGCACAGGCCGAGCTTCCTCCAGCACTGCAGGGGACTCCCAATGCAGTCTGGGTTCAGCCCCGGGCCTGCAGAGCCTGCATGAGCACACGCTGTTGCAGAGCCTGGCCCTGCAGCTCAGGGGCTGTGGGGGTGAGTGTGGCAGCTGGACACGGCAGGTCACACCCACTGACAGAGGCCTGTTGTGCTGCCAGAGGGGATGATGCCAGGCGGCCACCACCATTGTCCACCCTCTCCTCACAACTCCCCACCTGGGTGGCCAGCTGGAGCCTGTCTATGCCTCAGTACCCTCCCATCTGCCACCCTGCAGCCTGCAAGTGGGGTGCCCAAAGCACTGGTACAGCCCTTGCAGCCAGCTGTGCACAGGAGAGAGCTGCCAGCTGAGCTCGCTCAATCAGCTCCTCGTACCCGTGGGCGACGCTGCAAATCTGCTGTCACGTGCTTCACCCTGGCACACTGCAACCCTGCAGGGGTTTGGTGCCACTGCACTGCCCGGGCTCTAGCACTGCCCAGAGGGGCAGGCTGAGGAGGGAGAGCAACTGGGAAGGAGAGGGGCAGGATAAGTGAAAAAACACTGCAAGTTAAACCAGCCAGGGGAGACAGCACCCTGACACCATCCAGCCTGGGCCTTCTTCAGAGGAGACCTACAGCCAAGGCCTTGGCCACTAATGACACCATGGCGCTGTCCTCGGGAATGGGGACGTTAGCTCCAGCATCTGGCCAGATTCAGGCCCCAACGGTCCCCTGCACTCCTGGTCTGGACCTGCCACACATCAAAGAGCAGGATGATGCTTCCTGGGGCCCCCAGGGCTGTGGGGCACCTCGCCTGTGCCTGCTGGGGGTCATCTCCCTGACACCACCAGCCTCTGGCACAAGTGCTGCCTGCCGGGCCTTGCCGGCCTCACTCCCTGCACAGTTAGCGATAGGCACACACCAGCCTCCAGCATCCCCCTGGAGTGCCCAGCCCCTGACGCACTGGGCACACACAGAACTCATTGATTTTTCTACTCCTGTGTGTACAGTACACCCCAGTATCCCCACTTCCCTTAGCACACAACACTTAGCTACACCTCTAGCAAAACAAGCCCGACATTGTTATCAAAGAGCAAATGAGTAAGTGAGAATATTGGAAACAAACTGTCACATATAAAAAAATCGTAGCATGCTTTCTACAGCATAAACGTTACTTGTGCCCCCCATGACTGCTCGGCGTGGCGCTCTGTACCCCTCTAGTGGCAGCTAGACCAGATAATGATTGACGAGCCTGCTACAGCTTTAGCTAAGAGAGATGTGTCTTGTAGCTCAGGCATTAGGCTCCAAAGGTACAAGGTTTGATCCTGGCTGCCACCACCTGGGGTCTGTCAGCATTACACATGGGGGGTGTTTCTTTCTTTTCTCCACTTAGACTCTGTGCTTGTGGGAGGGGACGTATTGCCTCTTAGAGGTGCCCAGGGGGTGGTGTGTAATTGTCGCAGGTTACTGGGTGGGGGCTTGAGCTGATTTTGTGTTGTACTGTTGAAAAGGAACCTCTAGATACTGAATCTGGCCCTGGTCACTGCCGACTCCACCTGGCAGAAGGGCTATACTCACAAGACTCCCCCCATCTCCGACACCCCAAGTTGTTTTCCCAGCATTTTCCAGGCAGGAGGGTTGAGATCTCCCTTCCATAAGATCAAGCCCACTGGTGGCTTGTCTTCACAGACTGAAGGATACCTGGGGTTTCATCTGCACCCTAGACAGACCAGACCACTGAACTTCATCTGAAAATGGGCTTCTTCCTCCACTACCCCTGCTGTTCACCTGTGCCTGTTCATTTCCTTCTGAAGTCACTTCAAGCTCTTCATTAGCATGTAACTCAGCAGGCTAACAGACTGCTCCAATACACAAAGGTCCACAGGGGAAAAGGTGTCTCCCATTTCCTGTCTGGAGAGGTTTCTCTCAAAGCATGTTGCCTTTGAGTGCTCTGCCTTTAACTATAAGGCTTAGAGAACACAGTGTTCAGCATAGATACAGAACCCCTCACGTATTTGTGTACAGACGTCTCACAATGGTTATGATGACCAGTGTGACACAGGTTTTCAGCAGAGACCTTGCGCGGCCCTTCTGGTGAACTCAAGGGTGTCCCTGTATCCCCCTGTGCCCTCTCCCAGCTGGCACCAAGAGGTACTTGGGTCCCAAGCAGCAGTTTCCAACGCAGAGGTGGTAGCATTTTGGTGGGGGATGTTGTTGGCAGCCCTCGTGATGAAAGGTGCTCGCCATACGTTGTTATTGGGGGGAAATTAAGACATGGAGTGCCCCCCTCCTCCCCGCCAAGAAGGTGCAGCTCACTCATCTCAACCCAAAGGGAACTGTAACACCAAAGTCCTGGCACAACTGGAGACCCCTGGAACGTCCCGATTGGCCACACTGAAATGCCCATGTCTCCTGTGCCTACGAAATGCACCATTGAGGAGATACTGCAGGCCATCAGTGCCTGTGCTAATGCCTCTAGGCCTCCGGCCTGAGCAAACACCCCGGAATCCAGTGCCTTGTGCGATTTCACCCTTACTACCAATCCCGGGGGAAGCCGGGTATATATGGGAAGAGCCGCGTGGCTCCAACTCAGGTCAGAGCTGGCTGTTGTGTGCTGCCATAATAGATCAGTATCTGACTGATTTTCTTTCCACATGGTATGTCTGGATCATGTCCAGCCTTCTCTGAGCTGCAGACAGGTGCAGCCCTCTCTGCCCAGCAGAGATGCACGCCGTCCGGACTCTCAGAGCAACACAGCCTGAGAACAAACAAATTCAGATCCAAGGGCTGTGGCAGTCTGCCCATGCCAGTAGTAAGCCTGCCATTCATGGCCAGGAGAAGGCAACTGATGGGACCTCTGGCCTCTTTAAAGGCTGCTGGACACAGCAGGTCCATCTAGATCCTCTTGTGACTGGGTGTCCCAGGTACATCCTTGAAATGGACACGCCATGCAGCCATAGAGTGAGGGCAAAGCCTGGGATCCATCTTTTCAAATCCCAGCTCCTGTTTCAGAAGGAAAGTTCAGGGTCAGGAGGTTCCTATCAGCGCGGAGCTGCCAACTCCTGTTGGAGGACAGGGCAGCAACACAGGGGATGCCTGAAGATCTGAGAGCAGAGTTCAAAGTTCAACCAAGTCCCTGGGAAAGTTCTTACAGCCACTGGGTAACTTAGTGATACTGAAACCTGGTGGGAGGATTCCCCTGACTGGAGTGTTAAAATCAATGGTTACAACCTATTTAGGAAGGATCGAGGGCAAAAGAGATGGGGGAGGGGCACTCTATGTCAAAAATGGCATTACCTGTTTCTGAGTCACTGACAACTCAGAAGTAAAGGATCCTGAATGCTTATGGGTCAATGTCCTACCGGAGAAAGCACAAGATGGGCTATTGGTTGGCGTCTGCTACAGACCAAATCACACTAAGGAACCAGCTCCACATTCATTTAGTCATAAAGCAGAGAAAATATAAATCCTCACTGATGGAGTTTGCAGATGACACAAAAATCAGGGGTTTGGTACGTAATCAAGAGGACAGGTCGTTGATACAGAGCGATGTAGCTCGCTTGGAAAACTGAGTGGAAGCAACAGTATGCGTTTTAATACAGCTAAATGTAAATGTGTAGAACAAAAAATGTTGGCCATACTTCCAGGGTGGGGGACTCTATCCTGGGAAGCCAGGATTGAACAAGATTGGGGTGGGGTGGATAATCAGCTGCACATGAGCTCCCAGAGAGATGCTGTGGCCAAAAGAGCGAATGCGACCCTGGGATGCATAAACAGGGGAATCTCGAGTAGGAGCACAGAGGTGATTTTACCTGTCTTTAGCACTGGTGCGACCACTGCTGGAATCCTCTGTCCAGTTCTGGTGCCCACAATTCAAGAAGGATGTTGATAAATTGGAGAGGAGTCAGCCAAGAGCCACAAGAACAACTACGGAAGTGAGCTGTAGCTCATGAAAGCTTATGGTCAAATAAATTTGTTAGTCTCTAAGGTGCCACAAGTACTCCTTTTCTTTTTGCTTTACAGTGATAGACTCAAGGAGCTCAATTTATTTCACATAACAAAGAGAAGCTTAAGGGGAGACGTGATCAGAGTCTGTAAGTACTTACATGGAGAAAAAATATTTAATAATGGGCTCTTCAGCCTAGCAGAGAAAGGTTTAACTCAATCCAATGGCTGGAAGTTGAAGCTAGATAAATTCAGACTGGCAATAAGGCATAAATGTGATCACAGTGCTCCCTTCTGGCCTGTGAATCTATGAGTCAGGCCAGCTGTTCCTCTGGCTCTAATAGCTGTGTCTACTGCGCCCTCTAGTGGCCTCCCTTCCCCATAGCAGCGTCAAGCACAGTTGGCTGGCCCAGGACCAGTTCCGTGTGTGGGCACTGGTAGCAGCAAGGCAGTGCACGCTGGGGCAGGGTGGAGTTGCTGGGCGCTCACACACAGGCTGCGTCCTGGACTGCATCAGTGTAGGGTCATTCACCTCCCCAGACTGGGCTGCCTCCTGTCGCTGGTCTAGGTGTGCGGCGTGTAAGAGAAAGAGCAGAGGGGCACAGAGTACCAAGTCTTTTCTCACAAAGACTTTACCCAAGGGGGACTCCAGAGCAGTGACTCCTAATTTACACCAATGTCACTGAGAGGGGATCAGGCTGGTGGGAAGGCCTGGGCACGGCAGGGAGAACACTGGCCAGGCAGACAAAGGGATAGATAATAAGACAGAAAATATCTATGCCACTATATAAACCCATGTTATGCCCACACCTTGAATTCTGTGTGCAGTTCTGGTCACCCCATCTCAAAAAAGATATGTTAAAATTAGAAAAGGTGCAGAGAAGGGCAACAAATATGATCAGGGGTATGGAACAGCTTCCATAGGAAGAGAGATTAAAGAAGAGGTTTTCTACCCAGAAAAGCTTATTCCTAAATAAATCTGTTAGTCTTTAAGGTGCCACTGGATTCCTTGTTATTAAAGAGACTGTGACTTTTCAGCTTAGAAAAGAGATGAGTAAGGGAAAAATGACAGAGGTATATAAAATCATGACTGGTGTGGAGAAAACAAATAAGGAAGTGTTATTTACCCCTTCACATAACACAAGAACCAAGGCTCACCCAAGGAAATTAACAGGCAGCAGGTTTAAAACAAACAAAAGGAAATACTTCTTCACACAACGCACAGTCAACCTGTGGAACTTGTTGACAGGGGAGGTTGTGAAGGCTGAAAGTATAAATGGGTTGAAAAAAGAATTAGTAAGTCCATGGAAGATATGTCTATCAATAGCTATTAGCCAGGATGGTCAGGGATGCAATCTCATATTCTGGGTGTCCATAAACCTCTGACTGCTAGAAGCTGGGACAGGGGATGGATCATTTGATAATTGCCCTGTTCTGTTCACTCCCTTTGAAGCACCTGGCATTGGCCACTGTCAGAAGGTAGGACACTGGGCTATAAGGACCATTGGTCTGACCCATTCTCATGTTCTTAGGCAGGAACTCCAGCAAGAGATCAGCCTGAGAGAACAGTAGTTTTGTTTCACCCATGCTCATTGGCTCCCCAGTCTTCTCTCTAGACCAGGCCTTTCCTCCCAGGGGATGGGTGCTTCTCCAGGAGATCAGGCAGCCTCTTGTGCCCTGAGTTGCACCCATGGGAGTGAGGAGTCCCCCTGTCCAGATAAGCAGCACCAATCCCCCAAGGCATGGCCAGAGCTAATGGGAATGCATCCTGCCTTCCGTGCTAATCAAGTCTAGCTTGGCCTCCCGCACAAACCAAGCACTGTCAAGGTATGTGTGTGCATCTAACAGCCCAGTTCCACAAGCCAGTACCCTCCTGTGCCCGCCTCCCAGCCATCCGTCACGCCCTCCATGCAAGACACAGGCCAGCGAATGCCAAGGAATGGAACTGTCCCCACAACAGAGCAGCTGGTGCCAAAGATCTGCACTTCACATCCTCTCCTGTCGGTGGCAGCAGCTGACCACACTCAAGGCAAAGCTGTGTCACTGGGTGCTGGGTGTCATGGGGCCGCACTGGCCAGCTGCAGCCCGGGGGTCTGTCTCTGCCCAGCCTGGAGTTCAGAGGGGTCGGACTGGGCTCTGGGCTCGGGCTCACCACAGAGCGGGGCCGACTGGCAGTGGTCTGAAATACAGCAAGCCTCCCATGCGATGTGTATGCACAGCACCCACTCCACAGCCAGCAAAGCTGGTCAGTGACAGAAATGGCTGCCCTTACCAGGGTCCTGCCAGGTTCCATTTCCCAGCCCGGGAGCAAGAACCCCATGCACCCACTTCACATAAAGGTCCCCAATCTCCCACCGAGCAGCACTTCCACTTCAACAGGGCAGGAGACTCCCTTTTCCCACCTAAGCCAGGGACCACCCGTCACGCAGCATGGGACAGCTGCCAGCCAAACGTCCCCACATCCAAGCAGGCAGGTACCTGTGTCACCAAACACGCAGCAGACACAGATTGGCGCCTGACTGGCACTCACAGCAACAAGGGCAAGAAGGCTGGGCCCTCCCCCGGCCCACAGAGGGCTCCCCCAAGCCAGCCCAGGCAGCTTGCCCTGCTGCAGACCTGTGGGTGCGGCCCCAGCACAATCAGTGACTGCTGGCAGCACACACAGGGCGGTCAGTGTGACAGGGGCACTTCACATGTCACCACCACCCCACTACTGACAGGGGCTTGAGTGTCCCCACATTACAGGGGGCGCGGTCACAGGGGGATGGAGCTGACACGGGAGTGGCTGGGGGAGACTGTTCCTGGGATGTCAGGGATCCTCTCTGACTCTGCTGGGGCCAGGCTCACAGCAGGGCTGGTGCTGAGGACAGTGCTGGGGAGAAGGAAAGTAGCTGGCACCTTACTCCTGTGGGCCTGTCGAGTTCGGCTTCTCTGGTTCGGTTCCCTGCACTGAACTGTCCCGCTGGCAGACGGCCCCCCTGCAGTGCCACGGGCAAAGCCATCGTTGACTCTCCCCAGTGCCACCAGCGAGCAGAGGTGCCAACTGGGAGGCGCAACGCCAGGCTGAACCCAGCGAGGAGCCAGCAGGACCGAGGAGACTGAGAGCGGCCCTCTCTGTGGAGTCTCTCTCTTGTACCCTCGGCCAGCGCTCATGTGCTGCCAATGACACTTCAGGGAACTGAACTGGAAGCTGGTAGCTCTCCCTCGGGACTCAGCCACCGCCCTCCTGCCCTGGACTCACTCTGCACGGACCCGTCTCCTGCAGATGGATGCTCAGGCTGGGGGTATTTTCCAAGGTGGGGCCGGAGTGGCTGGTACCCGCCCTGTAGTCCTTTGTGTGCTGGGTGGTGCCAGCTGGTGTCGGACCCTAGGGGGAGCGTACCCAGTTAGCACAGCGCCCCAGCTGCCCACCTGCCTTGCCCTGGAGTGGGGGTTCCTGCCTCGAGAGCTGCAGCCCAGCTGGGAGCTAAGCTGTCCCAGCCCTGGCATCAGGTGCTTGCTGTGGAGAGGCAGTCGGGGGCAGGCTCAGATTCACCCCTTCCCAGCCAGACCCTGTCCAGGGCTCACAGGGAGCCTCTGTTTACTGACTGTTCAACAAGACAGCAGCTTCTCTTTGGGATGGCGCCAGGCAGGTTACTATGGAGCTGCAAGACACCCTGACGTTACTGCATGGGCCTTCCCACTCCCACATCTCTGGCTAAGGGGTGAGGCGCCAGGGGGAAGGAGGAGGGCAGCGGCAGCAGGACCAGTGACAAATCCCCAGTGAGGACTGAGCTGAGCACTGGATATTCTCCTGACCCCCCGCCCTAGCTCTGAGAGCTCAGCCTTGCCTGGGGGGACAAGGGGGTGAGGAACATCTGGCAAACAAACCCTCCCCACACCATCGGCCTGATCCAATTGCATGGCACATGTTCGCTAGCACAGGCAGGCAGATTTCACACGCCGGCTCCCTCCCTCCCTGCCTTCGCTCTGGGGCTCTAATCACAGGCATCTGCCTGTATCCCTGCAGCAGCCTTGGTCCCAGCGCCGCGCAGCTGAGAGCGGGGAACTAGACACTCTGTTGCACATGGCCTGGGAAGGCTCCAAACCACATTACAATAAACGCCAGCTGCATATCAGCATCATAGCAAGTTCGGCTCCAACCCATCTCACACCACTTGCTCCGGGACACGGACAGACCCAGCCCAGCCAGACATTTCAATAGACCTCAGTAACATGCAACATTTCCCAGGCAAAGAGGAAGTCTAATACCCACTGGGTGCCCCTCATGAGCTTCCCCTGCTGGACTCACAACCCGCTCGCCTGAGCTGTGCCTCGCACATATTGTCCAACCCTTGGGCTGCTGGTGCGCACAGCGCCATGCACACCTGCAGTGCTGGACACACGATGCCTGGGAGTGCAGTGCTGGGATTGGGCTGGCCATGCATGTATCACTGTCACACGTGGTTGCACAACGGACTAGACCTAATGCATGAGGCAGCTGCTCCTCAGCCATGTCCACAAAGGCACTGGTGTAAGTGGGCACACATCTATGGGGCTGGGCTGATTTACAATAGCAGCAGGCTTGGCCCCAGGAGTGGAAGTTAACCATTCGGGTCTCTCAGTATGGGCTGGGGATATGTGATCAGGGCTGGGTCCAGCTTCCAGCCCCGGGGGGGGGGGGAACACGAGTCCTTCCTCTGACCTCCCCCAGAGAACAAAGCAGTGGGCTATGCCACCCCAGATCAGACCTGGGAGCTGCCACACAGAGCATGGCAGCACGCAAGCACATTGCATCAGACACTGGCTCATTGAGTCCAGAATCCTGGTTCCATTGTAGGGAATGGGTAACTGCCTCAGTAAAGATTCCTTCCTGATCCCTGCTGCGATCACCCCTGCCTGAAGCATGAGATTTGTTCAGCTAATGACTAATCACACCATTATCCAACCCCTTTTCAAAGCCAGCTGAGAGGAAATGGAATCGCTCCAGTGGAGTCCTTTGACTTGATCCCCCCCTGCAGCAGTGAGTTCCACAGCTCCGACTACTACCCCCCGCAAAACAGCACTTCCTTTGATCTGGTCTAAGCATCCCCGCCATTCATTTCATCCTATGTCCTCTTGTTCTCATAGGCAGGGGATGATAGGGAGGAGACACTGAGCAGCGCTTGTTCTGCCAGCTCATAACACTGAACCCCGCTTGAGCTCCCCTGCATTGGTTAAGCACCCTTGAATTCTCCCTGTCTCCTCCTGCTTGCCAAATAACACCAGGCTGGAGGCCAGACCAGCCCATTGGCCCTTCTCAGTCTCAGCAATCCCACATATTTCTTAAGCTGAGGTGCCCCATAACAGACACAATGCTGGGGCAACCCACGGTTTGCTATCTAGGCATGGTACAGAGTGATGGGCATTATCCATGCCCCCGGCCCAAATAGCCCAGCACTTGGAGATGGTCTCTTAGACCTCCAGGGCTCTTCCTGAGATCCAAGCATGGTAGGGTAGTGTGGCGAGCTGACACATAGAGTGACACCAGCGCATCAGAACCTGGCCCCGTGAGTCCCTTTCAAATGCACTAAACCGACCTAACTGCTATTCCCTGCGTGCCTGTCTGTCAGGCTCAGCCCCACATGTTCAGCCTGATCCCTCTCCCACTTGGTGCACTGCCCTGGTGCTGCCCTTGGAGAGCCCTGTGATGCACAGTCCCTCCTGTTGCCAGGCCGGGGGAGAGGCAATGCTGGCTCCTGGCCCGCTAGCAAGGAGAAGCTGACTCAATCTCAGCACTTTGCAGCCCTTGGAAGGAGATTCTAACTTTCTGCCCAGAGAAGGAGGGTCCCTCCAGCCCCAAACAGAAAACACTTCAAACTCAGCTCCTCAGAGGACCCTGCTAGGGGAGGAGCCTGGGGTGCAGTCATGGGACAGGTGCCTTCTTGCTAAGCACGGCTCCTCAGTCCCATGGCACCGGCCTTGGGCCATGGCATCTGCCTGCAGGTGCTGCCCTTTCTCCAGCCTCAGGGTAGCATATTCCAGGGACAACATCACCTGCCCTTTTCCTAGCACCTGTCACCCCACAGGACCCCACAGCACTCCTGGAGGGACTGGGATCACGGCAGGCACCACTGAAAAGCAACTGCCTCTGGGGCACGACATGACAGCTGTTCAGCAGCGCACAATAACACTGCACCATTTTGAGACTGTACCCAGCTGATGCTGCACAAACTTCAGCGGGACAGAACATAATGACCAGTGCTGGGGTTTGCCAAGGACTGCGGGGTTCACAGCCCCAACTTTTGTGCAAGTGCCCCAGGATCTTTAACAATCATGGGCAGACAGGCCCTTGATTCCACCTCTCACCTGATGCCTGGCATCTCCCGCAGCACAGCACCCCTAGCACCAGGGTGGGGCAGCACGGACGTGGAGAAACGCCCCCTGTTGGACACCCGCCCCACTGCCTGCCTTTAGGCATGAACGAGGCCCAAACCCCATGTATCTGGTGAGATCTGACCCCGCCAGCATGAAGTGAGAGCTGCGACACGTTTGGGGCACCTGGCTTCACCCAAAGCAAACTCTCCCCGTATGCCTGCTTGCAAGGAAGAGCTGCCACTGCCCCATATGGTGTCTGTCCTGGCTCCAGTCCCAGGCCTAGCAGGGTCCATGGGAACCACCCCACTGCAGCTGCTCCTGATAGCTGCAGGTGCGGCTGAGCTGAGGTAGAAGCTCCCCCCAACACGACACCGCCTGGCCCCTCCTGCAGGGTGGCCTTTGTCACTGAAAATGAGCACCAGGGAAAAATACAGGGAGAATGGGCAGAACCCAAGGGCCGGGCTGGGGAAGGGGGCCCAAGGGAGAGTGTGCGCAGCATTGTGTCCGGGACACAGGTGGCCAGTCAGTACCTGCCCCCAGGGTGTGCTCCCAGCCCCTCCCCCAGACTGCAGTGTGCACAGGAGCAAGGGGAGCTGTCAAGGTGAAAGGGGAACAAAGCTTGTGCACACACAACACCCAGCACCCCATGGAGTACACAACTCCATACACACCCAGCACAGAACTCCTCCACTCCGCACCCATGTGCACACAACTTCACACCCTCCAGTACACACACACACACACTGCTGCTCCCACTCCCTTATGCACACAGAAATGTGGGACCAGGAGGCACCTTGACAAGTCCCCAAGTCCAGCCCCCTGCATTGAGACAGGACGTAGTGACCCTACTTAGCGCCACACAGATCATCTCCATATGAGGGACACAGTGCAGGGGCCACCACAACTCTCCTCTACCAGACTTCGATGCTGGGAGAATCTCCCCTGTCCTGCTGTGCAAACACACGGTGTGTGTTTGTGTGCGGTCATGTGTGTGCATGCGTGTGTGGAGTCTGCATTTAGTTCACAAATCAGGTTGATGACTTTGGCACAGCCCTGTTACACTTGTTGCGCCTGATGCCCTTGGCTGGGCACCTTTTCCCCCTGAGCACGCTGGATGGACACACAGACTTCTGCAGTTCTCCCGGCAGTCGGGTCTGACGCTCATTTGCAAAGACAACCCCAGGTGCAGGGAGGGGAGAAGAACGGCCCATCAAAGGCTATTACAAAAACCCCTTTCTGCTTCCTGGAGTGGGAAATAACATTTGCTAACCTGTTACCATTTAAGAATTATGGAAACTCGGCCTTTGGCCTCCTGCCATCGCTGGCCATGTCCCAGCAGAATACACCCCCACTGACCTGCTGCAGTGTTCTCTTGATTTCAGTATCCCCCTAGGGTCCCTCCAGTGGTCTTGCTCTCCGGGTCCCAGGGCAGTCGGCACACAGCAGATGCGTTCGCCCTGGACCCTGCTAGGGCCATATAAAGCAGTTCAGTAATTCAGTGCCTCATGGAGTTGTGAGATCAGCAGCTGCGTTGCTGGGTTAACTGAGGGAGTTAGCTCATTCCCGCTAGCAGCTCTGTTCCACCTTCGTTAGACTCCCCCCGGCCATACTGCCAGGCTGTGGGTAGGGCCCCTGCTTGTGCAATCTCCTCATTGTTCAAGTTCCTCAGAGTTACCAGGCTGCTGAGGGGCCGCTCTCCTGTCGGTCGCCAGAGCGCACAGGACTTTCACCGGGCACCGCAAAGCAACGGGCCAGGTTTGTACCCACAACAGGCACTTGGGTTAAAGCTTGGCAATGCACACATGCACACAGAGAGATCTGCACACAAACACACACACAGACCCACGCATGCCCTTGCACACCCAGATCTACACACACACACACAGACTCGCACATGGGTGCACACACACAGATCTGCACATACACACACAGACCCGTGCGTGTGCTTGCACATACACAGAGATCTGTACACAAACACAAGTACCTTTAGTCCAGGATCCACCTGAGCGCACATGGCCAGTCTGCTCCCCTGACACATGCATCCCAGGCTGGCCGGGCAGCGAGCCTGGTAGATCTGTGCAGACCAGTGTCCTCTCTATCACCCCACGTGCTGTGTCTCCAGTGGCCAGGCTGCTCTGTCTGACAACTGCCCATTCAGTCCCCCCGGAGCCGCTCCGGAGGACGGGACCCAACCGCGACACACACACGCACATGCGAGAAGAACAGCCAATTCTTCTGGAGCGCATACTCGTCCCCATTCAGCGTGTCGCTGCTGGCAGAGCCTGCCAGCCAACTCCTGCTTAATCCCCACTTTGTGCCGCCAGCCAATGCCCTCTGTATGCACACCCAAGCCAGGCCTGCTGCCTGGCGCAGGGCCAGCGGGCACACTGTGCTTGGTACTCTGTGGAGGGAAGCCCCTTGCTTCTGGACACTGGTAAATCGAGTCAGGTCAGAGTCCTGAAGGTTTGAATTGAGTCATTATTAACTCTGCCCCCTGGGAGCAGGGTCCCGATGCAGCACAGCCCTTAGTGACACTCAGAGCTCCCACCACTGCAGTCTCTCTGGAGACATCCTCCTGCAGGAGGCCTCTCTCCGGTGCAACTGGGGGGCACATCGCTCCCTGGACCGCCGCCCCTGTGCCCGGTAGAGCTGTAGCCTTCAAGCCTTCTCTGGACTCACTAGTGTGGTTCCCCATTTCCCCAGTGCTGCTGTACTCGGACCGGGTCCTAGTGCATGGGGCTTTACAAGCATCATCAGAGGGGCCTGACCAAGGGGGTCCTGTGGCAAAGGAGACGAGTGTCCACTGGGGCCGGGAGGTGTGGGGCAGGACAATGCAGGTCACAGCGGGCGAGTCAATGCGACCGACAGTTTCACCAGATGCTTGGGGATGCTGCATCCCGGTGCCGCACAAACCATGCCCAGGCTGTAGCACCGCCGGGTGGGCTTGGCTGGCTCCAAACGGGAGAGACTCTGACTCACTTGCTGGCTCCCTCGGAAAGGCCAAGGCCAGGAGGGCCCATTGTGATCCTGCTGCCCCTGTAATCCCTTACAGCAGATCTTGCAGAAAGACAGCAGAGCTGGACCAAACCATTGTCAGTGCTGGAGCATCCCTGCCACCCCTGGGTACACTGTTCCCACGGCTCATTATGCCCCTGCCCCCGGGTTCCAGCCTTGGCCCTGCCCACCACTGGAGAGCAGGCACAGGCAGGACGGCAAGCTGGTGACTGCAGTGCCTGGTCTAGCATGGGGGGGAAGCTGCCCAGTGACAGGTCCCTGGTGAGCCTGACACCATGCCAAGCGCTGCCACCCCACTGTGTCCTCAGTAGGTGTTCGGGGGTGGAGGGGGCTTTTCTCACCTCTTCCCCTGGAACCACAAACAGGGATGTCGCAGACCCACTGATCTTCTCCCTGGGCAGCATGACGGCCAGGCCTCCCCTGGCCATCAGGGACTGGTTGGGGATTAGCTGGTGGGGGAGAAAAGGGAATTTGTTCCTTTTAAAAAAAGAGCTGAAACCAAAGGCAAGAGCTGGTGTGAAGCGACAGGGTGGGTGTAACTGGTTCATCCTCTAATGCCACAGAGCGTGATGGTACATGGTGGGCCCAACCCTCCCCCACCCTGGGGCCCGATCCTGCCCTATCAGGGACCCTGTGTCGCCATTCACACCTGTGCAGAGCAGGCGAGTGACATGCCCACGGTGGGGGTGGAGGGCACTGGCTTGGCCGCATTTCACACTATCTTTGTAGAAGTGGCACTGACAACACCAGACCCATAGGGGTGGGGGATCCACTGCTGCAGTGCCCACCCTGCCAGCTGACTGCTCTGGCCATGGTGCATCCCTCCTCCGCTCCCTCTGGGCCAATACCCCCAGGCACCCCTTCTCCCTCCCGCCATGGCCTCACGCGCCCTGCAAAATCCAGCAAAGCCACTGCCTTGTCCCTGTCCTCATGCCCTCTGTCCTCATGCCCTCTACTGGCTGGGCAGCTGGAGTGTTGACCCGCTGCCATGACACTATCTGGAGCCGTCCCCCAATGAGGCCTTCAGGTGCTCCCTCGAGACAAAGCACTGCAACTTTGGCATGGTCTCAAAGGCACAGCAGGGTGTGTATACGGGGAGTGTGAGCGCACACACACACATGCTGGGGCAACACCAGAGCGTTATGCATGGCACAGGACTGGCACTGTCTCCTGAGTGAAGGATGAGCGAGAGAGAAATGTCCCCTGGAGTGAGCTTGGTTTCTGTGAGTGCCAGGTGCTAACGCTCTCGCTGCCCTCAGGAACTCACCCCCAGAGCACAGACCAGCCCCTGCTTCATGGCTGTGCCAATGCCCAGGCCAGCCTGGGGCTGAGAGGGGAGGCAATGTGCTCCAAAGGGCACTGCACAGCTGCCTGATTGCCAGGGCTCTGGCACGTCCTGGCAAAGCCCCCTCCTGCTTTGTCCCACCCCTGGTGCCAGAGGAGCCAGCAACTCCGGCCCGTCACCTTCCCAGGAGCCCCTCCATCCGAGGCACTCCCAGGGGCAGGGCTTACAGCAGGTGGGAGGCCCCAAGTGCCCATGGCAAAGGGGCTTGAAGGTCCTAGTCCAGACACTGGGCACCGTCTGTTATTAATACAAAGTGCAATGTCAGAGACCACCTCGGCTTCTGCCTGAGTTCCAGACGGCCGGATGCCTTGTCAGGGGTGAAAGTGAGCCGGTACCGGCCCGTAAAGGTAACAAGCTGTGCCCCCCTGTCGGCCGCCCTGCTGGTAGGGACCCTACCAGCAGGGCCACCAATGAGGAGGGGCTCAAAAGGGGCAGTCACGTTAAAGCGATGCTGCAGCAGTGCTTTAACATCCCTGCCCCTTTCCCTCCCGCCCCACACCGGGTCGCTGATGTGGGGGTGGGGGTGGGGGGGGCAAAGGAAGCGGCTGCCCCGGGGCCAGAGATTTAAAAGGGCCTGGGGCTCTGGCTGCGGCCGCAGCGGCCAGAGCCCCGGGCCCTTTAAATCGCTACTGGAGTCCCGGGTGGCACAGGTCAGGCGGCATGGAAGGGCTGGCTGGGGGATGCTGACCCCCAGCCCCACCCCTTCCACTTGAGGTAGGGTTACCATATTTGAACATCCAAAAAAGAGGACACTCCATGGGGGGTGTCGGCCCCGCCCACAGTCCACCCCCGCTCCACCCCCACTCTGCCCCTGGTCTTGCCAATGGGAGCTGCTGGAGTGTGTGTGTGTCAGGGTGAGCGGGGGGAAAAGTGAGTGTGTCAGGGGCAAGGAAAGAGTGAGTGAGAGTGTCAGGGTGAGCACAGGGAAGAGTGAGTGACTGTGTCGGGGGAAGGGAATAGTGAGTGAGTCGGGGTGAGCAGAAGAGTGACTGAGTGTGTCAGGGTGAGAAAGGGAAGAATGAGTGTGTGTGTCAGGGTGAGCAGGGGGAAGAGTGAGTGAGTGTGTCAGGGTGAGCACAGGAAAGAGTGAGTGTGTCAGAAGGAAGGAAATAGTGAGTGAATGTGTCAGGGTGAGCGGGAGAAGAACCAGTGAGTGTGTCAGGGTGAGCATGGGGAAAAGTGAGTGTGTCAGGGGGAAGGAAAGTGCGCGTGGACTGGGCCCGGGAGAGCTGAGTGCCCACTGGGGCAGGGCGAAGGTGCACGGCCGCAGCAGGCAGGAGGAGCGCTGGGTTCTGCCCCCCGTGTGAGGGGCTGGCTGGAGTGAGGATGGGCAGGCGGGCGGTAGACAGCGGGGCTGGGCGTGCCCGGCCGATCCCCTCCCCTGGGCGAGCAAGGGGGCGGGCTGTGCTAACTGCCCGCCCCATGGTGGACCGACCTTAGTTCGGGGCTGACTTCACCGTGTCTCCAGCCGGCAGTGGAGGCGCAGCCCGGCCACGAGGGTCCCCGCCTAGCACTGCCCCGGGCCGAGCAGCAACCCCTGGGCAACCCCTGCCCCAGTCGGCATGGAGCTGAGCTGGCTGCTGGGGGGTGCAGCCCTGCTGCTGCTTCTGCTGCTGCCCGCGCTTCTGGTGCTCAGCCCCGCTGCCCACTTCCTGTTTCCCGGGAGCCACGGAGTGGGGCTTGCAGGTGCTGGCAGCGCGCAGAGAGCCCTCCAACCCCCCCCCCCCGACCCAACGAGCCAGAGGGACCTGCCGGGGGGCGAGGTGGAGAGTCCCGGCGGTGCTTACCTGGGGCGGCTCCCGGGAAGCATCTGGCAGGTCCCTCTGGCTCCTAGGGTTGGGTCAGGTCAGAGGGCTCTCTGCCCGCTGCTGGCACCTGCAAGCCCTGCCCCTGCAGCTCTGATTTGGCAGGAGGGAGCAGGTGCAGCACACAGAGACCCCCTCCGCCTCTGTGCCTAGGGGCCACCCACATTGGAGGCTCCTGCCGGCAGGCAGGCGCTGGGAGCTGGACCAGGAAACGCCACCAGCCCAGGGACTTTGGACCAAAGGTTACCATACATCCGTATTTTCCTGGATGTTTTTAGATATTTTAAAATTCCTCCTGGATGGTGATTTAAGAACTAAAAAGCCAGACATGTCTGGGAAAATACGGATGTATGGTAACCCTAGCCTGAGGCCCCGCCCCTTCCAGGGACCAGAGCCAGCCCCGGCCCCCATACCGGTAAGTCTTCGGAGTTGCTTTCACCCTTGTGCCTTGTTAACAAGACACAGGGACGGAACAAGCTCACACCGCACAGCCCACCAAAGCTGCCCTACCTCAGCATCTTCCACATGGATCATCTAGTTCCCATGTGACTGACTCCCTCCCCCCATCAAGTGAATCCTTCCCCACCAGGCTGCTCACTTCCTGCCCTTCCCTGCTGGTCAGGAAGAGGAAGGTGTCAATTTCAATTTCTGTTTCCAGGCTGATTTGCTGCAGACTCTCACACGCTGGCGCCCAGGGCCCATCGGTCAGGGGAACAGACCCATATAATCTATGTGCTGCAATACAAAGTAACCCCGCCAACCCGCAGCCGTTCATTGCACAGGAACAGATGGTTTACTCGATGAAACAAAAATTTTGCGCTTGGAGTCTGAGACAGGCAAATCCTTTGGCTTCCCATTTCAGGACATGCGCCAGTCCCTACCGCCTGTGATGCCCACAGAGCAGTTAGCTTTCACCTCCCCCAATGTGACCATCATTTGCAGCGTCATGCCTCCTGATTGCACCCACAGGAGGGAGCAGAGCCAAGCCCCCCGTCCCCCAGAGTGTCTCCTTTGCCGGTTGGCCAGTGCAAACTCCACTCTGCTCAGCGAGATGAAGCTGAAATTGATGCTCTGCGTTGGACATCCTCTTGGACCCGACTAGCACCTTCTCATACCAGCCCAAAGCACCGGTTAGCGAGGCCGCCCGGCTGATCAAGACACAGGGAGTTACTCTAACGCTCCTGCCAGAGCCTCCGGGGGGCGCACACCTTGTTCTGTGCCCCTCCTACATGGTGTCTATTCTAAAGGTCCGGATGGCGAACGTCACGCTCCTGAATGGCAGAGGCCAGGGTACGCGCCCTGTCAAAGCACAGTGACTGTCCAGGACATTCAATTGGGGTCAAGACCTTTGTCCGAATCCTCAGCAACTGTCCTGCAGAGACTTTACAAAGCCACCATGTCTAACCGCAGCAGCCCTCCCGCTGGTCAGAGAGCTCAGCTGGGGGTCTAGCTGTGGAGAGCAGGCCCCCGGGGCTCGTCCCAAAGAGCCGGGCCACCACGATGCCCCAGGCCAGCACCCCCGTGATTCCACTACAGAGATACTCCTCTGCTGTGGCCTGCTCCCTGCTTGTTAGTTGTAACAAACGGCACAGAGGGCTTCTTACACAGAGCCCTGCCGGAGGAGGAGCAGGAGCAGTGCTCCCTGCTGGGCTGCTGTTGCACACCTGGCACTGAGCACCCAAGTACGACACCACTGGGTGCTGCTGACACAGACAGGAACCGCACAGAGCTCCCAGCTTCGCCAGCACTGCCTTGGGAGCCTGTTCTACCAGTACCATGTGCCCTTCTGCCCCCGACAGGTGAGTGCCACCCAGTGAACTGCAGATCACCGCAGCAAGAGAGCCCAGAGATGCGTCTGCCAGGGAGGAAAGGGACTAGCCAGTATACAGGTGCCCACTGAGTCCCTGGGGCTAGAGTGGTGTGTGCCAGAGGTCGTATGTGTCCTCCTAGCATGGCCCCACAGACTGGCTGCCAGCCCCAGGCCCATGGTGTTACCTTTGATCCGGCGCATGGATCCGGTTCCCGGTTCTGCGCTGCTGCTCGGGGGATTGGCAGGGAAAGGAAGGAGCAGCTTGGCTCAGCGTTGCGGCTCCATTCACCTGCTGCTCACAGCACAGGCGAGTGAGCCTGGCTCAGCACATGGAGAAGAGACGAGGGGGTGGTGAGACGGGAGAGCTGGGGGCGGCGTGGGGGGTGGCTGCAGCGGCTCGGCTGCTGGAGCCCCTGGCAAACACACACGGCACTTCCCCAGCGCTGCACAGCGGGAACTGCAGACACCCACACGAGGAGCACAAAATAACGGCAGGTGAAGAAACATTCTGCCCAGGGATGGAGACATTCACACTCATTCTGCAGCACCACAGGGAGACTGGGCGACCCCAGGGGCCCTCGCCCCTGCCCAGGGCTGGCAGCATGAACAGGAGGGCAGGGAGCTATCTCCAAGCTGGAGGGAGAGATCTGGTTAGCCAGGGAATGGGGAGAGCCAGGCCTCAACCAGTCACCTTTGCTGCTCGTGCTTAGCCCAGCCCTGGTGGGGTGGCTGCAGTCCACCCGTGAGCAGCTGTGGAGGGACAGCATCCGGTGTGCGAGGTAGGTCAGGTAGGTGGCACAAGCCTGGGCTTAGAGGCTGGTGTCACCAGTAATACCAGGGTGATGAGCTCGCTGTGAGTTTTAGAAATCCTTTATCCACATCAAAAAACAAACATGCAGCTCAGCACAGATGTGCTTCTGCTCTGAAGCATGGAGGGGACTAGGCGTCAGGACTGAGGGGCACCCGAGGGGTAGAGCCGGGGGTGGGGGAGCATGGAGGGGACTAGGGGTCAGGACTGAGGGGCACCCCAAGGGTAGAGCCAGGGGTGAGGGAGCATGGAGAGGACTAGGGGTCAGGACTGAGGGGCACCCGAGGGGCAGAGCAGGGGGCGGTAGCCCAGGGCTGGGCCAGACCCCTTGTCACCCCATCCTTGTGCCAGGTGGCTATGTCCACCCCAGCCCACTGTCAATACCACCAGAGCCTCTGTCGCCCTGCCTCTGCCTCCTGCCAGTCCCACCCGGCAGTGCCCTGTGGTGACGGGGTGCGAGCAGCAAGTGGCAGCGAGAGGCAGGGCTACACAGCCCCAGCGCCTTCCAGCCACTCTCCCCTTAACTCGCCCAGCCTCAGCACGTGGGGCCCGCAGGCCGGGTGCCATGGCAACCTGCTGCCAGCTCTTCCCAAGGCTGCTCTGAGCAGCCGGCTCCGTGGCAGCAGGAGGGGGCAGCACCATGGCCTGCGAGGACAGGACTCTGCCCAGGGATGCCTTGCCAGCCCATGTGGGGCCTGGGGGCCAAGCCCAGCCACCCCACAGGGCCCCTAGCTAGTAGGAATGGGGGTGTGCACAGGAACACCTAGTTCAGTGATGAAATGCTCCTTTCTTTGACTAGTTCATGGCATGAACATGCATAGCTTCTGATGTGTCCCAGCACCGCCCAGCCCAAGTGTGCCCACCATTGGCATCGCCCAGACCGGATGTCCCTGCCCCTGCCCCCCCACCCCGGCACCACCTAGACACGTGTCCCTGCCCAAACCCTGGCACCGCCCAGATCACATGTCCCTGCCCCCCTGGCACTGCCCAGATCGAGTGTCCCTGCCCATGCCCCCTGGCACAGCCCAGACCGTATGTTCCTGCCCATTACGCCTGGCACCACCCAGACCGCGTGTCCCTGCCCATCTCCCCCTGCACTGCCCAGATCACGTGTCCCTGCCCCCCTGACACCGCCCAGATCAAATGTCCCTGCCTCCCCCCCGGCACTGCCCAGACCGTGCATCCAGTGGTGAGCTGGAGCCGGTTCGCTAGAACCAGTTTGTTAAATTTAGAAGCCCTTTTAGAACCGGTTGTTCTGCGAGGGACAACTGGTTCTAAAAGGGCTTCTAAATTTAACCGGCCAAAAGTGACGCCTTAGGCACCAGCTCCATGGGTGTTCCAGCCTGGAGCACCCAAGGGGAAAATCTGGTGGGTGCAGAGCCCCCACCAGCAGCTCCCAGTCCCAGCTCACCTGCACTCCACCTCTGCCTCCTCCCCTGAACGCACTGCCCTGCCCTGCTTCTTCGCCCCCTCTCCCCCCGGCTTCCCGCGAATCAGCTGTTCACGCAGGAAGCCAGGGGGGCTGAGAAGCAGGCAGTGGCTTCCCGCTCAGGCCCAGGGAGGCGGAGGTGAGCTGGGGCGGGGGGGGGAGGGGCGACGGCGAGAAGGACTGCCCACGCCGCAGCAGGTAACCCGGGAGGGAGACAGGGGAACCGCTCCCCACCCCAGCTCACGTCCGCCACCCTCGGCCTGAGCGGGAAGCTGCCGCCTGCTTCTCAGCCCTCCCGGGCTTCCCGCGTGAACAGCTGATTCGCGGGAAGCCGGGGCGGGGGGTGGGGGCAGAGAAGCAGAGCGGGGCGGCACTTTCAGGGGAGGATGTGGAGGTGAGGTGAGCTGGGGCCGGGGCGGGGAGCTGCCGGTGGGGGCTCTGCACCCACCAAATTTTCCCCGTGGGTGCTTCAACCCCAGAGCACCCAGGGAGTCGGCACCTAAGGTGCCACTTTTGATGTGATCAGTGGGGGGGAGCGGCTCCCCCACCCCTAGGAGATAGAGGGACCTGCCAGATGCTTCCTGGGAGCTGCCCCAGGTAAGCACCGCTGGGACTCCCCACCTCGCCCCCCGGCATGTGCCTCTGGCTCTTAGGGGTGGGGTGGGCACCCACTATGGTGGCCCACGAGACCCTCCTGCCCGGTTCTGGGGGCAGTCAGGGGACAGCGGAGGGGGGTGGATGGGGCAGGGGTCCGGGGGGGGGCATCAAGGAACTCGGGGGGGTTGGATGGGGCAGGAGTCCCGGGGGGTGGCGGTGGTCAACGACCCCCTCATGGGGTGAGGAGGGAACCCGTTGTTAAGATTTTGGCAGCTCATCACTGTGCGCGTCCCTGCCCACCCTCTCTGGCACCACCCAGACTGTATGGAGAATCACAAAACAAGAGGGTTAGAAGGCACTGCAGGGGTCATCTAGTCTAGCCCCTGCCAAGACGCAGGATTTGTTGTGTCTAAACCATCCCTGACAGATGGCTCCAGCCTCCTCTCAAAAACCTCCAGTAAAGGTGCCTCCATGATTGCTTACATGCCCACCCCTGGCACTTCCTAGACTGTGCGTCTCTGCCCACCCCCCTGCCCCAACGCTGCCCAGAGCGCACCCGTGAGCCCAACCTCATAGCACTGGCCAGACCACATGTGCCCATCTCTCCTGGCACTGCCCTGACCATGCATCTCTGCCCATACCCCCAGTGCTGCCCAGACTGCACATGCCCACCCCTGCCCTTCTCACAAAATAACCACCCCCCAGCTCTCCCCATTCCAGATGTGTCTGCTGCAAACACTGCCCTGAACTCTGCCCCATACTCATCTGCCTGCCCTCGCCCAGCAGAGTCCCCCAGCCACATGCCCCTCCCGGGGTGGCAGAGGCTGTACTGCAGTCATGGCTCCGTGGTTATCGCCTTGTCCCTGAACACAAACCTTGCTGGGCTCGGCCCTCGCTGCAGCCTCCCTGCTGGGGCACCCTTGCCCGCTCCATGCTATGCAGGGCTCTGTGCCAGCTGCCCCCATGCCTCATGGGCTCTGGTCTGGGACAGCCTCACTGAGCATCCCAGACAGGAGGGACCAAGCAGGGCAGGGTTGCTCCCTTGGAGTCATGCCCAGGGCTCTGCCCAGGCCCAAGCAATGTCCCCAAGGACACTGCTCCTCAGATCTCACTGCTCGACACTCGCCTTGCTGGCAGCCTGCATTTCGCCCAGCAGTTTAACCCCCTTCTGCCACCTCCCCTGGATCCTTGTGGGTCCGGTGACCCCACCCCTTGTTTGGCTGGCACTGGTGGGGGTGTCAGCTTAGCCCCCAGTGCTAGGAGCTGGGCAGCCCCCTCCCCGTGAGCAGCCAGGGAGGCCTCCCGGGAGCTGCAGCTCATTCATGTGGCGTTTCTTCCTTCCTTCTTGCTGGGTCCTGCAACCGCGAGGCACATGAGGCTGTCAGGGGAATCCCCCGACCCAGCTGCAGCCTCCGGCCGTGCCCAACCCCGAGGGGCCCACGGCTGCTCCCACTCCCGGACTCTTAGCTCCAGTCTTGGGAGAACACAGGCTCGGCTCCCTCCCAAGGCCTGGGGGTCATTGTGCCTAGCTGGCCTCTCCCTCCTGCTCTGCTCTAGGGACCTGGGCAGCAAGTTGATAGGCAGGAACCTGACAGCTCCTGTGCATGGGAGCCAGGCCAGCCCTGTCCCCCACTATTTGCCTGTGACCCCCAGGGCCTCAAGACTTCTGCCACAACTTCTCCCATAGCACCCCTTCTCTGCAGTCTGCCCTGGCCCCACGCCCAGCCACCATGGCACACGCCCAGTGCAATGGGATCTGGGCCTGGATGGTGCTTGGTGCCCCTGGCCCTGCTGCAATCTACGGGGTTAACAGTAACCATCACAGCCTGTCCACCGCCCACATATGCAGCCACCAACCCCGCAGCTCCACTTGCCCCCATTCATTTCAGGGTCCAGTTCAAAACCTTCCCCTGCCTTGCTGCCCTCAGCACACTTAGCACTGGGCTCCGCTCTCCCCCTCTCCTGCTCCCACTGCAAGCGGTGCAAGAGCCTTCTCCTCCACAGCGCCTGGAGCAGACGCCCCATCCGCGCTGCCCAGGGCTATGAGCATGCTGTCTGTGCTCACCGCCAGGCCGGTGCCTGTGCTGCACATGCTGCCTGGCCCTGGCGCGCCAGGGGACATGGGGGAACCGAGCTGGGGAGAGGCCAGTCTGGATGCTCCTCTGGTGTTTGTCCTGAGGCCAGACTCCCTGTGGCAGGTCTGGGGCTGGGCGCGGAGCCCCCAGACAAAGGCTGGTGAGAGGGCCAGGGACCCTTGTCCTGGGGTGAGCCATGGTGCAGATGGCGAGGTCAGAGCGAGGCTCCCCCCGCCCCTCAGTCAGAGGGGGTACCCTCCTCCTGTGCTAAGGAGCCTTGGCACTGATGGCACCACAGCCGCCAGAGAGATCAACACCCCAGGCCACGGGTACTGCTGGCCCACACTGGCTCTGTGAGCATAACCCCGGCCAACATTCCTGGCCCCCAGGCACACTGCCCTGTCCGCAGCCCCTTCCCTCGGAGAGCAAGCGAGCCAAGCGCTCTGAGTGGCCCAGGAGGTGGCAGATGGGCGGGGTGGGGGGAGTATACACTTCACCCCACAAAAACAACGAGGAGTCTGGTGGCACCTTAAAGACTAACAGATTCATTTGGGCATAAGCTTTCGTGGGTAAAAAAAACCACTTCTAGTCTTTAAGGTGTCACCAGACTCCTTGTTGTTTTTGTGGATACAGACTAAAACACAGCTATCCCAATACTTCACCCCACGTCACCGATATCAGAGAGCCAGGCCACACAACACCCCTGGAACGGGGTCAGTATCCGATGGGAAACAGGCACCGAGTGGGGAGGGGACCTGCTCCCAAGCCAGGCAGAAGCGAGGGGAGGCACAGCCTTTCAGGGAGGTACAGCCCCCCGCACATGTTGTGCCCCAAACCCAGCTTGCCACCTTCTCCACAGAGCCTGCTCCAGCCCCATCTTTAACCCGGAGCAGCGCACAGCCTGTGGAGAGCACAGCTCCCAACATGCAGCAGTCTGGCAGACATGCATGCTGGGAGCTACACTCTGCATAACCTGCACCCTGCTCCAGGCCGGAGGTGGGGCCTATGGCCAGCTATGCAGCAGAAGCTGGTGAGCTGGGATGGGCACAGTGTGCTTGGGGGGCCAGCACCCGCCTGTTGAAACAGCTGGGATTCTAGCTGCACAGGAGGCAGGAGTTTGCGGCCAGTCCGTCTCCCCATCCCACAGCAGAGCAGCCGCAGGTGCACAGTAGCAGGACCAGGCTCTGCACCATGTGTGCAGACACCAGCTGTCTGCCTCCTTCCATGGCAGGTGCAATTACTGCTGATGCATGTGTTTTTCCAGAGGGCCCAGCTATTCACAGAGGTCACAACAACCTCGTTAGCATCTACCAACAAGCAGAGAGGTCTCCAGACGTCTACGGCTGCATTCTCCAGGTGCCTGGCCACTTATCATAGAATCATAGAATATCAGAGTTGGAAGGGAACTCAGGAGATCATCTTGTCCAACCCCCAGCTCAAAGCAGGACCAATCCTCAATTTTTGCCCCAGATCCCTAAATGGCCCCCTCAAGGATTGAACTCACAACCCTGGGTTTAGCAGGCCAATGCTCAGACCACTGAGCTATCCCTCCCCCCACTTATCCTGCAGTGCAGTGAGTCCCTCGGCTGATCTGCCAGTGACCAGCAAGTCTGGGGGCCTGAGCCTGCCGGCCGACCTGCAACCCTGTTCTAAGTGAGCCCTGGGCCCATGCCCAGCATGAGGCCTGGAGAGGCTTCAGCGCAGCAGCCCGCCTCCCTCTCCCGCACGGAGCTGCTCTGCTCCCTGGGCCAGGAGGCCCATGACCTCTGGAGTTAGTGTCCCCCCAATGACACTGGGGTGGCATGTGCTACCAGTAGCCCAGCTTGCAGCCCTCCCCGTTTGCACGTGACCAAGCCAGTGACCCCCAGGCCACCATTTCACTGTCCAGAGTTGCAGCCACTTCCAGGAGGTGGGAGACTTCCTGGCTCAGGCTCATGCTCTCCATGGGCCTGCCCCTAAGCCAAGAACACAGAGAGCAGAGAGCCTGCTTGCTGGGGATGCTGGAGCGGCAACCTGCAATCTGGATCCAATTCAGGCCAGGCCCAGCACATGACTCTCTGGAGCTTGGAGCGCCCGCGCCCTTCAGCCCCCACTAACTAACACCCCACACAGCCTGTGGCTGGGCTGCTCCTCTCCTTCCAAAGGCTCTGGCTTTGCATCACCCCTCCCAGCTGCACGCTGGGCCAGCCAGAGCTCCAGAGCCCGCCCCCCACCCCACCCCCGCAGAACCAGCCCATATCCCCCTCCTTCTGCCCCTGCCGCGAGGAAACGCTGCTCTGTCCAGGCACTGGAACAAAAGGGCGAGTGGGTCCCTCTCCATTGGACTTGCTCCCCAGCCGCAGGGAAACCAATGCTGGTAGGGCCAGTGTCACGAACCTTTCCTGTACCTGCTATGCATGCAGGGCCCACCGGGAGCTTCCCAGCATTGTGCCCACCCAGGGATCTCTCTGCTGCGCGAAGAGCTCACACCACCATCAGGAGGCAGCAGCTATCTCCCAGCTCTGCAGGGAGGGGCGGAGGCAGGGACTACCCCATGGAACTGACTCATCACTTCACTTGCTGCTGTGAATTGGCTCTGCTCTGACTGCCCCTCTCCATGCCCCCCGGGATCCCAGCACAGAGGAGAGAGGAGGGACAGCATCCCAGAGGTGGAACAAAGGACATCCACCCATGTTGATCATGGGGGAGTTGATTGGGACCAGTGGGAAGCTTGTTGAAGCGTGACTTCACGTCAAAGTTGGCTCAAAGTTCTGGCAGAAGAAGTTTTTGCAGAACCTCAGAACAAACCCTGTTTCCATGGGGGCAAGGGGGTGTACCTGCAATGAAAATTTTACTAACCAGACCTTCCCCCGCAACTCTCCCACTACAGGCCTGGGCTGGGCCCCCTGAAGTGAAACTGGCCAAGTGTGCTGAGTGGACTATTTTCTCCCTTCAGGCGGAATGCAGAAAGGTAGCAAGCTGCCTTAGCAGTGAAAGGTCAATGCCCCCCCACCCGCGTGCCCTGCCCTTCTACACGAGTGAGGCCTGCACACGTCCCTCCGCACCGACTAGCAGTGTGGCACCTGACAGGTGCCTTGTGGTTAGAGCACTAGCCTGTGACAATTTCTGACTCCTCCACAGGTCGCAGGACCAGACCCTGGAAGGTATAGGGGCACTGAACTTCTATTGATTTCAGTGGGAGTTAGATCCCTAAATACCTTTGGGGATCTAGGCCTCAGTCTTTCTGGGCCTCGGTTTCCCCATCCCCATAACAGCCCTGCCCTGAAGCATGGGTGTGTGTGGCTCTGGGGTTGACGGGGGCCATCTAAAGCAGTGAAGATAAGGTAGATGGATTAGGATCCGTAATGAGGAGGAGCTTGTCACAGTTTCAGGGTTCACTGCACCTTTGACCCCCTCCCACAGTCTCCTTTGAGGGCACCTACTTGAGGCTTCCCAGGTCTCGCTCCCTTTACACTTGCAGCGCCTCTGCGCATCACAGTGACTTGCCAGCAGGTTGGAGCAGGGTCCAGCCCCTGTGGTTAAGTCTTTCTCCAGGCCCAGGGGCTACCACTGTGCACACCAGCTACCAACCAGCCTTCACAGAGCACACTGCCTTCATTCTTAGGGAAAAAACATTATAGAGACAACATTTTAAAACAAGAAGAGAACCTCCGTGCATGCTAAAAGCTTACCAGAGGTTTCATAGACTCATAGAAGATTAGGGTTGGAAGAGACCTCAGGAGGTCATCTAGCCCAACCACCTGCTCAAAGAAGGACCAACCCCAACTAAATCATCCCAGCCAGGGCTTTGTCAAGCTGGGCCTTAAACACCTCTAAGGATGGAGATTGCACCACCTCACTAGGTAACCCATTCCAGTGCTTCACCACCCTCCTAGTGAAATAGATTTTCCTATTTTCACCTCCAACGCCACCACAGTGCTCTGGTATGTGTCAGTCTTTCAAAAGGGTTTGCCTCCTTGGTTACAAGTTCATGTCAGCTTATAGCTCAGGAACAGTCTGACCTGGACAACACAGCTGGTTCTTTATCCAGCTTCGCTCATAGACTCATAGACTTTAAGGTCAGAAGGGACCATTATGATCATCTAGTCTGACCTCCTGCACAACTCAGGCCACAGAATCTCACCCACCCACTCCTGTAACAAACCACTGACCTATCTCTGAGCTATTGAAGTCCTCAACTCGTGGTTTAAAGACTTCAAGGTGCAGAGAATCCTCCAGCAAGTGACCTGTGCCCCACGCTGCAGAGGAAGGCGAAAAACCCCCAGGGCCTCTGCCAATCTGCCCTGAAGGAAAATTCCTTCCCGACCCCAAATATGGTGATCAGCTAAACCCTGAGCATGTGGGCAAGACTCACTAGCCAGACACCCAGGAAAGAATTCTCTGTAGATATCTCAGATCCCACCCCATCTAACCTCCAATCACAAGCCATTGGGCATATTTACTGCTAATACTCAAAGATCAATTAATTGCCAGAATTAGGCTATCCCATCTCATCATACCCCTCCATAAACTTATCAAGCTTAGTCTTGAAGCCAGATAGGTCTTTTGTCCCCACTGCTCCCCTTAGAAGGCTGTTCCAGAACTTTGCTCCTTTGATGGTTCGAAACCTTTGTCTAATTTCAAGTCTAAACTTCCTGATGGCCAGTTTATATCCATTTGTTCTTGTGTCCACATTGGTACTGAACTTAAATAATCCTCTCCCTCCCTGGTATTTATCCCTCTGATATATTTATAGAGAGCAATCATATCTCCCCTCAGCCTTCTTTTCGTTAAGCTAAACAAGCCAAGCTCCTTGAAGTCTCCTTTCATAAAACAGGTTTTCCGTTCCCTGGATCATCCTAGTAGCCCTTCTCTGTATCTGTTCCAGTTTGAATTCATCCTTCTTAAACATGGGAGACCAGAACTGCACACAGTATTCCAGGTGAGGTCTCACCCGTGCCTTGTATAACGGTACTAACACCTCCTTATCTCTACTGGAAATACCTCGCCTGATGCATCCCAAGGCCGCATTAGCTTTTTTCACAGCCATATCACATTGGCGGCTCATAGTCATCCTGTGATCAACCAATACCCCGAGGTCCTTCTCCTCCTCTGTTACTTCTAACTGATGCGTCCCCAGTTTATAACAAAAATTCTTGTTATTAATCCCTAAATGCATGACCTTACACTTCTCACTATTAAATTTCATCCTATTACTATTACTCCAGTTTACAAGGTCATCCAGATCTTCCTGTATGATATCCCGGTCCCTCTCTGTATTGGCAATACCTCCCAGCTTTGCCTCATCTGCAGACTTTATTAGCACACTCCCACTTTTTGTGCCGAGGTCAGTAATAAAAAGATTAAATAAGATTGGTCCCAAAACCAATCCCTGAGGAACTCCATTAGTAACCTCCTTCCAGCCTGACAGTTCACCTTTCAGTATGACCCACTGTAGTCTCCCCTTTAACCAGTTCCTTATCCACCTTTCAATTTTCGTATTGATCCCCACCTTTCCCAATTTAGCTAAGAATTCCCCATGTGGAACCATATCAAATGCCTTACTGAAATCAAGGTAAATTAGATTCACTGTGTTTCCTCTGTCTAAAAAATCGGTTACCTTCTCAAAGAAGGAGATCAGGTTGGTTTGGCACAATCTACCTTTTGTAAAACCATGTTGTATTTTGTCGCAATTACCACTAACCTCAATGTCCTTAACTACTTTCTCCTTCAAAATTTTTTCCAAGACCTTGCATACTACAGATGTCAAACTAATAGGCCTGTAGTTACCTGGATCACTTTTTTTTCCTTTCTTAAAAATAAGACTTATGTTAGCAATTCTCCAGTCATACGGTACAACCCCTGAGTTTACATATTCATTAAAAATTCTTGCTAATGGGCTTACAATTTCATGTGCCAGTTCCTTTAATATTCTTGGGTGAAGATTAGCTGGGCCCCCCGGTTTAGTCCCATTAAGCTGTTCGAGTTTTGCTTCTACCTCAGATATGGTAATATCTACCTCCATATCCTCATTCCTATTTGTCATGCTACCATTATCCGTAAGATCCTCATTAAAGACTGAGGCAAAGTATTTGTTTAGATATTGGGCCATGCCTAGATTATCCTTAACCTCCACTCCATCCTCAGTGTTTAGTGGTCCCACTTCTTCTTTCTTTGTTTTCTTATTATTTATATGGCTGTAGAACCTTTTACTATTGGTTTTAATTCCCTTTGCAAGGTCCAACTCTACTTGACTTTTGGCCTTTCTCACTTTATCCCTGCATGTTCTGACCTCAATAAGGTAGCTTTCCTTGCTGATCCCTCTCATCTTCCACTCCTTGTAGGCTTTCTGCTTTTTCTTAATCACCTCTCTGAGATGCTTGCTCATCCAGCTTGGTCTACAACTCCTGCCTATGAGTTTTTTCCCCTTTCTTGGGATGCAGGCTTCTGATAGTTTCTGCAACCTTGACTTGAAGTAATTCCAGACCTCCTCCACCTTTAGAGCCACAAGTTTTTCAGTCCAATCCACTTCCCTAACTAATTTCCTTAATTTTTTAAAGTTAGCCCTTTTGAAATCAAAAACCCTAGTCACAGATCTGTTTTTGTTTATCCTTCCATTTAGTTTGAACTGAATTAGCTCATGATCGCTCAAACTAAGGTTGTCCCCTCAACCATTTCTTCTATGAGGTCCTCACTACTCACCAAAACCAAATCTAAAATGGCATCCCCTCTTGTTGGTTCAGCAATTACTTGGTGAAGGAATCCATCAGCTATCGCAACCAGGAAAATCTGAGCCCTATTATTATTACTAGCACTTGTCCTCCAGTCTATATCTGGGAAGTTAAAGTCTCCCATGATCACGCAATTCCCATTAGTATTTACTGCATTAAAAACAATAAAGAGGGCTCTATCCATATCCAAATCGAATCCCAGCGGTCTATAGCACACCTCAAGCACTATCCCAGGGGAGGCTCTAGTAGCTTTCTTTCCCAATGTGATTTTTGCCCAGACAGACTCTGTCTTATCCATTCCATCGCTTCTTATTTCTTTACATTCTACCTCATCATTGATATACAATGCTACTCTACCACCTTTGCCTTTATTTCTGTCTTTCCTAAACAGCACATACCCTTCCATACCTGAACTCCAGTCATGACTACTATTCCACCATGTTTCTGTTATCCCCAGGTAATCACGA
The DNA here is from genome assembly GCF_965152235.1 of Eretmochelys imbricata. Lineage (NCBI taxonomy): Eukaryota > Metazoa > Chordata > Testudines > Cheloniidae > Eretmochelys > Eretmochelys imbricata. The sequence continues at coordinate 60,626,113 of NC_135580.1, read as the reverse complement.
GTCAGTGGCCCTCTCCTCAGGGCATAGCTTCAAAAGGTTGGGGTTTTGCAAAATTGGGGTTGTGTAATTTGCATTAATCACTCCCCAGGGATTCCCCAGGAAACCCACTTAGCACAGATCTTCCCCAAAGTGCAGGCATGTCCGGCACGTTTCAGTCTAGTAGTTTGAACAGCTAACACTTGCCAGATCTCACATCTGCTCTTTTTCAATTTCCCTGCTTTGTATGCTTGCTGGGATAACAAGTTTGAATCATTTAAAAAACAGAACAAATAGAGTTCAATACAAGTAGAGTAGCTGTTTAACTGCCTGTCAGGGATAATTCTCTAGAAGGCGTTATCTGCAAGACTGTATGTAGGTACTTGTTTGATATCATCATCTGATCTTTACCCTGACTGCATGCCTCCAAGGTATGTCTACACTGCAGCTGGGAGTGGGCTTCCTTGAACTTGTGTGTGCAGAAGGGCACTTGACAGTGCTCTTCACTGCCCCCTGCGAGAGGACAGGAAGGGAGGGGCATCCAAAAGCAGGCAGGGTCCTGGCCCAGGGACAATCAGTGATAGCAGCAGCAGGGCAGACTTGGCTGGGGCCGGCTCAGCCAAGCAGCTGGAGCAGCCAGGGCTCCGCTCATGGTTCCTTTGCTCTTCTCTGAGCATGCTGAGCTTGCAGTGCACTGACTCATCTGCACATGGGACTGGGCTGGACAGCTGCTTTAAGGGCCCCCTCCCTCATAGCACCAGAGCACTGGCTTTGGCCTTCCCATAATGGAAAGGCAGGGAAAATTAACTTTGCGAGGCCGGAGCCAGGAAACATTGCTCCCGCGAAGGGGGGGAAGCACTTTCTATCAAGGAACTGGCTTTTTGTCAAAACAACTGGGTTCACATAAAAGTGGCCACTTCTTCCAAAGGCCTTGGGTGTTTGCAGAGCTTCTCCTGCTGTTTTTACCAAGAACATTTACCACATCTCTCCTGTACCCAGTATGTCCTGTTTACATGGGGTTTCCCATGGGGTAGAAGAACTGGAACACCATTTCAGTACTATCCACAATGCGCTCCATCACCCTCTCCAGGGCACTCTCCCCCAGTACTGGGTTTACCATGGCGCCGGGCCCAGAGTCAGAAGGGGCCCCAGCCAGCCCGATCCCCCAGCCGGCTGAGCAAGCCAGGAAAGCTGCCCCCGCCCCACCTCTTCCCACCCCTGCTCTGCCTCAGCCCCACCCCCACTCCACCCCTTCCCCTGAGCTAGGCATCCTGGGGGACTGCAGCAGGGGTCAGGCGCACCCTGCACTCACAGTGCGGCAAGAAGTGGAGTGACCCAGTACACCCGCGCTGCCGGTCAGTGTGGGGGGGCAGTTCCCCCTGCTCCCCAAGTCCCAAGGCTGGGAGCCAGGGGAGTAGAGCGGAGCAGGCTGTGGCCGGGTCACCCCACTTCCGACCACCCCATGAATACGGGGTCGGGCCTGCCCTGCAATCACCGGGTGGCAGGAAGTGGGGTGACCTGGCCCCAACCCTCTCTGCTCCGCCGGCTCGTGCTGGGGGGTGCTTTCCCCCCTGCCCCTCAAGCCTGGGGAGGAGATTGAGCGGTGGGGAAGGGGCATGGGATGGGGAAGAGAAGGGGATGGGGAAGCGGGGGCAGGAGGGAAGAGGCGGGGAGGAAGGAAGGGGGTGGGGAGGAGATGGGGCAGTGGAGAAGGGGCATGGGATGGGGAAGAGAAGGGGATGGGGGAAGCGGGGGTAGGGGGGGAAGCTGGAGCCCAGCATGCGGCATCCCCTTGGCAGAAGCTGGGGCTCCCCTGTTAAGCAGGCCCATCAAACCCTCACCCTGACAAGCCCGACCTCCCCTGCATCTGTACAACCCTGATGAGCCCCCCCAGACACCCTCCCCACTGAGCCCCAACCACCTGCACCTGGACCCCCATCCAAATGAACCCCCTTTGCACCTAGACCTCCCCCCGCTGAGCCTCAAACTTCTTCCCCTGGCTCCCCTGCAGAGTCCCATTGCCCCTGCACCTGGAACCCCCCTATGAGTTTCTGTGCATCCAGATCTCCCACTGAGCCACCCACACCCGGACTGCCCCACAGAGAACTCTCTTATCCACAGCTGGATCCCTCCCCCACTAAGTTTCTCTGCACTTGGATCCTGCTGCTGGGTTGAGCCTGCTCACCCTCAGCCGGTGCGCCTGGCACAGGGGCAGGGCCCCAGGGTGTTTCTGGGGCAGACCTGGCCCTTGCACTGTGTCAGGGTCGATGCAGCCTCACTGCCGAGTCCCTGTCCCGGGATGGGGTTGGGGGAGGCTGCAGCGTAATCTCCCACCTACATGCAACTAGTGGCCTGTGCTCCCCGCTGCCATGTTGGAGCCTCCACATTTATTTATTGACAACATTTGTAGAATTTTTAAATATTGTGCACAGAATTTTTATTTTTTTGGTGCAGAATCCCCTCAGGAATATGGGGTGCTGTGCAGCTGTGATGGTGGGACTGTGAGGAAGATGGTGGGCAGTGGGGAGGTCTATGGGCAGGGGGCACTGGGCGAGTGGTGTGGTGTGCTGTGCAGTCGTGGTTGGAGGCCAGCAGGGGAGGTCTCTGGGAGGGGTGGGGGCTGGGCATAGAGATCTGTGGTGGAGGCCTCTGGGCGAAGGGGCGCTGGGCATAAGGTTGGGGCACTGGGCAGGGGGGCGGTGTGGTGTGGTGTGGGCCCGCCCTCAAGGGGAAGGGGCATGCTGGCAGCACAGGGCTGGGATGGCCAGTGTGTGTCTGGCAGCTGCAGGTTCATAAACAGTGCCCTCCTGCTGGGCTGCGCAGAGCGGAGCTGCTCCCGCCGCACTGTGCCTCATTGTCCCCAGCCCGCCCTTCTCTCTGCAGACTGACCATCCCACTTCCCTGCACCTTGCCCCATGGGGGCCCACAAAAAGTTAATCCGGACTTGCCCTCCCCACAACCCTCCCCCTCGCCCTCCATACTGTGCCCTCCCCTGACGTGCACAAGTCCATGGGGCCGGACGAGTTGCATCCGAGAGTGCTGAAGGAATTGGCGGCTGTGATTGCAGAGCCATTGGCCATTATCTTTGAAAACTCGTGGCGAACCGGGGAAGTCCCAGATGACTGGAAAAAGGCTAATGTAGTGCCAATCTTTAAAAAAGGGAAGAAGGAGGATCCTGGGAACTACAGGCCAGTCAGCCTCACCTCAGTCCCTGGAAAAATCATGGAGCAGGTCCTCAAAGAATCAATCTTGAAGCACTTGCATGAGAGGAAAGTGATCAGGAACAGCCAGCATGGATTCACCAAGGGAAGGTCATGCCTGACTAATCTAATCGCCTTTTATGATGAGATTATTGGTTCTGTGGATGAAGGGAAAGCAGTGGATGTATTGTTTCTTGACTTGAGCAAAGCTTTTGACACGGTCTCCCACAGTATTCTTGTCAGCAAGTTAAGGAAGTATGGGCTGGATGAATGCACTATAAGGTGGGTAAAAAGCTGGCTAGATTGTCAGGCTCAACGGGTAGTGATCAATGGCTCCATGTCTAGTTAGCAGCCGGTATCAAGTGGAGTGCCCCAAGGGTCAGTCCTGGGGCCGGTTTTGTTCAATATCTTCATAAATGATCTGGAGGATGGTGTGGATTGCACTCTCAGCAAATTTGCGGATGATACTAAACTGGGAGGAGTGGTAGATACGCTGGAGGGGAGGGATAGGATACAGAAGGACCTAGACAAATTGGAGGATTGGGCCAAAAGAAATCTGATGAGGTTCAATAAGGATAAGTGCAGGGTCCTGCACTTAGGATGGAAGAATCCAATGAGCCGCTACAGACTAGGGACCGAATGGCTAGGCAGCAGTTCTGCGGAAAAGGACCTAGGGGTGACAGTGAACGAGAAGCTGGATATGAGTCAGCAGTGTGCCCTTGTTGCCAAGAAGGCCAATGGCATTTTGGGATGTATAAGTAGGGGCATAGCGAGCAGATCGAGGGATGTGATCGTTCCCCTCTATTCGACATTGGTGAGGCCTCATCTGGAGTACTGTGTCCAGTTTTGGGCCCCACACTACAAGAAGGATGTGGATAAATTGGAGAGAGTCCAGCGAAGGGCAACAAAAATGATTAGGGGTCTAGAACACATGACTTATGAGGAGAGGCTGAGGGAGCTGGGATTGTTTAGCCTGCAGAAGAGAAGAATGAGGGGGGATTTGATAGCTGCTTTCAACTACCTGAAAGGGGGTTCCAAAGAGGATGGCTCTAGACTGTTCTCAATGGTAGCAGATGACAGAACGAGGAGTAATGGTCTCAAGTTGCAGTGGGGGAGGTTTAGATTGGATATTAGGAAAAACTTTTTCACTAAGAGGGTGGTGAAACACTGGAATGCGTTACCTAGGGAGGTGGTAGAATCTCCTTCCTTAGAGGTTTTTAAGGTCAGGCTTGACAAAGCCCTGGCTGGGATGATTTAACTGGGAATTGGTCCTGCTTCGAGCAGGGGGTTGGACTAGATGACCTTCAGGGGTCCCTTCCAACCCTGATATTCTATGATTCTATGACCTGACCCTCCTCACCCCACAGCCCTGGGTTAGGGCTGTATCCAGCCCCATGCACATGGGGGTAGGGTTAGAGAGCAGCAGGGGGCACAGGGCAGAGCTAGAGAGCAGCAAGGGAGTGGGGGCAGGGCTAGAGAGCAGTGGGGTATGGTGGGAGGCAGGCTAGAGAGCAGTGGGGGGTCAGGTGGGGGACAAGGTGTTAGAAAGCCAGCCCAGCAGGGATCTCTGGCACTGCAGTTACCTTCCAGCTTTAGGACTCCAGCACTGTTTGTGACCCAGCCAAGAGCTTGCACTGCAGGGAGGGAACCCAAGCAGGACGCAGTGGACATCTCCTATCCCTGACTCCTAGGATATGCTGCAATGCCACTGGGCTCACAAATGGGTGGATTGTGCATATGCATGTGTGTGTGTGTGTGCGCAAGTGCACACATGCATGTGTGTGTCCACGCATACGTGTGTATGTGTGTGCATGTCTATGGGTGTGCGTGTATGCATACATGTGTGTGCACGTGGGTACGTGCATTCTTGAACTGGCAGGAAGAACATTTAGGACAGGGAAATGCTACACGGAAGATGTTGGTTACTTCTAACTCCCGGCTTCACTTAAGGCAAACCCCATGATCATCCCTCAAATGCTTAAGGTGAGAAAAGCATCTTCTGAGTTGTATATTTGCAAATATTTTGTATCTAAATGGAAGTCTATATACAACAACTGCCTGATACCATTGGTATGTGAGTAGTAAGATGTTCTATGTACAAATAGAGCAAGGTCATTTGATGCTATAACTGGTTACTAACAGAAGAAGCCATTGGAGTATTACCAACTCCTTACCAGACTCGGAAAGCCAAGTCCCACCTATACAAAGATAGTTAAGAAGAAATTGTAACACCTTCTTTGATGACCATTTAACTTTAGGGCTGTTAAGCGATTAAAAAAATTAATCGCTATTAATTGCTCAATTAAAAAATGTATCATGATTAATCGTGTGATTAATAGCACTGTTAAACTATAATAGAATACCATTTATTTAAATATTTTTTGATGTCTTCTACATTTTCAAATATACAGATTTCAATTATAACACAGAATACAAAGCATGCAGTGCTCACTTTATATTTATTTTTATTACAAATATTTGCACTGTAAAAAACAAAAAATAGTATTTTTCAATTCACCTAATACAAGTACTGTAGTGGAATCTCTTCATCATGAGTTGAACTTACAAATGTAGAATTATGTACAAAAAATAACTGCATTCAAAAATAAAACAATGTAAGACTTTAGAGCCTACAAGTCCACTCAGTCCTATTTCTTGTGCAGCCAATCTCTCAGACAAACAAGTTTATTTACATTTGCAGGAGATAATGCTGCCTGCTTCTTGTTCACAATGTCACCTGAAAGTGAGAACAGGCGTTCTCATGGCACAGTTGTAGCCAGCGTCGCAAGATATTTACATGCCAGATGCGCTAAAGATTCATATGTCCCTTCATGCTTCAATCACCATTCCAGAGGACATGCGTCCATGCTGATGACGGGTTCTGCTCGATAATGATCCAAAGCAGAATGGACTGATGCATGTTCATTTTCATCATATGAGTCAGTTGCCACCGGTAGAAGGTTGATTTTCTTTTTTGGTGGTTCGGGTTCTGTATTTTCCACATTGGAGTGTTGCTCTTAAGACTTCTGAAAGCATGCTCCATACCTTGTCCCTCTCAGATTTTGGAAGGCACTTCAGATTCTTAAACCTTGGGTTGAGTGCTGTAGCTATTTTTAGAAATCCCACATTGGTACCTTCTTTGCGTTTTGTCAAATCTGCAGTGAAAGTGTTCTTAAAATTAATAACATGTGCTGAGTCATCATCCGAGACTGCTATAACATGAAATATATGGCAGAATACAGGTAAAATAGAGACGGAGACATACAATTCTCCCCCAAGGAGTTCAGACACAAATGTAATTAATACATTATTTTTTAACGAGCGTCATCAGCATGGAAACATGTCCTCTAGAATGGTGGCCGAAGCATGAAGGGGCATACAAATGTTTAGCATGTCTGGCACATAAATACCTTGCAATGCCGGCTACAAAAGTCCCACGTGAACACCTGTTCTCACTCTCTGGTGACATTGTAAATAATAAGCAGGGAGCATTATCTCCTGTAAATGTAAACAAACTGGTTTTTCTGAGCGATTGGCTGAACAAGAAGTAAGACTGAGTGGACTTGTAGGCTCTAAAGTTTTGCATTGTTTTGTTTGAGTGCAGTTATGAAAAAAAAATCTACATTTGTAAGTTACACTTTCACAATAAAGAGATTGCTCTACAGTACTTGTATGAGGTGAATTGAAAAATACTATTTCTTTTATTTATCATTTTTACAGTGCAAATATTTGTAATAAAAATAATAATCTAAAGAGAGCACTGTACACTTAGTATTCTGTGTTGCAATTGAAATCAGTATATTTGAAAATGTAGAAAAACATCCAAAATAATTAATAAATTTCAATTGGTATTCTATTGTTTAACAATGTGATTAATTGCGATTAATTTTTTAAATCGCAATTAATTTTTTTGAGTTAATCGTGTGAGTTAACTGTGATTAATTGACAGACTATTTAAATTTTAAAAAACCTTTAAGAATAATTTAAGTCTTAAAAATAGATAAGGGCCCCGTCTGTGCTGGGTGTGGCCTAGACACATTTGAAGAGCACCCTTCTATATGACATTTGAAACACATTTTCAACCCTCTGAAACCCTGATGGAAGTGAAGGGGTAGCTCAGAAAATGACCAGAATACAACAAAGAGTTAAAACTCCATCTTCAGAGATGTTCTGATAGTTTTTTTGTCACAGACAAAAGCAGGAACCATAAAGTTGGAGAAGAATTACAGTCCTGCTCATATGCATTAGTGGACTGCATGTTCATGAAGGTATCACCAAAACCACTGCCCAATCTTATGAAAGCATTTTTTACATGCCCTTACACTTGTAGAGCTCATCCCAGCTCAGCCTGTTCACCTCATCTCTACCAGTGAACAAATAGTTTCTCATGAAACTGGGTGACTGGGAAACAAAATGGCAGATGAAATTCAATGTTGATAAATGCAAAGTAATGCACATTGGAAAACATAATCCCAACTATACATATAAAATGGTGGGGTCTAAATTAGTTGTTACCACTCAAGAAAGAGATCTTGGAGTCAGTGTGAGTAGTTCTCTGAAAACATCCACTCAATGTACAGCGGCAGTCAAAAAAGTGAACAGAATGTTGGGAATCATTAAGAAAGGGATAGATAATAAGACAGAAAATATCATATTACCTCTATATAAATCCATGGTATGCCCACATCTTGAATACTGCATGCAGATGTGGTCTCCTCATCTCCAAAAAGATATGTTGGAATTGGAAAAGCTTCAGAAAAGGGCAACAAAAATGATTAGGGGTATGGAACGGCTTCCGTATGAGGAGAGATTAATAAGACTGGGACTTTTCAGGTTGAAAAAGAGACGACTAAGGGGGGAATATGATAGAATTCTATAAAATCATGCCTGGTGTGGAGACAGTAAAAAAGGAAGTGGTATTTACTCCTCATAACACAAGAACCAAGGGTCACCAAATGAAATTAATAGGCAGCAGCAAGGAGAGAAGTGAGGAGTACAGGCGGAGCTGAGGGGCAGGACTGGTGTAGCAGGGGAAAGTGAGGAGCACAGGCTGAGCTGGGGGGGCAGGACTAGAGTAGCAGGGGGAAGTGAGGAGCACAGCAGACCTGGGGAACAGGACTGTAATAGCAGGGGGAAGTGAGGAGCACAGGCGGGGGTCGGGGAGGGAGGGAGGCGCAGATCTGGAATCGCAGGGACACTTCAGGCTGGGACTGAGGGACATCAGCAGAGCTGGTTGGGCAGGAGTAAACCAGCAGGGGAGCCATGCGGTGAGATGATAGGGTATGGGGAAGTCGGCAAGGTGTTTGCTTGGGGTGTATTTGGCTCTGTTAGTTATTCCATGTCATTCATTCACTACACTCACCCCATTTCTTTTTTTAAAGAAAAGCCAATTAGAGCATTTTTGGGGAAGAACCTCCACAGTCACCCATTTACCAGCCACCTGGGTTCCAGCCAGGGGTGCCAATGGTAACCCATCCTGACTACCCCTAGCCTTGGGGTGCACACCCTGCAGGGCTGGGGGAGGCTGTCTTGAACGGCTGCTGGAGGATATTCCAGCCATTTTTGGGCATTGGAGCTGACCCCTCGTTCTTGCTCTGCTTGCTTAAATGTTTGCTTCGAGGCCCAGGCTGGGAGGTCAGAGGGCAGCCAAAACATCAAGTATTTTCTACAAAACCGGTAAACAGCTCACCTCTGCGAGCACAGACTGGGGGTCTGCTCCCCCACGGCTCCTAGGGGCTGGCTGCCTTTGGGTTTAAAGCGCTTGTCTGTGACAATCTGTGTGCCCAGTCACTCCAGTGGGGAGAGAGGGACAAATGGCTGGCTTGCTCTGCTGCTGGTATTCATGTTACACAGCCAATGCCAAGGGACCTGCTTCTCCGCCTGCAGACCAGAACCTCAGCCAAGCAGAAACCTGCAGTAAAAGCATGAGGCTTAAAGGTACCATGCTCTTCTGAAAGGGTGAGTTCAGGCTGAAGGGCTGTCAATCAGATTGCAGCTTTTCAACTCAGCCAGTGCACAGCACTCATTACATTACAATAGCCTCCATCTCACAAACTATCCTCTGCAGGCTACTGGTTGGAGGCGGAGTCAGAAGTCCTGAGTTCTAGTCCCACATCTAGCAGGCTTTGTCTAGGGCTCAAGAGCATAGCACTGGGAGCCAGGATTCCTGGGTTCTGGTCCCAGCTCTGCCACCAACTAGCATGACCCTGGGCAAGCCTGTTAGCTTATCCGAGCCTTTGCTTCCCCGCCTGTAAAGTGGGTAGATTGACAGGACTGCTGAGATAACAAATGTCTGTAAAATGCTTTGAGATCATTGGATAAGCAGTGCAAAGCCTCATTACTAAGCAACAGTGACAATAAAAACAAAGTCAGTGTCTTCAGCTCTGTAGTGGAACCAGCTACCTGCCTTTTCTGAGTCTTTGGTTCTGATTAAATGCTTGGCCTTCAGCAGCACAATTCTTTCCTCCTGCACCCATGCATCTATTCTGTCATTTCGATCTCTTAACTAGTGGGCTGAATTCAAGCTCTGCAGCAGATCCTTGCTCTCCCGTTGTGTGTTGAACAGTCATGATGGAGTGACAATTGAGGCACACAAATGAAATCTTAAGTGCAGTTTCAGAAACACACACATGCACTTCCATTCTGGACCAGGGTAACAAGAGGACTGGATCCCATAGCTAAGAACATGAAATTGTCCAGATTGCTGGAAACGACCTCTGGAATCAATCTGATCTGCCATATACATCTACTAATGGGGAATCCGAATTATAGGAAGGACCCAGAGAGCCAAGCAGCCACACAGGAAAGGGATGGAAGTATCTTTAGGAGAAGTGAAGAAGATAAAGTTTAGTATGAAACTGATCAAGTGGAAAAGAGAGGGAACCTCATTGTTAAATCTCTGCATGGCTGATAAACCACCTGCTTTTTCACAAGTACTTGGTGATTGTTGTTTTACAATTAGAGTTCTGCAGCATCTGGATAGAAACATGCACAGTATAACACCACAGAAATATCCGATTATTCCCATATGGGATCAGCTAAGAACCAGAGGATGTGACAAAAACTGACCACTAGAGATCTCTGGAGATTCTCCCAGAAACCAGAAGTGGAGCAAATGCCTGACTGAGCACGGAACTGAGTGTATGCAGGGCAAGCTGTATGAACTCCCCTGTCTCTCCTAGAGGTGGTTCCTTCCCGAACTGGGTGAGTGAGAGTGTACACGTGCTGGGAGTATGGCCAGGAAGCTTAGTGGGCTGCCTGCCTGCCTTATTCTATCTACACTGTGCATGGAGGACTTCATTCACCATAGCTGTCAATCAGCAGCTCACACCAGCACCCCCCTCAGGCCCCCAGTCCATGCAGGACAGGGCACATACAATGAGCTTCTAAACTCATTTCTCAAATGTTGCCCTTTTGGGAATAGTGCACAGGCAGGGCAGAGGTGCACATTGGTGCATCATATGGAAAGATAAAAAGATAGCTGTTTCGGTCTCCAGTGCATAAAGCCCTCGGTGGGTTAGGGTGCAGAGAACAAAGCTCTCCTCAAACTCCCGTCTGTTGGGGCTGTAGGGCCGAGTCACTGACGATGCAATGGGGTGCAGAATCTGCTCTTTAGCACAGTGGAGCAAAAGCCGAAGGGCATGTTCCTTAGCTGCAAGGCTCCTGCTTCCTAAGAGCGTTCCAGGAAAATGACTTATCAAATAGATTAAGTGTCCACAGTACATGCCTTGGCATAGTCCTGTTGAAATCCCTGGTGCTATTCAAGTGTATCAGAACGTGGCCTAGGGAGATGGTTTCCTGTGTTTTTTGGAAGCAACACATGTTCTTTCTACTCTGTTTTGAAAAGAGAACCCCGCACTTCCCACCCAGCGCTTCCTCCTCAAGATGGGACACTGGGGTATAAAACCAAGAGGCATGCTTTGAAGATGGAAGGTTTTGCATTGCAATCAAACACCTTGGCCCCCTGGGCTCATTACTAATTCAGGCAACGTACAGACAGCAACACCGTCTTGTGTACAGCATTTCTGGACCTGCTGGAGCTCTCACCTGTTCCTACTGCACTGCTGGGATGCTAGCAGAGTTACAGGCGGCCTTCCTGCTCTCCGAAAAGCATCCAGCAGCTAGATACCAAACGCTTGAGCTTTAGAAAAACAAAACAAAATCAATAGAAATGATTTCACGTTTTAGGGTTTTTACTGAAATAAAGGTAGTGGGAGAGAGGCTGGGATTTCAGTGCTCCCTTCGGGTGACATAAATTCCCAGATACCTCAGCATCCTTCCAGAGAGTAGGAAGGAGTTACACCAGATTGACTAGGAACAGCCAAGAAACTCACCAATCAGATTCCCTCTCAGGGCTGAATGAAGTAGGAAAACCAAGCAAACAGCCTCAGTGGTGAAAGTGACAGAAGGTTTAGAAATCGTGAATGGAGATCAGGGAATGTGCACAGTGACTTGGACCCCTTCCGTTTGAAGGGTCTGAGTTAGTAACAACAGAAAGGAGATTGGATTAGTTCAGATCTATACTCTTTATCTTGATTGTCAGCCTTAAGAAAGCAATCACATCTGCAGACAAGGGATATTAACCCCAAGAACAGCAGCTGCCTGATTACATCTCACACACACACACACACGACATACACAGGGCTTTTATATTACAAGTTTGTTCCAAAAGAAACTCCGTTCCAAGGACCCCGTCTGACGCCCTGGGCTCTGCGACACCACATCTAAAACCACAGCAAGGCAGGAGTTAGAGCATAAACCCTGTAAAGCAGCAGCATTCTCCTCCCTGCCCCCTCGCCCCGCTCCTCCCCAGCTATGTGAGTCATACCCCCAGCACACTCCGCCTTACCCCCAAAACCCACCTTCCCTGCCCCCTCCCCCGCCAACACCTGCTCAAACAGATGGGCTTGGCAGTGAGCCCGCCAGACCTACAGACTGAGGCTATTTCAGACCCTGGGAGCCGGAGAACTCCGAAGGACGGGACCCTTGCAGAGAGCACTCTGCCTGCAGACCCTGCCTGTTACAACAAGGGGATCGAGTTCAATGACCTCTGCTGCTGACAGCATGGCTTGGGCAGGGAGGCAGCTCCACTAGGCAGGTCCCAGGCCACCTAGGGTTTCAGGGATCAAACCCAGCAACTTAATCTCCAGCCGGAAGCCGGGAGCCAGCCCAGTGAGGATCACGGAGCATTGGTAACACATGCAGCCCTGAGAGGTGCCGCATAGCACGAAGATGCTGCATTCCGCACCAGTTCAAGGTTGCTGGATTGACCCCAAATGCAGCATCACCCAGAAGCATGAGGAGAGATTAATAAGACTGGGACTTTTCAGCTTGGAAAAGAGACGACTAAGGGTGGATATGATAGAGGTCTATAAAATCATGACTGGTATGGAAAAAGTAAATAAGAAAGTGTTATTTACTCCTTCTCCTACTCTAGCTCACAAGAACTAGGGGACACCAAATGAAATTAATAGGCAGCAGGTTTAAAACAAACAAAAGGAAGTATTTTTTCACACAATGCACAGTCAACCTGTGGAACTCCTTGCCAGAGGATGTTGTGAAGGCCAAGAATATAACATGGTTCAAAAAAGAACTAGATACATTCATAGAAGATAGGTCCATCAATGGCTATTATCCAGGATGGGCAGGGATGGCGTCCCTAGCCTCTGTTTGCCAAAATCCATGAATGGGCAACAGGGGACGGATCACTTGATGATTACCTGTTCTGTTCATTCCCTCTGGGGCACCTGGCATTGGCCACTGTCGGAAGACAGGATACTGGGCTAGATGGACCTTTGGTCTGACCCAGTATGGCTGTTCTTATGTTCTTAAGCATTGCACTGCTTCGTCTCAGGTGATAAAGGCCTGGGTCATGGGAGCAAGCCCCATCCATGAGAAATGGTCGCAACCTCCTGGCGGGACACAGGTGGTATAAGCTGAACTGGTCATGGCTACAACGTGATCATCCACTAGCAGGAGAGGATCCACCACCATGCACACATGTATGCAGAAAGTGCCATCGCGCCTATGCTTGCAAGTGGCTTGGCCTCATGACTGACACACTGTTTAATTCTGACATAGAGCGGCGGTGACTCGACTCTGACTGCAAAGCCAAGTGCGGTGATCAGAGCCAATCCAGAGACAGCCCGGTCATGACTCCACCACCGTCCGAATATTCACCCCTAGAACTAGTGAGGGACAGGGTCACACACATGCAGCTGCCAGCCCTCTCTCCAGTTTCCCACAGTCCTGCCTGCTTCCCTGCTCCTCCCCCAGTGAATGAGAGCCCAGCCCAGCCCTCCTACCTCCCCGGTCCTCCTGAAGGCAGGGACACAGCAGCAGGCTAATGCTTCCCAGGTGCCTTCACTCCCTCACCAGGCAGCTCTCCAGTGTGGCACTGGCACCCTCCACACCCAGCATCCCCGTCCCCAGCGGCTGAGGCTGCTCCAAGCCGGTCACCTGCCTTTATAAGAAGAAATTTAAAAAAGAATCTTTTGGGCTGGACGTCGCTGTCTCATGCCAACGCTGACAGGCTCCAATACCACAGTCTGAATCTCCTCTGGCCCAAGATAGGTTAGACTGCTAAGCCCACAGGGCATCCTCTGCTCACCCTCACTGGCTGGGGTCAATCTCACCTGGTCCACTGGAATTAAATGCAGCATATCAGAGTTCTGATGCAAGAAATACTCAGTGAAATTCTCTGACCTGTGCTATGCAGGACATCAGACTAGATGACCGTAATGGCTATTAGCCTTAAAAATCTATTAATCTATCAACCCTTTGCCTCAGAGCTTGTACTCAAGATGCAGGATTTTTGGCCTCTGTCTCTGCTTGCCCTGGTAGCTTTTTTAATTATCACGCTAGTGTCTGCAACACAAACGTGTCTCAAAGGCCAACTCTGAAAACTTTGGTTTGCTCTCTGCATACAGGAAACAAGTTGCAGGATCCTGGCAGCACATGCAAGAGAATGCGGAAAACACAAGATGCACAACCTTTGCCAAAGGGCCTGACGAAAGCGCAGAGTCTGCAGAGGGAATGCGCTTGACACAAGTTTAAGAAGTATTTTCAAAGAAACCTTTACAAGCAAATCTTAAATGAGTGTATTTAAACTCCTCCAAAACACACTGCCCATTTCTACCCCAACACAGACATTTGTGCCAAAACTTAGCATTTGAAAGTGAAAATAAAAGCACTATAAAAACAAACCCACTGGTAGAGCTCCAGTGCAGAAGAGAACAGATGGGGCACACAGGACAAATAGAGTACAACTTGCCATTTTAAGCAGCAGCACAAGACTCCAGCAAAAATCTGTCCTCCTTAGTAGAAGAGGGCCCTTAGCTAAAGGTTGAATACCTAAAGATGGGACACACCTTAGGGAGTCTTTAAAGAGAGCGATTTAGATTGGGCTTTGTCTATGGGAGAAGTTTACCTCCATGTTCCACACCAGGGCTTTGGGACAACCCGGGAAGTAACCAGCCCCATAAAATCCAGCCCAGGCCTTATGCTGCACCCGGGGCATGGCAGGACAGGGCTGCATGGATGCCCAGCAGTGCAGACAGAGCATTAACACTCAGAGCTACAGTACACACCTTGCTGTGGAGTCACTAGCGGTGCTTTGATCTAAGGAGCTCCCTGTACTGCGTTCATTTGGCCAGCAGCCTGGAAAATGCCCAGAGTTTGGACAACTGTCAAGGAAAGGCAGGATTCAGGCTGCTGCTGTTGCTCTGTCCTCAGCCCACCCGCACTAGGCCTTGCTACTGCACTGGGCGAGAGGTGCCCAGGGTCCTGGGTATGTTATGGGGCAGGACAGGCGCCGGATAGCATTGGAACACCTGCGCGTCTCCCTCTTCCATGTAGTGAGACACTTGACATCACGTAAAGGTAGGTTGGGAACTAGAATTGGAAGGCGAAAGCCAAGCTGCAAATCGGAATCGTCAGCGTAAGTGTATCAGTCGCTCACTGAGATGGCGTTGCCAGCATGATGGATGGGTGTCAGGTGCTAGGGTGAGAGGAAGGCACAAAGTCTGAGCATAGTGTGTACCTGTGCAAGGCCCAATGCAGCTCCACTGCCAGTGAGGAAAGAGCAGATGGGGCTTTGCAGGCCCTGCCCTTCCTGGAGATGAGCGGCGGGTGTCCTGCCAATCTCCCAGAACAGGGTGCGTGGGTGTTCTGGGCGTGTGCCAGCACGACAGAGCACACAGCGGATCTACATGGCCACCAACACACTAACAAACATTAGGCTGTTCCCACTGCTCGCCCTGCTCCCAGCACCAGCAGCTTTGCCTGATTGCATGGGCTAGGATGCCCCAGAGCTGCGTTGGGCAATGCCCTGTCCCTTGGATTTTACTAGGGCAACACTTGAATCCTCATGCGATTTCCTTCCTGGCGGGACTGAGCCCGGGGCTAAGGGGCCAGTCCTGCCCCCACATAAATCATGGGGAGTTTTGCCACCTCCAGCACTGCCGCTTCCTGTGCTCAAAAAACACCCATCAACATCCCTCGTAAACAAGCCCTCCACCCCGACCGTAGAAGAGCTTTCACTGAAAAAAGGGGAAGGGTGAGAGACACAACTAAGCCCATTAGAGACTTTGCTATTGCTACTGACAACACAGAAGGCGCTCATGTACTACAGCAGGGGTGGGCAAACTACGGCCCAGGGGCCACATCCGGCCCTTCAAACGTTTTAATTCAGACTTCGAGTGCCTGTTGGGGAGCGGGGTCCGGGGCAAGCCCTGCTCCGGCACTCCAGCCAGGGAGCGGCAGCAGGCATTGCCCCACTCAGCTCCACGCAGCTCCTGGAAGCAGCGGCATGTCCCCCCTCTTGCTCCTACGCATAGGGGCAGCCAGGGAGCTCCGCACGCTGCCCCTGCCCCAAGCGCCGCCTCCGCAGCTCCCATTGGCTGGGATCTGAGGGCAATGGGAGCTGCGGGAGCAGCGCCTGCGAATGGGGCAGCCCGCAGAGCTGCCTGGCCATACCTCTGCGTAGGAGCCGAAGGAGGAACATGTCGCTGCTTCCAGGAGCTGCTTGAGGTAAACACCGCCCAGAGCCTGCACCCATGACCCCCTCCTGTGCACCAACCCCCCGCCCCATCCTGATCCCCCTCTGAACCCCTGGGTCCTAGCCCGGAGCAACCTCCTGCACCCCCAACCCCTCACACCCAGCCCCACCCCAGAGCCTGCAACCCCAGCCGAAGCCCTCATGCCCCCCTGCATCCCAACCCCCAATTTTGTGAGCATTCATGGCCCACCATACAATTTCCATACCCAGATGTGGCCCCCGGGGCCAAAAAGTTTGCCCACCCCTGTACTACAGCCACAACAGGTGATAGGGTAAATTCTTAGGACAATCAGACAGAGACTTCAAGGAGCCCAGTTCCCACAGGATAGCTGATTACTATACAGAAATAATCATAAAGCCAGTACCGGATGGAGGCGACATTGGGAGCAGCACCTTCCTGGAGATCAGTAACTGGATTGTGCAGTTGCTTTTAGCCACACCAGACACAGTTCCAGGTTTTACATTAATCACTTTACAAATTAAAGCAGGTTAACAAATCTCGAAGGCTAGTCACCAGAACGTAACAGCTTTGCTCCAACAGAGACTATGGGTGAAGCCAGGACCAGGCCAGGAAGCCTCACAAAGGGATAGGTGCCAAGGCCCTGAGTGCTAGGTCTAGGGGAGAAATGACAACTAGCCCTCCCCAGGAGGCCACGGGTGCCCCCACCCTGCTGCATGCAGCCCTACCCCTTCGGACCTAGGCACACCCCTGTGCCACCTCCTACGCCGTGCCCAGCACCACTAGGGCTCAGCCATGCCCACGAGTCCAGCGTTCAGGGCAGCCACACGTCAGCCCGGGGAACCGTCGGGGAATAGCCCCTCGGCAGGGGACGTATGGACCCAGCAGGGTCCCGCCTTCCAAGGGGCAGAGAGGAACAGAGCTGGCGGCAGCTCTGCCCGGCCAAGCTGGAAGAGAGATTCATTCCCCGGCCGAAGGAGAACCGCGAGGCGGCTGGGCAGGGGCGGCGGACGCGGGGGATGGGGAGAGGAGAGAGGAAGTTGCTTTTAAAGGAAAACAGCTCCCGAAAGAGAAGAGGAACGGCGAGGGGGCTCGGGTCCGGGGCTCCCCAGGGGCGCGGTGGCCGGGGAGGGGCTGTCGGAGGGTTGGGGACGCAGGAGCCTCCCCGCCTCCCGGTCTCTTACCTGGAGCTCGGGGGTGAGGGCGCCCGTGCAGCAGCCCCTGCAGGCGGCTCATGCGGTGGCGCAGCCGGCCGGCCCGGCGCCCCAGCGCCAGCAGGTGCCCCTCGATCTCGCCGAGCAGCGCCAGCGAGTGGCCGCACAAGTCGGCGAGCTGGCGGAGCAGGGTGAGCGAGGCCAGGCTGCAGACGTCCCGCAGCTCGACCAGCTGCAGCACGGCGCGGCTGGGGCAGAGACTGCGGGGCAGCACCGTGCGCCGGTAGAAAGGCATGGCCGGGGCGCCGGTGCCCAGCGCAGGGCAGGGCTGCCCTGCCTGGCCCAGGCTCGGTGCGCGCAGCGCGGAGTCCAGGCTGCTCCGGCCGGCGGGACTTCCCCGAGCCAACCCCGCGGCGAGGGAGGGGTGTGGGCTGGCTGTAGCGCCGGGCCTGCCGGGCCGCTCCCTCCCCCGGCGCCGGGGACACTTGGGGGCGCGGCGCCAGGGATCCCCCCTGCCCGGTCGGGGGGGAGGGAATGTTTGTGCCGCCTTCTGAGATCCGCGGAGACATAAGTGCTGCGCCCTCTGCGCCCCGGCCGAGCCCGGGGGTGTGTGAGGCGCTTCCCAGCCTGGGACTGGAGCAAATGTCCGATCCTGCAAGCCCCTGCCCAGCAGCACTCCCTCCCATTGAGCTCAAGCCAGCGAGGCTCCCCGGCTGTGCAAGTGCCTTCAGGATCGGGTCCTCAATAAGCAACTACCCTGCCCAGGGACGCAGCAGGTAGTGGCCCAGCTTGCAGGGGAGGTTTGCTTTGCCAGGGCTTGCCCCAGATGGCTGTCTCTGTCCCCTCCTCTGCCTGCTCTCTCTCCAGAGCCCCATACCCTGGTTCTAACATTGCTTTGGTGCTGTGCCAGATGCTACATGCAGCCAGCCCCACAGTGAAATTACAGGGGCCCGATCCTATGATACATCCGGCCATAGTGCTTATTGTTGTGTTGAGTCCCACTGATTTTGCTTGGTGGTGACTGCAGGATCGGGCCCTACTAGAAGACCACACAGGAGGGTGACACATTTATGGCCTTGAAGGACTCAGTGAAGATTAGCTGGACACTTGCCACAGGGGTAACTGGACACCAGGTGCCGGAAGGGAGGGGGATCAGATTTCTGTAACCCTGACTGTCTTGGAGCGCTGTGTACAGGGCCATGTGCTGCCATCCTTCCTCACACTGCCCTGAGCTCACTCTGGGGACAGACCCTTGGGGAGTAGAGACCCAACAGAGCAGGGTTAGGCCCAGTGCCATAAGGAAGAGGGATTGGTGCAGAATCAGAGCACTCCTGTCATGGTATCCATGTGATTCCCTCCTTGGCGGTAAGTGATTTCCGCCTTCCTAGGGCTGTTTCCTTTCCAAGCATGGCTGTGTTCTGCGATGATACCAAGGAATCTGAAACAATACAAATAACATTAAAACCCCCCTCAGCAACACCCTCCTCCCTTCCAGATCCCACAGTCCTCCTGGACTCCTTAGTGCACATCCTGTCAGGACAGCCTGATCCTGCAGACACGCCTGGCCTTCGCCTTTAGCCTCCCTCACGTGTTCTAAATTCTTTCCCCTCCCTCCACTCTGGAAGGCATGTGCTAAGTGTGCTCTTGAATCCCTGGGCAGCCTTGCTTGGGTAGCCAGCGATAAGATGAACCCACCTGGCTCCCTTTCCTGAACAGCTCCTTTTCCTTCTTTCTGTCCATCTCAAGTTCTCTGTTACTATCCTCCCTTTCTGTAGGGCTCACCCTGCTCCATGCAGATGCACCTCCCTTGGGGCTGTGGAGGGGATGGGGAGAAAGCAGGTGGAGAACCCAGGTCTCACTTGTCCTAAAGGGAGCCATGGAGCCACTGAAGAGAGAGAAGTCAGGGGCCTTGTCCACTCTGAGGAAGGGACTATGCTGAGGATGTGGCTGTTTGGCTTGCTGGGGAACGAGCTACCCCATTACATGGTGTGCGAGCAAACTCAGGAGCGATGAAACCTGTCAGGCTCCCTCCAGCACCCCTAATTCCCATCCACACTAGTGGGAACTTGGGCTCAGCTGCCTTCACTAGCTAGGTGCTTACAATCATGTCTTCCTCTAGTGGCCACTGCGGTGACTCTGCAGCTCATGTCTAACATGGGAAGGAGAGAGCTCTGGCGGTGCAGGGCTTTTAATGCTGAAGGCCTCAGGTTCGTTCCTGCTGACCACCGTGGTGTGACCTACTAGCCAAGTCACAGCACAGGCTGCCAGGAGCCATCGAAAAACACCTTTTCTGCTGCACTGGCCTGGGTAGGTCCAGCCCCCAGTGAACAGGCTCTTCTTTGGGTGTGGCCAAGCCCAGGGGGCATTTCTGGTTCTTTCCCACCACCCGTTTTCTCGTTCAGAGGGACAGAGCCATGACCAGTCTTGAACCAGTGCGATGGGATAAGAACAGCAGGCTTTGAAAGCTGGGCAAAGGGGCAGAAAGGCCATAGGTGCTGGAACTAGGGGTTCTGGGTGGAGCTGCCACACCCCCTGGCTTGAAGTGGTTTCCATCATATGCATGGTTTGCAGTTTCGTTCAATGGTTCTCAGCACCCCCACTGTACACATTGTTCCAGCACCTCTGGAAAGGCACTGGAGCCTGGCACTGACGCTCAGAGATGTGACCAGGTGTGTGGAATGACAAGACTATACTGCTGGGCAGGCCAGGCCCCACAGCCTGGCTCAGTGTCTGTTTATTTATTCTCAGCTATCACTGCGGCTCTTTAGTCCTTTTCCTGCCCCTGCACTGACCAGCTGGTGTGTGTGTTGTGAATAGTAGGCCTAGGCCTGAGCAGCAGCCCATGTCAGCCGCACACCAGGGCTGTGTGGGAACCACCCACCAGCCCTGGCTAGCAGGGTGCTGGGGCACTGAGGCCAGGCTTTCCCATGTCCCTGTTCCCCCTGGAATCGGGGTGGGAGAACCAGGGAGGTCTGACGGGGGTTCGTTGCTCACTCTGACCCAGGACGGGAACATGGGTCCCGAAGCCTGCAACAGGGAAAACATGGTTAGCTGTTCTGCTTGCATTCTTTTGGCATTCCTCTCCTGTGAGTGTTCCTGGCCCCCCCAGCAGCTGCGTGCCTCTGCCCTCCCCCCTCCACTCAGTGTACGCTAAAGTAAATGTTTATGCTGGACCTGCTGCAAACATTCTCCTCTTTGGAAGCCTCCCCCCTGCCTAGTGATCCCGCTGGCATAAGAAGACAGTGGAACAGAGACATAAAATCCTGAGCCTTAACATGCACCATGAGCATCTGCTTCTGCATGAGGGTAGGTCCTGGTGGGGCATCACACACCTGTGGTGATGAGGACGGAGGTGCCAGTTTGGGCTGGCCTGAGCCAGGAGAAAGGGGTCAGGCTCACTCCTTCCCAAACTGAGACCAAGAAGAGAGATGTTGTCGGATGCTGGGATTCACAGACATCACTAGAGACTCTGGAACTTCCATGGGCCTTTCAGCTTCCTCCCTTTCCAAAACTTCCCAATGTATCGCTCACTGAGGGGACTGACTGGCCGAGTCAAATCTAGGACATCATCCCAGCATTTTGCGAGCGATGAAGAACGATCACTTAAGCCACCACTGAGGTGCAGCCACCTCTGGGGTGGAGTATCGTGATGTTTTGATGGCATCGAGCAACGCAGGAAGTGAAGAAGGAGTCCTGTGTCCAGCAGACACTGCAGTGGGGATTTGGTGAGGCAGAATAGAATTAACAGAGTTGGAAACTAGCCAAGACACAGGAGTTCACACTCCTGTTTCTCCAATACAGGCCTTAGGAGCTTTAATAGCAACATGAGGTCAAGACCTGGGCTTTATATCTCCTCCCAATGATGCTCCCTCATCAGCAGCACTGGATGGGGGAAGACTCAGCTCCGCCCAATCAGTAACAGACTTAGATTCTTTGGAAGTCTCCCATCCAAGTACTGGCCGAGCATCCACCCTGCTTAGCTTCAGGAGGCTGAAAGGCTCACAGCACATGGCATCTCAAAGGAAAATAAACAAATGCAATCATGAGGCTGGGCTGCATAATCACAGTTCCTGCAGGGTTTGGCCACAGACCAGCAGGCTTCTCTGATGTGGGCTCTGTTCAGCATGCAGTGGCCAGGGTAGTGGTGGAAGACCTTGGTCGCCTTGCAGCCTTGCTGTCCCTGTAGCAGGAAGCTTGCAGTGAGGCCCTGTCTGGGAGCAGATGGTTCAGATTCGAAGTTTGCAATGCTCTCCCTACAGGGCTTTGGGAAACTTTATCCCCTGCCTGACGCAGGCTAATTTTAACATGTTTTTATTTGATCTTTTCTTCTTGCCAAGATTTAAATAAAAGCCCTTTGGCAGCAAATTCTTATGTCCGCTTGGCCTTCCCCCCCGCCCACTCCCAGTGCTCTGCAAGCTGCGCTGGGGTTCCCACAGGAAGCTACAGAGGAACATTCACTGTCCAAGAAGTTTGAGCAACCTCCTGCGTTCATGAAACCCTGAGATCCTCTGCTGTAGCTAGTGGAGAAAATCAAGTTCCAGGCGCAGGGTCTGAGGCAGACAGGCTACCGCTCTCCTGATCCTTCCCCCCATAAAAACATGCAGCGGTCAGTAGCCCCACTGGCAGGGAAGAAAAGGGGGAGGAAAAAGAAAGAGCGAGCCATGCGCCTGTTCTGCCAAAAGGAGCACACAGAACTGAGGGTGTACAGGCATGGGAAGCCCCCGGAGCTCAACGCCCATTGTGCTTACGGAGCTCTGGAGAAGGGCAGTGAACGGGATTTGCCCCATTAACAAACCCAAGGTTAAGTGGTGCAGGCAAAGGTGTGTAGCAGAGTTCTGAACCATGCGTCCAACCTGCAAACAGGGGTGCAAACAGGAGTGTGGTAAAAAGGGAAATCTGGCCAGAGCTCCTACATCAGCATTCATGTGGGTCAGGCTACAAAATGAGCAGGAATGAGGCAGCTTTAGCACATCCTGGGTGGCACAGCCATGGCCTCACGCATGCACATGGGAGCAGCGAGGTGTGGAGCCCCTGTGCCCACCCCCCGCAACTGCAGTATCCTAAATCCCAGAAGTAACCATACTTTGCACTTAAAAAGGGCTGCTCTGCTGTCAATCTCAAGGTGCTTCACAAAGTTCTTTCCACTCCACTGCATCGATGGGGAAACTGAGGCACAGAGCAGTGACGTGACTTGCCTAAGTTGATGCAGCAGGTCGGTGACAGAGCAATCCTGCGTCCAGCCGTCCTGAGTCTAGCTATCCATCAAGTGTGAGTCTGAGCCCTTTGCTCTCAGTACAGCTGGATGAGATTTTTTTGTGCAAAACCTTTTTTCTCCCAAAAATGCAGATTCAGGTCAACCAAAACAATGCTTGAATTTAGGCTGAATTTGCCAAATTGTTTAAAAAAAACAGACTTTTTTTAGCCTACACAGTTTATTTATGACATTTGCAAAATGAAACATTTCAATTTGAAATGCCTTTTCAAATGTTCCTGCAATTTTATTAACCCCCTGAAAACAAAGCATTTCGTATGCCCCTAATTTTTGCTTTTACTTTTTCAGTTTGCAGAAAATTTCAAGTTGATCTGAAACATTTTTTTAACAATTTTTTGGCTTGGCCACCAAATTGAAAAATCAGCTATTCACCCAGCTCTAATGCCAGTGATAAATGCGCTGTAAATACCTGCCTCAGGCTGATGATGGATCTCATGTCAATCCTGCATCTGCACTTCTCCAGCCACACCCTGCTGCGTGCTGCTTCCTCCAGCTTTTCACAGATTACTTGCTAGCCTCTCTGCCTATGTGTCAGACCCATGTTGCTGGGGTGTTTCACTCTGATATCTCTTGTGCCATTCACCAGCCTCACCCATCTGTAGCAGTGCTTCGAGGGCATGTGGGTTCACACCTTGCCTTCTGCTTTGGGCTGGCAGGGCCCTGATATTCTGCACTATGTTGTCCAGAATGAACAGACATTGCTAACAGCAACCCCTAGGCTCCCAGCTCTAAATCCAGTGGAAGCCATTCTCACATCAGATCCCCCTGCATGGCAAGGGCCGGGATGCCACCCAGTGCCACACACAGTGGCCTAGATGCTGCTCTCAGATAAATACCTGCACCTACCTTGAAGTCAGTGAGTCACGTGCATGGATCCAAAGGGAGAATTTCTCCCAGCATGCACTGCATTGCAGGCCATATGTTGTACACCCTAGAGGAGTCAAAGGTTAAGCAATTGCACTGAAGCAGAGGGTAGGGCTTTGAAAGACAATCTGTAGCCAATGGTAGGGGCGTTCATGGCAAGTCATGTTCAAATGGGCTTTTGAATGGAGTTTGCCATCTCACTGCAATTTCCAGTAGATGCTTTTCCAACACACAGCAAGGTTCAGGTTGGCAGGACAGCCAGTGTTGTCTTAGGAGAGGCCCAGGGCTGAAATACCAGAGGCTGCAGATCAGGATGGAGGAGTCGCAGCAAACTTTGCATCACCATTTAGTGAATACGTTCAACAAGAATGTGTAGTGTAGCTTCATGCTGGGATTTCGCTTTCTGAGTTCCCCCTGAATCAAATTCCTAAGCACAAGGTGAGGGCTTTAGAATTGCAGTGCAAAAATAAACAACTAGAAAGCCCTGACAGCAAAGTGGTCAGGAGATGATCCTCCTCTGGACTGTTAAATGGAGAGGCATCCAAAGGGCCCTGTCCCAGCCAGCAGCGACATCAGCAGTGTGGGCTTGGCTGTGCAGAAGTGAGATGTCAGGCAGGGCCAGAGGAACGGGGCCTGGTAATGGGGGAGGTGACCCACATCAAGTTAGGGGAAGAGGGGGCTGGGTAGACTTGTTCTCTAACAGTGACTGAGGCCGGGCGATGGTGCTGCAATGCACGCATGTGTTCACTGTATGTCCCACAGCTTCACTAAGGGAAGGGAGGGAGGCCAGGCCTAAGGGGGAAGGAGTAAGGGACAAGCAGTCTGAAGCTAGGTCAAAACTTCCCCTTTTGTCTGCTAGAGAGGGAGAAAAAAGGACTGACTAGAACAAATACAAGTGGTAACACTGACTGTCCAGGCCATGAGTAAGAGTAACCACTGGGGCCGTTAAGTGCTGCTACTAGCTGAGGGGACCATCCTTTGGTGCAGTGGAAGGAGGAAAGAACATCTCTGCAGGTCAGTGCCCCGTGCAGCAGGGACACCATGCATGACCCTTGTGTCTCCACCCCTTTGACCTGATTTCAAAGTCTGCTGTTCTTATCCCATTGCACCTGGGAGAGACTCAGATCCCGGCTCTGTTCCTCAAAGCAGAGAATGTGGGGTGGGAATGAGCCAGAAATGCCCCTTGCTGCTCTGGGCCTGGCACTGAATGGCATGCCCCAGAGAGCCCCACAGGGCAAACCTCCTCTTCCCTGGTGAGGGATCTGAGCTGGGCCAGCCAGTCACCATGGCCCCATGTGAAACCCAGTGGCACTTCTGGGATCCAGAGAACACCTGACATGCCCAGAGCAGAGCAGCAGGAAATGTGGTCTCAGTGACACCCTGGCCATGCAGACCTGTCCCTCTGAGGAACAGGGGAGAGTGCGAAGGTTGGCTGATGTGGCTTCAAAACAAGCAGAGCAATTATTAGTGGATCAGGCCTTTCTACAAGGCCTTTGGTCTGGCTAGGAGTGGCTGTTCCCAGCCCCTCTCACTGCCTGCTCATGTCCCTTTTGCCACACAGCCCATGGGTACACAGCTGTCCTGCTGAGAGGACAGTTGTGTGTGTGGGGGGATGTTCCCAGGCAGTTAGCTTTCCCCACAGTCCAGCTCCCATGACATGCAGGGGGCTCCCCTCTGTGCTGGACAGCAGATGGAGGCCTGAAGCACTGAGACTCCCCCGCGAGGGGCCAAAGTGCAGCCCACAGGTATAAGATCAGAGCTGAAGGACACTTTAACTGCAAATTGAACTACTTTACTCCAGCTGCCATGCAGCAGTGACACCTCCCCCTGGGTGGCTGCTAGCCATTCAGTGTGCTGTCCAGAGGGGACCACCCGCTCTTGGCCTAACGTGGCTTTGGCTTTAGATGAAGGAAAACTCCAAGAAGAAAGACCAGCAGTAAAATCCCCTTGAGAGAGAGCAGCGTGTGAACTTCTTCTGTAATGAGCTGAGACACCTGGGGCGAGTGCTTAGGAATGTGGAGGTGCCATGGGCACACGGAAAAGGCATCACAGCTTCATCTACCAAGAGTCTGTTCTCGGAGCAGGGTTTGATTTGTGTCTCACACACCCTGCTGCGGATCAGAAAGAGGTGTTCGTGCACAGCTGAGGCCGAGACACACGGTGCGATTGCTGATCTCAGTTACACCAGTGGTTGTTTTCATGCGGCTTTACTATTTACCATCATTTACTATTTGTTGCCAGTTAGTCTGATTGCTATGGTTTTCCAGTTGTCTGGGTCATTACACTGCAACTGTCAGTTGTAAGCTTCTGTAAGCAGGAGAGAGCAAAGTTAATATGTCAATGCAGTAATAAAACTGAGACACATGGCAATAGCATGTTTTGTTACATCCCCATCCACAAAAGTGAGATAACCCTTCAGACACAATGGCTGCAACAACACTGGGCACTTGTCTAACACTGTCCATACAAGCATCTCCCAGTTCTTTGAAAGTGTTAATGAATGGACAACTCTCTGGAGAGGTAGCTAGCATTGCCTCCATTTTGCAGATGGGGAAACTGAGCTCCAAAGAGATTAAGTGACATGTCCAAAGTCACAGAGGAGTCAGTGGCAGAGCCAAGAATAGAACCAGGAGTCCTCACTCCTGGGCTCACGCTACACTGTACTGCGATGTAAACCAAACACTTGGATGACGCCAGAGCACAATTTGCCACCCATATTGAATCCTGTGATTGCGGCTGGCATTTCCTGTAGTGACCATCAGGATGTGATCAGAATTACTCTAATAGCTTTTGCTAGAGGGAACTAACTGTACTTGTCCCCGGAGAGAGCTCTGTTCTTTTCCCCAACCGACCTCAACATTACCCTCAAATTCTTGCCAAAGAACCAAAATATGCACATACAATGGGCCTGTGTGTGCTTTTCAAAACCAGAAATCTCATTATCTTGTGATTTCCTGGTAGACCAGAACGCCTCTATTGCAAAAGGATCTGGTTTAAAATTTCCTCAGTTCTTTCAGTTGTTTTCTGGGATCCAAGCTGGAAGAAGGCAGGTAAGTCCTGGTTGTCAAACTTATATTTTTCTTGCAGCCACTTGACAGATTGTTCTCCCCCTTTAAGGCAAACCAGATTCTGCTCCCACTTACACCTGTGTCTCCCAGTGACTTGAAGGGTGCACAGCATTTGTGAAATTTGGACTAATACCTAGGCTGTTTTAAACGATCATCAGTTTTAAAAATCCACCCCCTGGCACACTTTGGATGGTAAAAACAGAGAAATAAAGAAAACATTGAAAATGTAACAGATAGAAGCCAGTGAGAACTGATTACCAGGCTGAATGGAAGAAGCAGCAGAACCTGGCTGGTGGGAGAAACCTAATTATATTCATACACATATGTACACACCCATTCACACACTCACAGATGTACACATGCATGCACATTCACACATACATGAACACCCATGCACACCTACATGTGCTCATGCGTGCGCACATCCACACACACTGTGTAAAATGAGTCAGTTAGGTGTCAGGTGTGTCTCTCAGAGCCATCTCCCTGCCCTTCAGAGTTCTCAGGTCAGCCTTGTTCATGGAAGGGTGATGCTGGTGTGTAAGGGCTGTGGGCACAGGGAATTGTTCAGCAGGCCCAACCCAAAACACCAAGGCTTCTGTGCATAAGAGTCTGGGTCAGAGTTAAGGTTACATTCTAGTGAAATGTGTATTTCTTTGTTCTAGGGAAGGATGCACTTATGTTTATTATGCTGGCAATGTGAGATTTATGCTGCTCTTAACTACTTATTTCCTTGCTTTTAAGTGGCTGGGCTGGTAAATGAATTATAGGTAGCCACATTTTGCAGTATGACCAACCTAAGCATTCAAAGATCATGAATCGGACTCCCAAAAATCCTGAGATTGGTTTAAAAATCACGAGATTTTAAAAAATAATACATTTTAGGTTCTTTGTCTTCTGGTTTCTGAGGCTTTAGGTTACACACAGGTCATGTTTTCAAGCTTTTCTCTGCAACTAGGAGGGGTAGGAACCTATTTTTTGCAATGCAAGCTGAAATTCTCAAGTAATTACTTGACTCCAAGAGTTGGAGTGTTCATAAAAACATCAAATATCACAAGTCTCTTGATAAAATTGGGAGGATTGGTTACCCTGTTTTTGTTGCCTAGCAACTTAATTGCTTTCAAAATGAAGTTTTTGGAGCCCCCCCACCATCTTGCGTTTTCTGCTTAGTGCAGGTAAATGATGGTTCCATTTGTAAAATGTTAGATAACTAGCAAGGTAGAATTATCACCAGATTATTACATTAAAAGTGTCCATAGAGCCATCTAGGCTCATAATGGTGGAAACCAACATTCACATTCCCTAAGTAGGTTTGAAAAGGACCTGCCAGGGAAAATGCTTTGTGTACAAGCAGTGCATGAAAGGGTACTGTGCACACGACACCCTAGCCAGGAATGGGTGCCCCATTCAGCACCCAGCACAATGGGGCACAATCGTAATGGGGCCTGTAAGAGCCATCCCAGTTCTGTTCCAGGCCTGGGACTGCCCCAGGGCATGACACCCCTGGCATGACAATGGAAGTGCAGTACACACCTGAGGGCACTAGGGGGCTCGTGTGTGGAAGTTAGGCCTGACTCATGGCAAAGCCAACCTGGTGAGGGTGGTTATCCTTTGTGAGTGATATGAACACAGAACCCACGCAGCAACCAGAGCCAGAGGGGCCAGAAAAGCAGCCTACGAAGCAGGTCAGTGCTGGGAGCAGAGTGACAGAAGCAGCCTGCAGAGCAGACCTGTCCTGGGAGCAGAGCTGCAGCAACCAGAGGCAGAGGGGCCAAAGAAGCAGCCCAGGGAGCTGGAGGCAGAGCAGCAGCAGCGCTGAGACAGAGTGGTGGAGCTGGGGCTGGAGCAGTCCGGAGCTGGGTGTGGTGAGCAGCTAGGGAGAGCGAGGGGGACCCTGGGCAGCGGGCCCAGCACAGGGAGACGCCTCAGCCAAGAGGCTCTGCAGGCCAGGCTTGGATCGTAACCCCGACAGGGCGGGGTGACACTGGGAAGAAGGGTCCTACCACTTAGAGCCTGAGAGCGTGTGGCCACCACCAGAGTGAGTGTCCAACCCACAGCATCCCTGCAGCACAGCCAGGGCCTGAGAAGGCAGCCTGGGGCTTACAAGGAGCAGACTGTGAAGTGCCCTGACATTGCAGAGACACTGTTTGTGATGTTCCCTGCCACAGAGCGGGTTGATGTGTTTCCTTTAGCCTTTCCCATTTTTCCTTATTCTTTTTAAAATTAATTGTTGATTAAATAACTTGCATTTGCTTTAACTTGTATGTAATGGTCAGTGGGTCAGAGAAGTGCCCAGTGCAGAGAGAGCACCCCGGAGTGGGGACACCCTAGCCCCTGTCCTAGGTGACCACAGCATGGTTGGGGGTCGAGCCCCCCAGGAATCCTGGGCCCAGCCTTGTTGGGGTTACGAGGACTCTGCCAGACAGGAGCGTGGAAGGGGAGTCCTCAAGTGCAGGGAGGCCACTGGGTAAAGGAAGTGGGAGCGAGGACTCGGATCCTTTCGCTAACCCACTTCACCGGGGTAATGCAGAAGCCAGGAAAGTCCCCCACAATAACAGGACTATTCCCCCGCTTACACTTGTCCCCAGGGTGGAAAAGCACTGCAGAGAAGTGGGAGGTGGGACTAAGGGGGAGAGGATAATGGGTGTAGGAAGGCAGGATATATCCATTGGCTCTGACATTATAAACCACTAAGGACAACGAGCATTGAGCAGATTGCTCTTCATAGGAAGCAGCGGGGTGGGGACATCAGACTTTACTACCTGCTGTTGGGCCAGCAGGTGCCTTGTCCCCTTGGCCTAGCTCAGAACTAGAGCAGGTCAGGAAATTTCTAACAAAACAGGTTGTCCTTGGAAAAAACCAAAGCTTTTCATGGGAATGTATTAGTTTGGGCTCAACTCTTTCCAGGAAAGGTTTCTCAAATCCTGGACAGAAATTTTTTTTGTGGGGGGAGGTAGGGCATTCATTTGGGGTGTAAGAGAGACAGGTTACAGTCCCTGATCTGAATCAAGCAAATTAGGGACTTGAACCTGGGTCTCCCACATCCTAGGTATGTGCCCAAAACACCAACCTATAGCTATTCAGGAGTGCAGAAGAGGGGTCTCTCCCAGATTTTTTTCAAAAATCTTCAAAAGGCCCCAGTTTCACCCCAATACTGAATGGGAACATTTTCAAAATCTTGAAAAGTTTCATGATACAAAAAAAACATTTTACACCCAGCTCTATTCAGATCCTGTAAAATCCACCCGGCTGGCTAGAAGCTCTGGAAGGATTGAGTTAGTTATCGCTGAGAACTCATGGAGGGTGGATGAGATCCCAGAGGACTAGAGAAGAGCAAACATATACCTATCTTTAAAACAGGAAACAAAGAGGACTCGGAGAGTTATAGACGAGCCAGTGTAACGTCAATACCTGAAAAAATGCTGGAACAAATTATTAAATAATCAATTTGTGAGCACCTAGAAGATAAAGGGGTGCTAAGGAATAGGCAGCATGGATTTGTCAATCAGAAATCATGCCAAACCAACCCAATTTCTTTCCTTGACAGGGTTACTGGCCTAGTAGATGCGTAGAAACAGTAGACATGATATATCCTGATTTTTAATAAGGCTTTTGACACAGTCCCACATGGCATTCTCATAAGCAAACTAGGTAAATGTGGTCTAGATGAAATTACTATAAGTTGCATACACAATGGCTTGAAAGACCATATTTAAAGAATACAGTAGTTATCAATGGTTTGCTGTCAAACTGGGAAGGCGTATCTAGTGGGGTCCCACATTGGTGTTTTACCAGTTCCTAGAAACATGGCATTATGGGGGTTCTATTTCCTGCACTATACTGGCATAGGATTTCAGAGCGTTTCATAGAATCATAGAATCATAGAATATCAGGGTTAGAAGGGACCTCAGGAGGTCATCTAGTCCAACCCCCTGCTCAAAGCAGGACCAATCCCCAATTAAATCATCCCAGCCAGGGCTTTGTCAAGCCTGACCTTAAAAACTTCTAAGGAAGGAGATTCTACCACCTCCCTAGGTAATGCATTCCAGTGTTTCACCACCCTCCTAGTGAAAAAGTTTTTCCTAATATCCAACCTAAACCTCCCCCACTGCAACTTGAGACCATTACTCCTTGTCCTGTCCTCTTCTACCACTGAGAATAGTCTAGAACCATCCTCTCTGGAACCACCTCTCAGGTAGTTGAAAGCAGCTATCAAATCCCCCGTCATTCTTCTCTTCTGCAGACTAAACAATCCCAGTTCCCTCAGCCTCTCCTCATAAGTCATGTGTTCCAGACCCCTAATCATTTTTGTTGCCCTTCTCTGGACTCTCTCCAATTTATCCACATCCTTCTTGTAGTGTGGGGCCCAAAACTGGACACAGTACTCCAGATGAGGCCTCACCAATGTCGAATAGAAGGGAACGATCACGTCCCTCGATCTGCTCGCTTTGCCCCTACTTATACATCCCAAAATGCCATTGGCCTTCTTGGCAACAAGAGCACACTGCTGACTCATATCCAGCTTCTCGTCCACTGTCACCCCTAGGTCCTTTTCCGCAGAACTGCTGCCTAGCCATTCGGTCCCTAGTCTGTAGCTGTGCATTGGGTTCTTCTGTCCTAAGTGCAGAACGCTGCACTTATCCTTATTGAACCTCATCAGATTTCTTTTGGCCCAATCCTCCAATTTGTCTAGGTCCCTCTGTATCCTATCCCTGCCCTCCAGCGTATCTACCACTCCTCCTAGTTTAGTATCATCCGCAAATTTGCTGAGAGTGCAATCCACACCATCCTCCAGATCATTTATGAAGATATTGAACAAAACCGGCCCCAGGACCGACCCCTGGGGCACTCCACTTGACACCGGCTGCCAACTAGACATGGAGCCATTGATCACTACCCGTTGAGTCTGACAATCTAGCCAACTTTCTACCCACCTTATAGTGCATTCATCCAGCCCATACTTCTTTAACTTCCAGACAAGAATACTGTGGGAGACCGTGTCAAAAGCTTTGCTAAAGTCAAGAAACAATACATCCACTGCTTTCCCTTCATTCACAGAACCAGTAATCTCATCATAGAAGGCGATTAGATTAGTCAGGCATGACTTGCCCTCGGTGAATCCATGCTGACTGTTCCTGATCACTTTCCTCTCATGTAAGTGCTTCAGGACTGATTCTTTGAGGACCTGCTCCATGATTTTTCCAGGGACTGAGGTGAGGCTGACTGGCCTGTAGTTCCCAGGATCCTCCTTCTTCCCTTTTTTAAAGATTGGCACTACATTAGCCTTTTTCCAGTCATCTGGGACTTCCCCCGTTCGCCACGAGTTTTCAAAGATAATGGCCAATGGCTCTGCAATCACAGCCGCCAATTCCTTTAGCACTCTCGGATGCAACTCGTCCGGCCCCATGGACTTGTGCACGTCCAGCTTTTCTAAATAGTCCCTAACCACCTCTTTCTCCACAGAGGGCTGGCCATCTATTCCCCATGTTGTGATGCCCAGCGCAGCAGTCTGGGAGCTGACCTTGTTAGTGAAGACAGAGGCAAAAAAAGCATTGAGTACATTAGCTTTTTCCACATCCTCTGTCACTAGGTTGCCTCCCTCGTTCAGTAAGGGGCCCACACTTTCCTTGGCTTTCTTCTTGTTGCCAAGAGTTTCGTTGAGTTTAAGGTCAGAGGGGACCATTAAGTCATCTTGTCTGGAAAAAAAAATCCAGAATACATCTGGCCAAATGTGCATTATATCAGGGGAAACAAATCCTTCCTGGCACCTGCAGGTGACTGGCTGGAGCCCTGAAGCATGAGACTTGATTATAGCCATTATCTTAATGCAGAGCTGCACGTATAAGAGCATGCTGAGGGCAGTGCAGGCTATCCTGGAGTCCCCATGGCCCATGAAGGAAGGGAATGAGCAGGGGGATTCACAGATTCCAAAGATAGAAGTGACCATCATGACCATCCAGGCTGACCCCTGTGCACAAACGCCCCATAAGCTGCATTAAAGCATACCTTTTAGAAAGGCATCTAACATTCTCTTAAAGACGCCAAGTGATGGTGATGGGGGAGGGCACCTTCCCAGGGGAGCTGCTCTAATTAGAACTATGCCCCTGTTAGAAACAGCCCGGCTCATTGATTTATCCCCATTAACAACTACATTTTGAGACCTGGCTGTCATTCAGTTTTTATTCCATCTAATATGTGCTCTGTTAGTTACATGTAATACAAGTTTTTAGTCAAAAAGTAATATGGTACTTGGTCAAATGTCTTGGAGAAATCCAAATATTGTATATCAACATAATTGCCTTTACCAGCTAGACCCATAATCTTTTTTTTTAAAAGACAACAGGTTTGTTTGACAAGACCTCCTTTCTACAAAACCATGTGGACGGGCATTCATTATATTTTTAGCCTCTGATTTTAGCCAGAGTAATTGTTCCATTATTTTACTTGGGATCAGTATTGGCTTAACCGGTCTGTAGTTGCCTGGTTCATCCCGTTTACCTTTTAGAAATATTGGAACTACTACGCTGGCAGTTCTCCAATCCTTTGGGATTTTCCATGGTGCTGAATCTTTAATGGTGAGTTTTTCTCCCAGAAATCTCAGTTGAATAGGTGTTAACAAAAGCAAACAAAACCCAGAGTTTTGAACAGTGTGAGACTTGAGGTCACTTTGCCTCTCACTTCAGCTTTCACTTGCATGGCACCTTTGATGGTCTAAACCTACAGTTCTCCAGGCCTCCATAGAGTCCTCCAGAATAAAAAGGGTTAATATGGCCTGAATTTTTGTAAAAAACAAAACAAAACAAAACAGAAAAAAACCCTTTAAATTAGATCAAAACAAAGCTTCTTAGGCTCGCTTTATCCCTAAAAAACAAGCAAAGAAGGGAAAAACCCAGTGTCTTTCTTTTTTGTAGGTCATGTTTATCCATGGCTCTCTGGGTAGAAACAGAAGTATATCAGAGATAAGCCAATGCCAGAGAGATGATTCATCAAACACTGAGTCTGGAAATGTGCAAAAGTGCAAAAACTCTGGGAAATTCTAAAGCCAGACAGTGACTGGATTGTTGGAACAGGCTGACTCTTCTCCCCCGCCTCTAGAGACAGGTCCCTGGAGGATCCCTTCTGAAGTTGTCTCCATCCCTTCTCACAGACGTCTCTGCATATTCCCTTTTCTTGTGTAGTTGTCTGTATCACATGGCACTGGGAATCTGCAAAGGTCCTGTTGGCGGACGAATGCATCTATAGAAGTCAAATGTCAGCCAGCAATGAAGAGCTGGGTTATGGTCTATGAGAAACAACAACAAATATGGAATCCTTGGCTAGCTCCAATGGTTTAAAATACACTATCAGTTTCATTATACTTCCCATTGGTCCTACACCACTTCCTGATGGCTTAGTGCCCAGTACAGCAAAGATCCCCGTTGCCTTAGTGCCCACTGGGCTTGTTTTTCCCTCCAATTTCCCATAGCTGTGACCTCCAGTTCAGGTCCCCTCGTGATAGCAATGATGAGAGGAGCTGGGGTTGACGGAGTTCCATGCAGCTGCAGGTGTTTTAAGCTCCATGTTGTCTAACTCTGCTCAGAGCAGGTCTATGTGACATGGCTGCCACTGTTGCTACCACCGGGGCAGCCGATTTAGTGGTAGCAACAGGGGCAATTTTTGGAGAAATAAGCTGGTGCAGACAAGGCCAATGGGAGCCTCACAGGAGCCAGCACTATGTTCAGTACTCAGTATTTGCAGGATCGCTCCCCTTGCCAGTAAGATATACTGGGTGGTGGGGACAAGAGTGAGTTTTATGTGTCCAGCACCCATGCTGGTAACACAAAAATGTTCAGATAAACCCAGGCCCCACCCTACTTGATGCAGATTGTTGTGTACAGTCTATACCTACACCCGACACATGGAAGGCTTGACACTGCGCGGTACCCCGCTCCATTCCCCTCAATGCCCCCAGAAAGTAGAGGTCTCCAGCACCTTCCAGCAGGGACCCAGCACCATGGGGAAGCAGGCCCTTTAGTGACCATGCACATTTGTGTCCCCTCAAAAAGCCTTTGGCTGAGCTGGCTCCTAGTCCAATGGACACACCCAGCATGTTCCGTGTCCCCTGCACTTTTAGCAGTGGAGCTCACCCTCCCATTGGTGCTGGTTGTGCGATTCACGAGAGAGGTAAAAGTTCTATGGAAAGGGTGTATTTAGTGGTGCCCTGATTCCTCCTCTCCAGTGTGTGCAGAGACTGTACAGGGCTGCACCATGCTACCCATTTGGAGAGGCAAGGCCACTCAACTCATTCCTGCTCTCGCTGCTCTCTGAAGTCAGGCAGTCGTGCCCACTGGTCCCTGGGAGAAGGCCGGCGGCATGACTGTCTGTCACATGCAGAGCACCAACTGGTCCATCATCATCCCCTTCCGGACATGGGGAGGTGATGTGATAACTGGGCCTACAATGTACCCTAATTGTGAGCTCGGACTGTTCATACAGTACATACAGTCCCCCTCAGTAACCACTAACGATAAATGGTGGTGGGAAATGGTGCAAAAGAAAGACAATATGACTGAATTAGTCCACACAAAAAGGCTACTGAGATAACTCAAGGACTGTGTTAAGATCATGCCTGTTAAACAAGAGAAGTGTGGGACTGGAAATTAATGGACCAAAATTGCTGGGTTGGCAATTAGACCTTATTGGTAAATAAAATAACAAGGGGATGGATTATTCTGCCCATCACACCTTTTCTGGGTCCGCAAATAAAGACTGAGGGAAACAGCTGGCTGCCATGACGTTGGCTGTCATGATGCTAGCTGACTGAAAGAAAGGGAGGAGCGAGCTCACTATCACGGCTGCCACCGGCACCGTCTCTTGGGACCATGGGATCCAGAGTGACAATATTGTGCCTTTGTCATCGTGACCCTGAGAGATGTCCTGATCAGACTAGGCCAGGGAGAGGGACCCCGATGGCATCACCATCTCCACTGGCTAAATCCCAAATACCACCTGGGATGTGAGCCTGTGTCTCCTCCACACCCTGCTGTGTCCTTTTCCTGCCCTTCCTTATTTCTTCTCTTTCCTCTCTCTCTTTCCATTCCCCTGCTGTCTAAGGAGAGTCTGGCTCAGCTGTCCAAGACTGCATATTCCATCACACTGCTGCAAGCCTGTGATCAGTGAGGTAGTGAAAAGCAAGGTCCTGAACTGCCTGATGCTGGTACATGTTTGCCAGGCCTCAGAGTAGCTGATCAGACTGTGGGTTGGTCCTCTGTTTCTCCAGCAGTGTGGGTGCAAATGAGAGTCAACACCAGAGATAGAAGATGCATTTTCTATCATTGATGTTCTTTTCTATCCCCATTTTCATCATGTTTTATCTTAAAGGCAGCAGGATTGGATTTTAACAACAGCTCCAACCCATTTCAACTAGCTTCTCTTTTCCCCAAGAGCACAGTTATTACCATCTTTGATACGTAACCAAGAGATTGTCATCAGAACGGCCATGCTGGGTCAGACCAAAGATTCATGTAGCCCAGTATCCTGTCTTCCAACAGTGGCCAGTGCCAGGTGCTTCAGAGGGAATGACCAGAACAGGGAATCATCAAGTGATCCATCCCCTGTCGCCCATTCATAGATTCTGGCAAACAGAGGCGAGGGACACCATCCCTGCCTATCCTGGATAATAGCCATTGATGGACCTGTCCTCCATGAATTTATCTAATTCTTTTTTGAACCCTGTTTAAATTGTCCAGGCGGGCCTCAGGGCTCCTAAGCGTGTGAGACCGCTCCGGGACCAGGTCCAGTGGGGGGCCCCATGGGCCGGCACAATTGGCCAGCATGGGCGGTCCTGGAAGTGACGGATTCACACTTCCACCCCGGACTCCATCCCCGCAGAGGCCTGGAATTTCTATCGGCCGGCCTGTCTGTATCTTCAATAAAAGGTTAAAAAGCTGTTAAATGGAGTATTTGCTATGGGCAAAGTGTGGGACAGGCTGAGATCTCTGTATGTTACACCCCAAACCTGGTTTAACACTGTTTAATGTTGGACAGTCACAGGGGCTTGTTAACACCTCTGAGTCTTTGGACACTTTATTCCAGCTACATTAATACCACAGAGGGGAATGTCCTGTGCTCCCTGATTCCTACCCCAAGGTCCAAGCCCCATAGGCACCAACTCCATGGGTGCTCTGAGGCTGGAGCTCAGCACCCACTGGCAGCCCTGCAGATCAGCTCCTTCCCCATCCCACTCCAGGCCTGCCACCCACCACAACCAGCTGTTCAGTAGCATGCAGGAGGCGTTGGGTGGGAGTGGGAGCAGCAGGGACAGGAAGAGGGGGGGGAGGAGGTGGAATGGGGTAGGAAGGGGTGGGGTGGGAATAGGTGAGGTGGGGGGTGAGGATTTGGGGGAAAGGATGGAGTGCGGGCGGGGTCTGGAGCAGAGTGGCGGTCGAGCACCCCGCGGGAACTGGTTGCCTCCGCCTGGCCTCATCACACACCAACAGTTATCGCCTGGCGACTGATGGTTCCCATTTTAGCCACACTTTAATAACTCCTCCTGCTTCTGTCCCTTCAGAGCAAGTATCCCCATGACAGGGCGAGCTGGCAAGATGGCTATTTAACAGGATGGACTTCGACAGCCATCTGCTGGGTACCACCTGAAACTGCAGCTTTGGCAATACCCCTACATCGTGTGAAGAGTCGGCTGAGGACAAAGGGTTACAATAAAGATGAAGGGCTGGATTAAAGTGTGGGGTCACGTGTGCAGAGAAGGGGAGCTTAGCGGTAGTGAGCATGCTCACTAGCATCCTGGGGGTGCTCACAGTCTAACAAGGGGGTGCTCTCCCGACACACGTGGGAGGCGGGTTTCTCGTCATGTAGGAATCAGGTGATTTTACTTTAAAGTTGCCGATATGAAAAATGAAAGGCTCTAGAGGGCTAGCAGTAGTGCCACGATGGAGCTGTAGTCAAAAGCGACTGTTCAGGAGGAACGAGTGGCCCATGGAAATAGCCTAGAGCGTCTGACAATAGGAGACCATGTGTATCTCAGTATTAATGGCATATTTTGATCTGTATCCAAAATGAGATGTATGGGTGTTAGACTTGCAAAGGGGAGTGTGGGTGTGGGGTGCCTGCTCAGATAATTCCAACAGCTCCCCACCAGCGAGACACAGGCGTCAGGCCAATGACGGCAGCTCAGTAAGACCAAGCTGGTCCAACCACCCAAACAACGGAGCAGCTCTTATGGAGGCATCCTCTTGGACAGGCCCTCTGGATGCGCTGGCTCAGGGGGAAAGTCACCAGGGGACTTCACACCTGGTCCCGTAAACAAAAACACCAAACATACCAAAACCAGATTGAGCCCTAGGGCAGGGGTAATCAATTATTTTTTGTCAAGATCCAAATTTCTTGGTCAAGGTATTGTCAAGGTCCAGACTCCAGAGAAAATAATACAAAAACAATACTAACGATAATAAGTAAATAAAAAGATGTTGCGGTCCATTCAAAAGTATCTGGCAGTCTGGATTTGGCCCACAGTTTGCCTATTGACTACCCCTGTCCTAGGGTAATGGATTCGCTCGGGGGCAGCAGGGCCTCTCTTCTACTTCAGAGAGACTAAAGTCTTGTCTTTGCTGCTAAAATAGTGTGGTTTTTACCTCAGGGTAACTAACGTGAGTGAACTGCATGGACGTAAAAACACTGTGTGACGTCATGGCACTTTAGTGGTAAACAAGGTGCGCTGAACCCCAGGCAGGGGTGGAGAGCTCAGCTGCCCTTGCCTGGCAGCAAACCCAAAGTGCCTTGCCTTTACACCGCAGTGTAGCTCCCAGGTGCTGGTTACCCTGAGGTACAACTACTTCTAGCAGTGAAGACAAGGCCGCAGACGAAGAGCAGCAGGGTTGCTGTCAGCCGGGACCAGCGTGCGTCACAAGGCCTGACAGCTTCGCTTTCTAAGAGAAGGCGAGTTGTGTCAGTTCTGTTCCTGTTGCTGGAGAAGAAGCCTGTCTTCCTTAGCTCAGAGGGAAGCATGAAACTGGATGAGGCTAAGTTTGCATGTTGGCTATTTGCTGTTTTAAAATTCTTGTTCTCTAACGCTTTGTTCCACCTGGTAAGTAAACAGACTTTCACAAAGGCGGTTGGTCATGATCACGGTCACAGTTCCTTGAAGGGAGGGTCAAGCAGGGTCCCAGCCGAGACACGCCTGCAGGGTGATAAGCAGTGAGTATGCACAGGGCAGAGTACCCGGGTCCTGCTCTGACAGTGGGGGAATCACGAGATCCTGCCATGAGGCAGGTAAGGGTGGGACAAGACCGAACGTCTGAGAGGGATGCATTCAGAGAGATCAGAAAGGAGGCAGAGATGTGGCTGGCCCTGTTATTGTGACAGTCTGACAGAGTCTTTCTGTCAGACTGAATACAGCCCCCATTCACACTCGGGGCGGTAAAAAGAGAGTCCAAGACTGTCTTCGTCCACTGGCTGAGGTGCCCCCTCCCAGGGCCACACCATGCTCTCACCTTCACTGGGCTAGTGTTCTTCTTCTGCCCCTCCTGCCTGGGCTCAGCATCTATTTACCTGTTGGCAGAGTGTAAAATGTGGAGGACATCCTCCCACCTTCTCTGGAAGTCCCAGCCTGGACGCCTAAAAAAGAGCAGGTGTCAACTTCCTTCACCATCCATCCACAGTATCCTCTCCAGGCTGCTTCCGTGTGAACATACCCTTCCGCAGGGCCTCCTAATTCCCCTTGCATCAGGGCTTGTTCCTTCAAACATTCTTGTATCAGTGAAAGAAGTAGATTAAGAATTCCATCCCATTTGAGACAATGTGAGTCCCTGAGGGGTCGTGAGGATGCAGCCCCTGTGGTCTCCTGAATCCAGAGACAACAACTGTGACCGGCTCTCAGGTAGATGGTGCAAGAAGGGGGAGATGCTTTGTACACTCTCTCCAGCCTGTATTTTTAAGTCTTTTCATGTCCTGTTAGCACAGTCGCCTACTGGGGGAAATGACCAGTCTAGAGAGAAGAATTTGTGAACGTCTAATCTCCCCTGTGCAGTACACACCCGTGAAGCACATCAATGCTAAGGAGTTGTCCGTATGAGCCACAGAGAGAATAAATCCCCCCAGTACCAAATGCAGTGATGTGAAGAACAGCCTGACTGCAGGACTGAGTGATATCCTTTGTGTCCACTTGGGGGTGCTCTTTGCCAGGCTTTGTATCAGAGATGTCTCCTGATCTCTCAGATTTGCAGCAGGTGTTAAGCACGGGCTAGAGACATTTAGCATTTAAAGAAACCAAATACAGGCCGGAGCGAGTAGCATTTGTGAAACTGAAAAGGAGGGAAATGTTTCCTTTTCTTTGTTAAAGCCACTGAGAGAGGGAAGTAACCCTGGTGACTGACAGACACACATCAGCCACTGTATGTAAATACCCCTAGAACCATGCTCATGCTTCCAGGGGCTCCATCACCCCCAGTTACACAGCCCATGGGTGACTGGCCCACTTCTGCACCCTGCCCTTAGAAGCTGACCCCCTACACATACACATTGCCCTGGGTCTCACCCCCTCTCTGGAGGTCTCACTCTCCCTGCTTGCACCGCTGTTCCTCAGACGTTCTTGTCAATTGGTGGAAATGGCCCACCTTGATTATCACTACAAAAGGTTCCCCCCACCCCCCGCCCCGCTCTCCTGGTGGTAATAGCTCACCTTACCTGATCACTCTCATTACAGTGTGTATGGTAACACCCATTGTTTCATGTTCTCTGTGTATATAAAATCTCCCCACTGTATTTTCCACTGCATGCATCCAATGAAGTGAGCTGTAGCTCACGAAAGCTTATGCTCAAATAAATTTGTTAGTCTCTAAGGTGCCACAAGTCCTCCTTTTATTTTTCTACACTCAGTTAGCTAGTAGCCACTTTGAGAGATGGTCTTGCATATGTTGAGATGATGTGTGAAAACTGCTGATGTGGCAATAATTCCTACATGCATCTTTTCTGGACCCAACCAGCCCCTTCTTCCTACTGTAGCCCCCGTACCCCAAATCTATGAGTTTCTCTCACTTTCTCCCACCCATATCTCATTCCAGGACTCAGTAAGTGAGCACAAGCAGCCCAGGACATATCTTCTACAAATTTCTATCATACTTCCCTTCAGTCTATCAGCATGGCTCATACAGCGTGTGTATGAATGCTCTATACATACCTAAAGGGGATACTACTACCAGGCACCTGACTCATGATTCCAACTTTGTCGCCACCAGAAGCACACACCCTTGCTCATGAAGAACATCATTGTGTTACCAAGACGAAACAGCTCCTTCATGAACAGGTCAGGTTCCCAGGCACTGAAAGCAGGCCCAACCCATGCTTCTCACATACAGCACATGCCAAGTTCCTGCAAATAAAACACAACCACTTCCAATGTCTGACCTGTCAAAAGAACTCTGGGAGGAAATCAGCAGTGATTTCTCTGGATCATTTTCCCTCTGGTGGCTATCACCTGTCTATCATAATTGAATACTCACACTTATTTCGTCTACAGCTTCACATACGGTCTTCTCCCTGCTTGACAAAACCTCCTCTCCTCATAGTGTACTACCAGAAATCCAATCCAACAATGGGCCATCATTTCCCAGCCAGAAATTGCATCTTTTGCCAAGTATCTGGGTTTCCATTACAGCAAAATCACTCTTTATTGGCCCCAGACAAACATAGTATCTTTGCTCTGGTCTCTGAAAGAATTCTCAAGTGAGAACGGCTGTCACAGAATATAGCATCCATCACCTCTTGCTTTCCTCTCTCAGCTTCAATGATGGACAGTTGTGTCTCATTTTCAAATGACAGGAATTTCTTAAACATTTTATTATTTTTGCTCTGGAAAACTGTATGTTGCATGAACTAATATCAAAATGTAATCTAACCTACTCTAATCTTTCTATCAGCACCAGTAAAGTGCTTCCCGGTATGGTATCTGAAAATGGTGCTGAAAATGGATTAAAATACCACAGTGAGGTTGCCTGGGTGTAGTTAATAAAATCTACTGCTGTTGAGGATTTGATAGTGTAATGTGATGGGCTGACACAGAGGATATGTCTATACTGCAATGTAAGCCCAGGGTTAGTGGGACTTGAGTCAGATGACTTTTGTCTTGAACCCTGGGCGTGAGTGTCTACACTGATTTTTAACCCTATGTTTTCTAACCTGGGCTCAAACCTGGAGCTCTAGCATTCCTACTACAGGGTGCAGAGCCGAGTCAGACCAACCATCTCCCAGAATCCCTGGCACTCTCCCAAAATGTAGCCTCTCTAGCCTTAGGAACATGGTGCACTATGGGAAAACTGTACTGCCTATCCTGCACATTACAGGAAGTTTGAACAGCCTGCCAGCACAGCCTGCCAGGGAGTCATTTTAGTCTGTGCACTGCCAGCAAGATGGAGGAGGTGCCTTTTGAAGAACTTCTCTTCCTTGCACTTTCCCTCCTGTGTCAGGAAATGGGCCAAGCTCTATGAGGCACAGGTGGACATTCTGGTGGTGTTTTCTGACCCACCAAAGGTACCTGACAGATGTCATGAGGAAGCAAGAGGAGGAGGAGTAGTACCCAGGCATGGCAGACGCACACTGGCAGATGCTGCTTAGTACACTCCACAGAGCCACCGAG
This sequence comes from Eretmochelys imbricata, assembly GCF_965152235.1. NCBI lineage: Eukaryota > Metazoa > Chordata > Testudines > Cheloniidae > Eretmochelys > Eretmochelys imbricata. The sequence goes on along the minus strand of NC_135580.1, from coordinate 60,583,935 downwards.
GCCCAGCACTTCTGGTGCAGGGCAACAAGCACAGACTGGGGGGATCACATCATTATGTGGACCTGGGGTGAAGCAGTGGTCCAGAACTTTTGTATGAAGCTTTGTGAGCAGCTTGCCCCAACCCTTCAATGTAAAGAGACATGCACACAGTTACTCTTGACGGTCGAGAAGCAGGTTGCTATAAGCATCTGGAAGCTGCCTACACTAGACAGCTACAGATCTGTTGCCAAACTAGTTTGGTGTTGGAAGGTCAACTGTGGGTAAAGCGGTGGCAGAGGTTTCTGAGGCAGTCAGTCGTGTGGATTACACCAAGATGCCAGGCATTAAAGAGAGAATGGGGTTTCAGGTAGCCTTCAACTACCTGAAAGGGGGATGGAGCTAGGCTGTTCTCAGTGGTGGCAGATGACAGAACAAGGAGCAATGGTCTCAAGTGGGGGAGGTCTAGGTTGGATATTCAGAAACACTATTTCACTAGGAGGGTGGTGAAGCACTGGAACGGGTTACCTAGGGAGGTGGTGGAATCTCCATCCTTAGAGGTTTTTAAGGCCCAGCTTGACAAATCTCTGGCTGGGATGATTTAGTTGGGGTTGGTCCTGCTTTGAGCAGAGGGTTGGACTAGATGACCTTCTGAGGTCTCTTCCAAACCCAATCTTCTATGATTCTATCCATGCCAGGCCATTGATGGGACTCTGTGCCCATAGTTTGTCCTCCTCAAGGAGTGGATGAGTACATAAACTGCAAAGGGTACTACTCCCCTGTTATGCAGGCCTTTATGGACCACAGAGGCCAATTATGAACATCACCGTGGGTTGCATTGGAAAAGTTCACAATGCCAGAGTTTTTCACCAATCACGAGTCTACATTCATGGACAGGCTAGGGCACTATTCCCACCACATGACATTGTCATAAATTGAATTACTGTCCCGAGGGCCGTCCCTATGGGGGTGCGGGGCCCAGGACAAATCAGCCTGTAGGGGCCCCCCTTAACATCTTTTATACAGTTGAAATCTGATGTGGGGTGGGGACACCAGTGCTGGAGGGCAAGGGATAATGGAGAGTCACAGGATGGCACCTGTGCTAGGGGGTCCCCTGTGCTGGGGCGTCCTGGAAAAGTGATGGGTCCAGGGCAGAAAGGCAATGGATGGGGTCAGCCTGGTGCTGGTGTGTTCCAGCGGCGCTAGAATGCTGGTGGCCAGTGCGGTGGCAGGTGTGCAAGAAAAAGAAATATAATGCGCGCTTCCCGCCGGTGAGTGCAGGCCTGACTCCCACTGCCAGCGCCAGGCCCCCCGCTAACCTTCTGGGCTGGCCTGGTCCCCCAAACTCCTAACCCCATCCCCTGGGCTGGCCTGGCCCTCCAGGCACCTGTAAGCCCACCTCCTCTGGGCCGGCTTACAGCCCGCTGCACAACACATGCCCACTGAAGCGCAGGCCCCCCAAAACATGGGGCCCAGAGCGGTCACCCCGACTGGTCATACTCAAGGGACAGCTCTGACTGTCCCCACTGTTATCCTGGGGGACTTCACGTATCCCCCACCCCCTTTGCCTTGGCTTATGAAACCACATCCTGATTTCAGAGGCCCTCACAAAAGAAGGTTTAATTACATTCTCAGTAGGTGTAGAATGGTTGTTGAAAGTGCTTTTGACAGATTAAAATCCCACTGGAGATGTCTATAGACCTGTTTGTATTCCACTGTCATCAATGCTGTCTGCATTACTGTGGCTCGCTGTGCTCTTCCCAACCTTTGTGAAGCCAGAGATGAGCCATTCCCCCCTTAAGGGACCTCTGACAGTGAGGGGCCGTACGCTCAGACAGAAAGTGCACCTGCCACAGCTGGAACTGTCTGCACCTGGGCAACGGAAGTCAGGGATGCTCTATGTTCTCACCTTATGGGTTTGCATGGCCCAATGGAAGAGGGGGAATAGTACCTGTAAGAATGTGCTTGTGGTGGAGAAAGGGCAAATTGATTGGAGGTGAAGGAGTGCAGTGCTTGGGAAGGATGTGGGCTTGATTACCATGGAATTAACTTATGAATGACATGGTAAATAACGAATTGGGGTGTGGGTAAATCACAGTATGGGCTCATATGAGGACATAATTGAAGTGTGAATTGATGTACCTAACTGCATAGAGGACTAAGGTCTGCTTAGAGCATGTCTACACTGGCAGAGTTACAGCACGAGGAGTTACAGCGTCGCTCAGAGAGCGTTGAAAGGAAACCGCAGTTGTGTGTTCACACTGCCAGCTGCCTGTGCAACAGTGTGTTCACACTTGCAGCACTTGCATCAGTATTCAGAGTGGTGCACTCTTGGCAGCTATCCCACAGAGCATCTCTTTCTCTTCTGCCGCTAAGAGTTGAGGGAAGGCAGACAGAGTCGTGGGGCATCCTGGGTCCTTTCCCAATGCCCCGTGATGCATTGCTTCGCATCCCAGCAATCCCTGAGCTTCCATCTGCATTTGGTGCCATATTTCAATGGTTTGTGTACTGCATGCCCTGCCTCTTTCAGGCTGCAGGAATGGATCCCGAACTGCTGACCAGAATGCTGCTTGCTCTGACCAACACATCACAAGTGGCAGCGGAGTTATTCCTTAAACTACAAAGGCAAGTGAAGTGTAACACTGATCTTGCCACGAGTAGTAGCTACGATGCAAGATTGCTTGTGGCATTCACAGAGGTGCTGACCACAGTGGAACGCCGCTTTTGGGCTCTGGAAAAAAGCACTGAGTGGTGGGATCACATCGTCATGCACATCTGGGATGATGAGCAGTGGCTGCAGAACTTTCGAGTGAGGAAAGCCACATTCATGGGACTATATGATGAGCTTGCCCCAGCCCTGTGGCGCAAGGACACGAGAATGAGAACTGCCCTGCCGTTGGAGAAGCGTGTGGTGATTGCACTGTGGAAGCTGGCTACTCCAGACTACTACCGAACGGTCGCTAACCAGTTCCAAGTTGGAAAGTCTATTGTTGGACTCGTGTTGACGGAAGTCTGCAGGGCCATTAATCGCATCCTGCTCTGAAAGACCGTGACTCTCGGCAACATGAATGACATTGTGGATGGCTTTGTACAAATGGGCTTCCCTAACTGCGGAGTGGAGATAGATGGCACGCACATTCCAATTCTGGCATCAGACCACCTTGCCACTGAGTACATTAATTGCAAGGGGTATTTCTCAATGGTTCTCCAGGTGCTTGTGGATCACCATGTGCGTTTCACAGACATTAACACAGGCTGGTCCGGAAAGGTGCATGATGCATACATCTTTTGGAACACTGGCGTGTTCAGGAAGCTGCAAGCAAGGACTTTCTTTCCAGAATAGAAGATCACTGTAGGAGAAGAAGAAATGCCCATTGTGACGCTGGGAGACCCCGCCTACCCCTTAATGCTGTGGCTTATGAAGGCATATATGGGGCAACTTGACAACAGCAAGGAGCCGTTCAACAACAGGCTGAACAAATGCAGAATGACTGCTAAGTCTGCTTTTGGCCATTTAAAGGCCTGCTGGTGCTGCCTCAATGGGAAACTGGACCTGTCTGATGACAATATTCCTATGCTTGTAGCCGTGTGCTTATGCTCCATAATATTTGTGAAGGGAAGGGTGAAAGCTTCACTCAGGGCCGGACCGCAGAGACTCAGCTCCTGGAGGCTGAGTTTGAACAGCCAGAGACCAGGGCTATTAGAGGGACACAGCGTGGGCCCATAAAGATCAAGGATACCTTGAGGCAGCAATTTGAAGCTGAAAGCCACTAATATTTGTTGCTATGCTCGGGAGTGCAGTGCTTGTAATGCTAGGAGGTGATTGGTGCAGACAATACAGTATGAAAGCTTAACAATTGTCTGTTGCTTTGCAGGGCTCTGTTTGCTTTCAATTAATAGAATAAAGATTGCTTTCAAACCAACACAATTCTTTTATTAAAAAACAACAACCGGAGGAGAGAGTCAAACAAAAAAACCCATCAGCAGTGACGGGGGAAGGGAAGGTCCCAGGAGGAGGTGTGGTCCCGGGATGGCTAAAGATTTGTGTATGTCCAGGTATCATATCCAACCTTATTCTTTGGAGTACAATTCAGCAAGGCTAAACTGCAGAGGGATGCGTGTTGAGTGCAATGGATAGAGAGAGTTCCCAGTGCTGGACTGTGAGGGGGGAGGAGTGGAATGCCGCAGGTATAGACTGGAGCCAGGAGGTTGATAAGAGTGTGTTGGCAGTGTCTGGGGGAGAGCATGGGAAAGAGTTTTGTAACAGTGGCTGCAGGGGAGGGTGGGCGTGGAGCTGCTCGGTTTGCAGAGCTAGTATCACCTGGAGCATATCTGCTTGGCGCTCCATAACCTTTAAGAGCTGCTCCATAGCTTCATTCTGGCGTGCCGCGTTCTCCTTTCAGTCCCTCTTCTCGCTGTCCCGCCACTCCCTCAATTCCTGTTTCTCGGTGGCGGAGTGCATCATAACATCATGCAGAAAGTCCTCCTGAGTTCTTCTTGGCTGCTTTCTAATTCTGCGCAGCTCTTCTGCCACCGATAACAAAGAGGGAGGCTGGGATCCCAACATCATCTCTGTGAAGTTTAAACACAACATTTTACAGAAGCAGTATTGTTTGCAACATAGAGAACACTGATTCAGTGATTTAAAACACAGCTAGTACTCACACACCTGTCATTAACTGGCTGACCCCAGGCAAGCACACATGAGCCATAAGACCCCCAAAATGGTGAGTAGCTGCAGGGGGAAGGTGTAACGATGCTGGTTCTGGTGGGACCCAACTGAGAGTGCCAATTCAGGACAAATTGCTTCAAGCAGGGCAGTTACAGCCCAAGGCTGGGGTTTTTCCACCTCTAAGGCAAACCAAACCAGCCAAACAGAGCAGACTTTGGTCTCACCCCACTGGCTAACCACAAGTCACACAAACAATTCCCTTAGACACTCCAGTTTCCCAGTATCTCCACCAGTGCCACTTGTTATGGGGACAAATGGTTATGAAAACCAATACCCCAGTAAAAGAAAAAAGGTTCTCTCAATCCCAAAGGATCCAGACCCAGGTCAATATACAAATCAGATCTTACCCACAAATCACGCTGTTGCCAATCCTTTAGAATCTAAAATCTAAAAGTTTATTCATAAAAGGAAAAAGATATAGATGAGAGCTAGAATTGGTTAAATGGAATCAATTGCCTAGGGAGGTGGTGGAATCTCCTTCCTTAGAAGTTTTTAAGGTCAGGCTTGACAAAGCCCTGGCTGGGATGATTTAATTGGGGATTGGTCCTGCTTTTGAGCAGGGGGTTGGACTAGATGACCTTCTGAGGTCCCTTCCAACCCTGATATTCTATGATTCTATGAATTACATACAGTAATGGCAAAGTTCTTGGTTCAGGCTTGCAGCAGTGATGGAATAAACTGCAGGTTTAAATCAAGTCTCTGGAGGACATCCACAGCTGGGATGGGTCTTTCAGTCCTTTGTTCAATGCTTCAGTGTAGCAAAGTCCCTCCAGAGGTAAGAAGCAGGATCGAAGAGCAGATGGAGGACCTGCAGCAGCTTTTTATAGTCTCTTGCCATGCGGTCTTTCTTTCTTGGTCCCAAAGACAAGCCATCCATCACATGGCCTGGAAAAACCTCAGAGTTCTCTCCATAGGCAGGTCCCTGCACACCTTGCTGAGTCACAAGGCGTGTCTGCCTTCTTTCAACGGGTCACTTGTTTAGCTGATGGTCCTTAATGGGCCATCAAGCAAGCTAGGCAGAGCCGACACCAACTTGTCTGGGGTATCACCCAGAAGCATAGCACAAATTTGAACTACAGACAATACAGAGCCAATGTTCATAACTTCAACTACAAAAATGATACACATATACAGATAGCATAATCATAACCAGAAACCCATAACCTTGTCTTAGACACCTTATTTGACCCCCTTTATACATGATTTGGTGCCACTAAAGGACCTTGGTTGCAACAATGTTCTATATGGTCCCAGTTCAAGTCAATAATGTCACAGCAGGGTAAATCAGTCTTCCTGGATCCTGCTGTACACTAGGCATGTGGCTCTTGGGGAGAACCAGCACTGAATGGGGGCCTGGTAATCATTCATGTCCCTGCACTTTCCACAGGATGTGATCATTATGGAAGATATCTCGCTGCTGAGAGTGAGCAGGGAATGAAGGGAGGGTCTTCTCCAAGACTGCGGCTTCCGCCCTGGCCCCTATGCAGCTCGCCTGTGGGCAGCAATGGTCATCCTTCCCCCGCTTGCCGTGACAGCACAGTGGCGTGGTAAAGTTACCCTTCTTGGGGGAAGAAACAAAGGAGCTCTGCTGAAGAACCTGAGGCAGTGGATTGCCCAGTATCTCCATGAGTTTCCTGGAGACCTGTGAAGTGAGGGAGGGAGTCAATCAACAGCCTGTTCTGCCACTCAGACTAGGCATGCGGTGGGAGACAAGCCTGCTTTCTGCAACTCTCCTGCTCCCAACAACTCGATTCAGCGATTCCCAAAATCAGATCCACATAGCAGGGGCCTCCTCTCCTGTTTGCACTTCGCCAACATCCAACAGCTGTGATTGGCTAGCCTCCTCCAGGGTAGAAAAGAACTCCTGGCTGCATGCATCACTGACTTGTCCTCTGCCTCTGGGCCCCCCTCCCCCTCCACATCTTCATCCAAAATGTCCTCCTCCAGGCTTGGTCTACTCTTGACCACTGAAGTATCCACAAGGGACTTTGCAGTGGAGGCGGGGTAGCCACCAAGTATCGCGTCCAGCTCTTTGTAGAACCGGCAGCTCGTGGGCGCAGCACCGGAGCGGTGGTTTGCCTCCTGCGCCTTGTGGTAGGCGTTCCGCAGCTCCTCACTTTTACCCTGCACTGCAGCGTGTCCCAGTCATGGCCCTTTCTGTCATGCATCGGGAAATCTGTCTGTAAGTATCATAATTCCTATGGCTGAAGTGCAGCTGGGACTGCACAGCCTCCTCTCCCCAAATGCTGATGAAGTCCAGCAGCTCGGCATTGCTCCAAGCGGGGGATCGCCTGGTGCGTGGAGCAGGCATGGCCACCTGGAAAGATGCGCTTAGACCATTGCATGCATCACTGAGCAAACAGGAAGGGGACTTTCAAAATTCCCAAGGAATGTACAGGGTGGGGATGATGGTTGGTCACCTGAGGGCAGGGCAACAGAGTTCAAACCGATGACCAGAGAGGCGAGAACAGGCATTGTGGGACACCTCCTGGAGGCCAGTTGCAGGGCTGTAATCGACCAGGGTGTCTACACTGGCACCGCAGCGCTGCGGCCCCAGTGCAGAAAGCTGCACACCTCTCGTTGGGGTGGTTTCTTTACAGTGCAGCAACTGTGCCGTTTCTGCACCCTAAGTGGCTTGGCAGTGTGTGCACCTTGGGGACTACAGCTCAGACAGCTGCTTTACTGCGCAGAAACTTGCCAGTGTAGGCAGGACCTAACTACCTTTGGGCCCATGCCACAGCCCTGGCAGGCAGCTCACTCTGTCTGCTCAGGAGGGCATTGGCCTGATAGTGCTGCCCAATGATGAGCTGCCAGAAGCTGAAGAACCGGTTCCTTCAGTCGCTCTGGGTCTTTGGCAGCACTGAAGGACCTGCCGCCGAAGTGCTGCTGAAGGCCCGGAGCAAGTGATGGACCCGCCACCGAAGTGCCGCCGAAGGCCTGGAGTAAGTGAAGGATCTGCCGCTGAAGGCCCGGAGTGCCACCAGGTGAGTAAAAATTCTCAGGGGAGCTTCCCCAGCCAAGAGCTCAGGCGGGACAGACAGGACGGTCCCGTGGGCCGCATGTGGCCCGTGGACTGGAGTTTGCCCACCCCTTTAACAACCGGTTCTAAACCGGCTTCAAAATTTAACAACCAGTTTGCGCAAACCAGTGCAAACCGGCTCCAGCTCAACACTGTTGCTGCCCCCATTGGGGCAAGTGAGGGCTCTGGGAGTAGCAGGGGTGTGGGAGATCCCCTGTTTAAATTCCCCGCTCTTCCTGATGGACAGAGACTTGACAGGATCTGACACTGCTCAGGGGAGCACCCCAGCCACTGAGGTAGGAGATATTCCGATGTGAGGCTCCTTCAGCCTCTCCTGTTGCAGCTGTTCCACTGTGGTTAGGTAATTAATTATTGCCTGGGCCAGAAGGAAAGTGAGACTAAGGCCTGGTCTACACTATGAGGTTAGGTCGAATTTAGCCATGTTAGGTCAATTTTATAAGCAATGTGGCTACCCAACCAACCCTGTTCCGCGGACCTAAAGGGCTCTTAAAATCGACCTCTGTACTCCTCCCCGACAAGGGGAGCAGCGCTAAAATCAACCTTCCTTGGTCGAATTTGGGGTAGTGCAGACACAACGCTGTGCAAATTGATGGTAGTGGCCTCTGGGAGCTATCCCAGAGTGCTCCAATGTGACCACTCTGGACAGCACTTTCAATTCCGATACACTAGCCAGGTACACAGGAAAAGCCCCAGGAACTTTTGAATTTCATTTCCTGTTTGGTCAGCGTGGCGAACTCAGCAGAACAGGTGACCATGCAGTCCCAGAATCGCAAGCGAGCTCCAGCATGGAGTGAACAGGAAACACTGGATTTGATTGCTGTATGGGGAGAAGAATCCCCATACAGCAGGGCAGGCAGAACTCCGATCCAGCAGAAGAAGTGCTGATATATATGCCAAAATCGCACAGGGCGTGGTAGACAGAGGCTACACCAGGGACACACAGCAGTGCCACATGAAAATTAAGGAGCTCAGTCAAGCCTACCAAAAGACAAAGGAGGCAAACAGTCACTCCGGGTCAAAGCCCCATACATGCTGCTTCTATGACCAGCTGCCTGGCATTCTAGGGGGGGACCCTACCCACTACCCCACCACTGTCTGTGGACACCTGCAAGGGGGGGAGCCTCACACAACACGGAGGAGGATTTTGTGGATGAGGAAGAGGAGGAAGAGGAGAATGGGCAGCAGGCAAGCGGAGAATCCGTTCTCCGCAGAAGTCAGGACCTTTTCCTCACCCTGGAGCCAATACGCTCCCAAGGCGTATTGTTCCCGGACCCTGAAGGCACCTCTGGTGAGTGCACATTTGTAACTACACTACAGGGGTTAAAAGTAATTGTGTTTAATGTTTGATTTTCCCTGAACAATTGGGATGCATTCGTGGCCAGTACAGCTACTGGAAAAGTCTGTTAACGTGTCTGAGGATGGAGTGGGAATCCTCCAGGGACATCTCCAAGAAGCTCTCCTGGAGGTACTCTGAAAGCCTTTGCAGAAGTTTCTGGGGATGGCTGCCTTATTTCGTCCTCCGTGAGAGGACACTTTACCATGCCAAGCCAGTAGCAAGTAGTCTGGAATCATTGCAGCACAAAGCATGGCAGCGAATGGTCCTGGGTTTTGGTCACATTCATGCAACAATGTATCTTTCTGTGGCAGCCTCAGGAGAGTGAGGCGAGCGGCGAACAGTGGAGCGGCTAACAGAGGGAGTTTGCCTGCGATCTGTCCAAGAGGAGGTACACTAAGTGCTGCATTAGGGGGGCTGTGTGGGTGAGTATCTGAGTGTCTGTTGCGGGGACAGTTTGTCAGTTTGACCCTGTGCTTGATTGTTTGAAAAGTGTGAATTGGGAGTGCTTTGTTCCAGGTGAGCCTTGAGTGGGGCTGACTTATAAAAAGCCAGTCAGCTGCGAACCAGCTGAGCGGCAAACACCGGAGAGGCTAACAGAGGGAGTTTGCCTGGGGAGAGCCCACTGAGGCTTTCATCTTGCAGGCTTCTCTGAGTAGTTACTACAGCACCTGAGGAAGCTTGTAGAAGGAAGGTAATATGGATGGTGAGCGTTCAGCTGTTGTTACCTGCACAGGATGTGCCGTGTTTGTCTTTCTTCCACAGGACAGAAGCAACTTTGTCTGTACAAAGTGCAAGCTGGTCTACATATTGGAAGAGAAGGTTCAAGGTTTGGAGAAACAAGTATCGACCCTGCATTGCATAAGAGAAACCGAAGATTTCCTGGACAGACATCAGGATATGCTTCTACGGACACAACATTCTGAAGACTCAGAGCAGGCTGCGCAGCGAGGACAGAAGGACGGTGAAGAAATTTGGCAGCATGTGACCTCCAGAAGAAGAAAGGGGAGCGTCCATGTACCAGCAATGCAGTTACAGGTAAGCAACCATTTTCATGTTCTCTCCACAGGTACTAATGCAGAGAGTGGACTAGATGATACATCTGAGGGAAGGGAGCAGAAGGAGACTCCGCATATTGAAAGGCATGAGATGCACTGTCCTAGGGATGGGGGTTCCACAACCACAGCTCCCAAAAGAAGGAGGCGGGTGGTGGTGGTCGGGGACTCCCTCCTGAGGGGGACTGAGTCATCTATCTGCCGCCCCGACCAGGAAAACTGAGAAGTCTGCTGCTTGCCAGGAGCTAGGATTCAAGATGTGATGGAGAGACTGTGGAGACTCATCAAGCCGTTGGCTCGCTACCCCTTCCTACTTCTCCACGTGGGCACCAATGTTACTGCCAAGAATGACCTTGAGCGGATCACTGCAGACTACGTGGCTCTGGGAAGAAGGATAAAGGAGTTTGAGGCGCAAGTGGTGTTCTCGTCCATCCTCCCTGTGGAAGGAAAAGGCCTGGGTAGAGACCGTTGAATCGTGGAAGTCAATGAATGGCTACACAGGTGGTGTCGGAGAGAAGGCTTTGGATTCTTTGGCCATGGGATGGTGTTCCAAGGAGGAGGAGTGCTAAGCAGAGACGGGCTCCACCTAACAAAGAGATGGAAGGGCATCTTCGCAAACAGGCTGGCTAACCTAGTGAGGAGGGCTTTAAACTAGGTTCACCAGGGGAAGGAGACCAAAGCCCTGAGGTAAGTGGGGACAAGGGATACCGGGAGGAAGCACGAGCAGGAGTGTGTGAGAGGGGAGGGCTCCTGCCTCATACTGAGAAAGTAGGAGGATCAGCGAGTTATCTCAAGTGCCTATACACAAATGCAAGAAGCCTGGGAAACAAGCAGGGAGAGCTGGAAGTCCTGGCACAGTCAAGGAATTATGATGTGATTGGAATAACAGAATCTTGGTGGGATAACTCACATGACTGGAGTACTGTCATGGATAGATATAAACTGTTCAGGAAGGACAGGCAGGGCAGAAAAGGTGGGGGAGTTGCATTGTATGTAAGAGAGCAGTATGACTGTTCCGAGCTCCGGTATGAAACTGCAGAAAAACCTGAGAGTCTCTGGATTAAGTTTAGAAGTGTGAGCAACAAGGCTGTTGTTGTGGTGGAGTCTGCTATAGACCACCAGACCAGGGGGATGAGGTGGACGAGGCTTTCTTCCGGCAAATAACGGAATTTACTAGATCGCAGGCCCTAGTTCTCATGGGAGATTTCAATCACCCTGATATCTGCTGGGAGAGCAATACAGCAGTGCACAGACAATCCAGGAAGTTTTTGGAAAGTGTAGGGGACAATTTCCTGGTGCAGGTGCTGGAGGAACCAACTTGGGGCGGAGCTCTTCTTCCCAGTTTGTGAGCAGCAGGTCAAGAATTAGTAGGGGAAGCAAAAGTGGATGGGAACCTGGGAGGCAGTGACCATGAGATGGTTGAGTTCAGGATCCTGACACAAGGAAGAAAGGAGAGCAGCAGAATACGGACCCTGGACTTCAGAAAAGCAGACTTTGACTCCCTCAGGGAACTGATGGGCAGGATCCCCTGGGAGAATAACATGAGGGGGAAAGGAGTCCAGAAGAGCTGGCTGTATTTTAAAGAATCCTTATTGAAGTTACAGGGACAAACCATCCCGATGTGTAGAAAGAATAGTAAATATGGCAGGCGACCAGCTTGGCTTAACAGTGAAATCCTTGCTGATCTTAAACACAAAAAAAAAGCTTACAAGAAGTGGAAGATTGGACAAATGACCAGGGAGGAGTATAAAAATATTGCTCAGGCATGCAAGAGTGAAATCAGGAAGGCCAAATCACACTTGGAGTTGCAGCTAGCAGGAGATGTTAAGCGTAACAAGAAGGGTTTCTTCAGGTATGTTAGCAACAAGAAGAAAGTTAAGGAAAGTGTGGGCCCCTTACTGAACGAGGGAGGCAACCTAGTGACAGAGGATGTGGAAAAAGCTAATGTACTCAATGCTTTTTTTGTCTCCGTCTTCACGAACAAGGTCAACTCCCAGACTACTGCACTGGGCAGCACAGTATGGGGAGGAGGTGACGAGCCCTCTGTGGAGAAAGAAGTGGTTCGGGACTATTTAGAAAAGCTGGATGAGCACAAGTCCATGGGGCCAGATGCGCTGCATCCGAGAGTGCTAAAGAAGTTGGCGGATGTGATTGCAGAGCCATTGGCCATTATCTTTGAAAACTCCTGGCGATCGGGGGAGGTCCCAGACGACTGGAAAAAGGCTAATGTAGTGCCCATCACTAAAAAAGGGAAGAAGGAGGATCCTGGGAACTACAGGCCAGTCAGCCTCACCTCAGACGCTGGAAAAATAATGGAGCAGATCCTCAAGTAATCAATTCTGAAGCACTTAGAGGAGAGGAAAGTGATCAGGAACAGTCAGCATGGATTCACCAAGGGCAAGCCATGCCTGACTAATCTAATTGCCTTCTATGATGAGATAACTGGCTCTACGGATGAGGAGAAAGCAGTGGATGTGTTATTCCTTGACTTTAGCTAAAGCTTTTGACATAGTCTCCCACAGTATTCTTGCCAGCAAGTTAAAAAAAGTATGGGCTGGATGAATGGACTATAAGGTGGATAGAAAGCTGGCTAGATTGTCGGGCTCAACGGGTAGTGATCAATGGCTCGATGTCTACTTGGCAGCTGGTATCAAGTGGAGTGCCCCAAGGGTTGGTCCTGGGGCCGGTTTTGTTCAATATCTTCATTAATGATCTGGAGGATGGCGTGGACTGCACCCTCAGCAAGTTTGCCCATGACGCTAAACTGGGAGGAGAGGTAGATATGCTGGAGGGTAGGGATAGGATACAGAGGGCCCTAGACAAATTAGAGGATTGGGCCAAAAGAAATCTGATGAGGTTCAACAAGCACAAGTGCAGAGTCCTGCACTTAGGATGGAAGAATCCCATGCACCGCTACAGACTAGGGCCCGAATGGCTAGGCAGCAGTTCTGCAGAAAAGGACCTAGGGGTTACAGTGGACGAGAAGCTGGTTATGAGTCGACAGTGTGCTGTTGTTGCCAAGAAGGCCAATGGTATTTTGGGTTGTATAAGTAGGGGCATTGTCAGCAGATCGAGGGACATGATCGTTCCCCTCTATTCGACATTGGTGAGGCCTCATCTGGAGTACTGTGTCCAGTTTTGGACCCCACACTACAAGAAGGATGTGGAAAAATTTGAAAATGTCCAGCGGAGGACAACAAAAATGATTAGGGGACTGGAACACATGATTTATGAGGAGAGGCTGAGGGAACTGGGATTGTTTAGTCTGCAGAAGAGAAGAATGAGGGGGGATTTTATAGCTGCTTTCAATTACCTGAAAGGGGGTTCCAAAGAGGATGGGTCTAGACTGTTCTGGCAGAATAAGGAGTAGTGGTCCCAAGTTGCACTGGGGGAGGTTTAGGTTGGATATTAGGAAAAACTTTTTCACTAGGTCCCTTCCAACCCTGATATTCTATGATTCTATGATATCATTCATGGTCACCTGGTTGAAACGGGAATTTTTGTAAGGAAGAGTAATCCCCTCTGTTTGGTGATCCCCAGCACGTTAGACAACAGTCATGCAGGGCTGTTTGTGTTTGGCTAAAAGGGATCATCCCAGAGAATAGCCATATGGGTGGGGGGAAGGAGTGTGCTGCACATCCACCCTGAAACATGCAGCTCCTCCTTTTAAACAGCAACCTCAGGCCCTCATTTTAAACAGCAAAACCAACCGTCATTGGTTGCTAAGGGAAAGGAGGGCACTGCAGTTTGAAACCATTCCCACATGTCATGAACGTGTAAGAAGCCAACCCCGTGTACCCTTTGGCTTACCATGGCTGCCTGGAAACCGAATTGTGTTGCCCAGCTGTGTGTGATGTGTCACCATACCAGCAGGTGCTCAATATAAAAGGCAAAATGTGACCGTGTACCTAAAACACATGTGCTGTCTGTTGTGAATTGCTCGATTCACTGTGAAAGAGTCTCCCTTTTGTTCTCAGAAATGAATCTTCTGTAAAGTGAACTCTCCCTTCCCTCCCCCCCGCAGCTGCAAATGTTTCTATGCTGCCCATATCATCTGTGTCCCTGAGGTTAGAAGGTGGAAAAAACGTACTCACGATGACATGTTTTCAGAGCTCATGCAGTCCTCCCTCACTGATAGGGCACATCTGAATGCATGGAGGCATTCGGTGGCAGAGGTCAGGAAAGCATACAATTAACATGATCGGAACATGCAGGAGGAGATGGTGAGGCCAATGGGGGAGCAAACAGACATGATGAAGCGTCTGGTGGAGCTGCAGGAAAGGCAACTAACGTACAGACCCCTGCTGCATTCATTGTGTAACCGCCTGCTCTCCTCGCCAAGTTCCATATCCTCCTCACCCAGAAGCCCAAGAACGCAGGGGGGAGTGTGTGGGGGGTGGAGGCGGCCCTCTGAGCACCCAGCCACTCAACTCCAGAAGATGGCCCAAGCAACAGAAGATGGCCCAAGCAACTGTCATTCAAACAGTTTTGATTTGTAGTGTGGCTACAATAAGCAATGTGGCCTTGTCCTTCCCTCCTCCCCCACCACACCAGGCTACCTTTTACTAGTCAACGTTGTCAGTGATCTCAATTTTTTTTTAATACGTAAATAATGAATGAATGAATTCAAAACAATAGGGACTTTATTTCTTTTGCCAGCTGTGGTAGAAGGGGGGAGAGGGATTGGCTTATAGGGAAGTACATTCATCAAAGGGGGCAGCTTTACATCAAGGACAAACACATACAACTGTCACACCGTAGCCTGGTCAGTCATAAAACTGTTTTTCAAAGCCTCTCGATGTGCAGTGTGCCTAGCTGTGCTCTTCTAATTGCCTTGGTGTCTGGCTGTTCAAAATTGGCCTCCAGACAATTTGCCTCAACCTCCCACCCCGCCATAAATGTCTTCCCCTTACTGTCACAGATATTATGAAGCACACAGCAAGCAGCAATAACAATGGGAATATTGGTTGTGCTGAGGTCTAACCTACTCAACAAACAGTGCCAGCACCCTTTTAAACGTCCAAAGGCACATTCTATCACCATACTGCACTTGCTCAGCCGATAGTTGAACTGCTCCTTAGTGCTGTCCAGGCTGCCTATGTACAGCTTCATGAGCCATGGGAGCAAGGCATAGGTTGGGTCCCCAAGGATAACTATTGCCATTTCAACATCCCCAGCGATAATTTTCTGGTCTGGGAAGAACGTCCCTTCTTGCAGCTTTTCGAACAGCCCGGAGTTCCGAAAGATGCGAGCATCATGCACCTTTCCTGACCATCCCACGTTGATGTCGGTGAAACGGCCCTTGTGATCCACCAGTGCTTGCAACACCATTGAGAAGTACCCCTTGCACTTTATGTACTGTTTGGCAAGGTGGTCCGGTGCCAAGATAGGGATATGCATTCCATCTATCGCCCCACCACAGTTAGGGAACCCCATTGCAGCAAAGCCATCCACTATGATCTGCTGTTAGCTGACGGCCAAGGATATTTGGTGAGGTGCCAGCTATGCCCGTTTATACCATCCGTGACTTTAACCACTAGGACGCACTGTCCCTTCGCGGCGGGCAGCCCGGGCTAGGCTGACGGATGCCCCAAGGTCCTAACCACCCGTGACTTTAACTGCTAGAGCTCAGAGCTCCTTCGCAGCGGGCAGTCAATACTGACTGGCAGGTGCCCCAATGGCAGCACTAAGAGCCTCTCCACACCCGTGACTTTAACTGCTAGAGCTCAGAGCTCCTTCGCAGCGGGCAGCCAGGATTGACTGACAGGTGCCCCAAGAGTTTGCCCCGTGGAGGCGGCACAACTCAAGGCTAGGCTCTTAGTACTCTCACCTAATGGCCAGGCTTTAGAGCCAAAACGGCTGAGGTTCTTTAATTGTGTTGGCTGCTTTACAGTAAACCAGAGAAAACAAGTCAGGCTTATGCACAAATGGTTACCAAAATTTATTAAGCTAGATTCTAATCATGTGGTTACAAAATTGCTAGTGCCTACTTATTTAAATGTAGAGATGTTACACACACAAACAAGTTACAAAACTGAAGCCACAATCCCAAAGAAAGAAAACAAAGTATAGAGCTCTATTTCAAAATATGTGTACACTAAAGATAGGAGATCAGGTGTGGGTGCTTCTTACCCTCCTTGCATCTCTCGATTCCAGCGGTGCCAAGCCAGGATCGGTCACTCAATTCCGCAGAAAGACGAATAAGGGACAAGGCTTAGGGACCCTCTTCGCTGAAGAAGCCTTGGGAGGCTGTCACTTATCTGACCAGCAGATAGATAGTGAAAAGCACTCAAAAATCATGGTGCTGTAGGTCCCCTACTTATACCTCTGTACTCCTTTATTCTCTTTCTCCTTTCTTATGCCAAATTGAGGCTGGTCTGTCTGGGTGACGCCAGCTTTCGCAAGAGTAGTTTACACTTGCAAGGGAGAGAAACAATAAGTGTCGATTACTGGACATTTCTTTTATCAGGGTAAATATTTTCCCACCTAGGATGTTGGTGTGTGTGCATCACGCTATTTAGTAGGGGCTAAGAGCCATGTCTGTCACAGGGCCTCTGCCTGCTGTGAGCTTAATCGTTGTATCTGTTCCCAGAGGCACATTGTAGCAGCACACCTGTGCTTTCACAGCTTCAAAGGCTGTGCTGGAATATATGTTAAGTGCCCTGTTCCGGCTTCCTCCTGTGTTTCCAGCAATGCTGGTCTGAGGGGGGGCGGGGGGGGACTGGCTGTCTGGCTACACCTGCACATTTCCCAGAGTCACTACCCTTGTTAGCAGAAGGTTATTGATTGCCTTGGCTACTTGGATCACAGCAGCCCCCACTTTAGATTTGCCCACTCCGAACTGATTCCCGACTGACCGGTAGCAGTTAGGCATTGCAAGCTTCCACAGGGCTATCGCCACTTGCTTCTCAACTGTCAGGGCCCCTCTCATCTTGGTATTCCTGTGCTTCAGGTCAGGGGAAAGCAACTCAGAAAGTTTTATGAAAGTGGCCTGAGACATGCAAAAATTTCATATCCACTGGGAATCATCCCATACCTCCAACACTATGTGGTCCCACCAGTCTGGGCTTGTTTGCCAGGCGCAGAATCGGCGTTCCACTGTATCAACATGCCCCAATGCCGCTATGATATCCCAATTGCCACATCCTATGCTTTCAGGAACGTCTGTGTCCGTGTCCTCCTCACAATCGTCCTCGTACTGGCGGCTCCTAGCCAGGCTCTGCACATACTGCAGGATAATGCGCGAGGTGTTTACAAAGCTCACAAAAGCAGTGTGCAGCTGAGCGGGCTCCATGCTTGCCGTGATATGGCGTCTGCACGGATAACCCAGGAAAAAAGGTGTGAAATGATTGTTTGTCATTGCTTTCAAGGAGCGAGGGAGGGAGGGGAGACTGATGACATGTACCCAAAACCACCCGCGACAATGTTTTTGCCCCATCAGGCATTGGGAATGTAACCCAGGATTCCAGTGGGCAGCGGGGACTGTGGGATAGCTACCCACAGTGCACCACTCCGTGAGTCGATGTTAGCCACGGTATTGAGGATGCACTCCGCCACATAATGGGCTTAGTGGGGACATGCACGATCGACTGTACAAAATCAGTTACTAAAGATTGACTTCTATAAAATCGACCTAATTTCGTTGTGTAGGCATGCCCTGACTCTATAGATGGGTGGGTAGAGCACTCCTGGGGGAGACCCAGGGTCTGCTCCTCCTGCCCCAGTGACTATTTAAGTGTTTATACACAGTGGAGCAATGTCAACAGGAGTGACTGGGGAACAGTCATGTCCGATTGTCCCATAGTCCAGTGGCTGGGGCACTCCCCTTGCTGTGGGCAGATACCTGTTCAAATTCCTTTTCTTCAGGAGGCAGAGTGGAGAATTGGCCTGGAGATCTCACACATCCCAGGTAAGCACCCTAACCATGCGGCTAAAAGTTATGTGGGAGGCTTGTCTCTTCCAGCTATTCTGTGTAGGGATATGCAGCCTCTGAGCATGCCTACTGGACTGGGCCACATAGGCAGGGGAGCGCCTATTTTCCCCTGCTTTGTGGATCACACTGGGGCTTAGGTAGCTGGATGCCTAGAGGGAGGCAGCAGTGCAGAGGCCCAGAGGTAGAAACATAGGTGCCTAGGGACCTTGATCGGCAAAAAGTGTATGCACCTAGTGAGTTTAGGCACTTACATGGTTAGCCAAGTGGGGGTGCTTTGGATTGCAGTGGTGCTGAAATCTGGGACTTAGATGCCTATAAGTCCTTTTAGGAATTGGTCACTTTTTGGTACCCTACGTCCCCCTAGATCTTGAACCTAATTATATTGGGGGTCACCACTACTTAGCATCTCAGATATTGTCACTTCTTGAGTTGACTCCAGTGTAGTACTTATCACTAAGTCAAGAATAGTCTGTCCTCTTCCGTGTTCTAGAACTAGGTGTGCCATGAAGTGATCACTTAAAATGTCAAGATTTTTTTTCCCTAAACTTTGTCCTGTTGGACCAGGTTATAGGTACGTAGTTGATGTCCCCCCATTATTAATGTTTTGTTAGATTTTGGTGATTCTTTGAGCTCTCTCAGCGTTGTGCACTCAGTTGGCTTTTCTTGATCTGCAGGCTGGTAGTACAGCCCTCCCGAAAATATAAAATACAAAATAAAATATATTTACATTCTGACTGGTTGGGATTAGTACCTTAGAGATTCAACTGTGTGGTCCTCTCCACTCAGAATTTTTATTCTTGCTAGATTCAATGGAATCCTTTAGCTTAGACTATTATTCCCAGATTTCTTCAGCCTAGTTTGTCTTTCCTGTATAATTTGCGACCAGGTATTACAGTATTCCATTGCTTTTATTTTTTTTGGTCACCCACCATATTTCTGTAGTGCCTGTTATATCAAGGTCCTCGTCTATTGCAAAGCATTCTAGTTCACCTATGTTTTCTTTTACACTTCTTTTATTTGTCTAACATATCTACTTCTTTCTTTCTTCTGTGTCACAATTTATACTTTATCAACTCGCACCTTTGCTTTTAGCTCATGTTTCATCCTCCCCCAACTTTTTTACATTTACAAGTTGGTTCAGAAACATAATGGTGAGGTTAGTAGGGAGCAGGTGTCCCTAGAAGTCCCAGGGATGAAGGCGGGAACAGAGTGGCTGTACTGACTTCTATGTATCATTGTAATGCCCTATCCCAAACAGGCCGCACTGGCAGACTCAGTGCTTCTCTCCTTTGGTCAAATCCTTCAGTCCCTAATCATTCCAAACTCCCATAGATTTCAATTAGAGCATTGCTTGAGTGAGGGAAGAGTGGAGAGTTCAGAGTTTGGCCCCTTGGAAGGGGCTTCATGATCCCCTGGCCCCGCTGGGTGGAGTTGGGATAATAAGCTTCATTAAAGTGAATAAGAAATGTGGATCCTATAACAGCTTCTAAGGGTATGTCTACACTATGAAATTAGGTCGAATTTATAGAAGTCAGTTTTTTAGAAATCGGTTTTATATATTCGAGTGTGTGTGTCCCCACAGAAAACGCTCTAAGTGCATTAAGTGCATTAACTCGGTGGAGTGCTTCCACAGTACCGAGGCAAGCGTCAACTTCCGGAGAGTTGCACTGTGGGTAGCTATCCCACAGTTCCCGCAGTCTCCGCTGCCCATTGGAATTCTGGGTTGAGATCCCAATGCCTGATGGGGCTAAAACATTGTCGCGGGTGGTTCTGGGTACATAGACCCCCATTCCCTCCCTTCCTCCGTGAAAGCAGCAGCAGACAATCGTTTCGTGCCTTTTTTCTTGAGTCACCTGTGCAGATGCCATACCACGGCAAGCATGGAGCCCGCTCAGGTAACTGTCACCGTATGTCTCCTGAGTGCTGGCAGACGTGGTACTGCATTGCTACACAGCAGCAGCAACCCCTTGCCTTGTGGCAGTAGACGGTACAATAGGACTGGTAGCCGTCATCGTCATGTCCGAGGTGCTCCTGGCCACATCGGCCAGGAGCGCCTGGGCAGACATGGGTGCAGGGACTACATTAGAAGTGACTTGACCAGGTCATTCTCTTTAGTCCTGCAGTCAGTCCTATTGAACCGTCTTATGGTGAGCAGGCAGGCGATATGGATTGCTAACAGTCCTATTGTACCATCTTCTGCCAGGCAGGCAAGAGTTGAGGGTGGCTAGCAGTCCTATTGTACCATCTTCTGCCGAGCAGCCATGAGATGTGGATGGCTTGCAGTCCTTCTGCACCCTCTGCTGCCAGCCAAAGATGTAAAAGATAGATGGAGTGGATCAAAACAAGAAATAGACCAGATTTGTTTTGTATTCATTTGCTTCCCACTCCTCCCCTGTCGAGGGGACTTATTCCTCTAGGTCACACTGCAGTCACTCACAGAGAAGGTGCAGCGAGGTAAATCTAGCCATGTATCAATCAGAGGCCAGACCAACCTGCTTGTTCCAATAAGAACAATTACTTAGGTGCACCATTTCTTATTGGAACCCTCCGTGAAGTCCTGCCTGAAATACTCATTGATGTAAAGCCACCCCCTTTGTTGATTTTAATTCCCTGTAAGCCAACCCTGTAAGCCATGTCGTTAGTCGCCCCTCCCTCCGTCAGAGCAACGGCAGACAATCGTTCCGCGCCTTTTTTCTGTGTGGACGCCATACCAAGGCAAGCATGGAGGCCGCTCAGATCACTTTGGCAATTAGGAGCACATTAAACACCACACGCATTATCCAGCAGTATATGCAGCACCGGAACCTGGCAGAGCGATGCCAGGTGAGGAGGCGACGTCAGCGCGGACACGTGAGTGATCAGAACATGGACACAGATTTCTCTGAAAGCATGGGCCCTGCCAATGCATGCATCATGGTGCTAATGGGGCAGGTTCATGCTGTGGAACGCCGATTCTGGGCTCAGGAAACAAGCACAGACTGGTGGGACCGCATAGTGTTGCAGGTCTGGGACGATTCCCAGTGGCTGCGAAACTTTCGCATGCGTAAGGACACTTTCATGGAACTTTGTGACTTGCTTTCCCCTGCCCTGAAGCACATGAATACCAAGATGAGAGCAGCCCTCACAGTTGAGAAGCAAGTGGCGATAGCTCTGTGGAAGCTTCCAACGCCAGACAGCTACCGGTCAGTTGGGAATCAATTTGGAGTGGGAAAATCTACTGTGGGGGCTGCTGTGATGCAAGTAGCCAACGCAATCAAAGATCTGCTGATATCAAGGGTAGTGACGCTGGGAAATGTGCAGGTCATAGTGGATGGCTTTGCTGCAATGGGATTCCCTAACTGTGGTGGGGCCATAGACGGAATCCATATCCCTATCTTGGCACCGGAGCACCAAGCCGGCGAGTACATAAACCGCAAGGGGTACTTTTCAATAGTGCTGCAAGATCTGGTGGATCACAAGGGACGTTTCACCAACATCAACGTGGGATGGCCGGGAAAGGTACATGACGCTCGCATCTTCAGGAACTCTGGTCTGTTTCAAAAGCTGCAGGAAGGGACTTTATTCCCAGACCAGAAAATAACTGTTGGGGATGTTGAAATGCCTATATGTATCCTTGGGGACCCAGCCTACCCCTTAATGCCATGGCTCATGAAGCCGTACACAGGCAGCCTGGACAGTAGTCAGGAGCTGTTCAACTACAAGCTGAGCAAGTGCAGAATGGTGGTAGAATGTGCATTTGGACGTTTAAAGGCACGCTGGCGCAGTTTACTGACTCGCTTAGACCTCAGCAAAACCAATATTCCCACTGTTATTACTGCTTGCTGCGTGTTCCACAATATCTGTCAGAGTAAGGGGGAGAGGTTTATGGCGGGGTGGGAGGTTGAGGCAAATCGCCTGGCTGCTGGTTACGCTCAGCCAGACACCAGGGCAGTTAGCAGAGCACAGGAGGGTGCGGTACGCATCAGAGAAGCTTTGAAAACCAGTTTCATGACTGGCCAGGCTACGGTGTGAAAGTTCTGTTTGTTTCTCCTTGATGAAACCCCCCGCCCCTTGGTTCACTCTACTTCCCTGTAAGCTAACCACCCTCCCCTCCTCCCTTCGATCACCGCTTGCAGAGGCAATAAAGTCATTGTTGCTTCACATTCATACATTCTTTATTCATTCATCACACAAATAGGGGGATGACTACCAAGGTAGCCCAGGAGGGGTGGTGGAGGAGGGAAGGAAAATGCCACACAGCACTTTAAAAGTTTACAACTTTAAAATTTATTGAATGCCAGCCTTCTTTTTTTTTGGGCAATCCTCTGTGGTGGAGTGGCTGGTTGGCCGGAGGCCCCCCCACCGCATTCTTGGGCGTCTGCATGTGGAGGCTATGGAACTTGGGGAGGAGGGCGGTTGGTTACACAGGGGCTGTAGTGGCAGTCTGTGCTCCAGCTGCCTTTGCTGCAGCTCAACCATACACTGCAGCATACTGGTTTGATCCTCCAGCAGCCTCAGCATTGAATCCTGCCTCCTCTCATCACGCTGCCGCCACATTTGAGCTTCAGCCCTGTCTTCAGCCCGCCACTTACTCTCTTCAGCCCGCCACTTACTCTCTTCAGCCCGCCACCTCTCCTCCCGGTCATTTTGTGCTTTCCTGCACTCTGACATTATTTGCCTCCACGCATTCGTCTGTGCTCTGTCAGTGTGGGAGGACAGCATGAGCTCAGAGAACATTTCATCACGAGTGTGGTTTTTTTTCTTTCTAATCTTCACTAGGCTCTGGGAAGGAGAAGATCCTGTGATCATTGAAACACATGCAGCTGGTGGAGAAAAAAAAAGGGACAGCGGTATTTAAAAAGACACATTTTATAAAACAGTGGCTATACTCTTTCAGGGTAAACCTTGCTGTTAACATTACATACATAGCACATGTGCTTTCGTTACAAGGTCGCATTTTGCCTCCCCCCACCGCGTGGCTACCCCCTCAACCCTCCCCCCTCCCCGTGGCTAACAGCAGGGAACATTTCTGTTCAGCCACAGGCAAACAGCCCAGCAGGAACGGGCACCTCTGAGTGTCCCCTGAAGAAAAGCACCCTATTTCAACCAGGTGACCATGAATGATATCTCACTCTCCTGAGGATAACACAGAGAGATAAAGAACGGATGTTGTTTGAACGCCAGCAAACATACACTGCAATGCTTTGTTGTACAATGATTCCCGAGTATGTGTTACTGGCCTGTAGTGGTAAAGTGTCCTACCATGAAGGACACAATAAGGCTGCCCTCCCCAGAAACCTTTTGCAAAGGCTTTGGGAGTATATCCAGGAGAGCCGTAAATGCCAGGGCAAATTAATCCTTTCACATGCTTGCTTTTAAACCATGTATAGTATTTTAAAAGGTACACTCACTGGAGGTCCTTTCTCTGCCTGCCGGGTCAAGGAGGCAGCCTTGGGTGGGTTCAGGGTGTACTGGCTCCAGGTCCAGGGTGAGAAACAGTTCCTGGCTGTCGGGAAAACCGGTTTCTCCGCTTGCTTGCTGTGAGCTATCTACAACCTCATCATCATCATCATCTTCTTCGTCCCCAAAACCTGCTTCCGTGTTGCCTCCATCTCCATTGAAGGAGTCAAACAACACGGCTGGGGTAGTGGTGGCTGAACCCCCTAAAATGGCATGCAGCTCATCATAGAAGCGGCATGTTTGGGGTTCTGACCCAGAGTGGCCGTACGCCTCTCTGGTTTTCTGGTAGGCTTGCCTCAGCTCCTTATGTTTCACGTGGCACTGCTTCGGGTCCCTGTTATGGCCTCTGTCCTTCATGCCCTGGGAGATTTTGACAAAGGTTTTGGCATTTCAAAAACTGGAACGGAGTTCTGATAGCACGGATTCCTTTCCCATACAGCAATCAGATTCCGTACATCCCGTTCAATCCATGCTGGAGCTCTTTTGCGAATCTGGGACTCCATCATGGTCAACTCTGCTGATGAACTCTGCATGGTCACCTCTGCTGATGAGCTCTGCATGGTCACCTGCAGCTTGCCACGCTGGTCAAACAGGAAATGAGATTCTAAAGTTCGCGGTTCTTTTCCTGTCTACCTGGCCAGTGCATCTGAGTTGAGAGTGTTGTCCAGAGCGGTCACAATGGAGCACTCTGGGATAGCTCCCGGAGGCCAATACCATCGAATTGTGCCCACAGTACCCCAAATTCGACCCCGCAAGGCCGATTTAAGCGCTAATCCACTTGTCAGGGGTGGAGTAAGGAAATCGATTTTAAGAGCCCTTTAAGTCGAAATAAAGGGCTTCATCGTGTGGACGGGTGCAGGTTTACATCGATTTAACACTGCTAAATTCAACCTAAAGTCCTAGTGTAGACCAGGGCTAAGGCACTCTGAGTACAGCTTATTTGACTGTTAAGTCCTTGTTTCCTTTGGCATTGAAACCCTGATGTGTGCTCACTTCTCAGTTTAGTTACAGTAAATCCTCTGTTAGTCACACCATTTGCCTCAGCTAATACAAAGACAAAGAAACAAATCAGCAACGTTGGGGTGAGCCCTGGATCTGAGTGTCAGTCAGGCTCCATGGTTCTCCATCCCTCTCCTCGAACTCTCAGAAGTGTGAGTTGGCAGCTGGAGTTAGTGCCATGAGCTGTGTCTGGTTTCGGTGTTTTAGTCTATGTCTATGTCTACACTAGTGTAAGCAGAGTCAGGAAGAGCTCCATCCTGACATCTGGTGGTGAGTTGTGGCAAGTTGTGGAAAAGAACTTCAGGGGCTGATCTCATTTGCATAGGCACACCCACCCCGCTTAGCATGAGCCCATAGCTGCCCAAATGGTCACTTTGGCTGCTGTGGGATCCCCAGTTTCTCTGTTATTGGGGCAGGAAGAATAAATTGTTATTATCCTGATTATGTGAATCAAGGACAGTGGAACTGTACTTGGCCTTTTGTTATGACGGAGGGACTTGCCGTCAACTAAATAGCACTCACTAAGCAAGGGACATGGGTTCCAAAACTCAGTGAATTGAGAAAGGTTGAGGGTAGGTATTATTCTCTGGTGGTATGAGTTCCCCCTGGTGAGGGTATTACATGCTAATTGTACTTCTTCCTTTCCTCCTTATAGAACATCAGAGCTAATTTTGATTTTATTAGGAGTGTAGTTACAGGTTGCTGAGTTGAATTCACTTTGGGCCAATGGTGCACCAGCACTGAGGCTCCTCTTCTACACGCTGAAATCACAAAAGAGCTAAACTTGCGAAGAGCTGAAATCACTTGAGTTTTGTGTTAAGTAGTGGGGGAGCCTGAATATATATTGTGGAACAGTTTGCGGCTGGCAGAGCAGAGCAATTTGTGGGACGGCTGGTGGAGCAGAGCCTTATGGAGAGGTTGGGGCAATCGGCTTTGGACTACGTAAGGTGCCCCTTAACCCTCCCCATCTCCACCTAGGTTGGGAGGTAAAATGCTGCAGGTAAACTTTCGAACTCTGGTGCTGCACTGACCAGGGACAGAGACTTTTGGGACTTTGGGTGACTTTGGGTTGCTCGACTCAAGAACCAAACGGAAAGAACACACCCCAATTTGCTGGGGGTGGGTTTTTTGCTGATGGGTTGTGTTATGAATCCTGTTGGTGGTGTTTCCCCAACATAATGCCACATTGTTTCTCTCTGTTATTAAAAGGCTTTTGCTACACGCAGACTCTGTGCTTGCGAGAGGGGAAGTATTGCCTCGTGGAGGCGCCCAGCTGGGGTGGTATATATTTGTCCTAGGTCACTGGATGGGGCCTCGAGCCGGTTTTGCATTGTGTTATTGGAATGAAACCCCTAGATACTGAACCCGGCCCTTGTTGCTGCCAACTCTGATGGGCAGAAGGGTTACACTAGTACTTTTGTCGGTCAGGGGTGTGAAAAAACACCCCCTTAAGTGATGTAAGTTTCGCCGACAAAAGTGCCAGTGTGCACAGTGCTATGTCGGCAAGAGACACTCTCCTGCCAAAATAGCTACTGCTGCTTATTGGGGGTGGTTTATGGGAGACCTTACAGCAGCTCAGTTGTAGCAGTACAGCTGTGCCACTATGAGATCTGTAGTGTAGACCTAGCCTTATGTCTACACTAGTGAGCTTACAACAGCACAGCTGTAAGATCTCCAGTGTAGCTGTTCTATGCCAATGGGAGGGAGCTCTCCGTCGACTTACCTAATCCACCCCCAACGAGCGGCGGTAGCTATGTTGGTGGGAGAAGCTCTCCTGCTGACATAGCGCTGTCCACACCAGCACTTCTGTTGGTGTAACTGATATCACTCAGGGGGGTGTTTTATTCAAACCCCTGAGCGACATAAGTTATACCAATGTAAATGGTAGTGTAGACATAGCCTACACTACCACTTAGTGTAGTGTAGACATAGTCTTTAGCTTTGCAAACCCCTCTGGACTCGATGTGTGTCTCTTTATTGTTAGGGAGTGTCCCTCTTACACATCTGAGCTGTAGCTCACGAAAGCTCATGCTCAAATAAATTGGTTAGTCTCTAAGGTGCCACAAGTACTCCTTTTCTTTTTGCGAATACAGACTAACACAGCTGTTACTCTGAAACCTGATTTCTGTAAAGACTGTACACTATAGCTGTAATAAAGGGGATTTCTATTTGTTAAACCTGTAGAGGGTGGGGGAGTGGATCAGTGTACAATCAGGGTCAATACAGAATCTCTCACTAGAAGTACATGGTACGGAAACCTGTAGAACCTCAACATTGGTGCTCTCCTGGACAACAGGTGATATTTTACAGCGCCTGCTGGTAGCACAATAATGAGATTAGAACATATGTCTGTTGTAGAGAACAAGAATCCATCAGTACTTAACAGACAGTGAATGCCTCTCTGTACCAGGGACTGATCCACCACCAGGGCAATTATGCTCCCAAGGGGTCTTCATGAACATTTGCCATCTGGCCAGAGTACATAGCCCCTTACCCCTACTCCCACCCACACCAGAGAGAGATGGATTTACAGTTGTGGGATGTTCTGTGTAATAATGTCTCAGCTAATATTCAAGGGACTCTTCGTTGCTCTGTGTTCTGTCCTGTGGGCAGAATTTCCAGTTCCCAAGTGCAACATGCTTGCTCAGATAGAGTGAGAGGAAGAGACTTGTATCCTTGATCCCCAAAAATTCAAGGAGAAGAACCTGGGCAATGCCCACACTGTTGAGGAATAACTTACTCGAACACCTAAACTGTCTAAGTTAAGAGGAAAAGCTTGAGTTCGAATGAAGCTGTTGAGATGACACAGAACTGTGTGAGTTCACATCTCAGTGGCTCTGCTGAGCAACGGCAGGCCTTCAGCAGCTCTAACTGCCTTCCAGATTAGCTGCTAGCCAGAGACTTTCACAAAGAGTTCAGCCCTGTTTAATCACTGGACAGAGAGAGGTCTCTCTCCAGTGCAGGATTCACTGGGGAGCATGCACAGGAGGGCCTTACTCAGGAGGCGTTCAGAGGGGACCTGTGACTCATGGAGGGAATGTGCATTGGGGAGGGGCAGGAATGAGTGATGGGCTACAGCAAGCAGTGGGGAAGCCTACATCCTTTGTGGCTTTTCCACAGTCAGATTCTTTTCTCTGAAGCTCAGGGAAAGAATCTTGTCTTGTTTCTCTTTTTATTACAGCAGGTGCTGGGATCACAAGACACTGTGAGGAAAAGAATACTCAGCAGGAAGTGGAATAACAGTGAGTGATAGCAGCAAAGTCCAAAAGACAGATTTCCTTAGGTTTTGACTGGGAAAATTCCAGTGAGATTCAGTGCAGGTCAGGTAGGCAGCAAAGACACACTGCACAGAAGAGGAATCATAAATCAACTCCCAGGGAAAGAAGACCCAGGGATTGCAGTGGGACCATCATCCAATACCTTACATGAGGGAGAAACTCCATCACTGCACTGAACATGTGACGAGCTCAAACTTCATTACACACCAGCGAATCCACTCTGGAGTGAACCCTGTCACTGTGCTGAGTGTGGGGAAAGCTTCACTCAGAGCTCACCTCTTGGAGAAATCAGTGGCTCCATGTGGGATAGAAACCATGGAGGACTCTGCCACTAGGCATGTGGGTCCCTACCCTGTTTATGTGAGGATTGGGGCATGATAGGGTCTGGATCCCATCCCTAGAACAATCCATAGGGTGGGTGCTGGGGGAACTGATTGTTTAAGGACCATAGAGGGGAATGGCAAGAGGAGGCTGAGAAGGGGTCATGGGAATCGGTGATTTGGGGATTGGGTAGGGGATGGGTGCTGGGGGCATGGAAACATTTAGGGATGAGGGAATCAGCCTGGGTCAAGATAACAGGGTAGATGTACTTTTTTCAAAATAGATTCATTCTTATCTTTAGAGCCAGGTGGTAGACATGAAAAAAGAAAAGGAGTACTTGTGGCACCTTAGAGACTAACCAATTTATTTGAGCATGAGCTTTCATAGAATCATAGAATCATAGAATATCAGGGTTGGAAGGGACCCCTGAAGGTCATCTAGTCCAACCCCCTGCTCGAAGCAGGACCAATTCCCAGTTAAATCATCCCAGCCAGGGCTTTGTCAAGCCTGACCTTAAAAACTTCCAAGGAAGGAGATTCCACCACCTCCATAGGCAACGCATTCCAGTGTTTCACCACCCTCTTAGTGAAAAAGTTTTTCCTAATATCCAATCTAAACCTCCCCCACTGCAACTTGAGGCCATTACTCCTCGTTCTGTCATCTGCTACCATTGAGAACAGTCTAGAGCCATCCTCTTTGGAACCCCCTTTCAGGTAGTTGAAAGCAGCTATCAAATCCCCCCTCATTCTTCTCTTCTGCAGGCTAAACAATCCCAGCTCCCTCAGCCTCTCCTCATAAGTCATGTGTTCTAGACCCCTAATCATTTTTGTTGCCCTTCGCTGGACTCTCTCCAATTTATCCACATCCTTCTTGTAGTGTGGAGCCCAAAACTGGACACAGTACTCCAGATGAGGCCTCACCAATGTCGAATAGAGGGGGACGATCACGTCCCTCGATCTGCTCGCTATGCCCCTACTTATACATCCCAAAATGCCATTGGCCTTCTTGGCAACAAGGGCACACTGCTGACTCATATCCAGCTTCTCGTCCACTGTCACCCCTAGGTCCTTTTCCGCAGAACTGCTGCCTAGCCATTCGGTCCCTAGTCTGTAGCGGTGCATTGGATTCTTCCGTCCTAAGTGCAGGACCCTGCACTTATCCTTATTGAACCTCATCAGATTTCTTTTGGCCCAATCCTCCAATTTGTCTAGGTCCTTCTGTATCCTATCCCTCCCCTCCAGCGTATCTACCACTCCTCCCAGTTTAGTATCGTCCGCAAATTTGCTGAGAGTGCAATCCACACCATCCTCCAGATCATTTATGAAGATATTGAACAAAACCGGCCCCAGGACCGACCCCTGGGGCACTCCACTTGACACCGGCTGCCAACTAGACATGGAGCCATTGATCACTACCCGTTGAGCCCGACAATCTAGCCAGCTTTCTACCCACCCTATAGTGCATTCATCCAGCCCATACTTCCTTAACTTGCTGACAAGAATACTGTGGGAGACCGTGTCAAAAGCTTTGCTAAAGTCAAGAAACAATACATCCACTGCTTTCCCTTCATCCACAGAACCAGTAATCTCATGATAAAAGGCGATTAGATTAGTCAGGCATGACCTTCCCTTGGTGAATCCATGCTGGCTGTTCCTGATCACTTTCCTCTCATGCAAGTACTTCAAGATTGATTCTTTGAGGACCTGCTCCATGATTTTTCCGGGGACTGAGGTGAGGCTGACTGGCCTGTAGTTCCCAGGATCCTCCTTCTTCCCTTTTTTAAAGATTGGCACTACATTAGCCTTTTTCCAGTCATCCGGGACTTCCCCGGTTCGCCACGAGTTTTCAAAGATAATGGCCAATGGCTCTGCAATCACAGCCGCCAATTCCTTCAGCACTCTCGGATGCAACTCGTCCGGCCCCATGGACTTGTGCACGTCCAGCTTTTCTAAATAGTCCCTAACCACCTCTTTCTCCACAGAGGGCTGGCCATCTCTTCCCCATTTTGTGATGCCCAGCGTAGCAGCCTGGGAGCTGACCTTGTTAGTGAAAACAGAGGCAAAAAAAGCATTGAGTACATTAGCTTTTTCCACATCCTCTGTCACTAGGTTGCCTCCCTCATTCAGTAAGGGGCCCACACTTTCCTTGGCTTTCTTCTTGTTGCCAACATACCTGAAGAAACCCTTCTTGTTACTCTTGACATCTCTCGCTAGCTGCAGCTCCAGGTGCGATTTGGCCCTCCTGATTTCATTCCTACATGCCCGAGCAATATTTTTATACTCTTCCCTGGTCATATGTCCAACCTTCCACTTCTTGTAAGCTTCTTTTTTATGTTTAAGATCCGCTAGGATTTCACCGTTAAGCCAAGCTGGTCGCCTGCCATATTTACTATTCTTTCGACTCATCGGGATGGTTTGTCCCTGTAACCTCAACAGGGATTCCTTGAAATACAGCCAGCTCTCCTGGACTCCTTTCCCCTTCAAGTTAGTCCCCCAGGGGATCCTGGCCATCCGTTCCCTGAGGGAGTCGAAGTCTGCTTTCCTGAAGTCCAGGGTCCGTATCCTGCTGCTTACCTTTCTTCCCTGCGTCAGGATCCTGAACTCAACCAACTCATGGTCACTGCCTCCCAGATTCCCATCCACTTTTGCTTCCCCCACTAATTCTACCCGGTTTGTGAGCAGCAGGTCAAGAAAAGCGCCCCCCCTAGTTGGCTCCTCTAGCACTTGCACCAGGAAATTGTCCCCTATGCTTTCCAAAAACTTCCTGGATTGTCTATGCACCGCAGTATTGCTTTCCCAGCAGATATCAGGAAAATTAAAGTCACCCATGAGAATCAGGGCATGCGATCTAGTAGCTTCCGTGAGCTGCCGGAAGAAAGCCTCATCTACCTCATCCCCCTGGTCCGGTGGTCTATAGCAGACTCCCACCACTACATCACTCTTGTTGCACACACTTCTAAACTTAATCCAGAGACACTCAGGTTTTTCTACAGTTTCGTACCGGAGCTCTGAGCAGTCATACTGCTCCCTTACATACAGTGCTACTCCCCCACCTTTTCTGCCCTGCCTGTCCTTCCTGAACAGTTTATAACCATCCATGACAGTACTCCAGTCATGTGAGTTATCCCACCAAGTCTCTGTGATTCCAATCACATCATAGTTCCTTGACATCACCAGGACCTCCAGTTCTCCCTGCTTGTTTCCAAGGCTTTGTGCATTCGTATATAAGCACTTGAGATAACCTGTTGATCGCCCCTCATTCCCAGTATGAGGCAGGAGCCCTCCCCTCACAGACATTTCTGCCTGTGCTTCCTCCCGGTATCCCTCTTTCCCACTTACCTCAGGGCTTTGGTCTCCTTCCCCCGGTGAACCTAGTTTAAAGCCCTCCTCACTAGGTTAGCCAGCCTGCTGGCAAAGATGCTCTTCCCTCTCTTCGTAAGATGGAGCCCGTCTCTGCCCAGCACTCCTCCTTCATGGAACACCATCCCATGGTCAAAGAATCCAAAGCCTTCTCTCCGACACCACCTGCGTAGCCATTCGTTGACTTCCACGATTCGACGGTCCCTACCCAGAGCTACAGCTCACTTCATCGGACGGTAGACATGGCAAGTCCCAGTTTGTCTCTGTGACTGTGGGAGCAGCAATATATAACCCATCGTAGCCAGAGTCTTGGGAATTTCCTTGGCTCTTAAGAGGGGAGACAAAGTGACCCATACTGAGCTAATTACATTGTTATTGGTTCCCAGCCTGAAGAGTCCGTTCATTTCTCCACAGGCAGCCCATTCACTGCTGTGCATGACCATCCAACTTCACTGGATAGCTCAGGCCACTTCAGTGAATCTGTTCTGATGGATTTTACTGTAGTCCTCAGTCTGTGTGCCTTCTCTTTCCCTTTCTCAGGGCAGAGATCACTTCAGGGAGTCCATAGCCTCACACACAAAAGTGGGTGAAGGCCAAGAGGTCACTCAGAAATGCAGTGGTTACCCACAGAGAGACAGGATATACAGACGCTTCCGAATGAGGTACACTCTGGCATCTTCTCCCTGCAGCATCTCCAACAGTTATTGGCTCCTCTCTCTAAGGCCTCAGAGAGTTCACACATCATGTCCAGACTCCATCCCAGGATTGCCATTGTGATTACCTCTTCCCAGGTTTCTGGTATTTTTCTTTGCACATTAACTAGTTGTGTTAAGTGCTTTTACAAATGGAGTAAATCCTTTTCACAGACTGGTGCGCATTATCCCATATTGTGAGCTAGGGTCCCATTTCAGGTATAGTGGTTATAATAGCCTCAAAGGCATCATATGAATGGAAGAGAAGCAGATCAGGTCTGTCTGGGACAGTAGGATTTCACTAGGAATTTTTGGGGAAAATAGGAGACTCAATTATTGAAGATCTCCTGCAGATGCATTGTCTGGCTTTAAATCTGGCTGGGAACTAAGTATATCTGAAGCTTCCAATAGGATGGGTAAGAGATGTTTGCATGGACTGTGCCTGTTGCCCTCCCCATCAGAGCAGTTAATGCATCTGGCTGCATCATACCGCACAAACTGAGGGGCTGGGAGTAGGGTGCCATGAATGCATTGTAGGTACATGAAGAGCAACTGACATTGAGTGCTCCTCAAAGGCTGCCATGGATTAGTCTCTGCCTGCTGCTCTGTGCAGATACCATGGATGTGAGGGTTGCATTATCTCCTGGGGGATACTCAATGCCCCATATGAAATTGCTTCTGGAAATACTAGCTCAGTTCAGCTCTGCTGCCAGCCCCCAGAGTAGGGAATGGACTGCGGGGTGAAGCTGGAATGCACTGCACTGTGGCTGTTCTCTGCTTCCCAGGGACATAGGAAGCAGAGTGTTAGCTGCGACAGGACGGACTCTAATTTACATGGGCGCTGGGCAGGCCCATGCCTGGGATCAGGATACTAGGACGTGCAAAGGTGTCTTAAATTCCCCAACTCTCCTCATCCAGGCCAACCCCAAGCCTAGGAAGGGAGTGCCTGCAAGTCAGGCATCTGCTGACCTCTAGTCTCAGGTGTTCCCTGTCTGGAGGACCCATCCATGGCTGACTCATCTTAGCAGGAGGCAATATGTTCAGCAGGATTGGTTGGGAAGGTCACGCTATTTTTGGTCTGCATACAGTGCCTAGCACAACAGGATCCTGGTCCATGATGACGGCTTTCATTATAATCAAATAATAAATAATAACAATATTCTTAATATTCTCCATCCTCTTTCCATGGCCATCCATAGCATTCACCCAAGACATCTTCTATCTCCATAATCTCTGCCTCACCAGGGTGGGTAGCGTTCCACATCATCGAAGAGCAGAGTAAATTCACAGATGATGGTTTCCCTCTCATTCAATCCTCTGTCCTCACTGCCATGCCGCACCTGCTCTGACCCAGGGACTGCTAGGGACACCATTCTGTTGCTTCTGCTCACTCTTAGCCTTTGTTAAATCTCTGGCAATCCTTTGTATATGTTAGCATATGTTAATTAGCAATCAGCATATGCTAATATTTTGGTCATGGGATTGCTGCACAATATTGGGTTTCCAGGCACTTTTCAACGAGGGTTGGAAAGTTCCAGCCAGAGCTGGCAGCTCATCCCCCTGAGCGGCAGATAATATTGCTGTCATGTTGTGAGATCTGGTCCTTGCGGGGAAGCACAAAGGACGTTAGACCCTGTCTGATGGCCTGCAGCCCTAGGCATTTGGGTACAATTTGGCTTGTGCCAATGATCATGAACGGTCAGTTCTCAGGAAGCTCCTCGCAGCCCACACTGGAGGCATTTATGATGGCGGGCGGCTGCTGAAGGAGATGAAAGATTGAAGAAGTCCCCTTCAGCACACTGCTCTTTAAACACCCACCCCTGGAGATACTTCAGAACTATTGGGGAAAGACAAAGGCAAGCTTCTGCAATCTACAGCTCCCACCCTGGTGAATCCTAGATACACTCTGGGGAGCTAGTGCATGGGAAGATGGGAAATTCTATAAAGACAAATCATTAAAACCCCCTTGGCAAATATTATGAATTTAAAAGGTATTTTGGGATTTTCAAAATAATACACTTGTGTTTTATGTGAGAGGCAAGGATGTCTTCAACCTTCCTGGCTTCCTGGGTGATCAGTGCTGAAAGATAAAATGTGAAAATGAAACCCTCAAAAGACAAATGTGAAATAAAATATGAGAATTACCATTAACAGAATTCCTTTTCCAATTCCTGCCTTAGTCCAGGGTATATGATGAAAGCTTACAACGTTTGGAACTCAGAACTAGTTAATTGTGTGCCAGATGAATTTAAGGAGGAAGATGAAGCTGGTGAGGAAGGAAATTGCAGGAGTAAATATCTACAGTTTGATGAAAGGTCCTGCTTGTAAAATCTTATCGAGTTCGGAATTAAGAGCCTCTCAGCAATAAATCTTTGCTGAGTCTGTTCAGTGTTTTTTGTGATGTGCTTGGCTAGTGGTTGCTTCTCCGCTTCTCTCCCCAATACATTGTGGATGGCGATTTCAGATATCTGGGTGTTTTCCCAATGTGAAGCTATAGACAATGAAGCTAGACTTATTGGCATCTGTGAAATATGCTGTGAATATAAAAGTGGTCCAATATCCTCAGATCCTTCGGGGACAATTCAATCCCCAGTTCCGTCTATGTATCTCGGTGCTTAGTGTCAGCTGTATTGAAATATTAAAACAATAAAAAGAGAAAAACAAGGCTAAATCCAGTCTGCCTGTCACCCAGATTGTGAAGATTTCAGACAATGACAATAACCTTGCTCTATATAGAGAGGGCCTCTGTGATAGTAAACAAGAGCAACATTACTTTGCTTTTCCTTTTTTAGAGCTGAATGGAGACTGAATGCTGAATTGTTGGTGCTGGAAGATTGGATGAAAATGGGGATCTCGTCTCTTCAGCCAATGTGTTTGGTATTTGTTCTGTTTGGACATGCTGTACTTTGTTTTTTAATGTGCATTTATATCATATAATAATTCATGGAAAATCTTAATATAAAATGTATGGCCCACTAATTATTCATTGTCATAATGAATAACTCGGAATCGCCATTAGGAATGACAATGGAGCAAGAGCAAGACTGGAAAAGCTAAGAGAGGAGAGTGAGAAACCATCAGCCCAGACTATTGCACAGCCCAGTGGCTAAGGCACTCTTTTGTAAGGGGGGGGAGATGCAATTTCAAATCCCTGCTCCACATCAAGCAGAGGGGGTAACTGAACCTGGATCTCCCCTAGCCCAAGTGACTGCCCTAATTATGGAGCTAATGCACATGAGGGCTGGGGCTCCTTCTCTGGCCATCTGTGAATAAAATTGCCTGAAAGTCAAAACATTTCATTTTAATGTTACCAAAACATTTTGACTCAATTTTTTTCAGATTTTCAATTCACAGAAAATTTTTAAAAATGTCATTTTCAGTTTGACCAGAAACAAGTTTTTCTATCAATTTTTCAAAATTGACAGCGAACCAAAAAATCCATGATTTGCCCAGCCCTGCTCTTATCCTCTTATGTGAAACAGCCACTGAGGATAAGAGGCCCAATTCTCAAACAGATGGTGGCACCTAAACATTCACATAGGTGCTGAATGAAATTTTCAAAAGTGCCAAAAGCAGGTTAGGTGCCCAGTTCCCCTTGGAGTCCATAGGGGGACTGCTTAGGTACTTTTGAAAATCCCACTATATATAGCATCTTTACTGATCTAAATACCTTTGAAAATTGGGCCCAAAGAGCCACCCTGGGCTAGGTTACACCTGCTCTGAAGATAAACAGGACCCATCATTTCCAGGTCAGTTCAGGCCCCTGGCTGTGCCTGTTGTTTGGATATGTCGGAGAGAAGCCTCATTTTCCAGGTCTGCCAATTTGACAGCTTTCACAAGCACTGCAGCCAATTCCCCCTACTCACTGGTTTGGGCCGATAAGACAGTCCCACGGTTGCTAACAGTAGGGAAAGCTACAGGCTCAAGTGTGATTTTAAGGCACTGGAGAAAATAACAGCAATAACTTTGCACTGAGCAGAGGTTTTCATTGAGCTGTACGCTGTTATCCCTAGTTTCTTTCACGAGAGGTTACAGTTAATTTATATCCTAGCAATGTGTATGCATAGTTCATTCTTTCCAATTACCCTTGTGTAGCGTCCGTATTCATCCGGTTACCTCTTTTAGCGCCATTCTCCTTACGGGTTTTGATGGACAGGGCTAGGTTCTTCTGGATCCTGCCTCCAGCTCATCAGGGTGTAACTTCCTTATTTTCTTCCCATATGAATTTATTAGGCAGTACCACACCCCCCTCGTTCCTTCCTGGATGGGTTGCCAGGGCAGCTTAGGAGGAAAATTCTGACCACAGGGTAACCCCCACTTACTTGCCGGATAGTTGGAGACACAATATATTCAGCACAGTCATTATATTAAACAGGAGATAAATATAACCAGGTAAAAAGAAAAGGAGGACTTGTGGCACCTTAGAGACTAACCAATTTATTTGAGCATAAGCATAACACGGCTGCTACTCTGATAACCAGGTAAAACACTACTCTAAGGAGCACCGGTGTCCACACTGACAATACCTGTGAAGTTCTCAAGTCACATTACCTGATATAGCAAATGTAAAATGAGTGTCCTGCTGGTATGTGCACTTTGTAGGAGCCCTTGATGGCTTGTGACCATGAATCTTCTGTGCAGCAGTTAGCGATGTGGCTGACTGGGTTCAGTAAGCACAAGACTCAGACGTGGGATAAGGTGGTCACGTTTAATAGGCAGCAGGTAGAAAAATCCCCAAACCCTCACCCCTGGCTTGAGGACAAAGTTCGAGGTGTGGGGGGCTCCCGAACAATCTCCTGGACTATCTAACTGAAGGATGGTGACTCACAACTCAGTGAACGATCCTCAGGTTCAGAGGTGGCTCCTCAGTCACTGCAGAGGGGCTGATCTCTGCTGGCAGGAGTCAGGCTGCTTCTGGTGCCAGGATTTCCCCTCCCCACAAAGCGGTGCAGGGCTCAGGGTGCAGGTTACAAAACTCTACTAAAATCCTAGCATTAGTCTCCCACCCCAGTGCTCAGACACACTCGCAGCCAGAGCAGAGCTCGCCATGTGGTGACTGGTCTTGCCTAGGGAGCTGCAGGACTAACCCAGCCGGGCTGGGCAGGGGAAGTTTTCCCAACAAAGCTTCACAAACTGGGAGTCACCTTGGAGAGGGAAGCGTCCAAGCTGAGGGATGTTGCTGCTGGGCCCCAGAGGCCGGTTCCCGGGGGCCCTGCAGGCAAGCCTGGGCCTCACCAGCTCCCACAGTCAGCCCTGCCTGTGCCCATTCTGGGGCTGGCTCCAGCTCCTCCAGACTGACTTCTCCCCTCTCCAGAGCTCCCAGGGCAGGCATCTCACTCCCTATTGGTCAGACTAGCTCTTCTTCTCAGGCTTTCCCTTGTCAGTCATTAGACTCTGCCCCCTCCTTTCTCTCAGGCATTGCCCCTCCCTGCGATTCTCCCCATGCTAAGGGGACACTGTCGCTCTGAACAGTGTCTCTCCTCTCTCCCTCTGGGCTGCCCAGCAGACTTTGAATCTGCCCTTGGCCCCCTTCTCCCCAGGGGCAGTGCCTCACTCTAAGCTACCAGCACACAGAGACCTAGGGACCTAGGTGAGCTCCTTGGGGGTCACATTTGCATTTGTCAGTACCAGATTCCACCTGCCATTGTATTGCACAATAGCCTTGCTGTCTATGCTTGTCTGTCTGTCCTCACAGTCTTTTCAAGTTGGGATTAACCTAAACAATTTTGGGTCATCTGCAAATATTGCCACTTCTCTGTTCACCCTTTTCGACATCCTTAATAAATATATTATACAACACTGGTCCTGGGACATAACCTTGGGTACTGGCTGGGGACAAAGAAAAGGAGAATAGAGAGTTGCAGGTTCTGCACTAGTGCTCAAGGATGGATCAGACTCAGGTTTTACACCCAGTCCTGTTGTCTAGTTCCCAGCAGAGAATGGACAGGCAGGGAGATCATTAGGGCTTCACCTAGGGTGTGAGGAATGTTCCCTCAGCTGCCTTAATGGAAGGACAGATGCTGCCATCTCACACAGCACTGATATGCTTCCAGACATAATCTATTTCTCAAAAACATTCCCTTGCAATATAAAATGTTAATTAAAAACACTGCAAATCTCTGCTGAATTTCCGAACCTGTATTTTGCAGAATGTAGCTGTTTAATCTTCAGGGAGATTCAAGTCATTATTTGATGTACTAGCAATTATGTGAAAATATCTAAACAAACAAGCACAAAATAATCATTTAATGTCAAAACCCACAGGCAAAACTCAATCTACAAAGAGAAAGAACAAGCTTCTTCTATAGATGCACAGTAGGTGTTTGTACAAGAATTCCCTTCTTAAAAGGTGGCAAATTCAAATCTAATAAAAGGAAATCCCACTCCCCCCCACACACATATTGTGAATTCAGCCACAGAACTTCGTTGAGGCCAAGATTTTAAGAGTCAAAAAAGGATTAGATATGTATATGGATAACAACAATATCCACACAATGCCAAACACTTTGGAAAGGATATTGAACCTCATGCTTCCGGGCTTAACCTGGTCTTAAAGTAAAAGAGATCAGGATGAGACATATGTGGGGAGCAGATTATCCCACAACTGCTAGTGCGGACTTTCTTGCATCTTCCTCTAAAGCAGCTGGTGCTGGCCAGTGCCAGAGACCCTGTGTCTGATCCGCTCTGGCAATTCCTATGTTCCCGGGTATGTGTTGTTGGGGTGGAAGGTGTGAGTGGCTGCCAGCCACTGTGTCTTTGATCTGTGGGTGATCCCAGGCCTCATTGAAGCTGATGAGTGTGCTAGCCACCTTTCATTCAGACTGAATGGAAGAAGCAATTAAGCCAGGGCTTCTCAAACTGGGGGTCGTGACCCACCAGGGGATGAGGAGGTTATTACGTGGGGGTTGCGAGCTGTCATCCTCCACCCCCAAACCCTGCTTCACCTCCAGCATGTGTAATAGTGTAAAATATAAAAAAATGTGTTTTTAATTTATAAGTGTGGGGGGGGGGCACACTCAGAGTCTTGCAGTGTGAAAGGGGTCACCAATACAGAAGATGGAGAACCACTGAATTAAGCTCTTCTATGGTGTGAAATAGCTGAAACAATCGAAGTCACTGCATAAGGCATAGACCTCATGGGAAGGCCTGGGCAAGAACTAACTCAGGAAGAACGGGGGTTTCCTTGGGACTGCAAATGCGGAAGCTGAGGCAGTGAATGGTTGGAGTTGTATGTGTCAGAGGCAGAAAACAACCAGAAAGAGAGGAGAAAGAGCCAGAGAAGCAGTAAGTAGCATAGCCCCCAGACGGAGCAGATGCAGAGATCTTATGGGACAGGACTGGTTGGAAAGGTAGGCTTGGGAATTGTGAGCAAGAAGCCTACTGCGCTCTGTTCCTGCTGTGTTCAGGGGAACAGGACTATGTAGGCATTCTTTGAAAATAAACAGAATTGCTCCAGAGAACATACCTGACTCATAATCAATTTCTCCTCCTCATGGAAGCAAGCCCCAATAAAGACCTCAGATACTGGCTAACTGCTCAGACCAAGGGGCAACAGTATGAGCAGAGGAATATGAGCAGAGGTAGGGAGGGGTAGAGAGGTAATACTTACCTTTGTATACAGCATGGATGAGTCTGTGCCTGGAATGCTGTGCCCTGTTCTGGTGTCCACACCAAAAAAGATGCGGACAAGTTGGAGAAGGTTCAGAAAAGTGGCTACAGAAATGATTCACGGTCCAGAAAACTTTGCATGACAGAAGAGGCAATGCGTGTGTGGGGGCAGGGAGGGGTCACATGCCCCCCAGATTGCTGAGTCACATGGTGTGGCCAGGCCCCCTCCCTGTGGGGCAGCTGAGCCAGGGAGTTGCACCAGACAGTGAGAGGCAGGAGCAGAGGAACAGCTGGGAGCTGCACAGAGGGCCTGCTGCTTTCCAGGAGAGGAGGACTGCGAGGGGAGGGGGGGTGACTTGTTCCGGGGTTGTGCCCCCCGTCAGCAGGCACCAGTTGCCTATGCATGACAGTTAGAGATTTGCATGCTGAAATGGTAGAACCCCTGTACACTTGAGCCTAGCTGGTGCTGAAGCTTGTCTATGCAAGGCCCAAGATGTCCTGTTGTGGCCAAACATACATCCGTGCAGTATCTCAACAGAGAGATGTACAAGATACCTGACCAATCATGGAGCATGCTGGGTATGGCTTTATGTAGAATGGGAGACCAAACATACCCCATGACTGTTGAGTCTATTCTGATTATTGGCAAAGAGATTCCTTATACAGAACAGGAACCTCCATCACTGAATGCAGCAAAGCCTAGTGTGCCTAGCATAGAATTCCAGAGATTTTTGTTACAGATCCTGGACCTCAGTTTACCTGTTGGGAATTTGCACAGTTTGCAGCAGGAGAAAATGTGAACATATCACAGCCAATGAATGAAAAGCAGAAGAAAGTGTCCAGACTTGGCAGCCCTGAGTCTGTTCTAACTTACGCTGCGGGGTGGGCAGGGTGTGAGCATTGCTCCAAAGCATGGCTGGTTCTAGAAAGCACATATGCGGGTAGTGGGACAGCTGGTGCACCTGTTCAGAGCACTTTTCCAGCAGCTGTTCAGGGAAACCCACCCATCATGCACTGGGGCTGTCGCAGTGGGGAAGCTGGAGTGCTGGGGACATGTGCTGCTGGAACAAACGCCATGATGTGTAGTCTGACTGTGGAACACTGGGCTGGATTCAGATACCTCCCCAAACCAGGTCCTGGTGGGGCCTGCACTGAGTTCAGTTCCTTTCTTGGTGGGGCTGGTTCATAATTAGGTTACTGAGGGGAGCTTTAGGGCCTACGGGGAGGTGCTGAGTCTTCCTGCATGCACCGGCTGAGCTCCAGTTAGTCTTGGGAGCCAAGGAAAAGTCAAGGCACTCAGGGAGCTGCCTGTTTTGCAGTGCCCTCTCTGCCCCCCTGCTCCTCACCCTGCTATGTCTCTCAATGAGGGTGCCTGGCATAGAATTTATTTCCAGTGCATACTTTACTTACTGTAAAACACCTGAAGCTAGGAAGAGTTTTGTAACCCATGTTGGTAGGGTTTGCCATGCTCCGCTCCAGAGACTGCTCTACTGGAGGATAACAGCTTACATGTGCTGCCAGCTACCAGGCTTACTCCTTTAGGGCCAGCACTTTGTAAGTGAAGGTTCTGGGTTCAAACTCTGCTGATGACCCAGTTGGCAAGTCCTTGCACTTTAAAGAATTTAAATGAAGAAATAAAATCAAACTCACCTGCTAAAGCAGTTCTGCCTTCTCAGCTGCTCCAGTCATGTGGCTTGGAAGGGGCAGAGGGGACAGTTCAGACAGCCCCAAGTCTACCCGTACACTGCGCCTCTTTAAAGGATTGGTTCAGCCCTTCCTTCCATTCATACTCTGAACAGTACTGGTCTGTTCACCTTCACCCCATACCTAGCCATTAGAGAGAAGAGTCTTTTTAGATTTCTTCCTTAGTATAGTGAAGGACCAGCTCTCTGTTTAAAGCTTGATACTTCTAAGTGCTCTAAAATCTGCACAGTTACTTGGATTGTCTTGAAATTTGGTGTGCTTCCTGGGGGCAGAGGAATTTGGTCAATAAGCCAAATTTGGGGCCACTTGATCAAAGGGTTCCTGAGATTCAGGTCTCCCCAAATCCCAGCTTTTCTTAAAGTTGATGTATTGTGGCATCATTTTTTTGCTCGGGCCTGGGGATCAAACCATGGCTCTTATCCTGACATAAGGGTCTCACTCACCTGAGGGTTACCCCCAGAGTGTGTATGGTATGCACCAGCCCTTTGGGGGAACAAAATTCAGAATGTAATTAGCAAAAGAATTTGCTTCTCCAGTTAGGCTTGCACCTAAGGCTCAACAACCAACTAGATTACAATGAGCAGAGGGCTGCATTTTGGTGTATCATTATGAGAGAAAACAAAAAGGACAGGAGGGGCTGGGGCCAGTGAGATTTCCAGCCCCCACAGGACTTTTGGGGTAGGCTTGAGGTCTTATGGGATTTGGCACATGATTTGAGCCATAAGATCTTGCAGGATTTGGCTTGAGATCTGGAGCCAAGATAAGAGCCATATGGTCAGAGCCACGTCCTGTTTGCTGGTGTCCAGCAGTCAGCCACCCTCTCTCCCTGGCCTAGGTTGCTCTGGGCTGTGCTAGTTGCCACTTGGGGGCTGGGAAGTATTGGCCAAGGCTGGCTGGGTTTTTCCCACCTTCCTTGCAGTGAAACCCAAGGGGTTGCGTTTTAGGTAAGTGGAGGGCTGGGTCACAGTTTGGACCTACGTGAGAGTCGTTTAGTCATTGCATATTTTGTCAGGTGCCCAGTGCAGGAACTCGCTGATTTAGGCTCCAGATCCAAAAGGTAACATAGTGGGCATCCTGAGGGCATCTCCTTATGAGATGGGGGCATCGTGTTTAACCCCTTGGGGGCAAATATGAACCAGGGGTTGAGGCATTACCCAGGGGAGTTCGCCCTGCCAATGTGCTGGATGGTAGTGTTGGCTAAGGGGGTGAGGTAATCTCTTACGTCAACCCCTGAAAGGGGGAGGGCTGCTAGTGGGTAAGTGGAGGTACTGAAGTTAGGTTTATTAATCTGTAATTGCCAGGATCACCGTTAGAGTCTTTTAAAAAAATTGGCGTTACATTAGCTATCCTCCAGTCATCCTGAAGAGAGGCTGATTTAAGTGCTAGGTTACATACCACAGTTAGTAGCTCTGCAATTTCGTA
This sequence comes from Eretmochelys imbricata, assembly GCF_965152235.1. NCBI lineage: Eukaryota > Metazoa > Chordata > Testudines > Cheloniidae > Eretmochelys > Eretmochelys imbricata. Next base: position 60,541,044 of record NC_135580.1, on the reverse strand, counting down.
TTTGAGTTCCTTCAGAACTCTTGGGTGTATACCATCTGGTCCTGGAGAGTTATTACTGTTTAATTTATCAGTTAGTTCCAAAACTTCCTCTATTGACACCTCAGTTTGGGACAGTTCCTCAGATTTGCCACCTAAAAAGAATGGTTCAGGTATGGGAGTTTCCCTCCTCTTGTCTGCAGTGAAGATCAAGGCAAAGAATTTATTTAGCTTCTCTGCAAGAGCCTTTTCTTCGATGAGTGCTCCTTTAGCACCTTGATTGTCTCGTGGCCCCACTGATTGTTTGGCAGGCTTCCTGCTGCCAATGCATGTAAAAATATTTTTTCTATTAATTTTTGTGTCTTTTGTTATTTGCTCTTCAGATTATTTCTTGTCCTGCCTAATTATACCTTTACACTTGACTTGCCAGTGTTTATACTCCTTTCTGTTTTCCTCAGTAGGATTTGACTTGCGGGGAGGGATAGCTCAGTGATTTGAGCATTGGCCTGCTAAACCTGGGGTTGTGACCTCAATCCTTGAGGGGGCCATTTAGGGATCTGGAGCAAAAACTGGGGATTGGCCCTGCTTTGAGCAGGGGGTTGGACTAGATGACCTCCTGAGGTCCCTTCCAACCCTGATATTCTATGACTTTCAGTTTTTAAAGGATGCCTTTTTCCTCTAACCTCTGTTGTTTAGCCATGGTGACACTTTTTTTTGTTCTCTTACTGTTTTTTTTTTTTAAATTTGGGTTATACATTTAATTTGAGCCTCTATTATGGTGTTTTTAAAAAGTTTCCATGCAGCTGGAAGCATTTCACTGTTGTGACTGTTCCTTTTAATTAAAGTTTAATTAGCTTCCTTATTTTTGTGTAGTTCCCCTTTTTGAAGTTAAAAGCTACTGTGATGGATTTCTTTATTTCCCCCACTACAAGGATGTTAAATATAATTACATCATGGTTGCTATTACCAAGCCTGTCAGCTATATTCACCTCTTGGACCATATCCTGTGCTCCACTTAGGACTAAATCAAGAATTGCCTCTCCCCTGGTGGGTTCCAGGACTAGCTGCTCCAAAAAGCAGTTATTTCTGGTGTTTAGGAATTTTATTTCTGCATCCAGTCCTAAGATGACATGTACCGAGTCAATATGGGGGTAGTTGAAATCCTCCATTATTATTAAACTAATTAAGTTGTTTGTCGCCCCCCTTCTATTGGGAGGCTGTTTCAGAAATTCAGTCTTCTGATGGTTAGAAACGTTCTTCCAATTTCCAGGCTGAATTTGTTCATGGACAGTTTATTTCCATTTGTTCTTATGCCAACAGCATCCTTTAGCTTAAATAGGTCTTCTCCCTCCCTGGTATTTACTCCCTGGTGTGTTTATAGAGAGCAATTAGATCCTCCCTCAGCCTTCTTACTGCTAGACTAAACCAGTAGTTTTCAAACTTTTTTTCTGGTGACCCAGTTGAAGGAAATTGTTGATGGCCGTGACTCAATGGAGCTGGGGATAAGGGGTTTGGGGTGTGGGAGGGGCTCGGGGCTGGGGCAGAGGGTTGGAGTGTGGGGGCGAGGGCTGCGGGCTGGCGCCAGGAATGAGGGGTTTAAGGTGTTGGGGGCTCTGGGCTGGGGCAGGGGGTTGGGTGCGGGAGGGGGTCAGGGCTGTGGGCTGGGAGTGCAGGCTTGGGGGTGGGGCCAGGGAGAGGGGTTTGGGGTGCAGGAGGGGGCTTCAGGTTTGGGGGAGCTCAGGGCTGGGGTAGGGGATTGCGTGGGCTTACCTGCGGCGTCTCCTGGTCAGCGGTGCAGCGGGGGTGCAGAGGCAGGCTTCCTGCCAGTCCTGGCACTGCAGACTACACTGCGCCCCGGAAGCAGCCAGCAGCAGGTCTGGCTCCTAGGCGGAGGCGCGCAAGCAGCTTCACATGACTCTCGCCCGCAGGCATCGCGCCCCCCAGCTCCCATTGGCCAGGATCCTTGAGGAGCTCGACCAGTAACCTTGGTCCAGGCTGATAATTCACCTTTCAGCACAACCGTTGCTTTCTCCCCTTTAGCTAGCTCCTTATCCACCTTACAATGCTTGTACGAATCCCCATCTTCTCTAATGTACTAGTAATTTTTCACATGGTACCGTGTCAAATGCTTGAACAAACTCCAACTATACTAGATCTACTGCATTTCCTTTATCTAAAAATCAGTTTTCTTCAGTCATGAGTGACTCCTCTGTCATGCCCCTGGGAGAGAGAGGGAGGTCCCTCCAGGGCAGAGCCGGGAGAGCTACTACCTGCCCTTAGTGTGAGGGAGCCTTGTCTGTGTCTGCTGGGGATCCGCTCCCCAACTCCATCAGCCACAGGCAACACAAGCCCTCCCCTCTAGGCCTACACAGGCCACCCTCTCTCTATACAGGTAGTAATAGGCACACGCCAACCCCTGAGCCCTCTGAGCATCTCCCTGGAAGCGTCCATCCCCTGATCCTCTGGACGCTCACAGGATTCCCGGATTCACAGCTCCCAAAGGAACAACATACCCCAGCTCACCAGTTCCACTTCAGACCACTGCTCCGCTTGACACACGGCGCTTTGTTCATAGTGAAATTAAGAAAAAGTGACGGTAACAAAGTATAGAGATTCATGCCTTGGCAAGTAGGAGTGAGGAGGTGAGTGGTGGGTGGGCTTGGGGGTGAGGAGGTGAGTGTGGAGGCGTATCTTGCTGCAGGCGGGGGGCCTGAGGGAGAGTGACTAGGTGACAGGTAGGTGGGCGCAGGAGTGAGGAGCCGAGTAGCGAGCTAACGGCGGGGGTCTCACAGTGGGTGGTTGAGGATCTGGCGGAGGAGTAAGGAGGCAAGTGGCCAACCAGCAGCAGGCAGAAGGGTCCTGCGGCAGGTGGGAGGGGGTCTGGTGGGGGGTTGAGGAGGTGAGCGGCGGGGTGAGGAGGTGAGCGGGGAGTGTTGGGGGGTGAAGAGGCAAGTGACGGGCAGGGGAGTGAGGAGGGATGCAATGAGCCAGTGACAGGTGACCGGGTCTTGCAGCAGGTGGGAGGGGTGAGGAGAGACATAGCAAGCGGTTGCCGGGGGGCTGAATGTGGTAGGGCCTGGGGCAGAGTGGGGGTAAAGTGTGGGCAAGGCCGAGGGCGGAAGAAGCCAGACAAGGAGCTAGCCTACCCCAGGGGAAGCCCATGCAAATAGGCATCCATTGTAAGGCATACAATACAAAATACACATGACCAGACAGAGAGATAAGTTCCTGTTTCCTCCTATCTTAAAAGGACAGGTCCAAGGTCTGTCACTGCCTGGTGACCTGCCTTTACTTAAGAACATAATTTTCAGCATAGATACATAACGTCTTAAATATTATTCATCCAGAGATTTTGCAGTGATTACGGTGACCAGCCGGCTACTGGCTCTTGGCAGAGACCTCACATTCCACCCTTTGGTGAATAATTACGTATATATCTGACCCAGGGTATCCCTGTAATATCCCCCATGCACCCTTGTGCCCTCTGCCAGTTGGCACAAATAGATTCCTGAGTCGCAGAGAGCAAAGTGGGTGTGAAGCCCAGGAGAAGGGGGTCGCTGTGGTGCAGCGACTTTGAGGGTGAAGTTAGGGAGAAGGGGGTCTGATTGGGGGTAATGAGCTTGTGTGCACTATGGGGGAAAGGAAGGGTCAAAGCAGTGGAGGTGGGGGTTGGAAGAGACACACAACCCCTTATTAAGTGCCACCATATCTATTCCCTGCAGGATTTGGGTTGCGCCATTCAACCCGATCCCCAGTGCTTGTGCCCCCTCCTCAGACAGAGGCGCTACTCAGAGGGAGAGGAATCCTGGAGCGACAGTGAATTTCTGGAGTGGCTGGAATGTGGGGATGGACTCTAGCACCGCGTCCACCAGAGAAATGGGCTGAGGAACTGAAATCGCTGCCTGCTCGGGGACTGCCCCAAGGGGGAGGGTACCCACTGCACCATAGCCACTATCCCTTCCTCTGGCACATAAGACATAGGGGCAGCATAGCCTGGCAGAGCAGGAGTGGTTTGGCCCAGTGGCACCTGGAGAGTGTGTAGCAGCACCAAGAGGGAAAATGTTAAATTGATGGACAAGTGATGGAAAAATGCCAGGCCTGCCATCTCCCAGCATGGGGCGCTGTAAGGAGCAAGCCAGCAGGAGGCGCTGTCAGAGAGTGGGAGGGAATAGTGTTCTTAGGAGGTGATCGTTGCCCCACGGGCAGTGGAGGTGATGGTCACAGAACCAACACCTCCCCATTCCCCAAGCCCGCAGAGCTACTGAGACTCAGTTAATGCCGACAGTTCAGTTGCACTGTACACGCCTGTCCCCTCCTCCTATAGAAGAGTCCTAGGGCCAGGGGCTGTCAGGGAGCCCCTGTGAGCACAGCCCTGTAGGGGTCATGTGGACTGGGGCTGGAACAGGCTGCGAGCATGCGCAAGACCCCCATGCCATGGCTAGTGTCCTGAGGTCTGGGGAATCCATGCCCCCCTGCCTGCCGCTGCTTCTAGTGGGTGCGGCCAAGGCACCCCCGCTCCAGAGGGAGAAGAGTGGGGACTTAGGGAAGCTCATGGACTCTCCTGTCCCCATGGGAGTGTGTGTGTGTGTGTGGGGAATGAAATGGCGAATGCTGCACCTCCTGGGGGAAAGGACATCTCTGTCCCTCCCCCCACCATCTGTCCTCTGTCACGGACTCACAGGACTTGTGCTCTCTCTCGCCTCCGTATGGTCCCTGGGAGGAACCCCTTTCAGTGCAACAGCCCTTCTTGAGGGTCCACTCTCTTTCGGGGGTAAAGCCGTAGGCCCCTCCACCTCCTGGAACTGCACCTCTCTGAGCCCTCAGCATGCCTGTCTCTCACCGTGGGCCTCCTCAGGGAGTCCATTTGCTCTGGACCCATGGGGCCTCCACTCCCAGAGGGAATAATGCAACCCTGATCTCTAGTCTGCAGTGACTCTCAGCCAGCGTAAAACAGAAGGGTTTATTGAATGTCTGAACCCAGCATAGGAAATTCTCAGGGCCTCAGGCCTAGCATCCCTCAGCACAGTACATCTAGGTCTCTCCAGCCTTCGGGTGGGCTCCGGCTGCTCTCTCTCCCCAGTCCAGAAGCCCCCTCCCTGCAGCTGGGCATCTGATATCACCATCCCCTCAAGTCCTGCCTCTGTCCTTTGTCTTCTGTCCCAAGTAAACAGGTCACCTGGGTCTCCTCTCCTCTCAGCCTCTCCTCTCATCAGTCCTTTGTTTCCCCAAGGGCTAGAACTGGCTGATCAGGTCACCGGGGTCCTCTCTCCACAGCCCATTGTCCTCCCACTGGCCAGAACTGGCTGTGACTTCTGAGCTGGGCCGCCCGGTCACCAGGTCACGAGTCGCTGGAGTGTCCATTCTCCAGGCTGCTCGCTGGCCCTCTGTAACAATTAACTCCCTTCACCACCCCGTTAAACCAGTAACACACAGGGAAAGTGAGTCCCATACCCTCTGCATGCAAACCATTGAAAACAAGAAGAATACCCCCTGCTTTGTCACACCCTCTCAGCCCATCCCCTTGGGCCGGCAAGTGTCTGCACGATAAGGCAGAGGTGCCACTTGTCATTCTGCTGCTATGCAAATGGCCTGTGTTTAAGAATCGTTCAGCCCTGGCTGCAAAGGGATGGAGGAGCGAGGGAGACCGTATTAAACAGCCTAAATGAAGCAGCGTTTCAGCCCCACTGACTTCCTGCCCAGCCGCTTAGAAACTTTTACTGCTCCTAGGGAAGCCTTTGATAGTGAGATATTGAGACTGCCAGCAAGCTAGCCTCTCCTGGAGCTTCCAAGCCCAGGCTGAGCAGGGCAGAGGGTGTGTGGGTCCTCCCATTCTGTTTCAGCAACCAGTCTGGCATTCATGCTGCCTAATTGCAAGAGGGCAGGAGGCAGACCGGGTGCCCAGAGCATTCATCATTTCACCATCTGCCAGCTGCTCAGTATGCAGTGGCTGAACTGTGGGGATTCGCCTGCAGTACCTGGGCTAAGCTCATTCAAAGCCTGATTTCAAAGGCATATCTCAGCCCCAGTGCAACTTCCTCCACTGCACTGCGGTTACACCGGGGAGGAACTTGACTTGTTGCAGCTGACCAGGAGCAGCCGTGCGTCCGTCATTCCTGTTAGAAACAGCAAGGTTGGCTCTGTCTCCTTCCATGCAGTATGGTGTGCTGTGAACCCTTGGAAGCTGTTGTCCTGATGCCAGTCATGGCGGCTCTGTGCAGCGTCTCCTCACGGGATGGTGAGAGAGCACCTTGTGTCATTGCAGATGTCAGAGTGCAGTCCTTGCTGTGCAGATTCCTCTAGCCATGGCACAGACATACTGCCCAGGAGCATCACCTGCCTGTGGAAATGGCAATGAGAAAGTCCTGCCATTGGGCATCTCCTTGTAGTCGTGCACCAGTCTCCTATGCCCACCCCACAACGTGATACTGTCAGTGCAGCAGCCTCCATCTCAGCAACCCCCTTGTCTGGTCTAGTTCCTCTGGATCTCGCCTCCTCACTTCTCTGGGGCATTTTGAATCTCTTCTCTCTCTCTGCCCTTGGTATTCTGTATCTGTACCTTTGCTGCTTGTCTGCAGCACATGGTTGGGGACAGTTTGGATGGAATACCAGATACCCTGAGACTTCACCATGCAGCTGTTAGATGTGGACTGAAAAGCAGCTGGGACCAGGTGCTGTCAGGTATAACAGAATGCGAGGCATAGAGGCTGCATGCCAGCTGCTCTATGGCCTGTGACATGCAGGAGGTCTGACTAGAGGATCTGGTGGCGCCTTCTGGCTTTCAACTGTGTGACACTCCTCAGAACACCTCAAGTTGCTCAGTGACCAGCTCACAATTGAGAGCATACGATCCAGCCCTCTTCATCCAAGCAAGCAGCCATGACACAAAGCCTCTGGGCTGAGGCCCCCACAGCTCCATCAGTGACCCAGGACGCCTTCAAAACCCCTCAGTCACTAGGAGCAAATGGACTTGCCCTGTAAGCATCTCAATGCAGAAAAAGCACAGATGTGGTGGTTAAAAATCTTCCCCATCACAGAGATTCAGTCCCCTAATGTTCCAGCCCAGCTTCACATCCAGGGTCTGGTATGGCTCATTAGTGCACAGCCTGTCTGAAGAGCTCATTTCAGCTCATTAGCATGCCAGGAGGGAGATGAATGTCACTCACAGTGATCAATCAGTGTCAGTTCTGGGTTACGAGAAGACATGTCTTCTATTCCCTAATTGGACAAGTTCTGCCAGTTGGTGCCTCCCTCCCCCATTCATATTAAATGCATCAGGAACAATGTCATTACTATACATGTCACTGGTTAAATGACTCTCACAGCAAATTAAGTAAATGTTGGTTAGGACTTACACTCAGAATGATGCATGGCTTAATGGGTGGAAAATGTATGCTTCTCTTGTCTGAAATACACCTGCAGCTGCTGTGGTGAACTCTGTGCAGCACCCTGCAAAGAGACTGCCAAGCCACCTGCTGGAAGCAGGCCAGCCTTGTGCTCTGGCTGATGGACTCCCAGGTTCCCTACAGCAGCCTGAAGCATCTGTTGGCCTGCACCCTCAGAGAACACAGTGTGGTGACTTTGCATTGCTATGTTGTGTTATGAAACGCGGCCAGAATGTGACCCACCAAGTGGACAGGCCACCACTGGGCTCCCAAGAGACAGCCGCTTATTGATGTCATTTGTATGACAGTAGCCACTAGATATCTCAGCGGGATCAGGCCCCCTTCTGCTGGGCGCCTCGCAGACATACAGAGACACAGTCCCTGCCCCAAAGTACGGACAGTCTAAACAGACAAAGGCCAGGTCAACCAGTATAGTTATGGGTGAAACAACTGCCCTGAATCTCGGTTAACTGCTCACCTCAGACAGACCAGCAGGTGGGCCCTGCCTCCGTTCCCCTGGCCCTCAGCCCTCTCTGGCCCTATGGCTCCACCTCTCCAGCATGGAGACATCAGTGGGTAAGCCCCTCTGCTGTTTCCTGGCATTCAATCTTCTCCAGCCCTCATCTCTGGCTTGGAAGTTCATGGGCAACTCACATTGTTCCCTCCAGTCATGGCCTACCAGCTTGGCAAATCAGCTGCTTTCAGAGACTTCCCCTGCCCCTCTGCTTCTCCTTGATCCTTTATATCCACAGGGGCTGCCCCACTCGCTTAACTGGCCAAACTGGGAGCACATGCTCTGGCCCGGGGGAGCTGGACCTGGTTCATTTAAAAGGCCAAATATCCTTGACACTATAAGTGTAAAACCATCTAGTGTATCTACAGCTGATACTGGCATAAAAGTGCTTTGACAGGTATAGTTTACCCCAGTTCACCAAGAGACATAAGCATAAACAAATACACTTTTATGCTGGTATAAGTGTGTCTCCAGCAGGGCTTACACTGGCATAGCTCTGATGGTAAAACCTCCCCCAACTGACACAGCTACGGAGGTATCCATTTGAAGTGCACACCAGACCAACAGAAGGATTATTGTCCCCCTTCTACAGATGACGAGCTGAGTTTCTGCATGGCCCACGGCACAGGTGAGAATTGAACCCAACACACCTGACCCAGGCCAGCCAACTATAAACCCAGCTCTAGCCTGACTTAATAGCTAGCTTCAACTGCAGAACCCTGAAACAAATAACAGACCAGCCCCGCTGTCACTGACATGGTGCGCATATGGGCATGTTCTCCTGCTGCCAGTGCTTTACAGGGGCTTCTGTCCCCAGGGCTGGCAATTAGTATTAAATTGTCACGAAAAGATTGATTCTGTTTTTCTCTTGGTTTTATGTATTTCGCTAAGAAGCAGAAACTTACAGCAAACACACAGGCTGAGGGGTTCTGGGTAGAGAGGCATTCAGCATCTGATCTTAATACAAACATGGCACCTTGCTGAAAACTTGTGCTCTCCATATAAAAGCCAAGAGAGGAAATCTGCGAGGGCAGCTAAAGAGACATTACAGCTCTGCTGTCCTGATGGTGTCAGAGTCCCTTGATGTGCGGATGGATATGTCTACACTGCAATTAAACACCCGTGGTTGGCTCGTGTCAGCTGACAGCTCAATTTTATTGGGCTGTAATGTAACCCTTCTGCCCATCAGAGTTGGCAGCAACAAGGGCTGGGTTCAGTATCTAGGGGTTCCATTCCAATAACACAATGCAAAACCGGCTCGAGCCCCCACCCAGTGACCTGGGACAAATATATACCACCCCCGCTGAGCGCCTCCAAGAGGCAATACTTCGCCTCTCGCAAGCACAGAGTCTGAGTGTAGCAAAAAGCCTTTTAATAACAGAGAGAAACAATGTGGCATTATGTTGGGGAAACACCACCAACAGGATTCATAACACAACCCATCAGCAAAAAACCCACCCCAAGCAAATTGGGGCGTGTCTATTCCCTTTGGTTCTTGAGTCCAGCAACCCAAAATCACCCGAAGTCCCAAAAGTCCAACAACCCAAAAGTCTCAAGTTTATCTGCAGAGTTTTACCTCCCAACCTGCATGAGATGAGGGGCGGGGTTTAAGGGGCACCTTACATGGTCCAAAGCTGATTGCCACACCTCTCCCTGGGGCTCTGCTCTGCCAGCCACCCCTATGAGCTGCTCCAGGCATCCAACAAACTGCTCTGCTCCCCTAGCTGCTCTGCCAGCCATCCCACAAACTGCTCCGTGATATATCTTCAGGCTCCCCCACTACTTAACACAACACTCAGTGATTTCAGCTCTTAGTAAGTTTAGCTTTTTTGTGATTTCCCCTTATAGTAGGAGAGCCTCAGTGCTGGTACACCATTAGCCCAAAGTGAATTCAGCTCAGCAGCTTGTAACTAGATTCCTAATGGAATCAAAATTAGCTATGATATTCCACAGTAGAGAGCATAGGAAGTGCACCAAATACTAATACCTACCCCCTAGCCTTTCTTTCTATTCACTGGGTTTTGGAACCCATGACCCTTGCCTAGCAAGTGCTGCTTACTTGATGGTGAGTCCCTCCATCATAACAAAAGGACAAGTACAGTTCCACTGTCCTTGAGTCACATGATCAGGATAATAACAGTTTATTCCTGCCCCAATAACAAAGAAACTGGGGCTCCTACAGCAGCCAAAGTGACCATCTAGGCAGGGGTGTGTGCCTATGCAAATGAGATCAACCCCTGAAGGTCTTTTCCACAACCCACCATGACTCTCCACCAGATGTCAGGGTAGAGCTCATCCTGACTCTGCTTACAGTAAAATTGTGGTACAGAAGTCTGGGCTTGGGCTGGAACCTAAGCACCAAGGCCCACAAGGGGGAGGGTCCCAGACCCCGGGCTCCCACCTGTGCCCGAATGTTTACATTGCAATTTTACAGCCCCGCATCATGAGCCCTGCAAGCCCAAGGCAGCTGACATGAGCCAGCCGTGGGTGTTTCACTGCAGTGCAGCCATATCCTATGTTAGCCTGTCACAAAGAGAGAATAATTATTTCAGATGAGGAAGAACAGCAGCTGCAGAACTCTAAGGAAACAAGGAGCTGTTTCGTAACTAGCAGTGATGGGGTGAAATTTATCCAGGGAGCATGTTTGACAGAGACCTGGAGTCTGTCAGTAATTTCATGGCAAGGGAAAATTGATGAGGGATTTTCAAAGAGGCAAATCCGTGTTCACTCTCTGATCAATTAAGATGGAAACATTCAGAACTGTGCAATGAGAGAGATTGGGGGGGCTACAGCTTTCTCTTCTGAGCTGCCCATCAATCAATGAAGGGTGGGTACTTATCTGGTCCCCCTCACCATAGTATCTGAGCACTGCATGGTGTGTAATGGGTTAATTCCCTCCCGCCCCCCCGTCAGGCAGGGCAGTGCTATTATCCAATGGGGAAAGGAGAGACTAAGGGACTTTCCCAAGGTCACGCAGGGAACCACAGAGCAGGGAATTGAACCCAGGTCTCCCAAGACCTAGGTCCTCTCCCCTGGGCTATCCTTCCTCTCATGCCCCTGGTGTGTTTCCCGTTCAATAGATCTCCCCACTGACTCCATGGCAGTCCCTGCAATGTTCCTGCTTCCTCTCCCCAGCCTGTGAGTCCCATGCTGGTGCCTGCCTCTCCTGGGGATGAGGACTGAGAAGGGAGAACCAGGCAGAGAAACAGGAGACAAACAGATGTTCCAGGGGCAGTGTCAAGGCTGATTCCACACTCTAGCATTTTCAGTGCAGAAGGTGGGGGCCTGCAAGGATTTTAAAAATGAATACTGGCCACTTCAGGCTTGTATTAAACCCCCAAGGTTACAGCTTTTCTCTGACCTTGGCTTGGTAAACGCTGCCACCACCCAAGTGAAAAACTGCTTCTTGCAAATCCTGGAAAAACTCACATGGGAAGTTCTCCCTAAGACCCCTCAGCTTTTCCACCCCCTCAGGGATTACTTTAAATCAAAGCTGGAGAAGCTATTGGAAGCCTGCATCCCAAGAAAGGGGAAAAAATTCATAGGCAGGAGTTGTAGACCAAGCTGGATGAGCAAGCATCTCAGAGAGGTGATTAAGAAAAAGCAGAAAGCAAACAGGGAGTGGAAGATGGGAGGGATCAGCAAGGAAAGCTACCTTATTGAGGTCAGAACATGTAGGGATAAAGTGAGACAGGTTAAAAGTCAAGTAGAGTTGGACCTTGCAAAGGGAATTAAAACCAATAGTAAAAGGTTCTATAACCATATAAATAAGAAGAAAACAAAGAAAGAGGAAGTGGGACCGCTAAATACCGAGGATGGAGTGGAGGTCAAGCATAATCTAGTTATGGCCCAATATCTAAACAAATACTTTGCCTCAGTCTTTAATAAGGCTATAGAGGATCTTAGGGATAATGGTAACATGACAAATGGGAATGAGGATACGGAGGTGGATATTACCATATCTGAGGTAGAAGCGAAACTCAAACAGCTTAATGGGACTAAATCGGGGGGCCCAGATAATCTTCATCCAAGAATATTAAAGAAATTGGCACCTGAAATTGCAAGCCCATTAGCAAGAATTTTTAATGAATCTGTAAACTCAGGGGTTGTACTGTATGACTGGAGAATTGTTAACACAGTTCCTATTTTTAAGAAAGGGAAAATAAGTGATCCGGGTATCATAGAATCATAGAATCATAGAATATCAGGGTTGGAAGGGACCTCTGGAGGTCATCTAGTCCAACCCCCTGCTCAAAGCAGGACCAATCCCCAATTAAATCATCCCAGCCAGGGCTTTGTCAAGCCTGACCTTAAAAACTTCTAAGGAAGGAGATTCTGCCACCTCCCTAGGTAACGCATTCCAGTGTTTCACCACCCTCCTAGTGAAAAAGTTTTTCCTAATATCCAACCTAAACCTCCCCCACTGCAACTTGAGACCATTACTCCTTGTCCTGTCATCTTCTACCACTGAGAATAGTCTAGAACCATCCTCTCTGGAACCACCTCTCAGGTAGTTGAAAGCACCTATCAAATCCCCCCTCATTCTTCTCTTCTGCAGACTAAACAATCCCAATTCCCTCAGCCTCTCCTCATAAGTCATGTGTTCTAGACCCCTAATCATTTTTGTTGCCCTTCGCTGGACTCTCTCCAATTTATCCACATCCTCCTTGTAGTGTGGGGCCCAAAACTGGACACAGTACTCCAGATGAGGCCTCACCAATGTCGAATAGAAGGGAACGATCACGTCCCTCGATCTGCTCGCTATGCCCCTACTTATACATCCCAAAATGCCATTGGCCTTCTTGGCAACAAGAGCACACTGCTGACTCATATCCAGCTTCTCGTCCACTGTCACCCCTAGGTCCTTTTCCGCAGAACTGCTGCCTAGCCATTCGGTCCCTAGTCTGTAGCTGTGCATTGGGTTCTTCTGTCTTAAGTGCAGGGTCCTGCACTTATCCTTATTGAACCTCATCAGATTTCTTTTGGCCCAATCCTCCAATTTGTCTAGGTCCCTCTGTATCCAATCCCTGCCCTCCAGCGTATCTACCACTCCTCCCAGTTTAGTGTCATCCGCAAATTTGCTGAGAGTGCAATCCACACCATCCTCCAGATCATTTATGAAGATATTGAACAAAACCAGCCCCAGGACCGACCCCTGGGGCACTCCACTTGACACCGGCTGCCAACTAGACATGGAGCCATTGATCACTACCCGTTGAGCCCGACAATCTAGCCAACTTTCTACCCACCTTATAGTGCATTCATCCAGCCCATACTTCTTTAACTTGCTGACAAGAATACTGTGGGAGACCGTGTCAAAAGTTTTGCTAAAGTCAAGAAACAATACATCCACTGCTTTCCCTTCATTCACAGAACCAGTAATCTCATCATAGAAGGCGATTAGATTAGTCAGGCATGAACTTCCCTTGATGAATCCATGCTGACTGTTCCTGATCACTTTCCTCTCATGTAAGTGCTTCAGGATTGATCCTTTGAGGACCTGCTCCATGATTTTTCCGGGGACTGAGGTGAGGCTGACTCGCCTGTAGTTCCCAGGATCCTCCTTCTTCCCTTTTTTAGAGATTGGCACTACATTAGCCTTTTTCCAGTCATCCGGGACTTCCCCCGTTCGCCACGAGTTTTCAAAGATAATGGCCAATGGCTCTGCAATCACAGCCGCCAATTCCTTTAGCACTCTTGGATGCAACTCGTCCGGCCCCATGGACTTGTGCACGTCCAGCTTTTCTAAATAGTCCCTAACCACCTCTTTCTCCACAGAGGGCTGGCCATCTATTCCCCATGTTGTGATGCCCAGCGCAGCAGTCTGGGAGCTGACCTTGTTAGTGAAGACAGAGGCAAAAAAAGCAGTGAGTACATTAGCTTTTTCCACATCCTCTGTCACTAGGTTGCCTCCCTCATTCATTAAGGGGCCCACACTTTCCTTGGCTTTCTTCTTGTTGCCAACATACCTGAAGAAACCCTTCTTGTTACTCTTGACATCTCTCGCTAGCTGCAGCTCCAGGTGCGATTTGGCCCTCCTGATTTCATTCCTACATGCCCGAGCAATATTTTTATACTCTTCCCTGGTCATATGTCCAACCTTCCACTTCTTGTAAGCTTCTTTTTTACGTTTAAGATCCGCTAGGATTTCACCGTTAAGCCAAGCTGGTCGCCTGCCATATTTACTATTCTTTTGACACATCGGGATGGTTTGTCCCTGTAACCTCAACAGGGATTCCTTGAAATACAGCCAGCTCTCCTGGACTCCTTTCTCCTTCATGTTAGTCCCCCAGGGGATCCTACCCATCCGTTCCCTGAGGGAGTCGAAGTCTGCTTTCCTGAAGTCCAGGGTAACTATAGGCCTGTTAGTTTGACATCTGTAGTATGCAAGCTCTTGGAAAAAATTTTGAAGGAGAAAGTAGTTAAGGACATTGAGGTCAATGGTAAATGGGACAAAATACAACATGGTTTTACAAAAGGTAGATTGTGCCAAACCAACCTGATCTCCTTCTTTGAGAAAGTAACAAAGGAAACACAGTGGATCTAATTTACCTAGATTTCAGTAAGGTGTTTGATACCGTGCCACATGGGGAATTATTAGTTAAATTGGAAAAGATGTGGATCAATATGAAAATTGAAAGGTGGATAAGGAATTGGTTAAAGGGGAGACTACAACGGGTCCTACTGAAAGGCGAACTGTCAGGCTGGAGGGGGGTTACCAATGGAGTTCCTCAAGGATCAGTTTTGGGACCCATCTAATTTAATCTTTTTATTACTGACCTCGGCACAAAAAGTGGGAGTGTGCTAATAAAGTTTGTGGATGATACAAAGCTGGGAGGTATTGCCAATTTAGAGAAGGACCGGGATATCATACAGGAGGATCTGGATGACCTTGTAAACTGGAGTAATAGTAATAGTATGAAATTTAATAGTGAGAAGTGTAAGGTAATGCATTTAGGGATCAATAACAAGACTGGGGACGCATCAATTAGAAGTAACGGAGGAGGAGAAGGACCTTGGAGTATTGGTTGATCATAGGATGACTACGAGCTGCCAATGTGATATGGCCGTGAAAAAAGCTAATGCAGTCTTGGGAGAGGTATTTCCAGTAGGGATAAGGAGGTTTTAGTACCGCTATACAAGGTACTGGTGAGACCTCACCTGGAATACTGTGTGCAGTTCTGGTCTCCCATGTTTAAGAAGGATGAATTCAAGCTGGAACAGGTACAGAGAAGGGCTACTAGGATGATCCGAGGAATGGAAAACTTGTCTTATGAAAGGAGACTCAAGGAGCTTGGCTTGTTTAGCCTAATTAAAAGAAGGTTGAGGGGAGATATAATTGCTCTCTATAAATATGTCAGAGGGATAAATACCGGAGAGGGAGAGGAATTATTTAAGCTCAGTACCAATGTGGACACAAGAACAAATGGATATAAACTGGCCACCAGGAAGTTTAGACTTGAAATTAGACGAAGGAGTGAAGACAGAGGAGTGAAGTTTTGGAATAGAATCATAGAATCATAGAATATCAGGGTTGGAAGGGACCCCTGGAGGTCATCTAGTCCAACCCCCTGCTCGAAGCAGGACCAATTCCCAGTTAAATCATCCCAGCCAGGGCTTTGTCAAGCCTGACCTTAAAAACCTCTAAGGAAGGAGATTCTACCAGCTCCCTAGGTAACGCATTCCAGTGTTTCACCACCCTCTTAGTGAAAAAGTTTTTCCTAATATCCAATCTAAACCTCCCGCACTGCAACTTGAGACCATTACTCCTCGTTCTGTCATCTGCTACCATTGAGAACAGTCTAGAGCCATCCTCTTTGGAACCCCCTTTCAGGTAGTTGAAAGCAGCTATCAAATCCCCCCTCATTCTTCTCTTCTGCAGGCTAAACAATCCCAGCTCCCTCAGCCTCTCCTCATAAGTCATGTGTTCTAGACCCCTAATCATTTTTGTTGCCCTTCGCTGGACTCTCTCCAATTTATCCACATCCTTCTTGTAGTGTGGGGCCCAAAACTGGACACAGTACTCCAGATGAGGCCTCACCAATGTCGAATAGAGGGGAACGATCACGTCCCTCGATCTGCTCGCTATGCCCCTACTTATACATCCCAAAATGCCATTGGCCTTCTTGGCAACAAGAGCACACCGCTGACTCATATCCAGCTTCTCGTCCACTGTCACCCCTAGGTCCTTTTCCGCAGAACTGCTGCCTAGCCATTCGGTCCCTAGTCTGTAGCGGTGCATTGGATTCTTCCGTCCTAAGTGCAGGACCCTGCACTTATCCTTATTGAACCTCATCAGATTTCTTTTGGCCCAATCCTCCAATTTGTCTAGGTCCTCTGTATCCTATCCCTCCCCTCCAGCGTATCTACCACTCCTCCCAGTTTAGTATCATCCACAAATTTGCTGAGAGTGCAATCCACACCATCCTCCAGATCATTTATGAAGATATTGAACAAAACCGGCCCCAGGACCGACCCTTGGGGCACTTCACTTGATACCGGCTGCCAACTAGACATGGAGCCATTGATCACTACCCGTTGAGCCCGACAATCTAGCCAGCTTTCTACCCCCCTTATAGTGCATTCATCCAGCCCATACTTCCTTAACTTGCTGACAAGAATACTGTGGGAGACTGTGTCAAAAGCTTTGCTAAAGTCAAGAAACAATACATCCACTGCTTTCCCTTCATCCACAAAACCAGTAATCTCATCATAAAAGGCAATTAGATTAGTCAGGAATGACCTTCCAAGGGAAGCAGTGGGGGTAAAAGATATATCTGGCTTTAGGATTAAACTCAATAAGTTTATGGAGGAGATGGTATGATGGGATAACATGATTTTAGTAATTAAATATTCATGGTAAATAGGCCTAACGGCCTGTGATGGGATGTTAGATGGGGTGGGATCCGAGTTACCCAGGAAAGAATTTTCTGTAGTATCTTGCCCATATGCTCAGGGTTTAGCTGATCGCTATATCTGGGGTCGGGAAGGAATTTTCCTCCAGGGCAGATTGGAAGAGTCCCTGGAGGTTTTTCGCCTTCCTCTGTAGCATGGGGCACAGGTCACTTGCTGGAGGATTCTCTGCTCCTTGAAGTCTTTAAACCACAATTTGAGGACTTCAATAGCTCAGACATAGGTGAGAGGTTTTTTGCAGGAGTGGGTGGGTGAGATTCTGTGACCTGCGTTGTGCAGGAGGTCAGACTAGATGATCATAATGGTCCCTTCTGACCTTAGTATCTATAAATCTATGAATCTATAAAACAAACAAAAGGGAAACCCAGCTGCTGCCACCAGCTAATTGAAAAACATATGCACAGAACTTTTAGGACACAAAACCAATCAAGTTCTTAAAAAAGGTAAATTTTATAAAAAACAAAAAGGAAGAAAATACTTCTGGAACTTAGGCTTTTGCTAGATTTTAAAAGAGCAATTCCAAAAATTAAGCACCCAAAATAGCTTTCTTGGGGGTTCAGTTTAAAGGTTACAAGCAAACAAAAGCATCTGGGGTTAGCACAGAGGAGTCCACAAGCCTTACAGAAAATAAAAGAAATAAACCTAATCGCATCTATCTTAACATTCCCTGTCCCAGTGAATCCTTCTAGGTATGGACGATGATTTTTCAAACCTGGTTCAAACTTCACACAGCATTCCAGCTGTCCCCCGTCTCTTCAGCCCAGAGAGAACAACAGTTAAGGTGCACTCCAGCTCTATGTAGGCATGGGCTGGCTGGGGGCAGGGCCATGTCTGCGGAGGCCTGGCTGGAGTGGGAATTGGGGGGCCTGGCTAGGGAGAGAGAAGGGGACCTAGCGAGGTGTAAGTTTGGCCTACGTAACCAAGGAAGTGTGTGACCCTGTAGTAAGCTGGTGCCTGTGATGCGTGTACCCAGCAGCAGAGGGTGCCAGACAGCAAGGAGAAACATTTTACCTGCTAATAGCTTCCAAAAGTGCTAATGGCTTAATGAGATGTGTAAACTAAGAGCATCCCAGTGCCAGAGGGCAACATGAGACTAAAAAATGTGTTTGCCATACAAGTCTGGGGAGTGGTAAACAGGTTTTTCTCAGACAGAGAACAAGCCTCCAGCCACATGTCCTCAGTTGACTGGCAATCACATGGCAAGTGGCCTTTTATTTGCAGAGGGGGCAGGAACAGATCAGTGTGCATTACAGCAGGGGAAGAAGTCAGAACAGACCTTCCTTCACCACCAGACGCCAAGTTGCCTTCCTCATAGCTTGACTGAACGTTACTTTGGGGGAAACCTTCAGAAGATTCCATTTCAAAGGCTCCATGGGCCATAATACAGGATGCAAAGAACCCCAAGGGATCGTTCACATAAGAAGACAAAGGAACTGAGCACTTTGGACTTTGTGGGAGTTCCTGACTGAGGTGGTGGGCAGCCATCTTGCTGGAAGGAGGTGTGGTGAGAATCTTACCTGGAAGCAAGTCTGTGGTTTTGGTAAGTGTTAGTCACTAGAAAGCATGATTTTGCTTTTGTTCGTGTGTAACCCTTTCTAACTGTATTCCTTCTACTGAGTATCACTTAAAAGCCTCTCTCCTTTTGGTAATAGACTTCTTTTACTTTTAATCTAAACCAGCCCAGTGCTGTGTTTGAAAGGAGGTGAATGTTAACTCAGATTAAACTGATACGCGATGCGTTTTTTTCTCTTTAGAGGAGCAAATAGACCTTATAATTCCTCTGACTGGTCCAGGAAAGGGCTGGACATTGCAGAGCACATGCTTTGGGGAAGATTCAGGACTGGACGGTGTTGGGGTCACCGGGCCACATGTCACCAAAGCTGGTGGAAACCAGGAATTGACGGTGTTGCTGCAGGAGGCAAGCTGCTGACATCAGAGTACTGGATCAGGGCTGCATTGTAGACAGGCAGAGCTCATGCTTGTTGTGGACTGTGAGCAACCCAGACAGACGGCTGCACTAGCAGAGACTTTGAAGCACTCGGGGTTACCGGGCATGGGGTGACACAGCCATCACGCCAGAACGTGACAGGAGGGACAAGGGGAGGGTGAACTGGAAATATTGGTGGGGGTCTGTATATTTGGGGGCTGACGGGACAGAGGAGAGAGACACATCAATCTTATCTCAGGCATTTAAACTTACTGTAACCCCATCATCCTTGTGCACAGGCTGCCATCTGCTTTCACTTAGCCATCACTAAATCTACAGAGCCCAGTCAGGGGTCACCTCTCTGCTGGCAATCCCTGTGTCCTGCTACTGACACAACCTACAGAACTCAGCACCACCTGAGATCTCTCACTGTACACATGCACCTGTCCCCTTTGACTGCACCACAGGCATGTTTGTGTCAGGAAGAGGGTCGTCAGCCTCTGCCCCCAGAGGGACAGGGCCTCTAAGGTCACAATCCCAGCTCTCCTATGTTGCTCCAATTAGCCCCTATCCCAGGCAGTACAGCTACCCCTAACACAGTGAATGCAGCTGGAGTGCAGGCAAGTAACTCCCAGCGGCTATTGCCATCTCCAGGGGGGCAGAGTGATGGCTGCGTGGCTCTTTGCCTTTATTCCATATGTCTCGGTTTTCAGAGCTTTGAGATTGGCTGGACTCCATGTTCTGGAAGGGCACAAGCTGTCACTGGGCACCCTTAACTCTGGGTGAACTCAAGCACTTGGGCCTTGGTAAGCAGCTGTGTGAGCTATGGGGAACGCTGTGTCAGAAGCTGATCAGAGGGAACTTATTTCTAGTGATGTAAGGTGTTCTTTTCTCTGCAGCAAGCCAAGAGAAGCTGAGTTACCTCAGTGGGCTTTTCAGAGTGTTCGGATGAGATATGTTTTGTGGACCATTTCTTTGGTTTTATTGCCATTCACTCGCTATGTTTAAATTTCTCCGGTGTTTAAGAAGGTTACTGTTGTCTGGGTAGCTTCACACAGTTGATCCCAAAGAGGTGAGAATCCCTCAGCTTCTTTGGAGCAGAGCTGAAGGGCAAGGACTTTCTGGAGCCTAAGTTAACCTCCAGGCATGGTCGCAGTCAGACAGAGGTGTCTCCAATTAAGGTAGTGGTCCCCAAACTTTTTCGGCCATGCCCCTTCACCTCTTACCCTGTTTGTGCCCCCCTGAGATCCACAATCGGGAGCTGGGGCCATGGTTGTGGTATGCCCCACAGTTTGGGGACCACTGCATTAAGGTGTCTTGCAGAGGGCTGTGGCCATTGAAACAGGGGGAAAGTCTAATGACCAAAGAGGAGATGTGACAGACAGGGGGCTGGTGACATGGAGCAGCAGGAGGAATGTCCTGAGAGGGACACCCGTCAGACCATGGAATTCACTCCCAAGGGAAGTTGCAAAAGCCCAGTAGCTTTGGTCTGTTGAAACTAGAGTGGACAAGACACAAGGCAACATACCACAGGGAGCAATCCTGCAGTGGCCAGGAACTGGACTGAGTGACCTCTAGCTTCTGGGATGCAAACACACTTCTGAGTGTCAAAGTCTGAGTGAGAGCAATACAGAGACTCCACAAGGAACATGCTGGATTGTTCCTCCGTATCATTTCTCAACATTTCCCACAAGGCTTCAGCATCCCTTTCACAGGGGCCCAAGTCAATATCTAGGTCCATGTCTGAGAAAAGTCTGATTATTATTAGAAACCCAGTATCTTCAGCTCTCCCTCCTCCCAGCTCTGAGCTCTCTTTGTTATTGTGGGGCATTAGTCATGTCCTCTCTCATTAAGCATTTGATTATTTTTCCCTGTTTCACACACATGGTCCTTGATCTGCCAGTCCTGAGCTTTTAATCATTTCTGCAAACCTCTGGTGTTGCCTGGTGGCTAAAAACACTGATCATTTAAAGGGAAGGTACAGTCAGAAAAGTGACATCATCAAGGCCGGATTAAGGTTATGAGGGGCCTAAGGCTAATTGGAGGGAAGGTCCTAAGTATGAATTACATATTGCAAAAAAAATGATGAAGTCATCAAACATTTCTCTACATACATAGTTACATATTATTTATTTATATAAAATTAACTAGTTTATTCTACTCTCATGACACTCAATCCTTCAAACATAGTTCTAGTAAGAGATAGAATGAGGGATGCTACGCTGTCCTTCTCTTAGGCCTCCTTCCTCGGAGGTGGTGGGGGGCTCATCTTCATGAGGGTGAACACTGCAACATTCCCCATCCTGCTCACCTCTTTCAACATGGTGCTTCTACCCTCAGTTCTCCTCATGGCACAGTGGAAAGCCAAGCTCTACATGTGTTTTCCCCAAGCTATGGACTCTACAGCACATACCCTATCTCACTCTGACTGTGGTCTGGGAGGCAGTCAGCTTTTATTATGTAAAAGAAAACCACTCAGGTGTAAAATCCACTGAAGTAGAGGAAACAGTAGTGGGAAAATTACATTGGGTTCACTGTATTTTAGGCTGTCTTGCTCTG
Organism: Eretmochelys imbricata; assembly: GCF_965152235.1. Taxonomy (NCBI): domain Eukaryota; kingdom Metazoa; phylum Chordata; order Testudines; family Cheloniidae; genus Eretmochelys; species Eretmochelys imbricata. Next base: position 60,519,773 of record NC_135580.1, on the reverse strand, counting down.
AAAGCTTCCTCCCAGTGTTGCACTGCCTGAGGACAATGAATTACCGTTTTCACATTGAACCCAAATATTATTTGTGGGATGATACCCAGTTTGTGTAGTTAATCTCCAGTGATTCACCACATTAGGCCATTCTGTCACCAAGCTTTTCCACAATTAGAAGCATAGAATAGAATCATAGGACTGGAAGGGACCTCGAGAGGTCATCTAGTCCAGACCCCTGCACTCATGGCGGGACTAAGTATTATCTATTCTAGAATGACATGAGGTTTTTTAAGCATAAGTTCTGTTTGCACCAGCCCCCTATGGTGCATTTGTTTGTTTTTAAGCTTTCTGTAAGAAAAAGGTAACAGCTAGAAGGGACACAGATCTTTAGATGGTTGTCCAGTCATAATATTTAGCACTTCTGTACTATGTTAGCTCTTCAAAATCACTGTACAAACATTAAACAAACTTAATCTAAAGACTTCCAGCTTGTGAATGACTAGGACTTGACAAAACAGAGCTATTCCCTGTTGTGTTCTCTGCCCCACTGAACAAAAAGACGTCACTGAAAATCAGCATCTTAAAAGAATCATTAAGGATCCTTCAAAAGAACAGTCCAACCAAGGCTGCTGTAGTGACGTCCTTGTTACATGAGATCTGGTGTTTGTTTAAGGCTGGTGTAGAATGAAAGTAGAGCTTCCTGTTTCATTTGCATGTGTAAATCAAGCAGACCTTGCTTATTTTTTCCCCTTAAAGTGCTCAGAGTTTAGGGGAGGAAAATGAATGAGATTCTGCTTATACCAGGTGTGAAAAGCAGAAGGGACCAAAATCTATTCTTGTGCAAAAATCTGTTCTCCCTGAAGTCAATAAGGCTACACAGGTGTCACTGTCAGCAGGAATTGGCCTGTGTTCTCATTCCCTTCTCGAATCACACACATTCCATGCTGATGCAACATTTTCCACTTGGGAAATAAGTTAGTTTGAGTTGGGGCAGAAAAATGAGGACTAACTTCAGGTTTATTTAGCTTTAAGTTTTTGGTATGAAATTCAACAGAAATCAAATGTGAGGTACTTTTATGATAGATTGAACTGCTAGAGAACCCGCAAATGGACAGAACCTGCCTTTAGCCTATTCAGCCAGTCTTTCTATCATAGCCTGCTAAGAAGAGGATTTAAAATCCTCGAGGGTGAGGGGAAAGAGAAACCTACAACACTGTGTTGAGCTTCCTCCAGTGCTTTTGCAACCCCTTAAAAGTAGAAAGATGTGTTGGCCTGTGGAACTAGGCTGAGCATAAGGAAAGAACTTGGTTGCCTGTGCATTCCAGTACAGAAAAATACATCAAAGAGAAAAACTGGATTCCTTTGATTTTTAGTACAGTTCAATACAGTATTGAACACAGTGCATCATAACTCTGAAGCCCCTCGATGGAAGGTACTGTAAAAGTTAAAGTCCTGGTATCCAGAATGGGATGTTTTGTTTTGTTTTTCCTACAAATGTGTGCGCATTCATTCCTTATACATGGGAGGGGCAATAGTTCTGGCTGGATAGAGTGTGTGCAGGTTCAGTGCAAGCTTCCCACCCTACTGCTCTGGTATTGCCCCTTCCCCCCACATCCTCTTGCCCTGCCCCCCCCATAGGCACTCACCAATTGTCCAGAAATGGGACCCAGCACACATAGAAGATGACAGTGACAGGCACTAGGACCCAGGAGGCAGCATCCTGAAGCTGCCTGCCAGCTTCAGTGGAGGAGAGGGACAGAGGGAGCCTCTTCCCTGCATGACAGCTAAGCAGAGCTCCCAAGAAATCGGGGGTGGGGGAAGTGTGCGGGAGCAATGCCTGCTCAAACTACACCCACAGCTGGCATGGGTTCCCGTGGTAACCGGATTTTTCGTGTCCGGTCACCTGTGTTAACTGGATACCTGGCAGTGTGTTCCTGGCAGTGTGTTCCTGCAGCGCGGGGAGATGCAGCTGGCTGCTGGCTGCTGGTTGAGCTCTTTCCAAGTCACAGGGGGCTGCTCTGCCTTTTCTTCTGGCAGGGGAGTGCTCCAGCAGGGCTACATGAGCAAGCTTGCTCCCCCGCTTCACCCGGCCCCAGCCATGCCCCCTGTCTGACCGGTAGGGCCTAAAAAATAGGAGGGCCTAAGACTATAGCCTTATTAGCTGAGCAGTTAATCTGGCCCTGGACGTCGTTCCCTAGTTATTCTCCATCTGCGGCTCCCAGTTCACATGTGTTCACTTTACAAGTTGAAGGGTGGTGTTTGGAATTGAAACACCACCTAGTAGCTCCTCAGCAGGCTGCATCCTGAGAAGAAGGGGCCATTGCATGAGCGGCACATGGACTGCTGGCTGGGGGAGGCTAGCTCCAGCCCCACCCCTTCCAGCTGAGGCCCCGCCCCATCAGCAGCCCAGAGCCCCCTACCGCAGCCACTGGCCCCAGCCCCCCCAGCCCAGGCTAGCGCCCCCAGCTCCAGAGCAGCCCCAGCCCCCCATCCCTGGAGGGCAGTTGGCATGGCCCCAGTCTTCCCAGCCCCGGAGCGCCAGGTGGGCAGGCAGCATGGTCCCAGCCCTGGAGCACCAGGAGGGTGGGTGGCGCAGCCCCAGCCCCCGCAGCTCTGTAGTGCCAGGCCGGTGGTGCGCGCTCTTCAGCACCCGCCCCGGCCCAAGCCAGGGCCACTGCACAGGGGAACTGGGAAGAGTGGGCCAGAGCAGGAAGCAGGAAGGGGCCTGGGGATGGAGCTTGGGCAGAGCGATGTCTGGCTGTTTGGGAAGGCAGAGCCTTCCCCAGCCTATGATACCTGCCACTCATGGGCCGTCGCTAGTTACTTTCCTGATATAATCTCCCTTTAACACATGCCCCACGTCACCTGTTTATTCGTCACCTGCTCTCCTTCGCTGTTTGTCACTATCCTTCAGCTTATGTGGGGTATTCAGTAAACCATTGGAGGAGCCATGTGCATCCTTGGGAAGGGAGAGGTGGGGACTCTGGTGGGTGTGGGGGGACATCCAGGAGGAAGCCCCTGGGTTTGGGTTTCATTGTAACCCTACAGCTTGGCCATGGTTTGGTGTCCTGCAGTTGCAGCCTCTGTATTCTACAGAGTCTTCCCTGATCCCCAACAAGACTCTGAGAGGTGAAGGTGACAGCTCAGGGATCTGCAGCCTAAAACAAGCTCCACTTGTAATGAGGGGCCTGGACTTGACATGACCCACAGCCTTCTTGTGTATGGACTTAGCATAACCCACAGCCATCTTGTGTGCTCAGCCACCATAAGTTGGAAACAAAAACTAGAGTCAGAAGCATTCGGCCTTGACTCTGTAGGCAGACAGACAGATAGAAAAGTAGCAGCTGCAGCATTACTAACACAGAGAGATATATATTCACAAAGGCATGAGAATGGGGAAAGAATGGACCAGCTTGCCTTGAGTTCCTGCAGCTTCTTCCCGATAATAAAAAAGAATGAGGTTTTGCTATTGCAAATGTATTCCACTAATGAAGCATAAAGATAAGTGACCTTGAGAAGTTATTACTAACTTTGAAAAATACAAAAGCTAGGTGATCTTAGGCATGTGAATCTTTGTATAGTGAAAATGGTTGATTAGTGTTGTTGCATTGCTATGCTTTGAGTAAAATAATTTGTTATTTGTTATTTTGATAGGAAGAACTCTCATTTTAATGATATAATGTGGGTCAGAAAACAGGCTCGTTGGATAACTCCAGGATACAGCTCAAGACAAAAGCTGCTAGGATTTTAAACCCTTGCACGACTAGACAGCATGGAAACCAGAGCACTAGATGAGATCGGATCCTGACTGGCCATTGGGAGACATCTGTCTGCTTTATTGGGAGTGGTGAGTGTTAGATGCTTGGCATGCGTATTCTCTTGATTGACTGTTAATTGCTAACAAATATATGTACATATTTAAGAATGTTTTCTGTGTGATAAAGGCTCCTTTACTGGGACACAGTCCTGTTAACCCATAGAGGGCCACTGGACCCTGGGAAGGGGGTGGGAGCCCAAAAATTGTGTGGGTAATACACTGCCTTCTGGGGGGCTAGCTGGCTAGCCTGAGCCCACTCACAGGATGGGCAGACAGTGTTTGGTCATCAGGCTTATCTTTGGTCAGAGGCCGATGAGGTGCCCAATAGCCTGTAGGCTAGAAGTCTACCCCTCCCTCTGTCCTGCAGCCATGGGGCAGAAAGGTCCATGCCTAGAACATGCCATACACATCCCCCTGTGCAGCAGCTAGGTAAGCCTCTGGGTGGGGGATGGCAGCTATGGGGAGGACACTGGCACGGCTGGGTTTGGGCATAGAGTGACAATCCTGGAACCTTATTATATAGATTAGTTAACCTTAACCCTTTCCTTCCCCAGCTCCTATTTTCCTGTTCCTAATGAAGTTCCCCATTCATTATGCTGTTGTTACTGGCGTGTTATTCCCTTACTGGTGTTTATTATCTTATTGTTCCCTGTGTGCTGACCTTCACACTCCTTGCCACCTAGTAGCAGTATTAATTTTCTCAAGGGACAGCACACTTGTGTATATGGCACAGTGAGGAGTCACTTTGGGTGGAGGCACCAGATACCAGAAAAGAACCCAGGAGCTAACTCTCACGAGGAAAAGGAAGAAGCTGCTCCTAATATTGCTGATAGTAAGCTCCAGGGAGAGAAAAGGGAGGAGGCTTAAGTCACACCTCAAGGGAGGGGCTAGAGATAGATCTGTAGTTAGACAGGACCTTTGGGAATAATTCCCTCTGGAGCTCAAGGTGACAGCAGGTGGTTTGTGGCCATTTTTATGAGGAAAGACCTAGCTAATCCAAACCTGGAGAATAATCTAGAGACATTTGAAGCTGTATCAAATATGAAATATGCCTGAGCAGAACTGTGATTATAAATCTGACAAGCAGGAAGTCTGAGGGGAATTGATTACAAAAAAGTCATTTTCACAGATATTAGCTAGAAAAGCGAAAAACTGAAGCCCAAGAAGAGCAATGTTCTCTAGCTTCTCTGCATGGGGTCAGCAGGCTCTTCACCCATGGCAGCTCTATTACTCCTCTAGACCAGGGATGCCAAAACATGGCCAAGGGGCAGATGTGGCCCACAGATCTCTACAAGGCATAAGAACGGCCATAATGGTCCATCTAGCCCAGAGTCCTGTCTTCCGACAGGGCCAATGCCAGGTGCTCCACAGGGAATTAACAGAACAGGTAATCATCAAGTGATGGCTAGGGACACTATCCATGCGCATCCTGGCCAGTAGCCATTGGTGGACCTATCCTGCATGAATTTATCTAGTCCTTTTTTGAACCCAGTTATAGTTTTGGCCTTCACAACATCCTCTGGCAAGGAGTTCCACAGGTTGACTGTGCGTTGTGTGAAGAAATACTTCCTTTGGTTTGTTTTAAAATGTGCTGCCTATGGCAGCTCTTCATTTGCAGTATAGAGGTCTGGCTTGTGGAGACTACAGGTCCCAGCATGCACTGCTATATCTTAAGCCAAACAGTCATGAAGATGGAGCCTCACTGGCAGTCTCCACACACTGCATCTCTCTCTGGAGCATTCAGAGCAGCTGCAGTCAGCCCAATTTTATCCCTATTAGGTGTAATCTTCTGATGTACTACGGTGGCCCCTGTCTAGGGTTTGTCTGCCACTGAACTACACAGTGACTAACAGACTTGGACTAACTAAAGGCAGCTCAAATAAACCAAGAGGCCTCAGAGATACTGAACAGTGAGCCAGGCCACCTTACAATCAGATTTACAATTGCTATGCTTTTCATACGTGTTCCCACCGGAGAATGAGGCTGCTTCCCAGCTGCAAGACCAGGCTGCTGAGCTGCACCAGCCTACTCCACAGAAAGCCCATCAGTCCTCATGCTTCAGGGTTAAAGCTGATCACCAGCTGGAGGCAGGAAGGCTCAGGCAGAGAGAGAGGTGAAGTGACTTGCCAAGGTCCCACAAGGAGTCTTAGCAGAAATTTGAACAGAAATTAGGAGTGCTGGCTCACAGGCCGCTGCTCCTAACAGCATGATTGCTCTCCAGGACTGTTTCTCTGAGTGCAGTGCTGTCCCTTAGCACATTCACTAAAGTCTCCCTAGGAGACAGCATTACTTTCAGTCCTTTAACATCCCCTGCACATGTGCAGAGATTTCAAAGATTTCCCAGCATGTGCTGCTCACCTGTGCTTTGGACAGTGGGATCTGCCAGCCCTGAGTATTTTAATAGTATGCATCCGATGAAGTGAGCTGTAGCTCACGAAAGCTTATGCTCAAATAAATTTGTTAGTCTCTAAGGTGCCACAAGTCCTCCTTTTCTTTTTGTGGATACAGACTAACATGGCTGCTACTCTGAAACCTATTTTAATAGAGTTGAGTCAAGGTAAGTGAGTGATTATCACATGATAATGCAAAGCAATTAACATATCATTGCCTTTTCTCAGATGCCCTTGCCCAGCAGTCTTTTGTCAGACTTTAAACGTTGTGCTATTCTGGCATTTTCTGCCCCATTGCAATCTTTGTAACAGGGAAGAATTATCTCCCAATGTTAATTAAGTCTCCTCTGCAAGCTTGTGATAAAAACTAGAACAAGGAGAGAAACAGGCACAAAAATGAATCCCAGTCTTCTGACAAGCACAGGGCTGTTTGAGCTCTCTGATTTAATTCCCGCTGTACTTAACACTTCCAAAGGCATGCCTCGCAACTGATGTAAAGGTGGATCTGCCAGTATCCCCTCCTCCGGAAATGGTCCCAAAGCTCCAAGTGCAACAAATCCAAGAGGAATGTTCTAATCTAACAGTCATTTGTGGGAAACAGGCAATAGGCAACAGCTGATGCTGGGAATCAGTAAGGGTGGGGCTGGAGTGCAGCTTTTCTGGAACATCTGTGTTGATTTGCCCCAAATCTAAGCCCTGCTTATTAAAAAGACATTGTCAAATGATACTCCAACCAAGGAAAGCCTGATAGACAGTCCCTACTGGCCTGCAGAATTGCTCCAGCACTGTTCACATCTCATTTAGTGGCTACAGCTCCTAACTACACCAAGGCTTCTGAAATTCTTGCTCTCCTGACACAAGTTTATGATTGAGACAAGTGCCTCCTTTCATCCCCCATGCTCATGTGCAGCTCCTGAAGTGGACCAGGCTGTGTGGGAGCTACCTCAGGGAATCCTGGTGCATGATGGGTGAAACAGGGCGTAAGGGGGGCATAGGCCACGTGCTGGCCTTCAGCACAGGGGTAACCTGCACCTGGGATGTAAGCAATGAGGTATCATTTCAGGGCAAGGGCTGACCTGAACTTTAGTGATCGTTCTGGGTCTGTGGGTGGCCTGTACTCTCAGGAGCAGAGAAGCAGCCATATAAATCTGGAGCTGGACTTGCTAGCACAAGTCCATTTCTAATCTAAACTTTTACTATATAGAGGGGACCATAAAGGGCTGAGCAGGAGTCGCATACAATGCAGCAATATACTTAATTAAATATTTGCTACCTTATGTGCAACATATATTTAAAAGACATACCAAATTACCAGCATATTTTTGCATGATTTTCTTTAAATATTTATAGCACCCAGGGCATGACTTCTTGCGGTGGAAATAAATATCGTTCCTTTTCAATACGGAGATACATATTTTCTAGAGCAGAAATGAATTATTTATATCCGTTGAATACCAAATGTGTCCAACATCAAAGCAGTTTTCAGAGTGATGGGCTTGACCCCCGCTGCATCTGCCTCAGATCTCTCCCATCACATGGGCTGAACAACGAGCGTTTCTTCCTCAGCGCTTCCCCCCAAAGCGGGACAGCCCCGTTCTATAATACTGCTGCTGTGGCTTAGGCTGAAATTGTTGCAGGGCTGCTCTTGGCTGGATGCTGCCTCAGGTGAATTCCTCCTCCAGCTGGCCTGTAGGTGTCATTGTTCCATCGTTGAAGAAATGACAAGTGTGAGTATCAGCTGGTGAAGACCAGGAATGTTTTGAATGCATTTGATATAAAGAGAACAGGTAAAATATTTCTCATCATCTGCATTTGAACTATTGCACCATTACTTGACCAAGGCCTTTCATCTGGTTTGCTTTTCGTGCCCCTTTTACCTAGCTCCTCCTGTTTGTCTCCCTCTCAGCTGTATCCCTCGCCTCCTTTTTTGCTCCCTCAGCCTGGCTCCCTCTGCCCCACTGCTTAGTTCTCTCTCCTCCTCTGCTCTTCCCACACAGGCTGACTCCCAGGTGTCCAAAGGAGTTCAGCACACGACGTGAACTCAACACGCCAGGCACATTAGACAATCCGGCCCTGAGAGTTTTGTTCTACCCCTCGCTCCTTGTGTCTCCACCTTAGAGACCTACAAATTATTCTAATGGAAACTCTACTGGACTCCAGGAGAGTCAGGTCTGTCTGAAGGGGCAGCTCTGTATCTGTTCCCATTAGCCAGTCGGTCTCTCCCAAGGAGAATGGAGAAGTCCCAGCCTGAGGGTCATTTTTCATAGATACCTAGAACTGTCAGGCTGGAAGGGACCTCGAGAGGTCATCTGGTGACGTCCATCCCCCAGCACTGAGGCCGGACCAAGTAAACCTAGACCATCCCTGATGGGTTTGTATAACCTGTTCTCCCTTGCTGCAGATTAAGCCCACTACTTCTTGTCCTATCCATGGTGTACATGGAAAACAACTGATCACAACCCTCTTTACAACTGATTACAACAGCCTTTAACAGATTTGAAGATTATCAGCCTCCCCCGCCCCATCTTCCTTTCTCAAGACTAAAACATGCCTAGTTTTTTCAACCTTTCCTCATAGGTCAGGTTTTCTAAACCTTTGATCATTTCTGTTGCTCTCCTCTGGACTCTCTCCAATTTGTCCATATCTTGTTTAAAGTATGGCACCAGAACAGGACACAGTACGCCAGCTGAGGTTTCATCAGTCCTGAGTCAAGCAGGACAGTTACCTGCCAAGTCTTAAATACAACACACCTGTTAATACACCCCAGAATGATATTGACCTTTTTTGCAGCTGCATCACATTGTTGACTCATATTCAATTTGTGATCCTCTATAACCCCCAGATCCTCTTCAGCAGAGCTACCACCTACCCATTTTTTTCCCATTTTGTCGCTGTGCATTTGATTTTTTCCTTCCTAAATGTAGTATTTTGCTCTTTACTGAATTTCATCTTGTTGATTTCAGACCAATTGTCCCATTTGTCAAGTTTGTTTTGAATTTTAATGCTGTCCTCCAACATGTGCTTGCAAGCCCTAGCAGCTTGGTGTCATCTGCAGATTTTGTAAGCATACTCTCCCCTCCATTATCCAAGTCATTAATGAAAATATTGCAAAGTACCAAACTCAGGACTGACCCCGCTAGATATATTCTCCCAGTTTGACAGTGAATTACTTTCTGAGTATGGTTTTTCAACAATGTGTGCACCCACTTTATAGTAATTTAATCTAGACCACATTTCACTGGAAAATGGACAAGACTGGTTCCACTGGTGGATGGATCAGGCCTATGCACTGGTCCTTTATAACTGAAAGCTTTTAGGTAGGATTTGCAAAGCCCTGAGGAATTTGGATCCCAATTCCCGTTAGAAATGAATCGATGGGAACTGGGCATCCATATCCCCTAAAGCAGCACTGTGGGACCCACCTATCTACCCATCAGTATTAACTGAACTGCATTTAGGGTACAATCTACCCTGCCTAAGGCTGATACAATGGCCATGCATCATGCACCGCCCACTGAATCCCTGGTTTGAAGACTGAAGTGGGACTTAACTGGTGCCTTGGCCTTGTGCTAACTCCTGCATGGAGTTGAATTCTATGGGGCCGTCATACTTGCAAGTTACAGAGCACAGGCCCCAGAATGATAGTTGCAGGTGATGAGTGATGTCAAAGGAAACCTAAATAGTCATTCCAGCAACTCTGGAGTTATGGGTGCCTGGGCCCTGGGGGGAGCTCCTACACCAAAAGGAATGAGCACAACTTCTGAGCACCACCCTGGAGTCCTGAGCTTCCAAACCTGGCTCCTGGTCAGTCTTCAGGTATATTAAGTGCTGTTATAAAGAGGATGAGGATCAGTTGTTCTCCATGACCACCAAGGGTAGGACAAGAAATAATAGCTTATTTCGCAGCAAGGGGCATTTAGTTTAAATATTAGGAAAAAACTTTCTAATTCTAAGCCTAGTGAGGCTGTGGAATCCTCGTCACTGGTGATATTTTAAAAAATGGGCAAAAATGAAATGGCAGAAAATGTGACAAATCCTGTGTGCCTGTCCACCCTTCCAGTGCACCCATTCAGCACCTGATTCTGCCCAGCCCAGCACCTTGTGTCACCAGCTACACCCAGCCTCAATGCATGTAAAATACTGCTGTGCTGCTAGTGAGGAGAGATGTCTGATTTGCTGGCTCTGATGGGGTGTTTACTCCACACTGGAGAGGAAGGGGTTGATGGAGGCCTCATGGGCCTGCCACATGCTGACCCTGAGAGGAGCAGTGTAGGTGAGTCCTCCAAGCAGCCCAGGGAGGCTTCACAGGAAACAGCCAATCAGAGGGAGGCAGCACAAAGCAGCTAATCAAGGCCTTGTGGGCTCACTTAAAAGGGAGCTACAAGGCAGAGCAGGATCAGTGGCTGCTGGGCACTCAGGGAGTGAGGATTGAGTCCCTGAGAGGTTGAGAGAATAGGAGTACCTTGGACAGAGTAACTGCTAGCAGAACTGGGGGGAGCAAGAGGGACTGACTGGCTCAGGCCCTGAGGAAAGGGTAAAGAAGGTGCTGGGGCCATGGAGAAATAGCCCATGGAGTTTAAACAGCAACGAAGGTAGTTAGAGAGTTGCAAGAAGAGGCAGATCCACAGGGTCCTGGGCTGAGTAGTGGGTGAGCCTGGATTCTGCCCTCACCCCCACATACACCACCGGAGAAGTGGTAGGATTAGGACATAGAATCCTGTCCTGCAAAAGGGGGAAACATGAATGATGGCATGGCTTGGGGGCTGAGTTATGAAAAGGACACTGTGGTTCCTGGACTGAGGCAGGTCTGCAGGTGGAGAAGGGACGGCAGATGCATCACCAGGAAAGGGTGCATTAGCTAGCACAGATAATCCCTGTGATGGCCATCAGGAGGTGCCACTCTGGTGAGTAGGACCCTGTCACACTAGTATTTTTCACCCACTATGCACAGGTGTCACTACCACACCTGGTACAAGGTAGGGTAGAGCCAGGTCCGAGGTGCATGTCCAGGGAGAATCAGGTCCATTGTGGCTCACGTGTTTTGTTTACTTTGCTCCTGCTTTAGGCTTTATTTGGACTACTTGCCCTTTGTACATAAATTGTGCATTTAGTATTTTTTGTGAATCCGTTAGAGACCAGATCATTATTAATGTCCTGTATATTGTGGGGCAAGAGTCCTCAAAGACAGGAGAAGGACTGGCACTCAGATGCCACGGTGATGAGCATGTTATAGATTAGGGTGAGAGGGTCATAGCTTTTAATGCCAAAAAGGACTATTGTGATCATCACCCAGTGTTTCATATCATGTGCTGGGATGGAGCAGTCGACGATTACCTGTTCTGTTCATTCCCTCTGAAGCAGCTGGCACTGGCCACTGTTGGAAGACAGGATACGGGACTTGATGGACGTTTGGTTTGACCCAGTGTGGCCATTCTTATGTGCTGCAAAGAGCCACAGGAGACACATTAAAGAACCACTTGCGGCTCCCGAGCCTCAGTCTGAGTATCACTGATCTAGTCAGACCTCTTGTAAAACACAGGGCAGAGAACTTCAACCAGGGATTCCTGCAGCCAGTCCAGATCTTGTGGATGAGCTAGAGCATATCTTTCAGAAAGACAGCCAGTCTTAATATAAAGATGCCAAATGATGGGTAATCCATCATATCCTTTGGTAAAACATTCCAAAGGTAAATTATCCTCCTTGTTAAGAATTTGGCTGTGTCTACACTGTAGCTGGGCCCAAGCCTCCCAGCCTGGGTAGACAGACTTATGCTGATGTGCTAAAAATAGCTGTGTGGAAGCTGCAGCACCTGCGGAGGCTTGGACTAGCCACCTGAGCTCAGATCCAGTCTACCCTGGGTCAGAACTCAGGTGGCTAGCCCAAGCCTCTGCCAGTGCTACAAGCCATGCAGCTATTTCTAGCCTGCTAGCACAACCCCCGCTAGCCCAAGTTTTTCTACCTGGCCTGGGAGGCTGGCTTCGAGCTGCAGTGTAGACATACCCTAAGTGTCTTATTTCTTGTTTAACTCTGGTGACTTCAGCTTCAAGGCATGGATCTTGTTATGCTTTGCTAGATTCCAGAGCCCTTAAAAGTACAGTACCACCCCACTACTTATAAAGGGTATGTCTACACTGGAATAAAACCCCTTGTAGAATGGCTCTGGTGGGCTCGGGTCAACTCCGTCAGGTTGCAAGGCTAACGGTTGCTTTGTAGACATTCAGGCTTAGGCTGGAGCTGGGGCTCTGGGACCCATCCCCCTTGTGGGGCAGTTTAACAGCCCTGAGCCTGAGTCAGCTGACCCAGACCAGCCATGGGTGTTTAATTGCTGTGTAGACATACCAAAAGAGGCTCTGGCAAGAGCTAGCTGGGACTGGTGGTTGTCGTTGTGCAGAGGCACAATGCTACTCACCTGGAGCTCAGACACTGAATGAAGCAGCACTCTGCCACTGAGTGTGAGTGATCACAACACACCACATGGTACCAGGAGTAAAACAAACTAAGAAAAGACCCTGAGTGGAAGAATGGGGCTGCTAAAAGCCCCCGCAGAGCTGAAACTTGCTGGAAATGTGGCTCACAACTGGAGAAGGTTTCAACAATCTCACTCTGTATCTGCAAGCGATGGATGCTATCGGACGGCAGCCAGTCAGAGGGTTGCCTTGTTTCTGAAGCACTTGACGTGTTCAACAGTTTTCAGGTACCTTGGCAGAGGAGGCTGACTGTGAAACTGTGTATTACAGAAATGTCAGAAGTTCAGCACTGTGCGTAAAAGCAAATCACGAGCGATATGCTTTTAAATGGCAAGTGGAAAAAGAAGGTGAAATCATACAAGAGCATGCAAGGTGTTTACATGCCAGATATCTTAAATATTCATATCCCCCTTCATGCTTCAACTTGTAGATTGCACTATCTTTTGTTTATCTTTTTTAGAGTGCAAATATTTGTAATAAAATAGTAATATAAAGTGATGTAGAAAAACTTCCACAAATATTTATAATAAATTAAAATTGATATTCTATTATTTAACAGTATGATTAAAACTGTAATTAATCTCAGTTAATTTTTTTAATTGTTTGGCTGCCCTAATTGCAGCATTAAACTGCACGTCAAGAGATTTTATATGTGAGGTTCTCGCCCAGACTGGTGCGCAATATTCAGCCGTCGAATATATCAGTGGTAGATTCGCTGTCTGAAGTGTGTGTGCACTGGCACCCCCTGTTGTGCCCACAAGTTTTCAGACAAGACTAGTCTTGCTTTTACTTTTTCACGTCTTTTCCAGATTAGCTTTAAAAGTCAAGCTTCTAGCTAAGGTCACACCCAGCTACATCAGACAGGGCTCACTGTGGACCCATTGACCACAAAGTTCCTCGGTGGCTTTGTTTAGATGAAGGGCTGTTACCAAGGTATTGGAGGCGTTAGAGTGGCGCTTCCAGTACTTGAGGTTGGTGGAAAGGGTATCGTGGTGGTAAGATCTTTGCCTTGTACTGCAAGAACGATGTCATCAGTATAAATTAAGTTATACAAAATTGTGCCCGGTAAGTCGCTAGTGTAGATGTTGAACAGTGAAGGAGCCAGCATAGGTGTGTGCTTTACTGATCTCCCCATTGGAAAAGGATGCAGCTTCTACAGTTGCTCAACATTAGGACCAGGAGTTGCATAGTGCTACAGCATGTGATAACCCTTAATGCCTTGAGCAGTAACCCATATCTCCATACCAGAGGCGGCAGGTAAATCTATCAGCACGGTTCTAGTTTTTAGATTTCACTGGAAGCCAGCCTCAGTGTGACTAGTAATGGTGAGAAACTGCGTACAGCACTTTCATCCTGGTTTAAAACCAGCCTGATCCTTTGGCAGGATGGCCTCAGAGATAGGCCAATAAGAACCCCTGTTAATTTGCAAATTGTGGACAGGAGTGATACTGGACAATAACTGGCAGCAGTATTTGAGGGTTTCCCATGTTTGAGGAGGGCAATGACCAGCACCTTATAGAAGATGTCTTCGCCATTGACTGTACAGCAGTGAGTAGGTTTGCCAACCATGCTTGTCCTCTTGGCTCCAAATTCTTAAGGAGTTTGGGATAAATGCCATGCTTGCCAGCAACTTTTCCTCTTTTCCTGGCCATGAAGGCCTAGATTATTTCTTCTCTAGTAAGTGGGAATGACAGCAATAAAGTGGCAGGACGTTGTCAGTCATTTATAAAGAGCTCTTTTGGAACCTGCTGTCTAGTCAGCTTGTCAGTTTTGGTCTTCGAATTACATAGATGGTGTGAGGCAGCAGCACTAGCCAACCTTTTTGGTTGATGGTATTTTAATGGGTCAGTGACGCTAAGCTTACGGAGGAGTGCCCAGGTTTTACGACTGGAATTAGTGAAGTCAAGACCTTCCACTGTCTTGTTTCATTTCTTCAGGTGGGCAGAATTCAATAACTCTTAGTGCTTTTGTTGTGTCCAGATCACTGCTCTTCTCATACTCTTTGAAGAGTGCTTCTATATGTGGTTAGACCTTGTGATAGCTGTGGGGAATGTGTTTTGTGGCAGCTTTGATAAGAAAATGAACAAAGAGGTCATAGTTTTCAGGGATCGACTGGATACAGTGTATCCAGTCTTCAACTTCTTCCAGTATATGCAATCCAGTTCACTTTGCAGAAATTCCAGTGTGATTTTGGTGTTGATTCCTAGTCTACGGCATGAGTTTATTGTAGAGCAACGTCATCTATGTTCTTCCCCTTGAGAGTTCTTCAGTGATAGTCACACTTAGCATGTGACACACCTTCCACTTTAAGTTAGTAAACACCTAGAGCTGGTCCTATGGCTCTTTGATGCTGCCCTGAGTCTCCTGACAAGGACTCTCAACACATTTCATGTGGCTAATCATATCGGGAGATCAACAGATTGATGTCTGGAGGGAGCCTTTAGATGACACTTGTGCTAATCAAGAACACATAACAGGAGCACCATATAAAGGATAGAATGATTGATCAGAATCAGATCCACGGTAAAAATGCACCATCAGATGGCCAGTCCTAAGCGTTATTCTCCCCTGTCTGGCCTGCTGTTTGCTCAGTCCGTAGCCCCTCCCTGTGTACCCTGCGGACTAGTGCAGCTGGTACAACTGAGCTGCACGCTGCGTGCCCAGACAGTACAGGAGCCTGATGTGTTCTGCACCCTCCCATCCACACAAACATTAGAAATCTCTTCTGTTATGAAAGACTGGAAGTGCTGTCCCCTGATGTACGGTCCCACAACAGGCTGCGTCACTTCCACCTACGTCTCCAAGCGTGGAAGACTGTCTGGGGCCACAGATTCAAATCTCAGCCAGGCTGAGGTAAAAAAGGGCAATGATGGAGTCCCGTAAAGTTGACGGTGTGAGGATCTTTTACATGGTAGATCAAGGGTGAGTACATGACTCTGGGAGAAATTCACAATGCCAGGCCTATCAGCTTGGAACCAGATGAGTGCTTCTCCTTTGGGCCCATCCCTATTTTATTTTTCCAGTGGATAGTCCTAACACTGGCTGCATGGGACACTTCTTCCTCTCAATTTCAAGCTCTTTCTACAAGTTCAAGTACCATCTATCACCATTGTATCTAAGCAATAGATACTATTAAATATTACAAATAAAAACAGAAGTCTTACACACAGAAGTAAGTAATATTCCATTTTAACCGAGTGTTGCCACTTTACTTAGCCTAACTAGACAGAAATTCTTTCTCAGAGAGATACTGAGAATCTCCAAACCCTGCTTACCATGTTGGATCAGCCCCTAAAGGTGGACTTTGAAAAGACTTATTTTCCACTGTAAAAATAAAATGCAGTTGAAAGTGATGCTTTAAAATGGACAGAGAATCCTGTCTGTGTTCATAGATTCCAAGGCTAGAAGGGATCAATGTGATCATCTAGTCTGACTTCCTGTACAACACAGGCCAGAGAACTGCCCCAAAAGAACCACTAGAGCAGAGCTTATACAAACACATCCAGTCTTGATTTAAAAATTTTCATGTACGGAGAATCCACCATGACCTTTGGTAAGTTGTTCCAATGGTTAATTACTCTCATTATTAATGACAGGTTTCAGAGTAACAGCCGTGTTAGTCTGTATTCGCAAAAAGAAAAGGAGTACTTGTGGCACCTTAGAGACTAACCAATTTATTTGAGCATGAGCTTTCATGAGCTACAGCTCACTTCATCGGATGCATACCGTGGAAACTGCAGCAGACATTATATTA
Organism: Eretmochelys imbricata; assembly: GCF_965152235.1. Classification (NCBI taxonomy): domain Eukaryota; kingdom Metazoa; phylum Chordata; order Testudines; family Cheloniidae; genus Eretmochelys; species Eretmochelys imbricata. The sequence goes on along the minus strand of NC_135580.1, from coordinate 60,503,363 downwards.
TAATTTATATATATACATATACATAATTTATATATATACATTATAATGTCTGCTGCAGTTTCCATGGTATGCATCCGATGAAGTGAGCTGTAGCTCACGAAAGCTCATGCTCAAATAAATTGGTTAGTCTCTAAGGTGCCACAAGTACTCCTTTTCTCATTATTAAAAATTTACACCTTATTTCCTGTCTGAATTCGTCTAGCTTCAACTTCAAGCCATTGGATCATGTTAGACCTTCCTCTGCTAGACTGAAGAGCCCCTTATTAAATATTTGTTCCCTATGTAGATACTTACAGATGGTGATCAAGTCACCCTTTCACCTTCTTTTTGTTAAGCTAAATAGATTGAGCTCTTTGAGTCATAGAATCATAGACTATCAGGGTTGGAAGGGACCTCAGGAGGTCATCTAGTCCAACCCCCTACTCAAAGCAGGACCAATCCCCAACTAAATCATCCCAGCCAGGGCTTTGTCAAGCCTGACCTTAAAAACTTCTAAGGAAGGAGATTCTACCACCTCCCTAGGTAACACATTCCAGTGCTTCACCACCCTCCTAGTGAAAAAGTTTTTCCTAATATCCAACCTAAATTTCCCCCACTGCAACTTGAGACCATTACTCCTCGTTCTGTCATCTGCTACTACTAAGAACAGTCTAGATCCATCCTCTTTGGAACCCCCTTTCAGGTAGTTGAAAGCAGCTATCAAATCCCTCCTCATTCTTCTCTTCCTCAGACTAAACAATCCCAGTTCCCTCAGCCTCTCCTCATAAGTCATGTGTTCCAGTCCCCTAATAATTTTTGTTGCCCTCTGCTGGATGTTTTCCAATTTTTTCACATCCTTCTTGTAGTGTGGGGCGCAAAACTGGACACAGTACTCCAGATGAGGCCTCACCAATGTCTAATAGAGGGGAACGATTACATCCCTCGATCTGCTGGCAGTGCCCCTACATACACAGCCCAAAATGCCATTGGCCTTCTTTGCAACAACTGCACAACTGTTGACTCATATCCAGGTTCTCGTCCACTGTAACCCCTAGGTCCTTTTCTGCAGAACTGCTGCCTAGCCATTCAGTCCCTAGTCTGTAGCAGTGCATGGGATTCTTTCGTCCTAAGAGCAGGACTCTGCACTTGTCCTTGTTGAACCTCATCAGATTTCTTTTGGCCCAATCCTCCAATTTGTCTGGGTCCCTCTGTATTCTATCCCTACCCTCCAGCATATCTACCTATCCTCCCAATTTAGTGTCATCTGCAAACTTGCTGAGGGTGCCATCCATGCCATCCTCCAGAACATTAATGAAGATTTTGAACAAAACTGGCCCCAGGACCGACCCTTGGGGCACTCCACTTGATACTGGTTGCCAACTAGACATGGAGCCATTAATCACTACCTGTTGAGCCTGACAATCTAGCCAGCTTTCTATCTACCTTATAGTCCATTCATGCAGCCGATACTTCTTTAACTGACTGGCAAAAATACTGTGGGAGACCGTGTCAAAAGCTTTGCTAAAGTCAAGGAATAACATGTCTACTGCTTTCCCCTCATCCACAGAGCCAGTTATCTCGTCATAGAAGGCAATTAGATTGGTCAGGCATGACTTGCCCTTGATGAATCCATGCTGACTGTTCCTGATCACTTTCCTCTCCTCTAAGTGCTTCAGAATTGATTCTTTGAGGACCTGCTCCATGATTTTTCCAGGGACTGAGGTGAGGCTGACTGGCCTGTAGTTGCCCGGATCCTCCTCCTTCCCTTTTTTAAAGATGGGCACTACATTAGCCTTTTTCCAGTTGTCCGGGACTTCCCTTGATTGCCATGAGTTTTCAAAGATAATGGCCAATGGCTCTGCAATCACATCCGCCAACTCCTTTAGCACTCTCAGATGCAGCACATCTGGCCCCATGGACTTGTGCTTATCCAGCTTTTCTAAATAGTCCTGAACCACTTCTTTCTCCACAGAGGGCTGGTCACCTCCTCCCCATACTGTGCTGCCCAGTGCAGTAGGCTGGGAGCTGACCTTGTTCATGAAGACGGAGGCAAAAAAAGCATTGAGTACATTAGCTTTTTCCACATCCTCTGTCACTAGGTTGCCTCCCTCATTCAGTAAGGGGCCCACACTTTCCTTAACTTTCTTCTTGTTACTAACATACCTGAAGAAACCCTTCTTGTTACTCTTAACATCTCTTGCTAGCTGCAACTCCAGGTGTGATTTGGCCTTCCTGATTTCACTCTTGCATGCCTGAGCAATATTTTTATACTCTTCCCTGGTCATTTGTTCAATCTTCCACTTCTTATAAGCTTCTTTTTTGTGTTTAAGATCAGTAGGGATTTCACTGTTAAGCCAAGCTGGTCGCCTGCCATACTTACTATTCTTTCTACACATCAGGATGGTTTGTCCCTGTAACCTCAATAAGGATTCTTTAAAATACAGCCAGCTCTTCTGGACTCCTTTCCCCCTCATGTTATTCTCCCAGGGGATCCTGCCCATCAGTTCCCCGAGGGAGTCAAAGTCTGCTTTTCTGAAGTCCAGGGTCCATATTCTGCTGCTCTCCTTTCTTCCTTGTTGTTCCTTGTGTCAGGATCCCGAACTCGACCATCTCATGGTCACTGCCTCCCAGGTTCCCATCCACTTTTGCTTCCCCTACTAATTCTTGACCTGCTGCTCGCAAACCGGGAAGAAGAGCTCTGCCCCTAGTTGGTTCCTCCAGCACCTGCACCAGGAAATTGTCCCCTGCACTTTCCAAAAACTTCCTGGATTGTCTGTGCACCGCTGTTTTGCTCTCCCAGCAGATATCAGGGTGATTGAAGTCTCCCATGAGAACCAGGGCCTGTGATCTAGTAAATTCCGTTATTTGCCGGAAGAAAGCCTCCTCCACCTCATCCCCCTGGTCTGGTGGTCTATAGCAGACTCCACCACAACAACAGCCTTGTTGCTCACACTTCTAAACTTAATCCAGAGACTCTCAGGTTTTTCTGCAGTTTCATACCGGAGCTCGGAACAGTCATACTGCTCTCTTACATACAATGCAACTCCCCCACCTTTTCTGCCCTGCCTGTCCTTCCTGAACAGTTTATATCCATCCATAACAGTACTCCAGTCATGTGAGTTATCCCACCAAGTCTTTGTTATTCCAATCACATCATAATTCCTTGACTGTGCCAGGACTTCCAGTTCTCCCTGCTTGTTTCCCAGGCTTCTTGCATTTGTGTATAGGCACTTGAGATAACTTGCTGATTGTCCCTCTTTCTCAGTATGAGGCAGGAGCCCTCCCCTCTCGTGCTGTCTGCTCGTGCTTCCTCCTGGTATCTCTTGTCCCCACTTACCTCAGGGCTTTGGTCTCCTTCCCCTGGTGAACCTAGTTTAAAGCCCTCCTCACTAGGTTAGCCAGCCTGTTTGCGAGGATGCCCTTCCATCTCTTTGTTAGGTGGAGCCCGTCTCTGCTTGGCACTCCTCCTCCTTGGAACACCATCCCATGGTCAAAGAATCCAAAGCCTTCTCTCCGACACCACCTGTGTAGCCATTCGTTGACTTCCACGATTCAACGGTCTCTACCCAGGCCTTTTCCTTCCACGGGGAGGATGGATGAGAACACCACTTGCGCCTCAAACTCCTATCTATCTATAGTCTATCACTATAAGGCAGGTTTTCTAATTCTTTAATCAGTCTTGTGTCTTTTCTGTGAACCCTCTGCAATTTATTAATTCTTCTTGAATTGTGGGCAGCAGAACTGGATACAGGATTCCAGCAGTGGTCCCACCAATGCCAAACATAGAGGCTGCTCCCAGAATGCAGGAAAAGAGTGGGGGTGAAGATGGGGAAAAATGAAGGAGTGAGAAACTGAGATAGAGAAAAGGAAGAGGGGGAGGTGAGAGAGAAGGAAGGAATATAGGGGAAGGCGGGAGAGGAAGAAACATTGGAATGAAGGAACAGGAAAGGAAAAGAGAAGGAGAACAAAGTACAAGTGACACAGTGGAGCAAGGGAATAAAGTTTGAATGTTGCAATATTAGCTGGCAGCAGTGCATGATGCCTACTGCATCCATGGGAGCCGCATGATGGGGGAGTGAGGGGAAGAGGCGTAGTGATAGCACATGGTCAGAGTGTCAGAACCTATAATGGGGGGTGGTTAGGCCTAGTGGTCAGAGCAACATCAGGTGGGCCAGGAACCAGAGCCAGGGGTCAGAGCTGGAATCAGGAGTCCAGAGTGGGGCTGGTACAAGGCAAGAGCAGGGCTGGGAACAAATCTGGAGCAACAGCAGGGCTGGAGCAGAGCTAGGAACAGGACTGGAGCAGGAGCACTGGGGCTCATGGATTGCACACACCAGTCTGCTGGGGATTGGTTTAGAATCATAAAATATCAGGGTTGGAAGGGACCTCAGGAGGTCATCTAGTCCAACCCTGTGCTCAAAACAGGACCAATCCCCCAAAGGGCCCCCTCAGGGATTGAACTCACAACCCTGAGTTTAGCAGGCCAATGCTCAAACCACTGAGCTATCCCTCCCCCCTTCACCACCCTCCTAGTGAAAAGGTTTTTCCTAATATCCAACCTAAACCTCCTCCACTGCAACGTGAGACCATTGCTCCTTGTTCTGTCATCTGGTACCACTGAGAACAGTCTAGATGCATCCTCTTTGGAACACCCTTTCAGGTAGTTGAAAGCAGCTATCAAATCCCCCCTCATTCTTCTCTTCTGCAGACTAAACAATCCCAGTTCCCTCAGCCTCTCCTCATAAGTCATGTGCTCCAGCCCCCTAATAATTTTTGTTGCCCTCCGCTGGACTCTTTCCAATTCTTCCACATCCTTCTTGTAGTGTGGGGCCCAAGACTGGACACAGTACTCCAGATGAGGCCTACCCAATGTCGAATAGAGGGGAACGATCATGTCCCTCAATCTGCTGGCAGTGCCCCTACTTATACAGCCCAAAATGCCATTAGCTTTCTTGGCAACAAGGACACACCGACTCATATCCAGCTTCTCATCCACTGTAACCCCTAGATCCTTTTCTGCAGAACTGCTGCCTAGCCATTCGGTCCCTAGTCTGTAGCGGTGCATGGGATTCTTCCATCCTAAGTGCAGGACTCTGCACTAGTCCTTGTTGAACCTCATCAGGTTTGTCCCACAACAGCTTCTGCAGGTGAAGGAATGCTGTGTGGGGTCTGGGCCGGGAGCTCCTCAGGGATGGGGCTTGTCACCAGAGCTGCCCAGGAAGCACCACGCACCCCTGGGTGCGCTGGAATGAGGGCGGCTCAGACACAAGGGGCAGAGATGCTGGGTGAGAAGGTGACATTTGTATATGGTGCATGCTCAGAATAGTGTATGGGGCTGTTGGCCCTTCACTGGAACTTGGTGGGGTTTTGGTTGTCCTCTCCCAATGCCAGCAGAAAGGGGAAGGGCCAAAGAGGAGCCAGAACTGTCAGGTCCCAGGGCCAATGGGGAGAAGCCAGGACTCCAGTTCAGCTGGATTGACTGGGCAGGCAGGCCAATGAGGGAGTCGAGAGTTGAGGGCTTGTCCTCCGTATGAGTTGGGGCTGCCAGGGCAGGGTAAGGCAGAGCCGGGGGGAGGGGCATGCAGCAGCCTGAGCTGCAGCTGGAACCAGTGGCGCATTGCAGCAGTGGTGGTGGGGTGACTCCCACTGACGCAGCAGAGTTGTGTGCATCAGTCTAGGGGGCAGGGGCGAGATGGGGCCTTTCCCAGCATCCGTCAGGAGGGCACCACGGGCCGGCCCCAGAGGGGGATGTGGCCAGTCGAGGGCATCATGTGCCAGGCCCAGAGAGGGACGTGGCCAGTCTGGGGCTGGCACGTGATGCCCTTGAGGGGGATGTGGCCTGACAGGAGGCCAGAACCGAAGGTGGTGAATGGGTTCTGTCCCAAACCCATCCTGAGCAGCATCACAGCAGTGTGTCCAGGTCCAGGAAGAAGACACTGGACTCATAAATGTGTTGTAAGTCTAAAGTTTATTTCGCTTTAGAGACTGCTGCACTGAACCATACCCTGGTTGTTTCCTCCCCGTGCTGATCCTGTGAAGGGTTCTTTAACACACAAAGAAACAGTGTATGTTTAAGGGAATTGCAGGGCTCATGGGTTAGAAGGGTAAGAGGTGAGTTAGGAGTATCCTGGAGTTGGGGCATCCTTGTCTGTGCCTCGAGTTGCCCATGGAAAGATTTAGGTAAATACCTGGGAACCCCTGGGTTCAGTTGTCCCTGTGTGTGTGAGTCCTGCTCACGCAGGGCTGGAGGGAAAGTCAAGGTGGACAATACCAGCGTGACGTGAATCGGGGCAGGGACTCAGAGCCTTGTGTCACTCAGTTCAGCTGGGGTTCTGTGTACAGAGAAATTCCCCTATTAAGGTGGGACAAACCTCCTGCCTACAATAGTAACAGGGAATGGGTTCCATAATCAAGGGTCCTCTTTATCAAACACTCTGCTTCCCTTTCTCCCCAGATCATGACCAGGACAGACCAAGTGACCTCCCAGTCCAGCTAGGTGTTCCCATGGACATCAGGAGATCAGTGTAGTATATATACTGTGTTCCAGCTCTCCAGATCTTGCAGCTAAGTAAAATAACTTGTGACACTTCATTGGAAGCCAGGGAAGGTTTTTAGACTGGGATTGATGTGTTGGGCACTTTCAGTGAGCCCAATTCTAGTAATAAGATGATTGAGAAATTCAGGAAATACTAATGCAGCAAAAATGCAGCAAACCAGCTTTGGAAAACAGCAATTTATAAGTCCCCCTCACTATTCAACAGCCTCAGCCTGGAGACTGTCCCTCCTAGGTGATAAAATGATGCTTCAGTAATAGATCAAAGATACATCTGTATATTCATCATTGACAGCACCTACGGCTGCTAGTGGAGGGAATGGATAATGATTTGCCAAATGAAAGGTCCCCCAACAACAGCTGAGAGTCAATCAAATCTCCTCTTCTGCCAATGGCTCTATTTCAGTGGTTCTCAAACTTTTGTATTGGTGACTCCTTTTGCACAGCAAGTCTCTGAGTGTGACCCCACCCTTATAAATTAAAAACACTTTTAAAAATATTTAACGCTATTATAAATGCTGGAGGGGAAGTGCAATTTGGGGTGGAAGCTGATAGCTCGTAACCCCCACGTAATAACCTTGTGACCCCCCCAAGGGGTCACAACCCCCAGTTTGAGAACCCCTGTTCTATTTCATGACATCGAGCAATAGCTGGTGCGCAAGGTTTTGGAAGTCATCTGTCAAAACTGGACCTGTAGCTAGTGTAACTGGATGGAAGGGACCAGACCCCAGTCTGACTGAGCTCATGGCTGTGTGGGATCACACTGCCCATCTCTGACCAGGGGCCTGTTGTCTGCAGAGTTGCTGTAGCCATGTTTGTTCCAGGATATCATAGAATCATAGAATCATAGAATATCAGGGTTGGAAGGGACCCCTGAAGGTCATCTAGTCCAACCCCCTGCTCGAAGCAGGACCAATTCCCAGTTAAATCATCCCAGCCAGGGCTTTGTCAAGCCTGACCTTAAAAACTTCCAAGGAAGGAGATTCCACCACCTCCCTAGGCAACGCATTCCAGTGTTTCACCACCCTCTTAGTGAAAAAGTTTTTCCTAATATCCAATCTAAAATCTCCCCCACTGCAACTTGAGACCATTACTCCTCGTTCTGTCATCTGCTACCATTGAGAACAGTCTAGAGCCATCCTCTTTGGAACCCCCTTTCAGGTAGTTGAAAGCAGCTATCAAATCCCCCCTCATTCTTCTCTTCTGCAGGCTAAACAATCCCAGCTCCCTCAGCCTCTCCTCATAAGTCATGTGTTCTAGACCCCTAATCATTTTTGTTGCCCTTCGCTGGACTCTCTCCAATTTATCCACATCCTTCTTGTAGTGTGGGGCCCAAAACTGGACACAGTACTCCAGATATTAGAGACTCAAGTGTGCAGCAGCTTTTTTTGTATCTGTGCAGCATGGTCTCATGATTGGAGCATTGGCTGGAAAGCCAGGGGAACTGAGTTCTAGCCCTGACTTTGTCACTTCATCACAATCTGACCTTGGGCAAGTCTTTGTACCCCAGTTTCTCTATTTGTAAGCAACAGCCCTTTGTAAAGTGCTCTCTCTGTGGTGAGAACATGCCCCATGGTACCTGCAGGCTCCTTCCCTCTGTGTTTGGACCTACAGCCATGGGTCTAAAGATACCTCCATATTCAGACCTGGCACCTGGAACTCCACAGAAATACCTGGGTATGTCAGTCTCTGGGTAGATGTGTAGAACGAACTTTTATTGAACGGTTGGTGCAAAGCCAGAAAACCAAGAAATAAAACTGAGTGCTTCAAAGGGTGCCAGTTTTTGAAGCATGGAAGCAAGTGCTAAGATCAGTGGAGCTCCGGGTCCCCCTTTCCAACAGAATGGGCTAGTGAGGCAAGCCGGGCTGATACAGGAAAGAGGGATATTTTGATAGACTTTGACTCATTCCAGGCAGGTAATGTACTACACTCTTTGGTCTGGGCCATGCCTAAAATTTAGGTCAACCTAAAGAATTTCACACCCTGTGCAACATTGTTAGGTTGACTTAGCCCCCAGCGTAGACGTGCCGACCGCCTCTTGGAGAGGTGGATTAACTACATCAATGGAAAAACTCCTTCCGCTGATGCAGGAAGAGTCTACACTGTGGTGCCATAGGTGTGCCGCTGTAGCAGCTGTATTATAGCCATGCCCTCAGTTAGACCAGGAGATACCGATGGCACAGCCAGGTGCCCTGCAGCAACAGAGAATTCTGGTTGTTTGCTGTTTGGCAATCTCAGGTTCCCTGAATTTGCTCCTTTGGGGAGACGTTGGTGGAGTTTCTCTCTAGGGCTCAGGGGAGCTGCTTCTTGATGCTTCCATATGCAAAACTTGAAACACATTTTTGTCTAATTGCATCTAAACTCTGATGTAATTTTCTGTTGTTCGATTTGATTATACTTGATTTCGCTTTGTCTGATTTGATCTCTCTCTTTGATTGTGTTGTTATGAAGTGCCATGTGAGCCACACAAATATTGCCATATACTTGTGGTGAAAAAAAATGTAATGGCAAGAACCCAGAAGTCCCTGCAGACACTGGATATTTCAGTCCTAAGCAGATCTCTGCCAAGTTCACCCCATTCAAAGAACAAATATAATTAACCCATGCAAGAATTCATGGTGCAATGTGTTAGCAAAACCTTTTACTGCAAGTAAGGAAAGTGTGTGTGTTGGGAGAGAGGAGCAGTGAAATTAGGTTGAACGTTTCACAGGTCTTCTGTCCACCTGGGCCTTCTGCATAGTTCCTCCCAAATGACATGACTCCTTCGCCTTGCTCCCAGTGCCAGCACCATCCTCCCAACAGAATCTGGGCTTCCTGATCCCCTCTCCCTCAACAGGTCCTAAAACTTCTTCGACACTCAACAGCTCCCACCCTTTTTCTGCAAAAGATTTGAGTGGATGGAATAATTTGTAACCAAGAATTTATTTGCTGCATTTGACCTCTTGTCCTGTACACCACCTGTCCATGAGCAGAGTGAGAAAGCATTTGTTCTAAACTGACTCCATAATTTCTTTGAAAAATTCTTGGTCTGTGGCATGTTTGTGACGTGGTATTCAAAATGGGAGCTATTTTGATTGCACCTGCAGGTCACATCGGCCGTTGCTGTTCCCCGATTGGATCAAGGTGATTCTTCAGGTACACACTGGAAGTGTGATTTCCAGCTTGGGTAGACGTACATGGGCTAGCTTTGATGGAGTTAGCACACTAACAATAGCTGCAGCAATGCAGGCAGGAGGGTGGACTAGCCACCGGCATGCAGTCCTGCTCAGGAACTGAGGTTTGTACTCAGGCCACTAGCCCCTCCTGCCACCTGCGCAACTAAACTATTTTTAGCACGCAAGGTTGATCAGTTGTACTCCAAGCTAAGGGAGATAAGCTTCTTCTCCAGCGAAAGGAACAGAACTGACCCAACTCACATTCTATTAGAAAGCAAAGATGGCAGCCCTGTGATGCACGCTGGTCCCGGCTGACAGCAGCCCTGCTGCTCTTCTCACTCCCTTGTCAGTCTGGGTCTGAGGCCTTGTCTTCACTTCTGTTTGTAGCAAGGGTCAGGGGAGAGGAGATGTCGTCTGGGTAGGAGGCAGGTGTTGAGGACAAAAGGGGTCAGAGTCAAGGAAGAGGAGGCTGGGCAAGGGAAGGAGGCGGGGTCAGGGAGGAGGAGGTGGGCTCAGGGAGGAAGAAGGCAGTTCAGAACCCTTTCTGAGACTAGCACAGGTGGTTGGGGCCCACGTCCTTGGTGCAGATTCAGCCTGGTTTTTATTTCTTCTGTCCCAGTTCCCCATCCCCACTAGATACAAGGAAAAGGTAAACAATGGCCACATGCACATGGAGAAGCCCCTTTTATTGACAGAGCTGGTCTGTGATTCTTATAACTCAGGCAAGCTGTTCTTGAGGATAAGCACAGGCCCATACTGTGGATAGGTAGAGCAGGTAAAGGACTGAGTCCTGGGATCTAATTCACCCCATCCCCTCAAGCCCCCTGCGGTTCAAAGGAGATTTAAAAGAACTCCTCATCTATTTCTGAGCTTCTTTACAAGTCTCACTTTTGCCACAAATGCCATCTGGGCCTCATCATCAGCATCTCCAATTGTGCAGGAAAGACGCTTATATGCATTTGAAGCCGTAGTGGAAAAAAACAACACCTCCTTTCCCATTGAATAGACCCCAGCAGGCTTGGTGCAGAGCTGTCACAGTTACATTTCTCCCTGTTCTTTGGGGCACATCAGTGGCTGCCGGCAGTGAGCAGCATACAAAGGTCTGTGTGGTTCAGTATATAATACCTATATATTGATCTTTGCTGAGGATTTTCTCTTTACTTTTTACAAGACCTTGTTGCATGTGATTATTATTGCCATGTATTATGTATATTACGGTAGTGCCTGGAGGCTCCCATAGGAAAAGGGCCCCATTGCGCTGGGTACTGTACAAACATACAGAAGAAACTCAGATCTGGTAGGTAACGTCCCATGGGAAGAAAATCGAAGGGAAAAAGGAGTTCCGCACAGCTGGCAGTTTCTCAAGGAAACAATATTAAAGGCCTAACTGCAAATTATCCTGATTTGAAGGAAAGATCGAAAGAATAGCAAGAGGCCAGTATGCCTCCATCAAGAGCTTTTTAATGACCTGCAATCAGAAAGGAATCCTACAAAAAGTGGAAACGTGGACAAATTGCTAAGGAGGATACAAAAGAATGGCATAGGCATGTAGGAACAAAATCAGAAAGGCTAAGGCACAAAATGAGTTACACCTAGCAAGAGACATAAATGGCAAGAGTTCTTTAAAAACATTAGGAATAAGAGAAAAGAATGTGTCGGTCCAGCAGGGAAGGAGAGCTAATAACAGATGACATCAAGAAATCTGAGGTGTTTTGTGCCTGTTTTGCTTCAGTCTTCACTAAACAGGATAATGGTGATCAGATACTCAAAACAATTAATATAAACAACAAGGAGGAAGGAAGGCAAGCCAAAAAAGGGGAAAAACAGGTTAAAATATTTAGGTACATTAGATATATTCAAGCCAGCAGGGCCAGATGAAATTCACCTTATTGTACTTAAGGAATTAGCTGAAGCAACCTCAGAACCATTGTCCATCCTCCATGAGTTCTCAAAGAGAGTTGCTAAGGACCCAAAAGACAGCAGAAGTGCAAACTTAATTCCTATCTTTAAAAGGAGAAACAAAGGACCCAGACAATTATAGTGGATCATAAATTGAATATGAGTCAACAATGAGATGAAGTTGTGAAAAAGGCTAATATCATTCTGGTTTGTCTTAACAGGAGTGTCGTATGTAAGACATGGGAGGTAATTGTCCTGCTCTACTCAACACTGGTGAGTCCTCAACTGGAGTATTGTTTCCAATTGTAGGTGCCGCACTTTACGGAAGACGTGGACAAATTGGAGAGAATCCAGAGGAGAGCAACAAAATAATAAAAGCTTAAGAAAACCTGACCTATAAGGAAAAGTTTTAAAAAAGGGCATATTTAGTCTTGAGAAAAGAGGACTGAATGGGACCTGATCACAATCTTCAAATCTGTTGAGGGCTAATATAAAGAGGATGGTGATCTATTGTAAATAAGGAAGTGTTATTTACTCCTTCTCCGAACACAAGGACTAGGGGTCACCAAATAAAATTAATAGGCAGCAGGTTTAAAACAAACAAAAGGAAGTATTTCTTCACACAACACACAATCAACCTGTGGAACTCTTTGCCAGAGGATGTTGTGAAGGCCAAGACTATAACAGGCTTCAAAAAAGAATTAGATAAATTCATGGAGCACAGATCTATCAATGGCTATTAGCCAGGATGGTCAGGAATGGTGTCCCTAGCCTCTGTTTGCCAGAAGCTGGGAATGGGCGACAGGGCATGGATCATAAGATGATTACCTGTTCTGTTCATTCCCTCTGGAGCACCTGGCATTGGCCACTGTCAGAAGACTTGATACTGGGCTAAATGGACCTTTGGTCTGACCCAGTATGGCTGTTCTTACGTTCTCCCTGTCCATGAAAGGACAAGAAGTAATGGGCTTAATCTGCAGCAAGGGAGATTTAGGTTAGATATTAGGAAAAGCTTTCCAACTGTTAGGATACTCGAGCTCTGGAACAGGCTTCTAAGGCAGGTTGTGGAATCCCCATCACTAGAGTTTTTTCGGAACAGGTTGGACAAACACCTGTCAGGGATGGTCTAGGTTTACTTGGTCCTGCCTCAGCGCAGGGGGCTAGACTTGATGACTTTTGAGGGTCCTTCCAGCCCTACAGTTGTATGATTCCATGATTTTACAGACATCACATTGGTCTGTGCCCCACTATCAATTTTAAAACTCACCTTTTTTGTGATAATTAACGAGCAAATCCACATTTCTCTCATGCTTGGGAGGCTCAGTACTCAGCATATGAAGGAACAGATCTTGCGAATGCTCATCTGTTTCTGTGAGGGTAAAATCTGTTTTCCCTGGGGTCTTTTTCTTTCCAGAGTTGCACATTTTGGCAAAATGTCATTGTGTTGCCACATCTTCGGCATTCTAGCCCATATGCAGGACAGTTCCTGACAGTATGGCTACAGCTTCATTCAGAACAACTGTTGGTTGCCTCTGACTGCTCTTTTTTCACTGTTGATGGCAGGCTTTTATAGCAGCAGGACACCCTCCCATCCATGACTGCATGTCTGGGTGGGTACTAAAGGTGTGCTTATGCCGCAATGTGTGCATGTGTTTTTCCATTTCACCCAACTCTTTCACAGTCAGTTCATCTGCATGACATATGTCCACAGCACATGCAAACCTTAAATTAGTCTCCCTCAACGAGACTTGCCCTGAGTCTGACACAATACCACACACAATGCTGTCTTTAATGAGTGAGTCACACAAGTTCTTCAAATTTGCAAGATTATACTGCCCCTTTTAAATCAATCACATATTGGTCTATATTTTCCCCATGTGTTTGACTTCTGGTGAAAAGTTTGTGCCTTTCATACGTGACATTTCCTTGTGATGTTCAACATGCTTCAAAATTATTCTTCAAGATCTGGATTTTTTCTTTATCTGCTGCAGTATCAGACTGAAAAGTATTAAATACCTCACTTGCTTCCTTACCTGCTACACGAAGAAATAACGCTTGTTTGTGGCCACTCACCCTTTCTGTCTGACCCACTTGCAATGCTGTATAGCTCAAAGCCTTGTTTTCACTTTCTCTTGTTTTCTGCTGTGGTTCCTGCAAACATTAACTTTCCTGGAGACGTTAGTGGGTCTGGTTTTTGTTTGGTGGTGAGTTTTTTATTTTTTGGTGTCAAATAAGGTTGATTTTACTATTATCTTACTTTTAGTTTTATTCTGACACCAAGTAATAGCTGTTCCAACTTGCTATCATAGAATAAAAGATATTGGAGATGTTTTAAATAACAGCGAACACTTTATTTAACTTGGTCCTGAGAACTTGACATTCCTGGCTTGACTGGCTGGCTCCATGAGCCCATAGCAATCCTTCTTCTGATAAGGTTCACTACATAATAATTCGCCTCATGGGTGGCACGTGACGCCTCCATTTGGGGAAGGTTGACACACCTAGATTGTGGCCCCTGCCACTGCTTGGCCTCCTCCGACCAAAGCCCTGCCCACGCTCCACCCCGGCCCCGCTCAGACCCTCCCGTCTGCCTCTCATGCCGCTTCCCCCCCAAGGCCTCCCCCACCTGCTGCTCGCACCTCTTCCCCTGAGGGCTCCTCAACAGTTGTGTGCATGTCTCTTTGCCCCTTCCCACACCCTGCCCACCAACCACTTGTGCCTCTTTGCCCTTCCTCTAGCCCCCGCCCCCGCCCCGGGCTACCTGCCTGCCTGCTCACCGCTTGTGCACGTTTCTTCACAGCCTCTCCCGAGGCCCCCATGCACATAAGAACATAAGAAAGGCCATACTGAGTCAGACCAAAGGTCCATCCAGCCCAGTATCCTGTCTACCGACAGTGGCTAATGCCAGGTGATCTAGTGATCTCTCTCCTGCCATCCATCTCCACCCTCTGACAAACAGAGGCTAGGGACACCATTCCTTACTCGTCCTGGGTAATAGCCATTAATGGACTTAACCTCCATGAATTTATCCAGTTCTCTTTTAAACTGGATAAATTGGAGCAGGGATGTGAAGAGGCGGAGGGAGGACAGAGCCTCAGGGGGAAGAGGCTTAGTGGAGGACTCCAAAGGCAGTGGGCCTGTTGTTTGGGGAGGCTTAGCCTCCCCGGGCCTCTTATACCCACTGCCCATGATTCCCCTCCATTCAACACTGTGGGTAACTTTGGTTCCCACTGCAAAGTTCCTACTGTTGATACAGTCCAGTGAAATCTCGTGGCTAGTGCAGGGGATCGCCTCTCACACACTGCACAGTGAGACTTAGAGACAGAAGCCACTGAGCTGAGTATGGGAAGTTATTGGTAACAGGGAGATTTGGTCCCCAAACCTTCTGCAAGTTTTTAGCCATGGGTTGAGTTTTCAGTCCATCTTGACTGACCAAGACGCACTCCTCTCCCCTCATTCTTTTCATGCAGTTATGAGAATGCACTAAGAAGGATGATCAGGACGGACAATCTGTCTCTTATGAGTATCTCCCTGAAGAACAAGTATAACATGAATGCCTTTCGTGGTATTAAGGTCCTAAGTCAATTCCTTATCGCACTCTCAATTTCCGTTCCCATAATACGTCACAGCCTTCAGCTCCAAGATGGAGTTGGCACCTCACAATTATTTGGAGTCCCCAGAATTTATCTGTCATTGCTACATCCCTTTCATTGGATGGTGAGTAACATCCTTTTTTTTTTTTTTTTCTCTTTTACAGAGCTGTTGCGTGGAGACAGAACGGCCTTCAGCAAACCCTGGAATGAAGGGTGCAATGGAGCTTGAAGGGATGCGGGTAAAAGAATAGAGTTTGCTTTCCTCTATTTTTATGCATGTTTCCTCTGCAAACAGATTTTCTTCCATGCAAAGGAGCAGATGGGAGGACTCTCAGTCCAAGGCAGAGCTGTCTGCGGGCTCACTGAGGCACTCCAAAGCAGCAGCAGGAAGCAAAGTCTGCTCCACAGCATAAGCTGCTTTCTCTGCTCTTTCTGGGATTGGGGGAACAGATTTGGAGACAGCCGCTGACTGTCGGAGCTCCTGGCTGCTCATCTGCCCAGTCTCCTAGTTCACCCACACCCCTGCTTTGTAAAAGTCACAAGGGGATGTTTTCAGAATAAATGGACAAACAGAAGCAGGGAGATTGCTCCTACATCAGTATTTTTACAGCTTCCCCAGGAGGGTTCCCAGACACCACGTCTGACAAAGAGCACATTTGTTGGCAGTTTTCTGGAAGTAGCTACATTGTCACAAGGTTTGCTGCTTCATCTGAAATGGATTAATCATGAGGGCGGACCAGGAAGGGGGTGTTATCAGTGACCTGCAGCTACCTCCACTACACTGATTTATTCACTCTTCGGATTTATAAAAGGAGTTCATCAAAGGCCTCTGGACACACAGGCCACTGCAACACACATATCAACTGCAAACCAGCACTGTGCCAGTGTCCAGAATAAGCCTCCCTCAAGAACAAACACAGCTCCTCACCTGCAGCATCTTGCACTGCCCTTGGAAGGCCAACAGAGGTTTGGCAGAGCAGCAGGGAAGTGAATTCCAGCAACAAGGGCTCTCTGCTGAGAGTGCCCAGGCCACAGCCCCCTGACTCCTCTGGGCACAGTCAGCAGAACCCCAGTTGATTTCACTGATGGGAACGTTCATAGAAAAGCAAAAAGAAAAGGAGTATTTGTGGCACCTAGAAAAGCAAGCCACTCCAAGGCCAAGTAGGGCTTCACAGATGAAAGTGAAAACATGGATTCAAATGCCAAGTAGCCTGCAGTTGTATATGCATAGATTCGAAGATGGGAAGGGACCACCATGATAAACTTCTCCCAAATAATTCCTAGAGCAGATCTTTTAGAAAAACATCCAGTCTTGATTTAAAAATTGTTCATGATGGGGAATCCACCACGACTCTTGGTAAGTTGTTCCAATGGTTAATTACCCTCATAGGCAATAAGGCATACATTTTTAACAGTTTGAATTTGTCTAGCTTCATTTTCTACCAATTGGATCATACTATATCTTTCTTTGCTAGATTGTTGAGCCCACTATGAAATATTTGTTCCCCAGGTGGATACATAAAGACTGTAATCAAGTCATCCCTTTACCTTCTCCTTTTTAGGCTAAATAGATTGAGCTCTTTGTTTGTTTATTATTATTTATTTGTTGTGTGCAATCTGGTCAAGCCAAACCACAGCGTTCTTATCAACGATGTTGAAGGCACAAAGACCTCCAGGAAGTGGAGTCATTTTACAATATGTGTCATGATTTGTGGCTGTATAACATTGACATAGTGCACTGTCTCTAAAACACCACTGAAATTCCGCTGCAGCACAAATTCTATGTCCAGTACAAAACCGGTTCAGAAGCGTAGCAAAGCTCATGATGAAACTGTGATATGCCACATCTACCGTTAATTAAAGACTTGTTTAATCCATCACATAGTCATCTGGCCTCATGGCCCCCATTGTGGATTGAGCTCTGAGTCTATGACTATTAGGCAGGTTTTCTAATCCTTTAATTATTCCTGTGGCTCCTTTCTGACCCCTCTCCAATTTATCAACATTCTTTCCGAGTTGTGGGCCCCAAAATTGGACACAGTATTTCAGCAGTGATTGCACCAGTGCCAAATACAGAAATAAAGTAATCTTCTGTACTCCTACTTGAAATTCCCTGTTCATGTATCCCAGGCTGGCATTAGCTCTTTTGGCCACAGCGTCAAACTGGGAGCTCATTTTTCAGCTAATTATCTGACACGACCCTCAAACTTTTTACAGAGTCCCTGCATTCCAGGACAGAGTCCCCCACCCTGTAAGTATGACCAACACTCTTTGTTCCGTGATGTATAAATTTATATTGAGCCACATTGTTTGGCTGCACCCTGTTTACCAAGCCATCCGGATCACTCTGTATCAGTGACCTGTCCTTTTCATTATTTACTACTCCCCCAATGTTTGTGCCATCTGCAAACTTTATCTCTGAGCAGGTAGCACCACCCAGTAGGCAAACAGCCACCTTCTGCACTGGCTGGAGCTTCTGGATAGTCTTTGTGTGTAGTCCTAGTGGAACAAAGTCCAGCAATGCACGCTGGAAGTCACAAAGGTAACTGGCAAGTTCCTTGCATCTACTTGCCAACCAGTGATGAGAAAGACACTCCTGGCTGCAGGAACCACCTGCAATTCCACTTGCCAAATGATATTTAAAGAATCTAAAAATACATTCAATACTTTCCTAACTTTCCTTTCCATGTCAGCAATGGCTGCAGCTGCCACAGGGTTGTTATACAACTGTGAATGGTAGGGAATGCACATGACTGTGAATGAGAGAAGTTTTCACGGCATAGTCTCTGCATTAAAATATGGTCCACACGATGAAAGCATTCAAGGATCCCTGCTCTACATGCTTATCTCTGCCAGCCAGCATCAGTGGTAGCTTGTCCAGACTGAGCCTCTGCCAACTTGCTTTCATTCATGCGCCACTACTGGCCAGGCACTAAGAAAGCCTAGCAACCCAAATATGGATACAAGACAAGAAGTGGCATGGTCCAGTGGGTATGACACTGGGTTGGGACTCAGGAGAGCTGGGTTCTCTGCCTTGGGTCATCTGTATGATGTTGGGCAAGTTGCCTCTCTTTTCTGTGCCTCTACTGGTACCTTGGTATTGGTCAATCCAGTCTGAATCCAAAAGCTTTCATCCGAAAGGACAGATGAAGCACTTCTCCCCATGAAAACTTACCAGCTCTCTTGCAAAGCTGGGGCACCCTGGACACAGCAGTTTGTCTATCATGTGGAGCAATTCAACTGGTCAAGTCTTCATGGGATACACCAATGAGAGAGATGCTCCAGGGAGGTGTTAATGGTCAGCTGGTGAGAGGGACATCCCAGGTGAGACACTGTACTCTCTAAGGATGATTGACAGGTCTGCCCCTCTGTGAACCATCCATGATCAGGGGAGAATACGTGTTCCTTTGCCTCTCTGTGTCATTAAGAGTAATCAGTTCTCTTGGATGGCAGCTAATAATGCAGCTGCTCTGGCAAAGCATGTCCCTTATATGTGCGAGATACTGAAATCTCCACCAGATCACACATGAGAGTACACTATAGGAAGCGTATGAAAGGCTTCCAGATATTCTGGTGTGCAATGCTGCTTTGCACCTCTACAGAGCCCTTAACCTCAGGCCTGGGATCAGTCATTATTATTAGCACTGGCTATATCTCCAGAGTGCGCCTCTCCTGAGCATCCCCTCACATTTTCTTCCTTTGTTTGTGAGACCCCATTATCTCCCTGCTACAGGAAGGGGCACTGGAGCACAGAGCAGTGGAATGACTGGCCCAAAATCACACAGCAAGAACGTGGCAGAGCCAGGAATAGGACTCTTGACTCCTGCTGTGATTGGTTTGTAATGTCCCCTCCAGGGTGCTGTGCAGGACAGAAGAGCATTGCTAGGCATGAAGCCCCACAGCTGGCAGCACTAGTCTGGTAGTACCATGTGCTGGGCACCAGGCCCCCCACGCTGCTGGGGTCTGAAGTACAGAGCAGCAGATAGGAAAGGCTAGTGATGGGCTACATGGAGCCGTTAGCTCTAAGGAGGCGGGAGGAGTCTCAAAGGCACAAAGGGCAGTTAGGTGCCATGTCCCACTGAAGACAAGGGAGATAGCGCTTGTGTGAATGGCTCCTGCTACTGCCACCCTGTCAGGGTTCCTTCCCCACTCTGAACTCTAGGGTACAGATGTGGGGACCTGCATGAAAGACCCCCTAAGCTTATTCTTACAGCTTAGGTTAAAAACTTCCCCAAGGTACAAACTTTGCCTTGTCCTTGAACAGTATGCTGCCACCACCAAGCGTTTTAAACAAAGAACAGGGAAAGAGCCCACTTGGAGACGTCTTTCCCCAAAATATTCCCCCAAGCCCTATACCCCCTTTCCTGGGGAAGGCTTGATAAGAATCCTCACCAATTTGTACAGGTGAACACAGACCCAAACCCTTGGATCTTAAGAACAATGAAAAATCAATCAGGTTCTTAAAAGAAGAATTTTAATTAAAGAAAAGGTAAAAGAATCACCTCTGTAAAATCAGGATGGAAAATACTTTACAGGGTATTCAGATTCAAAACGCAGAGGATCCCACTCTGGGCAAAACCTTAAAGTTACAGAAAACAGGAATAAACCTCCCTCTTAACACAGGGAAAATTCACATAAAACAAAAGATAAACTAATCCGCCTTGCCTGGCTTACCTATACTGGTTGCAATATTGGAGACCTGGATTAGGATGGATTAGAGAAGATGGATTTCTGTCTGGCTTCTCTCAGTCCCAAGAGAGAACCACCATGTAAACAAAGAGCACAAACAATAGCCTCCCCCCGGCAAGATTTGTTCCCTTATTGGTCCTTCGGGTCAGGTGCCAGCCAGGTTAGCTGAGCTTCTTAACCCTTTACAGGTAACAGGATGTTGCCTCTGGCCAGGAGGGATTTTATAGCACTGTATACAGAAAGGTGGTTACCCTTCCCTTTATATTTATGACACACCCCAAGGAGGGGCTGGGCTATAACATGAGGTCAGGGTCAAAAGGAGCCCATGTGGGGTGTGCTGAGGGCCCCAGTTGCCTTTATCCAGCCCTGCCTGATAGGGAAGTGACCATATCACAGTTAGAAGAAATTAGCAGCCTTTGGAGAGATGTCGAGGATTGAGGAACCCGGAGGCCGAGCTCCCTTCTCCCCTGTGGATGTACCATGAGGTGAGGCACACTGAGCAGGGTCCAGAAGGGAATGCTACAGCTTCTGCTGCCCTTATTGTACCTGGGCTGGAAGATGCTAGTCCCTGGGGCTTACAGAAACCTGCTCAGCTAGCCCTCCCATCTCCAGCACGCATACAGAGGGCAGGTCAGAGAACCCCTGCATGTGTTCTGGGGGTGGAGAATCTGTCCATTGGGCTGCCCAGTTCTCCCTACTCCACAGTACTTTCCTACTCTGCTGTTGTTCTCTGGGCCCTGCTGGAGTTGGCAATGGGGAGGTTTAGGAAGAGATACAGACAGCTTCTAGCATTCTTTCCCTCTCCTTGCTTCCAGGACCTGGGGTCCACTACCTGAGAGCTGCTCTGAAGAGAGGCCCCACTTCCACGGGGATAGTACCACTTGACACTGCTCTATCCTAAGCGATTGCCATGATGTATTAAATGCTTTAAGGAGGTGTCATGGGGTGTTCACCCAACACAAGGCCTGAAGGGGTAAATTAGGCCAATTAGCCTAAAGGCTGCACCTGGTGGAAAGCCAGGGAATGCTAAAACCTAATTTGCTGATGATGTCCAGCTGGGGGAGGCACTGGGCTGAATTTATAAAGCCAGGAAGTTGACAGCAGAAAGGGGCTGTAGGAGAGTATGCTACAGTCACTCCTTGGGAGTTGGGAGGTGTGTTTTAGGCTCTACTCCCTGGGAGGAGGGAGCTTCAGCTGGCACGTGCAGTGAAGGGGTGAAGGTAGGAAGGTCAGCAGGGTCTGAGGGAAAGCAGAATTGACACAGGTACAGGGTCCCTGGACTGGAACCTGGGGGAGTGAGCAGGCCTGGGTTCCCCTACTCACCACTGGGGAAGTGACACCATCTGGATGGTACATGAGAAGACTGCCTGAGACCATTGTCATAGAAAGGCTTTGATACCTTGGAAGGGGAAGATTATAGTGACCTGGCTGGAGGACCAAGCCACAAAAATAGAGTACCCTGAATTGAAAGGAGTGAGAGGGAGGGATGGCAGGGCATGCAGTGAGCAGCAGAATGGGGCATCGGACCTGAGTGGACCTAATCACCAGATGCAGCTACAAGGAGGTGCCCCTAGTAGTGAGTAGAGCACCCCGCGATAGGAGGGAAGGGGCGACAGTGCCTTTCACCAGTGGAAAATAAAGCCCCATACGCATGTTTAAATAGCTGAGCCTCCAGACAGGCGGTAATATTTCACAACAAGAGCAGACACTATTTACGGGTTTATGAGGTAGTTTGACATTCTTGTACCCGGCACAATGCAATCAGATGAGTTCTCCAGGTTAATGTTCTCGCACTAAATACCTGGAGGATTTATCATGATTGACCACTTAGTGAGAGACTCCACTATCTGAAAAGAATGTGCTCAGCCTGACATGGCTTATAAAATATTCTGTAGGCAAAGAGCAGTCTGATTAGTGGGGCAGATGCCCTATTCCTTGTCCTCAGCTGCCAGACTCTTGGCTGGCCCTCCTGAGACCCTTCCCTCTTGGAAGATGTACTCTGGGTGTTTGGTCACTTGTTTCCATGTGAAAAATGACTTTATTCTCTCTGACATGTAAGCATCCTCTCTCCCTATACCACCTTGCCCCGGCCCCTAAGGGCGTGGCTGTGCAGGAGCTAAAGGTGGAGTCCCAGCTCAGGCAGACTTACCCACAATAACTCTGATTGAGCTAGCGCACTAAATAGCGGTGTAGCCACAGCTGGTGAGGGCAGTGGGAGAGGCTAGTGACGCTGAGTGCATATCTAAGGTCTTGCACAGGATTGTACTCATGGTGAGTAGCCCATGCCACCATGGCTACACTGCTATTTTAGCACATTAGCTCAATCTGACCTATCTCTGATCCACTGCAGCTGGGGCCAGACATTATAATTAAGTCTCGGTGGCAATCGTCTTGGGGGTAGCTGTTTGGTCACAGGCAAGGCTGAGCCTGGTGTGCCTTAAAAGGCAAGCCAGCCTCTGACAGTCCACAACAGATATTAGGCTATGTTCATGTTCTCCATTAGGCTATGATTTAGGGGTACTATTGGTTAACTGGTAATGTTCTGTACTAAGAACTATAATTAGAATGACCACTAGGGGGCATTTTATACCCATTGTGTGCATAGTTCTGTGTTACAGCCATCATTCCATGATTAGAGAAAGCACTCACTGACAGAGGTGTGTTAGATTACTGCTAGCCTACAGGGATCAACTCTTTGATCTCATATGGCAGGAGGAGGGATACATTTGAGACACTACGAACCAATGATCTGATCCATGTAACAACACCTCTGTTCCTAATGATTCCCATGTGTGCAGACTTTGCCTGTTCACTAAGCTGGTGATTGCCATATGAGTCTCAGTCTTGGAAAGTCACGCTTTGTAGGGATTGTGCATTACCAATATTAGACCTTGTTTCTTCCAGCGATGCAACCTGCAACTTAAAGAGAAAGCAGCCTGGCTCAGTCACTCTCTGTGGTGTAATCTAGATGTATGTTTAGTTAAATACAGTCCTGCCCCAGTGTGATGATGGGCTATGTGACGTTCACACTTTACAGTCTGAGCCATTCAGCAATAGGGATCGAGGAAAACGCAGCAGCTCAGGCAAACTGAGGAAAGAAGAACAACGGCAGGAAATGGATGGAGCCATGATTCTTTGTGTCAGAAAATCAATAAGTCCATGGGTCTTGCACTCCATTCAACATTCTTATTCTACTTACAAATTCAAGTGGAAGCCAGGCAGCTAATGGAGTAGGTGGTGCTTCAGAGAGATACAAATGCTGCTAGCCTATGTAAACATCAAAATACAGAGAGTAATTAAAATATGAGTTTGATAACACCTCCTGACCTGGTGGTCATCTTTCTCCTTAAGAGTAAAGAAGAGATCAGTCTAGCACTGTGAGTCTAACTGCATTGAGCAAGTAGGAGTTGCTAATACTCATGTGTATACAAGGATCACATGTGCACAGAACAAAGAAAAGTCAATGAGAGCTCTGGGTGCTCAGCATTATTGGAAATCAGGCCACGTAGACACCTAAATATTGCCTTAGATGCAGGGCTTAAATTCAGCTGGAGGTTAGGTCAGCATGCTATGTCTCTCAGGAGTGTGGATTTCACACCCCTGAGAGACCTAGCTATGCTGATGTAAGTTTTCAGTGTAGACCAGCCCTTAATCACTACAGGGCAGATACCCACAATAGCTGGAGACATTAAGGTCTTGGCAAGATCTTCAGAGTGTTTTCCTCTTCCTACCAACGTCAGCTCAGTGTTGCCTGGGGTAAGTTTTAGCCAAATGCTTTTCATCCAGGATTTCATGATTGCCAATATTTATGCTGGTCTGCCAATGTAATATTCAGTCACTCAGCCCTGGTTATTGATAACACTAATAAGAAGTCTCTTTTCACTTCCCATTTTTTATTGTATAAACTGTTCCTTTAATCTTTTTATGGGCAGATCTTTCTAAGATGAAAGCTGATAGTTCTGTATGATTTCCTACTAAGCTCTCAGTAGAAATGTATCTTTTATGACTTCAGTGAGGCTAGATTTTTTTGTTGTCTCTATCTCAAGCGGTAAAGACAACTTAGGAAATGCAGTTGACTCCAGTGATGATTTAATTAGGAATTCTTCTCTTTTTTCCAGCCAACATTACTATAGTCTGCATTTTGATTTCTGGATCAGGCCTTCTTACTGATAGAAGAGCGTTTGACGGTTATTTCTGGAACAAGCATCTGTCAGCCTTCATTAAGGCTTGTTACTGACAAGATGACTTATTATGAAAGCACCGTGCTTACCAAATAGAGATATTGCTATTTTTTCTTTTCCTGGCTATGAATTGCTATCCTGTTATAGTATTCCCTTCCTTATCTGGACTTACTAATTGGTGCTTATCTTTTCTCTCTTAGTTTTTGATGGAATGAACACAACATTAAGAATATAAACCTAAGTACCAGGTACAAAGCAAGAGCACAAAATGTGTATGTAGTGGGTAGACAAATGCCAGCTATATTCCATATCCCTTCAGCTCATGCAGTGTATGAGTATAATGATGTCTCTTTAATTGTTCCCCCTCTGCATAGTCTCCTAATTAACCAACTGCAAACACTTGACCAGAACAAATCACACCAAACATAGAAGAACTGATTGTTTCCCCAAATACTCAGCCCCTGCTGGAGAAACTGGTCCCTACTGGGTGTGAAGGTTTCAGATCTCTGAAGACATCTAGACAGGCTTATGTGTAGTATGAAGGAGGAGTCAGTGATTGTGATACATGTAGGTACCAGTGACATAGGGAAAAGTGGGAGACAGATCCTGTAGGCCTAATTTAGGCTGCTAGGTAAGAGATTGAAGTCCAGGACCTCCATGGTAGCATTCTCTGTCATGCTTCAAGTTCCATACTCAGGGCCAGTTAGAAAGGCAGAACTGCAGTGTGTCAATGCGTGGATGAGACGATGGTGTAGGGAGGGGGTTTAGATTTATTAGGAACTGGGGAACCTCTTGGGAAAGGAGGAGCCTATTCAGGAAGGATGAGCTCCACCTAACCCAGAACAGAACCTGATTGCTGGCATATAAAATTAAAAAGGTTGTAGAGGAGTTTTTAAACTAAGGGTTGGGAGAGCCAACAGGGACAGAGGAGCACGTGGTTTGGACAGAGACATCCCTTAAGGGAAAATCTGTTAATGGGGATTCTCTATTTCCTATTAAGGAAGAGAGGATGGAAGATGATAAAGTACAGGTAGTATCTGAGGAGAAACAGTCAAATGAAAGAGAGTCCTAATCAATTATATCACATAATGGCAGATAGCTAAAAAGTGGCAAATTTTATAAGTGCTTATATACAAATGCTAGATGTCTAAATAATAAGATGGGTGAACTTTAGTGTCTGGTATTAAATGAGGATATTGAAATAATAGACATTCCAGAAACTGACTGTGGTATGTAACCTATCATTTAAATCAGCTTCTGTATCAGATGACTGGAGGATACCTAACATGATGCCAGTTTTTAAAAATGGCTCCAGAGGTGATCCTGGCAATTACAGGTCAGTAAAACTAATTTCAGTACCAGGGTACAAAATATATAGGGATGACAGAGAAAGTCATGCTAGTGGGGGGAGTGGCGCTATATGTGAAAGAAAGCATAGAGTCAAATATAGTACAAATCTTAAATGAACCAGACTGTACCATAGAATCTCAAAGGCTAGGAAATTGCATGCTTGAGTAATAAGAAAATAGCAGTAGGGATATATTACCCATCACCTGACCAGGATGGTCATGGTGACTGTGAAACGCTCAGGGAGATTAGAGAGGCTATACAAATAGTTGAATTCCCCCATTATTATTAAGTTTTCTATCTCTATATATGAGATGGGATTCACCCAAGAGTTCTGAAGGTACTCAAATATAAAATTGCAGAACTACTGACTGTGGTATGTAACCTATCATTTAAATCAGCTTCTGTACCAGATGACTGGAGGATACCTAACATGATGCCAATTTTTAAAAATGGCTCCAGAGGTGATCCTGGCAATTACAGGTCAGTAAAACTAATTTCAGTACCAGGCAAATTGGTTGAAACTATAGTAAAGGACAGAATTATTACACACACAGATGAACACAATTTGTTGGGGAAGAGTCCACATGGGTTTGGTGATGCATCATTTCCCTTTACAAATCTCTTAGAATTCTTTGAGGGTGTCAACAAACATGTGGACAAACGTGATCCTGTGAATATAGCGTACTTAGACTTTCAGCAAGCCTTTGACATGGTCCCTTACCAAAGGCTCTTAAGCGAAATAAGCCGTCATGGGACAAGAGGAAAGAGCCTCTCATGGATCAGTAACTGGTTAAAAGATAGGGGGGAAAGGGTAGGAATACATGGTTAGTTTTCACAATGGAGAGAGGTAAATAGGGGTGTCCCGCAGGGATCTGTACTGGGACCAGTGCTGTTCAACATATTCAGAAATGATTTGGAAAAGGGCTCAACAGTGAGGTGATAAAATCTGTAGATGATACAAAATTGCTCAAGATAGTTATGTCCAAAGCAGACTGTGAAGAGTTACAAAGGGATCTCACAAAACTGGGTGACTAGGCAACAAAATGGCAGATGAAATTCAGTATTGATAAATGCAAAGTAAAGCGCATTGGAAAACATAATCCCAACTATACATACAAAATGATGGGGTCTAAATTAGCTGTTACCACTCAAGAAAGAGATCTTGGAGTCCTTGTGGATAGTTCTCTGAAAACATCCACTCAATATGCAGCGGCAGTTAAAAAAGCGAACAGAATGTTAGGAATCATTAGGAAAGGGATAGATAAGACAGCAAATATCATAAAGCCTCTATATAAATCCATGGTATGCCCACACCATGAATACTGCATGCAGATCTGGTCACCCCATCTCAAAAATAGGTGTATTAGAATTGGAAAAGGTACACAAAAGGGCAACAAAAATGATTAGGGCTAGGAATAGCTCCCCATCATTTTCATCCCTCCTCATACGGGACTTTTCAGCTTGGAAAAGAGACTACTAAGGGGGGATATGATCGAGGGCTATAAAATCATGACTGGTGTGGAGAAAGTGAATAAGGAAGTGTTATTTATTCCTTCACATAACACAAGAACGGGGGGTCACCCAATGACATTAATAGGCAGCAGGTTTAAAATAAACAGAAGTGTCAGCATGGGCTGGAAGTCCTTCCCTTTCAGTCGAATGGCTGCGAACCCTCTTCCCTTTCACTCACACTTTTGTCTAATGGAATGTAAAGTTGATGAGTGCACACTCACGCCTCAGCCTGGCACACACAACCCCCTCAGAACTCAGACACACAGTATGTATCACACGAACACACACCAGCTCAGCCACACACAGCCCTCTCACAACCGAGTGCATGAGTGCACATTCACACCAACCTGGGCGCACACACACTCCTAACCTAGGCAAGGCCTCTCAGAGGTCCAGAAAGGCCTGGCCCACTTCCAGCTTTTGAGGCCCCTAGCCATAGAAAAAAATAAAAAATTATGACACATGGTCTAAACTTCGTGCCATCAGAACTGATATATTTTTATTAATATTAATGAACATTTTTAACTCTTTAATATGACAAAAGCTATATCAGTTAACAAAAAAATCATGTCTTTTACCAAATCATATCTCTTATTTGCTTAAATTTGCAGCTCTAAGCTGACAGAATGTGTCACATTTTGTTACAATAGGGATGCACATAAAAATAAGTTGAAAACTTATCAAATGCCAACAAGTTAACAAGTGTCTAAAGGCCCCTTTGAACTTGAGGCCCAGGCCAAATGGTGCTCCTGGCCCCCACTCCGATTGACCCTGAACATAGGTCAGACACACAGAGTTCTCTACACACCACAACCAGAGCCACATCCAGAACAGATCTCACACTCTCTCTTCCACTTCCTTACACAGCATGAATTCATGCACATGCATACACACTGCCTACAGTCCACAGGCTCCAGCTTCCAAGTTTCCCAGGGTGTGCTCAACCTCTGCTCAGCCCCAGGCCCCGCTCCCACTCCACCCCTTCCCCCAAGACCCCACCTCTGCCCTGCCTCTTCCCATCCTTGCTCTGCCCCAGACCCTGCCCCCACTCCATCCCTTCCCCAACCTCCCACCCCCGTCCTGCCTTGCCTCACCTCTTCCTGCCCAGTTCTCCCCCACCCCTGAGCATGCCCCATCCCCTGTGCCGCCTCCTCCTTCCCAGCGCCTCCTGCAAGCTGCAGAACAGCTGATCTGCAGCAGGCGCTGGGGTGAGTGGGGGAGGAGCTTGGCTGCCGGTGGGTGCTAAGCACCCCCTACATTTTTCCTGTGTCTGTCTCTCTCTCACACAAACACACACCCGCACGCAGAGCCCAGTTTAACTTAGCGAACAGCAACCACCCCCAAGCACCCCTCCCACCCAAACCCCCAACAGCATTTGCATAAGAACAAAGAACAGGCCCTTTGTCGTTTTCTGGGTCTCTGCAAGTGTGGAATAAATAATTATCGATCCCCTCAGGCATCTCCTTCCCTCTCCCCATCTAGCTCAACACCTTGGCTGCGGAATTAATTGAGGTGCAGAATGGATTTCTTCTTGCTATTTCAGTTCCTTTAAAAAATGCCTTTTGATTTATTTTTCCAGTAGTTGAATACAGGCAATTTCTCCCTTATTGAAGGGAAATTAGCCCATCAGAGGTGGCCTTCATTCTAGCCTTTGTGCAGTTCCAGGCTACAGACACAAAGGCAGCCTCTCTGCTTCTTAAAAACAGGGTAGAGAACAGACTGTCCATGTTAGTCTTGGGAAGGGGGGACGGAAGGGTTAGAAAGTGAGGCCAGGGTGGAGAAGCTGTTGGGGTGGTGGTTACCCATGCTGCCTCCCGCTATCTGTCCCCAGCACTCCAGGAGCAGAGTAAGCTGATTCCTGTTTGCAGGTTCCGCTTTGGAAGCAAACTCTAGTCTTTGTGGTGGCAGGTTTCAGAGTAACAGCCGTGTTAGTCTGTATTTGCAAAAAGAAAAGGAGTACTTGTGGCACCTTAGAGACTAACCAATTTATTTGAGCATAAGCTTTCGTGAACTACAGCTCACTTCATCGAAAGCTCATGCTCAAATAAATTGGTTAGTCTCTAAGGTGCCACAAGTACTCCTTTTCTTTTTGTGGTGGCAGCAACACTGTATTTCAGCAAAAGGGCAGTCAAGGTCAAGAGACTGAAATCAGTTCATCTCCCCCCCGCCCCCCCAGTTTTAAATACATCACCCTGGGGATCACACACCCATGCTTCTAAATTGCCACAAGATAAGAGTTAATTTCCTGGACCACAGGCGAAGCAGTGGAGATACTGTTACGGCAGCAGCTAGATTCATGCTGGACATCAATAAATTATTTCACCCTCCTTGTGCCAGTGTGGTGCCCAGGGTGGAAATGAGCCACTTCCATCTGCTCAGTGGTGTTCAGATCAGCTGTCTGGCCTGCCATGCGAAGAGTTCTTCTTCAGCTTCCTGCTGGGTGCCCTCGTTGCCTCCCACCAGTTTGTTTCCACCTGACCGCTTTGTATGGGAGTCTGTGTTGGCACCCGCAGGACGTGCCCCAGATACCACGCCCAGTGCTTCTTAGGGTTGCCAACTCTCATGATTGTGTCCATGAGTCTCATGACAATTCTTGTTTTCCGTAAAGCCCCAGCTCCTGGAGCCAAGTGGAGCTGATGATTTCAGCCTTCACACTTAAAGAAAAAGTGAGTCTCTAGCCCTCGTGGCTGTGGAGAAAGCTTCCAGATGTGGCCCCAGGGCACCCTAGGACTCAGAAAGCAGAAGGCAGAAAAGAAGAATCCCCCCCATCTGCTATTTTTACCCTAATCTTATGATTTTTAAAGCCAATCTCATGACTTTTGATGACACTGACTCATGATTTTTAACATCTGGGTTTGGCCGTACTGCTTCCTTCTGATTCTGGTGGCAACAAGCTGCTGGTTGATAATTTCATGGATCTCTCTGTTAGCAATGAACTCTTTCCAACCAATGTCCAGAATCTGCCGAAGTCGCTTGTTTTTGAAGGTGTGTAGTCTTCTGTCCAGTGTTTTGGTAGATCTCCAGTTCTTGCAACTTTTTGTTAGCACTGAGATTACATTTGAACTGAAAATTCTCCGTTGTGCTGATGCTCTGTATCTTCTATTTCTTTTAAATTTAGTAAACTCTATGGATAGCTTTCCTATCTTTGATGCCACTTCTTTCTTGAGGTCACTATTGGCCAGTATGGTGCTGCCCAGGCAGATGAACTGTTCTACTGACTTGATATTTTTGCCTTCTAATATGATGTTACTGCTTGACTCCTAGGTTTCAAGGATCTTGTTTCAGCATAACTAGGGTGACCAGGTAGCAACTGTGGAAAAAATGGGACAGGGGTGGAGGGTAGTAGGTGCCTATATAAGAAAAAGTCCCCCCAAAACGGGACTGTCCCTTTAAAAATAGGATATCTGGTCACCCTAAGCATAACTAATCTTGAGCCCTGTTTAGCCTGTTGTTTTTGCCAGATTGTCTGTCTATCTTTGTAACTTTTCAGGGGAGTTGCTCAGTAGAGCAATATCATCAGCAAAGTCTTGGTTTTCTTGGCATTTGCCACCTATCCATGCTATACCAGTGTTTGTGTTGCTCATATCCAATCTAGGATAATGCCAAACAGAGGAGATAAAAAGGAAGTGCTGTGTCATGTCATTTATTCCCACTGAACCATTCTGCTGTCTGGTTGTTCACTCTTACAGAACACTTTGCATCCCTGTACATAGCTTTGATGCTGTTGACAGCTTTAGCTGGGATTCTGTAGGACTGGAGAATAGTCCACAATGTATGTCTGTACAGGCTGTCAAATGCCTTTTTGAAATCAATTAAACTGATGAAGAGGGAAGCTTGCCATTCTATACATTCTTCTATGATGGGCCTTAGTGTGCACAACTGGTCCACACAGGCTCTCTTAACAGTCAATGTGTGTACATGTGTTTGTGTCTACATTATCTACACATAGTGTATCACGTACACAGAGAGAGAGAGAGCTCAAGGCAGCCATTCCCCTGCCCTGACCAGAAGTTCCCATCTGTGAATTATGAGCCTTAGAGCTGGGGCCATCCAGAGTAAGCCTACACTGCAATGTAAGCCTGGGCTCAGACTCAGGTTGAACTCAACCCCCCCCTTTCTGTCCATATACAAAACTCTCCGACTTGGATCAGTACACCTTTAGGACCCACCAAGGGTGTAGGTCCAAGCCCAAGTCCCACTGGGATTTGGGCCAAATGTTATAATTTTGCAGTGTGGGTGCAGCTCAAGCCTGGGTCCCCAGACTTGTGTCCTGTGAGTCTGCCCCGCTTCTTGGTGAGTGTGTCCTGACACTGAAGGGTCGTGCAAGCTGCTCACAAATCTCCAGAAACGTTGCTTTCTTCATGTGGAAGCTTGGGAATCACTGCTGGTCATCCCAGGTCAGCATGACAATGTGACCCCACGACTCTGCTTGTGGCGCTGCTCCAGAAGCGCCTGTCTACATACGGGGCATCAGCAGCTATCCTGAGTCAGCTGGAGCCACATCAGCCAGTTGGAATCTGACATGTCTGTACCATCCTCTTCCTCCTCTGTGATGTGCCTCGGGTAGCACAGAAAACAGCGCCAAAATGTCCACCAGCATCTCATGGATGCTCTGCCTTGCTTATGTAACTCTTCTGCTAGTCAGAGTTGGCAGCAGCAAGGGCTGGGTTTAATATCTATGGGTTCAATATCTATGGGTTCCTTTTCAACAATACCACACAAAATTGAATCAAGCCCCCACCCAGTGATCTGGGACAATTACACACCACCCCCTGTGCCCTTCTGAGAGGCAATACTTCCCCTCTCGCAAGCACAGAGTCTGAATGTAGAAAAAAATAAAATAAAAGAAGGGAAGTAACTCTGCATTAATTCACGAAGACACAGCAAACAGGGTTCATAAACATAAACCATGAGCAAAAGACCCATCCCCAAGGAAGTTGGGTAGCGTCCTTTTCCCCTTAGGTTCTTACTTCCAGCAACCCAAAAGTCCCTTTAACGTGCCCATCCCTTCTGTGCACCCCACTCACAGCTGCTGTCCTTGGTCAGTGCAGACCCCAGAGTTCAGAGGTGCATCTTCAGAGCTCACCTCCCACCGTGGGTGGAAGGGGGTGGTGGTAAGGAGGCACCTTACTCGCTCCACTGCTCAGGCACTTGCACACCACCCCTGTTTGCCAGCTGCCCTGACAGCCAATTGCTATGTCTCTCTGCCAGATACTCTGGAGGCTGCTTACTGAGATATCTTCAGGGCTTACCACTTAACACACATTCTCAATGATTTCAGCAGGTAGTAGAAAAACCTCACTGTTAGTGCATACTGGGCAGTCTCTTACATCAGAAACATTATCCCAAAACAGATCTAATACTTAGACCTAGACATCACTGATGTCAGCTTGTAATAAGACTCTCAGCTAAGTCTAAATGAGCTCTTTTACAATGCAGTGGAAAGGAATATGTTAAAATGGTATTTACAACCCTTAAGCAGGGCCCATACTACCAGGTACAAATATCTGTCCCTATGCTCTGTCAAGTCACTGGACTTTGGAACCTATGTCCCCTACCTAACGAGTGTTGTTTAGTTGAGGATGAGTCCCTCCATCGGGGTATACCAAGTACAGTTCTGCTGCCCTTGACTAACACCACAAGGATAACAACGCTTTATTACTCCTGCCCCAATAACAAGGAGACTGGAGATCCAGCACCAGCCACAAGTGATCATTTGGGCAACCAATCCCATCATGCTGAGCACCTAGGCGGGGTCAGTGAGCCCATGCAAATAAGATCCGCTCCTGAAGTCCTCTTCCACAGCTCATCACTAGCTGTCAGGGGAGAGCTCATTCAAACTCTGCTCACACTTACTGAAATAGGAGGGAAGATGCAAACGTTGGTGCCTCATCCATGTTGCTGGGACTGTGCAGACCCAAAGACGCTTGGCTGGATGTGTTGATAGGGTGAGAACTTCTGGTAAAGTGCCATGGGCTTGAGAGTCACATTTTCTCACAGTGCACCATGACCCAAGAGCTAGAGCAACTACATCTGGAGAGGGCACTAGGAAGGCCTAGGCTAGGCTGATTTGATTCTGGCTGGGTAGTGCAGTAAGGATCTCTAAGCGCAGGTAAGAGACATAGGTCCAGAAATTGTAAACCCAGGTTCACTAATCAGTGTGGATGTTCAATGCTAAGCTTAGAAACCCTAAGTCTCAGACTCAAGTCTTTCAGACTTATGTTGAAGTGTAGACATACCACTAGAGCACTGGTGCCCAAACTTTTCCTGTCATACCCCAACCTTAGTACCGATGGAATCTGTTTGTGCTCCCTCCACTTCTGCACAGTTGGCTTAGCAGAGGAGTTTGGGCTGAAAGTAGAACTGGGGATGGGAGAGGAGCTGGAGCTGGAGCTAGAGACAGAGCTGACCTGGGGGCAGAGCAGGGGGCAGAGTGTAGCTGTAGCTGGGACTGGAGCTGGGCTGGGGGCAGAGCAGGGCTGGGTAGCACTCCATCCCTGTCCCCCATGGGTCTGGCCTGGTTCCTGCCATGCGTCCCCCCGAACATTCCTCCAATTCCCCCTATGGCGGCATGCCCCACAGTTTGGCACTAGAGTAGTGGGTCTCAACCTTTCCAGGCTACTGTACCCCTTTCAGGAGTCTGATTTGTCTTGTGTACCCCCAAGTTTTACTTCACTTAAAAACTACTTGCTTACAAAATCAGACATAAAAATACAAAAGTGTCACAGCACGGTGCTACTGAAAAATTGCTGACTTTCTCATTTTTACCATATAATTATAAAATGAATCAGTTGGAATATAAATCTTGTACTTACATTTCAGTGCATAGTATTCAGAGCAGTATGAACAAATCATTGTCTGTATGAAATTTTAGCTTGTACTGACTTAGCTAGTGCTTCTTATGTAGCCTGTTGTAAAACTAGGCAAATCTCTAGAAGAGTTGATGTGCCCCCTGGAAGACCTCTGCGTACCCCAGGGGTACACGTATCCCTGGTTGAGAACCACTGCCTTAGAGGATGACAATGAAAGAGGCACATGATTTCCTGAGTTTAACAGTCCTCAGCAGAGTTGTACCAGCTCAGAGGAATCTGTCATATGGTAAAGGATAAGGAATTTTTGAACTAGCACTAATCAGAGCAGAGTCCACACACTGGATTGCAGACCTTCCATACACTCAGCATCTTTGAGGATTTAGAGAAACAAGGCGCTTATCCACAAAGTTAGAAATGCTTTCAAGTCATGTTGCACTTACTCAGTCCATGAGAGATGACAACCAGCAAAAACTCAACTGTAAAGGTTCCTGAGTAGGAACTTTGGGCTTGTCAGTGTGACTTGTTGCAACCCACTTACCCCTGTGTATACTGAAATGTGGCTTCTGGCTAATATACAAATTAAGTAGGGTAGTGCAGATGTCAGTAACCCTGTAGAGTTGTCTGACTGCTGGATCTGCACTGTGCATCGATAGATCACAGACATAAGGCTGAGATGACAAGAGAGCGAGGAATTTCCCTATTAGTCTGTATTGATATGTTTAAACCTGGACTTTTCTCAAGCTCCTCTCTCCTAGAGGGTGGCTCCTAAATCCATTGTACCAGCATAGATGTGTTCAGACCAGACCTTGTCAGAAAGAAATAGGCCCCAGTCACTACTGACATGATTTGGTTTGACTGCCTTGGAGTTAGTTGAATTGTCCTGTCTCAGATGAGTGGTCAGTTTGACTCAGACTATTAACCTAACTTGTCTATCAGAGCAACATCTGATAAAAGCAATGCTTACCCATGCTCCGAAAGGGTGCCCTGGCCAGAATGTGAAAGGAAGCTTCCTTTCAGCTCATCTGGTAGCACACGAATTAATAATGGCTGCAGTTATGACGTGCAGCAAACTGGGGTGGGGAATATTAAAACTGCTTATAGTGACACCAGCTGGCAGTTCCCACCTGCAGCTCCAAAGGGGAATGGGATTTGCGAATAGGCTGGGGTGTATGAATTCAACCCACAGTGAAGATAGGTTTGTGGACCCAGATTGAGACTGGCCCTGGCTTTGGGGTCTGGATCCAGGTTCTTTTTCGGCCTGTCCACAACACTCAGTGTCACACCAGCCCCTTGCCAACAGGCAAAATCCCCTGCTTGCCAAAATCAGGCAGAAGTTTTATTGAGCATGCAAATTCTGCATTCCTTCGTCCTCCCACCCCAAAGCCCAGCCTTGCACATTGCAGACCTTGGGAAAGGGCAGCACCCAGCAGTGCTGGAGTAGATTGAACCTTCTACGGCATCTTTCCCCCTGAGACAGATAATGACAGTGTCAGGAGAACATACCACATGTGTTAAATATGGAAAAGAGCCCCTGGCCATGCCATGCTCTCCCTGCAACCCTCTTCCTCAGGACAATGATTCAACGAAAGGTACAAAAGCATCATCTGCTTATCCAGCCCCTTATCACCTTGGGCACCATCCTCTCCTGGCGTAGTGACTCACCCAGGTAACTATGGCACAGGAGGAAGCCCAGCGAGTGGGGTAGGCTCTGCTCCAGCTCGTGGTGCCTCCATTTGTGAACAGGGCATATCTCCATGGCAGGACAGCGGGAGAGCTCTGGTCA
Organism: Eretmochelys imbricata; assembly: GCF_965152235.1. Lineage (NCBI taxonomy): Eukaryota > Metazoa > Chordata > Testudines > Cheloniidae > Eretmochelys > Eretmochelys imbricata. Next base: position 60,467,857 of record NC_135580.1, on the reverse strand, counting down.
GGAAGGGTCCGGCCCTGCATCACTGAAGACAATGGGAGTTCAATCGGGGCAGGACTGGGTCCTAGTTCACCATGAGTGAGAGTATGCCTTGGGCCAGGCTGCCATGCAGAGGACTAAAGGCCCTTGTTATGACCCTGCATGGCCATGACAGCCTTGCCCAGATTGTGGCTCCAGGCATTAGGAGGGGGGAGGCAGAGCAGTGGAGCCAGGGGGCAGGGCAGGAGCAGGGAGGTTTAGGGAGTGGTGGAGCCAGGGCTCTGCCCCCCCCCCCCAAGTGATGCTTGCTGCATGCGAGCAGCCCAGTATGCTGCACCCTGAAAAGGGATGTGGCCAAGTACACCCCTTGGAGCAAGAGGGAATAGGGTGGGGCATCAGACCTTCCACAGCGCCTCTGACTCTGAGCTGAGCCTAATGGCTCTGCTAGCCCTGAGAGTATCTGTAAATATGAAACTCAGACGCACCTGCTGGAGCCAGAAATGATGCTTGCTAAGTTCACCCTGCCCCGCAACCTGCTGTGGGAGGTGAGGAATATCAGCTGATCCCTTAATTGCTCCAGCTGCCTTTGTTAAGGAGTTTGGAGGGGGACACTGACTGCTCAGCCAGTGCAGAAAACAATCACCCTGCCCACCCACACGCCCGCCAGCCTCGGCTAAGCACGGCCTGTTCATGTGTAGCATGTGGTAATGACTGCACAAATCAACCCGACTCAATATCCTGAAGCTCTGCCTAAAAGCCAGCTTGGCAGAATTAATGGGCTTTCAGTTTAGCCTTGGGCTCTTCAAAATCTGCTCCTGCCTACTGGTTATAACTAATTTGGAAGATGTTATTGAATTAATAATATTGATGTCCCCTCCTGAAGGTTGGGCTGGGAATAAAGTCACATGATGATATTAATGTTAATACTAAAATTAATTACCCGTCGTTTTTATGTGTTTAGTGATTTGATTATATTACTCTTTATAACCGTAACGGAAGGCCAGTGATTGATATATTCCTATTCTTTATGTATGTAATTAAAAAGAAGGCATTTTCAGGTATTTGTTCACAAATAACACACACCAAAATCCAATCCACCTCTGCTGTGCACAATCTGCACTCTTTAGCAAGCCTCGTATTTGAAATTATGGTCTCCTGCCTGAAGTAAATCAGGCCACAAGAATGTCTTGTGATCTAGCAGCAAGTGCTTGTTGCAGTTACAGTGTACCACAGCTAGGCAGAGTGTGTAGCAAAAATAGGGTGCCAGATAGCAACCATTTGTGTTATAGGCTTTTCCCCTGCTTCCTCCTGTCCGCACCAAACCCGAAAGGCACAAAAAGACTTTACCTGTGAACTGCCTTTAATGAAGCCGTGGACACTTCTGTGCTGGACACCACCCAGCAACATAACAGTCTGCGTTGTGTGATTCTGAGGACAGGTGATGGCATCCCTGCTGTGGGAAATGTGTGGGTTTGTGAGAGAGGATCAGCAGGAGCAGGGAGGTGCGTGTATGTGTGTGTCTTAGAAGGAGCTGGGAGGGATGTGTCTGTGTGTGCAAGCTGGAGGGTGATGGCGCTGGCTCTTGCAGAGAACTCCACATCCGTTGGTTGACATTGTGTGTATTGTTGTGTACTGTGTACACTGTCACCAATCCTAAATGTTCAAAAATCAAGAGTCAGCTCCCCCCCGCCCCCAGTCATGAATTTAAAAAGCAAGAGTGTGATGCTCTCTTTATTTACCTCGGGGTTGCACACGGGTCATATAGCAATTCTGGCAGCCATTGTGAGGAGGGGGAGGGCAGGCTCCTTCCCCCAGGGCTGGCCTTAGAGAAAATGGCACTGTGGGCAAACACATATTTTGGTGCCCCTGCTCCAGGACAAATTAAGCACTGGCTGGGTGGCCAGAGAGTGGCGGCTGCTGGCCAGGTGCCTGCTCTGAAGTCTGCGCTGCCTTCAAAGGGTGGCTTGGTATAATATTAGGTTTCAGAGTAACAGCCGTGTTAGTCTGTATTCGCAAAAAGATTTAATATTTATTATTTAATATTTAATATTAATAATATAATATTGACACCTTTACTTCTGCACTGCTGCTGGCGGTAGCTCTGCCTTCAGAGCTGGGTGGCCAGAGAGTGACAGCTGCTGGCCGGGAGCCCAGAGGTGCTGAGGTTACGAACTGCCAAACCTTGGCACAAATTAAGCACTGCCTTCCCCTCTTCTCCCTCACTGGCCTGAGCTCCCTTCTGCAGCCTTGCACACCATGCCTGCCCCCGTCCCTGCCTCTTGATCACAGCGCCCCCCTGACTATGGTACCCTGGGCAGTCACCCACCCCTAAGACCAGTGCTGCTCCCTCCCTCCGCTGCATGGTCCCACCACAACCATGTCAAGGTTCCTTCCCCACTCTGAACTCTAGGGTACAGATGTGGGGACCTGCATGAAAACCTCCTAAGCTTACTTTTACCAGCTTAGGTTAAAACTTTCCCAGGGTACAAACTATTTTACCTTTTGCCCTTGGACTTTCGCTGCCACCACCAAACGTCTAACCAGGATATATTATTGGGAAAGAGTACGTTTGGAAATGTCTTTCCCCCCAAAATCCTCACCAAAACCTTGCAACCCCCTTCGTGGGGAAGGTTTGATAAAAATCCTCACCAATTTGCATAGGTGACTACAGACCCAAACCCTTGGATCTTAAGAAAAATGAAAAAGCATTCAGTTTTTTAAAAGAAGAATTTTAATAGAAGAAAAAGTAAAAAGAATCACCTCTGTAAAATCAGGATGGTAAATACCTTACAGGGTAATTAGTTTCAAAACATAGAGAATCCCTCTAGGCAAAACCTTAAGTTACAAAAAGACACAAAGACAGGAATATCCATTCCATTCAGTACAGCTTATTTTCTCAGCCATTTAAACAAACAGAATCTAACGCATATCTAGCTAGATTACTTATTAAGTTCTAAGACTCCATTCCTGTTCTGTCCCCGGCAAAAGCATCACACAGACAGACCCAGACCCTTTGTTTCTCCCCCTCCAGCTTAGAAAGTCTCTTGTCTCCTCATTGGTCATTTGATCAGGTGCCAGCGAGGTTATCCTAGCTTCTTAACCCTTTACAGTGAAAGGGTTTTTCCTTTGGCCAGGAGGGATTGTAAAGGTGTTTACCCTTCCGTTTATATTTATGACAAACCATAAGTGCCCCCTCTGACTGCTGGCAGGTGGTATACTGCTCCACCAGGACCCCACTGGCAAAGGCAACTTTAACTGTGATTCCAGGGGCCATGTAGGCACCTGAAAACTCTGGGTTTTTTTTAAGATAACTTAGAAATTAGCTGAGAGGAGCACTGTGTCTAATTCCTATATAAAGAAAGAAAAATATATACAAACACCAATTAAAGCCATATTTTAAGTTTATATGTAAATTTAGAGCAATCAGGAGATAATACAGCAGGATATTTTCAATCTCAAGCCTTGAGGTATCAGTTTTGGAGCCTTAACACAGGTATCAGAAACACAAGTTTGGCACCTTGTACATTATCTTTAGTAGAGATAAATAAAATCTGCTTAAAACCTGCGTACTTTCTCTGACACACTCCGTGTTACTGCCCTTATCTACTCTCTTTTAGTCAATTGTTTTTCACTCCACTAAAAACGTATTTACTTAATTTTAACATAAGTGATTACATTTTTTTCTCTTTTATTGAGAACAGGGATTTATTTGACTCTGTCATTGTGTCAAGTCAGAAAAATGATTTGCCCAGTACCACGGAAGTTGCATCTGTAGTAGTAACTGACGATATTTACAGAAAAACTTTGCTTGAAACCAGCACAACTGAAGACCCTGTGACAAGATACAAACCAACAAAGGCAAAGATCCACAGATGATATTAAAACCAAAAATCCCAAAGACGCGGTAGATGCGCAGGTCAACAATGAAGCAGGTCAAAGCTGTGTTCCTTCTGAAATGGGTTTAATGTCCATCTGATAAACCTGAATCTTGAAAAAAACTTTTATCACTTGAACAATTGCTTATGCTTCTGGGATGTATTAGCACGAGTGTTGTAAGCAAGACACAAGAAGTAATTCTTCTGCTCTAGTCTGTGCTGCTAAGACCTCAGCTGCAGTATTGTGTGCAGTTCTGGGCACCACACTTTGGGAAGGACATGGACAAATTGGAGAAAGTCCAGAGAAGAGCAACAAAAATGATGAAAGGTCTAGAAAACATGACCTATGAAGACAGATTGAAAAAACTGGGTTTGTTTAGTCTGGAGAAGAGAGGCCTGATGGGGAGATATGATAACAGTCTTCTACTGCATAAAGGGTTGTTATAAAGAGGAGGGTGATAAATTGCTGTACTTAACCACTGAGAATAGAACAGGAAGTAATGGGATTAAATTGCAGCAAGGGAGATTTAGGTAGATATTAGGAAAATCTTCCTAACTGTAAGAATAGTTAAGTGCTTCAACAAATTGTCTAGGGAGGTTGTGGAATTTCCATTATTGGAGATTTTTAAGAACAGGTTAAACAAACACCTGTCAGGGATCCTCTAGTTAGTTCTTGGTCCTGCCTCAGTGCAGAAGACTGGACTCGATGACCTATCGAGGGTCCTTCCAGTCCTACATTTCCATGATTCTATGTTTGCACAGATTGGTCCTTGTCAGCCCACTGAAAATGATATGCCAAATGGACAATTTCCTTGTCTTCCTATGTGTCATCATTTTTCATCTTCATTTTACAGAGTGAAAAATATACCACATGAAGATTTGCATGTCAAGTTTCTAGCATAATCCTATCTTTCAGATTTTGCCTACTGGCTCATTTGTTGGTTGTTCGGGCCTACAAAACTCAAAAATCAACATGGTTCACAGTGATTGGAAGAATATGCTAAAGTAAATGTCTGTTCATGGAGGAGCAAATAACATGTGCAGTCACATATGGAAGCTCTGTTGTTCACAACGGGTCATAGTATCAATGCATTTTTGATCGTCAAGCATCTCAAAATATTAGGTAGTGGCAAGAAGTGTTATAAATATTGGTTATAAATATTACTTGACACACTTAAAACTTTATCTAGTTTAGGTTTCCTCGTCCATGGCCACCGTGAAGTGCTGGAGAGCAACCACTGTGGTATTTAATTTAGCATCATTAAACTACTTGCCAGACATAATACAACTTTTGCCAAACATATCAGTGATACCAAGAGAATCAAATACTTTAGCAAGGTGATAGTTTCAGAGTAGCAGCCGTGTTAGTCTGTATTCGCAAAAAGAAAAGGAGTACTTGTGGCACCTTAGAGACTAACAAATTTATTTGAGCATAAGCTTTCATGAGCTACAAATGCATTTGTTAGTCTCTAAGGTGCCACAAGTACTCCTTTTCTTTTAGCAAGACGTTTACTGATGAACTTATAAGCCTTTTAGCTGCAAAGAAGCTGAGTTTTTTATTGTCTTTGCAGATGCAACCACAGATATTAGCCATGTTGATAAAATGGCCATTTTGCTTTGCCTTAATATTGGTCATATCCAAGGAAAAGTAGATATAAGAGCATTTTGTAAACTTTGTGGCAGTAAGTGAGGCAGAGGCTGCATCCTTGTGTGACCAGTTAACTCATGTTTTATTCTGCAAGTATATATTAGACTCAAATACATGTCTGGACAGGGATATGAAAAGACCAGTGTTATGGCCAGAGCTTGTAAAGGTTTGCAAGCAAAAATGAGAGCATATCTCAGGCACGGGAGACAAAATGTAGGTACCATACATCCATTGCCCAGCACATCAAAATAATCTAGTTTTAGTGCATGCTGCTTAAGATAAGATAAGGCCAGTCCAGACCTGCAGCTTTGCAGGAAATGCATAAATATTTTTCAGACTGTAACAATTGATAGGAAAAACTAATGATCAAGTCTAAATAATCCTTATGTTCAAATTCTTGCTCGAGAGAGTACTGTTTTGCAAGGGGAAGAGGAACTTGATGATGCACTTCAGACCCCTGAAGAAGCTAACAGGATTGATGCAGCAGATGAAATTGAACAGGCTTCTGAAGAAGGAAGGAGACCTATACATCATTCTAAAGGCACTCTGCACGACGAGATGGGCAGCTCAAATGAAAGCCACTGAGGCAATGATAGTAAATTTTCAGAGTATAATTGAATGCCTAGAAGATGAAACTGTTGCTGAATGTAGGAGTAGTGCAGACATACATCGGACAAAAAGCAACCTGTCTTTGATGGCTTGGATGTTCTTCCCCAATCTGTTATGGTGGCATAGGACCTTAGTGATCTTGGCTGATGCCTCTGGAATCTTTCAGTCAAAGAAAATTGACCTGTTCCAAGTTCTCCAGACATTTGAGAGCACTGTGAATGAGCTCAGCAAACTCATTTAGAAATGGGTTTTGAAAATACAAACTATCCAAGCAACAGGAAGAGATGTACATGCCACAAGGATGATGAATTTGCACATGGTTCTGTGTTATAAAGGAAGAATAACCATCAAAGGAAATATTTTGAGATCTTAGACAATACGACTGGGGAACTAAAATATCCACATGAGAGATTTCAAGAGGTAGCTACTCTGTTTGGTTTCCTCCATCCCAGGCAACTTCAAAATATAATTTTAGAAGAGTCAAAAGAGGAAGTTCTTAAACTCATGAGATTATACTCATATTTTCTTTAGATTTGGTTCACAAGATTATGTCTTTCAAGATGTGTTATTTTATAAAGGATAGAGAGGTGTTCATTTTGTCACTTGGAGTCTGGAGTTACTTGAATTTTATAGTGTCAAGTTCTCTTGATGTGTTACCAGAAATAGAAATGTTGTGTTGACTCTTTCTCACCAACTGAAGTGGTTAGTGCTGAACGCGCAATGAGCACATTAAAATGTGTCAAAAACTACATGTGTTCAACCCTGTCACAGACACGTCTGAATGACCTTGCTCTCCTTGCAGTTGAGAAAGACAAGACAGAAAGGTTGGAACTGAACAGCATCACAGAACAATTTGCCAAGGAAACATGTTGCTGCAAGGCAAAGTTCCAATAATTGGAAATACACAAGCCAACACAATTTGGGTGAGATTCCACTTTTGTTTAGGCCTGGGATCTTTTAAAATTTACTTTTAACTTTTTATGTTTAAAAAAGCCGAAGGTGATGTGACCACTGGGACCCATGCTGCATGTGTCCTGACCATGGTCTGACCCTTAAATCTGCTCCTGCCCCTCACCATAGCAACCCAAAACCATTCTTACAGGACGGGTAGGGGAGAGAGCAAAGAGCCCAGCAGCTCAGGGCAGCTCTGCCCCCTCCTCCCCTCTCCCCTTTTCCTCTCCGTGAGCAATGGGGATGAGAGGGCTCATTTGCTCCCCCACCCTCCCTCCCTGAAGCACCCATCTGGGATCCCCACCACCCAACCTGGAAGGGGGAGAGGAGGCCCTACTGCAGTGCCCCATCCCCAGGTCTCAGGAGGAGCAGAGGTAAGGCTGGGGGAGGGGTGGTGAGGGGCGCTGACCTAATGGGGGGCTGGGTGGTAAGTCAGATGGGGATCTGGGGGGACAGGATTGATTTGGAAGTGTGTGTGTGGGGGGGCAGAATGAATTGCTGACAGAGGATGGGCAGATGTGGGGTGAGAGTTCCTGCAGCAGGACCAGAATCCCCTTACCCATTCTGTGTGGGAGAGTGCGCAGTACTGACTGGCACCCAGATGCGTGGTTTGCGGAGAGGGGAGGCAGAGGGAATTCAACAATCAAATAACAGAGTGAAAAAATGCACTATCGACTTTAAAAAAGTCTCATGATTTTGGGGGCCTGCCTCAGGAGTTTTGATCCCTTGAGGTTTGTAATACTGTGGGTAAGGGAGGGTGGGAAGTTAAGGCACTAAAGTTAGGTTGGTGTATTCCAGTATCAGAGCGTTGTCAGGGGGAGTTAGACAGCATAACTATAGTGGTGTAAATGGAAAAATCTCCCCTGTTAACAAGCCTGAAGTGTAAATGAAAATCATACCAATTGACTCCTACCTGACATATGGGGCTTAACCACGTCTCCCCGGCCTGGGTTTAGCTGTTGAGTTGTGACCCATGTGGGTTACAACGTTGGTTGTTGTCTCCCAAATGAACATTGTCAGGCCATTCGCATCTCTGCTATTGCAGGGTGACCTGTGCAGAGTGAAGGCTCTGTCATTGAGCCCTTGGTCTTGTCTAAACACAGTCTTGCACAGGCTTGTTTTTAAACCAATACGGTTAAATTGGCACAAGTTTGTGCATGACCATTTACTGCTGCTTAAGAGAGGCTTATTTTGGGTGAGTTTAAATCAATTGGAAACAGGATTAATCTAAACTGAAAGAAGCCACCTTAATTCCAAATTGGTGTGTCCATGCAGGTTTGCCCTGGTTTAACTAAATTGGTTTAAAAAACGATTTAACTTACACTGGTGCAACTTTCCCACATAGGCAGGGCCAAGGTCTTAGAAGTGACAAGACTTGTGTTCACTCAAAACCCTAAAGAGTTGGGGTCCTGGTTCTCGGAGTCTGGTTCAGACTCATGGCTAATGTGTTTGTCTTCCCCGTCATGCCTTTGCAATAAAAATAAACATAGCAGTAGAAAACCACAAACCACAGCAAAACCTGGAATTTCAAGAACAGAATTTGGTCCTTCTCTTGCCTTGTATTTAGATGGAGCCCCAGCTTCTCAGTGTTAATGGCAGTTTCTTGCACATCCACACCGCAGCAGAGAAAAGTCCCTGCTGCCTGGAACAGTTGCCTGCTGTATCAGCAAGTTCTCTCTAACTCCCGGACGTTGTTTTATAATTGCCACAGAATAATTCCTACCCACTTCACTCCTGCCATATATTTATTCTTCACTAGCTGTCACCCCTTGCAAATTCCATTCCCCACCCAACCTTAACTCTCCTTCTTATAATTTACATATATACATGGAAAGTTAGGAAGAGCGTGATTACGGCGCTGGGAGATTGTAAACTCCCATTTCCTTATCAGAGGGCCTATTCCCAATGTGTTATAACTTCAGCATATTCTATGTTATTTAAAAAGAACTAGTACAAATGTTTGCTGGTAAACATTACAGGGAAGTGTGCCTATTAGCATATCCACATATGCATACAGAAATGTAAAACATCCTATATTCAGCACGCCCACATGGCTAAGATTATAATGTTTTTCCTTTTATACATAAAAAACATTTTACTAATTAATCACCATGTCACAGTAGCCAAAAATTATGCAGCTCTGGCATATGCTAATGCACCCTGGGATTATACTAGCTGTGAAATCTTTAATTCTAATTAAACACAGAGCATATTGGTTCATCTGTAGCTATCCAGCAATATATGATTATTTCAGAATATAAAGCTGAGCTTGAGGGGGTGGGGGGCATTCTCTCCCCGCCCACTCTTTGGTCTGTCTGCCTCTGTAAACTGTAAACTCTTTGGGGCAGGGGCTGTCTCACTATGAATGAGTGCAGCACGCAGCATAGTGGGGACCTGATCTTGGCTGAGGCTTCTGGGTGCTACACAAATTAATAACAATGACAACAACAATAATAACACTAATTAATAACACAGGTGGGATGATAAGTGAAAAAGGAATCTGTGTCATGGCTGTGGCTAAGACCATTAACTGCTTATTTCCAGCCTTTCATACATGTATAGGTTTTTGGAGGTAGAAGAAGTATTTTAAGGAAGTTATCTTACACTATAATTATTATAGCTGCTCAGTGTTGGAATACAACAAACCCCGAGGGTGCCAGCCGCATACCAGGTGCACTATGACTGGTGGAGCCCAATAACCACTCAGACACATGGCAAAGGGAAAGGGTGATTTACTAGGGCTGTCAGGAAAGGGGAAGGCTGTAGATATCCTCGATAATGTGCAAAGTGAGTAATAGCGGTAAATGTTTGGGTCCCTGGGGCCATCCAATCAAGAGTCAGAGTTCCTCAGGCCACTCTCTGTTTCATCAAACAGGCACTTGCAGGTTTCCAGGCCAGGCTCAGTTAGTGTCTTTCACTGGGGCCCCTCAGCACTGACTCCCTCCCCAGATGATGATGCTCCCCCAGAAGCCCCATGCAGACCTGGACCCAGCGATAAAGTCTGATACACACAGCCTGTTTCACACGTGGCTCTGTGTACAGTTCCTGGGGATTCCTCTCTGCATTCAGCTTCTCTGCAGCTCCTGGCTAGCCATGTGGCTGTTGCTTCCCAAAAGTGCCCAGTCCTTTCTCCATACCCAGCCAGGAGAAAGGGTGTTGCAGTCCAAATACAAGACAGCACAAAGCTTTAAGCAAGCAAGCAGGCTGGTCTGCCAACGGGCTGCTCCCATCAGCTTTCCACCCTCTCCTTTATTCTTTCTCTCCCCCCGCACATTACATTCTCCAACAGATAAAAGAAATACACTGGCTTTGTTTAACATTCTTATTTACCAATTTCTACCTACCGCATTCCTTGCTCTCGGGCCTTGAGCCCAGTCCTGGAAGGCTTCCCATGGTTCATGTCATCTGGGTGAGATTCCAAGGTTCATGCCCTTGAGAGGAGCCATGTGTGCACTGCTCCTACACAACACTCCGGGTGTGCCCTGAATGTTCCCAAGTGCATGAACCTGGTATGAATCCTACATCCCCTCCTTTTTTGTTTATTTGTGCTCGGCCATCTCATAGCCATCAATTTGCTTTTGCAAGCCAATTAACTCCCGGACAGACAAGGTCATAACTCGTGGAGCCTGCCAGGGCAGTTCTCGACAAAGCCTTAACAAAAAGGAAACACATTGCACACAGCAACAGCAAGAAATAAGCCCAAGAAGGTAAAGTGTAATTGGCCGGGCCCCAATTAGCCATGCTAGAGTACTGGGAAGAGAGGTTCGCATAAGCAGCGAGCATCATTTCATTCCCTATTTCCTCAGGGTGATGACATACTGAATAAGGCATGTACCTAACAATTCTTCAGCTGCTACAAAATCAAATAAACAAAAGTGGGCAACATTTACTATTAAAGCCAATCTTTCCCATAGGTTATATGTCATTCGGGCCCGTAACGGAGGAGGCGCTCCCGAGTCAACCCCTACAGGAAATAGCAGGCACATAAGGCACACAATCAATACAGAATTAGCAGTGATTTGGGCGAGAATGGCCACAAACAGAGTCTCAGGAGTCTCTGGCTGTTGGTTTGCTGCCAGTCTTCGTTGAGCCGCAACGACCAATGCTTTCATTGCTCCCCATGTCACGGGCTGGCTTGGGACGCTACATCTCCTCCGTCTCCGTCCCGCCATTGTCGACTCGGGAGGCACCGCGTTCTCCTCCAAGATCAGCTGAAACTCCGGTATGGGGTTCGATAGCCCCCGGTGCCATGCCATGCTGTTTCAGTGCCGGTCGCACACACCGGGCCGGAACCCACAATGGTCCTGCAGGGAGAGACACAGCAGCATATCCCCACCCCCAAGTAATTAAAGGTACTGGGCCCAACCATTGCGGATCGGGCAGCTGATGGTAATAGACACGCGGTCTTTCCAGTACCTCGGATTTATGAAAATGCCAATCCGCGGGGGTCTGCTGATCTGTATTCAGTGTTAAATTATTTAAAGTAAACAAAAGGACATGCAATTGTTGCTGAATGTCTCCTAAGGTTCGGAGACACAGCTCCCCTTGTTTTAATTGTTTGTCAAGCAAGGTTTTTAGCGTGCTATTTGCACGTTCAACAATAGCTTGGCCTGTAGAATTATAAGGGATCCCGTGTTTGAGATGGACGTCCCATTGGGCACAAAAGGTGGAGAGGGCTGTGGAGCAATAGGCTGGGGCATTATCCATTTTTATCTGGCTCGGGTGACCCATAACAGCAAAACAGGCTAGCAAATGGTGAATAACTTTGGGAGTGGCTTCCCCACTCTGTGGGGTTGCCCAGAGGAATCCCGAATAGGTATTAATGGAAACATGTAAAAACGAATAGGGGCGGAATTGTGGCACGTGAGTGACATCCATTTGCCACAGCTGATTCGCTGTGGTACCTCTGGGGTTAACGGCATAAGAAAAGGTAGGGGCAGCAGCGGCACAGTGGGGGCAGGAACGAACAATAAAACGTGCATGATCAGCAGGAATGTGAAACTGTCGGGCCAAAACAGAGGCAGACTGATGAAAAAAAGAATGGCTTTCAGTGGGGTCAAGAAAAGAGGGAATTTACCTGACCACATAATGCGCGATCAGCGCGCGCATTGCCCTCAGTGAGCAGCCCAGGCAGAGGGGTATGACTGCGAATATGAGCAACAAAATAAGGGAAATTACGAGTGGTGATGAGATATTGTAAGGACAAAAACAGGCGAAGAAGGTCTGCATCGACCTGAGGGGTAATGAGGGCAAGGGGTAAATAATCAATTACCTGATAAACATAATGGGTGTCCGCAATTAAATTAAAGGAACAATCAGCAAAAAGTTGAGAGGCCAAAATAACAGCAGCCAGTTCTGAGCGCTGCGCGGAATGCTGAGGCAGCGTAAAATGAGAATGCCAATGAGGGGGGTCACCTAATTGATAGGTGACAACACCGCAATGTGGAGAGCCATCAGTAAAAAGAGTGACGGCTGAAACAATAGGTCGAGAGCGGCTAAGACGATGTACGATTAGTGGCACCTTTTGTGTAATCACCAACCGAGGATCTTTCGGGGGATTATAAGAAATCTCTCCCACATAATCACAAAGAGCAACCTGCCAGGCCAAGGAGGTGTGATACAAGGAAACAAATTCACTACGTGATAAGGGAAAAACAATGGCAACTAAATCAGTGCCCGTGAGTTGCACTGCATGGTGGCGGGCTTTATGAACAAGGTCGGAGAGGGCGTCTAAATAAGGATAAATGTTCCGAGGAGGAGTGGAAGACAAATATATCCATTCTATAATAGAGACGGCTGTGTCTGTACGAGGTACAAACAGAGCTGCAGTAGGCGTATGAGGGGTGGCAAGGAGAACCAACCGCAGGGGACGAACCTCAATGAGTCTATCCACAAATTGCTGACTCAACACTGCATTGATCTGTCGAATGCAGGCAATGTGCTCCTCAGTGATGGCAATAACTGCGTCCGGTGCCCGAGCTCCACGTAGGAGCTCGAACAACGGCTGCAGCATCGATGTGGGGAGACGGAAGTAGGGCCGAATCCAATTTAAACGACCCAAAGTTTGTTGTAATTTAAAGACGGTTAGGGGTTGGGGTAGGACCACTTCCGGGAGAACAGGGGCAGCAGAGGTTTGTAAAACCTTATGCCCGAGATATTGGTAGGGATAAGAGCGTTGGATTTTTTCTGGTGCCACTAACAGGCCATTTTGGCCAAGAATCTGAGACAAATATTCAAGCTGTTGTGTCGTGACCTGGGGACTGCTAAGCAAAATATCATCCATATAATGGTAGACCTTTAGTGTGGGGTATCGGGCACGAAAAGGGGCGAGGGCCCGATCCACAAAAAATTGACACAAGGTTGGACTATTTTGCATTCCCTGGGGCAAGACCTTCCACTGATACCTTTGAGAGGGTCGCTGATTATTATATTCTGGCACCGTAAACGCGAATTTTTTGCGATCTTGTGGGCAAAGGGGGATTGTGAAAAAACAATCTTTTAAATCTAACACACAAAGCTGATCGGTTTGAGGAATTAAATTCGGGTTTGGCAACCCAAACTGCAAGGGGCCCATGGGTTGGATGTGTTTATTTATTTCCCTTAAATCATGTAACAGCCGCCATGCACCAGATTTTTTCTTAATAACGAACACCAGGGTGTTCCAGGGACTAGTGGAGCTCTCCAAGCGCTGTGCATGCAAATGTTGTTGCACAAGCGAATGAAGCGCTTTCAGCTTTTCTAGAGGGAGGGGCCACTGGTCAATCTATACGGGCTCTAAGGATTGCCATACCAATGGTAATGCGGAGGGCAAGGTGGGTGGGGGAGGGTTTTGGGCCATTATATATTAATATCGAGGGTGGTGTCCAGCTTTACAAGTAAGTCACGGCCCCAAATATTGAGGTGGACAGGGAGCACAAAAGGGTGGATTGTAGCAAGGGCACGGCCTCCTGGTTTAGAGACCGTGACCCAAGACAAACTTTGGCGCCCGGGTTTGCTACCCCCGATCCCCCACAACTCTTTAGAAGGAACTGTTGGCCAACTGACCGGCCAGTCCTGATCACGAATCACCGTAACGTCAGCTCCGGTGTCCACCAGCCCTGTAAAAGGAACATTATTTAAGAGAAGTGTTAACTGAGGCTTCGAGGGGCGGAGTGACATTGTTAGAGCAACAAGTGGAGAGGACATGTTGTGAGGCGGCGACTGAGACAGCGTCGATCCAAAGCCACCTCCGCCCCGTGCTCGATCCTCTGTGGCTGGCACCGGATAGGGGACTAAAATCAATTGTGCAATTGACCATCCACGCGGGAGCGACTGTGGAAGATGGGGCCACACCTGAACCTTAATAACACCGGTGTAATCGGCATCAATGACCCCTGGGATGACAAAAAAACCCTGTTTCCCAGCGTGTGAGCGAGGGAGAACCAGACCCACAAATCCGGCAGGGAGAGGTCCCGTCACCTGTGTAGGTATGGCGCAAACCTCCCCCGGCAACCGAAAATCAGCGTCCTCCTGCATAATCAAATCAAGCCCTGCACTTCCGGCAGTCGCCGCCCTCATGGAGTCTATGGATTTTAAGGCAGAGGAACAGTTGTCTGAGTGGGGAACACCCCCGTTCGGTCCTGGGTTTGGGGGGGGGACCCGTCGTGCGGTTTCCCGACCCGCTACGACACTGATTAGCTCAGTGATCGCCCTTCTGACACTTGGGGCACTTCTTTGAGGGGCAGGCAGGCGCCGTCGATGAGCGGCACTCCCGCTGAAAGTGACCCTCCTTACCACAACGGTAACAACGCTTCCCCTCCTTCCCGCTTCTCCGCAGGGCGGCGGCCAGAACTCCAGCTTTATGTGCTTGTGTGCCGATGTTTTGGCATGCCCGCAGCATGTCCAACAGCTCTAGAACGCCAGCGGCTTGTGCCGCCTGGAGAGCATGGCGGCAATCCTCGTTCGCATTTTCAACCGCCATTTTTAACAGATCTCCTGAGCTGCAGCAGGGTTATCCACCTGTCGGAGGATAGCCTCCTGCAATCTGTTGGTAAAATCCATAAAGGACTCTGATGCACCGTGACGGATACTGGCAAAGCTTTTGGTAGGCTTGCCTGAATCCGGGACCTTCCGGAAAGCATGCTGGGCACAGGCGGAAATAATGGGGAAGATGGCCTGAGGGAGTTGAGACTGCATCTGAACGGTAGCAAACGGGCCCTCCCCTGCTAACTGCTCATAAGTGACATCTTGCGCTATATATACCTGGGCTTGGCGTTCCGCCATCTGCCGATACTCACTAAGCCAAATAACATACTGACTGGGCGTCAGCATCATGCGCAACGGCGCCTTCCAATCTTCAGGGACCAGGGTGTACCCAGTACCTAGCTCTTCAAGGAGACCACGTACATACGTGCTAGTGAGGCCAAACTCGCGAATCGCTTTCTTTACCTCTCTGATCACCGAGTAAGGCAAACTGACCCAGTTTGCAAGCTGGTTGCCCTGGCCATCATCCTGCCAGGTCACCGGGCAAACTGAGACCAGATCAGCTAATTCCTCTGCTGTAAGATCTGGGCGAGTCCTCGCTGCGTGAACCATTTGTTGCACCAGCGAAAGCCCCTGAGCAGACGCGGATGATCCCCGGGGGGCCCCGGAGCATGGGGCCCCATGGGGGGACGGTGACCACTTACCGGCTCCAGAGGGGAAGACAAAGGAGGCGGCAGTAATTGAGGCACTGGGGGTAAAGCAGGGGAAGGGATGGCTGCAGGAGCGGACGGGGGTGGCAAGATCGGCAGCCCCTCTATTGGCGCGGGAGAGGGTCTTTTTGAGGCGACATGCTGTGTCACATCGCCAGGAGGGGGGATGGCTGCAGGAGCGGACGGGAGTGGCGAGATCACCAGCCTCTCTATGGCGCGAGGGATGGCCTTTCTGAGGCGACACGCTGTATTGCATCGCGGCAGAGGTGCCAGCCATGTAAAGCCTGCAGGGGCGCCCGAGGCTCTTTGTGCAATGTCTGGCCCAACCGTTCCCAGTCCGCTAGCTTAAGGGTTCCGGCTTCAGGGTACCACGGGCACTGGGCACCCACCTCCTGTAGCAGGAGAGTGAGTTCTCGAGTGGGGCAGTCGTGCTGAGCCTTACGCAGCAAATACTGTAGCTCATTGCGGTGTTGCACTTGCAAAGCAGAGAGGGAGCTTCCCATACTTACCACAACGAAAAATACTCACCGGGATCTGCGAAGCGGATGAGTGACGCGCCTGAAACCCTTGCCGGGCGAGGTGAGTGCTGAGGGCCCCACGTTTGGGCGCCAGTTGTTGCGGTCCAAATACAAGACAGCACAAAGCTTTAAGCAAGCAAGCAGGCTGGTCTGCCAACGGGCTGCTCCCGTCAGCTTTCCACCCTCTCCTTTATTCTTTCTCTCCCCCCGCACATTACATTCTCCAACAGATAAAAGAAATACACTGGCTTTGTTTAACATTCTTATTTACCAATTTCTATCTACCGCACTCCTTGCTCTCGGGCCTTGAGCCCAGTCCTGGGAGGCTTCCCACGGTTCATGTCATCTGGGCGAGATTCCAAGGTTCATGCCCTTGAGAGGAGCCGTGTGTGCACTGCTCCTACACAACACTCCGGGTGTGCCCTGAATGTTGCCAAGTGCATGAACCTTGTATGAATCCTACAGAAGGGGATGTGCAGTGGGGAGAGGGCTGATGGGTGTTGTAGACAACACCCACTGGGTATTAGGGAGACTCCATTGGTACATACATTCAACTATAACTACTTCCTAACAAAGAGATAGATTCTGCCACCCTTCCTCATGCTGAGTAGTGCCTTCCTCTGCAGAGAGTCCTGTTGCAGTTGATGAGAGTAGCAGAGTCACGCACTACTCAAAGTGAAAAGATGGTGGTAGGGGGAGAGGGCTGGGGTGGAATCTGGTTCATTGCGTCTAGGTGCTACTTATTGTAGGAGCAGCAGTGATCTGTATGCTGTGTATAACCTGTATGCTCAAAAGGTCTGTTACACTTTCCCCCCATTTTGTCTCCTCTCCCTCTTTGAATACCTGTGAAGTGGCTTTCCCCCTCCCCCTCCCTCCTGGAATGCTTGTGGGATGAATGGGCTGTTGAACAGCTGGAAGATCAGAAGAGCTCCCAGGTAGACAAGATGTCTGGCACGCTAATTAGGCGTGATCACACACCCAACGCATGGACACTGCATGGACACTGCCCAAAGTGGAGTGTGACCAACCAGATGTGGCCAAGTCATCTCTAGTCACAGGCCATGAGGAGCAGGTCCTCAAAAGGGGAAGGGGCCATGTGCTCAGGAGTGCACTCACAAGCTTGTACCTCCCATGAAGGCCCTTCGCCCGGACCACCTGGCCAGTGGTTCACCACATTGCATTCCATCGTGCCTTAGGAAGAACTACCTTCATCACACCATCCATCGCTGCACTGCACTGAAGGATCCTGACATCTCCAGTGCTGTGCCTATCCTGGGAGTGTGAGTATGTGAGTGTGAGTGTGACACCCCCATCTTCTTTTGAGCTTAGCTATCAGTATAATAAATGTGCTGCTTTCTGCCAAACTCTGGTGGGTCATTAGTCCTCCCTAAGCTTACTAGCTGGCCCAATTTCGGGTAACATTAATGGTGGAGAATGTGGGCAGCTTAGTGAAGGATTTGACCCAAGAATAGGGGTCTCCTGGTGTCCCCCAGTGCTCTCTTGAGCGGATCCAGCTCGAGCCTGAGTGAAAATGTGGTAGGCTAGCAACCCACTGCAGGGAGAAAAGGACGCCACTGTTGAGTGCCAGTGTAGGGCAAGGGAGAGAATTAGGTGCAAATCCCCTGGTCCCCCTAATAGCTTCTTGAGTGAGTCCGGCTCGAGCCTGCATGGAAAAGTGGTAGGATAGGCAACCCACTGCAGGGAGAAAAGGGTGCCGCTGCTAAGTATGCCACTGTGGGGCAAGGGGAAGGAAAAGGCGAAGCCGCCCGAGCGAGAAAACACCCCCTTGGGGAGAGTTGCTGCCACTCGGCGTGATCAGGACCCTGGATGGCTGGACCCCAGACACTGTGTTGCGGCGGTCCGGAGGGTGGTCCAAAACTATGGGCCTGCGCCCTGTTAGGGGCTTATTCCTTTACCTGCTTACTTCTCTGGTCCTTCTCGCATGAACAGAGAGCAACAATACCCGAAGTCCAAATGTGCAAACAATTCAATGTTTATTGGGGTGAACTTCCAGCAAGCATGATTCCAGTTTCCTTCCTTCCTTAGTGTCCCCCTTCCCAGCTCTGACACCACAGAGCCTTACCTGTGTCCCTGTTCCTATTTCCCCCCTTTAGCAAAACATGATTCCGATTCCCCACCCCCAATCCCTGTTCCCATTTCCCACCCCCCTTACTTCCTGATTGACTACAGACTATATAGTAAAACTTGAGTTCTGTTTAGCTATACCTTAACCAATCATTTTCCTGAAATCCTAACCAATCCTAACCTAACTAATCAATCCTAACATATTGTAACATGATTATTGAACCAATTATATCCCACCACCTTAATTAGTTCATACCCAGCAAAATTAATTATACAGCAGACAGAAACAATCACAGAATCAGACAGAGACCATGCAAATAAACGATAGCTAAGTGGGAACTATAATGACAAAACAATACAGAAGTGAGGATTTCACATCCCAGCTATTGATAAGTGAGTTCTTGCCAGACAGGATGCTATCAAACTAAGTTTCCCTTTACATTTTCTAGGCACTTCCCTTTCTCTGGAGGCGATAGGCACTATCAGGACAGGACTGTATTCCTAACAGACAATAGCACCTTATTTCAATGTGACTAGTTTGGAATGTGAGGATGTGACCGGTCGCTTCCCAGCTTATTGCTGCCTTGCCAAAGATCTTTGCCTAAGAACAGGGCCTCAGACTGTCACAGTGAGAAAAGGCCTTATACAGTCAGACAGTGATTTTGATTCTCTCTTTTATACCTCTATAACTAGCTAAGTGATAAGAATACACCTAAATTATAGTATAGGCCTTTACAGACAGGCCTGAATATCTATATCCTAACACGTCCCGTGGGGGTGGGGCAGCCCCAAGTATTGGACACACTGTGGCAGAGACCAAGTTGACTCCCGCGCAAGAAATAAAGTTAGCAAAAACCCTGGGTGGCATAGATAAAACCCCGGAGGGAAAATGGGTACACCGCGGACAGCTCAAATGAACAGGGTCTGCTGCGGTGGGAGCACTGTGCTAATTTGTTTCTAAGGTTCTATCTTTCAGCCTCCGAATTGGAACATCAGGAGAGCTGGTACCAGCTGAAGAGTTATAAAAATACCATGGTTATCTGTGTTCAGTGTTCTGTGTTGCATGTTCTGTGTCTGTCTCTGGTGGGTGTCCTGTGCTAGCATTGGGTCCAGAGAGAGAGAAGGGATACTACACTAGACAGGGTAAATGCCTTTTCCTCTCTTTACTTCCCCCATCTCCAACCAAATTATCAATCACATCCACCTCTGTCCAAAAGACTTTGGTCCCCAATGCATCAGGTTTATTTTTTGTTAGGTTCTCTAATAATCATTTTGTTGTTGAGTTTTGTTATTGATACATTTTCTTGTATTGTTAATTCCACACTTTCCTCTGTGCACCCTGGTTCTACTTCCCCAAGTCCTGAAGCGTAGTTCATGGGCCCTCATAACCTGTAACATGCATTTTCACCCCCTAGTGGGATTTTTGACTTTGGCCTCTGATTGTAGGGCCCCATCTTTCAGGTCTTGGATTTGTTTCCTCCTCCTCCCCCCTACACCTCTTGAGAACAACTGTTAGTAATAGGGGATTCTGCAACATTTTAGCAACTAAATGTTACTTTAAGTATCAGCAATTTCACCAAGTTCTCTATTACTACGTATCTTCCAAATCAGTTTAACCTTGCATCACAACTGTGGTACTCCTACAAATCTTATTTGTTGTGTGTACTTAAGGGTTGGGGTTGACTTTTATTGTTTGATGGCTATTGCAGCATCAAACTTGGGCCTCATTTTGTTTCTCAATGTACGCAATTATTGTAAATTGTAATGGTTTTAGTTATATTCACCTGGTTATGATTGTTTGGTTTGTTTGCAACAGATCACCTGTGCCCTACAACAACAACAACTAGTGTAATGATCATAGATCAAGCCGGGGAGTGTTGTAGGAGTAGAAGTGATCTGTATGCTCTGTATAACCTGTATGCTCAAAAGGTCTGTTAAACCTCCCCCTCACCTTTTGTCTCCTCTCCCTCTTTGAATACTGGTGAAGTATTTCCCCTTCCCCCTTCCTACTCCCTCCTGGAATGCTTGTGGGATGAATGGGCTGCTTGAGCAGCTGGAAGATCAGAAGAGCTCCCAGGTAGACAAGGTGTCTGGCACTCTAATTAGGCTGCACTCACACACCCAACGCATGGACACTGCATGGACACTGCCCAACGTGGAGTGTGACCAACCAGATGTGGCCAAGTCATCTCTAGTCACAGGCCACGAGGAGCAGGTCCTCAAAAGGGGAAGGGACCATGTGCTCAGGAGTGCACTCACAAGCTTGTACCTCCCGTGAAGGCCCTTCGCCCGGACCGCCTGGCCAGTGGTTCACTGAGTTGCATTCCATCGTGCCTTGGGAAGACTTACCTTCATCACACCATCCATTGCTGTGCTGTGGGACACTTACCTTGAAGGATCCTGACATCTCCAGTGCTGTGCCTGTCCTGAGAGTGTGAGTATGTGAGTGTGAGTATGACCCCCCCTCACCTTCTTTTGAGCTTAGTTATCAGTATAATAAATGTGCTGCTTTCTGCCAAACTCTGGTGGGTCATTAGTCCTCCCTAAGCTTACTAGCTAGCCCAATTTTGGGTAATACTACTAAACCAGAAGGAGGGTATCAGAACCTGTCCTCAGTATTCTCACTCACCTTATGGGTGAAAATCTGCACAGCAACAGCATGCCACTCTCCCAGAGAGAAGCAAAGGAGAATACAGTGCCCAACTGGGAGAATTTAAGGGAGCAGAATGGAATTACTGATGCTGGAATTTGGACAGGACCCTGTGGTGTAATTTAGGATCCATACTGACTGCCTAGTTCCATACAGAATACACCAAAGCACGCACTTGCAGTCTACAATGCCTTTTATTTCAGATTAAAGGAAATGACAGTAAGAAAGAACCAAAGTAAAGTCTCCATGAGAGAGAGCGCAGTGTGGGTCTCAACAACATGCTAAGGCAACTCTGAGAGCAGCATGGCTGCTGAAATCTGCACACAGCAGGGGGTTTTCACCTTCCTCTGCAGCCTGGGGCATGGGTCACTTGCAGGTTTAAACTAGTGTCATTGGTGGAGTCTCTGTAACTTGAAGGCTTTAAACCATGATTTGAGAACATCAGTAACTGAGCCAGAGGTTCAGGAGTGGGTGGGTGAGGTTCTGTGATCTGCAATGTGCAGGAGGTCAGACTAGATTATCACAATGGTCCCTTCTGACCTTAAGGTCCATGAGTCTGTGAGTTCTTTGCAATTTAAAGGTGCAGTGCACAGTAGATGAAAGGCACCATTAAACTTTCATTGTCATATATGCCACATTGACCACTGATTGCTTAATAGGTTTAAACCCTAGCATAGTTTAGTGGTCAATGTCTAGAACTGGCCAAGTGCCCCAGTGCCAGGATGCAACTGGACTAGGAGGGAGAAGGGGTGTTGTTAGCATGGGAGAGCACCTCGTGTAATGTGGGGAGAACCCTGATCTAAGCGAGTGAGCAATTTGCCCCTCTCTCTTTGCTCTTCTCACCAGAAGACCGGCAGCCTTGGGGGAATCCCATTAAATCTGAAAAACTCACTCAGTCTCCTTCTTGCCTTGTCCAAAGCAGCATCAATATGAACTTGAGAGCTGCGCGAGGAGGCAGATGCCATGCTTTCCTGCAGAGCGCCAGGCCTCGTAATACAGGCTTCATTCCTCCCTGGAGTGGTTTCCATGTGAGTAATGCACTGATCATAGCCCACGGGCCCAGGCTTGCTCACCAACATCAGCATGGGAGCTGGGTCTGCCCTTGGCTTCCCGCCAGGCAGAGGCAGAGGCATTAGGTCCTGGGGAATCTGTGGTTTTCCAATGGAGCTTTATGGGGCTGGCTGTTAGGGCAGTGTGCAGAGTGGTCTGACACAGCTGCCAGTGTGGGGTGACCAGAGTCTGTGTGTGTGGGGGGGAAGCTGAGGTAGGGGGGAGGCAAAGGGGAGAACTGGGAAGAGTAAGCTATGTGTAGATGGGGAAGGCAGTCGGTTGGGGGAAAGGGAGAGCAGCTGGTGGGTTTTGTGGGGAAAGGGAGACAAAGTTAGTGGGGGAGCAGATGCGTGGGTTTGGGGAGAGGGGAAAGTTGTGTGTGTGTTGGAGGAGTGTGAGAGGCTGTGTGTTTTGGGGAGAGGGGTTGGTAGACGAGGGGTAGGAGAGGGAGAGGAGAGGGATGTGTGGGGAGAGAGGCAGGACAGTGAGGAAGTATAGAGAAGAGATGTGGGGTAGAGGAAGCATGTGGGGAGGTGAAAGCAGGGACAGAAAGTGCAGAAGGAGAGGTGTGTTGGGGAGGGCAAAGCTGTGGGAGGGGGCCATGTAGGTGGGAGTGTCCAGGGGAAAGATGGTGTGTAGGAGCAGCCAGCTGAGACCCTGGACACTGAGCCCATCATGCAACAGGGGTATTAACCTTTAGTATCTCTGACTGATGTCATGTGACTGGGCTAGGCCTGGCATAAAATTCCTCTCTTCCCAGTGCTCCTGGCTGTCAGACCCTCATGTTAAACACATATAAGCAGACTCTGAATGAGCTCTCCCCTGACATCTAGCGATACCTAGGTCTAAGTATTAGACCTACTTTGGGACAGTGTCTTTTTGCAAGAGATTGCCCAGTGTACACCAGCTAACAGCTGAAATCACTGAGAGCTGAAATCACTGAGAGCTGTGTTAAGTGGTGAGCCCTGAAGATACCTTAATCGACTGGCGGAGAGGCATGGCACATAGCCAGCAGGGCGGCTGGCGGAGAGGTGCGGCGGGTGGCAAGCAGAGAGATGGTGGAGAGGGCCAGAGCAAAGCCCCACAGAGAGGTGCAGCAATTGGCCGCTGGGGCAACGAGCGAGTGCCCGAGCAGTGGAGCGAGTAAGGTGCCTCCTTCCCCCGGCCCAGGGTGGGAGGTGATCTCTGCAGATGAATCTCTGAACTCTGGGCTGCACTAGCCAAGGACAGAAACTGTGAGTGGAGTGCAGAGAGGGGACGGGCATATTAAAGGGACTTTGGGGTTCCTGGGCTTAAGAACGTGAGGGGAAAAGGACGCTGCCCAACTTACTTGGGGGTGGGTCTTTTGCTCATGGTTTATGTTTATGAACCCTGTTTGCGGTGTTTTCCCAAATTAATGCTGACTTATTTCCCTCCCTCTATTAAAAGTTTTTTGCTACACTCAGACTCTGTGTTTGCGAGAGGGGACATATTGCCTCTTAGAGGCACCCAGGGGGTGATGTGTAATTGTCCCAGGTCACTGGGTGGGGGCTTGAGTCAGTTTTGTGTTGTATTGGTGAAAAGGAACCCCTAGATATTAAACCCAGCCCTTGTTGCTGCTGGCTCCACCTGGCAGAAGGGTTACACACATAAGGAGTTCACTTCGGATAAGCAGCCCAAAGCACCTGTGTCCTCAGATTTCCCATCTAGCCTGGGTTTGATCAGGCCAGATCTCTCTAGCTTACGGCCAATGGTTCACCACTGAGTTTTGGAAGAAGGTTCAGGCTGGGTCAGATTTTCTCAGAACTGGCTCACCAGAATCTAACAATAACAGAGATGAAAATACAAAGAATAGAGCCAACTGGAAACCGGATTTTCCGTGCAACAGAATTTCAGGTTGTCAGCATTTGTCTGCATCCCAAATCAGACCAAAAGTCAAAATATTGGATTTTTTCACAGAAGGAAAAATTCCAGAAGTTTGGATTTGGAAATGTTGGAATGTTTTGTTTCTGGTCAGTTTGATACTAAACTGTGTCTGCCTGAACTGCTGTGGTGACTCATGGGAGTTGTAACTGGGTGCTTTGTGCCCCTATTCTCCCCTGCGGGCCGGGCTCCTCAGCTGGACTACATCTCCCAAGGAAGCACCATGGTGATTCAGCCAGTGGGTCACATCAAGGGAAATGTAGTTTGGCCAGGGAGCCCATCCCACAGAGCAGAGTACAACTCCTTTGAGGCATTGTGGTAGTTCACGCAGATAAAGACAAACCAAAATGTTTCGATTTGGAACATTCTGATCCAAAACTAAATATTTTGTTTCAATTCTTCCAATAGAAAATCAATTGGATTTTTTGGTAAATGTGGTAAAATTGACCTTTCTCTGCAGAATAGTGTGATTTTTGTGGAAGATGTATTTTCTGTCAAAAAAACATTTAAATAGAAAATTCCTGATTGGCTCCACTAATCAAACCCGTAAGTACAATGGCAGTCACGGGACTCACATCACATGAATGGCAACCATCTGGCGATTGTTGGGACTCTCCACACAAAGAGAGTCCCATAAAGCAAGAGGATCTAAAATGGAATGCTTGTTCCTCAAGCTCTCTGTGCAAAGGGAGGTAGTCCTGAGCTGAGCTTCAAAAAGGCTTGAATTTAAATTCACTTCAACAGCCTGTATGCTTACAAATATTTCACTCCATTCCATCAGCACAGATCTATCCATCCTTTTACAGTTTACTGCACAATCCCATTGCTGAGATTCCCCTTTGTGCAGCTCTCTTCTCACCCTACCATGTCCTCAAACTCCCCATGAATCTAGCACGTCCCTGGGTGCAGGCATTTCTCTTTGTACGCTTCTTTCTTGCTGTGTAAATGCTGACAAATCGGGTCACATGGAGCTAAACTGAACCTTAATGAAAAGGAGTACTTGTGGCACCTTAGAGACTAACCAATTTATTTGAGCATAAGTTAATGGTTCACCCTATAGAAACCACAGGTGTGGCCTCACTGGGTGAGATAGAAATTGTTTTACAAAAGTGATTGAAATCAAATTGCTGTCTCTTGAGCCAACTATTATTGGGAGAAAGTTGCTTTACAAGAGGGGGTGCTTCTAGGAGATAGAGAGAAAAAAGTTGCACAAGTAGTAACATCACGTACCTTCATTCTGGTCTGCAAACTCCCTGCTATTTCAGTCCCACCTACCACATCGCACCTCAATTTTTAGCTAGAGCACCCCCTGCTATTCCAGGCCTGGGCTCCCCACATCCCCACACAGTTCTTCGGGTGCCACTTCATTCCACAGTCCTCCTGCTCTTCCAGCCCCGGGCTTCCCCCTCCCACAGCTCCGCTCACGTCCCTCAATATTGATCTGCAGCCCCCTGCTACTGAGGTAGCACAAAGAGGCCAGAAAACTGCTGGATCTGGTCACCTGAGAATTCCCTCATTTTATCTGTGCCGCTGTCCCTCTCAGTCCTCATGCAGAGAATCTGTTGGGGACTCAGCAAGGTGAGACGTAGATATGGCTGAAGTGTGCTGTACTCAGCTGACATATGAACTCTTAGGAACCAAAGTCAGCTGGTAATAATTAGAGCAGCTCCCAGGCTGCTCTAACCTATGCCAGGGCTCAGGGTGATATAACCTAACAGCCCCTCCAGAATCTGGGCCAATCATTTTATAAGGAGATGTTTGTGAGCTAGCTAGTTGAGTCCACCTGGGAGTAGGCTGAACCACCTTGTCCCCAACCCACAAGAACCCGTTTCCCTAGCGACATGGCTGAACTCAGTTTTCCACACTTAAAGACTAGCACTAAAACCTGCAGTGTCACACCAATCCCCGGATAGGTGCTCAGGTGAGATTCTGGGTTAGCGCTTAGCCAGACTGCCCTGCTGGATACCTGGAGTTCTTGTAAAGAGCCTAGACTCTGGCCTTGCTCAATGTCCTTCTGGTGGAACTGATTTGGAAGCACTTCTTAGGCGGAAAGTGCATCTGGCTCAGCCAGCACTGGCTGGGCTGCAAGTGCCACGTGAAACGGTACCAAGCGCTCCTGCAGACCTGGAAATTAGTTGCAGGTGGAGCAATTAGTTATGTCATTTGGTTTCTTCCAAGCAGCCTAATTGGCTCAGTATGATCAGTGAAATCAGATTAAGGAGGGCAAGCTGTTTTAGCAGTGAAAGCTCCATCAGAACAAAAAAGGATAGGTCTCCAAGGGTCTCTGAGATAATCACAAACAAGAGGATTTCCATGCTGTGTTGGCTTCAAATGGGTTATTTCTTCCAGATTAAGTAGACTAAGTATTTTGGCAGCAAATTTCTACCAACTCTGAGTGGGAGAAGCATCTGCTAAATGAGAAACATGCAAAACCTTCCATGTGTTAGCTATTTGATTCAAAATTTAACACAAACATATGCATTTGAGCATATTTAGATAGCATATGTGCATGTGTGTAAATGCAATTCCTCTTCATTGTGTGGACTAAGGACCTCACTAATGACAGCAGTTATGTCTGGTGGTGTGTGGAGAGGAATTCTTTCCCTCCTATGCCCCCCAGCCACCTGGCTTGTTTCTGGCAAAGCCTTCTCCTGGAGAAACCCGAGCCTGCTCAGTATTACAGGTAAAGTAATTATGTGGTAAAAACTATCTGGAGTCAGAAAACAGAGACAAATAGGATGGACTTTCAGTATATCCCACATATGTCCCAGCTGGCATCTGAGATTTGAGACAGGACTCTGGAAAATTCAGCTGTCATCATTGCTGTGGTTTATTTCAAGGTGGGGTGCTAGGAAGGGTCTTTCCAGGGTTCCCACAGGTTGTAGGGATTCCTGTCAGAAGAAGGTAGGAGAGCTGCCTAGGATTGTCCAAGTGGGTAAAACAAAGGCTAACATGGTGTTCAGTGCTTAAGGCGCTTGCAAGAGAGCTGATTTATTCACTGTCCAGTTCCAAGTGGCTGTGCCTTGCCCAGACATTCTCTGTCTGACTTTCTCTGTCTGGGAAGCTCAGCCCTTAAAGGCGCAGTTCCCAATACCAAGTTAAATTAGGCGGAACACCAGGGAACATTTCCAGAGGACAAGGTCTGACTATGGAATCATCTCCCACAAAATGTGGGAGAAGCCCTGAGACCTTAGAACTGGATTAGACAAAGTCTGGACAATACACTGTAGAGAGCAATCCTGAGGCTCCTGCGATAACACTTGTCCTAGAAAAAGCTGGAGGACAGAAGGAGAGAAACAGGGTTTAAAATAGGGCCTGTATTATGTAGGAAGAGACCCCCTCAGCTCAGTTAGATTAGTTTCAGAGTAGCAGCCATGTTAGTCTGTATCCTCAAAAAGAACAGGAGTACTTGTGGCACCTTAGAGACTAACAAATTTATTAGAGCAAACTAGACACCTTTAACTTGGGTTTGAATAGAGACTGGGAGTGGCTGGGTCATTACACATATTGAATCTATTTCCCTATGTTAAGTATCCTCACACCTTCTTGTCAACTGTCTAAATGGGCCATCTTGATTATCACTACAAAAGTTTTTTTTTCTCGTGCTGATAATAGCTCATCTTAATTAATTAGCCTCTTACAGTTTGTATGGCAACTTCCACCTTCTCTGTGTGTGTGTGTGTGTATATATCTATCTATCTTCTTACTATATGTTCCATTCTATGCATCCGATGAAGTGAGCTGTAGCTCACGAAAGCATATGCTCTAATAAATTGGTTAGTCTCTAAGGTGCCACAAGTACTCCTTTTCTTTTTGCGAATACAGACTAACACGGCTGTTACTCTGAAACCAGCTCTAATAAATGTTAGTCTCTAAGGTGCCACAAGTACTCCTGTTCTTTTTTCAGTTAGATTAGTGACTTGCGTTGTGTTTATTTCTGTTCCTCCATTGTACTGCACCTCTGTCAAAACACTCCATCTCTGTACAAGCTTGTCTGCACTCAGAAACTGCACCAATTTAACTTGAAACCAGTTTAGGGCTTGTCTACACTGGCAATTAATAGCTCTGCAACTTTCTCGCTCGTGTGTGTGTGTGTGTGTGTGTGTGAAAAAACACCCCCCTGAGAGCAGTAAGTTGCAGTGCTGTAATGCGCCAGTTTAGACAGTGCTGGGAGCTATGCTCCTCATTGAGATGGTTTTTTAAAGTGCTGCGACCACACAAGGCACGTTAGAGCACTGCCATGGCCATGCTTTAGCATTGCCAGTGTAGACTAGCCCAGATATGTGACCCCCCCCCCCAAAGTTGATTCGGTTTAACTAACTCAATATAAAATCACACCTTTAACTAACCCACTCTAACTTCGTGCATAGATCAGGCCAGATTTTGGGGCAAAGGGATGTGGTGTTGAGCACGCACCTTGCATTCATTTTACAGCAATCTGGGTTTCCACAGGTAACTGGCAGAAAGAACCTAAAAGCTCGGTTGTTCAGGGGGGTGGCCAGAGGTCTAGAAGCTCTGTAACACCCGCCTTGCATGGGAAATGGACTCTTGACAACCATGCATAAGGATCTGGGCCCAGTTGCTCCTGCAGCAGAGGTGATAGGTGGCAGTGTCAAGTGCTGGAGAGGGCACAGACCATCATACCGCTGATCTGTTCCTAAAGTCTAAGATTGGGCCTGTGCATATGGGTGTGAAGGCAGGGGTGGTTCAGGTGACCAATAGTATCACAGGTATCCCTCACAATCCCTCACAGGTATCACTCATGCTGAGGCTAGATCTGAGCCCCAAGAAATACACAGCCAGCCATTGTATACAGTAGCTCTCCTCCAAGGCAGCTTACTGCACCAATACCCAGAAATCTGATCATGGTTGTCATGCCATGTTATCCTCCAGAAAAGTGCTGTAACCACCCCATTTACTATTTGCTGAAAAGATTTTGCCCAGCAATAAGCCCCTAGTAACATGCTGTCTCTCAGGCTGCATATCTCCCCTGAGTTTAACTATAATCTCCCTGCAATACAGTGATTTGTAATGTCTAGTGGCAAATAATTTACTATCCTAGTGTTTATCGCCCTAGGGAATTACCCAGATTAATCATAACTGCTCCTACCATCTTGTGTAATAAAAAAAACAACCCATAAATGAAATAAAGACTCCAGAAGGGATTCATTGACAGTGAATTACTTCCTTTTCCCAATGAAAGATCTTTCTGTTATCCTGATAGCATTGTTTCCTTTTGGCACTTGGAGTTTAGTGTGTAAAACTGTCAGTGTTCAGGGATGTCTTGTGGCTTTCAGGGGTGGGAGGGCCTGTGAAAGGGAAAATTGGTGGTGTTATTAAAGCCAGTGAACTCTCCAGAGCTCTGGCAGAGTTTATGAAAGCTGCTTGCATGAGGTACCAAGAGTCACAGAAGTTATTTAGTTACTCAGTGGAACAATGGAAAAAGTTGAAATTTCCACCTTATTCATAAAAGCTGCAACTCATGTAGTGAATATATGGAGGAGAGGACAGTCATGAGCATAGGTGGTGGAACTAGGGGTCCTGGGTTGAACCCCCTGGCTTGAAGTGGTTTCTATCACATACAGCATTTACAGTTTGGTTCAACGGCTCTCAGCACCCCCACTATACACATTGTTCCAGCACCCCTAGTCATGAGCCTCTCGAGGAGACAAGTCCAACAGGTAAAGGGCCACTGGAGAATGGCACATGTTCTAGGCCTACATGAATTAAAAGTGAGAAGAGGATTTTCCTCATGGCTCAGGAGGAGCCAAAATGTAAACCTGGATTTCTGGTTCCCCCTCTGCCCATGTTCAGGGCGTTTAGGGAAGCAGCTTGGTTCAACCCATTTTTTTGTGGGGGGGGAGATTTGGGAAATTCAGACCCAGATCAGGGAATTAGGTTGAAAACAGCCTCACTTTTTTTGGTGTTTGGGATTTGAGCATTATTTTCAGGCCCATCTCTGTTCACCCCAGCCCCAGCTCGATGAGCCAACTCCGTTGGATCCACTTGTGTTGGTATTTACACTGTGCCCTTCACCGTACCTCAGCTGTGATGGGAAAGGAGGTTATTAACATGGACAAGTGAACCACACTGGGGAAAAGAAGACTCTTCCTCAATCTTCGCTGAGCAGGCATTACTGTACTCCCTGAGATTGAGGCAGTCTTGGCTGTTAAAGAGGAGTGAATAGGGCAAAGCCCCACTGTGACTGTCCTAGGACAGAATTCTGTTCCTGCTACCACCGATGTTTTCTTCAGACACCGTGGAGCTGCCTGGTCCCCTCTCCAGCAGTCCCCTGGCCAGGCATTTCATTTTGCTGCTCTCCTTGTGTGCAGCTGCACACAATCTCGTAGAACATGAGGAGTCTGATAGATTTTCAGCAGGGATTTCCTGGTTCTGTCTTGGCTAGCCACCGGAGTTGCCAGAACGAATGCTTCACAGCTGCCCAGAGGATTTCCAGCCTGGATTTGCTGTCCTAGGAGTTTGGATAAGACTTGGAAAAGCATCTAGAGACTGTTTGCATTCTCTGGAATGTGTGAATTGCACCCCTACCACCTCCTGTCCCCACTCCTCTCCTTCTTTCTCACTCATTCCTCTGTTTGGTGTTAAGGTGGTGATTAATGCTGAGGCCAGCAGTCCTGTCCCCCACATTGTCACCTCAGAGAGGCCTCTCTGCAGGGCCAGATACCAGCTTGTGGCACTCGGTAGACTCTGGGTTGAGGGGGGGGAAGGCAGAGTTTTGGGGAGGGCTCTCCTTCAGCAGATGATGATTACATAGCCATTTAATGTGTGTTAAAAAACCTTCTCGTGGGGTGCTGAAAAACATCTGGCATCTTGATTTATCACACCCACTATTTGCCTGTATCCCTAGTAATATTCCTCATCTGTGAGTGTCAGGGCCACTTTAACAGCTCTCTTTTCCCATCAGTCCTGGCACATGCTAGGTGCTGGGTGTGTGTTTTCATGTTCCCATTAGGGATCTCCGTGAACGATCTGGTGGAACAGAAAATTAGACCCATGTGAGCTATGGCCTGAGCACGCAGAAAGCTCCTGCTGATTTCTTTTTTTAACCTTTGGCAGAGTTTAGGAACAAAAGCAAGCTCTCGTGCCTTTGAGCTATTCCATGCACTCAGTAGATTCTGAGGCGGGGTGAGATGGAACCATTGGCGTACTGGCCCAGCTATTCCAGCCCATTGAAATCTCTCTCCTGATTGACTGCTAGAAGAACTCTGCTCTAATTTGGTTCCTGGATTCACAAACTGTTTGCTAGTAACAAACATGGCACCTTAGCTTCTCTCACTTTGAAAATAAGAAATGCACAGTTACACTCGGGTGAAGGGAAAAAATACCAAAACCCAAAGAAAAAGGGGCTGGGACACTGCTAAAAGGGAAATACTTAGAAAAAATATTGAATCCCTTTTGGTTCATTTTACTCCTTCCCTGTCTCACCCTATATTTGTATAAAAGCCATAGCAAAAAGGAATAGCATTTGTTATGCACCCACCCTTTCTTTTATCACACTTTCACATCATCACTCTATAGTTGAGTATCACATGGTGAGCTGATCCTTTAAGGGCAGGCTGGGGCTCTGCCTCACCTGTGCCAAGTTTAGTCTGTCTCCCAGGTGGAGGGAAGGAGGGATACAAGGGTCATGTGACAGCAGCAGCATGTGACTAAGAACCAGTCCTGCTGGGAGACATAAGGGCAGCCTGTGGCTAGTCAGGGGAAACTTCAGGGAGAACCACCCTATGAGGGAGTACTCTGGTCAGTAGTGGAAGACCAGCCAGGAAAAGGGCTAGTGAGGAGCTCAAGGCTGGGTGCAAAGGAAGAGGCCCTGGAAGGAAAGACAGGGAGCTGAGTTATGGTGCAGACAATCCAATTGTTTAGGGTTCCAGGGCTGGTACCCAGTAGAGGGTGGGAGCAGGTGCTATCATGGGAGGGGATGCATCCAACCTGTTAACAAAGAGAGGAAGGGACTGACTGGAGTCCAGGAGGGCTGGAAGCTGAGCACAAGAGACTGTAGACTGTTGAGGAATCAGACCAACCCAGAGAGGCAGGGCTTTGCTCAGCAATAGTTTGGGGTGGAAGAGTGGGTTTGTGTTTCCTTTTGCTCTTTGCTTTAACTCCAGAAGTGGTGGAGTCCTGTGACATAGCCAGAGGTCTACAACAACCTCACAGTGACACTGGAAGTAGGTGTCAGAGTAGCAGCCTGTTAGTCTGTATTCGCAAAAAGAAAAGGAGTACTAGTGGCACCTTGGAGACTAACCAATTTATTTGAGCATAAGCTTTTGTGAGCTACAGCTCACTTCATTGGATGCATTCAGTGGAATTTTCCACTGTAACTCATGAAAGCTTATGCTCAAATAAATTGGTTAGTCTCTAAGGTGCCACTAGTGGAAACGCCGAGGAGGCCCCCCTATGCCATGGGGACTTTTCCATTGTGAGTAATGCCTATTGCTGCCTCAGAGATGTTGGTCCCCTGGGCAATTCGGTGCCATCATCACCTCACCACACTCAATCAGCTCCAGGCCTGCAACAATTCATCAAGGTATGTGGGTTCCCCCACATTACAGGGCCCAATAGTGTGGAATAAATTGAGCTTGTGCATCTAGGAAATCCAGCTTTCGGCCATAGGCACCGACTCTGTGGGTGCTTTGGAGCTGGAGCATCGATGGGGAAAAATTAGTGGGTGCTCTGCACGCACTAGCAGCCAAGCTCCTCGCCTCCTCCCAGCACGCCACGTCTCCACTCCTCCCTCTCTCCCTCCCAGCGCTTACTGCTGCCAAACAGCTGTAGCAAGCTCTGGGGGGGGGGAGGAGCAGGAACGTGGTGTGCTCAGGGGAGGAGGTAGGGAAGGGGTGGGGTCAGGGCAGGGATTTGGGGAAGGAGTCGAATAGCAGCAGGGAGGGGGTGGAGTTGGGGCGGGGACTTTGGGGAAGGGGTTGGGAGGGGGCAGGGCAGAGGTGGAGTCAGGGCAGGGCCGGGGGGGATTGAGCACCCAGCGGCACCAGAAGAAGTTGGTGCTAAACTAGGAGGAGTGGTAGATATGCTGGAGGGCAGGGATAGGATACAGAGGGACCTAGACAAATTGGAGGATTGGGCCAAAAGAAATCTGATGAGGTTCAATAAGGATAAGTGTAGGGTCCTGCACTTAGGACGGAAGAACCCAATGCACAGCTACAGACTAGGGACCGAATGGCTAGGAAGCAGTTCTGCGGAAAAGGACCTAGGGGTGACAGTGGACGAGAAGCTGGATATGAGTCAGCAGTGTGCCCCTGTTGCCAAGAAGGCCAATGGCATTTTGGGATGTATAAGTAGGGGCAAAGCGAGCAGATCGAGGGACGTGATGGTTCCCCTCTATTCGACATTGGTGCGGCCTCATCTGGAGTACTGTGTCCAGTTTTGGGCCCCACACTACAAGAAGGATGTGGATAAATTGGAGAGAGTCCAGCGAAGGGCAACAAAAATGATTAGGGGTCTGGAACACATGAGGAGAGGCTGAGGGAACTGGGATTGTTTAGTCTGCAGAAGAGAAGAATGAGGGGGGATTTGATTGCTGCTTTCAACTACCTGAGAGGTGGTTCCAGAGAGGATGGTTCTAGACTATTCTCAGTGGTAGAAAAGGACAGGACAAGGAGTAATGGTCTCAAGTTGCAGTGGGGGAGGTTTAGGTTGGATATTAGGAAAAACTTTTTCACTAGGAGGGTGGTGAAACACTGGAATGCGTTACCTAGGGAGGTGGTGGAATCTCCTTCCTTAGAGGTTTTCAAGGTCAGGCTTGACAAAGCCCTGGCTGGGATGATTTAGTTGGGGATTGGTCCTGCTTTGAGCAGGGGTTGGACTAGATGACCTCCTGAGGTCCCTTTCAACCCTGATATTCTATGATGATTAGCTGCCTTTAGGGGAACAACCAACCATAAAACCTCCTTACATTCAAACATACTGGGTCAGACCAATGGTCCATCTAGCCCAGTACCCTGTCTGACAGTGACTGGTGCCAGGTGTTTCGGAGGGAATGAACAGAATAGCGCAATTTATCAAGTCATCCAGTCCCTGGCAGTTAGAGGTTTAGTGACACCCAGAGCAAGGGTTTGCATCCCTGACCATCGGCATTGATGGACCTATCCTCTAGGAACTTACTAATTCTTTTTTGAATCCAGCTATACTTTTGGCCTTCACAACAGCCCATGGCAATGAGTTCCACACTTTAACTGTGCATTGTATGAAGAAGTACTTTTTTATGTTTGTTTTAAACCTACTGCCTGTTAATTTCCTTGGGTGGCCCCTTGTTCTAGTATTATGTGAACCAGAAAAAAAACAACACTTCCTTATTCATTTTCTCCACCCCAGTCATAATTTTATAGACCTCGGTCATATCCCCCCTGACTCCTTTCTTTTCTAAGCTGAACAGTCCTTTTTTTAAATCTCTCCTCACACGGAAGCTGTTCCATACCCCTAATCATTTTTGTTGCCCTTCTCTGTACTTTTTTCAACTCTGATATATATATTTTTGAGATGTGGCGACCACATCTGCACGTAGTATTCAAGGGGTGGGCATACCATGGATTTATATAGTGGCATTATGATATTTTTTGTTTTATCATCTATCCCTTTCTTAATGATTCCCAACATTCTGTTCGCTTTTTCGACTGCCACTGAGTGGATGTTTTCAGAGAACTCTCACAATGACTCCAAGATCTTTCTTGAGTGGTAACAGCTAATTTAGACCCCATCATTTTGTATATATAATTGGGATTGTGTTTTCCAATGTGCATCACTTTGCACTTATCAATGTTGAATTTCATCTGCCATTTTGTTGCCTAGACAGCCATGTCAAGCTGTCTTGCAGTGTCTTGAGAGTGTGGGCACCAAGCTCAGGGCAGACTGTTAAAGAGCAGGACACAAATCCCAAATTGTTTGTTAGTTCTATACTTAGATTTCACTAACCAGTTATCCAATGTAAACTCCTCAGGCACTATATCGGCCTTAACATGGAGTCACAGACAACCCCTTTGCGTACTCTGATCTGTCTTGCCACCCAGCTAAGTTTGCCTTTGGGACAAATAGACCTTAACACCAAAAATCACAACAATATTCAGATAATTCCCAGTCCCAAAGGACCAGTCATTTATCCCAGGCCAGTTGCACCTTAGATCTCACACCAAAGACCATGCCTGTAGCCTATCCTATATCTATCTAAATATTTATTAACTAGGAAAATGAAATAAAAGGATTATTTACAAGGTAAAAGCAGGTAAACATTCATTTCTGTGTATTACAGTCTTAAGTTTCAAAAGGTAATAGAAACTTCTACAATAAGAGAGCTTTATATATTCCTTAGAGCTAACCCAGACTAAACACCAGGGATCTCTTGCTTATGCCTAGAAAACCTTGCCCCTGAGAGTCCATGCAGCAGAGAGAGTTTCTTCTTGTCAGGGACTTTTATTCCCTTTCCCCATTCTCTGAGCTGCCAGTTCAGCTAATGAGAGGAATTGACTTGCACTTCCTCTTCATGGCAGGCAGGGGGTGGTGGTGGAAGGGAGAAATCAACAAAATCTTTTGTCTTCTGATGGTTCCACAATAGTTCATCCAATGTTGATGGGCTTTCTTTGTTGGGCAGGACATAACACCTCCTGTTGGAGTATTTCACACCTGTTAATGCTTCTCTCCTGTCTGGTGATTTACAGTTACAGAGCAAGCACATAAATATCACCTCATCACATGGGACACAGGTGTTATAAGTGAGCTTAATGCACGTAGCAATTTTCAAGCATTTCATAAAGTATAAACACTGAGCTGGAGCACCCAAGGGGAAAATTTGCAGAGCACCTACCGGGAGCTCCCCGCCCCACCCCTGGCCCCAGCTCACCTCCGCTCCGCCTCCTGAGGGAGGCAACCTAGTGACAGAGGATGTGGAAAAAGCTAATGTACTCAATGCTTTTTTTGCCTCTGTTTTCACTAACAAGGTCAGCTCCCAGATTGCTACGCTGGGCATCACAAAATGGGGAAGAGATGGCCAGCCCTCTGTGGAGATAGAGGTGGTTAGGGACTATTTAGAAAAGCTGGACGTGCACAAGTCCATGGGGCCGGACGAGTTGCATCCGAGAGTGCTGAAGGAATTGGCGGCTGTGATTGCAGAGCCATTGGCCATTATCTTTGAAAACTCGTGGCGAACCGGGGAAGTCCCGGATGACTGGAAAAAGGCTAATGTAGTGCCAATCTTTAAAAAAGGGAAGAAGGAGGATCCTGGGAACTACAGGCCAGTCAGCCTCACCTCAGTCGCTGGAAAAATCATGGAGCAGGTCCTCAAAGAATCAATCTTGAAGTACTTGCATGAGAGGAAAGTGATCAGGAACAGCCAGCATGGATTCACCAAGGGAAGGTCATGCCTGACTAATCTAATCGCCTTTTATCATGAGATTACTGGTTCTGTGGATGAAGGGAAAGCAGTGGATGTATTGTTTCTTGACTTTAGCAAAGCTTTTGACACGGTCTCCCACAGTATTCTTGTCAGCAAGTTAAGGAAGTATGGGCTGGATGAATGCACTATAGGGTGGGTAGAAAGCTGGCTAGATTGTCGGGCTCAACGGGTAGTGATCAATGGCTCCATGTCTAGTTGGCAGCTGGTGTCAAGTGGAGTGCCCCAGGGGTCGGTCCTGGGGCCGGTTTTGTTCAATATCTTCATAAATGATCTGGAGGATGGTGTGGATTGCACTCTCAGCAAATTTGCGGACGATACTAAACTGGGAGGAGTGGTAGATACGCTGGAGGGGAGGGATAGGATACAGAAGGACCTAGACAAATTGGAGGATTGGGCCAAAAGAAATCTGATGAGGTTCAATAAGGATAAGTGCAGGGTCCTGCACTTAGGACGGAAGAACCCAATGCACAGCTACAGACTAGGGACCGAATGGCTAGGCAGCAGTTCTGCGGAAAAGGACCTAGGGGTGACAGTGGACGAGAAGCTGGATATGAGTCAACAGTGTGCCCTTGTTGCCAAGAAGGCCAATGGCATTTTGGGATGTATAAGTAGGGGCATAGCGAGCAGATCGAGGGACGTGATCGTCCCCCTCTATTCGACATTGGTGAGGCCTCATCTGGAGTACTGTGTCCAGTTTTGGGCCCCACACTACAAGAAGGATGTGGATAAATTGGAGAGAGTCCAGCGAAGGGCAACAAAAATGATTAGGGGTCTAGAACACATGACTTATGAGGAGAGGCTGAGGGAGCTGGGATTGTTTAGCCTGCAGAAGAGAAGAATGAGGGGGGATTTGATAGCTGCTTTCAACTACCTGAAAGGGGGTTCCAAAGAGGATGGCTCTAGACTGTTCTCAATGGTAGCAGATGACAGAACAAGGAGTAATGGTCTCAAGTTGCAGTGGGGGAGGTTTAGATTGGATATTAGGAAAAACTTTTTCACTAAGAGGGTGGTGAAACACTGGAATGCGTTGCCTAGGGAGGTGGTGGAATCTCCTTCCTTGGAAGTTTTTAAGGTCAGGCTTGACAAAGCCCTGGCTGGGATGATTTAACTGGGAATTGGTCCTGCTTCGAGCAGGGGGTTGGACTAGATGACCTTCAGGGGTCCCTTCCAACCCTGATATTCTATGATTCTATGATTCCTCCCCCTCCCCTGAACGCACCACCCTGCTCTGCTTCTCAACCCCCACCCCCTCGCTTCCCGCGAATCAGCTGTTCACACGGGAAGCCGGGGTGGGCTGACAAGGAAGTGGCGGCTTCCTGCTCAGGCCCAGGGAGGCGGAGGTGAGCTGGGGTTTGTGTGTGTGGGGGGGGGGGTGGCAAGGAGGGCTGCCCGCGCTGCAGCAGATAACCCGGGGGGGGGTGCAGGGTAAATGCTCTCCGTCCCAGCTCACCCTCCGCCACCCTCGGCCTGAATGGGAAGTCGCTGCCTGCTTCTCAGCCCTCCCCGGCTTCCTGCCGAACAGCTGATTCGCGGGAAGCTGGCGGGGTGGCGGGGGGCACAGGGAAGCAGAGCAGGGTGGTGCGTTCAGGGGTGGAGGCGGAGCGGAGGTGAGCTGGGGCTGGGCGCGGGATGGGGAGCTGCCGGTGGGTGCTCTGCACCCACCAAATTTTCCCTGTAGGTGCTTCAGCCCCGGAGCACCCAGGGAGTCGGCACCTAAGGTGCCACTTTTGATGTGATCAGTGGGGGAGTGGCCGCTCCCCCGCTCCCCCCCAGCTATGCTCCCCTGCCCCTAGGAGCCAGAGGGACCTGCTGGATGCTTCCTGGGAGCTACCCCAGGTAAGCACCTCCAGGACTCCCCACCTCACCCCCCGGCAGGTGCCTCTGGCTCTTAGGGGTGGGGTGGGCACCCACTATGGTGGCCCACGAAACCCTCCTGCCCGGTTCTGGGGGCAGTCAGGGGACAGGGGTGGATGGGGCAGGGGTCGGGGGGGGGCATCAAGGAACGCGGGGGGGTTGGATGGGGCAGGAGTCCCGGGGGGTGGGCAACGAACCCCTCGTGGGGTGAGGAGGGAACCTGTTGTTAAGATTTTGGCAGCTCATCACTGGATGAAAGATAAGATACTTTACCTCAACCTTCATTTCCATAATGTGCAAGGTGATTTGCTAAAAATGGATTGAATTCTGCAACAAGCTCAAGGGCCATCATGTAATTGCCATTATAAGGTGTTCCAAATTTTTCCACTTTACCTCTAAATGCAAGTCCTCTGCTTGAAAATTTCTTTGCCACTGGTACAATCCTCTTCAACACATTTCTCCAATAAATAATGTCTTCTTCCATTTGAAAATTTAAATTCGTATAAATTCTTCTGGATATCTCACCTCTCTTCACCATTGTCAGTACACATGTTTTATGTTCAGTCGAATTTTCATGTTCACGTAGTCGAGCTGGTATGTTTTTTCCAGTCATGGTATCCACTCGTTGCCAGACTAGAGATCCCTCCGAATAAGCGACATGGGGCACAAAACACGCCTCCTTTGCTCTCCGAATATACAAGATATTGCTGTAGCTTTACTTCACTGTTTAAAAGATGTCATTCAAACACATTTTTAGTTGCTGGTTTGATATATCCTATGGGAGAACCACCACCAGTTTTGGGGTGTGTCTGCCCTATTTCTTAGCACTTTGTCCTGAATCTGGTATTCTCAGTGTGACCCACTGAGGCACGGTGACAGTGTAGTCAAGTGCTTTCTGATGTGTATGAATTCTAATCCAGGAGGTCCTTCAAGATCAATACTAGGGCCTTGCACTGGCCCTGGAAGCAGGATCCTAAGGAGCACTAGTGTGTGGTGTACACTTGTTTGCTTGTTCTGCTCAGGGTGTGGGCTGTGCTCCCTCCTCTTCTAGCTCTAGGTGCAGGGAATTGCAATAATCCAGTCAAGAGGTGGCAAATGCCTGCACCTCTGGGGGTCGATCCTCACCCAAGAAGAGCACCACTTCTTATCAAGCCACAGTGGAAGCAGGTGGCTCTTATTTCTGTTGCCTGGGTACTAGGGTTAGTGATTGGTCCATTAGGACTCTAAGGATTTGTACTACTTTGCTGAAGGGTATGAAGATCAGTGTCTTGTTTAGCTCCTCATGGAGTTTTCCCTTCTATCAGCAGCACTCTGCTTTTCCTCAGGCTCATTAGGAGAAATCTGCTGCGGTACCTTTGCAGTACCTTTGTGACAGTAAAAAGAAAAGGAGTACTTGTGGCACCTTAGAGACTAACCAATTTATTTGAGCATGAGCTTTCGTGAGCTACTGATCACACTGTAAAGCGATGTGTCATCGATGTTCTGCTGACAACTATCTCAGAAGAATGCCACACGATCTCATGTCAATACTAAGGACTGCACTGAGCCCTGTGGTACTCTCCATCTGAGGTTGGTGGGCATGAGGAGAAGCTGCCCATTGTTATTCTCTGCATCTCATCTGAGAGGAATTGCTGGGTCCAGGGCCGTGCTCTGCTAGTCGCTTCAACCTGGTCTTGTATGCAGGTTTGCAACTCCCTGTGGCAGACTGTGATATCAAATTTAAAAGTGGGAGAGTACTTATTATAACCCTAAGGTCTCTGAAGGCGTTAAAGGATTCTCTTGTCAGAATCTTTTAGTCCCCGGCAAAGTGTCACAAATATGTCAAGTATGAGGGCTTTGTGACAGTACATCACAGTATGAAGATGCAAATCACCAATCCCAGTTAGAGTCCTCTTAATCCATCTTGCAGGACAAATCCTACTATTTGGGATCCTCTGGGTGACATTCCCAGGATAATTCCAGTCTTGAAGCAGGGTCTGGTTTGTAGTTAGGGGCATTTTTCTCACTTGTTCTTACAGCAGTCTGAAATATCCAATATGGTGCTTGATGGTCACTGGTCTATGTTTTGACCATGACCAGAATGATCATTCATTTCCATTGTCCACCTTGATTGTCTTCTTCAGTCCAGTCACCCTCTTGTGTGGGATGTTCTGTACTGTCTCAGCCATACAGAGATGTTAAAGGGACATCTCTGCACCATTATTTCATATATAAACCTCTCTCTAAAGGGGATGTCTTCCCCCCTCCCCCCCACCCTTTGCATGGATCATAGTGCACTGCATTGTCTCCTTGTGGAATGGATGCATTTTCTTTTAAAGAGGTGTAAGAGAAGGGTCTCTGAAACAGTGATTAATCACTAGGAAAGCAACATACGATCTGTCAGATTGTGATGACAGTCAGCTAAATAACAGATTAGAGTTGGCTGAAGATTTGACAATATCCCTCTTCAATGGAAGGGAAAAACAAAGAGGATCTAGTACTTAATAGGAACAGGAAGGCAACAAAGTGGAATGAAGCATGGGCCCAGAAAGACCCAAGCTAAGAGATGAAGCAGTAAATTAAACGAAGACATAGTGGGGTTCTGGAGTTAAGCCACCACTAAGACTAAGGGTTACCTGAACTTCTGAAAGACCATCAGAGGCTTCCTGTTCCCCACCTGAAGCTGAACATCTCCTTACATCTGGGTTCTAGTCAACGTTGTTCACATGTCATATTAGTTGACAATGGTTTTGTTCCAAAATTTGGAATCTTGCATGACTGGCAATCTCCCTCCGAGGAAGATCCCAGGCTAGAATAGCAGGGGGCTGCAGGTCAGCACTGAGGAACATGGCACAGCTTTGTGTGGGGCCTGCACTGGAGCAGCAGCGGATGCTGCAAGTTAGGAGCAAAGTGCATGGCAGAGCTGTGGAGGAGTCCAAGGCTAGAATAGCAAGGGGAAGGACGGAAATGTTTCTGTTCAGGATAGCTGTTGTTTGCCAGGCCACTGGGGACCTCAAGCTAGAACAGCAAGAGGAGCTGCAGTTGAGGACTGAATTGAATTGTTGAGCTATTTGAGACCCTAGGACTGGAAGAGGCAGCAAGACAGAGGTGTATTAGCATAGCTGTCTGGGAAAACCTTGCACAGCACTTGCCTTCACTGGGTGTGATTTATTCTTATTATTGTATGTTCAACATAAACCTTACTACGATCACCTAACGGGTCTCTTAAATTAGGAAGATGGTGGGGAACAAAATCCCAAATCACTACTGTTATTTAAAAATCCAGTGCAAAGGATAGTTTAAGGAATAAATACAAACATCTGCCATTTAGCTTGTCTTTAACTTGAGCCAGCAGAAAGAACAGCTTGAGGGAGTGATAGAAAGAACTCAATGGAAAAATCCTGCTTGACTAGTGTCAAGGTTCCTTCCCCACTCTGAACTCTAGGGTACAGATGTGGGGACCTGCATGAAAACCTCCTAAGCTTACTTTTACCAGTTTAGGTTAAAACTTCCCCAAGGTACAAACTATTTTACCCTTTGCCCTTGGACTTCCACTGCTACCACCAAACGTTTATCTGGGTTTATTTATTAGGAAAGCATTGTTTAGAAATGTATTTCCCCCCCAAAGTCCTCCCAACCCTTGCACCCCACTTCCTGGGGAAGGTTTGATAAAAATCCTCACCAATTTGCATAGGTGACCACAGACCCAAACCCTTGGATCTTAAGAACAAAGAAAAAGCATTCAGTTTCTGAAAAGAAGGATTTTAATAGAAGTAAAAAAGAATCACCTCTGTAAAATCAGGATGGTAAATACCTTACAGGATAATTAAATTCAAAACATAGAGAATCCCTCTAGGCAAAACCTTAAGTTACAAAAAGACACCCAGACAGAAATATCCATTCTATTCAGCACAGCTTAATTTCGCAGCCATTTAAAGAAATCATAATCTAACGCATATCTAGCTAGATTACTTACTAAATTCTAAGACTCCATTCCTGATCTGTCCCTGGCAAAAGCATCACACAGACACAGACCCTTTGTTTTTCTCCCTCCTCCCAGCTTTTGAAAGTATCTTGTCTCCTCATTGGTCATTTTGGTCAGGTGCCAGCGAGGTTATCCTAGCTTCTTAACTCTTTACAGGTGAAAAGATTTTTCCTCTGGCCAGGAGGGATTTTAAAGGGCTTTACCCTTCCCTTTATATTTATGACAACTAGTGTTGTAATATTCCAGTAGCTGAGCAATGGAGAACATATACATCATCTGTATTGTAAGTAGGACTGACCCTTTGGCCTAAACATCTGTAAAGATGTTCAGAAGTTCCTCAGACTCACTTGGCCTTCAGACGAGCAGTGAGACCAGAAAACTCTGCTGATATCCCAGCCTGTCCTGGAGAAACCATATGGGCAGTTTGGCAAGCTCTGGGACCTGGAGACTACGTAATATATGGCTCTGCTCGACACACGTGTAACCTGTTATAGCAGTTGGCTCCCAAAGGTGGACATAGTGTCAGTCCACTGCCATAGGAATGATTGACCTTTCTGAGGCCTAGTCTACACACACAAGTTGTACCGCTGGGTATTGAAAGCAGCACAATCCCCCTCCCCCAGAGTGGAGGTAGTTGTAGGGAAGGAGGATGTGCTATACCAGCATAAGCACCATTATAAAGGTAGAACTACATCCACAAGAGGAGAGTTTGTCCTAGCTATTCTGGTTAAAAAAAAACACACCCTGAGACAGGCTTGTCTACATGAAGTGATTGATTCTGGAACAGCTCTGCCAGTCAGAGTGTCCACAGGGGAGTTATTCCGGAACAGTGCTTTAAACTCACTCCCTATCTTATTCTGGGATAACTTCTCTGTGTAGAGAAGCCCCTAGCTGTTATAATAATAATAATACAACGTACCTCTTATACACAATTGTCATTGGTAGATCTCAGAGTGTGTTACAAAGGACAGCAATATCACGGCCCACATTTTAAATATGGGGAAACTGAGGCACAGAGAAGGGGAAATGGTTTGCTTGAGATCGCCCAGGAATAGAAGCCAGGTCTCTTCAGTCGCAATCCAGTGTGCTATCCACTAGGCCACACTGTCTCCACCAATATAAAAGCTGCATGGGTACAACAAGGCCATACCAATTCCTGCAATTTCCAGATTATAACCTGAGCCAGAGATTTTATTTTGTTACTTAGGGGAAAAATCCTGCCCAGTGGTTTGTGGGTGTCTTTGAGAGAGGCTGAAGAAGGGAGGAGGCACAGGCTGCATCTTCCTCACCGTGTATACACTCATTCAACGGCAGGCAGGGTGCACTCTGAGCATGCAATTTTCAGCAGGGCTCAGCACCCAAACCTGGGGCCAGATATGCACAAGAGCCCAGCACATTGGATGCTGAGCTCTTTTAAAAATCTGGCCTCTCGTGCTCTCTTGAGCACCAGGAGACAGAGTCCAACTGACATGCTGTAATTGGTTGGAGGATATTGCACACTGATGCTTTTATAGGAAGTGAAGAATGCTGCGGTGTTTACTGTCCCTGGGCCTTTCTGTAAGGATAGCCTGGCTCCCAGACCATCTGCTTGCACTACTGCTTTGCTTGCCCAGTGGGCAAATTCCTGCTCTGATTTGCCTTGCTTTGGAAACACTTGTACGTTCACATAGCAGGATAAATATTGTTACTCATAATAATTTGCTGGACCCTTGCTGCTGCATTTTGAGCCCAGCATTGTGGCTGACCTTTAACAAAACCCCGAGGAACGCAGTGATGAGAGTGAGTTAAATACCACCAGTTTGGTGTATCCAGACCCAGATGTGTGTGCGATACCTGTAATGCTGCAATTGGGGATGTTAAATCATGGAACTGAGGTCCTAAAGGACACACCCTGAGTCTTGCAGGTGGAAAACCCCTTGGGTCTCTGTAATCCAGAGCAAGAGGCTTCTTCCAACCTGTGTTTGCCAATACGCACAGCTGACCCCAAACAGCACCAAGATTACACCAAGTGGTCACCAAGATACTGGGTGGGGGAGGAGCTAATGCTTCAAAATCATCCTGAGTGAGTGAACTGATGAGAACTGCCGGGGGTCCTGAGCCAGCCTCACCTATGCTCAACCTGTGGTTTGCCTGTGCAGAGAGGGCTGGGGCAGTAGTGCGATTTTTGCCTCTGTGTTGCTGTTTCATTTGATGACAAAGAGAAATAACCTTTTGAAAGCTCTTCACAAATGAACTGAGGCTGGAGTCCCCTGAGAGCAG
This sequence comes from Eretmochelys imbricata, assembly GCF_965152235.1. Lineage (NCBI taxonomy): Eukaryota > Metazoa > Chordata > Testudines > Cheloniidae > Eretmochelys > Eretmochelys imbricata. The sequence continues at coordinate 60,423,426 of NC_135580.1, read as the reverse complement.
CAGTGCAATACACTGCCTTGCTGGGATGCACCAACAGCTCAGTAAATAGATTTCACCCACTACAAAAAGCCATGCTGTTTGTGTAAAAGAAGCAGAATTTGTCGGTAAAATGTGACTTTGCCTTTGTGAGCCGGTGATCAAGCAGGCGTTTAGCTCCATTCTGATGAGCTAATGGCTTGCCTTACCAGTGGGGCACACCAGCATCTGCAGTCAGGGGAGCATGGTACATTGCAGCACTCGCCCGCACTCCAGAGGGAACAGTTCATCAGCTCCAGGAGGGTGGCAGAGTTACAGCTCTGGCCAAGATCTGACTGAGTTCACAGCAGGGGTGCTTGGGGGATGGGCAGAGACAAGTCTGGCTCCAGATTGCAGGAGTGGGAGCAGGGCCAGCAAAAGCAGTCCTTGATCACAGAGGGAACAGCTTAAGAGCCCAATAGGCCTTAAAAGAGCCAGGGTCTCTGTTTGGAGATCACTTCAATGGGGATACAGTACTGCCACAGAATGCTAAGGGGATAATGATCCATGGGGCCCCAGAATTGGGTCATGGTTATTTGGCCTTGGGGATTTTCATGGGGCAGGCAATTCTCAACCAAGCCACCATGGGGTTGGGGGACTTGTAATTTAACTGTCGCCCATAGGGGGGCAGCCTGGGAGAAGGACACATGAGGCATTTGATGTGGCTAGCTGACAGGAGGACAACATGGAGAGTCCCAATGATATTTGCGGAGAACAAGGAACAAAGACTTTGTTTGCCCCCCCAAGAGAGGGACAGAGGCATCTCTGCTAAGGGACTCATGGAGACACCAGGGTCAAAGCTGACTCTGCACCCTGGTACTGACCTGTTGGGCTGTATTCAAGGACTGTCTATTCGTCCTTCTTTAAGTATCTGTGATCTCATTTGCCTGCATGGCACCTTTTCCACTACCCAGCCCTACTGCAGGCTGCTTCACTACTGCATATGTGTGGGTTAATGGAGATCCCAGCAAGACCTGGAGCTTAGGGGGCCTAAGGGTTTGAAGCACCTACAGTGCTAATCTCTATGCACATGGGACACAACCAGCTCCTCTGGGGGGGCCTCCAGCTGTCCAAGACAAGTTTTGTGTACTGTGAAATTCCATTTGCACAAAATGGAGATGTTGAGAACAAAATTAATCAGGGAACCAAAGTCCATGAAGAGAATTACCATGCAGCTATGCTAGGAGCCTGGATAATAAACAAAAGGAATTGGAATTGCTCATTTGCAAGCATAAATTTGAGCTAGTTGGGATCACTGAAACCTGGTGGGAAGATTTGCACAACTGGAATGTTAAAATCAGTGGCTACAACCTATTTAGGAAGGACTGAGTGGGCAAAAGAGGGTGGGAGGGAGATTCTATGTCCAAAGTAACATTACCGGTTTCTGAATTTCTAATAACGCAAAAGAAAATAATCTTGTATGCTTGTGGATCAAAGTCCTAACAGAGAAAGCACAAGATGGGGTATTAATTGATGTCTGCTCCAGACCCCCAAATCGCATTAGGGAACAGGATGGCAGGCTCCTTGTGCACCTATCTATAATGTGTAGAAAAGAAAGCTGTGTGATCCCAGGGGAATTAAGTTTGAACGACATTTGCTGGAGGTCTTGTGCTGCCAGTGCTAAAACATCCTTGGGATTTATAAACATTATAGAAGACAATTTCCTAACTCAAAAGGGTGTTTTAGCCAACATGGGGGAAATCTGTATTAGCTCTTGCCCTAACAGATAAAGAGAAACTGATCACAGAACTAAAATTTAATGGTAGCTTCGATACCTTTGGGGGATTTGATAGCAGCCTTCAACTACCTGAAGGGGGGTTCCAAAGAGGATGGAGCTAGGCTGTTCAGTGGTGGCAGATGGGTGTTCATAAAGGAAAGAGCACAGGGTGATGAGAGGAAGGCCAGGGAGGAGAATAAGGTGAAAAGGTATTTGGGAGTTTCCTCTCTTGGGTTAAAAGCTGAGAGCAGCTGAGGAGATCTGGAGCCAGAAGTGGAGGGTGCTGAGCCAGGAGGAAGCCTGGGGGCAAGAGGCAGGAGGGAGCTGGAGACAGTGATGCACAGAAACATAGTGCTGGTAAAGTCTAAGGGGCATTTGGACTGGAGTTTGAGACCTGCAAGGAGACACCTGGAAGACACAGGATTGGAGCAAGCTCCTGTGGCTGAACCTGGCACAAGAGCAGGAATCAGTCCTGGGGGTAGAAGCCCTGGGAGGTGTCACTCATTACAAACAGCCCAGGAAGTGCTGGGGAAAAAGCCTGAAGAAAGGCTAATGGTAGAAAGGAATTCAAGGAGGCAGCAGTAAGCGGTTTGACAGAGCAGACCTTGCTGCTCATCCTAGGATCCCAGGAGAGGCTGAGGGAACTGGGCTTTTTTAGTCTGAAAAGAGAAAAGTGAGGGGGGATTTGATAGCAGCCTTCAACTACCTGAAGAGGGGTTCCAAAGAGGATGGATCTAGGCTGTTCAGTGGTGGCTGATGACACAACAGGGAACAATGGTCTCAAGTTGCAGTGGGGGAAGTCTAGACTGGATATTAGAAAAAACCACAGACTATTTCACTAGGAGGGTGGTGAGGCACTGGAATGGGTCACTTAGGGAGGTGGTTCAATCTCCTTTCTTAGAGGTTTTTAAGGCCCAGCTTGACAAAGTCCTGGCTGGGATAATTTAGTTGGTGTTGGTCCTGCTTTGAGCTTTGAGGACTAGATGACCTCCTGAGGTCTCTTCCAACCCTAATCTTCTATGATTCTATGACTGCAACCCAGTGTAGAGGGTGGGGTTCCTCTACCAGTTACTGGGAAGGTGTCATGAAGCCCCCAACATAAGGGGGTGTAGTAGCAAGAGAGCATGAGACATAAGGCTCAGAGGCCTGATATGAGGCAGGACCGGCTGATAGAATTTGGCAAGAACAGAGCTGATATTGCAGAAATACACATTCCTACGAAGTGCTAGTCAGAGTGCTCACGCAAAACATCCCAATATCTAGTGGTACCAGAACATCCTGATATCAAGGATGGTACAAAAACATTCCCCCAGGATAACAGGAACACACTGACCCCTCCTAAAAGATAAGATCAGTTGACAGTACGCAATAAAGATGTTCTGAGCGAACCAACATGTACAAGATGGTGGGTGATAACTAGTGACATCAGGGGGCAGTAACTAACTCTGTCAAAGGGACAATACTAACTTGTTTGTATCGGGAGTATATATATATCTCAGAGGGAGTATCTTTGGCCAGCCTCTGACTGAGCTGCATCTATTATTATGGGCATACATGTATTAGTGGTCCAGCAGAGTCTGTGGGATACTAGTACTGTGCTTCATCGACAATAAACCTGGCTTGGTGCCTTTGTCCCTTAATGGATCTTGTGGTCATTGGGCAGTTCGCTTGAGGTCTGCTATGCCAGCTGTCTGTGCAGGGCTGGGGCAGCACAGAGAAGGAACACACACATGCACCCAAACATCTATCAACATCTAACCACAGGGGGAGGACGACAATTCAGAGCCTGGGGAGAGGAGTGTAGGACCACTGGGATGCAAGTCAGGGGCTGGATACCTTCCATAAGCTCTTGGATTTATCTGTTGGACTTTTGTTTTGTTGGACTTTGTTGCCCTAGAAGGGATGCACTTAAATGTGACCTGGCTGGAGGGTGACATTTGAGAGAAGACAGACACCACAGGACCAGAGCAGCTGTCAGCAGGGGGCGCTATGCCTCACCCAGCCATATGGGCCTGCCCCTGTGGTTTGGCACTCTTCTCCAGCATCACAACAAAGGAGGGTTTTGAGGAAGGGATTTGAAGGAGGGCAATGAGTTAGTTTTGTGGAAGTTTATGGGAGCTTCTCCCAAGCATGAGGGGCAGTAGGGGAGAAAGCATTAAGGTGCTTGTTTGAAAATTTAACAAGTGGGCGATGGAGGCTGGCATGATTGGCCCATCAGAGAAAGGATTTGACATCTCAATAGTGAATGAGAGGTCGGGTGGGGATAGACCATGAAGGGCCCTGGAACTGACAACAAGTAGCTCATGTTTGATGCAGTGGAGAAGGGGGTAGCCAGTGAAAGGAATTCAAAGAGTGGGGTGACATCGTCCAAGTAATGGGCTAGGAAAATTATCTGTGCAGCAGCATTCTAAATGGCTATGAGCAATCATGTGACAGCAATACTGACCTCCGACCTTTTCTACATCAAGTGATGGGCACCAAAATATTGAGTTCATTCCCTCTTACCAGCACTCCTGGGTGTTACCTCACTTCTAGCACATGCAGACGCTGCTATATCAGTGTTAGCTAACCCACAATAGTCTGTTAAAGAATTAACTAAAAGAAAAATTTTGAAAAGCACATTATATATGGTAATTTATTTTAAAACAAAAATCAGAAATGTTGGCCTTTAATATTTAACAGGAAGAGCAAAATTATATCCATACTCTTTACCAGTTTCAGTGGGTGGTTTTTGTATGAAATTTACGTGCAAACATTTCAGCTAAGTTTCAGAGTAACAGCCGTGTTAGTCTGTATTCGCAAAAAGAAAAGGAGTACTTGTGGCACCTTAGTCTCTAAGGTGCCACAAGTACTCCTTTTCTTATTTCAGCTAAGGTTGACTAGGATCAAAATAATCTTGCTTCCTAGAACTGCAGAATCTGTTTGCAGGTCCTTCTGATAAAGGCCAAAGTACATTTTTGAAAGGACTTTAAATAAAATACCTATGTTTTTATGGGACAGGTAAAAGCCTAGAGTCGGAACGCTTTACAGAACAAATAAAATGGCCAGACTTACTCTTACTTGTATGGGTAAATATTGCCAAGTAGTAGCTGTATGAACACAGCATAAAAAGGAGAACTGTCTGACCATGATGCAGTTCAATTCTCTAGGTGTAAATTTGGAGAAAGGGATAGAGAAATGTAGGCCAGTTTCCTTATACCATCACCTTACTACTAAGGTTACCATAAATAATGCATTCTGGGACAGATCCTCTGCTGGTGTCATAACTCTGACTTCAGTGATCTGCCCCATGACTCAAAAAGATTAAACATATATCCACTCCCACCAGTACATGAAAAATGAGGATTTTAGGCCCTGATCCTCAAAGGTCCACCAGAACTTCAAAGGCGAGGAAAGGCAGAAATTTCTGCATCCAAGGCCATATTCCAAACCGAAACCATTATTAGATTTTGAACAGATTAAGAAAAAATGGAAGTTCCCATATTCCGAATTTTTACAAATCGAGCATGTCAAATGAAAGGCTTTAGAGAGATCTTTCAGCAATGGAAGCTACCTGGCTGCAAGATATTGGGAGAAAAACTGCTGGAGAGGAGTGGAAAGAAGGTACCTTGTGTAACCGTGCCTTAGTGGGTCACAACTGAGGATGCCAAATTCAGGACGAACTCCTGAGAAATAGGGCAAACAACCCAAAACTGGTTGTTATTCTTTTATAAGATATACCAAACCAGCCACAAAAGTATACTCCTGTTTCATCACACTGGCTAACAAGAAACTATAAGGGCAGTTTCCTCAGGCATTCCAGTTCTTATATCACCACCAAAAACACTGGATTCAGAGATGAGCAGTTCTTTACAACCTGTCTCATCAAATAATAGGTTCTTCTGATCTCAAAGGACCAGCCATACACCCAGGTCAATATATAATTTAGATCTTACCCCAAAATCACGCTAATGCCAATCCCTTAGTATCTAAAATATAAAGGTTTATTTATAAAAAGAAAGAAAGGCAAGAGTTAAAATTGATTAAAGGAATAAGTTACATACAGTAATGGCAAAGTTCTTGGTTCAGACTTGTAGCAGTGATGGAATAAACTGCTGGTTTAAATCAAGTCTCTGGAGTACATCCACAGCTTGGATGGGTCATTCAGTCCATTGTTCAGAGCTTCAGACTGTAGCAAAGTTTCTCCAGAGGTAAGAAGCAGGATTGAAGACAAAATGGAGGTGTTCCCAAGGCCTTTTATAGCTTTTACCATGTGGAGGGCATCCCATTGTTCTTACTGTGGAAAATTACAGCAGCAAGATGGAGTCTGGAGTCACATTGGCAAGTCAGATGTTTATGCCCAATTTCCCTCAGTCATTGCAGGAAGCCATTACTTACACTCCAGACAGCATGTTTACATGACAGTCCACTAAGTGTAGATGAGCATCTCCCATGGTCCATTGTCAACCAAGTGTTTCTTGATGAACCACTTAATTTGAAAGTCCCTCCAAGAGGTGCTGGCTAGCACTTAGTGGGCATTACCCCAGGAGCAAACATCTGAAATCCAAGTATATAGCCAATACTTATAACTTCAAATACAAAAATGAGACATGCATACAGATAGTATAATCATAACCAGCAAATCAACCTTTTCATAGACACCTCACTCGACAACCTTTGTACAATATTTGCTACAAATGTATAACAGTGGTTGCAACAGTGATGTATATGGTCATATTTTAGATCAGATAACGTCACACCTTGGTCTTAATGTGTGCTGTTTTAACAGGAAAATTATTACAAAATACTGCATCAGTGGGGTCTTACCTCCATCAGATTGAAAGAGAGAGAAGGGTGAGGCAGAGTTGATTGAAATGGGGACTGATTTTGATATAAGCTTTTTCAGACAGTGACTGTCTACTTCTCTGTGTTTGTACAGTGCCTAGCACAGTAGAGCCAGTGATCCGGTGTACCAACCCCAAACTAGCACAGCAAGGGTTAACAAGCTCCAATAGGCCCACTCAGCCCCACCCTGCTACTGCATTCACTGGCAGGTAGTGAGAAGGCTTTTAAAAAGGGAAGAAGACAACTCACTAGTTGGCTGACCAGGGAGGAGAGCAGTCTTTGTTCCCTAAGGGCAAGGCAGCCGACTACCAGATCCTCTCTGGGGGAAGGTAGGCCTGCCATAGGATTATTTCCTGGTTTTCCTTCAAAAGACTCTTGGGTATTTTTGTGCTTCCAGGGACTGGCCTGAGGAGCTTAATGAGACTGTTGTAGGCCATGACAAACTTACTCAGTAAAATTTGTGGACTTTCCACCCAATTTGAATCTGCCCCATGTCCCTGGGTCCTGAAGAACACAGCCCAACATGCCCTTTTTGGTTGGTTCTTAGGCACTACTGCAATAAAGGTGATTGATTGTAGGAGTGAGTGCAATGTGAGGTGACTTCCTAGCAAACATATACAACAGTCATGTGCTAAAATGAAAAGTGTTGGAAACAAGTGCCAACAAATAAAAGATGCCACCATTTGTCATTTACCTTTGCATATATCTGTCTTATTGTTGGGCTTTCCATTGGAAAATTAATATTTGTAATTAATCCCCCACTTATTAGCTACAGCCAAACAGTCTCTTTAATTCTAATGATTTGCAAAACAACCCTCCAGTAACATCTTGGTTTACCAGTGTTTGGGAAATGTTTGTGATGGGAAAACTCACTTGTCAAAAAAAACACGGAAAGGTATTTTGAAATGTGGTTGCTTTTGCTGAATTCACTTCCAGCAGTTACTCTCCAGTAGTTGAGTGAGCAGTTATCCTGTCTGACAGATACGGTGCTCTGAAAAAATGGAATATGCCAAGATTATACTGAGATGTGACAGATGTTTTGGACATGTGGAAGATTCCAAGGCTGTTGTACTAACTGTATAAATGTTACATATATCTTCATGGGCTGGCCAGTGATTGCATTCCTGGTTTAATGAGGGAGCTAAAGGGTTTACTGTAGGAACTAAAGTGACTGGAATGGTGGTATGAGACTGAATGTACCCTGGTATTCACACTCTATACGCTATTGCAAAAATCTTAATATAAAATATGTCTTGTAAGCTCTCATTTGAAAAATAACAACTCACTGGTCAAGAATATCATGGTGAAATGTGTGTAGCAACATTATATGCAAAGTTATGAACATAAGCTGAAATCATGACTGAAATGTGTTTACTAGATAAGCGTAAAAGTACTTTGGGCCAGGAAATCTCATTTTTGATACCACTGAAGAAAAACACATTCAAGTCTAATTCCATTATCTATAATCTAATGGCCTTGTTTGGTGACTCTTGTTTTTAAAATGGGCTCAGCTCACACACACACACTTTGCAGATCACAGGGTGCCTGAGTGTAGTATGAGCACTTCACTACAGTTATTTTTGCCCAGTTGCAGTGGGTTTTTTCCCCTCTTAATCCAGTCAGTTTCTGGTATTTCACTAAGAAAATATTGCCATTCCTCCCGACTCCTTGCAAAATCAATGCAATCCCCAGGCAAATAATTTTCAGGGCAAAATAATCTGGCCCTAGTCATAAAGCTGTAGTACGTATCCAGTGTGTTAGTAACAACCTGTCTGGGTTTGCCTATCATGCTCTTCCTTACCTCCTTGCTGTCCAGTAACATAGAATTAGGAAGGATCTATGCACATCTCTAAGGAGGAATGCTTGCTCACAAGTCTTCATTGAGGACCCTTCCTCCCTTGGGCACCTGTGCCAGGCCTAATCACAGTGTGATGGGTTATCCCCCCCAGCGTGTAACCTAGAACTGGGGTAACGCTGAACCCTCTGACTCACCAGCCTGGGCTCCCTCTCACACTGTGCTGCTGTGACAAGCTGCAGACCGCTTCTGTGCTTCCACCCAGCATTCACATAAGCAAGGATACACCCAGCTACAATTACATGAATACTTCTCCTCAGCCACTCATGAACTAACAATAGAGGCTCCAGCTTCCCCCACGCCCTCCAAATTCCACAGCCTAGGACCCCAGTGCTGTACTATCCTGCCCTGGTTAAAAGCCTGACAAATATACATTTGTTTCCCCGTCTGCCCCTCCCTTGATGTGGAGAGGACAATGCACCAGCCCCCTTTCCTAACCAGATTTCCTTTTGCACTTCATACACCACACTGTTTTAGGTAAAAATATAAATCAGGTTTATTAACTACAGAATGATCTGTTTGCTATTACTTATAATCACTTAAAAATCTAAGATGGTGTAGCAGAGCGAAGAATCACCAGCGCAGCACCTCCTGCTGGTCATTTGAGAATTAACTTGTCCAGTACTTGGAGCACCTCCTGGTGGTCGGTGTCCCTCCTGGACCCCAGTGCCCCTTATCCTGGGGTTCTGCCCACTGCAGTACCCCCCCCCCACACTGGGTCTCCCCTCCCAAGGGAACCCTCAACCCTTTACACCCACCTTGCCCCAGTAGGTGCTGCCAGTCATTATCTAGCCCCCTCTCACTGGGGCAAACTGCAATCTGTAAATGCCATTCATCATTGGCAAGGGGGTTGGACCAGCTGCCTTTGCCTATTCCCAGGCCCAGTACCTGCATAGGCCTCAGCCTGGGGAGTTGCCAGGCTGGAGCTCCCCAGCTCCTCTTGCCCTTCCCCAGCATTACTCTGTTTCAGGTACCATATTCCCAGGCAGCTAAGTCCTTCTCCCTCTAAGGCCGGCAAGAGACTATGACCCAGCTCCTTCCTAAGGTCGTCTTATACTCCCAGCCTGGCCCTGATTGGCTGCCTCAAGCCTGCTCCTGATTGGCTCCCTGGGGCAGCCCTTCCCAGGGCTGTTTTTAACCCCTTCCACACCAGAGCAGGGTGACTGCCCCACTACAGGTGGTTACCTAAGAAATAAACAAAATTGCAATCTAAGACATATACAGTAGATAGGATTTTGAATCAAGCAGTGTCTCACCCTATTAGATAGTACAAACAGTCCCCCAAGCTTCCATACACAGGCAGACTTCCTTCTTTCCTGCCTGGGACCCCGCTTTCCCAGTTCAGTCTTTGTTCCAGGTATTATGTTGTGTGGGGAGTGAGGTCTCTTGGCGATGTCACTTCCCCCTTTTATAGCTTATTCCATATGGTGGGAATCCCTTTGTACCAAGGCAAGTTCCCAGCCCAGTTTGTGGAAAAATATAGGTACCAAAATGGAGTTCAGTATAATGTGATCTAGTCTCAAGCCCTTGCATGCTCTGAGTCATGGCAGCCATTATCCATAGGCTGACTGAAGTGTTCACAGGTGAGGATAACTCTTCCATGGCCCATTGCCTTGTTGACGGGATATTCAACTTGAATAGGCCATTCATAATGTGCTGGCTAGACTGTATGTAAAACTTTGTGGGCGTTACTCAGGTGCAAGCACATTTGAAATATAGATATAGTCAATATTCATAACTCCAGATACAAAAATGATACTTTCATACAAATAGGATAATCGTATTCAGCAATCCATAACTTTTCCATTGATACCAGACATGACATACTTTGTATGAGATGCGTCATAATTATGCCCAGCAAGTCACAGGTGTCACCATGACCCTGGCACCACGCAACACTAAACAGATCAACATGGTTTGGAGTGTTGAGTGCAGAGACCTCAGCCAGCTTAGTATATAGCAACAGCCACCATTACAACTATCAGCTTTTATTAAAGATACAGAAAGAAGGAAAAATAGTTAAAGCATTAGTAATGTAAAGTATTAACGCTTCCATTTTAACAAAATCCATGTTCCCTTTTGCTCTAGAGTTTTTATAGGGTCTCCCCCCCTTTGATAGACCATTAGATGGTTTTAAAGACGGTAATGACTGTCCTACTGGGGGGAGGAGGGTGTAGGCTTGCGTGGCTGTCCCTCACTGCACTGTCACGCACCTGCAATGACAGCGTGTACAGGGGTAAGTTAGCTGTCTCTAGAGCTTAAACCCTCAGGTAGGGTAAAGCAATGAACAGTTCAGGGGCCCAGGCCCTTAGGCAGGGCAGAGCACCAAGCAGACTAGAACTCCAACCCTCAAGCAGGGTAGAGCAGGTAAGGGTCTAGGAGCCTGGCCTTCAGGCAGGGCTGAGTGCCCCAACAAAGTCTATGGGGCTCTGGCAAAGGGGAAGCACCCCAAAACAGTCTAGGGGGCTCCAGCAAAGGGTATGCCCAGCAAGTGTAGTCTCCTAACCTAAGGCGGGGGTGGGGGGGAGTACTGCCACCCAGGGGAGGAGTGGTAGGGGAGACACAGGCCCACCCCACTCCACTGCATCCCAGCCCAGGGCCCTAACAGTAGCAGAGGGGCCCACCACTGGGCCAGCAGGGAATCCACCTGCAATATGCTAACCATGTCTCTGGCGGCACCACAGCCAGACAGTAGTCTGGTTCCCCTTGACTGCTTCCTATACTCCCCCTCAGGTATATCTTCCAAGGGTCAGCCTCTATCTCCCCAGGGTACACTGTGAGCAGCAGTCCAAGCAACTCTTCAGCATCCAGCATGTTTGGCCATACGGGTAACTCAGGGCCATCCTCGGGACAGCAGAAGACTTCTGTGGGCTCCTGCATCCACAGCAGGGAGAATGCATCTGTCTCCCTTGGCAGCTGCTCCCCAACTAAGCTACAGGGCCCACCTTTTATACTTCCTGTTTCTGTCCCGCCCCTCTGCTTCCAACATGGAGAGTGTTGCCTTCCACATTCTGCCCACTAGGGGGTGTCTGTCCACTCCTCACTGTCAATCTCCAAGGGTGGCCACGCCTCTTCGCTACAGGGAGAAAGAGAACTAGTTAGTTGTGGTGTTCTGGAGCTGTCACCTGCATTTCACAGGCAGACTTTGCACCTCCAGAACACCCCTTAACTACACCTGTAATTCACCTCCATGGTGTCAGGGATAAGCTGATTCCTCTTTCACACTCAGATCTTAAGTAAGTCCCAGTTTTTATGTTGAGAAAATGCAAGGGAATAGTTTTTGCTTCAGAAAGAACTTGGGACAGCTGGTCTGCTCTATAGACATTTGGAGAATAGAGTCACCTCATGGTTGTCTCTAGCTTCCTGGAAGCTGCCAGCAGGGACTCCTGGAGCAGCAGAGAGTTGTGGTTAGTGGTACCCAATGGAGTGGACAAGGAAGCTGGCTCCATTTCATTTGTCTCATCCACTAGAGAGCTTCACAAACCTGTTGTGGATAGAGAACAAACACCATTCCAGGCTGTCAGAGCCCCGCAGAAGAATCCCTCTTCCGTCTCCCTGTCATCAGCAGTAACATTTGTCCTGCTGCTGGGAAGTCACTTGGCACTTGTTGCTTTCCCATTAGCCAACTGGCTTTGACAACATGGTAATCCTCCCTGAAAAATGTAAACTCTCCTAACTCATCCTGGGGGATGCCCAGGAAATCAATATCAAACTTTGGTGACTTGTGATTAAATTCCAACTCCAGGACCCTGCGTGATGCTCCCAGTAACTGCTGTATTGTTTGTCTATTCCATACACGTGTATGGTGCTGCACTTACAACCTTGTCAGAACAGCACATTCTCAGTATGCACCATGAGCCAATGAGATCAGCAACACTGACAAGACCCTTACTGCATATGAACCCTGAGGTGACATGAGGAAGGCGCTGGGATAGAATTAAATACAGTAACAAGGGAAACATAGTTCCTTAAAATAGATCAGAAACTCCAGAGCAAAGTGACTCTGGCAGCTTGATTACAGGATAAATATCACTTGTAAAATGGGTCATGGAATTCAGCGCTGCTATTCAGTGAGATCATTTAGACCCAACTGACTGAATGCCCCAAGGACAAGCCTTTCTTGATGAGCAGTACAACTTGGGTGTCTAGTTAATGGAGCCCCTGTGATTCTTTATATTAAAAGAGGAATTTAAAAGACCTGCAATCAGCCTTGTTAACTTTCAGAGCAGTGCGTGCACTGCCCTTCTTTTATTTTTCTGTTTTGTAATAGTCTTTTCCCAGAAGTCCCAAAATACATGACTGCATACAAGGGAATGGAGTACAAAGCATATAATCATAGACCCAGTAATACACAGCACCGGATTAACGCAGGGGCTTTAGCGGCTGCAGCCCTGGGCCTCAGGCTAAGGGGGAGCCCTGCAAAAATAAATCCATAATTCAGTGGTCACCATCCTGTGATTGTGATTAACTGGTTAAGCCTGGGGCCTCTGCCAGTCGACTGTGATCTCCGGGCTGCTAAAAGACCAGCAGCGCAACAGGGCTCAGGTAGGCTGCCTGCCTGCCATAGCTTCACCCCGCTCCTGGAAGCAGCCAGCTCCTGGCACGTCTCTGCAGCCCCTGGCGGGGGAGGAGGAGGCAGCTCCACATGCTGCTCCCAGCACCGTCCCCAAGGCTCCCGTTGGCCGGGAACCAGCCAATGGGAGCTGTGGGGTCAGCGCTTGCGAGGGCTGGCAGCGTATGGAGACATGCTGTCTGCCTCCCCCAGGGGTGTACAGAGTTGTGCCAGCAGCCGGCTGCTTCCGGGAGTGGTGTGGGGCTATGGTAGGCAGGCAGCCTACCTGAGCCCTGCTGTGCTGCCAGCTGGGAGCCACCTGTGGTAAGTGCCTCCTGGCCGGAGCCTGCACCTCGCACCCCCTCCTGCACCCTAACCCCCTGCCCCCCAGATCAGAATCCCCTCCTGCACCCAAACTCCTTCCCAGACCCCACATCCCCTCCTGTATCCCAACCCCCAGCCCCAGGTCAGAATCCCCTCCTGCACCTCCTTGTTTAGGAAGGCAGAGAGTAATTACTGGGGCTAAAATTACCCAAGATAGACATGCCCTTTAAGAACCTCCCACTGCACAGGGACTACAAGAACCAATCATACAGTTCCACATTAGACATTATTAGTTAAATTGAGGAAGATGGGGATTAATATGAGAATTGAAAGGTAGATAAGGAACTGGATAAAGGGGAGACTACAACAGGTCATACCAAAAGGTGAACTGTCAGGCCTGAGGGAGGTTGCTAATGGAGGTCCTCAGAGATTGGTCTTGGGACCAAACTTAACATTTTAATTCATGACCTTGACACAAAAAGTGGGAGCATGCTAATAAAAATTGAGGATGACACAAATTGGGAGGTATTGCCAATAAGGAGGAGGATTGGAATATAAAACAAGAAGATTTGGATGACCTTGAAACTGGAATAATAGAAATGGGATGAAATGTAATAGTGCAAGGTCATACACTTAGGGACTAACCACAAGAATTTTTGCTAGAAACTGGGGACGTATCAGTTGGAAGAGACAGAGGAGGAGAAAGACCTGGGTGTGCTGGTTGACTACAAGGTGCCAATGTGATGCAGCCTTGAAAAAGGCTAATGCAGTCCTAGGATGCATCAGGCCAGGTATTTCTGGTAGAGATAGGGAAGTGTTATGGCCATTATACAAGGCACTGGTGAGACTTCATTTGGAATAGTATGTGCAATTCTGGTTTTCCATGTTGAAGAAAGATGAATTCAAACTGGAACAGGTGCAGAGAAGGGCTGCTAGGATGATCCAGGGAATTCAAAACCTACCTTATGAGAGGAGACTCAAATAGCCTGGCTTGTTTAGCCTAACCAAATGAAGGCTGAGGGGAGATATGATTGTTCTCTATAAATACATCAGAGGGATAAATACTAGGAGGGAGAGGAGTTATTTAAGTGCCAATGCCGATATAGGAACAAATAGATATAAACTGGCCATCAACAAGTTTAGGCTTGAAATTAGACAAAGGATTCTAATCACCAGAGGAGTGAAGTTCTGGAACAGCCTTTCAAGGGAAGCAGTGGGGGATAAAAATCCTAACTGGCTTCAAGACTGAGCTTGATAAATTTATGGAGGGGATGGGATAATGAGACTGCCTTACAATGGCATGTGGCCCATTTGTGACTAATGGATGTCTACACTACAAAATTAAGTCGAATTATAGAAGTCGGTTTTTTAGAAATCATTTTTATATAGTCGATTGTGTGTGTCCCCACACAAATTGCTCTAAGTGCATTAACTTGGCGGAGTGCTTCCACAGTACCGAGGCTAGCGTCGAATTCCAGAGTGTTTCACTGTGGGTAGCTATCCCACAGTTCCTGCAGACTAGAAAATAACCCAGACTAGAAAATAACCGACTAGAAAATAACCGTTGGGGATGTTGAAATGCCTATAGTTATCCTTGGGGAGCAAGCCTACCCCTTAATGCCATGGCTCATGAAGCCATACACAGGCAGCCTGGACAGTAGTCAGGAGCTGTTCAACTACAGGCTGAGCAAGTACAGACTGGTGGTGGAATGTGCATTTGGACGTTTAAAAGCATGCTGGTGCAGTTTACTGACTCAGTTAGACCTCAGTGAAACCAATATTCCCACTGTTATTACTGCTTGCTGTGCGTTCCACAATATCTGTGAGAGTAAGGGGGGAGACGTTTATGGCAGGGTGGGAGGTTGAGGCAAATCACCTGGCTGCTGGTTACATGCAGCCAGACACCAGGGTGGTTAGAAGAGCACAGGAGGGTGCCGTGCGCATCAGAGAAGCCTTGAAAACCAGTTTCATGACTGGCCAGGCTAAGGTGTTAAAGTTCTGTTTGTTTCTCCTTGATGAAACCCCCCGCTCCTTGGTTCACTCTACTTCCCTGTAAGCTCACCACCCTCCCCTCCTCCCTTCGATCACCACTTGCAGAGGCAATAAAGTCGTTGTTGCTTCACATTCATACATTCTTTATTAATTCATCACACAAATAGGGGGATAACTGCCAAGGTAGCCTGGAAGTGGTGGTAGAGTAGGGAAGGACAAGGCCACACAGCACTTTAAAAGTTTAAAACTTTAAAATTTATTGAATGCCAGCCTTCTGTTGCTTGGGCAATCCTCTGGGGTGGAGTGGCTGGGTGGCCGGAGGCCCCCCCACCACGTTCTTGGGTATCTCGGTGAGGAGGCTATGGAACTGGGGAGGAGGGTGGTTGGTTACAAAGGGGCTGTAGCGGCGGTCATTGCTCCAACTGCCTTTCCTGCAGCTCAACCATATGCTGGAGCATATTAGTTTGATCCTCCAGCAGCCTCAGCATTGAATCCTGCCTCCTCTCATCATGCTGCCGTCACCTTTCAGCTTCAGCCGTCTCTTCAGCCCGCCACTTATTCTCTTCAGCCTGCCACCTCTCCTCCTGGTCATTTTGTGCTTTCCTGCACTCGACATTGTCTGCCTCCATGGATTTGTCTGTGCTCTGTCAGTGTGGGAGGACAGCATGAGCTCAGAGAACATTTCATCATGAGTGCGGTTTTTTTCACCTTTAATCTTCACTAGCCTCTGGGAAGGAGAAGATCCTGTGATCCTTGAAACACATGCAGCTGGTGGAGAAAAAAAAAGGGACAGTGGTGGTATTTAAAAAGACACATTTTATAGAACAATGGGTACACTCTTTCACGGTAAACCTTGCTGTTAACATTACATACATAGCGCATGTGCTTTCGTTCCAAGGTCACATTTTGCCTCCCCCCACCGCGTGGCTAGCCCCTCAACCCTCCCCCCTCCCCGTGCCTAACAGTAGGGAACATTTCTGTTCAGCCACAGGCAAACAGCCCAGCAGGAATGGGCACCTCTGAATGTCCCCTTAAGAAAAACACCCTATTTCAACCAGGTGACCATGAATGATATCACTCTCCTGAGGATAACATAGAGAGATAAAGAATGGATGTTGTTTGAATGCCAGCAAACATACACTGCAATGCTTTGTTCTGCAATGATTCCTGACTATGAGCTACTGGCCTGGAGTGGTAAAGTGTCCTACCATGGTGGACGGAATAAGGCTGCCCTCCCCAGAAACCTTTTGCAAAGGCTTTGGGAGTACATCCAGGAGAGCCGCGAATGCCAGGGCAAATTAATCATTAAACATGCTTGCTTTTAAACCATGTATACTATTTTAAAAGGTACACTCACCAGAGGTCCCTTCTCCACCTGGTGGGTCTGGGAGGCAGCCCTGGGTGGGTTCGGGGGGTACTGGCTCCAGGTCCAGGGTGAGAAACAGTTCCTGGCTGTTGGGAAAACTGGTTTCTCTGCTTGCTTGCTGTGAGCTATCTACAAAATCATCATCATCATCTTCCTTGTCCCCAAAACCTGCTTCCACGTTGCCTCCATCTCCATTGAAGGAGTCAAACAACACGGCTGGGGTAGTCGTGGCTGAACCCCCTAAAATGACATGCAGCTCATCACAGAAGTGGCATGTTTGGGGCTCTGACGCAGAGTGGCCATTTGCGTCTCTGGTTTTCTGGTAGGCTTGCCTCAGCTCCTTAAGTTTCATGCGGCACTGCTTCGGGTCCCTGTTATGGCCTCTGTCCTTCATGCCCTGGGAGATTTTGACAAATGTTTTGGCATTTTGAAAACTGGAACGGATTCCTCTCCCCATACAACGATCAGATCCCGTACCTCCCGTTTGGTCCATGCTGGAGCTCTTTTGAGATTCTGGGACTCCATTATGGTCACCTCTGCTGATGAGCTCTGCATGGTCACCTCTGCTGATGAGCTCTGCACTCACCTGCAGCTTGTCATGCTGGCCAAACAGGAAATGAGATTCAAAAGTTCGCAGGCCTTTTCCTGTCTACCTGGCCAGTGCATCTGAGTTGAGAGTGCTGTCCAGAGCGGTCACAATGGAGCACTCTGGGATAGCTCCCGGAGGCCAATACCGTCTAATTGCATCCACAGTACCCCAAATTCGACCCAGCAAGGCTGATTTCAGCGCTAATCCCCTTGTCGGGGGTGGAGTAAGGAAATCGATTTTAAGAGCCCTTTAAGTCGAAATAAAGGGCTTCATCATGTGGACAGGTGCAGGGTTAAATCGATTTAATGCTGCTAAATTCAACCTCAACTCCTAGTGTAGACCAGGGCTAAGAGTAGCAAAAATCCCCAGTAGCTGGAGATGGGATGTTAGAGGGGAAGGGTTACTACAGAGAATTCTTTCCCAGGTGGGTGGGTGGGGTGGTTTTGCCCACATACTCAGGGTTTAATTGATCGCCATATTTGGGGTTGGGAAGGAATTTTCCCCTGGATCAGATTGGCAGAAACCCTGGGGTTTGTGTCTTCCTCTGCAGCATGGCACATGTGTCACTTGCTGGTTCAAACAAGAGTAAATGGTGGATTCTCTGTAATTTGAAGTCTTTAAATCATGATGGGAGGACTTCATTAACTCTGCCAGAGACTAGGGGCTATTACAGGAGTGGGTGGGTGAGGTTCTGTGGCCTGTGACGTGCAGGAGGTCAGACTCGATGATCACAATGGATCCTTCTGGCCTTAAAGTCCATGAGACCCCTAGCACACTGGTTCAGGACTGAGGGAAGAGGATCCTCTGCTGAACCACTATTCCCTACAACATCTGACTTTTCCTTGAAGGTCTCCCATCCAGCTACTGCCCTCACTTGAAGCTGCATTCCTTTATAAGAAGATCACAGAATGAGTGGTAAAGGGCTGAGGATACTAACAGAGCCTGTACAATATTCAGATAATTTCCATCTTTCAAGCATCAGCATTTTGATTCTTAAAGAAACTCTTGGCATAAATGTTCCTTGCATTCAATGCTTTGGCAAAGCCCCCTAGTAAGAGGTACATAAGTCAAGAAGGGACAACTCTGTGGAGTGCTGATCATGCATGGCCCCTTTCCCAAACCTTATGCACATGAAGACTTTCCACAATAATGTGTATTAAATTAGCCATTGTCATTCCCCAGGGCCAACTATGTCATTAAGCCTCATTATTCCTGCTTTTGCCTCCCCAGCCAGTCTGAAAATGTCCAGGAAGTTTCTGAGCCAAGTTCAGCAGCTGCTAACTTTGTTCATGAGCTTTACTGCTTTGTCTCTGTGGTGTTCATCTGGGAAGTGAGCTAGAAAAAGTGCAAACAGAGCAGTAAAATGGTTTAAAAGGTTCTAATGTTCTGAGCAGTTTGGATGAATGTGAGAATATTGGACCGACTTCCAAAACAAATAGATGGGACTAATCAAGGGACCCCTTGTGGACTGGCTCCCATTAGAGCAACTTCTGTCACATGATCATCTGGAACAGATGTGAATCTATCCAGCTTTCGTTAGTAGGGTTTGGTCTAAGCCGGGGCTCAGCAACCTGCAGCACGTGTGCCAAAGGCGGTACATGAGCTGATTTTTGGCGTCACTCTGCTGCCAGCCAGGGCCCCGGCCGCTGGCCCCGCTCAGCCCGCTGCCTGCCTGGATGATCGGAACCCCAGGCAGGCAGCGGGCTGAGTGGGGCCAGTGGCCAGGACCCCAGCTGGCAGGAGCTGGTGGACGGAACCACAGACCAGGAGCAGGCTGAGCGGGACTGGCAGACGGGACCCCGCCGGGCCTGGGGTCCCGGCCGCCCGCTCTGCTCAGCCCGCTGCCAGTCTGGGGTTCCGTCCCCTGGCTCCTGTAAATGTAAAATGTATAATTGGCATGCCAAACCTTAAATTAATGAAGACTTGGCATGTCATTCCTCAAAGGTTGCCGACCCCTGGTCTAAGCTAGGTTCTTCCCAAAGTTTGGGGTGTTGGTTCCTGTCTTCTCTATTCTGCAGCCTTTCCTTCCTTCAAAAAGCTCTGGAAGACCCATACATTCTTTAAAGCACTCTTGTTGTCAGAGGTGCCAACTTTCAAATGTGCTGGAGGGTGCTTGACCTCCACTGTGCCCCAGGCCCTGCCCCCACACCTCCCCTTCCCTCAAAACCCCGCCCCACCTCTTCCCATGCCATTCTGCCACCTCCCCCTGAGTATGCCCTGCCCTCGCTCCTCCCTCTCTTCACCAGCGCCCCCTGCATGCCACAGAACAGCTGATCTGCTGTGGGCAGGAGATGCTGGGAGGGAGGGGGAGGAGCTGATCAGGGGGGCTGCCAGTGGGTGCTCAGCACCCACCATTTTTTCCCTGTGGGTGCTCCAGCCCCAGAGCACCCAACAGGCTGACCAGATAGCAAGTGTGAGAAATTGGGACAGTAGGTGGGGGGTAATAGGAGCCTATATAAGAAAAAGCCCCAAATATCGGGACTGTCCCTATAAAATTGGGACATCTGGTCACCCTACACCCACAGAGTCAGCGCCTATGCCTGTTGTATCTGCGGCTGGCCACCCTGTTGCTTTATCTAGCTTAGGAAAAGTGGATGAGGTTGAGTTTGAGTTTGTTAACACAGCTCTCTGACCTGACAAGCTCAATTGAAGTAAAATGTGTTAGCCTGTATCTAGCCTAAGAAAAAAGGCAGAGTTTAGGCAGGGGTACTGAAAGCCATTGAACCAAGCTGTAAACCCTGTATATAATGGAAACCACTTCAAGCCAGGGGGTGCAGCAGCAACCCCCCCCAGCACCCTTAGCTCCAGCACCTCTGAGTTTAGGTGAGGGTTGGCTAGCATGTGTTAGCTAATTCCAACCCAGTCTCAACCACTTTCCCTAGCGCAGTCAAACCCTGTGTTTGTCCCTTTCTGTATGGGACCTGCACATGCTCTGTAAATAATAGTAATAAACGGCAGCCAACTTAGAGCAAATAAATATTCTACCAGTGCTCAGTACCAAGCAGAGATCCTAAGATGGACACTCTTGATTAAAAGAGTTTTAGCCATTTGGTTTCATTTCAAGACTTTCCTTTCATAGTGTAACATTCTCCATTTATTGGTTCTTGGTGATTTTGATATCAAATTTGCTCAGTTTACAAATAAAAAGATGGTTTCTGTACCTGCCAGGACCACAGATTCCCCCTGGGTTCTGAGGATCAATTTGCGTTCTTTCTGGCTTGTGGATCATCACTGGAAATAATGCCTAATGCTGTCTCGGTGACACCTGTGCAAACCTCTTGTCTTTAGACTACTCGTAACAATCTTGTCCCCAGAGAGATGGTATGTGTGTAACTGGGGGATAGAATTTGGTTAGACAGGTGACTTTGTCAATGGATTATAGGGCCCAATCCAATTGATTCCAGTGGGGTTGGATGGGCCCTGGAGTTACCAACAATAAAGATTCTGCAATCTGAACTGGGTTAGCAATTCTTTTGATAGTTTGTGAGCAAGAAAAGACTCCAGTTCCCTCTCCCAGAGTGGGGTTGGGTCTGCAGGGCTGACAGCGGTAAAAAGGAGTATAATTTGACTTGCTTTCTCTGTAGTTAGCAGCTTTAACTCTGGTACAGGCTGAGATCAGCTCTGTGTAAGCAGGGGCCATTTTTACACATACATTATTTGGTGCAGAACTGCACTGTAAGGGGCTGCAGTCCTGGTCTGAGCAGTGGCTTCCATTAACAAAGGCTATCCGTGTGATCCCAGAAGTAAACTCCTAAACTTAACAAAAGTGGGTTGCAGCGCTTAGCTCAAGGGTGGCCAACCCGTGGCTCCGGAGCCACATGTGCCTCTTCAGAAGTTAATATGCGGCTCCTTGTATCGGCACCAACCGCGGGGCTGGAGCCACAGGTGCCAACTTTCCAATGTGCTGAGGGGTGCTTGCTACTCAATCCCTGACTCTGCCACAGGCCCAGCCCCCACTCCACCCCTTCCCGCCTCCTCCCCTGAGCCTGCCATGCCCTCACTCCTCCCCCTCCCCCCAGAGCCTCCTGCATGCCACGAAACAGCTGATCAGGAGGCGCTGGGAGCAGGGGGGATGGAGCTGATGGGGTGGGGTGGGGGGGCTGCTGACGTATTACAGTGGCTCTTTGGCAATGTACATTGGTAACTTCTGGCTCCTTCTCAGGCTCAGGTTGGCCACCCCTGGCTTAGCTGGATATCACTGGGCTGGTTTGGCTTTTGATCCCTTTGATTTGAACTGTGGTTGTTGGGAACAAATCCATTTTTGTAATGGATTTTTGTTACATAATGTTGGTGTTTTTAGCCCTTCTAATTCTTATTGTCGCCAGATATTCAGAAGGTAACAGTAAGGAATTAATCATCCCAAATAATGAATGACTGGATAGCAACTGGATCCCATCAGAGCAGGCTGGAAAGAGAAAGAAAAGTATCAGAACACTCTCTCCTGGTCAGATTCCTTCTCCGATGTGGCACCAGAAGGCGTTGGCTTCTGATGAATGTCGTGCAGCAGAAGGAAGCAACAACAGCTCTGCCTCTGAAAATTCCCATGCGATTTTTTTCACATGGGCAATCTTGACAGAAGTACCAGCTTAACAATGTCATTTTCACATCTTGCCTTATTAGGCTAATGCTGAGAGACAGTCCATCACACCATAATCTGCAGAACATACTATCCAGGGTGAATTTATAAGGTGCTGTCTTGTTAAATCTCACAGGTGCTGCATGTCATCAGTAACAATGTAATCCTTCGAGAGCTGATGGCTTGAAAAAGATTTTGTACTGGTGCTAGGAAATGTTTGATAATTCACACTGCTATTGGCCTACAAGATGTTGGTAATGTTTTATGCACACACATGATGGGAAGCACTGTACACACACACATCCCAAAACTTGGGTTCACCGTATGAGCAAGAGGCCTATTTGTACACTCACAGAAAGAGTGCTTAGGTTGCACAGAAATCTTCAATGACATGATGTTCATGTTGACATACTGTAATAAGCAGGCCCATCAAATGGCATTGGAAGGCCACTGGATAGGATCATAACTGAATTAACTGGATAACGTGTTGTGAAAAAGGAAAGAAAAAGAAACCCTAAGCAATTAATTAACTAGCGAAGCCAAAATGGAGATAATTCTATCTCCTTTCTCTGGGCTGCAGAAGATCATGAGTTCATTTCCATAACAATGCGGTCTGCCTGTGTAAGTGCAATGTCCTAAGCACCACATTTGAAATAGAATTATCAGGGAACTAAAGCTTTCATAATTGATAATAAATGTGTTGTTAGTGCCTGACAAGCTGGCAACATATGAGTAATTATCTAATTAACCAATTAACCTCAACCTAGCAGAAGTGATGAAGGGGAATTGACACATTCCTCCTGCTTTATTAAGATTCTGTCCATTTCCCAGTGGACTTTTGCAGAACAAGATGAGGAGACGTATTCAAGCACTGTTGCCTAGTGTCAGATTTGAGTGACTGCTCAGAGACGTAGCATCAAGTTGCCTCAGGAAGATCAGACTTGATATACCCCCCGGGACCAAGGCTCTCTCGTCATAGCAATACTGAGCCTATTCACAAAGGAGGGGGACATTAGCCTTGGTTTTGTGGTGTAGAAGAACACCGAGGTCCCAATCCTGTGAGGTGCTGAGCAGGGCTTGTTTTTAAAAAACACTTTCCTATTTTTTTGCAAAAAATGTTGAAGGAAACAAACAATTTTCATTTCTGTAAAAATGTTTCATGAGGGTTTTTCAAGGAAAAAATTTGAAATGAAACAAAATGAAAAAAATTATAAAGGTTTGGGGTTTTTTTTCCTGCAACTTTCCCTCTTTTACTTTTTTCCCCTTAGAGGGAAAAATTTCCCCTCTCTTTTCCAATGGGGGAAAAAGTAAAAAATAGAAAGCGAGGGGAAAATACTCAGAGTCCAAACCAAACATTTTCTACTGAAAATTTTCATCAAGCAAAATTTTGACTGAAATTAATTTTTTTGTAAAAAATTTTCATTTTTTGTCAAAAGCCATTTTCCCTCACAAAATATATGCCAACAAATGTCCCTCCCCATCCGCTGCAAGATGCTCCCATTGGAGCTGAGTACGCCAGGCACTGTACTGAGTCAGACTTTAAATGCATTGCACCAAATGAAGTTCTAATTTTCTTGGGTACATCTCTTACAAAGTCAATGGAGCTTACAAGCCAATGGGAGCCCGTTAGCTAAAATGGAAATAGGAACAGTGCCATGTTTACTTCACATCCCTCCTCTTAGCTCATTCCCTAAGCTTAATTTAGCCCTTGCTGTCTAGTGGCTTCAGATACCTCCACCCAATCCCAGCAGTTCTCCTTTAGCTGTAGCTTCAGGATCTCTAGAAGACCCAGCAGAGATAACACAATCATGCACAGTCTGTGGCAAGTGCTGTGCAGTGTAGCATGTACTGGAGCAGCCTGTATGCAAAGCATGCATGGTGCTGGAAGAGCTGGTAGTATGGCAGGGCTCAGCTGTTCTGAGGTATTTGGTCTAATTCTTCCTGCCTGGCACCTTGTCTCATCATTTACACGTCTTCAAAGTGGGTGTGAAAAGCTCCTACACTGAGAGGAGAATTCACACAGCCATTGTGCACAGGTGTAAATGACCACACAAGGTGCCTGTCAGAGAATCAGATGCAGGAGGACAGATTTTCAAAAGTCCTCAGGACCTCATGTGCCAAGCTCTGAAAATCTAGACACTGTCTCAGGCCTTGTCTAAACACAAGAGTTCCTATTCTTCTACTGTACTGGTGTAGTTAAAGTGGGATAGCACACCTAGTGTAGACACAGTTATACGGTATCTGTATAAAAAGGCTTTGGACCTGTATAGCCATTTCTGTAGAGAAGGGGAATAAACTATACCACTGTAAGACACCTTTATAACAGTGTATCTGCATCCACACTGGAGCTTGGACCAATATTACCCTATTGGTCAAAAAAACACACCGCTGACTGATGTAGTGATAGCTGTGCAAACTGCATGCACAGCAGATCTTGGATACCATTCTGACAGGTGCCTTATAAAGAACTAAGTGAAGAAGGCAGACAATGGTCTCACCTCTGAAGAGGTGGGAGAAGGATTAATGAGAGCAGACTCTTCATTAGCACAGATGGTTGTGTAAGCAGGGTCTGAATGAGCTCTTCCCTAACATCTAGTGATGAGCTGGGGGAAAAGACTTCAGGAACCAGCTTTGTTTGCATAGATATGTGTACTCTGCCTCGATGTGCAGCATGATAGAGCTGCTTTGCGCAAGTGATAATTTTTGGCTGTTTGCAAGTTTTGTTGGTTTGCAAGTCACTTTGGTGTTGAGTGTAGGGGTGATGAAAGGTTGTTGCCCTTGTTGTGTGAGTGGGGGCTTGACCTGCCCTGGTTGAGGGGGGTCACCCTCAACTGAACTTCAGTCGCTAAGCGGAGGGTAGGGATGCCAAATCCCAATGAAGGAGAGAGAGGGTGGGGACAGGTGTTTCAACTGGGTGGTGTGGGCTCTGCCTAAGAGTTCTAGACACCATTTGACACTCCTCCTCTCCAGTGTTTAATGACAGAGCTGGTTAGACTCAATTGAGAGTCTTTTCTTTTGTTACAGTTCCCTAGAGCTGAAATCACTGATAACCAGGTCTAGGTGATACTCCTTAGACCTGCGGTGGGGTAGTGTCTTCAGTGAAAGAGACTGACCAGTTTGTACTAACAGTGAGACTCCCTCCCTAAGTGCTGAAATCGCTGAGAACTGCCTGTGTGAAGTTGCTGGGACCTCAAGGCATCGCAAAAGTTGCAGTAGAGAGGCCAGTGGTGGAGTGAACAATGACAAGGCAGCAGCAGAGTAGACAACGATGCAGCGCACAGCAGTGGCAGGCAGCGATGCAGAGTGAACGGTGCGGCATCAGGAGCTGAGGTATTGGTCGATGCCTCCCCTCACTGGGGGTGGGGGTGGGGGGTGGGAGGTGAACTCTGAACTCTGGATCTTCACTGATCAAGGACAACTATGAGTGGGGTGCGCTGGAGGGAGAGGGGAGTGGCGTGTTAAAGGAACGTTTGTTTGGACTTTGGACAGCACAAATGAGAAATAGGCAAAGGACACTGCCTAATGTATTCTGGAGTGGGTGTTTTGCTCATCATCATATGTTTTTGAATCATGCTTGGTCTTTTATCAAATTAGTGCCGGGTTCCTTTCCCCTTTTTTTATTAAAAGTTTTCTTTTCTATACAGACTTTGTGCTTGCGGGAGGGAAAGTATTGCCTCTTAGGAGTGCCCAAGGGTGGTGTGTAATTTTCCCAGATTACTGGGTGGGGGGCTGAGCTGTTTCTGTGTTGTATTGACAAAAGGAACCCCTAGATATTGAACCTGGCCCTTGTCGCTGCCAACTCCACAGGCAGAAGAGTTACAGTAGCATCCCTGCTTCTAGATCTGAGAGTGTTCCCATACCAAATCTGTGGAATCACTCACAAAGTAAAGCACAGTTTATCAGGAGTGATGGGGCTCTGATTTTTTATCAGCCAACAAAATGCACATAAAGAGGCAACCATTTTAAGCAGACATAGCAGTGTGTCGAGTCAATATGGATGCATTAATCAAAATGAAGCAAGAGAACTTGTTTGTAATGGGAGTGCAAACACAGCCATCACTTACCAGCATTGGTACACACATAATTACTGCATGGTGCAATGTTTTGTGATAATTAAATGTGTTTCTTCCATGAGATGATTAATTTATTTTCTAATTAACTGTGTTATGTGTTTGCAGTTTGTTATTCATGGACAATTAGCAACTTTCCCTGACTTTGTTTATTTAATTAATCTTGTTTGCATCTGTGTTATACCCTTGTTTCAGTGGAGACGAAACATGATATATAGTGTTCCTACTCTCACATGAACTAGATGTAACTTCCTCAAGGGGTCCTGGCAGGTTCAGTGGCTTCTGGAAAAGCCAGTTCTGTGCACAAAAATGCACTGCAGCTGATTTCCTTCATCCCTCATCAGCTGAATGGTCTGTTGCTGGAGTTTAGTAATGGGCAAACTGGTATGGACAAAATAAGAGCCATCCTGAACCTTCTGGCCCAGGACTAGCTCAAGTAAATCTGGAGCTTGCTGTGAGTTCATTTAATTACCAGTCCTGCCCCCACACACCCAGCGTTTCCTTCTCAAGTCCCCAGACAACCAACCTGAGCATTTAATTCGCTCTTCTTCCCTCATCCCTCAGTCTTTCATTTCCTGCCTCCTCTCCTTTAGAAACCTTCCCCTCCCTCTCTGTCCTGCAGGGCTTCCTGTGCACCAGCTGGGACAGGACAGAGAATCTGCCCCTAAATATTGTTTGTGTCCCCATGCTCTTTCTGGAATAACATGCTTGGCCTTCGGGCTGGACAGGTTGGAAATGGCTGTCTTAGAGCTTCACACTGGGCTCCCAGCACAGGGGTGCTCCAAAGTGGGTGGGCATTTTTAAAAAATCCAGAGTTCAGTATCTGTTCCCCCTTTGCTGAAGGGTCTCTTTGGTTTCCCCAAACTTGCCTGAATTGCTCAAACAGCTGAAGGGAAAAGTGACATTGGCATTTGTCTGGAAGAAAGGCCCATTTCCTGTCAATCACAGCTGAACATTTAGTTCCTTTCCCATTAACTAATCATCTGTGGGTTAGCCACACATGCAGAACTTCTAAACGGCATCAGAACACTTTCCCAGTCACAATTACAAAATTGGACTCTGTGATTAATTCTGCTCCTTGACAGACTTCTTGCTGTGTGTGGAATAAAGCAAACCAGTCCTGGGCTAATGCTTAGTCATGGCTAAGCTCATTCATAGCTGTCTCCTGTTCCAGGCTTCCTGCTGGGTCTCCAGATTCCTTGGACGCGGTGTGAGCAGCGGGCAGGATGGGTTACCAGCAGCTCTACTGGAGCCACCCTAGGAATTTCGGAAAGGGCTCCCGCTCGTGCCACGTGTGCTCAAACCGCCACGGCCCGATCCGCAAGTACGGGCTGAACACATGCCGGCAGTGCTTCCGCCAGTACGCCAAGGACATCAGCTTCGTCAAGTTGGACTAAACACTTCTCAAGAAGATGAGATGTCACAAGGAGACTACTGGACATAATTCTCTGCCTAATTTGGATAACTGGGCATGCTAAATTTACCAAGTCCTTGCCATGCTATTTTGTGTATAAAATAAAATAGCCGAACAGTTCAAATAAATAAATAAATAAAAAAGCTTCCAGCTGCTGTTCTTATCCTTGGAAAAGCCTCCTTGGAATACACTTGACTCACACAAGTGGCCTCAGGTGTCAGGGAATTCCCTGTCTGTGTGCTTTCCACAGAACGAATGGTCAGAACAAGAGTCAGTAATTGTCCCCAAAACCTAAAGCCAGTGCTGCCCAAACCCACACAGCTGAAAACAAGTAACCATTCCTCCTTCTTTATTATGTATTATGCACCATATCCAATGTTGCACTAGCACCCTTAGCCCTGTGTCAGCAAGGAAACTGGGGAAGGAGACCTTTGTTCAATTCCCTGCTTCACCACAGGGCAAGTCACTTAGGCTCCTAACTCCCATTAAAATGGATTTCAATGGGAGTTAGGAATCTCAGTCCCTTTGAAGGTGTGGGCCTTAATTTTTCTGTGCCTTTCTGTACAATGGGGATAATAGCACTGCCTTGACACACACACATCAGTGATGGGAGGATGAATCCATTAGAGACTGTGAGGTGTTCAGTAGCCTGTGATAGGATGTTCACTCCACACAGGAGTGGAAGGGGTTAATGGAGGCCTTGTAGGCCTATCACAATCCACCCTGGAAAGAGCAGTGGAGGTGAGTCCTCCTAGCAGCCTAGGGAGGCTTCATAGGAAGTAGCCAGTTGGGGAGAGGCTGTATGGAGCAGCCAGTCAGGGCCCAGTGGGCTAGTACAACAGGAGCTACAGGGCAGAGCAGGGGCAGTTCCTGTGCGGAGCCCAAGGAGTGAGGACTGTTCTTAGCAGGCTGCAGTAAGGGTAGCATCTTGGACAGAGCAGTTGCTGGCTGGGACCAGGAGAGCAAGAGGGAGCTCCTGGCTAGTTGCTGGGACTTGCTGGCTGAAAGCCCTGAGATAATGACGAAGAAGGTGCTGGGGCCATGAGGAAATGGCCCTGGGAAGTGAAGCAGCATTAAGGAAGTTAAGGAGACCCAGCAGGAGGCTGTTATCTATAGGTTCCCTGAGTTGGGACTGTGACGGGTTTGGTCACAGAGACCCCCTTGGGACCATCCCCTGATGTGCTGAGATTACCTCTAAACCCATTTTCCCTGCCAGCTTGGGACTCCAGAACCCTGCTTTGTTGAGCCAGACATCCTTGTCTGCTACAACACAGACCCAGGTCTGGTCCACACCCCCAAAGCTGCAGACTCTAACAAAAAACTGCTCAGCAGGTTTCGTATCTGCAGAACCCAGACACCCAATGGGATCCAAACCCCAAATAAATCCATTTTACTCTGTATAAAGCTTATACAGGTAAACTCATAAATTATCCACCCTCTATATCACTAATAGAGAGACACAGCTGTTTGCTCCCCCAGGTATTAATCACTTCCTCTGGGTTAATTAATAAACAAAAGTGATTTTATTAAGTATAAAAGGTAGAATTTAAGTGGTTTCAACAGACAGAACAAAGTACGTTACCAAGCAAAATAAAGCAAAAACATGCAAGTCTAAGCCTAATACATTAAGAATCTGTTTACAGGTAAAATCTCACCCTCAGAGATGTTCCAATAAGCTTCTTTCACAGACTAGACTGCTTCCTAGTCTGGGCCCAATCCTTTCCCCTGGTTCAGTCCTGTTAGTTCCAGCTCAGGTGGTAACTAGGGGATTTCTCATGACTGGCAGCCCCCCCCCCTTGTTCTGCTTCACCCCCTTTTATAGCTTGGGACCTAGGTGGGAACCCTTTGTCTCTCTGGATCCCCACCCCTTCTTCTAAATGGAAAAGCACCAGGTTTAAGATGGATTCCAGTATCCTATGACATGGTCACATGTCCTGTGAGACCTCATTCTTCATTCTTCCAGGGCTGGCCCGCACATACCCAGGAAGGTTTGGAAGTAAACAGAGCCATTTACAAGCAATTGTCCTAGTCAGTGGGAGCCATCAAGCTTCCAAACAACCATTAATGGCCCACATATTGCATAATTACAGTAGGACTTCAGAGTTATACTTCATATTTCTAGCTTCAGATACAAGAATGATATATACCTACAAATAGGAGGAACACACTTAGTAGATTATAAGCTTTGTAATGATACCTTACAAGAGACCTTTTGCATAAAGCATATTCCAGTTACATCATATTTACACTCCTAAGCATATTTCCATAAAACATATGGAGTGCAACGTCACAGGGACCCAGAGTCGTGGGCGGGCCCACATCCCCTCCACGTGCCATGATTGTGGCCTGATTATTGAACAATGGTACCCACCCCCAGAAGGAGGAGACATGGATAGTGGCACGGCCAGTGGGCCGAGTCATGAAGAGGACTCTGCAGTTCCTGGGTTGATGTGGGAAGGCAGCAGAGGCACCACTGGAGGAGGGCACACCCACTGGCAGAGCTAATCCCCAGGATGGCCAGCAGGAGACAGTGCCATGGAGAGTGAACACTGTCACAGGCCTAGAAGTACCTAAAATAGATAGAGTCAGAGCTAAATTCCATTACCAAATTGTCTTAACAATATTATCCTTAAGATTTGTTAGAGAATGGGGTTGATGCAGGTACGTGGAGTGGTGAATGTTTAGTTTTTAATGGTGCCCAGTGGGTAGCTCCTTCCTTCCAAAGATTTTAAAACATTAACATTAATCTATTAACATCACAAAGACACACTCTGAGAGGGTTCATGTTATTAGCTGCGTTTCAGAGATGAAATGACCTGCATAAGGCCAGACTTCAAGCTGGGGCAGAACGGGGAAACAGAAATCAGGTTACCTAGTTCCCAGTTCTGTCCTTTAACAATAAGCCCATTTTTCTGCTTCTCTACTGTCCTGGAAGGCAGCTGCAGTGTACAGACTCCAGCCTTTTATTTAGTGAGCTGGTTCCCAGTCACTATCTCCCACCTGCCTAGTGGTGGATGAATGCATGTGTGTTTTTAAAACTAGGAAAATAAAGTGTGATATTATACACAGGTACTGACTCCATGGGTGCTCCAGGACTGGAGCACCCACGGGGAAAAATTAGTGGGTGCTCTGCACCCACCGGCAGCCAAGCTCCCCCCTCCTCACCTCCTTCTTTCCCCCCCCCAGCGCGCTGCATCCCCACTCCTCCCCCTACCTCCCAGCGTTTCCCACCTGCCGCCTAACAGCTGTTTGGCAGGGCTTAGGATTTTCTGTGAGGGAGGAGCGGGGACGTGCCGTGCTCAGGGGAGGAGGTGGAGAAGAAGCTGGGTGGAGACTTGGGGGAAGGGGGCAGGAAGGGGTAGGGGCTGGGGTGAGGAAAGGCAGGGTGAGGAGGGAACTTTGGGGAAGGAGTGGAATGGGGGTGGGGTGAGGGCGGTGCAGGGGCTGGGCCAGGGGACGGGTCGAGCACCCACCGGGCAGAGGGGAAGTCGTCGGCGCCTATGATATTATATGATATATTTGAGAGGAACTAAACAACACAGACTGTTGTAAATGCAGGCCATCAGAAGACTTGAACATTTCCTGACAGCGTGTTAAAATCTTCATTAACTTACATGATATGGTAGTAACCGGCTAGGGCATGATCCAAAGCCCATTGATGTCAATGGCAGTTTTCTCCTTGATTTTAATGGACTTTGAACTAGGCCCTGAATAAAGGGGTTTCTGAACCTATGGACGAGGCCAAGTTAGCTTTCTATTTGACCTGACCACTTAAACGCTGTTTTCAGAGGTATCGCATCTTTGGCCAATTTTTTACCCAGTTCAACCCAGTTGCTCGGCTTTGCTCTGGTGTGGGCAGTTCCAGTTTTGGCAAGTGTGTACAGGCTATTACGTGCCAGCGATGAGCCACAATCAGACAAATTGGCCCAGGCTGGCTGATTTCTTCCTTGTATGACGGCTTTTGTTCCTGGAATGCTCTGGATCAGATGTACGAGCTGGGTCTGTTCATTCATGAATATTTAATGTTCTCGCTTTCCAGCCTGCCCCTCTGTCCACACGGTGTGGGGGAGGCAGGGAGAGCATAATGCTGCTCAGTGATGAGGTTCTGAGATGGAGCCACCAGCTCTCAATGGTGATAAAATGGATGAATGTGTTTTTATTCACCCACGACTTCGACAGATGGGAACTTGATCCCTTTAATACAATAAATAATAAATAACAGTAAGGCATAAGAAAAATCTATACTGAATTATCCCAGGTCATGAACACATTGGAGATTTAAAGCCACTGCTGTCATGATGAGGCTGTCTATAGTGACTGACCCTTCTATACCATAAGAAGTCCCTTAGGGTGCTAACACTAATGCGTGTAATGTGTAATGTGTAACACTAATGTGTGTAATGACTGGCTCCAAACTGTGAGGTCAGGAGTAGAGACAAATGCATTTCAGTCAAACAGCAAGTGTAATTGCTACCCTTTACATAACATGCTCTTTGCTGCAGCAGTGGTTCAATTCTGAAGGAACAACAGCCATTGATACTCGGTTGGTGCTTGTGGCGGGAGATTTCATTAATTACACAGAGCGCAATTTGGCTGAGTGGCTATCTGGGGAAAGAGGCATTCTTTCCAATCCTTGTCAACTGATTTTTCCACTGATCACAATTCCCATCTCGTAGGCTCCTAATTACGTTAATTACAAGTTGGCATTGAACAAAAGAAATAAAAACTTAATAGAACCAAATGTGATTCATATAACATGGGGAGCCAAGTGCACACTGTACTTGTTTCATTAAGGAGTAATATTGCTGCACTGCTATTTAAAAAAAATGCATTTAAGAAATACAATTGAGGGTGAATAAATAGTACAGAGAAGTGATATATTGCAAGATGCATGTCAGTGCAGAGAGTTACTGGGTATGAATTCATTTCCCACATCATCATGGACAGTGGGTGAAGCTTCCCATGGGGAAGGATAGTCCTGTTCTCCCTACGACCCCACCCCAGGACCTGCCCCTGCTCTGCCCACTCACCCCCCCCTCCTGCCACTGCTTGCTGCATTCCTTCTCTCCTCTTTCCCTGCCTCATAATACAAGAGCAAAGGGGAGGAGAGTGGAAGAGAGGAGGGACACAGGGAGCAGCGGGGACCCCCAGAGAAGGGGGGTGGAGTGGAGGAGAGGAGGGACTCACCATGCAGAGGCAGGCAGTGAGGGCCTTGCGGGGGGGAGGTGGAGCGCTGGCAGGGCCACCATGGCCCAGGCGTCCTGTGGCAGGTGGCTGCACTGGCAGAGGCTTAGCTTCCCCTGGCCTATTACACCTACCACCTATGTATATCAGATGGGTAGGCAGTCTGCTGGCTCTAGCACCTATTGCCTTAGACAGGGTACATTCTCAAAGCTATTAATGCAACCAGTGGTAGAGGTGAGAAGATTATGTCGGGGGAGGGAGGGATACAGATTGAAGGGTCTGGAGAGAATCTTTACTGCTAATCAGAATTTGGGGTATGGAGCGGCTTCCATATGAGGAGAGATTAATAAGACAGGGACGTTTCAGCTTGGAAAAGAGATGACTGAGGGGGGATATGATAGAGGTCTATAAAATCATGACTGGTGTGGAGAAAAAAGACAAGGAAGACTTGTGGCACCTTAGAGACTAACCAATTTATTTGAGCATAAGCTTGTGGAAAAAGTAAATAAGGAAATGTTATTTACTCCTCATAACACAAGAACTAGGGATCACCAAATTAAATTAATAGGAAGCAGATTTAAAACAAACAAAAGGAAGTATTTTTTCACAAAAAGCACAGTCAGTCTGTGGAACTCCTTATCAGAGGGTGAAGGCCAAGACGATAACGGGGTTAAAAAGAGAACTAGATAAATTCATGGAGGAGAGGTCCATCAATGGCTATTAGCCAGGATGGGCAGGGATGGTGTCCCTAGCCTCTGTTTGCCAGAAGCTGGGAATGGGTGGCAGAGGATGGATCACTTGATGATTTTCTGTTCTGTTCATTCCCTCTGGGGCACCGGGCAT
Organism: Eretmochelys imbricata; assembly: GCF_965152235.1. Taxonomy (NCBI): domain Eukaryota; kingdom Metazoa; phylum Chordata; order Testudines; family Cheloniidae; genus Eretmochelys; species Eretmochelys imbricata. The sequence continues at coordinate 60,390,105 of NC_135580.1, read as the reverse complement.
TGGCCACTGTCGGAAAACAAGGTACTGGGCTGGATGGACCTTTGGTCTGACCCATTAGGGCCATTCTTATGTTCCCTATGGAACTTTTTTTTTTTTGGTCTGAAAATGCTGATTCATGGAAAACAAAATATTTTGTGGAAAAATGATTTAGATGAAAGTTTGTTTAGAAAGAAAAACTGAAACAAGCACATCAGTAAGACAGAAACATTGTCCTGTGAAACGACAAATCCATTTCCTGCCCAGCTCTATTAATCCTTATCTAGCTGTAAAGCTCCAACAGTGATAGCGGGAAGGTTGCGGGATAATGGGCAAACCTGAGACAGAGGGATAAAAGAATGAGGGGAGGTCTGGCAGGAGATGAACAGAAAGACTTGGGAGGACAGTGGGAAGGGGAGGCTTTGGAGTGGGAGTGCTGGGGATTGTGCCCCAGTGATCAGCACGGAGCAGTATAAAAAGGCTGCCGAGCCCTCCCAAAGGGCACCTTTCCCTTGCCATGGGGGTTGCTTTGCTGCAGCATTCCCTATGCTCAGGCTGTATGCCATGGGGGGATCTGTACTGCACCAAGCGTCTGCTGGGTGCACCTGACACTTTGTTGCCATCTCTGCCTATCGGAGAGAGATACAAGTGCCCCCAGGCCTAGCCACAGAATGGGCCTTCCTCTTGGAGGGAGTCCTCCTTCCTGGAGGTGAGAAGGGAGGCGAGGCAGCTGTGCCTGCAATGACTGCAGGCACCACAGAGAATCCGCCCCCATGGCCAGTCTTAGGTCTTTGGAGAAGGCAGAGGGACGACAATTGCTAGAGCAGTGATTCTCAAACTTGTCTACTGGTGACCCCTTTCACAAAGCAAGCCTCTGAGTGCAACCCCCCCCTTATAAATTAAAAACACTTTTTAATGTATTTAATACCATTATAACTGTTGGAGGCAAAGCAGGGTTTGGGGTGGAGGCTGACAGCTCGTGACCCCTCACATAATAACCTCGCAACTTCCTGTGGGGTCCCAACCCCCAGTTTGCTAGAGCCTCCTGTAGCCCATAAACAGCATTGCTGACAGCATAGCATGTGTGCTTTGCTATTTCACAGGGAAGCCAGATCAAGGGAGAAAAATCCAGTGTGCATGCTGTATTTCAAGGAATCCCTGTTGAGGTTACAGGGACAAACCATCCCGATGTGTCGAAAGAATAGTAAATATGGCAGGCGACCAGCTTGGCTTAACGGTGAAATCCTAGTGGATCTTAAACATAAAAAAGAAGCTTACAAGAAGTGGAAGGTTGGACATATGACCAGGGAAGAGTATAAAAATATTGCTCGGGCATGTAGGAATGAAATCAGGAGGGCCAAATCGCACCTGGAGCTGCAGCTAGCGAGAGATGTCAAGAGTAACATGAAGGGTTTCTTCAGGTATGTTGGCAACAAGAAGAAAGCCAAGGAAAGTGTGGGTCCCTTAATGAATGAGGGAGGCAACCTAGTGACAGAGGATGTGGAAAAAGCTAATGTACTCAATGATTTTTCTGCGACTGTCTTCATGAACAAGGTCAGCTCCAAGACTGCTGTGCTAGGCATCACAACATGGGGAATAGATGGCCAGCCCTCTGTGGAGAAAGAGGTGGTTAGGGACTATTTAGAAAAGCTGGACGTGCACAAGTCCATGGGGCCGGACGAGTTGCATCCGAGAGTGCTAAAGGAATTGGCGGCTGTGATTGCAGAGCCATTGGCCATTATCTTTGAAAACTCGTGGCGAACGGGGGAAGTCCCTGATGACTGGAAAAAGGCTAATGTAGTGCCAATCTTTAAAAAAGGGAAGAAGGAGGATCCTGGGAACTACAGGCCAGTCAGCCTCACCTCAGTCCCCGGAAAAATCATGGAGCAGGTCCTCAAAGAATCAATCCTGAAGCACTTACATGAGAGGAAAGTGATCAGGAACAGTCAGCATGGATTCACCAAGGGAAGGTCATGCCTGACTAATCTAATCGCCTTCTATGATGAGATTACTGGTTCTGTGGATGAAGGGAAAGCAGTGGATGTATTGTTTCTTGACTTTAGCAAAGCTTTTGACACGGTTTCCCACAGTATTCTTGTCAGCAAGTTAAAGAAGTATGGGCTGGATGAATGCACTATAAGGTGGGTAGAAAGTTGGCTAGATTGTCGGGCTCAATGGCTCCATGTCTAGTTGGCAGCCAGTGTCAAGTGGAGTGCCCCAGGGGTCGGTCCTGGGGCCGGTTTTGTTCAATATCTTCATAAATGATCTGGAGGATGGTGTGGATTGCACTCTCAGCAAATTTGCGGATGACACTAAACTGGGAGGAGTGGTAGATACGCTGGAGGGCAGGGATAGGATACAGAGGGACCTAGACAAATTGGAGGATTGGGCCAAAAGAAATCTGATGAGGTTCAATAAGGATAAGTGCAGGGTCCTGCACTTAGGACGGAAGAACCCAATGCACAGCTACAGACTAGGGACCAAATGGCTAGGCAGCAGTTCTGCGGAAAAGGACCTAGGGGTGACAGTGGACGAGAAGCTGGATATGAGTCAACAGTGTGCCCTTGTTGCCAAGAAGGCCAATGGCATTTTGGGATGTATAAGTAGGGGCATAGCGAGCAGATCGAGGGACGTGCTCGTCCCCCTCTATTCAACATTGGTGCGGCCTCATCTGGAGTACTGTGTCCAGTTTTGGGCCCCACACTACAAGAAGGATGTGGATAAATTGGAGAGAGTCCAGCGAAGGGCAACAAAAATGATTAGGGGTCTGGAACACATGACTTATGAGGAGAGGCTGAGGGAACTGGGATTGTTTAGTCTGCGGAAGAGAAGAATGAGGGGGGATTTGATAGCTGCTTTCAACTACCTGAGAGGTGGTTCCAGAAAGGATGGTTCTAGACTATTCTCAGTGGTAGAAGAGGACAGGACAAGGAGTAATGGTCTCAAGTTGCAGTGGGGGAGGTTTAGGGTGGATATTAGGAAAAACTTTTTCACTAGGAGGGTGGTGAAACACTGGAATGCGTTACCTAGGGAGGTGGTAGAATCTCCTTCCTTAGAAGTTTTTAAGGTCAGGCTTGACAAAGCCCTGGCTGGGATGATTTAATTGGGGATTGGTCCTGCTTTGAGCAGGGGGTTGGACTAGATGACCTCCTGAGGTCCCTTCCAACCCTGATATTCTATGATTCTATGAGAACTGAAAGGCTTCCGGGGGCAGAATAGGACACCACGAGAATAATCTGAGCAGAAAGGGTCTGCAAGGGCTAATGAGCACATAAGGAGTTTGAGATGGTGTGAGGGGTGAGCCACAGAGAGGGCCAGAGTCCGCTCTCAGTTACACTCCTGTCTACCCAGAGTGACGCTCCAGAAGGGGCTGTGAATTGCACCGGGTCAGGGCAGAACCGGCCCATTATCTGGGGAGTTCTGGGCATGGCCATCCCTCACCTTTCCCGTCCCAGAAGGCACACGCAATGGCGCAGTGCTGAGCACCACGCATGGTGCAGCCTGGGTGCAAGTCGCCGCTTTTCGCACTAAGCAGGGGGAATTTGGTGCAGGTGCCAGACTGACAGCACTGGGGGGATCGCCGAGCGCACACAGCAGGGGCAGTGGCTTCCCGCAGGCACTGCCCTGCCATTGCAGCTCCAGCCTGCCCCAAAAAGATCACGTCTTGGGGTGGAGGCAGGGCACGGTCACTCTCATTAGCCCACAAGCCTTGGCCCCTGTGCCAAAGCTGGTTCTACAGAGGCCAGGGAGTGCCAGCTGGGGTGATGCAAGTTATCTCCATCTTTAGCAAGGTGGCACTGAACCAGGGACAAATTCTGAGGTGATGTTTGTGGTAGCGTGAGCCTGGGTATGGGTAACTAATGGCAGGTTTCCAGGGGGAGGTGTGAATTGAAGGGTGGGGGTAAGGGAGACTGTGTAAACCTAGGCCGCCTTATACCCTCCTGTTAGCTTCTTTTCTTGCTGCCCCACTCTCTTACAGCCCCTTGGCATGTAAGTTACACCAATCTAGACTACCTCAGGGCCCTTTGCACACACAGCAATGAGTACTTTAATGCACCATAAACAGCAGCTGACTCCCCCCTCACCTGTGGATTCGAGGGCTTTCTGAAGTAGAGAGATATCAAGTACAGACACTCTGCCATTCGTTACCCTTAGGCCGACAAGAAAAGAGAAGGCCCTGATGAAGTCTGGAGAGAACAGCTAACCTGTAAGGAAAGCTCTTTGTCATAAATGTCTCCAGACCTGATTTATGAGCTTGCTGCTACTGAAATCAATGGAGTTTTTCCATTGCGCAAAATGGGTCCCAACTGAGCAATCTTACGGAGCAGTTAACTCAGTGCATGTTATGTGTTCCCGACCAGCAGAGGATTTGTGTCTGCTATGGTGGCAGAGTTAGTCCTTTAACTTATGCTATTGGGGCTTATGCTTTTAGCTCTGAAAGTCCGTGGTCATGACTGAAATGACAGCCATTACTCGTACATCTAGCAAACGAGCTGTCTCTCACAGAATTATTACATGGGAGGAGTAGGCAGGCTCAATGAAATGGCAGCACTCTCTAAAAGCCTGAATCTCATAAAGAGATACCGCACAATGGAACTCACATGAGAGGTTGTAAATCTGGATTTTTTTGCAAAGGCAATTGAAGCCGTCAAGTGGGAGGAATGGAATGCTGTGCATCTATGGAACAGCTATATGGCAGGTGCACCTTTTGATTCCCTTTCATTCTGCCATAACACCACATGACACATCGCTGCTACCACTGACCTGCCATGCCATTGTAAAAATAATATAAAAATGACAAAGAAACATACAATAAAATATATTTCCAGACAAAAATTTCATGTTGAAATGAACATTTGACATTTTTCCAAAACAAATTTTTATGGAATTTCCATTTCGCAGGAAATTTCAAAAATAATTGTTTTTGTTCTGATTTGGAAAGAAAAGCCATTTTGAAATGTCAGGATTGCGCATTTGGGCCAGTCTATGCATGTGTCACTTCTGGGCTGATCTACTGTAACTCCCTAATCTGAGGCTGAGCGGCAGGATGATGCAGAAGCTCCAGCTGGTGCCGAGCGAATCTGACTGCCTCCTCCAGGGCTCAGGCTGCCATCAGCACCTGTGCTCAAGTCCTTTGGCTGGCTCCCAATCAGCTTCCAATGCCAGCTCAGGGCCTTGGTCCTTATGTCCCAAAGCAATTAATGGATCACACCCCAGTTGCACTAAAGACCAAATTTTGATCTTTCAACCACACCAAAAGAGATGCTCTTCTGGGATAATGCAGATCTCCAAAGCCCAAACAAAGCCTGTGAGAGCTGGGAACAAAGCATTCTCTGCCCAGGGGGTCTGACTATGGAACAGCCTTCCAGAGGAGGTCAGGCAAATCTTGAGCCTGACCACATTTAGAAAATACTGCAAAATCTCCCTCTTCGTAAAGGATTCATAGTAAGAGTGACACCTACAACACTGACACCTCCTTCTACCTGCCCCCTCAAATAAAACAAAACAAATAAACGTACAAATAAAAGCAGAACATCCCCCCACCCCCTCAGCAGAGGTTGTATATCCCTGAAAGTGAGAAAAGCCAGCCGGAAACCCCATAGAGCCAACTAGGGACTTCACTATTGCTATCAATTTTTACATGCATGGAGCTCAGATACGATGGTGATGGGTGGCTGTACATAACCTTAGCACAATATGAGACAGAGCCAACAGTGTGGACCAGGAGAAATCATGTCATTTGGCCATGATTAAACCCTGGATTTGGCAGGGTGTAATCTGGCCGAGCTGCCATGATGATTAATGTGATCTGTGCTGATTACTATTTTGTGGTCAGGACTGCATCCGCTACCTGAACTGCTCAGCATCTTGAGACGTTCCCTGTTCCTTTGGAGAGGAGAGACAGCTGCAGCTGGAAGAGCACATCTCCCTCAGAGCATGGCCAGAGCACAGGGCTCCCTATGAGACACCCCCACAGTGACCCAGACAGCAAATCCCTGGGATCTGACAGGGCCCCAAAGGTTATGTGCTTCTGTGGCACATGAGAGATGCAGAGAAGGAGTGTCAGAGTGAGAGAGACAAGGGAGGCTCTTGTGCCTTGGGAGCATGCCAAAGAACTTTAATTTTGTTAAACCTCCCTTTAATTAAGCTCTTCAATCTTTGTAAGTGCTCTCTTGACGTTCCAGGAGATAAAGACAATCTGTTTCTCCTGCTCAGACAGGTGGAGGCTGAATGCTTCGGGTTAGCAGAATTTCCTGTAGCCAGGGCACAAGACGCAATTTCACAGCTATGCCCTCGGACGGTGAAAGGCTGTGAATATTCACTGCTCCTCAGCCCTGGAACAGGGGGTAAGGAAAGGAATCCCCACCTGAGAGCAGCTCTAACTTCTATTAATGATCCCAAGAGGCTGAAACTGAGGATAAACATGGCTACCTTTGGCCATGCCCTTTTTCTCTGACCACACCCCTAACATTGGCAGCACATCTGTGTCTTTGGAGAATTCCCCTTGGTCCTGGATACACTGGCCATCCTAGTCCATTATCCTGTATTCCACAGTAGTCAGTATCAGATCCTTCCAAAGAAGGTCCAAGAATCCTGCAGTAGCAGATGTCGGGTAATCTGTCATCCTGATGTCTAATAGTTAGAGATTGGCAGAAACACTGAAATGTGAGGTTTCATATCTCCTCTAAAAATCATGTTGTTATTAACTATTATAACTCTGGATATCAGTGTTGCTAAATTCCTGGCCTCAGTGGTTTCCTGTGGCCGTGAGTTCCACAGTTTAATTACAAGTTGTGTGAAAAATGTTTCCTTCTCTCAGTTTTGAATGTCCCACCTTTCAGTTTCATTGCGGAGTGTTCCCTTGCTCTTGTATTATGAGGCAGGGAGAGCAGAAGCTCCTGATCCCCCTTCTCTAGACCTTGCATGATTGTATATATACGTTTATCATGACCCCTCTTATTCATCTCTTTCTATAGGAAACTACCCCAATTTTTCCATCTCTCTTCATTTGAGAGTTTTTCCAAGCCCTTAATCATTCTCGTTGCCGCTCTTTAAACCTCCTTCTGTTCTGAAATGCCCATTTTGAGATGGGATGACCAGCACTGCACACAGTACTTTAGATGAGGATGGATAATTGATTTATACAATGCCATATTCCTTCTGAATATTCAGAATTCTGTAGGCTTGTAGTAGGGCGGCTGCCCCACTCCCGCAGAACAGGGGATAAAAGCAACTCTGGAGAGGGCTGCAGCTGGGGAAAAGGAGTGAAAGCAGCAAACCTAGGCTGATTGGGGAAACAGCCAAAGCTGTGGCCAGCTCAATTAGGGCCCAGCTGGCCCTTATAAGAGGGCTGGGAGCCAGGAGCTGGAGGAGTCTCACTCTAGACCTGGAGTGGGAAGGGCAGCTGTCTGGGAGCAAGATACCTGAGGTGGAGCAGTGCTGGGGAAGGGCAAAGGGAGCTGGGAAGCTCTAGCCTTGTAAACCCCCAGGTTGCAGGCCTTGTTGAATGCCAAAAGGTACTGGGGCTGCCGAGGGGTAGCCTGGGGATAGGCAAAGGCAGCAGGTCCTAACCCCTTGCCAATGATGAGTGGCCATTACAGACTGCAGTTTGCCCCAGTGAGTGGGGGCTAGATGATGACTGGCAGTAGCCACTGAGGCAAGCTGAGTTTAGAGGGTTGGGGGTTCCCCTAGGAGGAGAAACCCACAGTAAGGGGGGTACTGCTGGGGCAGAACCCCAGGGTAAAGGGGTCTGGGAGGGAAATGGGGCCAGCGGCAGGTGAGACACCAGCCTGCAGAGGACACTCCATAAGCTGGAAAAGAGCTAATTCCCAGATGACAAGCAGGAGGCGATGTACTGGTGAGTCCTCACATTGCTACAAGGCTGTTTTAAAATACTCTGGGGGATGACAGCTTTTCTATTACATTCTATCAGACTTTACCAGTAAGGACTATTGGAGCATTTGCATCAGATAAGTTACTTTGCATCCTTTGGTGTGACAGTAACTGGTTCCCCTCAGTGTATTATTATTCCATTATGATCAATAATAGACCAGTAATGGAGCCATTACTCAGCAGCAGCCACTGTCTAATTACTGTGCTGCTAGACTGTTCTTACTCTGACACACCTTCCCATTATTGCAATGGTCACATTCTGCTTCCCTGCATAACCTTCTGTTTGAGGGCAGCAAAGTGGTTCCCGGGTGGGAATGAATTCCGATTCACCTCACCCCCGTGTGGTCAACGGGGAACAATGGAACAGAAAGCTTACAGCTAAATGTCCAAATATTGCTGCCTCAAGTTAGGCACCTAAAATCCACACTTACGTACCTCAAAATGTGGCCTGTAATTCAAAGGTGCTGAAAACCCAGAGCTCCCCCTGACAGCAGTGGGAGCGACAGGACCTCAGAACTTTGGAAAATCAAGGCACTTATTCAGGTGTCTAAATATGGATTTAGTCCCCAGTCTGGAACATCTTAGCCATTGTGCTTATCTACAGTTCATTGAAATGGAGCAAACCCCATGGAGATTCTCACTGTCACACATAACATGAACCACCTCTCTATAACTACTCCATGCTCATGTCCTCCTTCCTTCCCCACCTGCCACTTTCCTGACATCTCCATTCTCTATCATACTCTGTCTCAGCAAGCCACCAGCTTGGATAAAACAAGAGCCAACTTGCACCAGTGCTCAAAACTCCAGCTGAACCCAACCCCACTTCCACACCACTGAGTACCTGAAACTTCACAGTAGTGCAGATCAGTCTTGTTAAGGGGCCAGTCTTTTGGGCTTCAGTGGGGATGAGGTAGTGCTAGGCTTTGTGCTGGGCCTCTTCCCAAGGGCAAATAGTCTCCCAGAAGACAGCTGGCCATGGTGAGCTTGGGAACGCACTAGATGATGCTAGAGTATAGTAGCTTAGCTTGCTGCCACACTGATGCAGTTCTTGGGACAGTCCTTGTTGTTGTTTGAACATTGGTGGAAAACAAGAACTATTGGCTGGATGGTGCTGTGCTCTCTGCTAGGTACAGTATCGAACAGGGATAAGTGCAGCCATTGCGAGGACCACCAGAGTACTGTGGTGTGCTCTACCCGTGAAGGTGGGCCAGAGCATTAGCACCACACATACAGCAGCCAATCTCCTCCACCAGGGCCATGACCATAATCAAGGAAGTCATCAGCACCTTCTCAGCCTGCCCCAGGAGTACCTGCAGAAATGGAGAACACCCAGTGACCTTGTGGTAGGGGATTAAGTTATATCAGAGGGCAGCTAGTTCCATGCTCTGCCAGAGCCTGCTCAGCGGTGCACACTCACAGTACAGAGAATGCATGTGCAGCACACACCCCGAGTAGCTGGGCGCACACACAACACACACCCAGACACTACTGCCAGCCTCAAGAGATGAAGAATCATGAGTCAGATCCTTAAAAAAACATTCAGACCATGTTTTTTCAGTCAGTCTTTTGACTTTTTAAACTCCTCTCTACTCTTCTGGAAACGTGTATATTATTTTTTCAAGTTAAGTCAACAGTTAGTGCCCACATGCCTTTTCCTGGCTGCTCAGCTGGAGACTCAGCATATGCTGGAGATGCACAAACACATGTGAGGAGAATTGTAATGGAGACAATGCAAAATGGTTAATTCTTTAGTTTATTTAAGCTAGTCCTAAGTAGCAAGAGGCTCGTTTCAATATAGTTATTGCTTCTGTTAACGGATTGCGATATTAGGATGGATGTCCCCTCAAAAAAGTATCACATCAAATGTAGTGATGGGGTGGAGGGAAGGCACCTATGCTAGTGGGAGAAAGGGGGAGTTCTTATCTTAGATTCTTGTGCACAGGTCTAACATAAGTATTCAGTGAATGGCTCTATAGTGTGACAAAGTTTAAAATATGATATAAAAATCTATTTCACATGTATTTAGAAATCTACTGTACAAGACCTATAAAATGGAGCTGGAAAATAAACAATGACCATCCAAGAAACAGAAAGCACTCTCTCTATGTATCAAGTTTGCCAGTTACTTTTTAATAAAGATTTATGTGAGCTGCAAAGATCTTTGCATGCAAGAATATCATTATAACATCAGCCACTTTTTAGAGCTTTCCATATGTCGATGCACTTATTATATAATCCCTAAATATTGTTTATTAAAATCAGTTCAAAGTATTTCAAAATAATTTTAAATCATTCCTCTTTCTCTGTATAAATTTGATAACTATATATATGTACATTATCCAGTAATTATAATGTATTTTTTTAAAAGTTCATAATTCTCCAAATAGCTGAAAGTAATTCATTTTATTTTAATTCTTCTTCCCTCCTGCAGCCCTTAGGGCTTCTCTCCTTCTCCCACCCAGCAATACCCCCAGCCTCCACCAGTTCAGTCCCCTCACCCAGCAGCCTCACCTCTGCTCCTCCTGGGGTGTTTCACCCATTTCCCAGGCTGAGGTGGGAGACTGCTATGGATTCTCCTCTTGTCTCCCCTTTCCCAGTCTGGGGTAGGGGGAAGCTCCCAGAGTTCTTCAGCCCCTTCTTCCCCTGCCCAGGCAGGTGGTGCAGATGGGGTGTGCATGTAAGAGCAGAGGCACGTCCTGTCCCTGATGGTTACAAAACGGGACGGGGAGGAGAGAGAGGAGCATCCCTAAGCTGCTGAGCTATTTGCTGCCTTCTCCTTTCCCTGCCATGAAAGCCATGAGCAAAGGGGAGAAGGCCTGCTGGCTGCTAACAGGGCTGAACTTGAGGGGGCTGGCTCATCTCACGTAATTGCTGGTTGGGCTCCTGAACCCTCCACAATCCTGTCATGGTGTCACTTGTGAGAAAATGCAGTCACTTGCTATAGCACACAAACAACACAGGCAGACACAGTCACCTCCCCAACACTGAGCACACCCTGGCTCATCTCTGATTTCTTCAGCTCAGTGGCAGACAAGTCTTGTTGCTCTTAAAAGTTCAACAGCTTCTGTTTCTTCAGCAGTTCCTAATTCATGTTCCTATTTCTCTTCACTAGTCATTTCCCGAAAGACTGAGACATTTTTTTCTGTGCTTTTTCATTCTACAGTACCTGCTTTCACTCCTGTTGACACTTTACTGCCAATTCCACATGGTCATAGATCCCACCGCTGCCACCATAGAGACAGACAGGTTTTATGGGCAGAGGCTGCACCAGTGCTACCAGTTCTTTTGATTTCCTCACAAGCAATGAGTTTTCAGGGGGGGCTGATGCCAGACTGGTCATGACCCAGAAGCACCGGCCCTCTAGTGAATTTCAGCCTCGCTGCAGGAGGGAAGCAGACTCCTTGTGATTGGCTGCTTTCCACAGTGCCCCACGTCCTGCCGAAGAGAAGCTAGTCAGAGCTGCTGCAGGAGGCAGGCAGAGCTCTTCCCCACCCCTCCTCCCCCCACTCCTAAGAAAATGGCTTCCTATTGCTGAAGCGGGGAGGGAACAGGGAGCAGAAAAAGCCCAGCAGCTCAGGGTGGCTCTGCCCTCTCCCCTGCTGTGAGCCGTTGGGATGAAATGTCATGTACACACATGCACGCATACAGCGGGAGGGTAGTGGGAGTGAAAAAAGCACCATGTAACCTTGTTTTGAATATCTCGTGATTTTTTTTTTTGTGGGGGGGTCTGACTATGATTTTTGAACCTTTGGGGCTGGTGATACTGCAGCCTAAAAGCCCCGGCAGAGGTCCCATCTGGTGCTGATATGCTACCTGTTAGAGTCTGCACGGGGGTTGTGAGCTACTGACACCTCTTGCATAGTGACAGGTTTCAGAGTAACAGCCATGTTACCGCATCCGATGAAGTGAGCTACAGCTCACGAAAGCTTATGCTCAAATAAATTGGTTAGTCTCTAAGGTGCCACAAGTACTCCTTTTCTTTTTACTGACACCTCTGCATCGCCACAGGACGTTTAGGTTAGCGACCTAGAGGAGGACCCTGTGAGGCTGGGTCCAGCAGGAAGTACCACTCAGTAGGACCTGAGTGGTGGCCCCTCACAGCCTCCTGATTGGCCGATACCAGTACTTAAAGCAGGAAGCCATTAAGTGAAGCTGTCTGAGTAGCAACACTGACTGTCTGTGCCACATCCTACTTGCAATAGACCCTAGACTCTGGCTTCTGACCCTGGTTTGTCCTCTACTTCATGAGTCCATTGCTTTCTGTAAGCTGGTGCTGAACCCTGATCTCCTGGTACCCTGACCCTGCCTGACTCTAGGTTTGCCCTCTGGCCTATCTCAGATTATGGGCACCTGACTTGGCCTGACTCCTGTGCTGACAGTTAGGTCTGACTGCCCTCATCCCGGTCCTGATGGTCCCTGAGCTGAGGTTGTATTCAGTGGCTTCTTTGATTTCACTGATGTAGACACTCTGATGCAGGAGTTCACCTAAACGTGGCTTGCTGAAATGTGACATTGCAAGGACTAGGACTCTGCTGTTAAAAGCACACACGAGCTGCAGAGCCAGCCAGCCTGGGAGTGAAGCATCCACTCCACGCTGTCAGGACCTGGGCCAGGAGTGGGGTGGTAGGAAAGGTCCAGGCAGAGCCCCCTGTTTTCCCCAAGTCTCCGAAGTCAGTAGCCTGCTGTTTGGACTATGCACATTATCCTATGCCTGCTGTTTGGTTGTTTGCCCCAATGCCTGCCACTTTTCTTCCTGCCCTACTCCCTGTGCCCCCAAAACCCCTGCAGCCTGCCCTCTCTTCTCCTCTGCATCTCCCCTCTTGCCCACTCCTTTGCTCCTAGTTGTTCCCCAACAAACAAAGCCTGTAGCTTAGGTCCCACCCTTAGCCTGTTTGGGGCCATTTTAGACGGTAGGATCTTCAGAGTGGGGATGGTGCCTTACTGTGGGATTTCAAAGCCCCTAGCACAGTGAGGCCCTGATCCCCTCATTACCTCTTTTGACACATGCAGTTAGCCAATATTTGGGTCTTGCAAGCTGCTTCCATGAGGAGGAGAAACTGATGATACCGTCCATTTCTTTGGTGCAATCCTTTGTTTACAAAGAACACATGAAGCCTGGTTTTCCTGAGCACAGCAGGAATCAAACAGCAGCAGACAGTTTCCTTGCCCAGCATTCCAAGCCTTTTTTCCCAGCCAGCACTCTGCCCAAAAGCGTGCACGCGCGAGACTCTCCTTGGCTTTCTGCTGCTTCCTCTGTCTACTTCTGTGGTGTTTCTGGCTGCATCTTCCCTCCTCACCCCAGCTCCATCAAAACAATACTCAGCAAAACCTGCTCACTCACATAGCTTAGTTCCTGACTGGCCTTGTATGGAGCCTGTGTTTTGGTGGGTGGTTCCTAGTGTTTCAGCTAGTCTTCTCCAGTTTAATTGCTTTTCACATTTACCCTGACTGTAGGGCAAGCCCACCAGTTTCAACAGGGTTTCAGCTGACCACCTGAATAACCGCCCCAAGTATAGTCAAAATAGCAATAAGCCCTAGAGCAGCGCTGGTGGAGCAACTGAGCTTGGGCAGTTCAATTCCATCTTGTCCCAGATTCCATTCTGTTCTGAGAAACCTGCACTGCTCTGGAGTCTTGGGCTCAGCAGATTACCCCAGCATGTGGGTCACTGGCTGCCCTTTCTCTAGGCCAGGGTGTTGCCAGCAAGGAGGAATTTCTACATTGCAGCCAGAGCTCAAGCCACTTGTGGTGAGATCAGGCCCAGGGAAGGAAGGGTTAGGGAGCCCTGCAGAACTGACTGAGTTCATTGCTACAGCTGCCTTCAGCTCTGCAAGGCAATTGAGGGTGTAATAGATTCAGGCAAATGAGAGAGAAAATTTAGGCATAAAACCCTCTTACCATGAAGATGCAAATATTGCCCTGGCACTAAGGGATTGTCTGGGATATTTGTATAATCTTAATGAGAATTTACAGCAATCCAGAGTCTAGATCAAACTGCTCCTAATTCTATCTAAGCAGAAACAGTTCTTCTTGGCCTGTGCTTCTTCACATTTAACTAGCAATGCCCTGGTACAATGGCATCTTAGGAAGTCACAATGGTTAAAACACATCCAAGTGATGCTTGCCAGTGCAGTGCAATGGCCTAGTAATAGCCCCGATTTCCTTCCTGAATCTGTCATTTTTATTCATTGTGTTGATGAGGCGCTTTCAGCACTGGGGACAGATGTTCCTGAGACAAGACTCGCACAGAACATTAGCTCCTGTGCTGCCTCTGCTACATGTAAATAAAAAATACCATTTTTCACTTTTATTCCTTTTTTTAAGGGATGAAATAAACAGCCTAGTAACAACCCTCTATTAAAAGAAATGTTTGTTTAGTTGAAAAGCTTGGCGTGGTGGCATCCTCAGGATGGTGTTTAAATACATGATATAAATTTCTCCAGTCTGAGGCTGCAGGAGATAATGACTCATTCCAGCTCCTCAGACAGGGCCTGCTCCTTCAGCTGTTAGAACTCCAAATACGATTCCAGCGCTGAATTTCACACCAGAATTGGATGTGTGTGGTTCTGGATTCTATTCTATGCAGGTTTATATCCCACCCTCATCACTGGGATACCTGATCACCTTCCGGAATTGCTTTAAGATCTAGATGTAGCCTTAGCCCTATTCTTGCAAGGTCTTCCTGCCTCTGCTCCTGCTGAGCTTCCATAAGTTCATTAAAAAGAACAATAACCTCAGGGAATGACACATGAAACCTCCTCCAAGATCCTTCCGGTGCCAAGTGCTAATGAAGAAAAGGGAAGAGTCTCATCAAGACCAACCAGAGCTCACATTGATGGTACAGAGAGAAGGGTTTTGGATTTACAGAGCATCGGAGCCTTCTTTGGGAAGATGCATCTGTTAGCATGTGATATTTCTACATAAGCTGAGGTCAAAACCAGCAGGGCTTTTATGGGGAGAAGAGGTTAATGGCACATTGGCTGGGGCAGCAGACTAGGACTCAGAAGACCTGGCTTCCTGCCCCAGCTCTGCCACTGTTTCATTGTCTGACCTTGGGCCAGTCATTTAATCCCCTTGTGCCACAGCCTCCCCATCTGAAAAGGGGGGGATAATAGTACTTATTCATCTTTGTAAACTGCTTTGAGAGCACCAGATGAAGAGTACCAAGTATTTGTTTATAATTTATATAACCACGACACCATGTATTCTATGATTCCACAGCTGTGTACTTTGCTATGTTGGATCCAAAATTTGAGGTTTCATTTTTTAAATTTCTGGTCTTTATAATTGCAAATTAACCCTTTGAAATGAGTTGAAACCAATGCGGTGGCATCTGCCTGAATGTTCAGCCAGCCTGAAACAATAATAGAGAAAGGTCTAAAATGCTCTCATTCATCTGTAGGGGACGTTAGCTCTGAAACCTAATCAAGAGTGTTTAAATGTTGATCACTTAAATTTTATCTAATGTGTTTGTCACAGAATCCCAAACCACAAGCCCATGTGCCAGAAATCCCAACTTTCTCACCCCACCTGCTCCAACCTCCAGCTTCCTCCCTTGACAACTGGTTTGGCTCAACTGGACAAAGTGTCCCTTGACAAAAGACCAAGTCGATGAGGTTGTCAGTGGGGCCTCATCATAGACTGGGGGAGTTCTACAGAGATTCATAGTAGGCCTGATGCTATTTGACAGTTTCTTCAATGAGCAGGAAGTCAATATAAAATCACTGCTGATAACATTTGCAAATGACAGACTGGCAGAATGGTAACTAATACCAAGGACAGGCCAGTCGTACAAAGAAATCTGGAGAATTTAGTAAACTGGGCCCATTCCAACAAAATGAATTTGAATAAAGCCTAAAGCCAAATGCATGCATCTAGGAACAAGGAATGCAGGCAGCCCCTACAGAATGGGGGACTGTAGCCTGGAAAGCAGCGACTCTGAAGTCAGAGTGAAGAGACAACTCAACATGAGTTCCCAATGTGGTGATGTGGCCAACCAGGGCTAATGCTATCCTTGGATGTATAAACAGGGAAGTGGTGAGGGTTAGGGAAACTATTTTACCTCCGTACCTAGTACTGAGGAGATCGTAGTAGAATAGTGTGTCTGGTTCTGGTGTCATCATTTTAAATAGAAGAGAGTGCCGGAAAGAGGTACAAAAACTACTTGAGGGCTGGAAAAGCTGGCACAAGACAGCAACATGCATTTTAATGCTGCTACATGTAAATGTAGGCAACACTTACACAATGGCAGATTCCATCCTGGGATACAGTGAGTCTGAAAATGATTTGGGTGTCACGGGGGATAATCAGCTGAACATGAGCTTCCAGTGCAATGCTGTAGCCAAAAGGGGTTGTGATCTCTGGACACAGGGGAACCTCCAGTAGGAGCAGGGGGGTTATTTTACCCCTGCATTTGGCACTGGTGCAACTGCTGCCGGAATCCTGTGTCCAGTTCTGGTTCCCGCAATTCAAGGAGGATGTTGATCAATTGAAAAAGGTTCAGAGAAAAGCCAGAAGTATGATTAGAAGATTGGCAAAACATGCCTTATGGTGATAGATTCAGCTTGTCAGCCTAGTTAGCTTCACAAGGTGAAGGTGACTTGATTACAGTCCTACAAGTACCTACCATGGGGAGCAAATATTTGATAATGGGCTCTTCAGTCTAGCAGAAAACAGAACAACATGATCCAAAGACTAGAAGTTGAAACTAGTCAAATTCAGATGGGAAATAAAGTGTAAATTTTTAGGAAGAAGGGTAATTAGCCAGTGGAACAATTGGTAGATTCTCTATCACTAACAATTTTTAAATCAAGATTGGATGTTTTTCTAAACTATTTTGTTTAGGAATTTTTTGGAGGAAGTTCTTGGCCTGTGTTAAATAGGATGTCAGAGTAGAGGACCACAATGGTCCCTTCTGGCCTTAGAATCTATGACTCTGTGCCAAAATGTTACCGGGAGAGATTTAAAGGACCTCAGTCTGTTTAGCTTATCAGAAAGAAGACTGAAAGATAACCTGAGTACAGTATATAAGTACCTACAAGCCGAGAAAATACCAGGTAACAAAGGGCTCTTTAATCTAGCAGAGAGAGTCAGACTGAGAGCCAATGGCTGGACGTTAAAACCAGACACATTCAAGTCAGAACGAAGGCACCGCTACAGACTAGGGACCGAGTGGCTAGGCAGCAGTTCTGCAGAAAAGGATCTAGGGGTTACAGTGGACGAGAAGCTGGATATGAGTCAGTGTGCCCTTGTTGCCAAGAAAGCAAACGGCATTTTGGCCTGTATAAGTAGGGGCATTGCCAGCAGATAGAGGGACGTGATCATTCCCCTCTATTTGACATTGGTGAGACCTCATCTGGAGTACTGTCCAGTTTTGGGCCCCACACTACAAGAAGGATGTGAAAAATTGGAAAGCATCTAGCGGAGGGCAACAAAAATGATTAGGGGACTGGAACACATGACTTATGAGGAGAGGCTGAGGGAACTGGGATTGCTTAGTCTGCAGAAGAGAAGAATGAGGAGGGATTTGATACCTGAAAGGGGTTTCCAAAGAGGATGGATCTAGACTGTTCTCAGTGGTAGCAGATGACACAAGGAGTAATGGTCTCAAGCTGCAGTGGGGGAGGTTTAGGTTGAATATTAGGAAAATCTTTCTTTTTCACTAGGAGGGTAGTGAAGCACTGGAATGCGTTACCTAGGGAGGTGGTGGAATCTCCTTCCTTTGAGGATTTTAAGGTCAGGCTTGACGAAGCCCTGGCTGGGATGATTTAGTTGGGGATTGGTCCTGCTTTGAGCAGGGGGTTGGACTAGATGACCTCCTGAGGTTCCAACCCTGATATTCTATGATTGTACTCATTTTTAACAGCGAGGGTGATTAACTATTGGGACCAACTCCCCAAGGAAGTGATGGATTCCCCATCTCGTGATGTCTTTGCATCCAGCCTGCTGCTCTTCTGGGAGAGCTTCTGTTTGGCTAAAGCCTATTTGACTCAGGGCAGGGGGAAGCAAATGGAGTTCTCTGACCTGTGGTGGACTAGGTGATGTGGTGATGTTTTCTAGTCTTAAAATGTACAAGTCCTGGAGGGGGCGAGAATTGGCTCCCTGTCAAATTCTCTAGCTGAATTTCTCATCTTGTGCCTACAGGCAGCGATAAAATCGTTTCATGTCACTTCCAGACCAGACATATTTATCAGGATGGATTAAATCATACTGATGAGACAGATGTCTCAGAGCCACAAGCGACATGCACAAGCCCAGATGTGTGTCTGATAAAATCTCTTCCGAATTAGACGATATTTTGGGATAGCATAGTGACATAGGAGAAGAGACACTGGCACACAGGATTTGCCACACTGGGGCAGACTAATTGTCTGAGTCGAGTATCCTGCCCGTGACAGTGCCTAATACTTCAGAGAAAGGCCAAGACCTTTACCATAATCTACCTGACTGATGTGCACTGCTATACATGAGGCATAAGGGAATACCTTCCTGATCCATTTCTAACCTGGAACATGAGGCTGGATGACCCTTAGCCTAGCAGGATGTGTAGTATCCCTGGCCCTGAGACTAGCACATGCTGCAATCTCGACCAAGGGGGTGGTGATAGGTCCTGCAGCTGTGCTACAGCAACATTGAATGCTGTCCATGGGTGAGGGTGGGGGTTAGAGAGCCCATGAGAGGCAGACAAAGCTGGGGAGGGGGCTCTGGATCTTCTCAAAGGAAGCAGTGGGAAGGCAGTTAAAGAAGGAGGAGATGAAAAGAAGGGATTTGCTGAGAAAATCAGACCTTGAAGGGCTGTGTACAAGGAGCACAGCTACAAGGGGCAGAGAACGTCTGACTGGTGAGGTTGACCATTGGAACACTGACAGAGGGAGACAATTTGGGCACCTAGGAAACGTGTGGCCCTCGGGGTGAAGAGCTGTTTGCAGGTGAGCCTGCTAGAAAGAGGTGCAGCACCTCAGCATCAAAGCAAGGAGTATTCTCAACCAGAGAGAGACAAAGGAAGGACAGCTGGGGGGAAGTGGGACTTTGGCATCAGGGATGGGAGGAGCTGACTACCCTTAGGGCGACACAGCATGGTGGTGAAAAGCTCTTATGGTGATGGTAACATACAAGTTATCATTTTCCTCAGCAAGTATCTGATGTTACTTCATCTTATTTATATTCTGTTATACCTGTTATGTTGTTTTTGGCCAATTTTTTAGTTTTTTTTTTTTCCTTTATAAAGTTTAAAATGGAAGGTGATCTCTGTGTCAGTTTGCCTCTGCCTGTTCTCCCAGTAGGCACAGCCTAGCTGTGGACTGGTTCCCTGCAACTGGCATCATGACCAGGATAGGAGGAGCCCAAAGCAGGGGTAACCATCTTAGAACAACATGAGTCAGTCAGGGGAAAGGTCAACAGTTGGGGCCCAACTGCCACTTGTACAGACACTCCTACCACATGTGATGGGGTGTACAAATGCCACACTGGACACCAAGGAGTTCAGGAGCTGCTCTAGGCTCAGCCAGCCCTGCCCTACTGTAACAGTGCCACTCATACAGGCTGGAGGAGGAGTTAAAAGGGAGCAGAGCAGCTCACTGTGGGCAGACCAGGGAAGAGAACAGATGGGAGGCAGGAGTTTCTCAGACAACCACTACCTGAAGGGCCATCCCTGAGCAAAGGGAGGGCCTGATCCTGATGCACCCTGAGAGGGAGTCATTCCCTCCTCTCTTACTCAGTTTATTTGCATTAATTCTCCTTGCTTTTTGTTCATGAACTGCCCCAAAAGGGGAGAGACTTTGAAGTGACTTGGCCTGAGGGCCAAGTCACAGGAAGAGGCAAGCCATGACAGAAGTGGAGCATCCACCTTTGGGAGACCCCCGGCAGAGAGATCGCTCCTGCACCACTCCTAGCCACAAGAAGGCACGAGCAGTGATTCTACCCCTTCACACCCAGATACTTTCAGTTTTCTCCAGAAAATTCAGAGAAACTCTGTCATTTGGGGAATTTAAGACAATTCTTCAGTCAATGTTTAGATTGCATGTGCTGCCAGAACGACAGGTGCAGCTAGACAGGAAGTGCAGACGCAGCCACAAAATGAAAAAGGGGCTGTAGAACGGATACTTAGAAGGTTAGCTGTGTCTGACACTTGCATCTTGTCAGAGGGGAAGCAGAGATTTTTCTCCAAAGTCCAGTAGAGAGTCTAGGGGAATATGCATTGGTATACCCAGCAGCTTTGCAAGCAATGGAAAAGTTAGAACTTCATGAAGCCCTAGATACTGATAAAAGGCTGAAGGACAAATTTATTGAGGGGTGATATTTTACAGAGGAAACTAAGGCTATTACTATGATAGAATCCATAAATTTCCTTTCTAGGCTTTAAGGAGTATGTTGTAAAACTTCTGGGTGGTAAAGGACCAGACAGGGTAGTTACCATGTGTCAACAGATTTGCAACCATGCTGTGGTTGGTGGGCACTGTGTGGGGACTAGCCAGAAGTCAGAGGATGGTAATTCTGGAATGGAAGATACTTTTCAAAGAATTTAAAAGGGAGATAGAGGAATTGAAAAAACACTCCTTGATGATATAAGGAGAGAAATTCAATGTACGAGACTGGCTTTGAAACAGGAGGTCCCGGCACCTAGAGAATACAAGCACAGGCTACAGGGAGTCAGAACAGGGCAAAAGGGACAACTGATAAGTTTGATCTTGATGGCAACTCTATTTGCAGAAGACATAGTGAGGTGGAATGTATAGAAAGGGGAATATGAATGTTAATGCCATGCCATTTAAATACCCAGTCTCCTGGATTGGGGGTCAGACCATAGGGAGACAGAGAATAGACCTGAATGACATTAAAGGGCAGGCTACTGCTGTAGGAAGATTAATGGGCTAGAAATGTGGGCCTTGCTAGATACTAGGTCTTGAGTCACTACCTTACAGAGCCAACATTTTTAGGAAACATTGGACTCCAGATTGATTGACTACCAAGAACAGGATGAAATTGGTAGCAGGAAATGGTTTGGCTATCCCTTGTGCTGGCTATATGGAAGCTGAAATTCAAATAGGAACAATTAAATATCCAGCACAGGGTAATTTTGTTAGCAATGTCAAGAGTGATCGTTTGCCTCCAGTAATCATATGTATGAACCTACTGCAACATTGTTACGAGGAGTTGTTGCAAGTAGGAAAGGCTCAGGGGCAGCAGCTCCCCAGTCAAAACATGAAAGTCTGGCAGAATACCTTTATACCAGACACATCAGAAGTTATCAGATTCCCAGTCAGTACAGGGCGATTTGGGAAAATAACAAGACTTGCATCCCCTCATGATGCACCCAAACAGAGAAACCATTTTTATTTGTAAAACAAAAGCTGGTCTGTGGGGTCAGGATTACATTGTTTTACTGGAACCTTCTTGGAATAAAAGGAGATCCCACAATAGTGACAAAGTGGTTTTGTGGAAAAATGATTAGTACCAGTCTGGATGCTAAATTATGGGGCCAGACTGACACTAAATAGAAATCAGGTGGTTGGCATCTGATGTGCATAGGTTGGGAGGACATCTCGGTGCTCAAGGAACAGGTTGTGGAAGCAGGACACATGCAGATAGTAATCCAGGATGGCGGGACAGAGCCATACCCACATGGAGAAAATAGATTTGGGAATGCCTTCCACAGCCACAGAGCATGTTGACAGGTTGGTACAATTGATTGAGAGATGAAAAAGCTTTCTCACAACCTCCTTTGGATTGTGAGTGTAAGCAGAGTCAGGATGAGCTCCACCCTGACATCTGGTGGTGAGGTGTGGCAAGTTGTGGAATAGAACTTCAGGGGCTGATCTCATTTGCATAGGCACACCCACCCTGTCTAGAATGAGGCCATAGCTGCCCAAATGCCCACTTTGGCTGCTGTGGGATCCCCAGTGTTTCTGTTATTGGGGCAGGAAGAATAAATTGTTACCCTGATTATGGGAATCAGGACAGTGGAACTGTACTTGGCCTTTTGTTACGATGGAGGGACTCACCAACTAAGCAGCACTCGCTAGGCAAGGGACATGGGTTCCAAAACTCTGTGAATGGAGAGAGGCTGGGAGACAGGTATTAATACTTGGTGGTATGGGCCCCCTGGTGAGGGCCTTACATGCTAATTGCACTTCCTCCTCTCTCCATTGTGGAATATCGGCGCTAATTTTGATTCCATTAGGAGTCTAGTTACAGGCTGCTGAGCTGAATTCACTTTGGGCTAATGGTGCACCAGCACTGAGGCTTCCCTGCTACAAGCTGAAATCACAAAAGAGCTAAACTTACTAAGAACTGAAATCACTGAGTGTTCTGTTAAGTAGTGGGGGAGCCTGAAGATATATGGCGGAGCAGTTTGTGGGACGGCAAGCAGAGTGGCTTGTGGAGCAGAGCAGTTTGTTGGATGCCTAGAGCAGCTTATGGGGCGGCTGGCAGAGTGGGGCCCTATGGAGAGATGGGGCCATCAGCTATGGACCATGTAAGGTGCCCCTTAACCCCCTCCCCAAATCTCCACCCAGGTTGGGAGGTAAAACTCTGCGGATAAACTTTTGAACTCTAGGGCTGCCAGAGGGACAAATTTTTGGGTCGTGGGACTTTGGGTGATTTTGGGTTGCTGGACTCAAGAACCAAAAGGGGAAAAAAACACAACCCATGAGCAAAAAAACCCACCCCAAGCAAATTGGGGTGTGTCATGAATCCTGTTGGTGGTGTTTCCCCAACATAATGCCACAGTTTCTCTGTTATTAAAAGGCTTTTGCTACACTCAGACTCTATGCTTGCAAGAGTCTTGGAGGCACCCAGCGGGGCTGGTATATATTTGTCCCAGGTCACTGGGTGGGGGCTCAAGCCGGTTTTGCATTGTGTTATTGGAACGGAACCCCTAGATACTGAACCCGGCCCTTGTTGCTGCCAACTCTGACAGGCAGAAGGGTTACATGGGTATGCAGCCAGACACAGCACACCATACCCACTGGGGTACAGCCTCTAATTAGGGAACCAATTTGACCAATTGATCCAGCTTTGTACAACCAGTGAAGGAAATAAGAGATGTTGGAAGCTAATATAATAAAAGAAAGTGATAGTGCAGGGGCAGTGCTCATTGGGCTAGTTGGGGGGAAAAAAATGGGAAACTGGGCTCTTGCGTAGATTACCAAAAACTGAACCAGGTCACCCATAAAGATGCCTTTCCCTAGAGAACTGAAGATTCCTTAATGGCATTTAAGTCAGCAATTTTCTACTCTGCTGTCCATTTAGCAAGTGAGTATTAGCAAATTGGAAGTGGCACCAGAACACGAAGGAAAAAAATGCTCTGACACCCATGGGACTTTGAGTTGACAAGAATGCCATTAGGGTTATGTAATGCTCTGAGAACTGGAACATTGAGGCTCTGAAACGTTTGATACCCTTTTATTGCATTGAGGAGACATCATAGCGAATTCCAAATCCTTTGAGGAACAGTTACAACACTTGTGTGAATCTTTCAAATACCATACACAGTATGGATCAAAAATAAAACCTTCAAAGTGTCATTTTCTAAAAAGACAAGGTGAATTCTTTGGAACAGATAGGGTGTGTCTACACTGCAATTAAACACCCACGGATGGCCCATGTCAGCTAACTTGGGCTTGTGGGAGCTCAGGCTGTGGGTCTTAAAGTTGTGGTGTAGACGTTCAGGCTCAGCATGGAGCCTGAGCTCTGGGACCCTCCTCCTGATACAGAGTGGTAAAGGAATGGCCAGTACCTGCTATGGTATGAGACATACAGAAGTTCTTGGGATTTGTTGGTTATTATTGCTGATTTATAAAGGACTTTGCTAGTGTTACTCTGCCATCACATGAATTGCTAAGAAACACAGGAGACAAGAAAATTACCAAAGCTGCCCAGGTAAAATGGAGTGTAGAGTGCCAAGCAATAGATGAAGAACTGAAATTTCTCCTAGTGCAGTCACCTAGCCTGGCACATCCAGATTATGAACTACCATTTAGAGCAGAGGTGGGCAAACTACGTGGACCACGGGACCATCCTGCCTGGCCCCTGAGCTCCTGGCCTGGGAGGCTTGCCCCTAGCCCCTCCCCTGCAGCCTCAGCTCACTGCTCCACCAGTGCAGTGCAAGCTCCTGAGGCAGTGCAGCTGAAGAGCCCGGCCTGACCCGGTGCTCTGTGCTGTGAGGCACGGCTGCCTGTCCTGGTGCAGCCATGCCACCAGTGCTTGAGGCAGTGCTGTAAGGAGGCAGGGAGTGGGGGATAGAGGACAGGGGAGTTCGGGGGTGGTCAGGGAGCGGGGGTGTGGAGAGGGGTTGGAAGTCAGAGGGCAGGGAACAGGGTGGTTGAATGGGGACAGGGATCCTGAGGGGGGGCAGTCCAGAAGGAAAGCAGGGGTTGGATGGGGTGGTGGGGGGCAGTCGGAGGCAGGGGTTCTGGGGGCAGTCAGGGGACAGGGAGAAGGGGTGGTTGGATGGGGTAGGGGTACCAGGAAGGAGAGGGGGGAGTTGGATGGGGTGGTGGGGGGGCAGTTAGGGGTGGGGGGTCCAGGGGTGCTCAGGGGACAGAGCAGGGGTGAATGGGGTAGGGGTCCCTGGGGGGCCATCAGGGGGTGAGAAGCGGGGGGGGGGGTTGGATAGGGGGCAGGGGCCAGGCCATGCCTGGCTGTTTGGGGAGGCACAGCCTTCCCTAACTAGCCCTCCATACAATTTCAAAAACCAATGCAGCCCTTGGCCAAAAAGTTTGCCTGCCCCTGATTTAGAGCGTCTACTGATGCCAGCAACAAAGGATTGGGAGCCATCCTCGCTCAGGACCAAGATGATAGGGAGCAAGTGCTTGCTTGTGCAAGTCAGAGCTTAAAAGGATCTGAAAGAAATGATGAGAGATACAGTTCATTCCAATTGGAATTCCTAGCATTGGTCTGTATGTTGTGGTGGTGTGGCTGTGTCAGCTCCAGGATATTAGAGACTAGGGGGGTAAGGTAACATCTTTTATTGGACCAATTTCTGTTGGTGAACGAGACAAGCTTTGGAGATGCACAGACCTCTTCTTCAGCTGACCTGAAGAAGAGCTCTGTTTGTAGTTTGAAAGTTTGTCTCTCTCACCAACAGGCTAGTATCCCACAATACACTTCAAAAATGTCCCACCCTGGCCTGGGGGTCACTGAGATGCCTACGTACTGTGCACCATGTCTTTTGCCAAAACAACCTCTGGCAGCACCGTGTGCTCAGCATGACTGATGATTACACAACATTTGTGGTGGTGGTTCCTGTGAAGGATGTGTCTGCACAGATTATGGCCCAGGCTTTCTGGATGTATTTTGTAAGGCCTTATGGATACCCAATCAAAGTGTTGACAGATCAGGGAACTGCTTTTGAGTCCCAGTGCTGTGTGGGGCAAGAGATCATAATGTAACATGGAACCTTTTCTGACTGCCTCTGTTTGCATAGTCCTGCTCCAGGTACCATCCTAACACTGCATTAAAGTAGCCTATTATCCTCCCTCTTCCACATAACTTCATTTAAATTCTCCTCTGCCATGTACTGAATGTTACTGCCCATTCTCTGTAGTGCTAGGAAGACTCCACCCTTTGAAGTGACTCTCTCTGTTCATCTGGCATCTACTCTTGCTTTTGCTGAGACTTCTGCTTGCTGAGCAAGCTGACTGCACCCTGGCTGAGGCAAAGCATTCGCTGGTCGTCAGACTTAGGCTGAGCATTTCAAAGGAATCAAAGCAAACTAGGCACCCAGACCTCACTGAAAGTCAGCTCTTATTGCCCTTAGAAAATCCTGCCTTGATGCACAGGTGTGTGTCTCATACAAGCAGTGGCAGTAAATTGTAGTTTCTGTTTAGAAAATATGTATGCAAAGGAGTTTCCCATAGAGCCTTGTAACGGTCGCTTTTGTCCTCTCTGCTGTGAGTCATACAGGAGAGCTAGGGGGTGTACAATGGACCATGTGTCTTTTTACAAAAGCCTAATATCCACATGAGTCAGCTGTGTGTTAGAATGCCCCCAAACACAATGGTGTGCTCATGTGTCTTCTCAACGGGACTGCTTGCACCAGTAAAACCTCTTCGGCATGAGGGAGAATGGAAGAACAGGGCCCCGTCAGATGCCTGTGGAAAATGACTGACTGGATCTCTGCCCAGTTCATAGCACTGTTGCATCAGGCACCAAATTAGACCCCTCTGTTGGCAGCCCCTCTAAAGAAACAAAGAATGGTGTCTGCCATGGATAGTGAACTCCCTCTCCCCCACCCCTTTGTTGACAGAGATACCTCAAGTGTGGACTGAGGGACATTGGCGGGATTCTCTTCTCATTGGTTCTAGTCTGAGGCCAGGTCTACACTAGAAAATATCACCAGCAGCATTTTTGCTGGCATATAGCTGCCAATACTGCAATGTCACTAGAGCGCATGCCCCCTTGGCTGTCCTTGTCAGTGCTGTCATTGGTTGTGTTGGCAAGAGACATGGTGCACAGTAGGTAGGCATCCCAGTGACCCCCATGCCAGCGTGGGACATTTTTGCAGTGCATTGTGAGATACCAGCACTCCTCTTGGAATTCTGGGAGCTTGGGGGTCAAGTTCCAACAATTCCTTTTGTTTCATCCCATATTTTCTTTTTCCACAGTTCCTCATGCTGCTTTTCAATTTCTCTGGCATCTCACTGGCAGAAACATGGATGGTGAAGCGATCAGCAGAGTTCTCACATCTGTTTTTAGAGTGAGTGTCTGATACTTCTGTGTTTGTGGAACTTTGGTAACTATTACTACAGGTCCTGCAGCAGCAAAAATAGAAAACCAAGAGGGAGTGGATGATGTAACAGTGAATGACAGTCCCCAGATGTGCAGGCATTTGCTCACCAGCTACATATGGTGGAAGGGCAGTTCTGGGCCCATGAAAAAAGCATCAAGTGGTGGAATTGGTTCATGATGTAAATCTGGGACAATCAGCAATGGCTGCAGAACTTTGAATGCAGAATTTGCAGACTCACTAAAATTAGAGATGCTTTGACAACACAGAAATGAATGGCAATTTTGTTCAGGAAGCAGCAATGTACTGCTATTGATCAGTGGGGGCAGTTGTCATCCAGGTGTGCAAGGCTGATAAGAGTGGACTGCTGCACAGGATTGTGACTCTGGTCAATGTTCAGGAAATAATAGTGGGGGTGGGGGAGGATGATAGATGGGATGCATATCCTGATTCTAATCCACACCTGGTTTCTGAGTACATACACTGAAAGGGCTACTTCTCCATAAGACACAAAGCTGGCTGCTATCTATTATTGGACTAACTTCTGTTGGTGGAATAGACAAGCTTTCAAGCTACACACAGCTCTTCTTCTAATCTGGGAAAAGGTACCCAGAGAGTAGGTTTACACTGTGATAAAAGACCTGTGGAATGGCTGGGTCTGGCCTGGGTCAGCTGATTTGGGATGAGGGGCTATAAAATTGCAGTGGAGACATTTGGGCTCAGCCTGGAGCTTGGGCTCTGAGACCCCACTAGGAGGAATAGTCCCAGATGCCCAGGCTCCAACCTGAGACCAAACATCTACACTGCAATTTTACAGCCCTGTAGCCTGAGCCCTGCAAGCCTGAGTGAGCAGTGCTGGGCACTTACACTTGAAGCTGCACATGTTTTTTTATCCCTGTGTGGATATATCCAGCATGTCACAGCTGGACACAAGGTGGAACCAATTGGTAAGCATAAGGAGTTAACATGTGTTGCAAGAGACCATTCAAGGTGAAATGGGCAGTTAACACTTCTGTAGTCACAGGACAAAGCAGGGTTAGTGGGTTACAGATTGTTGTAATGAGCCATAAATCCAGTGTCTTTCTCAAGTCCTGGATTTTTAGTATCTAGCACAGCTATGGGATTTAAATCCACCTTCCCTTTTGAAGGTGTTGTGCAAGTTTCCTTTAAGGATGAGGACTAAGAGGTCAGATATGGAGTCATCATTTTGTGAAACATGTTCACCCACAGATGACAGGGCATTTTGGTGTGTTACTTCTCCATGGTTATGCAAGCACTAGTGTATCCCTGGAAATGTTTCATTGAGGTTATCATTGGCTGGTCTGGGAAGGTACATGACACTTGCATCTTTACAAATCCTGGTCTTTTTGAAAAGGCACAAGCAGGGCCATTTTCCCCAGATCAGCACATTGGCACTGAAACCCCACCAGTGCAAATTATGATTCTCAGGGACCTGGCCTGCCATTTGCTTTCTTAGCTCTTGAAGCCATATGCCAGAGATCTAGACAGCAGCAAGGAAAGATTTCACTATTGACAGAGCAATTTCAGGACAACTGTTGTTTATTTGGTAGATTAAAAAGACACTGGAGATGTCTCATCACTAGCCAGGACATCAGCTTGAGCCAAATCTTCCCAGTTATCTCTGCATGTTGTCTTACATAATATTTACAAAGCGGGGGGCGGGGGAAACATGACTGGCAGGATGGAGAGATGAGCTGGAAAGACTTATTTTGAACAGCCAAACACAAGGACAATTATAAGAGCACAGTGTGGTGCTGTACAGCTGAGGGAGACATTGAAAGACCACTTTACAGTCAAACTCCATAGACACAGAGCAGCACAATGCAGTATTATGGCACACTGTTAAACACCTGTTCTGAATCTGGTGGGGGGTGTGCTGATTTGGGCAGGCACATGCCTATGGGACTGTTGCTGGAGGACTGTTTTTATCCACTACTGGTACTGCAGCATTCACACAGAGCTTGTGTCAATGGGGGGGGAAGTGGTATAACATGACTGACAAGACTCTAGATTGAGTGTGCTGATATAAAGCAAAATTTAATGGTAATATGTTGTAGCATAGGACAGACCTGCATTATGGTACATGGGTTTAACAATTACCCTGCTCCATAGTGGACAAATATAGTGCAGAAGCATTGTCCTTTAGAAATGCCTAAGCCCTGGTCTACACTACAGGATTAGGTCAAATTTAGCCACATTAAGTTGATTTTATAATGAATGAGTTGACCTAAAGGGCTCTTAAAATCAACTTCTATAACTCCTCCCTAGTGAGGGGAGTAGTGCTAAAATAAACCTTGCTGGGTCAAATTTGTGGGAGTGCAGATGCAAATTGATGTTATTGGCCTCCAGGAGCTATCCCGGAGTGCTCCAGTGTGACAGCTCTGGACAGCACTTCCAATGCTGATGCACAAGTCAGGTAGACAGGAAAAGCCCTGGGAACTTTTGAATTTCATTTCCTGTTTGGTCAGTGTGGTGAGCTCAGCAGCACAGGTGACCATGCAGTCCCCCCAGAATCACAAACAACCTAGTTTTATAGCATAGACATACCCAAGTTACATCTAAATATATGAATAGGTATGACACCCATGAAAGGGTTAATATAAGAAAAAAGATGCAGATGCTAGGCATGATGCATTAGACACCAGCCAATGAGAACTGATCAGATGTTTCATTGGCTGATTGGCATGTAACAAAACAATCTGCTGGTGTGTTTTCAGACACAGGACAGCTCTCTTGGCTGGACCTGTACATGCAAATTAGGGTTGCCACTTTTCCAATTGCTCATAACTGGATTCATGAGGCTCTGCCCCACCTCTTCCCCCAGACTCCTCCCTGCTCCACCTCTTCCCTCAGTGCCTTGCCCCCTTCTCCCCCCTCCAAGGCCACACCCCCACCACTTGTTCCTCTTTTCCCCCTGTCCCTCACTGGATCATCTTCACCTTTCTTCCCCCTCAGCAGGACTCCCTCTACTCTGGGGCTGGAACAGGAGCTGCTGCAGCCTGACAAGGAGTCTGCCTGCAGGTAGGAGATGGCAGTGGCTGAGCAGGGACTGACGCAGGTTTACCTGGCACCTTCCCCTGCCCTGTGGTAACTGGGCTTTTGGTGTCTGGTCAATACATCTGACCAGACACTGCCAGGTCCCCTTTTTTGATTGGGCTTTCCAGTTGAAAACCAGGCACCTAGCAACCTTATGGCACCTGGACACAGAAGCCAAGATCTGGACTATCCAGGAAAAACCTGGACGGTGGCAACCCTAACTTAAATCCCAGCTGATTCCATAGGAAGAGGATCCCTAGACCTGACCCCTCTTTTTCCCCAGTGGAATGGAAATGCCAGCTGAATCACATTCAAAATGCTTAACTCTTTTAGCATTCCTTTTCTGGTGCAGGAAAATTCACTGTTCTGCAGCTATGCTGCATACCAAACATGCTGTTTCTGCCTTCAATCTATTCAGTTCAAGGCCTTTCTTTAATAGCCTTGGTTTTATCCTTTCAAAATAGCTCTGAAGAGATCTTGCTGATGAATCTGGGGGTAGGATGGGGTGATGCATGGCTGTCTCATCACGGGTCTGCATGTTGATGTAACGTTACATTCGCAGGTTGCCATTAAGGAACGGAAAACACTGTTGGCTCCCAGAATATACCCTTCATTAGATTCCCATTCTCAGTCAGTCTTATGTCCTGCTAGGAGATTTTAAAAAGGCCAGTCTAATTAAAGCCAACATAAATTTGGCTCTTAGAAGATGACTGATTAATCTATGACACTCCAGCAACAGAGTTAATAAATTATATTGACTTCTGAGCACCAGCCTGCTTGCTGTGAGCTGTGCTAGGAACTGCCAATAGCTCAGGGCATCTAAATCTTGTCTGCTCAGGCACTTCTTGAGCAGACCAGACTATTCTCAGAGTTCAGTAAATAAACAAATGTGTCTTACACACACCCGAAGTAATTCATTACCTCCAGGGTATCTATTGGCTAAAGGTTCTTCATTTAAAGCTCTTTATGGGGGTATTGGTTGGCTCTGGGAGTTAGAGGTGGGGTTATGGAATCTTTCACCCCCTTAATTATTGAAGGAAATCTAACCAGGGTCAAGATCTGGCCAGTAATGAGGGGAATTATCTTCTGACTCTTCAGTGGCTTCTATGTGAAACTGTTCATCTCAATCTAGTTCCTAGTGGATAACTTCTATAGCTGCTGGCACTGACTGGCCCCTGCAACAGAGAAACCAAGGTCTGAATGGACCACAGACTGGATGCTTATGGCCATCTAGCTACATTGGACACTGCCTCTCACCTGAAGAAACAGCAGCACTACAGGTGCCCCCTGGCCAGAGATGGGCATGGCAGATTCCCCACCAATCACAGCCAGATCTTCTGCTGGTGTAGCTTGGCAGAGCTCCATTGACTTCAGTGGGAGGGGCAGCAGGACTGACTAAAATGGAACATGGATCTATTCCAGCTGCGGATCTGGCCCTACAGATTTCTCCTGTCCCTTCACTGAACTGCATGAACCACCACTAGTATTTAATCAGGAGCACCCCCTATGGCATGACTCAGTATAGGGGTAAAGGAAATGCAGAGTGTTAAGGGGCAGGTGGCATAAAGAAAAGGAATAATTTCCTCCTCTTGCAAAAACTGGGAACAGGGGCTTCATCAATTTCTCACAGTGGGTTGGATTCTGAACCTTGAAACTTCCCCATAGCAGTGAGCTACCACTGCTGAGCCTGCTCAGTGTGAATCTGCTAAGATCTGTAGCAGTCTAATGAAGCCCTGATATCTTCCATCACCTCACACTAAGGTAGATTGCACATTTTCTCAGGCCAGCTCGAGAGGGAATGGAGCTGTTACTGCTTGGGGCATTTGCATGAAGGAGTGTAACACCCACAGCAAAACCCTTCCAGTAAAGTGCAATATCAGGACCAAAAGAAAACTGTAGGACCAAGATCAGACCCTGTCAACCCAGATGCAGCCAAAAATGTGGCAGGCCTTCTGCCAATTCTAAGGGCAGGTATATTCTAGAAGCACTACATTGACACAGCTGCACTGATGCAACTGCAACACTGTAGCATGTCTGGTGGAGACTATGCCAAAGGTAGAGCGCTCTCCAGTTGGCATAATTACTCTACCTCCATGAGAGGCAGAATCTGTCTCCCACTGACAATGGGCAGGGACCAATGGGCAGGGACCACTACCCATATACCAAAGGAGGGTGGGCTCCCCAGCCCACCCCTCCCCCCATCCTCTGGGTCCCTCCGGAAACACTTCCTCCATTTCCTTTTTAATCTCATTCCAAGTTGACCCCTGCATCTGGTATAGGCCCTGGTTCTTCCTTATCCATTTATCCAAAAAATCCTTTACCCTGGCTTGCTAGAACCCACAACTACCATCATGAGAGTTTGCTATACCCCCTCCAAGCAGCTGCATGGACTGTTGGGGAGGGGGACTTACAGGCTGCCACTCACCTATCTGATGCAATGCATCGGAGTCTCGGCACCAAGATGTTAGAGGGCTTATTCCTTTACCTGCTCGCTTCCCTGGTCCTTCTTGCATGAAGAGAGAGCAATAATACCCAAAGTTCAAAGGGGCAAACAATTTGGGGTTTACTGGGGTGAACTTCCAGCAAGCAATGATTCCAATTCCCTTCCTTAGTGTCCCCCTTCCCAGCTCTGACACCACAGAGCCTTACTTGTATCCCTGTTCCCATTCCCCCCCTTAGCAAAACATGATTCCAATTTCCCCACCGCCATTCCCTGTTCCCATTCCCCCCCTTACTTCCTGATTGATGCAGACTATATAGTAAAACTTGAGTTCTGTTTAGCTATACCTTAACCAATCATTTAACTGAAATTTAACTAGCCAATCCTAACATATTGTAACACGATTTAACCAATTATATCCCACCACCTTAGTTTACACCCAGCAAAATTATACAGCAGACAAACAATCAGAACCAGACAGACCATGCAAACAATAGCAAAGTGGGCAAAACAATACAGAAGTGAAGATTTCACAACTACATCTAAGAAGATGTAAGGGTTTCCCAGCTGTGTCTATTGATAAGTGAGTTCTTACCATACAGAAAACTATCAAACTAAACTTCCTTTTGCATCCTCTAGGCTCCTCCCTTTCTCTGGAGGTGCTAGATCAGATCCCCTTTCTATCAGCCTCACATTGCCTTATTTCAGTGTGACTAGTCTGGAATGCAAGGATGTGACCGTTCGCTTCCTAGCTTATGGCTGCCTCTGCTGTTTAGCTAAAGATCTTAGCCTGAGAACAGGGCCTCAGATTGTCACTGTAAGAGAAGGCCAGTAAACAGGCCAACTATAATTCTGAGTATTATACCTTTATAACTAGCTAAGTGATAAGCATATACCTAAATTCTTAAAGTATAGGCCTTTGCAGACAGGCCTGAATATCTATATCCTAACAAATACTAGTATGGACAGCACTTAGGTTGCTGTAACTTGCGTCTGTTTTGCATCCTTGAGTGTCATAATTTACATCAACTTAAGTGGTAGTGTAGACTTGCCCTTAACCCTTCAGTCCTCCTCTGCTAGGAGGGTGCACCCATCACAAGGGAAACTGAGGTGCTGCTCCTCTCTAAACCCAGCCCCAACATGGTAGCAGCAAAGGGGAGCAAGTGTCTCCCCATCATCCCATTCACATCAGCAAGGTGAACTTTGTGGCCTAATTAAGACTATTTTAGTGCTAATTAAACTTGCTTATTGAACAAAGGCATTTCACCCTGCTTCTTCCTTTAAAATACCTGGGGAAATCAGTGAAAGTCAGATCAGATCCGTAGTCCCCTGACTAGCTACTTGGTGCTGATCATGCAGTGCCAAGTAGCTAGAGAGAGTGGCCCGAAAGGGACAGCTGGGGATTCCTGTGCAAGAATCCTAGAGTTAGAAGGGACTGCAAGCGTCATCTAGTCTGACACCCTGCCAAGATACAGGATTTCTTGCATCTAGATCCTCCAAGAGAGATGGGTATCCAGCCTCTTTCTGAAAACCTCCAATGAAGGAGCTTCCACAACTTCAAGCATTTTGTTCCATTATCCTACTGCTCTTACAGTTAGGAAGTCCCCACCCCGAGATTTAATCTAAATTTGCTGTGCTGTAGTTTGAACCCATCGCCTCTTGTCCTGCCCTCTGTGGCAGGAGAAAACAATTTTTCTCCAACTTTTTCATGGTAGCCTTTCAAATATCTGAAGACTGCTGTCATGTCCCCCTGCAATCTCCTCTTTTCCAAACTAAACATACCCAGTTCCTTCAGCCTTTGCTCATATGGCTTGCATTCCATCCCTCTGATCATCTTGGTCTCTCACCTCTGGATCCTTTCCAGTTTCTCCACATCCTTTCTATACAGAGGTGACCAAAACTGGACACAGTCCTCCAGTGAGGCCTAACCAGTGTCGAGTAGAGCAGTAATACCTCCCATGACTTGCATGCCCGGCCTCTCTTAATGCAAACCAAAATTGCATTTGTGTTTGTTTTTTTGCAATGGCATCACATTGTTGACTCATGTAGCATCTTACATTTGTCTTTGAATTTCATTTTGTTGTCTATAGCGCAGTTCTCCAATCTATCAAGATCCCTTTGAATTTTAGCTCTATCCTCCAAAGTGTTTGCAGCCTCCTACCTTTGTGTCATCTGCAAAGTTGATCAGTCTGCTCTACTCCTATAGCCAGGTCATTAAAGATGTCAAACACCACCAGACACAGAACTGATCCCTATGGAATCCCACTTGAGACAGCCTTCCAATCTGACATCATTCCATTATTAGTGATTCTTTGTGGTTGTTTAACCAATTATGTATCCACTTAATGGTAGTTCCATTGAGCCCACGTTTCTCCAGCTGACTTATCAGAATGTCATGTGGGACTGTCAAAAGCCTGGCTGAAGTCCAGGTATATTATGTCCACTGTGTTCCCCCCCCCCTTCCACCAAACCAGTTACCTTTTCAAAAGAAGGAAATCAAGCTGGTTTGGTAGGATTTGTTCTTGGTAAAGCCATGCTGGCTGCTAGTGATCACCCTTCATCCTCCAGGTATTAGCAAATTGAATGTTTTATACATGGCTCTAGTAGCTTCCTAAGTATTGAAGTCAGGCTGACCTTGCCTCTCCTTGAGTTCCTGCACTTACACCTCATCTCCAGTCATCAGTAACTCCACCTCTGACTTCTGAGCTGGACTCTGGCTCAAAACTTGACTCTGGCCTTTGGTCTCTGACCCTCTGCTTTGATTCCTGGTTCTGACTCTGGCTGCACCCTGGGTCTGGTAACCAGCAGTTGACTCTGGTGTGGACCCTTGGATTTGTTCCCTGACCTGGACGCCTGCTCTGCCCACTAGACATGACTTCCTCTGATTACTAGGCCAGACTGCCCACATCCCAGTCCCTAACAAGGAGAAGGCTTGCTCTCATGAAAATAGTGTGGAACATTGCAATACCATGGCTGCATGGCTAGCATGTTTGCAAGGCAAGAATCACATCAATGGGGAGATGGTACAGCTGCTTTTAATGAAAATTGCTTACTGGAAGGAAGTTCTAAGGCATATTGTGACAGTTCCTAAGCTTTTTCTCTGAACAGTATTTAGAGGAAGGGAGGACGTTATCAGCTCTCCTCTGAACAGAAATTATGTAGGTATTCTTGAACTCATCACAAAATTTGACCTGTTTCTAAGTGAGCATATTAAATGCTATGAAAACAAAGGGAAAGGTCATGCATCCTACTAGTCTAAAACAATCTGTGATGACTTTGTTGAGCTAATGGGATGTAAGATTTTGGAATTCATTGTAAATGAAGTCAAACAGGTGAAGTACTACTCTTCAACATGAGCAATATCAGGAGTTGAGCCTACTACTGATCAGTTATCTGCTGTTTTACGGTACTGCTTACATGGTGCCGTATATGAGCAGTTCCTTGGGTTTATGCCTATTGAAAGCCACAGGGGTAAGTGCAGTTTTCAATAGCTGTGAAAAGCAAGAGGTCAATCATATGCCATATGATAACACAAGTAACCTGTCTGGAAAGTATAAAGGTTTTCAAGCTCAGATCAAAGGACTAAATCCACTAGCTCTGTACATGCCATGCACAGCTCATTCTCTGAGCTTCATTGGAACATGCAACATTGATTCTTACACAGAAGCCATAGAAGTCTTCAGTTTTTTCAGAAACCATATGGCTTTTTTTCCACATCACCCAGGTGATGGCAGCTTCTGTGCACCAAGAGTGAGCAAGGAGAATTCCCTGTCTGATATGAGATGGTCCTGTCACTCTGAATCTTGTAAAACAACTGTAGTGAACTATGAGGGCATTCAATGTTGTTTGAAAAAACAATGGACAATGCCAAAGAAGACAGTGAAACTCACAGGTAAGCATGATTGTTATACAAGAAAATGTGCCAACTGGAAATTGCCTTTGAGTAGGAGAATCTTATGGAACGTGATACTAGAAAGGTATGAAACTAGTAAAGCTTCAAAAGCCAAGTCTGGATCTTGTTGCTGTTAATTTGCTGACTTCCTTGCAAGAGTTTGTCACAGGCTTACTGTGAAGAGCAAGCAAAATATAGGGCAGTAATGTTGATGAGTCCTGCCATGAAGAACACAAACATACTGCAAAGCAAAATTTTCTAGATGGCAAAAGTGACACTATACTTTGAGGAAGAAGGAAATGTGAGTGTGGTGGGGCACACTCCCCTCTTGTAAGGGCCTCCTGCTGGCTGGGTGTGAACCTGCACTCATGCACATGGTGCCCCTTTTGGCTGTTTCTCTCATCAGGCCATCAGTGGCTCAGGCATCTGGCTAAGTCAGTCTAAAATGGACAAACCCCTTCCGGGGTAACAAAGGTACAACAAGGATTATAACTGTGCCCTTGTTGGTATCTGTAGCCCTGCCCCTGGGCTCAGTTCTCAGCCTCTTCTGGGTTAGTTTTAAATCTGTCCTTGTGCTGTTATAGAGCAGTGCCCCCAGGGCTTTCTCCCTGGAGATTCTTTGCCTTCAGTGGTTCTGTGGTGTCCCAGCTCTCCAGCCAGGTCACTTCTTAACTTCAGTCCCTTTTTTTTGGGGGGTGGGGTGGGGCATGCACGGGACAACAAAATTCAACAAAGGGTGAGCCCTCTCCATGGTCTTAAGCCCCTACCTGGGCCTGCTTAAAGTCCCAGCCCCTTTCTTGGGCTTTAATACAGTCTTACTTGTCTTATCCCCTTCTTGGGGCTTAGGCTACTTTTCTGATGGCTGGTGGGGGGACCTGGGCCCACCCACTACTCCAGGTCCCAACCCGCAGATCAATGGTAAGCAAGATGGGAGAACACCAACTTCCCAGATAAACCCTTCATCTGGAACCCCACTGAAGAACTCAGTGCCTTTTCACTTCCACAGAAAATATTGTCCAGTTTAATTGCATTTGCAGCCCACATGTCAGATATGCCTACTTTCTCCATAAATGGGGACTGAGACACAATCCTATTTGTGATTGCGGAAATGGACTTTCAACTATGGAACACCTCCTCAATCAATGTCCCAAACAATCATATCCTGGTGGCATCTCTGCCCTCCACTCCATGCCACAGGAAGCAATCAATTCTTCTTCTTCCCTCCTATGGCTTAAAAACCAGCAATGCTGGATGTTCAAGTCTAGGCTGGCAATCCTAGATTCATAGATGCCCAAGGCCAAAAGGGACCATTATGATCATCTAGTCTGACCTCTGGCACAGGCCAGATAGCTTCCCCAAAAATAATTTCTACAAGACCTTCTCTAGGGATTCCCTGGTCCATGTCATATAGGTCAGACTAGGTGATCACAATGGGCACTTCTGGCCTTGGAACCTATGAACTGGATTGCCCAACCTAGATATGAATATCTAATGTTGCTCCTTTTAACCATATGAGAGAAGAAAACAAGACCACCAGCAGGATTTACACCCCTAACTAGTGCAGCATGGAGAGACCCAGCCAAGGGAGTGATGCTGGCGGAGAGTCTAATGCTGCATTTAAGAAAAAGTCTGCAACTGGAGCATACATAACAGCTCTTAGCTTTGTAATATCAGGAGACAAAGTATTATAAATTATAAGGTATTAGCAACACTTTGTTAATGCCTCTCACGCCTGTGTTTGTTGATGGCTGCAAATGAGCTACACTCAAGTGTTTAGCAACATCAAGTTGCAGATGTCACCAGCAGTGAAATCTATGTCTGTACACTGCTTATAAAAGCTTTTAAAATTACATTGGTCCCATGCACACACAATCCAGAGGAGCATAAATACCACACCATTTATTTTTATGTAGCATCCTTGACTCAGTGCATAACAAGGACTGTGGGGCTAAGAGTGGAGTCTGGGGAGAAAGAGAAGAGGCAGGTTTAAGGGGGGTGCAAAGATAGGATGGACATGATGGCTTAGATAGAAGGGGTAGAATTACCCTATGCCATAGAGAGGTTGTTAGGGCTAGGGAGCAGAGTCAACATGTGCAGTAGTGGCAGAGATGAGCTTGTAACCAGGCACAGACTCACCAGTGGCACCTCCTGCTGGTCAGCTCAGGGAATTGGCACTCCAGAGGCTGGAACACTCTCTTCAGGCCAGCATCTCACCTTGCTGCTGTCTCCTGTGTTCCTCCCAGGACCCTGGTACCCCTTTCACTGGGTCTCTACCTCCCCTGGCAGTACCCCACAGTTCTAGGTCTCCACCTCCCAGGGGAACCTCTCACCCACTATCCCTACCTCACCTCAGTCGTAGGTTCCGGCTAGTCACCAGCTAACCCCCGCTCCCTGGGGCAGACTTCAGTATGAGCCACTCATCACAGACAAGGTTGGCTTTGCCTACCTACTTTCTGGATCCCAATAAGGCTGCCCCTGCAACCCCCGTACCTAATAGGCCTTACCAGGCCTGTAGCCCAATACTTTCCTAAACCAGAGTTCCCCAGCTCCCTTAGCTTATCCTTAGCCCTGTTCCCCTCCAGATATTGGCTTAAGCTCTTACAGTCAGGCCCTTCTCTCTCTCTCTCACACAGCAGAGAGGAAACTCTCTTTAGGCTTCTGGCTCACAGCCTTTATAGAGCCAGCTGGGCCCTGATTGAGGCATGGCCCCCAGCTGAGGCTGCTTCCCTAATCAGCACCGCTGCCTTTCTTCTGCAACATCCCTCTCTCAGGGCTGTTTTAAACTCCTCTGGGCTAGAGCAGGTGTCTACCCTGCTACAGAGCTGCTTAGGGAGGTGAGGACATAGCAAATCTATGAAGGATGAGGACTGGGGAGACTGCCAATGAAAGATACTAAGGGCCTGAATACCCATTGATGGACTAACATTGACTGCAATGGGCAATAGGTTGAGTTAGTGGGAATGTAATGGCCAGGGCCGGGGGGGATATGATCTTGCAGCTGGATAGTAAATAGATACTTATTAGAATTATTTTATTTATTATTTGTATTGTGGGCCTGTGATGGGGTGTGCTTCCCACACTGGGCCTGCAAGAGCTGAATTGGGCCAGGTGAGCCCAATTAGGTAATTAGGCTGCAACTAGGCGAGCTGGAGGCAGCTAATTAGGAAGAGGCTCATCTATGCAGGAACAGGTAAGGCCTATAAAGCCAGGAAGCTGGCTGCAGACAGGGGCTGCTAGGAAATTGGGGGCTGCAGAGAAAGCCTGCAAGAAGCTTTCACTCCCTGGGAAAAGGTAGGGGGATTTGGTGCTGTTATGCCTAGGACAAAGAGGGGAACCATGAGTGGCAGGAAGCAGTCCAGGGAAAGAGCAGTGAGGGCTGAGAGAAGAAAGCCCAGGACTGCTGAGCTGGAGTTGTGGGTGGGTTTGGGCTCTCCTGCCAGCCATTGGGCGAATGGCACTGAGGTAGTGGAAGATGGGAAGATGCCTAGAACTGCTAGGGAGAAGGGACTTTGCTACCCTGGAAATGGGGACACTGAGTGACCTAGCTGGAGGGCTGAGTCATGAAGAGGACACTGCTGTTCCTGGGGCTGAGAGATGGGCTACAGACCAGAGGGAGAGAGAGCGATTGTGGACAGGGGCATTGACCTCAAGAGTTAATCTCCAGAGTGACCAGGAGGAGGTGCCAGACCAGTGGTGAGTGGTGCACCCTGTCACAGGGCCCAATCCCAGGGCTCTACTGTCTAAATACAGAGCCTAAAGCTCCTGTCCCAGGGACTGTACCCTCTCAGGGTATGTCTACACTGCAGTTTAAAATCCACAGCAGTGAGTCTCAGAGCCTTGGTCTATGTACTTGGGCTCACTGGACTCCCTCTACAGCACTAAAAACAGCTATGTATGTAACCCACACACCTTCTGGGTGTGGTGTTCTGTCCTATCTAGTGGCACTGAGACCACTTAAAGAGAGAGGTAAGATGAGTCTGCTCTACAGCCTTAGCTAAGAATCAGTTGGCTTTTAGCTCATGTGGTAAAGGCTGATGCACTAAGCTTCAGAGTTACCAGGTTCAATCCCGCCTGCTGATAACCGGGGTCTGTTGGTATTATATGTAGGCTTAGGCTGGAGCTCGGGCTCTGAAATCCACCTGCAGCCCCGCTTTGGGCTTCAGAGCTTACGCTCTATCCCAAGCCGGAAGAGCTGCATGGCTATTTTTAGCATGAGCCTCCTGAGCCCGATTCTATAGACCTGGGCTCTGAAATTCACTACTATGGGCTTTAAACACAAGAACATGGCGATTGGGGAAGATCTGCAGAGGGAATGGCAGCATTTGAGATGAGAAGGAATCCAGGGCTAACAAGGGGCTCCATCTAGCAGACTCTCCAATTCCTCCTGCATTCTGGCTAGTCAGGGCAACTAACACTTCTGCACAGTCCGGGTTCATGCTTGGACTGTGTGAAGCACCTTTCTTTGCTGCAGATCCTCAGAGAAGCACGAACACCATTTGCCTGGCAAGCATAGCTGGATCCTTGGACAAATATCCTTCCAAAGAACAGCAGAACTGCTTGTCAGCAATGAAAAGGAAGCTGAACCTGCAGAGACGTTCCTTGTCACTCACTGCTTATTGCATGCTATATGCATCCCCAAATATTGCTTTGGGGTGCCTGCTCTCCTGCTTGAAAGATGCACTACTGCTGTTGTGTATATGTAGGGCCTTGAGAGCTCACACCAAGAATTAAATTGATTAATGTATTTTAGGCACCAGGAAAATGCTTTGAGTTCCATAGATCTAGCTGTCAGTATCTTCATTCACTCTCAGGGAGATTTAAAAGGCAACCAGAAGAAGCAACTTTGAAACCCCTGCTGCCAAAGAATAATAAACAAATCTCCCCATTAGCGGAGCTCTGTGCCATCGGCACCCAGCCTGCCCGGGGAGGGGAAGATGGACAGTAACTCGGCACTGAGTGTTTAAAACACAGCCACATCCATCACTTTTGGAAATCAGAGCAGTCACACTTATCTGGCTCCTGATGATTCATTAATGGAGGCTCAGGCTCAGGCAGCGGGGAGATAAAGGAGCTCTTTGTTCTGGGAAATGACTCTGTCAGTGGAGGTGGGGGAGATGCTTGTGGAATCAATTTTCACAAGTGGTTATAAAAATGTATTTCATCTTGATCAGGCTGCTGCCTTTGTCTCCCTCACCTGCCTCTCTCACAGGCTGCTGCCACTCAGCCTGCTAATCACCTGCTTGCTTATTATCCAGGGAAGGTTCTTTCTGTGCTTTCATCTCCTTGGGTGGTGTGCCCCATAATGAGATGCAAATCATATGCACTGGTGCCGATGGGCTGCTTCTCTGCAGAGGGACAGTTTCGCCTGCATCATAACAGCTTTGCAATAGTTGCGGCTGTCACTGGCCAAATGGACTGGAGTCTGGGGTGATCTCTGAAGAGCAAAGCCAGGACACCTGTCCCCAAGGGGGAACATGGGGGGGGGGGCAGGCTTTGGCTGGGGGCAGGCAGAGTGGGAATGTCTGCATCTTTCTTCAGCCTTTTACTCTTTTCCATAGACAGCTCTGTTCATTCTAACTCCCCCAGGCATGCAGCTGCACCCCAGCCTGTCTACCCTTCCCATCCCTTCTTCATACCATATCTGTTTCTCACCCCCTACTAGAGGGCACCTTGGAGCCCAGTGACTGCAGCTGAGCCCCAGTGCTGCTATGACATCCCACCTAGCTCTTGTTGCTGCTTTTGGGTTTCAATGCACCACTGCTCTCTCCCTGAGTTTACTGCATAGTGGATTACGGGCTATACCACCTCCCAGAATGCTCCTGTGACCCATATCATGGTGGTTAGTGCCTTGAGACAGGGAAATAAGACCAGGGTGCTGGGGCAGAATAGATGCTGGTCTGATTGTAGTGATAGCCAGGCAAAGCCGAGGGTGATCCAGCTTCAACCCAAAGACTGTCCTACCAACCAGGCCTATCGCAATTAATTAGGATGTGCGGCCATCCTATGACATGTTCCATGGAAAGCAGTTGCATTAATGTGAGGAACCAAGCACTCGAAAGGCAGCAAGTGCCCAGAGCCACACAGATTCTTTAACATGGCCTCCCTTTTGTCAGTAAGGGAGTCTCGCAGGTGATAGGGACTAGACCAGCAGCCTCCGGCAGTGGAAACTCAGCAGCATCCACTGCCATAAAGGATTTAGGTCCTAAGCTGAGAGGCAGTGAAGGACTGAGCCAAACAGTGCTTCTGTACAGGAGCTGATCCCATCTGTGTGTGCTGGTTCACTGAACCCAGCTGCCTGGAAGGCCATATCTACTTCAGCCCATGGATTTAGCTCAGACCTGGGCCTCCCAGGTGTCTGACTGCTAGACAGCAGTGACTGTGCTGAGCTAGGAGCCCTGGACAAGCTGTCGGCTGCTGCTCACCTAGCCTGTACCAGAATCACTCAGAGCCTTCTCATTCTTAAACTGTAGATTTGGTCTTTCTGCTACCAGATCTAGGTTTCCAGACTTGGCCTCCATTTGCTCCCTCTTCCCTGGTTCATCTATCTAGCCCTACAGGCTGCATGATAATGGCTGTGGGTGAGCTCTCTAATCAGGGCTCTTCATTCAGCTGCATCAGCCGCTCTGGTTAGGAGAGAAGAAGGAGCACTGCCCTCGTCTATACCCTCTTGCTCCCATCAGCTGCTCACTTCAGGATGTCTGCCACTTCCCCAAGTGCTTCAGCCTCACTGCACTACAGTGCTGTCCACTGTACTGGCTCACTGCACTGCAGTATTCTTCTCACGCCTGGGGTAGAAACAAAATCCCACTTCTCACTCCAGTGCATAACCCAAAGCAGTAGTATATTATTGACTGTTCATCCTTAATTCTGCAATCCCAATTCTTGTGGGCTTCGTTTCTCAACACAATGTTGAGGGATGACTAATGTTAGGGGTGACAAAATAAATATTTCATAGCGGGCTCTTCAATCTACTAGAGGAAGGTCTAATATGATCCAATGGCTGGAAGTTGAAGCTAGACAAATTCAGATGGGAAATAAGGTATACATTTTAAACTGTGAGTAATTAACCATTGGGACAATTTACCACAGGCTGTGGTGGATTCTCCATCACTGACCATAGTTTAGAAAAACATCCCATCTTGAATTAACAATCTGCTCTAAGAATTCTTTTGGGGCAATTTTCTGGCTCGTGTTATCCAGGGGTTCAGACTGGATGACCATAATGGTCCCTTCTGACCTTGGAATCTCTGAATGTTTCATTAACATTAGTCTTTGTGCATGGAAAGAAGGAAAGGAATTACTTGCTACTGTGATGTGATGCTCCATATTCTTTATGGAAATATGCTTGTGATATGAATATGGCATAACTAAAATATATTTTATGCAAGATGGGCATTGTAAGATATCATTGGAAAGGTTATTTACTGAATGTGTTTATCCAATTTGTATGCATGTATCATTTCTGTATCTAAAGTTAGGAATATTGTCTGTGTAACAATTACAGCTGTGTGGGTATATGCTGGGGAAATGCCCACCAGACGCCAATTAGTGGGCCATCAGGAAAAGACAATGAGTCTTCGAAGATGTGGACCCCCCATCTTCCTGGGGGTTCCTTCCTGTGGACGTTACAGGTAAACCTGGTTTCATGGTTGCTTTGGCACTGCAAGATCAGGTGATAATTGCCCCTGATACAAAATACAACCTGGGACACTGCTGGTACATTTCCACTGGAAACAAAAGCTTCCCACCTTATGTAAATCCCATTTAAGAATGGGAAGCAAGGCAATGAGGAGTCTTCTCCCCTGCTTTTCCAGCCAAGAAGAGGGACTGCTGAAAGTACCTGAAGAGACAAAGGAACTAAGATGAGGGAAAGGCAAGGGCTGAGGCCAGGCTGAGACAGGAGTCTAGTCTGTAAAGAGAAATAACTGGAACGCTAAGTTACAGAAATTCTGCAACTTGCCTAAAACA
Source organism: Eretmochelys imbricata (assembly GCF_965152235.1). Lineage (NCBI taxonomy): Eukaryota > Metazoa > Chordata > Testudines > Cheloniidae > Eretmochelys > Eretmochelys imbricata. The sequence goes on along the minus strand of NC_135580.1, from coordinate 60,346,151 downwards.
ACATTTAGAGTGAGAAGTTACATTTTGTAACCTGTGTCTCGAGTGTATGAAGCTTAGTTCGTGTTTTTATTTGCTCAGTAATCTTTGTTCTGTTTGCTATCCCTTATAATGACTTAAATTTTACCTTTTGTAGTGAATAAACTTATTTTTTGTTTATAATATAACCCAGTTTGTGCCAATTCATATGGAAGAGGAGGGGGGAAAATGCTGTGCATATCTCTCTCCACATTGAGGGGAAGGGTGACTTTTAGGAGTTTATGCTGTACAGATTTCTCTCTACAGTGCAGGACAATATTCCCCTGGGTGTACTCTCCAGCGAGGAGGTGCACTTGAATGCTGGGTAATTTCCTAGCTGAGTCTTCCCATAGAGAGCTATTTGCAGATTGTGTGATTCTATAGCTGGTGCTCTCTACCTGTGTGTGTGCTGCAAGAGGCTGGGGAGAGCCTGATTCAGCAAGACAGAGAGAAAGGGGGACCAGGCTGGTGGAGCAGTCTGACTCATTGAAACATCAGTACTTCAGGTGGCATCCTGGATGGGGGGGGAGAGGGGGTCCAGCTATGTTTATGGTTCCGCAAATGTGCACTGAGGTTTCACAAAACTAAAATAACATTCTCTGTCCCCAGGAGCTAACAATGAAAGACCCTGAACCTGCAATGAGCTCAATGAGTATGTCTACACTGCAAGAAAAGACCTGCACCATGGCCTGGGTCAGCTGACTTGGGTTTGGGCTGCAGGGTTAAAAATTGCAGTATAGGCTTTTGGGCTTGGACTGAAGCCCCAGCTCTGAAATCTAGTGAGGGGGTGGGTCTCAGAGCCCAGGCTCCAGCCTGAGCATAAACATCTACACTGCAATTTTTAGCCCCACAGCCCGAGCCCCACAAGCCTGACTCAATTGACCTGGCTCTGAGACTTGGTTCTGCAGGTTTTATTGCAGTGGAGATCTACCCTGTGTGGGCAGAGCCTTGCAGCCATGTGGTGTGCCACTAGCTTTGGTGGGCATGGATCTCATTCAGGGGCTTGGCAAACAATGGCAATGAACAATGTGAACAGGGTAGGGCAGCAGTGGCAGAGAAATTGGGTCTGAAGCAGTATGTGCTGGTAGGGGATTTTTTAAATGATGTGATTAAGCTAATTTACTACATATGCGTTTGTGGATCCTGGCAAGGGTGGATGCTGGGCTGGGGGTCAGTAGGAGGTGAGCCTTGAGGAAGACTCCACAGGAAAATTAACTTTGGGGAAATTGTATCCCAGCCAAATAATCGCCTTGGTCCAGAGTTTAACAGGGCTGTCTGACTCCTGAGGATGGATGTCTTTAATCTGAGCCTCCCACCTGCTCCCTCCATTCAGCCATCTCAATCAACTCTTTTGTGGAGCAGATGGAAAACTGGGAATCCTTTCCTGGGAAAAATTTCAGGGGGTTGAAAAACAATGTTGCCCTGAGCCAAGACAGAAGAGCAAAAATGCAGCATTGCTCAAGGGAAGAGATTCCAGGAACACGTCTGTTTCAGGGGAACCAAAATGGGGTTTTCAGCTTTCCAGGTGTCTGCCTGGAAGGCTCTTGTTGATAAACATCCTGCTTCTCTGGCTCCTGTAGTGGGAGAGAGAAGAGCTGAACACCCTGAGGCTCTCAGCCTGATAATCCTCTGGGAAAGCTCTTGTCAACGGCACTTTCTGCCAGAGACTTGGCTGAGTGAAAATAATTTTTGTTTTTGCAACACAACATTTTGTCATAGAAAAATTCAATTTTGTGAAAAGGTATGGGTTTTTTTTGCCCATCAGAAAATCATTCCAATGAAAATTTTTCAACTTGGATGTCTCAAAAGTTTTGGCCAGACACTCGAGCTCCTCAGGCTCCCTGTGAACTCAAAGGTTAACTGGCTACAACACTTAGGAGGGCCTCAATGGTGGTGCCCGCAATCTCAGATCAGCTCAAACCCAGGGCAGTTTGGCCTCTCCAACGTGCGGCGTTCTACCCTTCTAGGCCAATCATGGAGTTTAAAATCTGGGTTTACACAAGGAATGGAAATGCTCCACCAGCATGTGCAGAACTGGCAGAGCCCTGCTTTCCCAGTCCCAGCTCCTATCATGCAAAACTTATGAATGTGCTTAATTTTCCTTACAGGATTAGTCTCTTTGGCTTCAATGCAGTTGAACACATGGGTGAGTTTTTGCAGGATCAGGGCTTCTGTGAGGAGCACAAACAGAGCCACATTTGGCAGCTGTAGCTTCAGCATGGGGAGGAGGAAGTACAGAACTCAGTGTAATGGTCCCAAAGCTAGCTGGACCCATTTCTTGTCTGTCTGAGAGTAGCCCTTCAGTGATAGGCTTTGCCTTTCTGTCTTGGGGGAATCCTGTGATTCTGCACCCCCAGCCCAGGTCCCCAGGCTAAAGCCCTCCGTGTGCCAGCTCTGATTCCTCAAAGCCCAGCTGGGCTCAGCACTTGCAAATGTTCCCTTTGGGAGCTTTGACCAGTGGTGAATGCAGTGCCCCAGCCCAGCCCTCCAAAACCAAAGGATTGTTTTAGCTTCACAGTAGGAACAAAGCATAACCTGAGGAAAGTGTTTTTAAAACAATGAAAGGTCTACACAAATAGCTATCCTCCCTAGAGCCTAGCTTATCCCAGACACCCCTACCTTCAGAGAGAGGGTTCAATCTGCTCCCCAGCGGTTTCCCTGCCCTCTCCCTAAGAACGGCCATACTGGGTTTGAGCAAAGGTCCATCCAGCCCAGTATCCTGTCTACCAACAGTGGCCAATGCCAGGTGCCCCAGAGGGAGTGAACCTAACAGGTAATGAGCAAGTGATCTCTCTCCTGCCATCCATCTCCACCCTCTGACAAACAGAGGCTATAGACACCATTCCTTACCCATCCTGGCTAATAGCCATTAGTGGACTTAACCTCCATGAATTTATCCAGTTCTCTTTTAAACCTGTTATAGTACTAGCCTTCACAACCTACTCAGGCAGGGAGTTCCACAGGTTGACTGTGCACTGAGTGAAGAACAACTTCCTTTTATTTGTTTTAAACCTGCTGTCTATTAATTTCATTTGGTGGCCCCTAGTCCTTATATTATAGGAACACGTAAATAACTTTTCCTTATTCACTTTCTCCACACCACTCATGATTTTATATACCTCTATCATATCCCCCCTTAGTCTCCTCTTTTCCAAGCTGAAAGGTCCTAACCTCTTTAATCTCTCCTCATATAGGACCCATGCCAAACCCCTAATCATTTTAGTTGCCCTTTTGTGACCCTTTTCTAATGGCAGTATATCCTTTTTGAGATAAGGAGACAATATATGTACGCAGTATTCAAGATGTGGGCATACCATGGATTTATATAAGGGCAATCTGATATTATCCATCTTATTCTCTATCCCTTTTTTAATGATTCCTAACAGTTCCTCCCTAGTCTTTCAGGGTCCACCTTTTTATTCCCTGCAAGTTCTTTGTTCCAGTTTCCTCTGCCCCAGGCCAAGCCAGACTGTTGAGCTCTGTATGATTAGAGGGAAAACAGCAAAACAAATTACTTCTGCGTTTACATATCAGTAAAGGCAAGGAGGATGCTATTGTGCTCTTTCCTGCGTAGGTGCAACCAACCCCTGCTTGAGTGATATAGCAGACAACACAATAACAAGCAGAGAACATAAAACATTAATGATTTCAGGCAGCCGCATGTCTTTCACACTCAGCTGTGTGGTCTCTGGACTGAAACTGAACAGGGAAAAACATCAGTCCAAAACAGCAGGGTCTAGAATGGGAGCTGGGACTCAGCCGCAACTGGCACTTGCTAGTGTGACTACAAGGCTGCACAATACATACAGCATCTTTGTGGCTCCAATGCTAAGCTGAGGCCGGAGTTAATGAGTACAAGACAGATCCACACAATCTGTTTAATGACTGAAGAATCAGTAAACGCTGTGGCAAATTAAAAACAATGGGAGGAAAATTAGAATGAATTCTTATTAGACATCTGCAGTGACGTGTTCTTACATGGGAATTAAACAGGGATTAGGGTGAAATGGCCTTCGGGGCCATCCATTGTGAGCAAGGATATGTTATGGAGGGCGCTCCGGCCTCTCTTTAATCCAAAGAAAGGTCTGGCTGCATGAAATGTGAATTCTTCCACTGTCCCCCACCCCCAATATTTTTTCCCTCCTGAGGCAGCAGAGGCAGTTGGGGTTTTTAGCGTAAAAGATAGGTGCTAAAATGGTTTTCAAAGTGCTGGTTGTTCCTCCAGGCTCCTGTGCTGCTGCCCATGGTGAACCTGCCCAAACCCAGGCTGATGCCTGTGTTCATGTGCTCCTACTGCAATGGGGAGAGAAGCATGGCTGTTTCTGCAGCTGCTAGTGTGAGGCTATGCTGGAGAAAGACAAAGGGATAGCATACACTTTTCCCTGCCATTTCTCCCAGCGCCCGCTTCTTCTCACATGCCCTGCACCATCCCCTGCATTCACCTGAGCCTGCCCACCTGGCAATCAATAGGAAAGTGTCAGATCAGCAATGATCCACACAGAGGGCTACCGCCTCCCCACAACCAGACCTCAGGAGCCACAACCACAAGAGTCCCTTGTCAGGCTCCCAGGAAGGGGGAGGAGCATAGTGCATAGGCTCTGCCTCCCTTCTGCTGATTCAGGCCTCTGTCTTTTCTCCACTCTTGCTGTCCTCCATATCTCTGTGTGGTAGCAGAGCAAAGGGTCCCAACCACAACTGGCCCAGCCTCAAACACCCCTACAAGACAGAGGGGAAAGCAGAATTTCTAGGGCAGGTTCAAGTTTCAAATTGATACCAGGTCCACAGCGTGGGAACTGGGGAAGATGCCTCTCAAGATCCAGCACATCCAAGGAACGAAGAGATAGACAGGATACATGGGTGGATGGCAGCTCAGCTCAACCAGTAAGGAAATCAAGCTTGTCCATGAAGTGTTCCCCATCCATCCCAGGAAGACAGATGATCCTTGTTGGAGATTCAATACTCAAAAAAAAAAAAAAAAATCAATACTCAGAAAAATCAAAAGACAGGATATGTGTGCTGCCTTCCTGGAGCCATGACATGACATGTCACTCTAAGACTGGACAGGCTTCTGAAGTCAACAGTCAAGGATCCCTTGGCAGTGTTTCATATTGGCACTAATGACACTGTCGTGGGATACCTCACAGATAGTGGATGGCTTCAGGGAATGTGGAAGCGTGCTAAAGAAGAAGAATGTCCAAGCAATCTTCTGAGATCTTTCCTGTCCCACAAGCAAAAGAAGAGAGAAGGCAGAAGATTCTGGAAGTCAATTGCTGGCTAGGTGTAAGGGATGTTATGTGCAGGGCCCTGGTTTTATGGAACACTGGTCTACCTTCTACAGGGAAAGGGAGCTGTATAGTTTGGATGGTCTCCACCTTGGTAGAAGTGGGACCAATCTCCTTGGGGACAGGCTGATGAGAATAGTCAGGAGGGGGGTTAAACTAATATCAAAAGGGGAGGAGAGTAAAAAGAAGGAAGATAGGAGCACTCAGCACAAAACTGGGAGGTTGAGAACAAGATTAGTCAAGAAACCAAAAGGCCATGAAAAGAAGAGACTCTTGAATTGTCTATACACTGATGATGGATGTTGGGGTAACAAACAAGAGGCACTGGAATTGCTCATTTATAAACATCAATTTGATCTAGTTGGTGTTACTGAAACCTCATGGGATGTTTCACACAACCGGAATGTTAAGGTCAGTGGTTACAACTTATTTAGAAAGGATCAAGTGGGCAAAACGGGAGGGGGAGAGGGAGAGGGGCACTCGGTCAAACATGGCAATACCTGTTTTAAAGTCTCTGATAAGCATTCAAGATCATTTTCTTCTGAGTTATGGCTCAATGTTCTAACAGATTAAGCACCAGATAGGGTGTAAGTTTGTGTCTGCTACAGACCTCCAAATCACACTCGGGAACAGCGACAGCAGGCTCCTTACACACCTATCTATAATGCATAGGAAAAAAAAAGTGTGATTATAGGGGAACCTCACTCTGAGTGACATATGCTGGAGGTGCAATGCTGCCTATTCTAAATATCCTTGAGATTTCTAAACATTATAGCTGACCATTTTCTAACTCAAAAAGTGTTGCAGCCAACAAGGGGGAATTCTATATTAGACCTTGTCCTAACAGATACAGAGGAACTGATCACAGAACTAAAAGTTAATGGTACCTTAGGCACAGGTGTTCATGACTTGATCATATTTATAATGTGCAAGCAGAATAAAGTCCAGACCAGTAATATCTATGCCTGGTGCTTTAATAGGGCCAATTTTACAAAGATGAAAACAATTATGAGCCAAACCAGAATTCAATCAGAAACATGTGAATGATAATTGGGAATCATTTAAGAACACCTTACTAAATGCCCAAAAAAACATAGTCCCACAATGGAGGAAGAAGGCTGTGCTGGTTAAAAGAACAGCTTTAGTGGGGAAATGAAGGCAGCTGTAAAAAAGTATATACACAACAAATGCAAGAACGGGGAAGTTGACAGTAATAAATATAAATCGGAAGTTAGGAATTGTAGAAAATTGATAAGGGAAGCCATGGGACACAAGGAGAACTCTATGGCCTGCAGAGATAGGGACAATGAGAAGGAGTTTTTAAAATATATTAGGAACAAAAAAATCCTGACAATGTATGTCGGACCATTACTAGGTGGAAATGGTAGAATTATCAATAATAATGCAGAAAAGGCAGAAGTGTTTAATAAATATTTCTGTTCTGTATTTGGAGAAAAGACAGATGATATG